>NW_024062603.1:0-2400000 GCF_006381635.1 Hibiscus syriacus | reverse complement strand
CAGGTTTTACACTACAATGCCAAAAAAGGGTCCATGCTCAACGAGGATTTACTATGACAAAGATTTGGTTGACTATTGAGAAAGAACTAGACAGCCAATGCTTTGCAATATTTGTAGGAATCATGTGCACTCGAAGAATAAATGTCTCGATTAGTTTGTTAGCATCTTCTTCATTTGAAAAATAAGCTTTAGAATCATTTTTAATGTGAATTGTATCCTAATTACAATGTCTCGTATGTGTCGATATTACTCTTAATCGAAAAATAAATTATATTAACACACTTGTACTCTTATAAAATATGCAATTTTTCTTATTAATTACCAGAAAAAAACCCTCGAATATGCCTGCGAAACCATTTTAGCATTTCCTTCATCCACAAAACAAGCATTGGAACCATTTTCAACCTTATTTTTAACCCGCTTGTGATATCTCGTATGTCTATATATTAGCCTCAACTGAAAGATAAATTCCAATACTACGCGAAGAATCTTATAAATTACAAAAATTTGGATATTAAATATCCGAACATGCCTATAAGCACTTGTGGTTTGTTGGAAAAACAACATGCCTCACTTCTTGGAAGACACGGGGTACATTGAATACTTTTCGCAATAAATTTCTCGGGACAATTAAATATCCCGTGGACCTCTTGTTCTGTGAAATGTGAGGTATTAAATAATTGTATTAAATTGTGTAATCTGAAAAGTGCATGGTACCTCGTGTCTTGTGAGATGTGAGACATGTTCACACGCTAGGTAGGACACGAGTTAGTCCTATGTGTGCACAAACAGGGTTATTTTTCTAACAAATATGCTAAGGGGTTATTTTTTAAAAAATAATCAATGGGGATTTCAATTTAATAACGCCCATTATGTCGGGGACCTTATGGAGGAGTTCGAACGAGGTCAAGTTAAATTGATTAAAATTATTCTGTCAATGGAGTTGATAATTTTTAGAGTAATCAACATTAGATACTAATAAATTTTAAGTGTTGTATCATTTATACTTCAACTATTTATTAAGGGAAAAATTAATGATTAAGAGCTAATTAACTTATGCCATTATGGTTAAGAATATTATAATGTTCACCAATTATACATTAAATCAAAATATTGACTAACTGACTATCCAATTATTTAGTTGGGGCTAAAAAAGACTATAGATAATGTTTAAATATGTTAATATAACATCGTCGATCTAGTTCACGGATAGACATGATGTCTATTTTGTAATAAAATCGTAAGTTTAATAGATGTTTTGTAACATTTAAAAGTCAAGTGATTAAAAAATACTTTAACAAAATTTAGTGATCATTTGTATACTTTACCCTTTAAAATATATGGTAAACTATACGTTTAGTACCTAAATTATCAATTTTTGTCTATTTTAATACCTAAACTTTCATTTTGTTCAAAATCATACTCTATATTTAGTTTTTATTTCATTTTAGTGTCCTATCATTAAAAACTTAACGAAAGGATTGACGTGGCATAGCTCTAGTGAACAGACAATCAATCCGAATGGTAGACCATGAGTGGATCAACATAGTCTAATTTTAGGTTCATCAGGTTGTACCATAAAGATCATAGGATGAAGAGATTGAAGAGTTCTCCATTGATTTTGGGAGATTAAGGCGTTTCCTTATAAAATGGAGGTCGAAATCACGTTTAGGGGTCAAAAATGTGTAGCTGGAAAGTTTGGACTTTATAGGTCGATGGATGCAACAGTCAGCGAATGTAGACGAACAGTGGACAAGCTCTTCTGTAAAGTTTTCAATGGTTGGATTTAATATTCTTTGTTATTCGAGTGAACTGTTTTTGGGATCTTCCAGCAAAATTTTGTGTATACATAATGCTGGACTGATTCCTTTAATATCAGCAACACTCCAAACAATATGTAACACCTATGACCCATATACTTATGCCAATATAGATTATATACGTCATGTGAATTACTTAAATCATTTCCCAACTCAAGAGTGATTTAAAATTTATTTTCTCCAAATTTTAATTAATAATATAAAATATTAAATCACATAAAACTATCATATGATATTTAAAATATATATTAATATAAAAAATGTCCATTTACAAAAGTAATATTGGTTAATATTATCCATGATGAAATACAGTAAAACATTTTAGTTTAGCCGTTACAAACCAGTTCTAAAATAGTTCAACAGAGCAACTAGGACATTCATAAGTACATGCCACTAGCTAAGTTAAAACCACATCAAAGGATGTCTTACTAATATTGTAACATATTCCTCGATGCTCGGTTTTGCTCAGTACTCCTTACTTATACTCCTGATCTTTACCTATGCGTGAAAATCATCACACAAGCTTGAAAATGAATCTACATCCTCAAAAACATCAAGATTTATCATCAATTCCATAAATCCTAATATGAACATAAACCCTATAATTTGGGATCTTTGAGATCAAGGAAGATTAGCAAGCATAAATGTTATCAAAAGATAGTATTTTTCTCGTAGGATAATTTTTTATCCCACATCACAACCCAAAATCCAAAGAACATTGCTCAAAAATTGAAAAAAAAAACTTTCTCTCACCTTTGGAGGATTTCATGGCTTGAAGGAGAAAAGATGAACAAGGTTTCATGAAATTTTAGATAATTCCATGTTAATTTACCTATAATTTATGCTTAATTGAAGATTTTATTCATTTAATTGGGAAAAGACTAATTTCCCTTAATGAAACTTCATATTTACCATCAAACAAAGCCACATCAACCTTATCAACTTCTAAAAGTCAAAGATATACAAAATATTTCCCACTTTACTATTTTGCCCATGTAACTTTCCAAAAATTACAATCTTGCCACTTTAATCCAACGATCCAAATTTAACATGGAGCTAAATCTTCAAATTCAATGGCTTATATTATCTTCCATCATTTTAAAATATGGAAATAATAATTTTAAGCCAAATTTATCATCCTTAAATTTTTCCAAAAATTTATA
The DNA here is from genome assembly GCF_006381635.1 of Hibiscus syriacus. Taxonomy (NCBI): domain Eukaryota; kingdom Viridiplantae; phylum Streptophyta; class Magnoliopsida; order Malvales; family Malvaceae; genus Hibiscus; species Hibiscus syriacus. Next base: position 2,397,017 of record NW_024062603.1, on the reverse strand, counting down.
TTCGATCCAATTTAACGAATTTTTATCGGACTTTAACATTTTCTAGTTTTAACATAATTTTTAAATCAAGAATATGATTTCAATAAAACCCCACTTTCAAGAGTAAACTATCCATTTATGGAATAAAAAATCTTTTTCATAAAATTACCACTTAGGTCCCTAAACTTTTCCTAATTTTCTAGTTTACCACCAAACTTTCAAAATTTACATTTTGATCACTAACTAAAATTTTGGGGTATTGTAATTCTTACCCCTTAAGAAAATTCGTCTTGAAATTTTAAGACGTACCTGATGTGAAGAGTTATGGATATTACTTCCTCATGTCCTTCTCTCTTTCCCATGTTGCTTTCTCGACTTTATGACTTTGCTAAAGCACTTTAACTAGAGGAATCGTAATGCTACGAAGTTCTTTGATTTCTCAGGCCAAAAATTGTACTAGTTCTTCTTCATAAGTCAAATCTGGTCGAATCTCAATTTCCTCTGGTATAATAACATGTGAAGGATCTGATCGATACTTTCTAAGCATCGAAAAATAAGCAAAAACACTGTTTTTTACTCCCGACGTAATGCTAACTGGTAGGCCACCTATCCGACTCTCTTTAAGATCTCATAAGGTCTAATGAATCTTGGACTTAATTTTCCTTTGTACCCAAAATGTAATATATTTTCCCATGTTTTTTGCATCAATGTACATAAGAATTATGTCGATCAGATGCTATCTTCATATTATCTTGAATTATACTTACATTATCCTCAACCTATTTCAATTAATCAGGGCCAACAATATCCCAATCTTTTCACTTGAACTAATTTAATGGTGTTCGACACTTTCTTCCATATAACACTTCGTACAGAGCCATCTTAATGCTCGATTGATAATTATTGTTGCAGGCAAATACTTTTCCCACGATCCCTTGAACTTAATCACACCTGCCCTCAACATATCCTCTAATATCTTGATAGTCCGCTCTGTCTGACCATTCATCTGTGAATTAAATGTTGTACTAAAATAAAATCGAGTGCCTAAAGCTTTGTGTAAATAATTCCAAAATCTTGATGTGAACCTTGGATACCTATCAAATACTATCGATATTGGCACTCCATGCAGTCAAACTATCTCTTTTATATACAACTTTGCCTATTTATCTAATGAATAGTCCATTCGCGCTAGAATGAAATGTTCCTTCTTAGTTAATCGGTCAACTATAACCCAAATGAAATTATTCATACAACAAAATCCATAGTGACTATTTTCCACTTCTGCTCTAGAATTGAAACCGGTTGCAAAAATCCCAAAGGTACTTGATGTTCAGCTTTTACTTGTTGACATGTTAGACATGTAGTAATAAACTCAATGACGACTCTTTTCATGTCAGGCCACATAACCAATTCTTTAAATCCTAATACATCTTGTTCTCGCCTGGTTGCATAGTCAACGGACTATAATGTGCTTTATAAATAATGTTTTTCTTGAACTCATCATCATGTGAAATGCATACTCTTCCTCGGAAATGTAGACATCTATCAAACTTTACTTCAAAGTCTTTAGTCTCATTTTTTTGCAATTGTTCAATCATTTCCAAGAATCTCTCATCTTTATTTTGTAGCTCTTTTGTCTGATCAAGAAGTACCATCTTTATCCTTAATTCATCTAACAATGTGCCATTTTCCTTTAAAGATAAGCGTGCATCTAAATTCGAAAATCTATAAAAGTCTTCCGACTAAGTGCATCTACTACGACATTTGCCTTCCCTGCATGATAATCAATGACCCGTGCAAATTTTCAAAAACTCCAATTTAGTCACTAATTTTCTAATTTCAGCTAAGTATGGAAAATCAACTTCAATTCCAGTGATCCACATTAAATTTCGTTGTTCTAAATTTTTGAAATAATATTTCCAACCTTTATCTATCATCCTTCAAATTTTCATGAAATTTCGATTTGATCCAATTATCCAATTCTATACCGAACTTTAGTGCCTTATAACTTTTAATACAAATCATGTACCAAAATTTTGATTAACAATAAACCATTATTCTTTGAGATCTATTCATCTATGGAATAAAATTTCTTTTATGAGAAAATTATCATCTTTGGTCCATTAACTTTTTCAAACTTTTTACTTTGGCCACTAAACTTTCAAAATTTACATTTTGGTCACTAACCAAAATTTAGGGTATTACAGGACAAGTATGATAGGAATATCTTTGTTAGCTTCGTAATCCAAAATGATGAAATCAGTAAGAAATATGAACTTGTCTACTAGAACCAACATGTTTTCCATGATGCCCCCAAAATGCATGGTGGAATAGTCCGCAAGTTGCAAGGTGACAGTGGTTAGTCTCGCTTTGCCACTTCTAAATTTCCTAAAAATTGACAATGGCACTATATTAACGCTAGCACCCAAATCACATAAAGTTTTGCCTACAAATTGGTCACCAATAATACAAGGAGAATGAAGCTCCCTGGATCTTTAAGATTTCGCGGCAATCAACTCATACCCATAGCACTACATGCCTCGGTAAGAGCAACTGTCTCGAATTCTCCTAGCCTTCACTTATTGGGGAGTACTTCCTTTATAAACTTAATGTAATTTAGATTTTTCTCCAACGCATCAATCAATGGAATATTGATTGTGAATTGTTTAGGCACTTTAATAAACATAGATATTGTTGATCATCCTTAGTATTCTTAAATCATTGAGGGAAAGGTAGATGAGGTATTTGGTTGATTTGCAAAGGTATCAAAAGTGATGTTGCATTTAGCAATGCAACCAATACTACTACAGGCAAAGAATCAGAATTACTAAATTGTTCAGTGTCCCTTACTGTAGCATTAACAGTGGGTGTATCAACTTCAACACTTTTGCCCTTATAATGCCTTGTAATACCTTCATCATCTTTTATGTTAGATGTGTCAACAAGTTTCCCAGTTTGGAGATAGCTTCGAGTAGTGATGACCTTGCAATTCTCATTGCAGTGAGCTTCCCCATTCGACTTTGGATTCTCAATATCACTAGGCAACGTTCCTTGTAGTCTATTGTTAAGAGCATTCACCATCTGACCAACTTGATTATAAAAAGCTCTCAATTACGCTAATTGACTAACCATATACTCTTTCATCAAAGCTTAAGAGATGAAAAATTATAAGTTTGTTTTGAATATTTCCCTTGATAATTATGTCTTTGTTGTGGTTGGACAGTCTGGTGTTGTAATTGAGGCTGTGGCATCATAAGTTTATTATGCTATTGAGGTGGTTGGTAATGTTTCTGTTGTAGATTGGAAACATTTTTACTTGTCCAAGATAGATTAAGATGGTTCCGAAATTTGGCAGTGTAGGTGTTACCAAAAGCGTTATCATTTATATAGTAATTTTGTACATAAAAGACAGACTAATGTTTTTAGGGCATTCGTCAAAGTTGTGATTATCACCACGATAAACACAAGAAAGAGTATATGAAACGTTGACCTCATAAGTTCCCCTGGTTTTTGTAGCTTCTTCACCATATCCGTCAATGTTGAAATTTGAGAGGTCATAGACTTGAAAGAATCAGAATCCAATGCTGCATCATTATGTCATCCAAACATGTTCCTCGTATTGGGATATTTATAATCATTGTTTGATATCCTTTTAAGAATGTCATAAGATTCAAGATATGTCTTTTCCTACAAAGCTCTATTTGTTGAAGCATCCACTACCATACAAGTGTGCATGTTCAACTTGTTGTAGAACATTTCCATTTACGTCCAATGCGAGAATCTGTGCATTGGGCATTTACGTAACGATTCTTTAAATCTGTCTCATGCCTCATATAAATTCTTATCTTCTAGTTGCTTGAAATATTTCAAGTTGTTTTGTAGCTTTGCTTTCATATTCAGCGGGTTAAAGAATAGTAAGAACTTTCATGCTAGGTCATTCTAAGATGATTTAGCACCAGGCGACATCGTTGTCAACCAAGCTCTAGCCTTGTCTCGCAGTGAATAAGGGAACAACTTTAGCTTTAGTACTTCCTCGAGAACACATTATTGAACAAACGAATTGTAGACCTACATAAATATTTGTCAATGTGATCGAGGATCTTCAGTAAATAACCGTCCATATTGTCACATGGACTACAACATTTGAAACATGATTGGCTTCAATTTGAAATTTGAATCATGAATTGTTGGTCATACTATACTAGGATGTAAATCATCGAGTATTGGTACTACATGTTCTTAGATAGGTCGGTTGCAATCATCTATATTGTAGAATTATTGTCCAACTCCATTGCCAAGAGGAAAATTAGAATTGTCACCATTGTGCGGTGGAGGCAATGCATTATTGTCTTGTCTAGCCATATATGATTTATTTCTTGCAGATTCTCTGCTGCATCTTTCAAAAGTTATTTCTCTCTCTGGATTGAATGGTTCTCATCATCGTCACTTTGGGGCATAAACCACTAGAACTAAAAAAAATAAGTACATACAAAAAAGAAATAAACAAATAAGTAAAAATAAAGAAACTGCAAAGTAAAATCGATATTCCTAGGCAATGGTGCGAAAATCTTAGTGTTGTGTAAGTGCTACAACAAAGTACATTCATAAACTATCAAACAAGTAATAAAGTAGTAACAAAAATTGTTATGGATGTCGAATACCACAAGGAACATGTTTGTTTAGAGTAGATTTTAATTGCAAGAATGGTTAGATTTTTATTATTAAGAACTAATAAAAATATCAATATTAATAGAGCTGGGGAATGCTATGGCAAACAAGGGAGAAATTAGACCGATGGACCTAAGATAATGTTTTAAAGGGATTCTAACATAATGATCCTATTGTAGAACTATTTTCACAAGTTATGCAATGATTAATTTACAACCTATTAATTTCTAATTCTCATTAAAAAAATTCCATAAGTTTGTAATTAACAAAGCATAACATAGGCATCCTATATCTCTATGTGAATTCGTTACTCTCGTAATCACATATGCTGCAACAAAACTAGCATGAAATTTCAGTTAATTTTATTTATAAAGTAATCACAAATCACACATTTAAAATGCTATTATCTCTAATTAGCATAATAAAAAGAACACAACTCATAAACATATATTAAACATCAAAACCATCATCCAAGCATTTAATCAAATACTTTATGTTTGATACCCAATGAAACCAAAAGTAAACATTCAACATTCACAATAATGTTTTCCCTTACTCAAGCTGGAAACATAAAAGTAAGCTAAACAACAATCAACCACTACTACTCCGTTGTTGCTGTTACATTGCTCGATGAATGGACTAGGCTACCATAATGGAAAAAATAAGTGGATAAAATTTAGGAGATAAAAATTTCATTATCCAATGATGAAATGAACACTCTTATTTATAGGTTGATGGAGTCGACCCTCAACCAATAATCTTTTGACAAACTCAAATGATTCTAGTGCCTATGACAGTTGCAAATGACCAGTTGTACCTTCGATAAGGTTCTCTATTCTTCACTCAATGAGTCACCAGATGTTACAAAATCGTTCAACACTCTAGTACAACATTGTAACATAGTAGTACCTGTAGCTTCAATACATGCTACAACATCAGCGTATCCAGTTCTAACACAAAGCATAAAATTAAACCAACTTAATCCCAAGACGCAAATAATATGAAATATGCACAAATGATCCTAACATGCTCCTAAAAATTCTTAAGTGCAAGTTCAATCTAAGTAAAAATACTTCTAAATGATAACTTAGAGAGATATCACATTTAAACTCCTAATTTTCATCTCTACCACTAGATCAAGCACTACATCAAGGGCCCAGATTGATGCTTCCCATATCATATAGATTAGGATAGTATATTATTATTATTTAATTTTTTATTTTAGTCCTTAGTCATATTACAACAAGGACTCAATAAAACGGTTATAAAGGATGCTCCTCGCCCCATTATACTCATATATTTTCTTAAATACAATACATTGAGAGTTTATTTTTGCATGTGTTGATTAATTGTGCCTTCAAAACTTCTTTCCATTATTTTTTTTTCAAGTTCTTTTTTAGATAGATCTTCACACTCTGATTTTTCTCTTCATTGCGATTACGAGGGCTAGTTGGAGTTGATTATCGAGTTTACCTAATTAATTGTGATTATGAGATCTTCATACTCTATTTTGCCTCTTCATTGTGATTAGGTGGGCTAGCTGGAACTGATTATTGAGTTTGTAAATTATCGATTTTCATCATCATCATCAACTAGATGCCTCCCACCTCCATTAATCCAAGTTTTCATTAACCCCATACCTACCGGGGGAAATTTTATTTTCAATTCTTACATTGATTCGTTTATCCTTCTTAATTTTTTATATTATTATTGCTTATATTTTCTTCTTTCTAGAGCATATCTACTTGTCTCATTTTGTGTCATGATCAACTTTGTCAAAAACCCTAACTTGGATAAGTCATTTATAACACGTTACATTCATTATCTTTTTCCTTTGTCTTATTCTTTCTTTCTATTGTCTTAACCTTGTTTTATTCCAACAACCATAATTCATACATCACCCACCTTTGTTATCGCCCACATCTACTCTTTCTCTCTATTTCTTTGATCAAGGCTAGAGGTTTCTAGGTTTGATTCTTCAACAAGAACAACATCCATCTATCCACTGCCACTTCTCTATAATAAGCAAACCTGAACTGCTATGTCCACCACGTAGGCTAAGTTAATTTATTGTTTTGAGTCTAACTCACATGGAGTATGGCTGAAGAGTTCCCTTTTTAGGCTTAGATTTATGGATTTGATTTCTAGGCCATTATAGATATATTGTGACAATTTTGTTGATGCCTTTATGGCTAAAAACAATAAAAGTATAAGTGAAAGTAAACATATGGACATCAGGTACCTAACCATTAGGGAACATGTTAAAAGAAAAGAAAATATTCATTGAGCAATTAACACTAAATATATGTAAGATGGTCCTTTAATTAAAGGCATATCACCACATAATTTTAACGATCATATTATCATTATGAAACTTGTTCCCACTTTGTAATTTTTTGTAGTAAATTTTTTTTTAATGGAACTATGTTAAGTTTCATGTATCTCATTTTTGTTGTGTGCACGTCAACTTGGTTATTTTGATAAATATCACTAAAGTTTAGATCTATAATAAACATCGGGTTTATTCAGTAAGAAATTTGGCTAAAGTATTGAGATATAGTACATTGTGATACATGAGAGATAATATTCAAATGCTAAGGGAAAATATCATCATGATTCATACATTATGTTTTGACTTCAAATATTAATGGCCATTATAAACCAAGTGGAAGAATGTAGTAGTTAATGAAAGTTGCTAACTTTTTTGTAGTTCATACATTTCCATTTCTCAAGTTGTGTGGTGAATGAGAGTAACTTCCCACATTTCAATTTCCATATTCATAAACGTGTGCTATGTGTCATGGGTGTTGACACCCGTTTTTGTCCGGGTGTACCAAAAATATTATTATATTATATTTTTTATTTTTATTATTATGTTTATTATTATTAATTTACATGTTACATTTTTGCAGGCCAACTGAGGCCCAAAACCAGAGCCCAATTACAATCTCACCCAAGACCCAAAGCCCAAATAGGAACCCCAGCCTATTTACAACAATGGACCCACCACCAAGCAAAAACCGAACTGGCCCAGAAACCCCAGATCTGGACCCAACCCAGTTTAATTGACTCGACCAGAGGTAAATAGAGTATGAATCCCTAAACCTAGCTACTACCACCACCAGTCTCTGATGCTGCTCCACTGACACCACCTCTTGCACTCAAATTAACCCATCCATCAAACAATGATAGAAATCTAATCAAGTCTATCAACAACCATCTATCACCAAAGGCACAAGCAACATAAAAGAAAAGAAGAGAGAAATAAAAGAGATGATTCGGGGGGTTTGAAAAAGGGGGATACAAAGTGGTATTCGAAAAAAATCAGAAGAAAAATGAGGGATAAAAAAAAAAGGAAGAAAACACATAAAGTTTTTTAAAAAAAGCAGAAAAAAGGAAATAACATAGAGAAAAATAACAAAAATAAAATAAAGAATGAAAGAAATACCTGGGTTCGAAGTGGAAAGCTAAGAGGTCGTCGGAGCCGTCGTTTCCCATGAGGTAAACCCTAGATCTATGACTCTAGGGGGTTTAGATTAAACTAGTATGAGGTATGGGATAAGGGTGAATAAAGGAAGCTTTTGAGCCCATTTGTTTTTGTCGTGAGCTATGCCGGTGGCTGTTGTTTTTTTCCTCTTCGAATGAGAGAGTTGAGAGAGTTTAAAGCTCTCTCTTCTCCCTCGGTTTTAAACCGAAACAAATGAAAGGGCTATGGGTTTTGGACTTTTGAAATGCTATATGTATTAAACACAAATCAACGTCATTCTGAGGAGGACCTTTTTGTGTTTTCAATGTATGGGTTAGTTACACTTTAGGTCCCTCATTATTTGTAATTTCATATATCATCCATTAAATGAAGTTTTTTTTTATTTTGTTTTGAGCATTTATTTTTCAATACTTGTATTTTAATCCTGTTTTACTTATTTTGTTATTTTGTTGTGTTTGACTTTGGTGAATGATTTTTGTAATTATTTAATTTTAGTCATTTATTGAATGTGTTGTGTGTTTTCCTTGATATTCGAATTTGGATGTGATAAATGTAGATATTTTAGTTTAGTCATTCGTCTTATTTGGTTTAATTATTGTTTAGCCCTTTATCTTTCTGTTTATTTTATTTTAGTCCTAAATATTATTTATGGGGTTTTTGCATTTCTGGTGCTTGTGTTATTTAATATTTGCAATATGAGGTCTTTGGTTTATTTGTAATTACTATTTAGTCCTTTAAGTTTCTATTTTTACTATTTTAATCGTTTGAGTTTCGATTTGTTTGCTATTCCAGTCGTTTAAAGTTTTATTTTTCTATTTTAGTCCTTTAAGTTTTTGTTTGTGCTATTTACATCCCATAAGTTTTTGTTTTTTCTACTTTAGTCTTGTAAATTGCTGTTTTTTCTATTTAGTCCTTTGTTTTACTAAGCATGTCTATTTTTTATTTGTATTTTATCCTATCATATTTGTAAATGTTCATTTTAGTCCAAATTTATAGCTTTGTTCTATCTATAGTTACAATTTCATGTATATGTATATACATTATGTAATTGTTATTAACATTTTTTGTATAAAAAAATTTATTTCTTTTTGTTTTATTATGTGCATATTTAGATATTCATGACATCAACAGATTTAACTTCCTAAAGTAAACAATCATACCTTTTGAAGAAATGCCCTCACAATACAAGAACCGGTAGACAAACTATGAGCTTTTGAGATTATCTTCTTAAAAAATAAAGTGTCGTCTCGCTAGAGACAATTTTTTTCAAAACAAATTTTGGCCCTCTTAAGACATTTTTGCCTCTGAATACAAATTTCAAAGTTGTTTTACTTGCAACCAAAATTAATCTCACTTGAAATTTTCAAAATCAATTCATCTCGCTTGAGACAGTTTACCCTTTAAACACAAATTCTGAAATTGTTTCACTGGAAACAAAATTTATAATCTTTGAATTTGTTTCTCTTGAAAAAAAAATCTTATTTTCCTTGAAGCCGTTTCTCATGAAATAATAATTATCTTTGAGTCGTTTCCCTTGAAATGAATTTTGTCTTTTGAGACATATTCTATTGAAACAATCATCTTTGAGTCGTTTCCCTTAAAACGAATTTTGTCTCCATTGAGACAATTTCTCTTTAAACATATATATTTGAGATTGTTTCCCTTGAAATGAATTTTGTCTCCTTTGAGACAGTTTCTCGTGAAACACCAATCTTTAAGATCATCTCCCTTGAAACAAATTTTATCTCTCTTGAGACAGTTTCTCATTAAGCATCATCTGTGAGTTGGTTTCTCTTAAAACCATTATCCCTAAAGATGGCCTATCATCCTCATCGCATAGAAATCGTGTCATCCACCGACTAGACCTCCTCATCACGTAGGAGCCATGTCACCCCTAGATAACCGACCATCCTCATCACGTAGGAACCGTGTTATCGCATTTCCTAAAGATTGTCTACCGTCCTCATCACATAGGAACTATGTCATCCCCCGACCAAGCCTCCATATCACGTAGGAGCTGCGTCACACCTAGATAACCAGCCGTTCTCATCACGTGGGAACCGTGTTATCACACATAGATAACCAACCGTCCTCATCACATAGGAACCGTGTTATCATCCTAAAGATGGTATGCCATCCTTATCACCTACGAACTGTGTCATCCCTCGACCAGTCCTCCTCATCACGTAGGAGCCGTGTCACCCCTAGATAACCAGCCGTCCTCATCACATAGGAACCGTGTTATCACCTTCCTAAAGATGGCCAGAACTCTTCATCACGTACGAGTCGTGTCATCCACCGACCAAACCTCCTCATCACGTAGGAGTCGTGTCACCTTTAGATGACCAGACCTCTCCATCACGTATGAGTCGTGTCATCCCCACCAACAAACACATCAAATCTCAAAACCAAAAAAAGAGAACCCGACAAAAATTGGTTATCTTTTTCATATTTTCCCTATGCTTGTTAACACAAGAATATGCAAAGAGGGGCAGCTGTAGACACCCTTTTTGTCTGGGTCTACCAAAAATACTATTATAATATATTTATTATTAAGTTTATTATTATTAATTTACATATTACATTTTTGGAGGCCAACCGAGGCCTAAAACCTGAGCCCAATTAAAATCTCACCCAAGACCCAAAGCCCAAATGATAGCCCCAGCCTAGTTACAACATTGGACCCAATACCAATCAAAACCCGAATTGACCCATAAACCCCATATATGGACCCTACCCAGTTCAACTGACTCTATCAGAGGCAAATAGGGTCTAAAACCCTAAACCTAGCTACTACTGCCACCAGTCTCTGATGCTTCTCCACTATCACTGCCGTCTGCACTCAAATTAACCCATCCATCAAATAGTGATATATATCTATTCAAATCTATCAACAACCATATATCACCAAAGGCACAAGCAACATAAAAGCATAGAAGAGAGGATTCAAGGGGTTTAAAAAAGGGGGATCCAGATGGGTATTCGAAAAGAATCAGAAGAAAAATGAGTTAGAGAAAAAAAAGAAGAGGAAGAAAACACATAAAGTTTTCGAAAGAAAAAATCAAAAAAAAGGAAATAATGGAGAGAAAATAACAAAAAGAAAATAGAGAAGGAAAGAAATACTTGGGTTCGAAGTGGGAAGCTACAAGGTCACCGGAGTCGTCGTTTACTATTAGGTAAACCCTAGATCTACGGTTGTAAGGGGTTTTAGGCTGAACTAGTATGGGGTATGGTTAAGGGTAAAGAAAGGAAGCTTTTGAGCCCATTTGTTTTCTCCGGCCACCGTGGGCTACCGTGAGCTCTACCGGTGGCCGTTGTTTTTTTCCTCTTCGTAGGAGAGAGTTGAGAGAGTTTAAAGCTCTCTCTCTCCTCCATCGGTTTGAAACCGAAACAAATGAAAAGGCTATGGATTTTGGGCTTATGAAATGTTATATATATTAAACACAGAATGACGTCATTTTGAGGAGGACCTTCTGCTTATTTTCAGTGTATAGGTTAATTACACTTTAGGTCCCTCGTTCTTTGTAATTTCAAATATCAGTCATTAAATGATGTTCTATTTTATTTTTGAGCATTTGTTTTCAATACTTGTATTTTAATTTTGTTTTACTTTGTTATTTTTATTGATGTTTGACTTTGGGGAATGATATTTGTAATTATTTAATTTTAGTCATTTATTTAATGTGTTATGTGTTTTCCTTGATATTCGAATTAGGTTGTGATAGTTATAGATATTATAGTTTAGTCACTGCTTCTTATTTGCTTTAATTATTCTTTAGCCCTTTATCTTTCTGTTTATTTCATTTTAGTCTTCAATATTATTTATGGGTTATTTGCGTTTCTGGTGCCTGTGTTATTTAATATTTGTAATCTAGGCTTTAGTTTTTTTGGAATTTCTATTTAGTCCTTTAAGTTTCTATTTTTACTATTTAATCCTCTGAGTTTCAGTTTTTTTCTATTTCAACCCTTTAAAGTTATGTTTTTTCTATTTTAGTACTTTAAGTTTTTGTTTGTGCTATTTACGTCCCTTAAGTTTTTTTTTTTGTTATTTTAGTCATGTAAATTGTTGTTTTTGCTATTTAGTCCTTTGTTTTAATAAGCATGCCTATTTTTTATTTGTATTTTAGCCTGTCATGTTTGTAAATGTGCATTTTAGTCCAAATTTATAGCTTTGTTTTATCTATCGTTATAATTTCATGTATATATATATATAAATTATGTAATTGTTATTAACATTCTTTGTATAAAAGTTTTTATTTCTTTTTGTTTTATTATGTGCATATTTAGATAATTATTAAAGCCTTTGTTATAAATCATCTTTGTTTTATAAAATATGTAAAAATGGAAAATTTCATTATGAGGATACACTTTTAAAAAAGTGATATTAGTGATATTTGTATTCAGATTAATAGCGCTTAATATGTAAAGATAAAATCGTCACTGATGGGATATACCCTTTTAATTAAAAGTGTTCAAATTAAAAGGGTATACACTTTTTGGTGATATTCGTCAAATTGATTTATAACACAATATTCATACACTTTTAAACAATATTTAGGAGAAATAATATGTAAAGATAGAAACAAAACTAGACCTCTAAAAAAGATTTAGTGTTAGATATATTATTAGCGGTTAATATATTTGTATTCAGATTAATAGTTCAATTAGTTTTTTTAGTAAAAGATGAATCAAACCACAGTGTATTATTTAAAAAAATAAAACTGGAACTTTTTGTTTAATTCGGGTCAACTCAGTTTGGTTTGAATTTACAATTTTTAACCATGCACTATTTTTTAAACTCAGCGTCCAAAGAAAGCTAACTTCAAGCTTAAATAGAGCGCAAACACATACATTTAAATTCATAAAATAATATTATTACTTTTAAGATTTTATTTATGTAAGTTTGCCTTATAACAAATTCTAAATACATTTGATTTAGATAGTTGTTCTCTTATCTTTTTAGTTCGGTTGGATTTAAAGCAAATGAGTGTCTTATGAAAAATTGAAATCAAACTGAATTATCAAGTTAAATATCTAAAGTGTTATGAAATTGAACCAAAAAATAGAAAACCCAAACTAAATTAAATCATATATCTTGATTCAGATCGATTTTTTAATTTTCTCAATTTTGTTGTTGAATTCTAATGACCTTACGTATAAGAAGATTAAGTTACTTCATACATCCATGCTTGAAAATGAAATAGATTTATTTGGCATTCATTGTTGATTACTGACCTTAAAAGTTTTATGAAAATAATGGATAATATATTTTTTGAAAGTATAAATTTTTTTGGAGGTGAAGAATTAATTTTTTGTTTGTTAATTTTTAATTTTTATCAATATTTTGGATTTTTTATCTTGAACTTTTTGGAATTTGTTCTCGTCCGGGTTTTCAATAATTTATTTTTACTAATTTAGTTTTAAGCTAAAGTAATTTACTTTTTCTTATTCACCTTTAATTCCAATTAATTGTTTATTTTTTGTCAGGATTAATATAGTTATAATAAATAAATCAGATTTATTAATTATGTTACATATATTAATTAGGGGATTATTTAATTAAATCAATTTAAAAATTAAATACACTGTCGAAACGAAATTTTTTTAAAGTGAGATATTAAAAAACACACCATTTTAATTTCTTCTTTTGATTAATTTTTAATTAAAAAGTAATGTGATTTAAAAAACCTTTCGTTTCAAAAAATTTGGGATTCCTTTTAAAAAAATGTATGGTTCAAAGGGTCGCCACCAATCTTTGATTAGAGTGTGATTGAGCACCCAAAAACGTTTTGTCATTTTAAATAAAAATTAATTTTAATTAAAACGAAAAATTTAGGGTTCTCATACCAGACTTCGAATTCAGGAGTCGGTTATGCGTGAGGAAGGATTAGCACCCTACATCGCCCTAAATCGATACCTAGTCGATTAATTAATGTCTTTACAATGAAATTTACAAATTCGAGTTTAATTTGATTTTTGATCGCAGAAAACAAAAAAAATATGAATTTCAAAATGAAATATAATAATATTTAATTATTTCCTATCGAGAAGAAACAAACCCTTCATAACTTGAGGCAATCAATTCTTACTCCAATTGAAATAAAGAAATATTATAACTCCATTATAATATTCAAATGCACCCAAAACATATTAGATTAAAATTATCAAGCCTTTTTAGAAAGAAGAAGAATATTCGTTTATTTAAAAACATCGAGATTAGACCTTAGATAAGTTCTAACAATCTTTCCTCGAAAAATTTAAATAATCGAATATTTCTTTCTTTCATTCCCTAATTTTAAGTGAATAATCAATTTTTTGGTGTCACTGATGGGATACACTTTTAATTTAAAATCGTCAAAAATGGATCTCTAATAAGTTAAGACAATCCACTCCAAACAATTTTAAATTAAAAGGGTATTACTCTTAATCACAATTATGTAATTAAGTCGAGCTTTGCACGTGAGGATACCATACATCCGTTTAAAAGATAAATTAAACCTAAATCTATGCGTACGAACAACATGCTTAAAATAAATGTATACGTGCAGAGATATCATAATGATTCGAAGATTATCATACATTTAAAGCAAGCCTAAACTACCCTATATACATACATATGAAAAGGATCTCAAACATTGACTAAAATAAAAAAGGGTAAAGATTTAAGGTCAAAATCATAAATAAAGTAAATAGCAGAATATCAAGTATAAAGAAGCTTAGATATCAAGCGGTACAAACGTAATATGACCAGGAAATACAAAGGATTAAAATAAAATAAAATAAAACATATTCAATATGAAAGAAACTAAAAATCAGAATAAGCTAACAAAGGATTAAAATGAAAACTGCATGAAATATGAAGAAGAAATTAAAAACATGAAAATCTCAAATCGTGGACTAAAATGAATTAAAGCAGAAAACTCGAATGACCGATAGCTTAAATAACCCAAAATGTTTAACTAAAACCTAAATTTGGAAAATAACAAAATCAGGACAAATACAAAAAAGGGTAAATTCGAAATCAAACCCTATAGGTGACTAAAGTGTAAATAAACGCTAAACCTAGGAAGACTAAAACCTAATTCTACCCTAATCTTGTAATATATAACCTAAACTAAAACACACTCACACCTAGATTGTTACCTTCTAACTCTTCTCCCTCTTTTCCTATGCGGCCGAAAGGACCGAAAATCACTTAACCACCACCACCAACGTCGATTCCACTCTCGATGGCCACAAAAATCCCACCCCACAGTAGAACCAAAATCTAAACCAACCTAGACCACAACACAACCCTACTAAACCGAATGAATATGAACCAAACATCCCCCATCTTTATTCTCATAAAATCCTTCTCTTCACATTCTAGCCCTAAATATAACCCCCAATGAGGTATGCAGACACCAAACCAAACCCTAAAATCCATAGAATCCTTGGTTTCCTTCTCTCATAGCTCCACTCTCCTTCGACCGACGTTGCCAAGAGCCTTCCCCGATGAAGATTTCGATGACAAAACTCCAATGAGACTCGACCCGTTCAGGTAAACTCCTTCACCCCTCTCTCTATTTTCTATTTATTTATAAACACCTATACTCAAAATAAAAAAATTTCCAGTTGAAATGAAAATAGAATACCTTAACAGAAAAGTAAGTTCTTTGAATAATCAGTTGTTTCTTTTTTACTTTAAATATTGCTTTAAAAGAAAAAGTAGAAAATCGCTTTGTTATATTCCTTTAATTGCGAAATAACACAAGCACACAAAAAAACTGAAAAAAAAACCGAAGACTAATACCTTGAAAATGTGTATTTTATTACTTTCTCTACTTTTGAATTATGAGATTACACTTCTCGTTTTTCTTTCGTGTTGATTTTTCTGTCCAATTTTTCATGAGACTCCAAAGAATTAGGGTCGAGAGAGTCCCCTTCAAACAAAAATTTTCTAGGTTTTATACCTGATAGCTCCAGGTTTTTTAAGCTTCTCATTTCCTTAATTGTTGATGCATATCTCTTTTATCTGCTATTTCCGTTCTGTTTGTGCATGCATTGCTGACATCTTTTTTTACTTTGGCCCAGGAATTTGTTTTGGTTATTTTGTTGCAGGTACCTTTGAACGACTTTAGTAAGAACAAAACAGCTGGCTTATGGGACTCAGGTTTTCCATTAGTCTGGGTTTGCTCCAAATCGGGTCTCTATTTGGGCCAAATAAATGTTGTTTTGTAATTAGGTCCTACAAAAAATATTTATGAATTAGTATCTTGTTAAAGCCCCAATTCATATATATTTAATGTTAATTATTTATTTATACTCTATATAATAATATGTATAACATATAAATACCCTAACAATTTATTTAATTAAACAATATTAATTAATAAATCTAACTAATATAAATATAATTACTAACATAAAAACCCAAATAAAACTCAAATAACACTTGGAAATATCGAGCATGTACAGCTGTCCCTCTTTGCTCATTGTCGTGTAACGAGAATAGAGCAAAGATCAAAAGATATTCAAATTTGTCTGACCATGATAAATTAAAAAGATTAATCCATTCCACTTTAACTTTAGGATAAGTAAGACTTGAAAAATCTTCGGAAGACGAGTCCACTCCTTCCTTCAAGGAGTATATGACTCGAACAATCTTTAGAAAATGGGTCCACTCCTTCTTCTTTCAAGGAGTATAGGACTCGGACAATGTTTAGAAAACGAGTCTGCTCCTTCTTCTTTCAAGAAATATAGGACTCGAACAATCTTCGAAAAATGTGTCTGCACCCTCTTCTTTTAGGGAGTATAGGACTCGAACAATTTTTGAAAAACGGATCCGCTCTTTCTTCTTCCAAGGAGCATAGGACTCGAACAATCTTCGATAAACGTGTCTGCTCCCTCTTCTTTCAGGGAGTAAAGGACAAACAATCTTCAGAAAATGGATCTGCTCCTTTTTCTTCCAAGGAGTATATGACTCGAACAATCTTCGACAAACGTGACCGCTCCCTCTTCTTTTAGGGAGTATAGGACTCGAAATATCTTTGAAAAATGGGTATGCTCCTTCTTTTTTCAGGGAGTATAGGACTCAAACAATCTTCAGAAAATGTGTTGCTCCCTCTTTTTTCAGGGAGTATAGGACTTGAAAAATCTTTAGAAAATGGGTGTGCTCCCTCTTTTTTCAGGGAGTATAGGACTTGAAAAATATTCAGAAAATGGGTTCGCTCCCTTTTCTTTCAGGGAGTGTAGGACTTGAAAAATATTCAAAAAATAAGTCTGCTCTCTCCTTATTCAGGGTTTCAGAATTGGTTATCCCCATCTTGATGTTTCAATATCTTCAATCTTCAGCTATCTTTGGGAAATCTATAGATATTTATGTCATCATGAATTTATGAATGCATGATCTTACGCATGTTTAAAAAGTATACAATTATGCAATTTATTGTATTTTCTTCTTCGAAAGAATACCATCTCATTTTGATCTCAATGGAACTTGGTTTCCTCTTGGGAACAGAACATTTGACCAGTTCACCCCAGTTAACAACCTCGATACCATATCCTTCGGTTCAATATGACCTTGACTCCTTTTTTTCTTGAAACCTGCCAGTACCAATGGCCAACTTCCTGATTAATGACAATCTCTTTGGGTCATCTTTTAGTGGTTGAGACTTTCTATGTATTCCACGATTTTAGTTTCTCGTAACCATACAGACTTACATGTTAAAACCATTATCAGCTTTAGAATACCTGCATTTTCCAAAACTTTTTGCATAATAATACACAATGATCTCATGTACTTCAAGTTAAGTTTTATGTTTTTACTTCTCACAGTAAGTTGCTTGCAAAAAGAAAATTAGCAAGAATAAACTTCCTTTTATTTATATATATGTAAAGAATTTTTAGGTAACTACATGTCAAACTTTTAACTGGAAAATCAAAAGAACAACAGAGTAGGTGTCTTCAGATATCAATAATGCAGATGATTTTGAACTGACACGCCCTTAGAATGACTCGACTGTAGCTTCTGTCAAAAGGATCTCAAAAATTATGAAGATGCGTAAGGGTGTGAACCTATTTCTAAATTACCAAATCTCCAAATGTTGGATGCCATAAACCAGTATTGAATATCATGTGCATTCAATTTCTCTCCTAGTTGTTTTAATCGAGACATTAATCTTTAGTCCCAACCCTAATCACCAACTGACATTGTTACTACCCATATCAGGAGCTCTTTCAACTTCCAAAATAAATTTAGAACCTTCACCATGAACAAATTCTGAATTTAAACAAAACTCAAGCCACCCTTTGCGGGTTTTCAACTTGATACCTCATTTGATTTTAAGACGCCCTTTTTGGATTTTCATCTTGAACCCCTTTCATTCTTTTTTCTTTTTCGTTTTCCCTTTTTTTCTTCATTTCTTTTTCAAGCAAAATATCTCTTAACCCCGTTAGAATTCACTGGATAGAGTAATTCCAATCCATACATTTCAGTTAGGACCAGAACTCCCCTATAAAAGGCTTTCTTGACAACATGAGGTCCTTCCCAGTTGGACATCCATTTTCATCGGAAATCTTTTTGAGTGGGTAAGACCCTTATAAGAACTAGATCTCCTTCGTGGAATTCTCGAAGGCGAACTTTCTTATCATGTGCTTGTATTATACGTTTCTGGTACATCTGACCATGACAAATAGCTTTCAATCTCTTTTCATCAATTAAATTCAATTGGTCATATCTGGCATGTACCCATTTTGCCTTATTTAGCTTCACCTTTGACAAAATCGGATGTGAGGGAATTTCCACCTCAATAGGTAGAACAACTTCCATCCCATATATTAAAGAAAACAGAGTTTCCCCGGTCTACGTTCGTATTGAAGTTTGATAATCAAATATAGAAAATGGTAACTTTTCATGCCATTCATTGTAAGTCTCGGTTATCTTCTCTATGAGCCTTTTGATGTTCTTATTAGCCGTCTCCGCTGCCCTATTCATCCTTGGGCTATAAATGGTGGAATTATGATGTTTTATTTGAATTTTCTCACAGATCGAGTCCATCATCTTATTGTTTAAATTCAATTCATTGTCGGAGATAATACATTCTGGTAAACCATATCTACAAATGATTTCCTTCTTTAAGAATTTACATATTGTCGACTGGGTAACATTTGCATAGAAAGCTTCTTCTACCCATTTGGTGAAGTAATCTATTGCTACCATAATGAAACGATGGCCATTTGAAGCATTGGGCAAAATTTTCCAATCACATCCATGTCCCACATTGAGAATAGCCACAAAATTGTCATCACATGCAACAGATGAGGAGGGGTATGTATCCTATCTCCATAAATCTAACATTTGTGACATTTTTGGGCGTAATTGATCTAATCAGTTTCCATAGTTGACCAATAATACCCAAATCTAATAATTTGCCTAACCATTACATGCCCATTGGCATGGGTACCACATATTCCTTCATGCACTTCTTCAAGAATTGTTTTGTCTTCTTTAGTGTCCACACACCATAATAGGACATGGTCCAAGCTTTTCTTATATAGGGTCTTACTATCGAGAACATATCCCGATGCCATTCTTCTAATGGTTCTCTTGTCGTTCTCATCTATTTGTTCTGGATAACTTTGATATCTTATATATTGCAAGATACCATAATACCAGAGATTTCCATATTCTTCTTCTTCAATATTAAAGCAATGGGTTGGATACTCATAAGCTTTCATTTCAATGGGCATCATATTTGAGTGCTCATTTGTAATACCCCAAATAGTAGGCCAATGATTAATTTAAAAGAAATTTAAAATTTGGATGACTAAATTGCATAAAAGGTAAAGTATAAGAAATGACTTAAGTAAGAGCAATTTGTAAGATATAGATAATGAAAGGGTATTTTGGTCTTTCTAAGTGAAATAAATTTAAAACCCATTTAAAATTAGGGATTTAAGAAAAAGGGGAAAGTAAGTCAACAATCTATCTCTTCTTCTTATTCTTCTTTCCCGTGGGTTTTGCTCTCCTCCATAGCTCCAAAGGTAAACTTCAATTAATCAATTTTTCCTTTCGATTATGGTTTGTTTTTGCATCCTTAAGTGATATGTAAGCTTAAGGAATGGTTATATAATATTAGAACTATGACATGGAGGAAAAATTAGAGAATTAAGAAAATGGGTTTTGAAATGATATGTCAAGATATAAGTGTTTATTGATGATTATTAGTAGTTTTGACTTGTCAAAGTAGTAAACGAGAGATTAGAAGCATTGGATGAGCTTAAAAACAAGTTAGAAAATATGGTGTGATTTTTAGATTCAAGTGAGCTTTAGAGATTTTAGATGTTTTAAGAAGTTAGATGAAGGAAAATTAGTAGGGATAAGTAGATAAGAGTTTAATAGTATTGTTGGGGGTAAACATAAGGAAATTTGACCAAATTTGGGAAAGATTTGAGCTGAAAAATGTAAAATCTAGGTAAGGTTATCGGTACTAATAGAACAGTATCGATACTATATGCTTAAAATTGGTAGAATCAACTTAGTAGTATCGATACTGATGCAAGAAGTATCGATACTAGGAGGATGGTATCGATACTATTGTTAACAAAATGCAGAAATGGTATCAGTACCGTAATAGAGTATCGGTACCATAGTATAGTAATATCGATACCAGGGTAAGTGTATCGATACTATTGAGCCAGAAATATGAAGACAAGCTAAGATTGTTATAGAAAATAGTAATAATATGTACTTTTGAGTAATGTTTAAGTATAATTTTTAGGAAATATACTAACAATTAATATTGTACATGTCTTTGTGGATGCTTGAGTAGATCGAAATCAAGCTCCCTAGTCAAGCAAAACAAAAGGAAAAGGCAAAGTACCTGAGTAATCAACTCTACATTTTGGGTACAATAGCAAGGCAATCCAGGTGAGTGAATTTATTATGCACGTATAGGTTACGGTAGTCATAGATGTATGATTGATTGATATATGTATTGTGATTACCAAATGGCACTGAGTGTGCAAAACGTTAAGAAATTCATACTTTGTTTATGAATTTTCGTATGGGCACTGTAACACCCATAACCCGTATAATTATACCTATACAGATTATAGATGTTATCCGAATTTCTAAAACCATTTTACGATTCAAAAGCAATTTAAAATTTATTTTCTTAAAATAGTAAATGATATTATAAAAATATCATATCATATTAAAATTTCATTTCGTTATAACAATTTAATTCAAAATATTTTAATTTATGAACAGTGAACAGTGGGGGAATCGATTCCCTGTAGCAGGGGAATCGGTACCCCTTTAACAATCTGCAAAATTTTGCTTAAAATCGTGGTTGATGTTCATGCTACTGTAACTGCTACAACACTTCCGAAAATACATATTAATTCATAAAAATTAACCTTTCATCACTATCAAAATTTCCAAAATTTATTCAACAAATAAATTGAACATTTTCAAATTACATGCCACTATCTAAAATCAAGTTCCATCGTAGGATGTCTTACTGATATTGAAATATACCTCTCCATGCTTGATGTCACTTTGAACTCTTTAATCCACTATTGGCTTTTTTTTACCTACGCGTGAAAATCATCACACGCTAAGTATAAACTTAGTGAGGCAATTTAAAACAATAACAGTGCAATACAATTCATGCATGATTTTCAATGTCAAAAATCAAATTTCCATAAAATCATTTTAATAACATATCCAATATTTTACCATGATCAAAATAACATAAAATCTCTTACCATTTATCCCATAAGCTTGTAGGCTTATTTTACCAAAATACTTACCATTTAAAATTCCAAAAGCTCGTAAGCTTATTTTTTTTACCAAAACACTTGTCATTATTCCATAAACATATACCATAGAAAATAACCATAAACAATAGACAATAGCCCAATATACAACCCTGAGGATCCTGGGTACACGAGTCAAATATAAGCACCGTAATGCTATCCCGAGTATGACACATAAGGTCATGTCCACCATCTGTACTAGGTATCCTTAAGTACAGTCCCGAATATGACACATAAGGTCGTGCCCACCCTATACACTAGGTATCCTTTAGTGTATTCCCAAATATGCAGCCTGCTGCTGGACTCTATGGCATGCCAACTATACCCTGTCCCTCAATAACTGACTTGGGCGTACAGTCTATTTTATTCGATCTATCCATGGCAAAGCATATTATCAATATTTAACATTGGGCAGTTCATACCCGAAAACATTCATGGTAAAATATTTCATTTTTTTTCACGATCAATGCATTTTGATTTCATACCATGACATTTCAATGTCATGTCAAAGTTATAAAAAAATGACATATATCATGCTGATATAAACAAGGTCGACTTATCGCAAGTCTTCCTGATGATGTATAAAACATCCATGTATAATTTCATGCATGTATTGCACTCACCTTGACACTTTATAAATTTTCCAAAATTTGAGCCTCACTATGGTTCCACAATAAACCCTCTTGATTTGCTTCAATTGCAAATCAACCATGATCTGTATAAATCACAATTTCATAACAATACATATGTTAGTCTTTTACTAACATAAACATATCCCGAAATAACTCTATAATATAATTGAAACTCATTTCCTTTCAAAATACTTAACACTTAATAATTTCCTTTTAACATTGGAACCAACTTTTCCAATTTCTCAAAATGGTCTTCACCATTTTACCACTTAAATTCTTAATACCAATAATTCCAACATTGAAATTATTTCCATTCAAATTATTTTTCAAAAGCATAAATACATTTAAGTACCCCAACTATGCAATTGTTGTACTTAAATCACCAATCATTTCAATCTTCCCAAAATAATAAATTTCACATCTAACACTCATTTTAATTCTCAAACAACGATTTCCAGCATAATACATCAATTATACAACTCTTACACAACAACCCATTAATTTTCCAGAATTCAGACAACTCGCACTACCCTTAAAGAATCATTATTCTGTATTGATATAAACACTGGAATTCAATTCCGTTTCTTCCGTTAAAAACTATACTCGAATACAAATATATCCATATAAATAACTCCTTCTAATTCATTCTGTACAATTTATGGTTAATTTTCAAAGTTCACTAACATAATCTATTTTGTACAGAATTCTGCTGTCCGACTTTTCTGACCTTTCCTCAGTTAAAAATTCATATATATTTGTATACAACTTGAAATTGATCCCCATTTATCTTAAACAAAACTAGATCCATATATGAACATAATATATAAAAAAACCTCCAAATTAATTTTATATATTTTCTGGTGAATTTTCGAACCTACTGACAGAATCAAAATCCAAACTGTTTTCTTTAACTTCATTTTTAGGTTCTTCATCATTTCTTACAACCAATTCTTTAAAATCACTTAACTCTTCAAAACCCATAAAACACAATAATCAAAATCCCCTTCATCAACTCAAGATAGATTTGAACATGAAACCCTAGTAATATTCATGTCAAAATGTAGAGAATTGAAAGTAGAATATTTTTCCTAACCACAGTTAGTCAAATTCTCTAGAAATAGCTTCAAAATTGAAACTAAAAATGCTTACCTTTCCTGCTTGAATGTGGCGGCCCTTGGAGGAAGAAGATGAGCTGAAATTACTCATCCATGATTGATAATTTATGATATATTAATCCAACACATGCTAAATAATATATCATAATGGAATTATTTAATCCATTCAATAAGAATTTCCATTTTTGCCCTTAATGAATCTCCATAATCACCATAAAACCAAGCCATCTGATATTACAAAGTCAAATATAAATTATTTTATCTTTGACTTCCGAAATTCACCTTGAATTTTCAAATCTTGCGTTTTAGTCACTAAATTCCACTGTTTTCGGTTAAATCTGAAAATTTGCGCATTTCCAAACCAAATTTCTCTGATTCAAAATATTAAAATAATATTTCCAACCATCTTATAACATCACTCAAATTTTCGTAAAATTCCAACTCGATCTGAATTACCGATTCCTTATCGGCTTTAACCATTTCTAGTTTTTCTTTACTAAAACTCCAAATCCAAATATATGATCTCCATAAAACTCCACTCTCAAGTGTAAACCATCTATTTATGGAATAAAATTCTTTTTAGGAAATTATCATTTAATTCCCTAAATGTTTTCCCAAATTTTATACTTTGACCATCAAACTTTCCAAATTTTCATTTTAGTCATTATCTAATTTTTTGGGGTATTACAATTCTCCCCTCCTTAAGAAAATTCGTCCTCAAATTTTTAAACTTTTTATGAAAACCATAACTTCATTTTTCCCTTGAGAATTTATAACCTTAATTTAAGGTTGTACTGACTGGTAAGACGTACCCATGCTTAACTGTAGATTTCTTCTGATCTTGCCCACTTCTTGAATTCCGATGTTTCCTCCTTAATTTGATAATTTTGAGAAGATCATGCTAATCATTAGATTTTGAACCGGAATAATCCAAAACTTCAACATGATATGAATATCCACACATCTTCATATCATCCCCTCTTTCACAATTAACGTCCTCGACATTATGATTTTGACAATGTACTTTGACTAGAAGAATCATCTTATTACGCATTTCTTTGATTTCTCAAGCTAATATCCGAACTGGTTTTTCTTCATAAGTCAAATCCGTTTGTATCTTAATTTCCTCAGATGAAATAACATATGAAATATCCAATCGATACTTTCTAAGCATCAACACATGAAAAATATTGTATACTTTGTCCAACTCTGGTTCCCACTTACCACCAAAGTTAATGTTAATTGATAATCCATCAGTCCAACTCTTTTTAATATCTAATAAATTCCAATGAATCTTAGACTTAGTTTTTTCTTTGTATTTTAGGCGCAACATCTTTTTCCAATGTGATACTTTAAGAAAAATTTTATCACCTTCATGAAATTTCAATCTCTTTTCACTTCAAGTCTACATAAGACTTTTGTCAATCAAATGTCATTTTGAGATTATCTTGAATTATTTGTACTTTATCCTCAATTTCTTTCAATAAATCTGTGCCAAGAAGATTTTAATCTTTTAATTTGAACCCATTCAATGGTGTTCGACATTTTCTCCCATATAAAACTTCACACGGAGTTATCTTGATGCCTAATTTAATAATGTCATTGTAGAAACATTCTACTAAAAACAATTACAAAAGCACTTTATGCTCAGCTTTTACTTGTTGATTTGTCAAACATGTAGCAACAAACTCAGTAATGTTCTTTTCATAACTGACATCTTTCTTTTGTAGCTCTATCATCCGATCTAAAAACATCGATTTTTTTTATAGTGTGCCCTTTTATTTCAACCCTAGCCGCACATCCATAGCTCGCAAAGCTGCAAAAGTTTTCTGTTTAAGTGCATCTGCTACACCATTTACTTTACATGGATAATATTCAATGATCAAATCATAGTCCTTTAAAAGTTATATCCATATTCATTATCTCAAACTGAGCTCTTTTTGAATCAACCAATATTTCAACCTCTTATGATCTAAGTAGATGTGGCATCTCTCACCATACAAATAATGACTCCAAATCATTATGAGATGTATCACTATACACCACATGCTCTTTGTCTGATTCCGGTTGTACCAACACTGGTGCTTCCATTAAAATATTCTTTAAAGCTTTAAAACTCTCTTGACATTTCTCAGTCCAAGCAATTAAAGCATCCTTTCTCAAGAGCTTGGTCAAAGGAGAAGCAACCATCGAAAAGTTTTTCGCAAGCCTTCAATAATAACTAACAAGTTCCAAAAACTTTGGACCTTTGAACATTCTTTGGAGGTTTCCACTCCAATATTACTTGAACTTTATTTGGATAAACTCTTATGCCTTCTGCCGAGACGACATAACCAAGAAAAGCAACTTCTAATAGCCAAAACTCACACTTTGACACTTTGGCATATAATTTTTTATCCTTAATTATCTCGAGCACAATATGAATATGAACTTCATGCTCTATCTTTGTATTCGAGTATACCCGAATGCATCCATATAGACCACCTCAAACTGATTTAAGTAAGGTTGAAATACTCGATTCATCAAATTCCATAAATACTACTAAAGCATTTTTCAAATCAAACGGTATTACTACAAACTCGTAGTGTTTATACTATTTCCTGAAAACTATATTTGAAACATCTTCCTCTTTAAAATTTAACTATTGATATCCCATTCGAATATCAATTTCAATTTTTTTTAACATTGCTGCTCCTTTTAAGCTGATCAAACAAGTCATCAATCCTCAAAATTGGATATTTGTTCTTGATAGTTACTCTGTTTAACTATCGATAATTTATGCATAATCGCATGTATCCATTTTTATAAACAATATCGATTTACCCTCAAGGTATAATATTCGGTCTAATGCATCCTTCATCTATCAATTCTTGTAATAGGTTCTTTATTCTCTTAGCTCAATCGAAATCATTCGATATGAACCCATAAGTACAAGATTAATGCCTTGATAACCATTAATATTGAATTCCACCTTTCAATCTCGAGGTAACCCATAATAATAAATCTAAAAAGACTTATGGAAATTCCCAAGTTATGGAAATATCATATGATCTTACTTCATATACTTGAGTATCTATCACCTTAGCTAGAAAAGCTATGTATCCTTTTTACATCATCTTAATCGTAACCATTGTTGATATCACATTAGTGATGATTTCACTTTTTCATCAACCATTGAAAATTATAATTTCTCTGCATTTTTCTAAATTAATCGCTTCTTGCGACCAATAACCTAACCTTATTACAGAGACAACTAACTCGTGATCAAAATGATCTACAACTCGTTAATGTTGATCCCATAAGATTCACCGGTAACATAAGCTCCTGAATCTTTATCGAACATTTACTATTTGTCTGACTAACACTTGTATCATGACCATGACCTATGGGTCTTTCGTTATAATATCACTCGATATCAAGTAGAATTGAATATTTCTACTTTAGAATTCCTTATTTCATTCTTAAGGAAATATTTATAACTCTTCCAGATCCATAGAAATTATTCTTGAATAATTAAAACCTTTTCCATCTCCAAGGAAAGTCTTAATGTTCACATCGTTCAATAAGAAAACTTGATAAATTTGTAGCAATAAATTCATAGCAATTAATGCTAAAATCACACTAGTAAACAAATTTACTCCTTTTTCTTATCATTACGAACTTGACGCTTTTCAAGTTCTTGAGAATCAATCTCGATCTATACAATAATTCATTGCAACATGGAAGGTTAGACAATCCATTTCCTCATATTTACCTTCACAAGGTAACTCTATAAAATTTTATGGACTTGATATCTACTCTCAATCCAACTCATAACCATTTGATTCACTAATAACTCAACTTTCTATAAACTTTTAGCAGAAATCATATTTATTGCTTATTCATTTATTCTTACTCAAATCATCAATGATTTAAACAATTTAATGCTTAGCTTAAATATTTCTCACTTATTTAAGCTTACCTGGAGAACCTCAAAATCATTCACTAGATTGAGATATCTCCTTTGGATCCTCATCCGATTCGACTTTTCTTGTAAGTCGTTCAAACTTTTTAATCAATTCTTCCAATTCACAAACTTTGTTAAACACTGTGACAATTCTTCCACAAAATAAAGAAAAATCCCTTATAACATCCACTCTTCTAAGGTGTTTTACATAAGTCATGTCGGGTCCCTTTTTGATCGATTTCAATCTCGACTTTCTTTTCAACGTTTTCAACTTTCTAACTTGTCTTTAATTCCAACATCTGAACATAGTCAGAATTATCATACAGTATTAAAAGTAACTTTACTCCCAATAAACATCATCACAATATATATACAAATATCAGTAACTTTTGACATCCTAGTGGCATGTATACAATTTTAAACACAAAACAACCTCGGTTTAGTCCTAGAATCGGCTAAACCTGTAGATCTGATACCAATTAATGTAACACCCATAACCTGTATAATTATACCTATACAGATTATAGATGTTATCCGAATTTCTAAAACCATTTTACGATTCAAAAGTGATTTAAAATTTATTTTCTTAAAATAGTAAATGATATTATAAAAATATCATATCATATTAAAATTTCGTTTCGTTATAACAATTTAATTCAAAATATTTTTATTTATGAACAATGAACAGTGGGGGAATCGATTCCCTGTAGCGGGGGAATCGGTACCCCTTTAACAATCTGCAAAATTTTGCTTAAAATCGTGGTTGTTGTTCATGCTGCAGTAACTGCTACAGTAACTTCCGAAAATACATATTAATTCATAAAAATTAACCTTTCATCACTATAAAAATTTCCAAAATTTATTCAAAAAATAAATTGAACATTTTCAAATTACATGCCACTATCTAAAATCAAATTCCATCGTAGGATGTCTTACTGATATTGAAATATACCTCTCGATGCTTGATGTCACTTTGAACTTTTTAATCCACTATTGGCTTTTTTTTCCTACGCGTGAAAATCATCACACACTAAGTATAAACTTAGTGAGGCAATTTAAAACAATAACAATGCAATACAATTCATGCTTGATTTTCAATGTCAAAAATCAAATTTCCATAAAATCATTTTAATAACATATCCAATATTTTACCATGATCAAAATAACATAAAATCTCTTACCATTTATCCCATAAACTTGTAGGCTTATTTTACCAAAATACTTACCATTTAAAATTCCAAAAGCTCGTAAGCTTATTTTATTTTAACAATACACTTGCCATTATTCCATAAACATATACCATAGAAAATAACCATAAACAATAGAAAATAGCCCAATATACAACCCTGAGGACCTTGGGTACACGAGTCAAATATAAGCACCGTAGTACTATCCCGAGTATGACACATAAGGTTGTGTCCACCATTTGTACTAGGTATCCTTAAGTACAGTCCCGAATATGACACATAAGGTCGTGCTCACCCTATACACTAGGTATCCTT
Source organism: Hibiscus syriacus (assembly GCF_006381635.1). Classification (NCBI taxonomy): domain Eukaryota; kingdom Viridiplantae; phylum Streptophyta; class Magnoliopsida; order Malvales; family Malvaceae; genus Hibiscus; species Hibiscus syriacus. Next base: position 2,367,885 of record NW_024062603.1, on the reverse strand, counting down.
TAGTGTATTCCCGAATATGCAGCCTGCTGCTGGACTCTATGGCATGCCAACTATACCCTGCCCCTCAATAACTGACTTGGGCGTACAATCTATTTTATTCGATCCATCCATGGCAAAGTGTATTATCAATATTTAACATTGGACAGTTCATACCTAAAAACTTTCATGGTAAAATATTTCATTTTTTTCACGATCAATTCATTTTGATTTCATACCATGACATTTCAATGTCATGTCAAAGTTATAAAAAATGACATATATCATGCTGATATAAATAAGGTCGACTTATCGCAAGTCTTCCTGATGATGTATAAAACATCCATGTATAATTTTATGCATGTATTGCATTCACCTTGGCACTTTATAAATTTTCCAAAATTTGAGCCTCACTATGGTTCCACAATAAACCCTCTTGATTTGCTTCAATTACAAATCAACCATGATCTTTATAAATCACAATTTCATAACAATACATATGTTAGTATTTTACTAACATAAACATATCCCGAAATAACTCTATAATATAATTGAAACTCATTTCCTTTCAAAATACTTAACACTTAATAATTTCCTTTTAACATTGGAACCAACTTTTCCAATTTACTCAAAATGGTCTTCACCATTATACCACTTAAATTCTTAATACCAATAATTCCAACATTGAAATTATTTCCATTCAAATGCTTTTACAAAAGCATAAATACATTTAAGTACCCCAACTATGCAATTGTTGTACTTAAATCACCAATCATTTCAATCTTCCCAAAATAATCAATTTCACATCTAACACTCATTTCAATTCTCAAACAACGATTTCAGCATAGTACATCAATTATACAACTCTTACACAACAACCCATTAATTTTCCAGAATTCAGACAACTCGCACTACCCTTAAAGAATCATTGTTCTGTATTGATATAAACACTGGAATTCAATTCCGTTTCTTCCTTTAAAAACTATACTCGAATACGAATCTATCCATATAAAGAACTCCTTCTAATTCATTATGTACAATTTATGGTGAATTTTCAAAGTTCACCAACAGAATCTGTTTTGTACAGAATTCTGTTGTCCGACTTTTCTGACCTTTCCTGAGTTAAAAATTCATATATATTTGTATACAACTTGAAATTGATACCCGTTTATTTTAAACAAAACTAGATCCATATATAAACACAATATATAAAAATAACCACCAAATTATTTTTATATATTTTCTAGTGAATTTTCGAACCTACTGACAGAATCAAAATCCAAACTGTTTTCTTTAATTTCATTCTTAGGTTCTTCATCATTTCTTACAACAAATTCTTTAAAATCACTTAACTCTTCAAAACCCATAAAACACAAGAATCAAAATCCCCTTCATCAACTCAAGATAGATTTGAACATGAAACCCTAGTAATATTCATGTCAAAATGTAGAGAATTGAAAGTAGAATATTTTTCCTAACCACACTTAGTCAAATTCTCAAGAAATAGCTTCAAAATTGAAACTAAAAATGCTTACCTTTCTTGCTTGAATGTGTCGGCTCTTGGAGGAAGAAGATGAGCTGAAATTGCTCATCCATGATTGACAATTTATGATATATTAATCCAACACATGATAAATAATATATCATAATGGAATTATTTAATCCATTCAATAAGAATTTCTATTTTTTCCCTTAATGAAACTCCATAATCACCATAAAACCAAGCCATCTGATATTACAAAGTCAAATATAAATTATTTTATCTTTGACTTCCGAAATTCACCTTGAATTTTCAAATCTCGCGTTTTAGTCACTAAATTCCACTGTTTTCGGTTAAATCTGAAAATTTGCACATTTCCAAACCAAATTTCTCTAATCTAAAATATTAAAATAATATTTCCAACCATCTTATAACGTCACTCAAATTTTCGTAAAATTCCAACTCGATCTGAATTACCGATTCCTTATCAGCTTTAACCATTTCTAGTTTTTCTTTACTAAAACTCCAAATCCAAATATATGATCTCCATAAAACTCCACTCTCAAGAGTAAACCATCTATTTATGGAATAAAATTCTTTTTAGGAAATTATCACTTAATTCCCTAAATGTTTTCCCAAATTTTATACTTTGACCATCAAACTTTCCAAATTTTCATTTCAGTCATTGTCTAAATTTTTGGGGTATTACAGGCACTTCGTGTGCAAAAAGTTAATAAATTCATAATTGGTTTATGAATTTCCGTAGGGCCACTTTGTGTGCAAAAAGTTAAGAAATTCATAATTTGTTTATGAATTTATGTATGGGCATTTCATGTGCAAAAAGTTAAGAAATTCATAATTTGTTTATGAATTTTCGTATGGGCACTTCGTGTGCAAAAAGTTAAGAAATTCATAATTTGTTTATGAATTTCAGTATGGGCATTTCATGTGCAAAAAGTTAAGAAATTCATAATTTGTTTATGAATTTCTGTATGAACACTATGGGTGTAAAACTAAGAAGTTCATACTAAGTGTATGAATTTCTGTATGGGTACTATGTGTGCGAACTAAGAAATTCATACTAAGTATATGAATTTTCGTATAGTAAATATATGTGCAAATACAAGAAGTTCATTATAACTAGGTGAATTTCCATATTGGTAGTGGGTATGTAACCCACGTAAATCATAGTAATAATTGAGAAATGACGGTATTAGTACTACCTATGTAAACTATATAGTTTATAATGAATTGAAAGAGATGATTAATATTATGAATAATTATTAGATTAGAAATTGTTCTAAAATAAAAGACTAAATGTCTAATTGTGCATTTGGCAGAAAGGTGCCGATAATACAAGTTAGAAGAAAGGTTAAATGCCTTTAGGATAAAAGACTAAATGTCTACTAGTGCATTTTGGAAAAAGGGGGCACTAAAACAAGTTAGATGAAGAAAAATGCATAATTGGCATGAAAAGATGCCATGAATGAAAATGTATAACAATGTATAATTGACATGAAATGATGCCACAAATGAAAATACATAGTGGTATATTAAAGGTATATAAGGTGTTGCTCATGATAATTATAAAAGATAAAGGAACATTTGGCACTTTGGTTCCATATATATACATTACTTTCTGATTTAACATACATAAGGAAAGAAAAGAAAAAATGGGAAAAATATACATAATGATAGGTATGCTGGGACTAATAAGAATAACATCAAAGAATGTATGAAAGAAATATGGTTGAACTGAGAAGGATTTATCTAATCCATATGGAGTATGCAATTTAATTCGTCATTTAATAATCATATGATTGGTCTTTGGGCATACTCTAACACAATCTCCAACTCTTTTTGATATACTTCATCATCTAACTTTTGCAGGGCCACTCTCCATTGCCTCCTTTCTTCTTCGAAGTCACGCCTTAATAAACTCTAACCTTGACAAGTCCCATTTGGCTGGAATGAATTGCCTTGACCCATACTGTCTAGAAACTAGCAGATGTGCATACCAGACAAAACACCAGATACCTGGCAAAGGAAACAGTCTCACTCTCCACATCTGTAAAGTATATCATAAGAGAAATTCCATGAAGCTCGCCACAATATATTACCATCCCTTATATCCTTGAAGATAACTATCAATTTCTCTTCGATGAAACTCCCAGTCCATTTTTTGGAAAGGAAATCCTTCAAAGACGAAAACCCTTCTAGAAACACTCGTCCTGGTTATCTTTCAACATGCTTGAAGTGACTAAGAATCCATACTAGTAGCATGGGCGTACATCCTATAAAGAGGCCTTCTCCTTCGCGTCTACAAGAACTCAAAGAATGAAATGTTTGGACTAAAATAGATGGAACAGGGTCTACATGTTTATCTAATATCTTAAACAAGTCTACATACCCCAGCACCATCGAAAAAATGACAAGTCCGTAAATTCCTAAGGCAAACAGTCAAGCTTCTTCCTTTTATCTGGATGACGATTAATTACTTCTTTCAGAGCAGTATAAGAGATGCACTCACTGTCTCCTTTCTTCTTGATATTTCTAACAACCCATTTTTCACTCATTCCAGTAATCAGAAGCAATTTCTTCTTGAAAGAAGAAGTGATTGGCAACTTGGTGTATATTCTGTCCATTTGAGACCTCGGACAACATATCAAAGCTCGATACTCCTCTATGGTAGGTGTCAGATCCATTTTTCCAAATGAAAAACATCTATAAGCGGGATTCCAGAACTGCTCCAAGGCTCTAAACATATTTTGGTCAATCGGAACATCCAAGAGATAAGAGATATCACCATATAATCGATACAATAACTACTTATCGAATGTTTCCCATCTTTCCCAAACTTCGTTTAGCTCGCTCGGAACATTCTAACGTACATTGATGTGAGTATAACCAAACAACTCTTACACGTATCCAGGCATCAGACTATCTCCATTGGTAAGTTGGGATTGTTCAAACCATCTCAGAACATCTGCATTGTCTTCAACCTATTTCTGAACCATTCGTTCCATATTACTAGCCTTCTATATTGACATCAATCCCAAATCAACACCATGGAATGGATACTGCAATGAAAAAATGAAATAAAGAAAAAGATAAAAGAAAATCAGTTAGTAAACATAAAACAATTAATCAGGGATAATAATTTGTTAAGGAATCCTACCCTCATAGGCTGGCTACCAAATCATGTTTTATCAAATGCTACCCAAACACGATATCTACCCCAATATTTTGTTTGAACATAAAACCTAACTGCATGATATCTAGTTCGCATGTTTATTCGAGAAAAAGAAACCTAACAACATGATTTATAGTTCACATACATTTATTAGGAAAGCGAAATTAAATGACTCAAACAGTTTTTCCTTGTGTACTCTCCTCACAGAACTCTTAAACTTCGAGTTAGGCTCGACCTAGGTTCAGGTTCTAGGTTCACTATATGATGGGTTCAGCTCTAGAGTAATAGGTTCTTGATTTGTCCTTGTTAGTGTTGCCTTGGGCTACCAAACCCTTATTTCTGGCCCATCATAGGCTTTTGGTGATTGATTTCAACTCAAGGGAACACACATCCTTATGTCTATGCGGAGGTGAATACCATCATGAGGACCATAAGCCGTGAGCTCCAGGAGTGATCCACTATCCCATGCGGAGGTGAAAACCACACGAATGAGTAGTTTCTCATTCATACTTAAATAGGACAGAGCGGGATTTTAGCTCATGTTATGATAATTCAACTATGCAGTGTTTGAGGAAAAGCGAAAAACACACAATCACAAACACTCAAATCAATTCCCAATTCCTTTTAAAAACACACAATTAATCTGAAACCATTAGCAAATAGATCAGTACAACTATTTAGTGGTTAATCAGATTATAAATCAAAATGCAAACAAAAACTTATTTGAAACCAACAAGGGATCAAAAACAAAATTAGAATGAATTTATAACTTTCACTTGTAAAAACAATTAATTAATCGACTATCGGTCTGACTCTTTAAAAAAAGTCCCCATCGGAGTCTCCAAGCTGTCGAAATGATTTTTTTAAAGTGAGATTTTAAAAAACAAATCATTTTTAATTTATTATTTTGATTAATTTTTAATTAAAAAGTAATATTTAAAAAACATCTCGTTTCGAAAAAAATTAGGATTCCTTTTAAAATAAAAAAAATGCATGGTTCGAAGAGTCGCCACCAATCTTTGATTAGGTGTGATTGGGCATCCAAAAACATTTTGTCATTTTAAATAAAAATTAATTTTAATTAAAATGATAAATTTAGGGTATGCATACCAAAATTCGAGTTCGGGAGTTGGTTACCAGTGGGGAAGGATTAGCACCCCCACAGCGCCCTAAATCGGTACCTAGTCAATTAATTAATATATTTGCAATGAAATTTACAAATTCAAGTTTAATTTGGTTTTTTTGATCCTAGAAAACAATAAAATATGAATTTTAAAATGAAATATAATAATATTTAATTATTTTCTATTGAGAAGAAACAAACCCCTCATAACTTGAGGCAATCAATTCTTACTCCAATTGAAATAAAGAAATATGAATACTCCATTATAATATTCAAATGCACCCAAAACATATTAGATTAAAATTACCAAACCTTTTTAGAAAGAAGAAGAATATTTGATTATTTAAAAACATCTAGATCAAACCTTAGATAAGTTCTAACAATCTTTCCTCTAAAAATTTAAATAATCAAATATTTCTTTTTCTTTCATTCCCGAATTTTAAGTGAAGAATCAATTTTTTTGTTGTCACTGATGTGATACACTTTTAATTTAAAATCGTCAGAAGCGGATCTCTAATAAGTTAAGACAATGCACTCCAAACAATTTTAAATTAAAAAGGTATTACCCTTAATCCCAATTATGTAATTAAGTCAAACGATGCACGTGAGGATACCATACATCCCTTTTAAAAAAGCCTAAATCTATGCGTACGAACAACATGCTTAAAATAAATAAGTGTACATGCAGACATATCATAATGATCCGAAGATTAGCAAACATTTAAAGTAAACATTTAAAGCAAACCTAAACTACCCTACATACATACATATGAAAAAGGATCTCAAACACTTACTAAAATATAAAGGGGAAAGGTTTAAGGTCAAAATCATAAATAAAGTAAATAGCAGAATATAAAGTATAAGGAAGCTTAGATATCAAGCGATGCAAACATAACATGACCATGAAATATAAATGATTAAAATAAAATAAACAAAAACATATTCAAAATGAAAGAAACTGAAAATCAGAATAACCTAATAAAGGATTAAAATGAAAATTGCATGAAATATGAATATGAAATTAAAAACATGAAAATCTCAAATCGGGGACTAAAATAAATTAAAGCAGAAAACTCGAATGACCAATAGCTCAAATAACGCAAAATTTTTAACTAAAACCTAAATTTGGCAAATAACAATATCAGGACAAATACAAAAAAGGGTAAATTTGAAATCAAACCCTACAAGTGATTATGTGTAAATAAACGCTAACCCTAGGAGGACTAAAACCTAATTCTACCCTTATCTTGTAATATATAACCTAAACTAAAACACACTCAGACATAGCTTGTTACCTTCTAACTCTTCTCTCTCTTTTCATATGCGACCGAAAGGACCAAAAATCACTAAACCACCGCCACGAATAGGAGTTCCACTCTCGATGGCCACAAAAATCCTACCCCACGGTAGATCCAAAGCCTAAACCTAGACCACAACACAACCCCTTCTAAATCGAAGAAATATGAACTAAACAACCCCATCTTGATTCTCATAAAATCATTCTCTTCTTATTCTAGCCCTAAATCTGATCCCCAATGAGTTTTGCGAGCACCAAATAAAACCCTATAATCCATAGACTCATTGGTTTCCTTCTCATAGCTCCACTCTTATTCGACCGATGCTGCCAAGAGCCTTCCCCGACGAAGATTCCGATGACAGAACTCCAATGAGACTCATCCCATTAAGGTAAACTCCACTACCCCTCTCTCTATTTTCTATTTATTTATAAACACCTATGCTCGAAATAAAATTTCCAGTTGAAATGAAAACAGAATACCTTAACAGAAAAGTTCTTTGAATAATCAGTTGTTTCTTTTTGCTTTACATATTAATTCGAATGAAAAAGTAGAAAACTCGTCTGTTATATTCCTCTAATTATGAAATAACACAATCACACCAAAAAAAATGGAAAAACAAAAAAAAACCGACGACTATTACCTTGAAAATGTGTATTTTATTACTTTCTCTGCTTTTGAATTCTGAGATTACACTTCTGTTTTTTCTTTCGTGTTGATTTTTCTGTCCAATTTTTAGGAGCCTCTAAAGAATTAGGGTCTAGAGAGTCCCCTTCAAACAAAATTTTCTCGGTTTTATAACTGATAGCTCTAGGGTTGTTCTTCTTCTTTCCTTAATTATTGATGCGTATCATTTTTATCTGCTCTTTCCATTCTGTTTGTGCATGCATTGCTGGCATCTTTTTTTTTACTAGAAATCTATTTTGAGTATTTTATTGCAGGTACCTTTGAAACTGCTTCAGCAAGAACGAAACAGTTGGCTTATGGGACTCAGGTTTGCCATTAGTCCGGGTTTGCTACAAATCGGGTCTCTATTTGGGTCGGATAAATGTTGTTTTGCAATTAGGTCCTACAAAAAAATATTTATGCATTAGTATCTTCTTAAAGCGCAATACATATATATTTAATGTTAATTATTTATTTATACTCTATATAATTAATATGTATAACATATAAATACCTTAACAATTTATTTAATTAAGCAAAATTTATTAATAAATCTAATTCATATAAATATAATTACTAAAATATAAAAACCAAAATAAAACTCAAATAACACCCCATACAAATCGAGCATCTACATACACATCTAAAAATATAATAAAAATATTAATACAAGTTATATTTGTTTTGAAAAACTACATTCAAGCCAAAACTAGTTACAAAAAGCCTAATCAGAGTAATTCAACAAACAAATAAGGCACATTCAAGTTATCAAGAGAGGCTCATGTGCAAACTCAACAACAAATAGGGTTCCATGTTTTTCCACCAACACTGTTCATCCTAGACCATTCAATCTGGACCCATCTAATGGTCCAGATCATGAGTAACAATTAGGGTTCAAAACCCTAATTTCAAATCACACAACATTTCTAGAATCTTCCAAGGGAAGATGGCCTCTAAGCACGTGCGACCTTTGTGATGTCGATCCAACTATCTCCAGCGGGCGCGAGTGGTTCTCATAGAGGACCATTGAGGTTCTCAACCAATCATTCTAGAAGGCACCTTGCATCAACTCAGTATTTCCCACGTCAGCATGTCAACCATCTTAGCTCATCCACACATGCAGTATCCAAAAGCTCCCCAACAACTGTTTCAATCTAGAAAAGATGACATACAAAGAAAAAGATAAAAAATATGATTTTTTATATATGTCTTAGTGAAATCTGTAAAAAGAAGAAGGTATAAGATACCCAAAATCTATCATGTAAAGGGTTTCATTTTTTTCATTTTGATTCATACACGATAGAATAGAAAGAACATTTTCAAAGGTATGTTTTTTCATCAACTAGTTTTGTATTTTCTATGATTTGGAAAATAAAAACAAAATGACAGAGAATATTACTGTAGTGGTTTGGAATCTTCACTTGAGTGGAGTCGTGACCTCACAGGAGTCTTTGCATCGAATGTTTCGTCAGGATCCATTTAGTTAGGGAGAGGAGTCGTAGAGTCAAGGGCTATAGGGGGTATAGATCTCTTGTATGTTTCATTGGTGATTTTCCCAAAAAATCACCCTAGATCCCTTTTTTCTCCTGTCAGGCACCGTTCAGACTATATTTCCCGATCTAACACCCTTTGTAAAAAGACGCGCCCTGTAACGCGCCTTATGTTAAGTTGGGATACACGTGGCTAAAGCGCTTCCCTTGGGGCGCACCTTACGCCACGTAGGGCTATAGGCCAAATCCTCTCAACTTCTCTCAAATACTCTTATATTCTTTTATAATTGTTTAATGCATATTTTATTATATTTAGTATTTTATTAGTAATTTATTTAATTATTTAATTTTTTTAATATTTTATTTAATTAAATTTTTTTGTAGATATAAAATGGAAGGGGGTCTACTTCGCTTAGATGAAAATCATATATCTCAACATTTTGCTGATACGGTAACATTTTAACATTTTAATTTAATTTAAATTGTCAGTAATAATTTATTTATTTATTTAATGCATGATTATTAGTTTAAAAATTAATTTTTGTAATTATTTACATTTTAGGAGTGGGGTCGTATATTATATCTTTTATTAGGAACCTTAAGTAAGCGATACCTACACGTGTCTGGCCATATTTAGCAGAGGATGAATTCGATCACATAAGTAGATATAAAAGTCATTGTAAGATAGAACCATACCTTATTTCTGTCTTAGTGGAGCGGTGGAGGCCGGAGACCCACACATTCCATCTTCTGTGCGGAGAGTGCACAATTACACTTGAGGATGTTTCTATACATATGGGGCTTCCGGTGGATGGAGATGTGATATCGGGGATGGCGCACGGTTCCTGGACTACTCTGTGCCGGAGTTATCTAGGACGTGTCCTAAATTTTTTAATGGTGGTCGGATACCGTTAAATTGGTTAGATGCCAATTTTTTGGAGTTGAGCGCAGACGCCTCTGATGATGAAGTTAAAATGTATGCACGAGCATGCATACTGTAGCTGATAGGAGGGTTTTTGATGCTAGACAAATCGCACAACCAAGTTAATTGTATGTGGTTGTAACATCTTGGCGACTTTCATCTAACCAGATCACTCAGTTGGGGCTCGATAGTTTTGCTTTCCTGTATAGGGACATGTGTCGAGTGACTGACTACAGGAAAAATGCTATCGGCGGATGTCTCCTTCTGCTACAGTCTTAGGCATGGTATCGATTGCCCTTTTTATGTGCCGTTGTGAAGAACCCATTCATATTTTCGCTGCTATTGAGGTAATTATAAAACTAATTTTGTACATTAATCATTTTATACAGTGTATAATAATTTTTCCTTGAATAGGTGGTCTACTAACAGGAAAAATCATCAGGAGCTACCTGATGATTTAGAAAAAATTAGGGTATTAATCGATCAGAAGGCTGGCACACAAGTATGCATTTTAATGTTTAAAAATCGATTTTAGATTATAGTTATATAATTAGATTATTATTTTGATAAAAATTATATATATTTGTTTTAGTTTGAATGGGTTTCATATTCTAATGATGAAGTGAGGATGGTGATCCCACCTGAGTTGAGGGGACCATCAGATGTTTGGATGACGATAGTACCTTTGATTTATTATGCGATCATCGAGTGTCACTCCACTGATTGTGTGCTCTGACAATTTAGTTGTTTTTAACCAATTTGGAAGCACCTCGCAATATGGACGAGTTGCATATCACAGATCGACGCGACCAGTCAGATACAGATTGGCTGGTGAAGCATCATGAGTGGGTCGTGCTGTAGGAGGATCGACATCAGCGGCTTCACCATAGAGAGCCCATTTATGATGACCTATTGATGGTTCGTGATGATTATTATAAGTGGTTCAATAGGAACGGGAAATCGTTTATGCTTTTCAAGGATGCACGAGGGTGGACCTTTCAGCGACGTCGATAGAGACATTCACCGTCACAGCACCATCGTCCCCCGAGTCATGGACGGAGAGCAAGTGCTTCCGGTTAGTCTTTAACTGCACCAGCAGGACCTTCACAGCAGCCACCGTCTGCAGCGACTTACCTACCGTGCCATATATGATGTTGCAGCCACCGCCTTTCCCTTACCAGATGCCACCACCGCCGCTTTCACCTGGTTTTATTACCCCCGCCGCCGCTGCCGTCACAAGTTATATGACCCATCCTGGAAGATATTATGGATCTATGTTTGCTTATCTGACTTGGGGTTTATATGCTGGTTATTTGGCGGGTGTAGCCTCATCACCCATGCCACCGCACAGACACCTCTTGTACAGTTTTCACACTCATCGATGTCTGGGTTTTATGAGTTTTCCTAGTTTTCGCAGGTCGGTGGGATAGTCAGTCATACCTCCAGGGTCTTTATTTTGTTAATTTGGTTGGATTTTCTAAAAATTTATTTTGCTTATTTTGTTGGACTTTTTCTTAATTTATTTTGATAATTTTGTTTATTACCATTTAATATCAGTGAGCATAATTTGGTTATTATTTACCAATTAATACTTATTTTAAGTTTGTTGTATTTAGAATTATATTCAAATACCAAATTATTATTAGTTTGATAAAATTTAATAATTGTGTTCGATAACTTTCTTAAGTTTGTCACTTATTATCTCTTTTATTATAATCACATATAACGCCAACATCCAATCTCATTTTCTTTTATCATTTTTTTAATCTTCATCGGCGGTTATCGAATGAAATTAACTTGAAGTAAATGCAAATTAAAGTACAAGAATTATTATTTGATAAACAAGAACATCAGTTCCTCATCAATTGTTACTTGATGACAACAGAAGTGTACATGTTCTCCTAGTGTGTCATGAGTTTCTACAATGCCTATATTTTTTGTCGTGTCTATATGTTTCTCAAATATCCATATAACAATGAGTTCGAGTGGATTTTGGACGACCACGCTCCCTCAATAAACTCAGATTTTGTACAATCGGAATCTAATTCTAAACCTCATCAGGGTTTTTATCATTACCTATGGGGGAAACTCAAATTCGTATACCTTAAAAACTTCTGATAGTAGGTATACAGAATCCACACAACGGTTATAGTCATGACAGGTATGCAAGCAAGCTGCTATCACATGAGAGCATGGATACTTCAGAGCATGAAAAAAACCCGCAGTCGCACCATCTGTCCCGTTGATTTACTCTTAATGACACAACTTCAATCCCTTGAAGAGTTCGTGGCAGCTCTGTGACACGAAACAATGCATGTGTTCTAGAGAAGCTTGTTACAGACATTCTATTTGATGCAATAATTATTTTTTGTTATTCAACTAATCTAGGGTGATAGACATGATCGCCTTGCATCCAGGTTTGAGCTTGTCCCCTGAGCTTCGCAAAAAGCACCCGCAAACGAAAATATGTAGTTTTTACCAAAGCCGCTACAGGTAAGTGACGTGCACCCTTTAAGGTTGAATTGATTGCCTCAGCCAAGTTGGTTGTCATGTGTCCATATCGATATCCACCATCATATACGATTGCCCATATTTCTTTATCGATGAGGTGATGTTATCATATCCTTCCTCGTTCTTCGCCCGCAAATCTTGAAGCATGGATTCAAATGTTTGAGGAAGTAGTTCGTAACTTGATCAAAAAATGTAGAACTTACTTTGTTTCTTTTACAAAATTAAAATGATCGAAAGAAAACAAACTATATTAGTTTCACTTACCCATGCGCACAAGTAATTGACGCTCATCATTTTTCTTGTATCTTCCATGGTAGTTCGCAATAATGTGTCAGATACAATACCTATGTTGGACAAAGGGTGGTTGCCACATTGGACCCAAAGACTCCATTATTGCTTTGATCCCAACTCCGCGATCTAAAATGACACATATTTTTCCCTCGTGATAACATGTGCACATAAGTTTTGGAGAAAAAAGCCCAAGAATATGTATCTTCTCCTTCAACAAGAGCCAAAGCAACTGGAAGAATGTTGCGATTACCATCTTGGAAAATTGCCAATAATAAAACTTGCTTTATTTACCATACAAGAAAGTCTCGTCAATCTAGACCACAGGCTTGCAGTATTTGACAACATTAACAAACTATGGGTAAGTCCAAAAAACCAGTAGAATTGGCATCGATCGCGAAGAACTCGATCATTATGGTATGCATATGAGGTTTCGAATTCCATAATTGTCCAGGATTCAACCTCCACACTAGCCTAAACCAACTTGAAAGTTCGTTGTAAGATGCATCCCATTCGCCATGAAGTTTGACAATGGCATTTTGTTTTGCCAGCCAAGCGTTTTTATATTAGACAATAACCATACTGTGATTGTATAGATGAAATCAACACAACAATTCCTATATGGGAGCTTGCTTTTACCATGGGCATGATGGCTTGGCAGATCACTTCAGAGTCCAAGTTGTGATGATCTTTGTTGATCCCTCCAATACAACATGTGTGAGGACCGTTGTATACTGCTAGTTCCCATCTATTGTTTTTCCACTTCCTCTTCGATACGCGAACCATCCAATTGCATCCGTTTTCGCGTCGGGCACAATGACATACATATTTTTCTGTCGTGGACCGGTCGACTCTGGATTGAACAGAATTACAAATATTGTAATTTTTATAGCCATCATCGCTTCTTCTTTGATTTAAAACTCTATGCCTAAAGAAAACTCACCATTATTTATTGATGAGTAATATCTATAGTCACCGAGATGAGGCATATCCTCAAATTCTGACCAGTACATTACACCATAATCAACTTCATACATGTGTGCTGGAGGGTCAGTGTGTGACATATTTGAGGGAAATTCATCTACATCATCATCATCATGATCATCGGAGTTGAATTGCGGTGATTCTGGGTCAATGAATAGTCCAGTCTCAGCACCATCTGCACCAGGCTCACGAAGCGTTTCTTCTGGTGGAGATGATGGTTCCTCCATGCTCCACATTTAGGTCGAAGAACCTAATACTTGCACGCCTTCCCCTTGAACTAGAAGGCATATCAACATTGAGATTTAAAAAGCTTGCAATCAAATGCCTTCCTTTGGAGCTTGAAGCCATCGTGTCAAATGGAAACTGCACAGATTGGTTCATCGATGGCATCTCCATATTAAGGTCAAAGAAATTTGCGAATGGATTGTTCGTGGACCCACCTCGGTACATATCGTAAGGAGTTGTTGATAAATGTCTCCCCATTGAAGTTAATGTAACGGCACCATGATGCGGATTTCCCATTATGGCATTAAAATCATTACACATTACTGTAGTCGAGCTGTCAACTTGTTCAACCAGCCCATAGTGGGAGCTTAATGACTGACCCCGACTAGCACGCACTTAAACAAACTTTGCATACATCTCAATATCGACATCTGAATAATTACTTTGAGAATCAACCATCATTTCAACATCATTATTGTTCGATAGTTCGAACGCTGTATAAGTTAATGGCAACAATGATGTTGGAAATCTGTACTGCAACGACGACATTCTTCTACTATTTCCAACATGAATCTTCCTTGAAATCTTCATTATCACCTCCTTAAGAGTTATGTTTCTCTTGAATGATATTTTCACACGCTCATTTGATACGAAAACAACGCCAATTTAATCTTCTCGAATTTCTCTATCATAATAAACAATAGCTGAAAGTTGCACCATTCTTAGAGTTTAAAAGTGCGTCAATATTATATCTGCAAAAAAACAACTGAAACAAACCTAATTAAATAAATAATATATGAACGAAAATATAACACAATACAATTTTTACACATAAACGTAAATAATTTAAATAATATAATTTTATATTATTACATGCACCGCAACAATATTTTGACGTATGCTCCCGCTTTCCAATTTTACAAACACAAAAATTAATTGAAAATATTTAGTCTAATATTTTTTTCAAATTATCATATATAATTATAAAAAAGTATTATAACAAAACTACCTTATAACGAAAGATCGAACGAACTTCTTAATCAAATATAAGAGGATTGTCGGGTGTTATTTACTGGTTGAAAGGATTGCTGTATTAATTTCTCGGTTGAGAGGGAATTGTGAGAGAGTTTACGAAGAGAGGGCTATTTATAGCGGAGAGATGATGCTTTCAAGCCGAGAAGTGGGGGTAAATTATGCAAGGTGTGGTCCTTGCACCGGGCCTTGCATTATACATGTGTGATAATTGAAAGACGCGACCCTGTACCACGCTATACCTCTACGTGGCGTAAGGCCCACCCCAGGGGCCGTGCTTTAGCCACGTGTATCCAACTCAGCATAAGGCGTGCTGCAGGGGGGGCCTTACCCCACGTGGCGCCAGATCAGCGTAAAGCGCACTGCAGGGGGCGTGCCTTTCTGTAAAGGGTGTTAGATCGGGAAATATAGTCTGAACGGTGCCTGACAAGGAAAAAAAGGGTCTAGGGTGATTTTTTGGGAAGCTCACCTGTGTCATTGGGGGTCAGATCTAAGGTTATAATTAGTGGAAGGGTTTTTGGAGTGATGATCGGAGTATTTCAACAGTGGATGGAGTAGAACCGAAGCATTGGCGGCTAGGTAGGGAATTTTAGAGGTCGCGTTTATAGGTTTTATCTTTGGATCTGGGTTGGGAGAGATAGATCAAGGATTTTCAGGGATTGTGTGTGTTCTTTAAAGTAAGGTTTTAAGGTTTCAACCAATGCTAGTGGTGGTCGGTAGTCAGGGGAAGCCACCGATATACGGTGGCCGAGTTAGTTTTAAAGTTGTTGTCATTAGGATGAAGAGGGTTTGAGAGAGAAAAAAACAAAGAGAAAGTTGAAGAAAAAAGGGAGGTGGCTGAGAATGACTATGATTAAGTTAGGTTAATCTAAAATTAGTGTTTTATATAAGATGTTTAGGGATTTTTCTTGCTTAGGTCCCTAGAAGTTAGGCGTGTTTTTCTATTCTAACCACTAAAAATGTTATTTTTTGTAGTTTTTTTGAATTGCAAACCCTTTCGTGTTATTTTTATCTTTTTATTTCCTTTGTAATTAGGATGATTAGAAAATAGAAAATTGCATTTCAGTGTCTGTTCCTTAATCACGTTTTAACATTTTAGTCCTAGATCTTTCATTTTTATTCGATTTGAATTTGTTGTTTTTTTGAATTTGTTCCAATTTGGTCATTTTTTTATTTTTATTTGGAACTGACACTTGTATTTTATTTTTATTATATTTTAGTATTTAGTTTTTTAAATAAACCTTAATATATTATTAATTTGTTTGTCAATTTACTGATTTGTAAATTATTGACATTCTTTGATTAATTTTTGACTCACTCAATTGTAAGTTTTTATATTTAGGTCATTTACTTTGTATAAATCTTTAAATTCATGCTTAAAGTTTCTTGCACTTTTCGATTTAATCTTTCATATGCATTATTTTATTTTGTAATTATTATAATTCATGTTTTATTTTGCATTTTCATTAATACTTAGATTTTAGATTTGAATTTTAGTTTAATCTTTGAATTTAATGATTAAACTTTAGGTTTAGTCCATAAATTTAGGAATCCTTAAGATTTAGTCCCTATTTTTAAAAAAATTAAAGAATATTCGATTGGGTCCTCGCTTTAATGCTCGATGTTCCATTTCTATTGTTCAATTCAATAACTGGTCATAATTAACTAGGATTAATTGTTTGAGCCTCCATTTTTGGCTTAATTTCACTTAGTCCCTTAATTTAAGGAATGCTCAATTTGGACCTAACCTTAACGCCTGAGGTTCATTTTGATTATTCGATTCAATAATTGGTTAAAACAAATTAAGTTTAATATTAGTGCCTACATATTTATATTTAGTCCCCTAGGTTCTTTAAACTTCATAATTTGACACCTTAATTTAGAAAATGCCTTAATTAACCCTTAGTGTAATTAGGTTTAATAATAAATTGTGTGATTGCTTCATGATTTTACAAAATAAGGCAATGTTCATTTATTATGAAATTAATAGTGTATTCTCTCCATTAATGCTCGGGGTGACCACTAGTAATTCCCGAAATAAACGACTTCATTTTCAAAACTCATGATTTCTTAATATTCAAGACAATGCTTGTTTATTGGGACCAATAACGAAGCTTTCGCATAAATGTCCGACGGTGCTTGTTATTGTTCTCGATAAATGAATATCACTTTCCAAAAATTTTCATACATAATGATTTTTTAATTAAATAAAATCTCAAACTTAAAATTTCCATTTTTAAATAAAGGGTAATCGAGTAGATACCAATTTATGGGCATTGTGGGGGTGCTAATCCTTCTCTACGTGTAACTGACTCTCAAACCTGAATTTTTTTCGTAGACCAACATTTAATATTTTTTATAAAATAAAATGATTTATTAAAATTACATTATTTTAGGTGTTCTTGTAACACCCCAAATCTGGTATAGTAGTTTTAGGTTTTACCCGAGAGGTGAGTGGACCCCGTAAAATTTATAATTCAAGTTGTTGGGCTTAATTGGGTTGGACTTAGGACCAATTAGCCATAAATAGCGGGATTTTTTCATAGTAAGAAGATAGCAATTTTTAAAAAATGAAGACCTTTTATATCTTCTTTCATTTTTTTCTCTTTACTTTCTTAATTCTCATTTTCCTCCTCCCATCTTTCTCTCCAATTTTCATAGCAAGATAAGAACTTGAATCTAATTTCATGCTTCAATTTCATTTTTATTTCCACTAGCAACATCTTTTCAATTTCATGATCAACTCACATTTTTTTTGTTAATTATGTTTTTTTAAGACACCTTAATTCCCTAAAAAACTTACTAAAACTTCATAATAAGATTAGAAACCAACCCAAGTCATTTAGGATGCTTTTAGGTGTCTTCCTCTCATTTTCCAACTTTTTCTTCCTCCTCCTCCAGCTCCTTAAGCCATGGTGAGTCCATGAAACCATTTCTTACCTCTTTCAAGTTTAATTATTGTTATTAATCCCTTAAGAAACATTTATTTAACCATTCAAAGCCATGTGTTCTTTGGTTGTAAGAGAAAGTTCGGGGTTTTACCCTCTAAGTCATGGTAGGTGATGATTTCTAGCTAAAGGAGCTCAATTTTGGGATTCAATCAGTAGTGTAGTGTATTTCTAATCCTTTGGTGTATTAAGCTTTTATAAATTTAAATTATTTGGTAAAATTTATGTAGTTGAGCATATTAGGGTTTAAACTTAATTTTAAGATTAAATTACATTTTAGGTGTTCGAGAAGTGTTTTCATGACACATAAAGACCCTAATAACTTAAACTTAAAAACAAGATTAGAAACTAACCCAAGTCATTTAGGATGATTTTGGGTGTTTTTAGCCTAAAATATTAGTTTTAGGGCTCGAGTATTGATATTGGGATGAACAATATCGATATTGGTTAAATTGGGCTAAAATTAGGGTTTTTATAGGTAAGTTTCGATACTACCAGAGTGAATATCGATATTGAGGCCTAAATTTCATAGTAGAATACATTTTTTGCATCGATACTCATAGGGGTATTGATACTTGACCCTAGTGTATCGATAATACAGCTAGATTATCGATACTACCCACCTAAGATGATTCGATTAAACTATATTAAGGTCTTTAAGAGCATGTGATGGACCGTAAGGATAGAACTTCGTCCACGAGGGATGTAAATGGCCCAAATGACCCAGAGATACTCATTAGGTGTGGGTTTCAGCTAGTGTAACCATAGCAGTCGTAATACTTTAGAGTATCTTCAGTGAGCATGTAACAGATAGTCATGGATAGAGGATTAGTGCACAGGGTGTACCAATGAGAAGTATGACCAAACAATCAGATTATGAGACAGTAGTGCCTAAATCGCAAGAACGACCGAGAGTGTTTGAACTTACAAGTATTTCTTTAATTCAAATGCGATTTAAGGGAAATCGTTGTACTGACGAATAGAGTTTCACTACCGTAAATGAACGCGAGTCAGATATCAAACCAATCAAAACCACAACCAATAAATAGTAACATTAGCAATCGATGTGCAGTCTCAAACGTGTAGAGATTTCCCCATTATCAGATAATGACTGAGATACACTTAAATAGTGTATAACCAGATTAGTACATATTATCAGTAGTAATAGATTAATTAACCCTCATTCTAAATGAGAGAATGAGCGAGACTACATCTAGAAATAATAATAGTTAGAAATAGTAATAGTAACAGTTAGGATGTCATAAAACTAGCCTTTGTTTGACACTAGGGAAATAGCTAGGAAACCCAAGCTACTTTAGCAGTAGGATGATTGTCTTTTTTGTCAGTATGTCCAGGAATATACCAGTCAGTGACAAAGCACTTATTTTTCCAGTTGGGTGCAGATGACCCAAGACTTGAAGGAGTAAGTTGGAGTTACAGTTTTGGATCTCATTGGTGTACCTGAGGGTATACCGACAGGCAAGAGGGGTGCATGAGCTTCAAGATGTAGCCCCTCAGCCGTACTATGATACCTACCACGTCTTTATGTTGTTCTTGTGTATCATATATTAGTATATGGAAGGATATAGGAGTGCATGAGCTCCGAGATGCAACCCCTCAACCACACCGTGATGCCTACCTTAGTTAGTTTATAAGTTACAACAGAGTCAATATGCATTTAGATAATGAATAGTAAATAAGTATTTCATTCAGATAATGTATAGTAGAGCCAATATCACATTTATATAATGCGCAACAGATTCAGACAATAGGTCTAGAGACCCCTACTTCAGAGAATGAACAGTTAAGCCTTAAGTAGGTAGCACTTGATCTAGATCATGCATGTACCTACTGTTTAGTATCAAGTCTTCAGCATGCTTATATTTATGAAATTATTATACTGCTCTAGATTAGTGATTATATTGTTGGACATTGTAAACCGAGCGTCTGAATGTTTTTTGTTGGTAGGTTAGTAGCATAAGCAATATGTGGAGCACCATTGTAGTATGACTTCCATATCTCTTTAGAGTATTTACCATAGCTTAGTAGGTATACGTATTCATAGAGCCTTACTCATGCATTCAGTTATTTAAACTTAGAGTCACTATTATTATAGTTTTAAATTATGTATTGCGGAACTCTAATTTTGTAAAATGATTTTATCACAATATTTATTTATATTTATGATACCATTCACTATGTTTGAAAATAAATTAACAGGTTTTGAAAATCTAGGGTTGCCTCGATAGCCCAATGGGCACTTTATGCCCAATCAGGTTTAGGGTGTTACATTTAATGGTATCAGAGTGTTAGGTTGAGTCAGTTCTAGGATCCAATAGTTGGTATTAGTAAGGTGTCAACGAATACATACCTCAGGTACTGAAATTACTGGTAAGTCTAAAATCCTAATGCTACTTCCTTTCGTAGCCTATGTTATATAATTTGTGATGACAAATAATTTTAATCGTAATGCAAAAAATTAGATGGAGAGGCGAGCCTCTCACCCCATTAAAGTCAGTAAAGTAATTTTTCCAAGGTAATGATTTTTGGCATCCCGTCAGGAGCTGGCGTCGTAAAGGTGACCTTTTTCAAAGGTCTAACTTCCACCCTTAGAGAGGTGGTGAACGTTATTCCTATAACGTAGACAGTTTAATCAACCACCGAGTTTGTGTTAATGCCAACATAATCCCCAGTAGAGAGGCTAAGGAGGTAATCAGACAATCAATATTTTTGGTTCAAGCAATGATGATCTGATCCCAAACGACAAGTGAGTAAGAAAAACCATGGTAATTTTAAGGCAGCTTCACCATATCAAGAGGGTGAGCAAGAACACGACACCTCTTTTCTTATAATGATATTATTGATTGCTTAAAGCTTGTAGGAATGGTCCTATAGCCAGATGTGACCTCATGGACTCAGTTCCTAAGTGATTTCAAAGCTAGTATTTGTGGGGCACAAATGTATAAAATGAGAGTGCAATTCTCTAAGCTAGTTTAGGGAGATCGTTCAATGTACAAATGTGAGGGGTGACCTTCTTAGGTTGAGTTGTTATGCTCTAGAGTTGGTTGTGACCGAGTCCTTGAAGTGAAAGGGATCCTTGAGGGGATTCATTTGGGTATTAGTGTGCACTTAGTGATAGATCCACTTAGAGGATTTTGGTTTTGAGCATGAGGATAAGATTGTTGGCTGGGTCAGCCACCCAAGTATAAAGACTTGTGTATCAATAATTTTATCTCAGTCAGTGGAAGGATAGACTATAGGTTCATGTGTGCAGAGAAAAGTGACATCAGTTTAGTCATTCCAGCCGAGTCTGAGGTGAGTTGCAAGGTCTCATGGGAGACCATTAGCTCCACCATCAGTGGTAAGCTTTAGAAGATCCAGTAGATTTTAGGGTATCCAAAGTGCGAGCACTGAGGTAAATGTTAGTGAGAATGGTGCTTTAAATTTTCAAAGAAGTGTTATAGATGTGAATTCTTAGTGTTTATGGTTAAGGATTGCCTTAGTTCCAGTGGCAGTGTTTCAGCTCGATCTATGTGAGCAATCCTAGTAGCTCAACATGATTCAAAACCTTCTCTGGGAGGTGTTAGTTCTGAGCTTAGACAAGAGAGGAATGAAGTGGATCGATCAGTTCTTGATTTAACTTGGCAAATTATAGAGAGATAGGGTCACGAGTTAATAACATAGATAAGATGTCAGATAGAAAATCCAGAGGTGTGGATCCAAATGGCTAGCAGGTGAACCTTAGTGGATTAAACAAAGTTACTTTAAAAAGTTGTTGAAGACTTAAATTAGACCCGATAGTCGACCTAAAGGGAGTTGTTAGCACAAGTTTTTCTTGACCTCACAATTTTGGGATTCAGTGTCAAGAGAATACATGGTTGTCCCTTGTTGAGTTGAAGATAAACTCTAAAAAATGTTAGTCGCAGAATATAACACTTGCGTGTTCCCTTGAGATTGTAATTTCTTTTTGTCCTATCAAATACGAGACTATAAGGAGCATTTTCTTATTGTAAGTAAAGGGCACCTTTGATCGCCCCACAGAAAATTAGTAATCCCATGTACAGTCTTCCAGGTAAAGGTCTCCATTAGAATGTTGAGAGTACCCAGGTTACTCTTGTCAGTATAGAGATCCCTTATTGTCAGAAAACTCAGAATATGTCTCAGCAAATGCCAAGGAACTTCAGTTGCTAATTGGGCATAGATAGCCGAAGTACTCGTAAGGGGTAAGTTAGCTCGATTCATATTCTGATGCAGCAGCTACAGAGCTTCACCCCATATTCTAAAGGTGCTATAGGTATTATAATGAGTTGTGACGTCACTAGGATGTCTTCTTGATGAATAATTATTAAATTAGCTAAGTGAGCCAAGCCTTGTCAGTGGTGTCTTCGTGTGGTATATGAGTGCGAGCTATATGTCACGCCCAATAGTATACCGTGCCATATAGTGTCGCATGTTTTGGGTGTTTCAGATTAAAAAAAACAAGTTCTTTAAGTGTCGAATGACTAGCATTAACCATTATTGGATAGCTTAGAAGGGGAAAAAGATAGTGGGTGTTAGACGCAGAGTATCATAATCCTTAGTCAAGGTGCGGTTATGACAGATCTTTTCCTTATGAGACATGCTCTTTGGGAAAGCCAAATGTTTTAGTTTCACCTAGTAAATGGTTGATTTCCTGTTGTCAGCGCCTTGGTTGCTCGATCAGACGAGTAGATCGCATGTAAGTTACAAGGTTATGAGAAATAGTCAAATATCATGGATGAGTATTAAACCAGAGTTATGCAGCAGAAGCAGAGAGGTTAACGTTGGTCGATAATTATCAGCACATCTTCAGTAGTCGGTATCAAGGTAGTGTTGGCAAGTGCCATAAGATCTCAAGGTATATCAACGAGTTACCTAGTTCTAGTAGGTAAAATATGTTACTTGGTTATGCAATGATCTAACTTGATTGATTAAGGTTAGCTAGATAAGTATTAAGTGATTGCAGTGATTTTGAGGTAGCGTCATCCTCGTGGAATACTTTGAGCATGTAGTACCAGATAGCCAGGATGTGATTTCCTTAGCAGCGTACTTCTTAGAGGTTTTCAGCTAAATATCAATGTTGGAAGTAGCTTCAAAAAATCATAGACTAATTTTGCGGGTTCCAAAAAGCATATCAAATTGTGAGGACTTCTTCCTTGTGAATCAGTTTCTATAAGGTTTAAGCTTTTCGGTATTTCTCAGTGTTTACCTACGGACAGGTCGTACAAACCAAGTAAATTCTGAGGATGAAATTTCTTTTAAGGAGGGGAAAGTTAACACCCTAAATTCTGGGATAACAGTTTTGGGTTTACCTAAAAGGTAAGTGGATCCCATAAAATTTATAATTCAAGTTGTTGGGCTTAATTGGGTTGGTCTTGGGCTATATTAAGCTATAAATAGGAGATTTTTCATGGTAGAAGAGAATGAGGGTCCAATATTGTAATCACCCCATTTTCTTAGGATAGATCTTTAATATTCTCTCATTTCATTTTCTTTCTCTCATTTTCCATTTTATTATTTTTCTTCCTCCTCAAGCTTATTAAGCCAAGTTGAGTCCATGGAATCATTTCTTACCTCTTTCAAGTTTAATTCTTATTCTTAATCCCTTAAGCAACATTAATTTAACCATAAAGCCATGGGTTCTTTGGTTGCAAGAGAACGTTAGGGGTTTTAAACTCCAAGACATGTTGGGGGGATGATTTATAACTAAAGGAGTTCAATTTTTGGATTCAATGAGTAAGGTAATGTATTTCTAATCCTTTGGAGTTTTAAGTTTTCATAAATTTCAAACATTTGCTAAGATTTGTATAGTTGAGCATATTAGGGTTTAAACTTGATTTCAAGATTAAATCATGTTTCAAATGTTAGGGAAGTGTTTTTATGTCACTTAAGGACCCTAAATAACTTACTAAAATTTCAAAACAAGATTAGAAACCAACCAAAGTTATTTTAGATAATTTTGGGTGTTTTTCTGAGCTTAAAATATCATTTTTAGGTTCGAATATCGATATTGGGATGAATAGTATTGATACTGGTTAAATTAGGCAAAAAATACGGTTTTCAGAGGGAGTATCAATATTTCTAGGGTGAGTATCGATATTATCCTTGTAGTATCGATACTCAGTAGTAGTATTATACTGAGGCCCTATTTTCATAGAAAAATGCATTTTTGGTACCGATACTCATAGGGGTATCGATACTTGTCCCTAGGGTATCGATACTACAGCTAAGTATCGATATTACCCACCTAAGATGATCAAATTTGACCTGATTAGGGTATGTAATGATAAAACTTAGTCCATGAGGGACGCGAATGGTCAAAGGGACCTAGAGACACTCGTAGGTGTGTGTTACAACCATTAAAACCATAGCATGTATAATACGTCCAAGTAGATTTAGTGAGCACATAATAGATATTTATGGATAGAGGATTAGTGCACTGGGGGTACCGACGAGAGGTATAACCAAGTAATTAGATTATGAGATAGTAGTGTTATAAATTGTAAGAACGGCCGAGTGTATTTGGACGTACAACCATTAATTTAATTCGAGGGCAAAATGAGGGAAAATGTAGTAATAGTGAATAGAGCACCGATCCCCATAAATGAACATGAGTCAGATATCAGACCAACTAAAACCATAACCAATAAATAGTAACCCCAATACATATTATCAATAGTAATCGAAAATTAACCCTCACATAACGTTCTAGATGAGAGAACAAGCGAGACTACATATAAAAATAATAATAGTAATAGTTAGAAACAATAACAGTAATATATGATGTGTTAAAACAAACCTTTGTTTGATACTCATGAAACAATCGGGACACCCGAGTTACTTTAGAAGTATGGTGATTGTCTTGTTTGTTAGCATGTATAGGTATATACCAGTTATGAAATAAACTTCTTTTCCAAATGGTTCAGATGCAACAGACTCGATGGAGTAAGTTGGCAGCGATACGTTTCCGATACAATTTTGGATATCACCTTGGTTACCTGAGGGTATACCAATAGGCTAGAGGGGTATGTGAGCCCTGAGATGCATCCCCTCAGCCGAACCATGATGCCTTCCATAACTTTATGTTGTTGTGTGTCATATATTAGTATCTGGTATGATAGAGGGGTGCGTGACCTCCAAGATGTAGCCCCTCAGCAGTACCATGATGCCTACCTTAGCTAGTGTATGAGTCATAATAGAGTCCGTGCTGCATTAAGATAATGCATAGTAGAATCAATATTGCATTTAAATAATACATAGTAGAGCTAGTATTGCATTTAGATAATGCATAGCGGGTTAATACATTAAGGTTAGAGATCCCTAATTCAGAAATGAACAACTAAGCCTTCAGTAGGTAGCACTTGATCTAGATCATCCATGTACCTACTACATAGTATCAAGTTTCATCATGCTTGTATTTATGAAATTCTTATGTTGCTCTAGATTAGCGATTATACTGTTGGACTTTGAAAGCATAACATTCGGATGTTTTTCGTTGGCAGGTTTGTAACATGTGCAGTTCGTGGAGCACTGTCGAGCCAGACTTCCAGATCTCCTTCAAGTACTGTACCATAGCTTAGTTGGCATATGCATTTATAGAACCTTACTCATGTATTCAATTATTTAAACCATAGTTTATATGATTTTGGTTTTAAATTATGTGTCACAGAGCTCTGGTTTTGCAAAATGGTTTTATCACAATATTTATGTTTTATTTATGATACCATTTAGCATGTTTGAAAAGAAATTAACAGGTTTGAAAATCTTGGGTTGCTTTGGAAGCCCAATGTGGCACTTTAGGCCTAATTGGGATTTGGGTGTTACATACTTTGTATGGTCAGATTCAACCTAGTTAAGGTCCGTAAGAGTAGGGATGGTATGTAAGGATAAGACTTAGTTCGTGAAGGACGTTAATAGCTAAAGGGGACCTGTGACACCGTAGGATTGGGTTACATCCATTGTAACAATAGCAGGCGTAATACATCCAAGAATCTTCAGTGCGCATGTAACGAATATTTATGGATAGAGGATCAGTGCACAAGGTGTACCGACGAGAGGTATGCCCAAGCAATTAGATTGTGAGATATGTAATACCCCAAACGTCAGTCGGTGACCATAATAAAAGGATTTAAAATTTGGAGGATTATTTTGAATAAATGGTAAAGTACAAGAAATGAATTAGGAAAATTGTGTTTAAGACTAATTAGTAAGAATGGAAGAATGAAAGGACAATTTAGTCTTTTAGAATGAGTGAATTTAATATTCATTTTTATGGGGATATTTAATAAAGCTGGAAAGGGGAAAATGGTAAAAAGGGAAAACTTGGTTCTCTTATCCTTTTTCCCATTGTCCCGTGCTCTCCCCCATAGCCAAAGGTAAGATTTCTTCAATTTGGTTTTTCCTTTAGTTTATGGGCTAGTTTTGAAACCTTAAGTGATATAGAGGCTTCAGGAAAGTTCAAGGATGATTAAAACTAGGTGATTAGTGAATTATTTGAGATTAGAGATTTAAGAAAATGGGTTTTCTAGTGATATGATGAAATATAAGTTTTATTGAAGTTTACAAGTAAATTTGACTTGTTAAAGAAGTTAATGAGATATTAGAAGCCTTGGGTGTGATTAAAAACATGTATGAAAAGGTACTGTAAATTCTTGGGTTGGAGTGTTCTTTGAAGATTTTAGATGTTATAGTAATATTAATGAAGGAAAGTTAGTTGGGTTTAGTAAGGATGTGTTTAATGGTATTTTGGAGGTAAAAGGAAGATAATAAAACAAAAATTGGGTAAAATCAAAATGGAAAATATGGGTAAGGGTATCAGTACTTGAAGAACAGTACTAATACTATAGGTTTAAATTTAAGGAAATAGGATGAACAATATCGATATTGATTCAATTAGTATTGATACTGTTGTGGGTATCGATTCTAAGAGGAAAGTATCGATACTATGGATTCCATAATGCATAAATGGTATTGATACTAAAGGGAGTATCGGTACCATAATATAGAAGTATCGATATCATAGTAGGGGTACCGATACTATTGAGCATGGAATTTTAAGATATGATGAATTTTAATAGAAATTGAAAATAATAATACTATTGAGTATTATTAGAAGTATAAATGTTAGAAAGTATACTAACGTTTGTATGGTATGTGTAATTAATGGATGCTTGTATAGATCGTAACCAAACTACAGAGTCAAGCAAGAAAAAGGGCAAGGATAATGTTGACGAATAGTCGGACATCATTACACACTAGTGATGCTTATCAGGTGAGTGCATTTATTGTACTTCTATGAAATGAGGGAGACTTGCAACAAGTCAACCTCGAATGTTTTGATAAAGCATGTTTTACAATGCTTTAATATGTTTTCATAATGTGTATGGAAATATTATTACGAATAGATTTTAGAGTATGAACTGCTTTGAAAGAAATAATGAACTTTGAAATTGTTCAATGGTTATCGATATTTCAGAATAAATGCTTAAATCTATGAAATTGACTTAAAAGTCCATTTTATGTGCATTGAGAGTCATAGGTGCATTTTGACATACTTAGTGTTTCAAGGTATCAATCGATTTTGTTTAATGCATAACGGTACATTTTCGTGTCAGTATTATGTACTTTTGGCACTATATGTGCAATCATGGTATTCATAATAAGTTTGTGAATTACCATTTCGATATACAATTATGTATATATGTTATCGATTGACTTTGTTTAATGCATAATGGTGCATTTTTGGCACTAAATATGTAACCCATGGTATTCATAATGTGTTTATAAATAACCATTTCGGCACTATGTACGCAATCCATGGAATTCATATTGAGTTTTTGAATTTTTTCGACACTTCCATTTCGACACTTCGATACAAAGCATGTACCTTGTATTCTCATTTGACATGCATTGGGCAAAATAAAGGATAAATTAGAAATAATTGATTGATAGGTATGCTGGGCATACTAAAGATAGTTATCATGTTATTTGAATGAAGATTGGTTCACCAAGCCAATTTCATGTATTGATATGAATTATACGATGTTCACTCGTAATTTGATAAATTTGAGATGCTTGTATTTAAGTATAATTAATTTTTTATTAGTATGCCTCACTAGGTAAATACTTAGCATGAGTTTATTTCACATGTAGGTAATAACAAAGACTAGCAGAGTAAGGAGTGCAATAAGAATATTAATCAAAGGTTACCTTATCAGTAAATGTATGACATTTATGTCTATTTTGATAATTAGATGGCATATATTTGGACTTAGGAAAATGCTCTGGAATGTATTAAAGTTATAATTTTTGTAATATGTTACAACAAACGTTTTATTATTATGATAAAAAATGTTTTGTTTTATTTTTGAAACAAAGTTTTATGGTTTTACAAATAAGGAAATGTTTTTAAAAGCTATGTGACACATGTGACTTGTGTACAGAAACGTATCCAAGAAATGGGTGTTACAAGATATCAGTGTCATAAATTGCAAGAACGACCAAGAGTTTTGGAAATACAAATACTCCTTTAGTTTGAGGACGACTTGAGGGAAAAAGTAGTGACAACGAATATATTATAGCTACCCAGAAATGAACCCAATCAGATATTGAGCCAATCAAAACCTCATCCAGTAAACAATAAACACAATAATCATTGTGAAGTTCTGAAACGTGTAGAGACTTCCCCGAAGTTAGAGAATAACTAAAATGCCCTTAAATAGCGTATAACCATATCAGTATAGATCATTAGTAATAACATAATAATAAATCCTCTGGGTGACTCTCAAGAAACTTGAAGGACACCCAATCTACTTTAGCAATAGAAAGATTATCTTGTTTGATAGTATGCCAACGTATATACATGTTAGTTCCATGGCACTATTTTTTCCAGCTGGGCGCAGATGTAATGAGACTTGACGAAGTAAGTTTCGGATATACATTTGCGATTTTATTGTAAATCTTACATAGGAACCCAAGGTATTCCGACAGGCACCTCGAGCTACTTTAGCAATAGGATGATTATCTTTTTTATCAATATGTCCAGGTATATACTAGTCAATAACATGAAACTTCTTTTGCTAGCTAGGTGCAAATGCACTGAGACTCTACAGAGTAAGTTTCGGATATACATTTCTGATACAATTTAAGATCTTACCTAAGAACCCAAGGGTATTTTGGTAGGCTAGACGGGTGCGTCAGCTTCGAGATGAAGAACCTCCGGCCGTACCATGATGCAGTCACAAAACTTGTCTATTGCATGGTAGTTTTAACATTGCATTCAGATAGTGCATAGTAGATTCAAAATTACATTTAGATAGTGCACAATAGATTCAATATTGCATTTAGATAATGCATAGAAGATTCAATATTACATTTAGATAATGGATATCAGATTCAAATGATGCACATAAGTGTCAGTATAGTATTTAGATAATGCGTAGAAGATACAAACATTAGGGTTAGGCACCTTTGGAGGTGTACTCATGGCCAAGCCCTTAGTAGAGAATTTAGGGAAGTATGATACCCCTACTTCGGTGATAGATACCTAAGCCTTGAGTGGATAACACTTGATTTAGATCATGTATGTACCTACTACTTAGTACTACTTCTTCAGTATGCTTGTACTTATGAAATTCTTATACTACTCTAGACCAGCGATATACTGTTGGGCTTGTAAGCTTAGTCTTTAGATTTTTTCGTTGGTAAGCTAGTAGCATGGGAAGTTTATAGACCACCATCATAAAACACTTCTAGTATATCCTTTAGAGTATTGTACCATAACTTAGCGGCATATGTATTTATAGAACCCTACTTATGTATTAAGTTTATTAAACCTATAGTTTGTATTATTTTGGTTTTAAATTATATGTCGTTGATATATGATTTTATAAATTGTTTTTATAAAAGTTGTATATGTTTTTAGTTATGATACCATTCAACATATTTGAAAAGAAAATGAATATGTTTTGAAAATTAGTGGTAGCCTCGGTAGCCCAACATGACACTTTAGGTCTAATCAGGTTTAGAGTGTTATATTTAGTGGTATTAGAGTGTCAGGTTGAGTCGGTTGTAAGACCCAGTGATCAATATTAGTAAGGTGTTAATGAATATATGTCCATTGGTACTGAAAATACTTGTATAAGTATGAAATCATGATGGTGCTTCATTCCTTAACCTTTGTCTTAGAATTTGTAATGATAGATAGTTTGTAGTGTAATTCAGAGAATCAGATTGAGAGGTGAGCCTCTCACCCTGATAAAATCAGTAAAGGATTTCTACCAAGGACCAAGATTTTTGGAGTCCCATCATACGCATACATTGCAAAGGTGACCTTTTTCAGAGGCATAATGACAACTCTTAAAATGATAGTGGATGTTATTTCTAGAGTGTAGAAAGTTCAGTCCACCACGCAGAGTGCATTAGTGCAAACAAAATCCCCAGTAGAGTTACTAAAGAGGTAATCAGACAGTCGAATTTTTCGATTCAGGTGACAACGATCCTATTTTGATTGATCTAAGGGTAAGAGATGCCATGTGAATCTTAAGGTAGTTTCACCCTATCAGAGGGTAAGAAAAAATGCGTCACAGCTTTACTCAGAGTGATATTATCGATTGGTGAAAGATTGTAGAGATGGTCATATAGCCAGAGTAACCCACATGGAATCAGTTCTCGGATGAGTTGCGAATAAGTATTTTAGTGAGGAACATATGGATGAATTGAGAGTTTAGTTCTCTCATCTAGTTCAGGGAGATCGTCCAGTTTTTGAATAGGAAAAAGGGATCTTCCTTGAGTGAGTCATTATGCTTTAGAGCTTATCATGGCCAAGTCTTGAGTTACAAGAGGTTCCTTAGAAGGTTCTAATTTGATATCAGTGTGTATTTAGCGTATAAGAAATCACGTATTCAGTATACCCACCTAAGTAAATGGAAAAGAGGACCTGGGGTCTGCGTGAACAAAAAAAAGTGAATTCAGCTCAGTTATTCTAGCCGAGTCATAAGTCAGTTATAGGGTATCATAAGAGACCATCAGCCCCCAACAGTGATGAGCTTTAAAAGCTACAGTGGAGTTTTGGTTTATTTAGAGTGCTTTCATTGTAGCAAAAATCTACGAGAAAGGTACTTTAAACCTTCAAGGGATTGTTTCAGATGTGAATCCTTACTTTTTTTGTTATAAAAGATTACTTTTGTTCTAATGGAAATGTATTAGCTCGTTCGAGGGGAGCAATCACTGTAGGTCACCCTGGTTGAAAACCTTCTTCGGGAGGTGTCAATTCTATGCTCAGACATGAGAGCAGTGGAGTGAATCGATCAGTTCTTAATTCATATTGGTAGATTATGGAAAGACAGGGTCATGATGTTGATGTCACATATGAGATATCAGATATAGTATCCAAATGAGCGGATCGAAGTTGCTAGTAGGTACACCTTAGTAGATTAAATGAAGTTACCCTAGAAAGTTATTGAGGGCTTAAATCAGACCCAATAGTCAACCTAAATGGAGTAGTTAGTACAAGTGTTTCTTGACCTCAGGATTTTGGTATTCAGAGTTTGGAGGATTGGTAGTTGTCCCTTGTTGAGTTAAATATCAACTGTAAGAAATGTTTAGTAGTAAAATCTCACCCATGCGTGTTCCCTAAGGTACTACCCTTGTTGATGATCCCGTTAGATATGAGGCTATAATTACGTTTTCACATCATCAGTAGAGGATTTGTGCGATCAAACCTTAGAGAACTAGAAATCCCATGTTCAGTCGTGGTGATAGAGATCCCCTTGAGAGTATTGAGAGTACTTAGGTTACTCTTGTGAGTATAGCGATCACCCTGTTATTAGAAATCTCAAAATATGTCTCAGCAAGTGCCAAGGCACTTCATTTACTAACTGGGCACAAATGCCCCAAGAACTCACAAGGCACTTCATTTGCTAACTGGGCACAGATGCCCCAAGTACTCAAAAGAAGTAAGTTAGTTTTGTGTATATTCCGATATAGCAGTTCCAGAATTTTACTCCATATTCTAAAGGTATTATAGGTGTTATAGTAAGTTTTGATGTCTCGAGTTTAGTGAATCCTCAGACGTAACCAAGATTTCTTTTTACCTGAATAGTTAGTGAATCAATTAAGTGAGTCGAGCCTCTTCAGTGGTGTATTCGTGTGGTATACAAGTGTGAGATATATGTCACACTTAGTAGTATGCACATTTTAGAGTATCACAGATCTTGGGTATTTCAGATTAATGAAAACCAAGTCTATTAAGTGTCGTACGACTAGCGACAACTATCATCGAATAGCTCAGTAGGGGTAAGCAATAATGGGTATAAGATGCAGAGTATCATAATCCTTAGTAAGAAGCCGATTGTAACAATCTCTTCTTTATGACGAGTGCTCTTCTGGAGAGCCAGATGTTGCTAGTTTCTTTTAGCAAGTGGCTGATTTCTAGTTGTGGGCACCCTAGACGCTCAATCAGGTGAGTAGAGGGTAAGCAAGTCGCAAGGTAAATGGGAAACAGTTAGGTACCGTGGGTGAATATAAATTCAGAGTTGCACAGTAGAAGCATAAATCTTAACGTTAGAAGAATAGATTTGTCATCATATCTTCAGTAGTCAGTATTAAGAAAGTGGTGGCAAATGCCATAAGATCTTAGGGTATAGCACGATGAGTCACCTATG
The DNA here is from genome assembly GCF_006381635.1 of Hibiscus syriacus. Taxonomy (NCBI): domain Eukaryota; kingdom Viridiplantae; phylum Streptophyta; class Magnoliopsida; order Malvales; family Malvaceae; genus Hibiscus; species Hibiscus syriacus. Next base: position 2,335,071 of record NW_024062603.1, on the reverse strand, counting down.
TTCAGCAAGGAAAAGAGGTTATCGTGTTACGCAAAGAATTACCTCGATAGAGTAAGATTATTCAGAGATGGATTCAATGATAACATTGATTTTTGAAGTAGCAACACCCTTGAGGAACATTCCGAGTGTACAGTATCAAATATTAAGAATGTGAATTCTTAAGTTTCAACTTATCGAATGTTTTCACTTAAAGTTCAGCATTGGTAGCGCCATATCGTAGACCGATTTTGTAGGTACCAAGTAGAATGTCAGACTGTGAGGACTTCTTCCTTGAGAATCAGTTTTGATAAGGTTTAAGCGCTTTTTGTACAAATAATAAATTGTTTCTGTCCAAGTAAATTTTGAGGACAAAATTTCTTTTAACGAGAGGAGAGTTATAACACCACAAATTTTAGGCTAGTAGTTTCGGGTTTTACTCGAGAGGTAAGCGGACCCCTTAGAATTTATAATTCAAGTCATTGTACTTAAATGGGTTGAACTTGGGCCCAAATAGACATAAAAGTGGAGATTTTTCCATAGTAGGAAGATAGAGAGGGACCATCAGTGTAATTAGTCAATTTTTAAAAAGATAAAGACTTTTTATATCTTATTCCATTTTCTTCTCTTCGCTTTCTCCATTCTTATTTTCCTCCCGTCTCCCTCTCCAAGTTTCTTACCAAGGTGAGAACTTGAGGCTAATTTCATGCTTCAAAATCATTTTCATTTCCCTTAACAACATCTTTTTAATGTATCAAATCTTGGGTTCTTTGGTTGCAAGAAAAAGTGATGGGTTTCCACCCAAATCATAGAGGGAAGGTGTGTGGCTAAACTATGAGCATCATTTCGGGATTTAATCATCAAGGAAGTTTATTTCTAATCCTTTGAAGTATTAACTTTCCATAAAATTCAAGAAATTGCTAGATTTGTATATTTGAGCATGTTTATGGTTTACATTTGATTTCATGATCAACTTACATTTTAGGTGTTAATAATGTGTTTTTAAACACCTTAAGACCCTAATCAACTTACTAAAACTTCAAAAAATTATTAAAAACAACCTAAGTCGTTTAGGATGATTTTGGGCATTTTTAACCTAAAATATCAAATTTAGGGTCCGAGTATCGATACTATGATGAACAATAATGATATTGGATGAATTTGTGCTAAAATTAGGGTTTTTAGAGGGGAGTATTGATACTTCCCAGGTAAGTATTGATATTGTCCCTACAATATCAATAGCTACGGTATAAGTATCGATACTGATGCCCCATTTTTCATAACATAATATATTTTTTGTATGATACTCATAGGGGCATCGATACTTGACCCTAGGGTATCGAAACTAAAGCTAGAGTATCTATACTACCCACATTGTATGGTCATATTCAACCTGGTTAAGGTCTGTAAGAGCTAGAGATGGTCTGTAAGGGTAAGACTTAGTACGTAAAGGACGTGAATGACCAAAGGGGACTAGTGACACTCGTACAAGGGGGTTACAACTATTGTAACAATAGCGAATATAATACGTCCAAGAATATTTAGTGAGAATGTACAAAATATTTATGGATGGAGGATTTGTAAACAAGGTGTACCAACGAGAGGTATGACCAAGCAATTAGATCATGTGATAGCAATGTCGTAAAAGGCAAGAATGACCAAGAGTGTTGGACGTATAACTACTCCTTTACTCCGAGGGTGACTTGAGGGAAATGGTGTAATAGCGAATAGAGTTTTGCTACCCAAAAATGAACCCGAGTCAGATATCAGGACAACTAGAACCTCAGCCATTGAACAATAAACACAGTAATCATTGTGAAGTCCCTAAACAAGCAGAGACTTACCAGAGTCAGAGAATGACTAAAATGCTTTTTAATAGCGTATAACCATATCAGTACATATCATTAGTAATAACAAGTTAATAAACCCTTGCATAACGTTATAGATGAGAGAACGAGGGAGACAATAACTAGAGAAAATAATAAATGATATCATAAATAACTCATAATAGATAGAAACATTAACAATTAGGATGTCATAAAAGTAACATTTGTGTGACTCTCAAGAAACAACCAAGACACCAAGTTAATTTAACAGTAGGATGATTGTCTTGTTTCTCAGTATGTCTAGGTATATACTAGACAGTTCCATGACATTTATTTTGCCAGGTGGGCGCAAATACCCCAAGAATCGACGGACTAAGTTGGTGATACATTTCTGATGCAATTTCGATCTCACCCCTATACCTAAGGGGCCAAGTGTACATTTTTGATGCAGTTCCAAATCTTTCCTAGGAACCCAAGGGTATTATGCAAGGCTAGAGGGGTGTGTGAGATCCTATATATATAACCCTTAATCGCACAATTTTTATTATTTTTTGAGTATTTATTTAAGGGATCAGTTTGTCAAATTTTATAATATGAGATCTATTTTGTAAGCCCTTTCTTGTCCAATAGATTGACTATTTGTGTGGTTCTGGGATTGAACCCATCTCCTCCTTTTGACTCCTCTTAAGTCTTAACCATCTACCCTAAGTCATTGTAGTTGATAGAATTAGGTAAATATTTTCTTTTATCTCTATGGTTTGGGATTTTAAATCCCTAAAACTCGAATCAAATTCCAAATTCGTGAAAACTCCAAAGCTCACACCACCCCCAAAATATTACCTAGCTCTATTTATTGATCTCCGATCGGCGATGATGTACACCGACATCACTAAATCATCTTATGTCATCTCATGATCAAAACCCTACGGTAATTTTTAGAAAATCGCCATTGATCATCAAGGATTGCCCTTTGAATTTCCATAAAAAACTAACCCCACTGTTTTGTCTCTTCTTTGATTCTAGCCACCGCAGGTGATCATAGGTCGCGTTTTTACCACCAACGTGATTGTCGTCCCATGCCGAGCAAAACCTGACTATTCTCCCTCAGGTTAGCCCCATCATTTTCTAGGGAGGAAGTTTTCAAACCTTACCGGAAAACATAAGACCCCAATGTTTTAGTGATTTTCAATCAATCCCTTTCCCAGTTAGCCACCACCACCGCCATCTGGTTCCCTGTCCTGTCCTAACCCAAACCCACCAAGAATTTTCGTCTCGACACTATTAAATCGTCATCCGCTGTTGGCGTAAGCTTCGGTTACTTTATATTATTTTTGTCAATGTTGGATGAATATCTAGGTTAATTCGAGTTGAAGTTGTGGTTATTTTTCAATTAATCGACCGTCATCCCCATCCCTGTTGTCTGTCGTACGCGCCGCCACGTATCCCCAGTGCATGTTACTCTCATTCTTGTTGAGTCAAGCTATTCTTTTGGAACCTGAGTCGACTCATATATAGTTGACCAAGTCAACTCAGATCGAGTCAACCCATTGACTAGACCCGTTGAACAGGACTTGTTGACCAGACCCGTTGACTTTAGTTTTGACTTTGACCTCTTTAACTTTGACATTGACCAAAAAGTTAACTTTTTGAAAAAGGTCTATTTATGCTTTTCGATGTCCTGAGTCTTAAGCCAAAATCTATTTCATCAAATTCAAACTCGGTAAGCTATTTTTCATAATTTTAATTTTTGATTCAAATAGTTTTCACAATTAAGTTCTGTTTCTAACGTAATTTTTTAGCCATGGTCCCGAGATATTTTGGGACATTGTATTTAAGTTTAAGGGTGATCGAATTGAGTTTAACTGGTCAATCGATATGGCACAAATATCAAGGTAATACTCTACTACCCTATACACACTTTACGATACATGTTGGTAATTGGTTGATGCATGGTTTAAAATATTTAGTCAAATAAATCGTAATGAATATTCTTAAATTAATATTGAATATGGTAAAAAGGATATAAAATTGGTTCAGACCCAAATTGATTTCGATATAAAGTTACTAAGTAGAATAAAACTTAGATGGGTCACATAAGGAATTGAAATATCGATAAGAAATAAATTCAGACTCTGTAAATAATCTAGTAAATCGATTAACCTCAATATTCGTAAATTATGATTATTTCCGTTAAAGTTTAAATTTCAGATATACATGGATTAAAAATTATGAAATTACCAATGGGATGTAAAAGTCAAGGATTTTCTTGAATCTGGCTTTAACCCTGAAAGTTTTCCTGACCTAATGAAACTATTATTTCACTCGTTAAATGATTGTTTTCCCATGAAAACCCTAGTACCTAATTATAATCTCTTTGATGGTAAAGGGCATAGAAATTATGCTTCTAGAATAAATTTCTGAATACTAGATTATTGGAAGTATGACATGAAACTAAAGTGTTTAAATGATGGTTTATCCTTGAGTACTAATATGACCAAAATACCCTTAAGACTTGGATTAAGTGATTATCTTTGGATAAAATATGAATACTATGATTGTTCGTGTGTTGTGAGTACTATAAATTATACGCAAATAATGTACAAGTATACACAATCACTCAAGTAATATAATGATGAGTGAGTATCGTCTCCACAGGGATTGGGTGAAATTACAAAAGTCTAACCAAAGCAATGCACTATTCTATCTAAGTATAGTTAGTCTTGATATATACAAATGTCACGGCAATGTAAATGTGTATGCTGGTGGATATGTAGTGATGGTCTGATTGTGTAACAAATGGAAATGCAATGGCAATGATGGATGTTTGATGTTGAGTATGGTGAAATTTGAAGGCAATGAAAAATGGTAAAAGCAGTAAATAAAATGAAAAGAAAATAATCCTCACGTGACAAGCTTCCAAGAGAATGAATGGTAGGGATTGATCTAAGGATGCTAAACTTATTTCTCAAGTATATTTAAACTATCTAGTCTTTACTTACTCGACAGGGCTTTCCTAAAGTGTTCTAAAGAACCTAACAGAATAGGATGCCAAGGCATCTTCTCTCACTCAACGATGTTGGCCAGCCTACCCTATTGATAAATACACCATTTTTAGTCGTTGAAATCCTATCCTAGCCTCTTCCGAGATCTAAGGGATTAAGTTATAATATTCCTAGGCCGGTTCAAAGCCCCTTGAAAATACTATCACTCATTGCTTATGAGGATCTTATCTTGCGTTTCTTCCGAATACTTACAAGTTTTTTTAGTCTAGGATTCTTTCGAATACCTAACCTTCATCTAAGAAATGGATATTTCCATGCCTCTTACAAGCATAGATGGTGAAGCATTCATAAGCAAAGCAAATAAACAACCAAAATAAACTTAAATATACCATTAAAAATAAAGTTCAAACAACCATTAAATCAATCACCACCAAATAAGTTAGTTCATGGTGAGGTTCAAAATATCCAAACACAATGTCATGAAAATATTTGTTCCAACAACCCAAAATAAATATAAAATAGCAGCAAAAATGGAAGTTGAGAAAAAGCCTTCGACGTGCCACCGGAGGTCTCCTCTCGGCCACCGTGAACCACCTAGCTCGCTAGCTCCTTTCGGCTCGTAGCTCGCCACTCCTTGGAGCTTTATCAATGGAGGACTATCCAATGAAGAATAAAGGAAAAGGAAAAATAAAAATCTAATTTTTTCTACCGTATGTGTCCTCCTCTCTTCATTTTTTCTTTTCTCCCCCATGAGGTGTCATATATAATAAAAAATATATAGGGGTAAGGATGAGGTTGTTGGGTGCAAAATACGCCTCATACCCCTAGAATCACATGTTAGGTGTGAACCTTATCCTCCAAGTGGCAATGGTCATTTGACAGCTCTGGCAGGCGGTTACAGCAGTCCTTTACGTGCAGAGACAGCTGTCCAGTGCCAGCTGTCCTTATGCAGAAATATTTTTTTGTCTTTTTCTGTGATGGAAATGCCAAGGCATTTCAATCTGCTTTAGCAACGTGTGATGCCATGGCATTACTTCCCAAAGAATCCTTTTTCTTGCTATTCACTGCACACCACAAACAAACTGCACCTTTCCCTCAAACAACACCATTAAGAAATAAAATAGCACAACCACCACAAATCCACTATATGCAACTACATGATCCTAAAATGCCCAAGATGAGCTTTTAAACAAACAATAACTTAAGTGAAAAAGGCCTTAAAAGTAGCCTTTTTAGGAAGTTATCACACCCCCAAACTTAAGCTATTGCTTATCCTCAAGCAATGGATAGCAGTTACAAAGCAAAATGTCATGGCAATTTTCTACAGTAGGGGCACAGGACAAAATTGAATTTCAACCCTCAGAAAAAAATAAGCTTCAACATGTTAGACGTATCAAGAATTCAAGTACTTTTCCCTAGGTCAAGATCCCTTGTGGTAGTGTGTTGCGTGATTGTATACAATCTATACTTAGCAAACTTATACTATTTCTAATCAAGCCCCCTAATTTTTGCCAAGGCATTTACTTATTCATCAAAACATTTTTACTCCCTTTTCTTTGATTTTTTTTTAATGCTGTTACGAAGGGAGTCAGCTCATCACACCTACTCTCTCCCACACTCTAGATGAAAGGGAGCATACCTTCCACCCCCGATCTAGTTAAGTAGAGTCATCCCGTGACTACTTTCATTCATTCATATGCACAAGGCTGCCATTTATTAAAGATGTTCCAGGCAATGCCACGGCAAAGAGGAGTGTCCCTTACAGCTATGCCTAAGCATTTATTCACAGTTTCATTTTTAATGGAGTTTGTTTTTGATTTTTCTTTAAGCACAAAACTATATTTCAATGCCAAAACTAACTAGTGTTCTTTCATAAAAAATTTCTAGGTATAGATAACATACAAATCGTGTAAAAGTTTTTCACAAAGAATCAAGCCCTAGAGTGAGTTCTATCATTCTCAATAGTCATTTACATTCAGATTCTAGCCTAACATTATCATCATCGGGTATCCTCAAAACATTTCATCTAACTGTCCTACCATTTTCTGATGCCATGGCATAAACCTATACTAATTCTATCATGCATATGACCTACCAAGAACCATACCTCCCCCAAACTTAAGGGAAGCATTGTCCTCAATGCTTAAAGAGAACAAAATGAAATAAAAATTAAATGCCATGCAATGAAATGCAACTAAATGAAAATGGATGCAAGAGAAGGTACCTCAAGGTTTACGTGGTGGTGTTACCTTGGAGGTACTAGCAGCTCCTCGTCGGGTGCGCTTGCGTGTAGGTGCTGGGCTGGACTAGGAAGAAGTGGAGTAATAATGCGCAATGCGTCCAGCCGTGGTCTTGGTGCGTCAACCACTATATGGTGTAGGAGAAGGATTGGGTGCTGGGACAGGGCTGGGTGTTTCTTCGACAGTGACAGTGACCAGATACTCAGGAGTTTCAGAACGGTGCAGAGTAGGACTCAGATCATCAGCGGGAGGATCAACTGCATCTTGTTCGGGCTCTGGAGATGCCTCGGCATTAAATGCCGGCAGAATTTCATCTGGGAAGCCAGGGAAATTCCATTGACCGTGGGGAATAATTTCTTGAAACATTGATTCCACCTCAGCATCTCTATGCTTCACGTATCCAAAGAAGTTACGGATGTCACCGTGTAAAGCATGCAGGTGTGTCTGAGTCTGCATCACAGCTTCCTCGAGAGCAAGTAACCTTGCCTCGACATTTGTTTGTGTAGTACCTGCAGATTTCTCATGAACAGATTCTTTAGATTTAGGATTTTCAAGTCCTAATAGCAGTGGGAGTCTGGCTCTAGTGATGCCCGATAAACCAGGTAAAATTTCATCAAAAGCATTCTCTTCAACTTTTTTCTTACGACATAAAGCGGTAATTAAGTTTGGAAACACCAAAGCACTTGCCTTTTTACCAAAACAGTCGTTAACTTGCTGAACAATAATACGACCCACATCGATCGAATGTGATTCCATTATAGAATGTAAAAGCAATAAGCGTGCAAGTGATACCGTCGTGTTGTGAGAAGTCGGCTTGAGTTTATGCTTAAGGAAGTGATTCCATAACTTGGCGCGCGGCTGAAGACATTCTCGGTTGACCGAGTATCGACTCGTTTGACGCCCATTCCACTCAGTGTTTTCAAAACAAAGGTCCTCCAAGACCCCATTGTATGTGTTGCTATCAGCCTCCTCTTCGAACTTGGCATGGTTATCCACAACATCCTGCAAATGAAAATAACGATTAATAGCAGAAGGAGTAAAACGAATATGCTTACCTCGAATGAAGATGGAGTGTTGGTTGGGCTTGGAAATATTCGTGTAGAACTCCTTAACCACCGAGGCATTGACCGAATCAGGATGACGTGTAAATTTCTTCCACTTGAGCGGTGTCACGATGTCCATAACACCGGGTCCAAAACCACCATCAGTTTCCTCAGTAAAAACAAATCCTAACTCAAAAACGAGTTTTCGATTCTTGAAGTTTTGGAACCGAGCCTTGGCCTTGTCATATTCGAACTGTTGCCAATCGGTAGTGTCGGTTGGAGTCGGTCTTGAACACACCATTTTCGTGTGTATATGAAGCAAGAAAAATGATAAAGGAAGAAAGTTTTGAAAGCTTTAAAAACTTGGATGTATTTTGGATATGGAGAGAATAACAAAAGAAGAAGATGAATGAAGGAAAGAGAAAAAGTAAAAGTTAAAATGAAAGAGAAAAAATTAATAAAGAAAGAGAAAAGAAAAAGTTAAAAATTTAAGAGGGAAAATGTGTGATAGGATGGTTAAGAAAGGAGTGAGTGGGAGGGGGTTTGTGCGTGCATGGGGAAGGAAAAAAAACTGCCAAAAGGTAATGATGGTGACAGGACAAGTCTGTGAAAGAGAAAAAGAAATGTCAGAAATTAAATTAAATAAAAAGAAACAAATCAAAAGAATTTCTCTCCAATTAATGCATTGTCCTTTCCTCTCTTTGGTAACCGCTCCTTGCACGTTTGCAGCACTATGGTCCCTACAAATCATATCAAAAATAAATACAAAATGAAATAAAAATAAAAATAAAGAAAAACTTAAATTTTAAATTTTTATTTATGCACAGACACAAATTCAATGTCGTGGCATCGAATTTTGGCTCTCCTATGGGCACGCTTCAGTGTCGTGCAGACGTAACACGTCCTTGTTGTGTGGTGGTTGAACTCCATTGTAGGCTTTCAGACGCTGGCCATTGACCTTGAAGATCATCCCATTGTCTATTCTCTTGATGTTAACAGCTCCATGGGGATAGACATAATGCACCTCAAATGGTCCTGACCATCGAGATTTGAGTTTCCCAGGAAAGAGTTTGAGTCTGGAGTTGTAAAGCAAGACTTGTTGCCCCTCATGAAAATGATGAGGCATCAGTTTCTGGTCATGCCACTTCTTGGTTTTCTCCTTGTATATCCAGGTATTCTCATATGCTTGTGCTCTAAACTCTTCCATTTCGTTAAGTTCAAGTAATCTCTGCTCCCCAGCTAGTTGAGCATCAAAATTCAATCGCTTGATGGCCCAATAAGTTTTGTGTTCAAGCTCAACCGGGAGATGACAAGCTTTACCATACACCAACTTAAAGGGTGACATCCCCAAAGGAGTCTTGAATGCAGTTTTGTACGCCCAAAGTGCTTCATCCAACTTTGGCGACCAATCCTTACGCCTTGGGTTCACCACTTTCTCTAAAATCTACTTGATCTCTCGATTAGATATCTCTGCTTGGCCATTTATCTGAGGATGATATGTCGTAGCAATCTTATGTCGAACTCCATATCTCTTCAATGCCTTGGCAATCAACTTGTTATCAAAGTGGGTACCCTCATCACTAATGATAGCACGAGGTACTCCAAACCGAATGAAAATATACTTGTGCAAAAACTTGAGTACGGTCTTGGAGTCATTCCTTGATGTTGCTATTTCTTCCACCCATTTTGACACATAATCCACAGCAAGCAATATATATAATTTTCCTTCAGAAGATGGGAATGGTCCCATGAAATTGATACCCCACACATCAAATAGCTCTATCTCCAAAATATTTTGCAGCGGCATTTCATGTCATCTAGAGATGTTTCCAGTCCGTTGGCATCGATCACATCCTTTGTAAAATGCTTGGGCATCTTTAAAAAGAGTTGGCCAGTAAAAGCCTGATTGAAGGACCTTAGCAGCAGTCCTTGCTCCACCAAAATGGCCTCCACTTGGGGTCGAATGAAATGGTACAAAATATCACTTTGCTCCTCTTCAGGTACACATCGTCTAATGAGCTGATCGACACAATGCTTGAATAAATATGGCTCGTCCCAAAAATAGTTCCTTGCATCGTGCTTGAACTTCTTTTTAGCCTAACTATTCAAATCAAAAGGCACAATTCCACTAACAAGAAAATTAACAAGGTTATCATACCATGGGATTGTCATGGCATATAAATTTTCTCATCAGGAAATTCCTCTTGGATATCTACAGTGTCATGGCATTTAGAATTGTTCTCTAGCCTAGATAAGTGATCAAAACTTAATTTTCAGTTCCTTTTCTATCTACCACCTCTAAGTCAAATTCTTGCAAAAGTAAGATCCACTTAATAAGTCTAGGTCTGGCATCCTTTTTGTTCACTAAGTATTTTATAGCCGAATGATCAGTGTGAACAATAACTTTAGTGCCTATTAGGTAGGGTCTAAATTTATCAAAATCAAATACCACGGCAAGTAATTCTTTCTCAGTGGTGGTAGTTCAATTGTGCTTCATTTAAAGTGTGGCTAGAGTAATAAATAACATGAAACATTTTACCTCGGCGTTACCCCATAACAGCTCCTACGGCATAATCGCTTGCATCACACATCAGCTCAAATGGTGATGTCCAATTAGGAGGGACTACAATGGGTGCCGAGATCAGTTGTCGTTTCAGCTCAGTAAATGCGCCGAGGCATAATTTGTCAAACACAAAGGGTTGGTTTTATTAAATCAATGTGCACAAGGGCTTAGAAATCCTGGATAAGTCTTTGATAAACCTTCTATAGAATCCAGCATGTCCAAGAAAACTTCTTATGCCCTTGACCAAAGTTGGTGGTGGCAACTTTTCAATCACTTCAATCTTCGCCGTATCAACCTCAATACCCTTATGAGAAATTTTATGGCCTAATACAATGCCTTCAATCACCATGAAGTAACATTTTTCCCAATTTAAGACTCGCATCTCTTGAGAAATTTTGCTAAATTGCCGAGGTATCGTTCAAAATCGTCCCCACAAACAGAAAAGTCGTCCATGAAAATCTCTAGAAAATCCTCAAGCATGTCTGAAAATATGGCTTGCATACAGCACTGAAATGTTGCCGGGCATTACAGAGTCCAAAAGGCATCCTCCTAAAGGCAAAAGTGCCATAGGGACAAGTAAATGTAGTCTTCTCCTAGTCCTTTGGTAAGATAGCAATTTGATTGTACCCCGAGTACCCATCCAAAAAGCAATAGAATGCTTTTCCGGCTAATCGATCCAATATTTGGTCGATGCAAGGTAGACGAAAATGGTATTTCTTTGTAGCTTTGTTGAGTTTTCTATAGTCCATGCATATCCTCCATCCGGTCACAGTGCGAGTGGGTAATAGCTCATTATCCTCATTAGTAACCACCGTCGTGCCTCCTTTCTTCGGAACACATTGGACAGGGCTCACCCATGAGCTATTTGAGATAGGGTAGATCACTCCAACATCAAGCCATTTCAGAATTTCTTTCATAACCACTTGCTTTATAACAGGGTTGAGTCTTCTTTGTGGTTCTATTGAATTGTCGTGGCAATCTTCAAACAGAATCTTGTGCATACAGATCGTGGGACTTATGCCTTTCAAATCGGCCATAGTCCAACCAATTGCTTTTTTATGCTGTATCAACACACTTAACAAACTTTGCTCTTGATTAGCAGTAAGGTTAGCGAAAATAATCATCGGCAAAGTCTCATTGCTACCTAAGTATACATATTTAAGATGCCCTGGCAAAGTCTTAAGCTCTAGAGTGGGTGCATGCATTAATGAAGAATTAGGAGGAATAAATTCATCAAAATTTAGAGGTTCAAAATTCATACCTGGTCTAGCTTGTAGTAAGCTAGATTGTTCGTCCAACATTGGAAAGTTGTCGGCCTCCACTAAGCTTTCATCATCCACCCAATATTTATTTTCTGCTAGCTGAATAAAATTGTTCTGGAAAAGATGTTCAGTTTCTTCTTCAATCATTGAGTTCAATTCAGAAATGTCTTGGTATTCTTTAGTCTCATCAACATATTTGAGCGTTCGAAAAACATTGACAGTCACACACTGATCAGCCACTCTCATGGTGAGTTTACCTTTTTCACAGTCTATCAAGATACGTCCAGTGGCTAGGAAAGGTCTTCCCAGAATGATTGGTGCCTTGGAATCAACTTCGCAGTCCAGAATTAAGAAGTCGACTAGAAACACAAACTTATCACCCTTACTATGACATCCTCGACTCTCCCTTCAGGTTTCACATGGGATCTGTCGGCAAGTTGTAAAATAACTGAGGTGGGTCTTGTATCTCCTATGCCAAGCTTCAAGAATATCGATTTCGGCATTAAGTTGACACTTGAACCAAGATCACACAGAGCCTTTCCAACGAAATTAGCTCCAATTGAACAAGGAATAATGAAGCTGCCTGGATCATTTCTCTTTAGTGGCAACTTACTCAATGAAGAACAAAATTCTGTTGCCGTGGCAACAATCTCTACTTTCCTCTTCTTGGTACAGATTTCCTTCATAAATTTGGCATACATCGGCATCTGTTCAACAGCTTCCAAGAGAGGTACACTGATATAGAGCTGATCAAGAATGTCCACGAACTTCTTGAACTGAACATCATCATTATGCTTCTTCAATCTTTGTAGGAAGGGTGGGGGAGGTCTAGCTTCCTTAGCTGCAGGAATATAATTTGCTTTTGCCTTGGCATCAGAATCTGGTATCTTAGCAGAATCCTCCTCCTTGTCCTTCTCAGTAACTTTATCATCATGTAATTCAACTTCAGTAGTGGGATTAGAATCATCATGTTGTGGCCCAGTATCCTTGACTTGTCGATTGATTTGTGTTCCACTCCTAAGATTTAACACATTGCAGTGCTCTTTTCCAGGTGCTCTAGTGAATTCAGTATCACTTGGAAAACGTCCTTGCTGACGCTCTTGCAATGCCGTAGCAATCTGACCAACTTGACCTTCCAAAGCTCTTAGAGACGAGCTATGGCTTTGAAGTAAGGCTCCTTGACTATGAAGTAAAGCTCCTTGATTCTTAATTGAAGTAGAATGGTCTTGCAGCATTGTCTTCGTAGTGGATATGAACTTTTGAATTGTAGCTTCCAATGAACTCATGCTTGCTGAATATGAAGCTCCTTTGTTGGAATTATGCCATGGCATAGCATTTTGGTATCCTTGAGGCTCATTGTGATTCTGCTGCCGAGTAGGTTGATTAACATTGTGGGCTCCTTGATTTCCCAATGAAAAATTGGGATGCTGACGCCATCCAGCATTATAAGTGTTAGAATAGGGATTGTTGTTACCTCGATTATAATTACCTACAAAGTTTATGGACTCATGGTTGGTTGGGCATTCGCTCTCGTGATGATTGCCTTGGCATAACAGACATGCCAGGCTAGTTGCTTTCACTTCCTTCACATCAGTGGAACGTTGTAAGTTCTTCAACATATTAGTGATGGTTGAGAGTTGACCGGACATCGAATCCTTGGTATCTAACTCAAATTCTCCAAGTGTTCTCCTTCCACTCCCAAGCCTTGAGGAAGGAAACTGATAATCATTATTAGCAATTCTGTCCAATATAGCAAACGCCTCAGTAGGTGATTTATCCAACAATGTCCCATTTACCGAGACATCCAGTAACATCCTCGAGGGTTCATTGACTCCATTATAGAACATGACTACTTGAGTCTAATCATGAAAACCATGATTTGAACATTTCTGAAGCAAACTATTGTAACGATCCCAACACTCATACATGGATTCGTCGTCGCCCTAGCGAAAAGAAGATATTTCATTCCTTAGCTGTGTATTCATGTTTGGTGGGTTGTACCTCAATAAGAAACTCTTGCAAAGATCGGCCCATGATTCCATAGAACCGGCTGGTACACCACTCAACCAAGCCCTTGCTCAGTCACGCAATGAATACGGAAAAAGCATTAATTTCAGAAAATCCTCATGCACTCCTTCTTGGCGAAAAGAATCACAAACTTCCAGAAAATTGCGAATGTGTTGCCTGGCATCTTCAATTGGCATACCCCCAAACTGCCCAATAGAATTCAACATGTTGAACATGACTGGTTTTAGCTCGAAATGTACAGCTTGAATTTCAGGTGCCACAATCCCAGGATTCAGATCATCCAACATCGGATTTAAGTGATCGCGAATAACGCGCGGCTAACAGCAGGATCAACATTGTATAATGCCGTGGCATTATCATTTCCATCATCCTGACGAATGCCTTGGTTTCCAATCTGATACATATTTCTTTTAGGACGTCTTCTTTTCTAAAGAGTCTTTCAATCTCAGGTTCTATTGGTTCCAAAGGCTCTTCAAAATTTCTTCTAGGCATACACTAGATAAACCTGAAAATAAAACAAAAATATCAAGTAAACTATACAAAAATAAAAATGCAAAACAAAATAAAATACTCTGGCAAAACTAAATAACTTCAGGCTAACAATCCCCGGCAACGATGCCAAAAACTTGTTCGCGTGTTGTGAGTACTATAAATTATATGCAAATAATGTGCAAGTATACACAATCGCTCAAGTAATATAATGATGAATGAGTATCGTCTCCACAGGGATTGGGTGAAATTACAAAAGTCTAACCAAAGAATTGCACTATTCTATCTAAGTATAGTTAGTCTTGATATATAAAAATATAACGATAATGTAAATGTGTATGCTGGTGGATATGTAGTGATGGTCTGATGTTGTAGCAAATGGAAATGCAATGGCAATGATGGATGTTTGATGTTGAGTATGGTGAAAAGTCAAGGAAATGAAAAATGGTAAAAACAGTAAATAAAATGAAAAGAAAATAATCCTCACGTGACAAGCTTCCAAGAGAATGAATGGTAGGGATTGATCTAAGGATGCTAAACTTATTTCTCAAGTACATTTAAGCTAACTGGTCTTTACTTACTCGACAGGGCTTTCCTAAAGTGTTCTAAAGAACCTAACAGAATAGGATGCCAAGGCATCTGCTCTCACTCAACGATGTTGGCTAGCCTACCCTATTGATAAATACACCCTTTTTAGTCGTTGAAATCCTATCCTAGCCTCTTCCGAGATCTAAGGGATTAAGTTATAATATTCCTAGGCCGGTTCAAAGCCCCTTGAAAATACTATAACTCATTGCTTATGAGGATCTTATCTTGCATTTCTTCCAAATACTTACAAGTATTTTTAGTCTAGGATTCTTTCGAATACCTAACCTTCATCTAAGAAATGGACATTTCCATGCCTCTTACAAGCCTAGATGGTGAATCATTCATAAGCAAAGCAAATAAAGAACCAAAATAAACTTAAATATACCATTAAAAATAAAGTTCAAACAACAATTAAATCAACCACCACCAAATAAGTTAGTTCATGGTGGGGTTCAAAATATCCAAACACAAAGTCATGAAAATATTTGTTCCAACAACCCACAAATAAATATAAAATAGCAGCAAAAAGGGAAGTTGAGAAGAAGCCTTCAACGCGCCACCGGAGGTCTCCTCTCGGCCACCGTGAAACACCTAGTTCTCTACCTCCTTTCGGCTCCTAGCTCGCCACTCCTTGGAGCTTTATCAATGGAGGAATATCCAAGGAAGAAGAAAGGAAAAGGAAAAATAAAAATATGATTTTTGCTACCGTATGTGTCCTCCTCCCTTCCTTTTTTCTTTTCTCCCCCATGAGGTGTCATATATAATAAAAAATATTTAGGGGTAATGATGAGGTTGTTGGTGCAAAATACCCCTAGAATCACATGTTAGGTGTGAACCTTATCCTCCAAGTGGCAGTGGTCCTTTGGCAGCTCTGGCAGTGGTTACAACAATCTTTCATTTGCAGAGACAGCTGTCCTTATGCAAAAATATTTTTTTATCTTTTTCTGCGCCGGAAATGCCAAGGCATTTCAATATCCTTTAGCAACGTGTGATGCCACGGCATTACTTCCCAAAGAATCTTTTTTTCTTACTATTCCCTGCACACCACAAACAAACTGCACCTTTCTCTCAAACAGCACCATTAAGAAATAAAATAGCACAACCACCACAAATGCACTATATACAACTACATGATCCTAAAATGCCTAAGATGAGCTTTTAAACAAACAATAACTTAAGTGAAAAAGGCCTTAAAAGTAGCCCTTTTAGGAAGTTATCACACCCCCAAACTTAAGCTATTGCTTGTCCTCAAGCAATGGATAGTAGTTACATAAGTAGAATGTCATGGCAATTTTCTACAGTAGGGGCGTAGGACAAAATTGAATTTCAACCCTCAGAAAAAAAATAAGCTTCAACATACTAGACTTATCAAGAATTCAAGTATTTTTCCCTAGGTCAAGATCCCTTGTGGTAGTGTGTGTGCGTGATTGTATCCAATCTATACTTAGCAAACTTAGACTATTTCTAATCAAGCCCCCTAGTTTTTGCCAAGGCATTTACTTATTCATCAAGAACATTTTTACTCCCTTTTCTTTGATTTTTTTTAATGTTGTTACGAAGGGAGTCAGCTCATCACACCTATTCTTCCAAACTCTAGATGAAAGGGAGCATACCTTCCACCCCAAGCTAGTTAAGTAGAGTCATCCCGTGACTACTTTTATTCACTCATATGCACAAGGTTGCCATTTATTAAAGAAAGTTCCAGTCAATGCCACGGCAAAGAGGAGTGTCCCTCTACAGCTATGCCTAAGCATTTATTCACAATTTCATTTTGAAGGGAGTTTATTTTTGATTTTTCTTTTAAGCACAAAACTATATTTCAATGCCAAAACTAACTAGTGTTCTTTCATAAAAATTTTCTAAATTTTCTAAGTATAGATAACATACAAATCGTGTAAAAGTTTTTCACAAAGAATAAGCCCTAGAGTGAGTTCTATCATTCTCAACAGTCATTTACATTCAGATTCTAGCCTAACATTATCATCATCGGGTATCCTCAAAACATTTCTTCTAACTGTCCTACCATTTTTTGATGCCATGGCATAAACCTATACTAATGCTATCATGCATATGACCTACCAAGAACCATACCTCACCCAAACTTAAGGGAAGCATTGTCCTCAATGCTTAAAGAGAACAAAATGAAATAAAAATTAAATGCCATGCAATGAAATGCAACTAAATGAAAATGGATGCAAGAGAGGTAACTCAATGTTTACGTGGTGGTGTTGCCTTGGAGGTGCTAGCAGCTCTTCGTCGGGTGCGCTTGCGTATAGGTGCTGGGCTGGACTCGGACGAAGTGGAGTAATAATGCGCAATGCGTCCAGCCGTGGTATTAGTGCGTCGACCACTACGTGGTGCAGGAGAAGGATTGGGTGCTGGGACAGGGTTGGGTATTTCTTCGACAGGGACAGTGACGGATACTCAGGAGTTTCACAACGGTGCGGAGTAGGACTCGGATCATCCGCGGGAGGATCGGTTGCATCTTGATCGGGCTCTGGAGATGCCTCGGCATTAAATGCTGGTAGAATTTCGTCTGGGAAGCCAGGGAAATTCCAATGACCGTGGGGAATAATTTCTTGAAACATTGATTCCACCTAAGCATCTCTATGCTTCACGTATCCAAAGAAGTTACGGATGTCACCGTGTAAAGCATGCAGGTGTGTCTCAGTCTGCATCACAGCTTACTCGAGAGCAAGTAACCTTTCCTCGGCATTTGATTGTGTAGTACATGCAGATTGCTCATGAACAGATTCTTTAGATTTAGGATTTTCAAGTCCTAATAGCAGTGGGAGTCTGGCTCTAGTGATGCTCGATAAACCAGGTAAAATTTCATCAAAAGCATTCTCCTTAACTTTTTTTCTTACGACATAAAGCAGCAATTAAGTTATGAAACACCAAAGCACTTGCCTTTTTACCCAAACAGTCGTTAACTTGCTGAATAATAATATGACCCACATCGATCGGACGGATTCCATTGTAGAATGTAAAAGCAATAAGCGTGAAAGTGATACCGTCGTGTTGTGAGAAGTCGGTATGAGTTTATGCATAAGGAAGTGATTCCATAACTTGGCGCTCGGCTGAAGACGTTCTCGGTTGATTGAGTATCGACTCGTTTGACGCCCATTCCACTCAGTGTTTTCAAAACAAAGTCCTCCAAGACCCCATCGTATGTGTTGCTATCAGCCTCCTCTTCGAACTCGGCATGGTTATCCACAACATCCTACAAATGAAAATAACGATTAATAGCAGAAGGAGTAAAACGTATATGCTTACCTCGAACGAGGATGGAATGTTGGTTGGCTTGGGTCCCTTGATTAGATTAAGGCTTATGGCTCTTATTTGCACGGTGATACCAATACTCAACCATATAGTATCGATATTGTTTCCCCTTAGGGTATCGATACTACCTTGAGTATTGGTATCATTTTAGCACACTGGACTTTTTTAAGCACCCTAAGTTTAGAATACCTAAACTATATTCAAGGTTTAGAATACCCTGAGTATTGATATTTTTTCCTCTTACTTGGAATACCTAAAATATATTCAAGGTTTGTAAAATACCATGTATCAATACTTTACCTAGAGTATCGGTACCACCCTCTACAGTATCGATACTTCCTTAGTACCAATACCAATTTATCTCCTTGGATGTTTGGAAAGGTCTTTTAGTATCGATATTAATCCCCATGTACCAATACCATATGAAAAGTATCGATACCCCAGAATAGGGTACTCGTACTACCTAACAAACACTCTTGATTTTTGTATATTAGACGAAGAATATCGATACTATTCATACAACACCGATCCCAAAACCTAGAATGTCATATTTTCCAAGAGTGAAACTCTCCAAATCAGTGTTAAGACCCTTCCAAGGTCCCCAAAGATCATTTAAAGCTTATGTAAGTTCAAAGGACTATAAAAAGCCATTTCTTTATGAATGAATAACATCAAATACCCCATTTGATACCACGAATCCAAATGCACCAAAAATGTTTAACACACAAATACAAGCAATCACACTACACATGCTGATCTACAGGCATTATAGAGGTGTTAAAAGTGTGTTACCTTGATATTAGTTACTGAAAGACGTCCCCAAAGATTAACTTCTCATTATCCTTGACCTTAAAGCTTTCTCCCATTTCTCTCACTAACAAGAATGAATCAAATGAGTTATTTATTAACTCATATAAAGCCTTAAGGGAGGAGAGAACATAATTTATAAGGTTTAAAAATGATTTAGAGTCACACCCAAGCTTTAGAACACAAAACCCTTCTAAAACTTCTCTTAGCCATCATTGCCAAATTTCAAGATTGAGAACTTGAATGGAAGATCTAAAAGTGTTGGTTGATTTCCTTACATTAGTAATTTTGATCTAGGGATGTAGGTTTATTAAGCTTCCACCTTTTTCAGAAACCACAAGTGAAGAAAGATAGAGTTCTAAAAGGAAGAATATGACAAAGGATATGAAGAAAATGAGGGGGAGAATTTAGCTTTTCCTAAATTTTTGTTCGTTTGCATCATTAGAAATAAATTGAATTTAGTCTTTAAAATAATTTAAAGTTAATTGCTTATTTGGTCCTCCTCCATTTAATCTCAATTCAAAAATACCTCTTTTTATATCTAATCAGGCTCAACCAAGCCCAAATCCACCCATACTTGTACCTAAAATTCCTACAAGGCTATTGGGTTTATCCAAAACACTCTTAGGTTAACCCCAAACTACTAATCCAGAATTTGAGACATTACAAAAGACAAAGAAGCTATTCCAACAATAAAAGAAAAATGGAGTTAAATTTGTATTGAGTTGTATCTTTCTTTCATTAAACATTATTTCATTCTTTGTCATTCTTATTCTAGTGTTATTGGGTTTTTGTGAGAGCTTCAATTTGTGATATAAGTATTTGGGAAGGGTTTACTCATTTGTAATTACACTTGGGAAGGGTTGAACACTTAAGACTGTGATATAAGTCTTAGTCTTTTGTCAGGTTACACCATGTCATAAAAGGTTAGAACAAATTAGTGAATTTGTTGAAATCCTTAATTAAATAGCTAAGGTAGCGGATGTAGACTTCAATGAGGAAGTTGAACTACTCTAAAATTCTTGTGTCATTTTTTCTATTTCTTGCAAAAGCTTTCAACATTTTTTTATTGGGAATTTACCCCACTTGGCCATTTTTCTTGATCGATTGTCTCAACAAGCTTCATCCTCTGTAGTGTTTCATTTTTCGATGCAGTTATATCTATTTGTATTAATCTTTTCTTTGAGTTTTCTGGATGAGATTTTTATATTTTACTTTATGATCCTTATATGATCTCAAGTGGCTAGTTTCTTATTAATGGTTATATGAAAATATCCTTATTATGTGTCTAATTTATTCTTGTACTTGTAATCATTTCCCTGTAATTCTTGACAATTTCTCATTTTTTTAATAAAACTAGCGGTTTCTATTTTCATCAAAAAAAATTATAGTTATTATATTGGCAAATTGAGGCCAATAATCCACCCAGTTATTTATTTGCCCCAATAGGCCAACTCCAAATTTATTTTGGAATATTCGATGAATGCTACAGTGTTCGACAAACTCATCATTCCCACATGGATAGTTTCGTTTGGATTTAAAAAAAACTAACGTTAAGTGCACGTTAGGCAATATACAGATTTCAATGGCCATAAATTGCTAAGCCATGGAAATCCATGTGGGCATGACGAGTTCCATGTCCTAGCTGTTTATAGTAGTTTGAATTGGAAGTATAAATAGGGGTTTGTATTGTGATTTACTAAGAATAAAAACAGTTTATTGAGAGAGAGAAAATGTGTTTTTGACGATTTTGTGACAAAATGTCTACCCGATAACAAATGCTACATCTTGATCATGTCCATATTTCATGCTTGAACTAGCTGCAATAAGATTTATTTATTATATTTTTTAAAGTTCAAATCATAATATTAAGTTGTTATTTTGAAATTTTTATTAAATATTTGAATTTTGAGTTGTAGAAAGAAGAATGAGGCTTTCGTTATTGAGGAATGAAAAACATAGCCACATAAGTGGACTGTTATTTACCTACAACAGCTCAGATTGTATCATGTCACATTTCTTCATGATTTTAGAGGGTATCGACACTAATTTCAATGTTGATTGAACATTGGAGACCCATAACTCATATGTTTAATTTTTGAGTAGTGAAGCGACGATTGCATTGAAATATGCGACTTACCAACTTGTTGTTCTGATAAATGGTGCGGCTTGGTGAAACAAAACAATTACAAGAGAGACATGATTTATGAGGAATTATTGGGAAAAGTGTCACATCTAGATTTTGTAGATGGGTATCAGATTCAAATGATATGTTGGAGAGTGATTTTTCAAGTTGATGATTGTTCTATCGAGGAAGATATCATGTATCAAGCTCGAGCATATCTTCTCCAACATATTGGAGAGATATTATTACCTAGTAAATATGACAATTTGGTGCTCACTTAATATCGTTCGTTAATGAGATATTTTGGTGAGTGTCGTCAATACAGTCAGGTTATGTGATTTTGGCATTTTTATACTGTGAACTTTGCAAATGAAATAATCGTAGAAAGGGATCAAAGAGAAAATATAGTAGGCTATCTAGTCTTATTACAATCATGGATTTGATACTACTTTCCATTTTTTATGACAATTACAACAGCTCCGGTTGAGTTTCCTCTCGCTTCAAGATAATTTCTTAAAGTTATATTTGAGTAAATTTATATTATTAATTAAGATGTTTATAAGTTTTGAGTAAATAATGTAGTTAATTTGTATTTATTATGTTGTTTGAGACATAAGATTGTCGATACAAAGTTGTCAGGTGCAACAAAAATTGATGAACGAATGAGGATCGATATCGCTGGTAGACATGTGGTAAATATTCTAAATGTTTTGTATAACTTTTAAATTAAGTGAATTTATTTATATCTGTATTAATGTAGTATGTTTACCATTTAAGTTGATTATGTATTATGAGTCAAATATCCAATGATGTCTACCATCATTCTTTTTTGAAGGAGCGAAGACGTTGTGTGTCATATCACTGTTTTTTCAATTTTGTCATTATTGAGATCCATGTTGTGGATAGATTATTGCTATAGTTTGGCTCCCATCAGCCCATTCTAACTCAAATATTTGAAATTGATGAATTACACAAAATCGATATGCGTGGCAAACATAAAGAAAATTAGGTAAGGAATCATGTTGCATACATACAACAATGGAATAAGAGGTATTTATATGTGTCTATTCCTTCTAACCTTGTACCAGATTAGCTTTATTTCTTAATATCTTCCTACCTCCAAAATTATGAAGTAAATGGGAAGCCATATTTAACAACGTCAGGATATATAGTCGAATGGGAAGAAATGAAGGCAAAATATGCCAAGAAATTATCATCAGTATCAACATCTTCTACTTCTGCTTCTTCTGCCAATTATTTTACATGTCAAGCAAGTTATGATGTATATCCTTCATATAATACTTCAAAAGAAAGTTAACTGAAATCGAATGTAGTGCCACCCTCTCAACCACCTTCGAGAAAAGATGCGGATTCATGGGATTCATTTCTATATGATCAATCATCTAGTGATTTTGGTGCATTTTGAGTAAATGAAGTCAATGTTGGATTTAAATACTCCATCATTATTAGCCAAACATGCAAATCAAAGTGGTAAACTAATCTACAGTGCACTAGTTCAAAATAAGCAAAAATTGAAGAGCATGATGAAGGTGAAGGAAAGGCGGAAGACCACAAAAAAATTGACGAGCCCCACATCACTATCATTCATCACTCCTCAACATCGTCAATAATTAAGAAAATATAAAAATAAATTTTATTATTATTAGTAATTGTATTTAGTTATTAGCTTGTAATAAAATACTTACAAAATAAAATAATTAATTTTTTTAAAGTTATAATATTTATTTTTAAATAAATTGTTTTAAAAAAAGCATGGCATTCGTCATGCCCGCATGGCGAGCTCCAATGGGATTTAAAAAAATTTGTATGTTGCCCAACGTTCACTTAAAATCTAGTTTTTAAAATCCAAATGGAACTTGTAATGTGGGCATGACAAGTCCTATAATTTTTTAAATATATAATTATTTTTGTAAATTATAAAAAATATATATTTTAAAGGTACCTGCCATGTGGGCATGACGAGTTTCAATAAATATATTAAACAATTAGGCTCACGGGACCCATAAACTTGGGTCCATTTGAAAATAATTTCTTGGGGAACTCGGCATGTGGGCATTGTGAGTTTGCTGAACACTATAACATTTATTGTACACATGGTTATCAAAACCGGGACCGACCGGTAGTTGAACCGTGAACCAGTGGCCTGTTCGGTCCGGTTACCTCACAAAACTGAACTGGCAATGAACCGGCTGAAAATCGGTTGACCCGGCTGAAAACCGATAAAACCGGGGTAAACTGGCTGAAAACCGGCAAAACCGGTTTGAACCGCCGGTTCACTTTTTTTCTTTTAAAAAAAATTAAACCAAACAACGTCGTTTGTTCAACGAGCCGAGTCAAATTCGAGTATTGCTGAGCTTGACTCAAACTCGAAAACTTTAAAAGTAAACTCAACTCGACTCAAAAACTCACGAGCTAAAAATTATCAAGTTCAACTCGAACTCGAAATATAATATTAAAACTTGAACTCAAAAAGGCTCGAACTCAAAAAAAATTAAAGTTCGATTGAAGCCTAAAATTTGAGCTCAATTGAAGCGAAAGAATAGTTCGCTCTTTGCTCACCAAAAGGCTCAATGATTTTGAATGTCAAATACATCTATTATTTATAGAACTAAGTTGGGATGCTCTTATATGTTTTTTAGCCATGTGAGATTGTTTTGTTCTCATATTTTTACTCTTTAAACTCTTGGGATGCTCTACTATGTTTCTTAGCCATGTGGGATTGTTTTTTTAAAAAAAGAATTAAACCAAATGACATCATTTGTTATGATTTTTTAAGCCCCAATTTTATTTTTTTGATTATAGTTATATAATTATATTTATTATTTAATAGGTTTTACCTTAAATATTATGTTGTAGTTCATTTGAATCATTTTGTTTCACTTGATTTTATGGTTTTTAATTTATATATGTTATGACTTGTGATATTTTTATACCTTTTATTATTGTAAACTTAAAAAAAGTGTTACATATATATTAATATTGCTTTAAATATTATGTAAAATTAAAAAAAATATTATTTTATATAAATTCCGGTTCAACCGCAGTTGAACCCGTTGAACCAGTGAACTGTACCTTCACGGTTCAATGTCCGATCTAGTTTTAAAAACATTGGTTTTACATTCCAAAATAAATTTGGAATTGACTTTTGGTCCAACTAAATATTTTGGGTGGATTATTTATCCAATTTGACAATTATATAATATAGATTCCTTTTTGTCAACATAAATCATATACAGGTTAAAGTGAGAAAAACCTTGTCACTATTGCAGCTTTTTGTCAATTGGTGCTCCAAGCTTCCGTGAAAAAACGGTGTAAACAAAGGGTTAATTGTGGTGCAATTGCACCAAAAATCGATTTTAAACATAATATATTAGATATTAAATATGGTGAGTATTCCATTGAATTAAATAAAAAATTGAATTAACTGATAAAATAATAATCATTTTATCATTTAAATTTTATTTGATTTTTTAAGTTAAGTGTATGAAATTAGTATCAAATTGAATCAAATTATTTATATAATTTTTTGTTTAAAATTAATATAATTATTTTTAATATTGTTTTTTAAAATAAGTAATCTAAGTACAAAGTTTTGATGAGAGTATTGAAAGAGTCGAATAAATTGATTGGAAGAAAGAATTTGTAAGAAGTTGCAATTGAATGGCTAATTTAAAAACATATAAAATTGAGTGACGAAACTGAAAAAAAAATAAACTTAATGTCAAAAAGAAGGATTGAAGCTAACATACATTTTTTAGTGGTTAAGGAATCTGCAATTCAAATTTGATAAAAAAAATAAACTTAAAATAAAGGAGGAAGTGAAGAAACAACAATTTCAGGGATAAAATATTTTAGCTAAAGACTAAAACAACTTTCTTTATTTTTTATTTTAATATTATTGAAGCTTTATAAATTCAAATTTAATTCAACTCAAAATTTAAATTAAAATTTTAAATAATTTTGAATGACTAAAATCAAATTTGCAATTTGTCCCCAAATCAACATACATACTTAAAATTTTGCATCTAAATATAAATTACAGAATTGAACACTCATAACTGAACATTTATACATCAATCCATTAAATTTCTAAGAACTTGCAAAATGGTCCTTTTTTCTTTCACAAGGTTCCAAAATGATCCAAATCAACTTCTAAAGCATGCAAAGTCATTCTAATATAAATTATTGACCATAGGAAAATTTTGAATATTTCCCCCTATTTTCCCTTTGGTTGAATCTTCATTAAGCAATAGGGCAAGGATTTCATTCAATTTCAAGCATGAACTCAAGTTTCTAAGATCAAATTCATGCAATTCCAATCATCCTAACATCAAATTCAATCAAAATTGAACAATTCCTCTTAAACCCTATTCATGGCCAAATTATTTATATGCAATTCTACATGATTTTGATCATTACTCATGCTTGGAAATTAGTCTACAACACCAATAACATAAAAATCATCCTTTAATTATTCAAAATTCAACATGCCTTCATGAACCCTAATCATGAAATTCATCATCCAAACATGTTTTCCATGAACCAAATATACCAAATGATAGATAATTCTAAGTATATTAATTCTCTGTCTAATAGCGTAATCCAAAAATCAACCATGGAAGCTTAAAAATAAAGTTGAAAAACCCTCCTTACTAGCAATGGTGTTCATGGCTTGGAGAAGATGATGGCTAAACATTCTTGATTTTTCTTCATTATTATCATAATACACTTGGTTTGATTCTAATATATAATTGAATTTAAAATTCAAATTAACATGAAATTATCATTTTTCCCTTAATGAAATACGATAATTTCAAGTTGCCATTGCAACATCTTTCCAAAGTAAAATATGAACCAAAAAAATTAACTTTCCATCTTTATCCTAGGCAATTTTAAAAAATTGCAATTTAATCACCAATTTAACAATTTTGGCTTAACATGGAAAATCGACGTTAATTCCAAAGATTCATGTTAAATTTCATTTTTATAAATTATGGAAATAATATTTTTAACCCTTTTCCATCATCCTTCAAAATTTCGTGAAATTACAATTCAATCTAATTATCCGAATTCCTATTGAACTTTACTGCTTTATAATTTTTAATACAAATCCCGAATCAAAATTCGGATTCCCACAAGAACATCAATTTTGGGATAAACTATTCATTTACAAGCCAAAATACATAACTTATAAAAATTATATTTTTGGTCCCTAAACTTTTATAAAGTTTTTACTTTGATAATAAACTTTCAAAACATACATTTTAGTCACTAGCCAAAATTTGGGGTATTACAAGATGTTTTGTTGGTTTGAACCTGTAAATCAGGATTATTTCCATCATTTTGTTGAATTTAAACATTGCATTGTTATGATTCCATATGTTTTTGATTCAATTGATCGCTCTACAGAACACATTCCACCGGTGTTTTATTGTTATCGATTTCTATCTCCATATCTCTCTCATGATCCAAATCCTTTGAGGTTCCTTTTTCCTGAAAATTCTGATTTATTCTATTTTCCCCATCGGTTCTCTTTTTCCTTGTTTTAACACTTCCGGTATTTGCCAGTTATCCGACCTCCTGATTTTCTTTGTTCATTCTTATTTTTAAAGCATCAGAATTAGTTGTCGTGGGTTAAAAGTTATCATTTCCTTTTCCTTTAGGGAGCGCTTTAGCTTTAGTAATCTTCATCACATCTTGATTTCCCTGAAGTTCAGTTTTTGATTCATTTTCCTCTTGCACATTATTTGTGGTGACTTGCTCTTTATTGTGATTATCATCCTATTGGTTTTCACTATTCAAACTTCAAAATCTATTTCCTTCTTGTCTTCCCCCCGTATGTTGTTTGTGTTCTTTTGGAAGTTACGGTTTACTTTCCGTTTTCTTTTCATCAGCATCCAAGCTCCGAACCTTCTGTTCTCTTTCTCCTCTGACTCTTCTCTGGTTGTTTCTGGGCTTTTCACCTCCGAGACATTTTTTCTATTCTTGCTAGGAAAGCTCAGTTTCCTCTGGTCCCGCTTGTTTATGTAATAGATATTTCAAAATAAATTACCCAGTTTTGTGACCGATGATTCAACAATGAAAGCAGATTAAATGCAAACCTTCATACTCAATTTTGAATATCATGTTTTCTACATATATTTTAGATAGAAGAGGCTTGCTAAGATCAACTTCAACGCAGCGCAAATTTACCCCTCGTGGTGCAAGCGGTTCTGTAATCGATTTTAATGGGAGTTCCATCATCTTGCTAATATATCTGCACTTTCTGCACATAAATTATGTCTCCATTATTGTACTGTTATCCATGATTTTTCTGGGTCCTTTGGTAAGAACTTTCATTCTATCGTTCATGCTTTGGAATTTACAGCATAAAAGTCATTACCCAAATCAATGCACTCAAATTCGCTTTCAAATTTCAACATCATTGTGATTCAACTAATAAAATCTTGTATGCTACCGATTTTCCCAACACTTTGATGATTAGTTTTTTCCTCCATGGTCTTCTGATTCTTTCTTTTACTTCTGTAGGTATCTTAATTGTTGGTATATCATCATTGATCGTCTCATCTTCATCCTCTAAATCGATTTCTTCCTCCTCGATTTTTGCAGAATTTTTAAAGATTCCAGTAAAGATTGGAGTATCTACAACGATATCTCTCCAGGATTCTGCTCGTAATGTTTCTTCATGATATGTCAAGTTTGAATTAAATTATAATCCATAAATATTAATTGAACTTGAATAAAATTGAACACAAACGATAAGATTTAAAAAAAAACACATTTTTTACAAAAATATATCAATAATTCTATATATACTTGATTTGATTTATAACGAATTCAACTTCAATTGACCTAAAGAGCTAAAGCTAACCCAAACTGAAAATAATTGATTGAATATTGATCTGACCCGAAAATCGACCTATCCGATTTGATCTGACCAGAAATCAATCGGTTCGATATTGACCCGAACCGTTACCCGAACTGATCCGACTTATTATATATCTGAATAAAATTAAACTCGAAATGACCCTACCCGATCCGAGCCTGACCCAAATTAACATAGACCCGCATAAAACTGAAACACAAAATTACTCGCCGAATTAAGTCTAAACCGAAATGACTTGAATCGAACCCAATCCGAATGACTAGTTTTCCACCTCTAAGTAGAATGGTACAAATACTTGCAGCTATATCCTTGGAAACATAATTCAAGATCCAAGAATACACGAGATTCTTGGCTCTCGTCCAAACATTGAACTGCTCTATCAAGGAAGTGTTAGGAGTTGGAATCGAACCATCAACAAAGCCTAATTTGTTTTTGACAGACAACACAAGCATCATTGATCGTTTCCAATTGTGAAATTTATTGTTGGAAAGTGGCTGTGTGACAATAATCGTGTCGGGGTTACCCGATTAATGCAAATAGTACGGATTACCCCATTGTCGAAGCGATCATTCAAAGAATCAGGCATGGCAGAGCTGGAAGGTGAATAATTATCTTCTGATACCATATAATAGCAAGAACCATTGCGCGGTGTTCGAACAAGAGAGAGGAAATGAAGAAATGTGATGAATTCTATACCATCTGAATAACACAATTACATACCATCTATATACAGTCGAGAATAACAAACTTACCAATTCTAACTAACTGACTCATTAGTTAATAGTATCAACGGTAAGCTACTGTTATATATAATATATATATATATATATATATATATATATATTTGTCAAAACAAATCATATATAGGTGAAAGTGAGAAAAACCATGTTACTGTTGCAGCTTTTTGGAAACTGGTGCTCCAAGCTTCCGTGAGAAAAACGATGTAAACATTCATCGGGTTAATTGTGGTGCGATTACACGAAAATCGATTTTAAACATAATGTATTAGATATTAAATAGGGTGAGTATTCCATTGAATTAAATGAAAATTTTGAATTAATTGATTATATAAGTATCATTTTATCATTTAATTTTTTTTTCAAGTTAAGTGTATTAAACTAAGATCGAATTGAATCAAATATATATTTTTTAATTTTTGTTTAAAATTAAATATAATTATTTTCAATATTATTTTTTAAAAGAAGTAATCTAAGGACAAACTATTGATGAGAGTATTGATAGAGTCAAATAAATTGATTGGAAGAAAGAATTTATAAAAAGTTGCAATTGAATGGCTAATTTATATAAAATTGAGTGACTAAACTGAAAAACTAAAACTATTGTCAAAAAGAGGGATTGAAATTAACATACATTTTGTAGTGGCTGAGGAACCTACAATTCAAATTTGATAAAAAAAACTTAAAATAAAGGAGGAAGTGAAGAAACAACAATATCAGGGGGCAAATCCCAAAGAATCAAATTATTTTGGCTAAAGACTAAAACTTATTTTTTTTATACTATTAAAGCTATATATATTCGAATTTAATTCAACTCAAAATTTAAATTTAAATTTTAAATCATTTTTAATGATTAAAATCAAATATCTTAAAATTACAAATATCAAAATTTTAAGTAAATCAAATTTTACTTGCTTCTATGAATCAAATGGGCATCCGAAAGGAGCCTTGTTTCCTTTTAAAATCAACTATTGGTTATGAATGTTCTGCAGTTCTCTAAATTGAATTATAAAAGAAAAATTAAAATCTAATGTAACTTTTGTCAAGTGAAGCGAGGTACCAACTTTTTAATTTTTAATATATATATATATTAGATAAATTTTAATTTCATTGATATAATTATTAGTATAATATTATTAACAATTTCTAGAACAATCGGTAAAAACTCATATCTCCTCTTTCTAACTTGTGAATTCAATATTCATTTTGAGTAAAGTTTTCCTTCCTCTCCCCTAAATAAAAAATTATTCAAAAGAAAAATTATTAGTGCAACATTCAAAATAAAATGATTTTTTAATGTGTAAGAAGGAGAGAAAAAGCATATTCATTTCGGCATATTGCTTGTAAAAGAAAATGAATTTAACTGTACTTAAATATATATTCTTCAACTTAAAGATTTTCATATATATTTGTGTAGACACCCATTTTCGTCCGGTATATATATATATATTATAGTATATTATTATATATTATATTACATATTATATTATATATTATTATTATAGTATTATATTATATTATATTAGTATATACTTATACTATAGCTATTTATTACATATTATATTATTATTAATATTATTTTTCCGTTTTATCTTTAGGTCCAAATATGGGTCCAATCAAGTCCAAATCGGGTCCAGAGTGAAGTCCAACCGAGAAACAGGCCTGACCCAACAAGTAAGCCCGGTTAGGGGAAGGCCTGATCCAGCTAATAAGCTCGTCTTCTTGACCCATCAGATTAGGGTTTTGAACTTAGCAAGGGCACCACACGAATGGCACGTGAGGGCCACGCTCTGGCGTCATTCACAGAAAAATCGAAACAATGTTTTGCTTGAACTCAAAACGAGATGAAAGTGGCCGAATTTCTAGTGCAAGAATCGGATGAGGAAAATTCCGTCCCATTCGAGATTGCAACAACCCGAAGTAGCCCTTTTCGAAGGTTATAGAACGGCCTCTGGTGAACACAATGTGGGTGAGGCAACCAAGCATCATCGACTAACAAGCATACAAGAAACCAAGCAAAAACAACGAAATTGAACAACAAGCATACAACGAAAATCCACCAAAAAAATCGCAAAATCACAATGAAAAAAGGTATCGTCATTTTTGTCGCCTGAGAAAAGAAAAGACGTCGAGAAAGCAAAAAGACGCTACCGAACCAAGGTATAACCGAAACTCCAAGTGTACATCGACGCTTGTAGGGTCCTTTTAAAGACGAAAAGGCTTTAATTTTGTATTTATCGGGTTGGGGAGAATGTTTTAGGTTAGCTTGGATTTTCGAGCCACTGGAGGTGGTGACCAGAGTGGCGGTCTGGGCGGCAGTTAGCGTTGGTGGGTGGTTGGCCATAGGTCGGTTGGGGGTTTGTATGGAGATAGTTGACAGAGTTTAAAATATTGGGTTTTGAAAAATGTGGAAAATGAAGTAAAATGGCTTTACACAGGGAGGACCAATATGCAAATATCAAATTCTTAAATTTTTTTCGTTGTCTCTGTACTTTTGATACATAGTTCAGTTTGGTCACTTGTTGTAACTTTGCCTATGAATTTTGAATTAATTTAATTTAATGCCTATTTATATTTTATTCATATTTTGTACATTGGCCCCTATGTTTTTTTTCTCCTTGCAGATAACTTTTAGTATCAAATTGACACATAAATTTCAATTATTTAAGTTTAATCATCTTTAATATTTTTTTTTAATTTAACCTCTTTTTTATTTAACATTAATTTCATATTTTTTAGGTTATTCTAAATTTATCAAAGGTAAGTAATTTGGATCGAACTTCTAAATTTTAATTTAACTTTTAATTTTTGTAAATAAGATAACCGAGAAATCAAATTGGTATCAAAAGGGAAGTACAGGGGTACGAATCCTTCCCTGACTGTAATCGACTCCCGATTCTGGTAAGTTGTAGATCAGATAACGGTAAGTTATGGTATTCGATCGACCAAATTAAAATGATTAGTGGAGACTCCATCACATTAATTCAAGTTAAAACCCGATTGTGGGACCACCTGAAGGACGATTACGATAGCTTGGCGACTTCGCTGGGGACTAAGTAAGAGAGTCAAGCCAAAAATGATTCTCGGTTGTCTTCCTAAGCGAAAGTTGTAAGTTTAGATTGTAATTTATCTTTTTGATCCTTTTATTTACCTTTGATTATTATTATTTTTTTCAAATAAATAATTTGACTGACAATTTTCTAATGATTTCAGCTTTTCTTAAAAATAATCTCATGCTCTTACCGATCTCCAAACCATTTCTAAGTGGGGGCGAAAGCGATGCCTTCGTGGGAATTTATTCTTCGTATAGGCCTAGCAAGTAACCTTCGTGATTCATATACCTTACGTCTTCGTGTGAATTTATTCTCTGTACAAACATAAGGGAATGTATATTCTCGAGTTTAACCCGGTCCACAAGAGCTGTGATGGGCTTAGGATGAGGGTCTAAAATCCCAAGGGGGAATCGACAAGTAGAACTCGGGTACCTCTTTTAGAACCAAACCGTGATGCTGCAAGGAATTAGAGCCCACCCCAAAACTTCATTCAAAACCTATGATATTTGATTTATTTCCTGCTTTATTTTTAATGTTCAAATCATGCAAATTAGAAATATATGTGGTTAGGATTTGTTCAAGAAAATAACATGCGGGGTAGAGATCATGTATGGGTAGGAATAAAAAGCATGTGAGGTAAATATCATGTGGGGTAGGAATTATTTATTTTCATTATCATTTTGATTATTATTCCTATTTTACTAACTTGTTTCCTTTCATTTTTTATTTCCTTTTTTATCATTTGTATCATTTAAAGAGGTGTTGATCCGTAAAGTTTTCGTTAAAACTCAAATAGTTTGTATTAATGGACAAAGGGGTTGTAATGTAAGATCCAAAAAATGCAGAAGTACGACAGTGGTTAGAAATGACTTAGAATGAAGAAGGAGACAGTCTACAAGATAGCTATGTGTTAGACCTGGCTGGCTACACCCCCATCAAATTCAAATAGAAATATATTCAGGAGTTGTAGAATATTTGGGATAGTTGGAAAAATGACAAGAAGAAGAGGTTCTACTAGCGATATGGTGATATTGCACACATGCTTTATGTCAAGATAGACGAACCTCTAATTCAAACCCTTTTGTAATTTTGGAATCAGGGGTACAACTACTTTACATTCAACCAATAATACATAGTGCCCACATTGAGGAGTACACTACCTTGTTACATTGCGAAGGAATCAGAATGGACCGAGTCTTCATCAAATTCATAAAAAAAACTTTTCAATAATTGACTAGTAAAGGTTGCAAGGGTTGATGAAAAGTGGGTAACTGACCAGATTCAACACAAGGGTAAAGAAGAAGGAATTGCTTGGGCTCACATCATGAAATTAATGAAGAATCATCCTGACGAGTGGAAGGTGATTGATCTCTTCGCACTGGGTATCTATGACTTAGTTATCTTTCCTAAGTGAGTGAACCCCGCACTAGAATTCCTAGATGAGACCTTCTGTTCATTAAACCAATGTAGGAGGACTGGTGCAGGACATTTTATAGGATGCACACGGCTACTTCAGGTTTGGATTCATAGTCATTTTTGGAAAACTGATGGGATTTCGTACTGTCGATTCAGTATGACATATTCACCTTTGGAAGAATTCCTTACACAAAATGGCGAGAAGGTGTTCCAAAGGAAAAATGGGAAAAATTATTTATGCACCTCTAGAACAAAGACATCGTATGGAGAGCCCATTAGTTAACTCATAATGACATTCTTTACCGGTGTGCAGATTCAGGAGTAGTAATGTTACTTGGGATGTGGGGAGGAGTTGGTTATTCTCCACTTTTAGCACTTCGGTAGTACGGGGCACGTCAGTTTGTCCCAATCACACATGAGATATCTGGATATGAGTTTGCATATCATGAGGATAATTACAAGAAGAAAGTCAACGACGTTGCTGAATTATGGAAGAAGATATTTCGTACAGAAGGCGTGGTTGCCAAAGACATAGAGGAAGTTGAGGAAGAATGACACACTATTCCCATGCCAGATCATGAAGAAATCTAGACCATTGAAGAGCATCTTAAAGCAGTTACCTCTGAGTTGGAGATAGAAAAGAAAGAGTTTGAAGCTAAAAAAGAGGAACTGAGGCAAAGATTGAAGCTAAAAAGAGAAGCTGGATGTCGATACTAAAAGAGATCGAGCAAACATATTGGAAAAGGAGCAGAAAAAGTATGCTTTGAGTTGGAAGATCTGAGAAAAGGGTATCAAGAACAGGTCCAAATAAATACCAGTTTGAAAATAACTTCAGAGTATTGGAGAGATAAAGTCGATATCTTGAAGAGGAAATTTGAGGCACAAGATGACAGGGAAATGTTGAAAAATTAATTAAGGGCTTCTCAAATACAGTTATCAGAAAGCCAACACCAGAATAAGTGGATGAAGACTAAGGTAACTGATCTGGAGGGGTCCCTTCAAAGGAAATAAGAGCAAGATAGTAAAACTATAGCCGAATTGGAGAACATTGTGGTCAAATTCAAGAAGCATGCAAACGAACTCCAAATAGTTCCCTTTGATGGAGGACTCAAGTGGCATTTCCATTCGGAACAAGCTTAGCAAAGGGTGAAGGCTAGGGATACAATCATATAGGATTTCTTAGAACAGGTAGAAAAGAAAGCCCGTCACTTTTATGGTTTGGCAAGAGAATTTGGGGTGGTTTGACAAGGTATTCAACCAGCGACAGATGAAGCAAGAATACTCATCAATTTATTAAAAGCCATTTGGGGTCTAGAAGATTTAGCTAGAATATACCTCTAAATGTTTTTGGTCTTTTAGTAATAACACTTTTGTCTCAATAAAGACTATTTATAATAATAGTCACGTTTTGGATCAATGCCTCAAAAGTTTTATACATCTTACATTTTTACATTTTCTTGCATTTGCCTTTTTTACATTAAAATCAACTAATAGAAAATGTCTCATCATGAAAAGAAACAAGCATTTGAAACACCTCATCCTCGCAATACCCACTCAAAGAAGAAGAAAATGGAAGTTAAGATCGCTCAACTAGAGGAAAATATAATGAGACTGCAAAGAGAACTTGAGGATAAAATCAGTCAGAATCATAAAAAAAACCTTGGATTCTATCACTAGGAACCAAGATTCATTGGTTGATCAGATTGTTGGAAGGTTGTCTAGCCTGAATCAAATGAGTGCTCCTAGGGAAGGGGCATCTGAAGGGGTGGCTATTCCACCTACTCTACACTTTGTTATCTTACCTGGAATCTTACCAGGACTTCAGGGGGATTCATCTACTGAAAAAATACAAGCTTCTGTAACCAATGCTCAGAACAATCTGAATGATTATCGTATTCTAGATTTTGATGAGGAAGACAAAGTAAAGAAAATGGAGGAAAATATCAAATATCTAAAAGATCAAATGAAATCAATTAAAGGAGAGGACAACTATTATGGATTTGATGCTTTGGAGTTATGTCTGGTCCCGAATTTGATTATTCCTCACAAGTTTAAAATTTTAGACTTCAAGAAGTTTGATGGGAACAGTTACCCTTCAACTCACATTACCATGTTTTGTTAGAAGATGATAGGATATGTAGGGAATGACCAACTCATGATTCACTATTTCCAGGATTTCTGGCGGGTTCAGCCATCCAGTGGTATAATCAATTGAATCATTTTCACATCACGATATGGAAGGATCTTGCAAAATCACTATTGGAACAATACAAACACGTGAATGACATGAGGCCAAATCGTGTTATGCTACTGTAATCAACATTTTTTACATTGTATATATTCCATTATTTTCATTTATTATTATTACAAGCCTAGTTACAAACAGGCACCAAAATTAAAACCCAAACCATGCCCCAAACTAGACCCGAACAAGGCCCAAACCAAACCCGACCCGGAGCCTAACCTAAACCTAACCCTAGCCCTAGTGTAGCCGCCCCAGTTGCCACCCAGCTGTTGTCGTTCTCTGCCACCAAGCAAGGGAGATAATTATTTCAACACGCCACCACCCAGCCTCTCCAACACTCCACGCAAGCTTAGTAAAAACAACAAGCAAGAAACCAAATGTAATCAATTTTATTTTATATAACAATTGGTATAAAACCCAAAACAAACAATGTACAAATGGGCTCTCTCTCTCGAAATTCGAAAGGCAATAAAAGGAAAAAGTTTTCAGTAGCCATTTTCTTTGGGGTTTTTTCGAAACTAACATAGAACCGAATATCATTATTTTTCCTCATTTTTTGATTTTGATCCTAAAATCAAGCAAAACAAAAGCAAGAAAAAAGAAAGGTCGACAAGAAAATAAAGAAATTACCTTCAGCTGGAGACTTCACCGGAGATCAGGACCTCCGTTCACATATTTGATCGGTCAAATAGATAAAAAGAGTCGATGAACAACATACGTTGGACTTGGCTCAATCAAACGATGGATAGTCACGATCGAAGCATTAAAAAACTGAAAGGTCTCGACCTAGTTTCATGGCATTGGAGATCGTTTCACGTAAAACAGAGCACATATCCCTAGCCACCACGATGAGATGAATGAACCCTAAAAGTTTGGGCCCAAATAGCCACCAACGATGGTGACAGTGCAACAGCCGACGATGATTGGTGCAACGGTCGGTGGCGGTGCTCATCGCCGGCTTCTGGGGGAGTTTTAGATAGAAAGGAGAGAATTGAGAGTGAAGAGAGAGAATGTGAAGAGAAAAATAAGATAAAAGAAGGAAAAAGTTTTTACATAACAGAAACCAAACGACACCATTTTATGCACCCCCGTTGGACCTTAAGGGTCTAATCCCTTCCTTAATCATCGCCTTTTTCTTCACTTACAATTTGGTCACTTATTTTATGATTAATTTCTTATTTATATATAATGTTTGTCCTTATCTCATAATTTTCCATTTTTTAGGGTATGACCATGCTATTTTTCCTTTTTGTATTGTTAGGAATTATTAAAGATAAAAAAGTGATAAATCATGTTATAGTCCCCCTTAGTTTGCCATTTTTATACTTTAGTCACTAGATGCCTTGCCTTTTCATTATTCCTGATTTTAACATTCTATTTTATTTTTTCAATTTAATCACTATTATGCGATGATATTTCTCTGAAATTAGCTATTGACCCTTATATTATTTTAACTTAGTCATTGGTAATTCTGTTATTTTTAGGGTAAAGTATAGTAATGGTCACTGAACTTTTATAAAGCTTTCATTTAGGTTCCCCAACTTTTAAAACTTGCAATACAATCCCTCAACATATAGTCCGTTTACAATACGGTCCCCCAACATTTAGTTTGTTTGCAATATGGTCCCCGACCGTTTGACATCGTTACACTGCCGTTAGGACGTTTGCAATAAGGTCACTGAACTTGATGTGATCATGCCAAGGACCAAACTTCTTCAACACATGATCACTTAATGGACGTTCTGCCTTG
The DNA here is from genome assembly GCF_006381635.1 of Hibiscus syriacus. Classification (NCBI taxonomy): domain Eukaryota; kingdom Viridiplantae; phylum Streptophyta; class Magnoliopsida; order Malvales; family Malvaceae; genus Hibiscus; species Hibiscus syriacus. The sequence continues at coordinate 2,297,732 of NW_024062603.1, read as the reverse complement.
TTGATTCTAAGGGAGTCTTACCTTATTTTATTATTTATTTACTCATTTATGCATTACATGTCACGTGAATATGTTTATCTTATTCTTAATTTTTTCTTGAATATTATATGATTTCATTTATATGTATAATATATAATATTCATGCATGACTTATTAATTCACATCTTTATATAATTCATTCAATGCATATGCATTCATAGTTAGCTCATTTGCATTATTAACATAGGTGGAAGCATGCATTCATAATTATCATAGTTTAATTCCTATTTAATTATTTGTTTACATACTTTGTCTAGGTTCATTGGATGCTAAGAAGACTAAAGGTAATTGAAGTGTTTGTTGGACAGTTCACGTCAGTCAGATTGATCTACATTTTTGAACTTGTTCCAAGCATCTTTGGGTGATGAAGTCTTATTAACATTTAATCCCCTATCTCTTATCTTTCCAACTCACTTTGAATCATATCAATCCGATATTGGGAGCTTAATATGCCCTGATTAATTAAGACAGTGCAGGATGGAAATAAGTACGGGATTTACAACCAAATGAAGAACCATGTTCACACCTGATGCATTTCCAACTTCATGAATCCATTTATGGAGTGTACAATCATAAAAATGAGGCTAAAGGACTTCTTCACATTGAAGGGAGATGGATTCATTATTTTCAAACTCATTCACCAAATCCAAGTACATAAAGCGAGCCTATGAGTCACATTCACACTTGGTGCATGCATTCCAAAGGTGGCCGAACATACAATGAAACATTCCTCCAAATTCATGCAAGGAAATGAACCAACATGTTCACATCAAGAGAGGATGAATTCGGCTACGAAGATGTATTCACTTAAATGGATGAACATACATTTATTTTATTAGTCCATGAACTTGCATAGGGGACGTATATTGTATCTACTTAAGGATGAACATTCATCCATGAATGTTCAATCATTAAATCTTGTATGTGCATCCTAGATATCTCTTAGGCCTATAAATAGCTTTCCATTGCATTTGTAAGAGCTAATTCACTTTGTTTAATCAAATATTTGTTAGAGTTTCTCTCTTTAGTTCTTAAGTGAACTTTATCGACTTATCAAGCTTATGCTTGTGGCGTCACCCCTATCTATGTCACCCTGATACTTCTGGTTCCTATTTTTTTATAGATAGTGGGTCAAAGTCCTTGTTTACCACCCCTTAAAGAAGTAATATAAAGTCTGGGTCTTTGTTCTTTAACATTGGTTCTTCTTTGAGTCTTCTTTGAGATACTACTTTTCATATTCATCGCCATCACCTTCATTCTACTTCCATTACCATACTTCATCATTTCCTTTAAACATATCACCAACTTATATATATTTTCCGCTACCATATTTATCTTTCCGTTTCATTACTTCAATTTAACTATTTTTTTAGCTTTCTTGTTTGTGCAGGATCCTTGTTGCTTTCCTAGATCGAAACAATCAAAGGTACAACCTTGACTTCACCATCCATCCAAGTGAGGCTAGGTTGAACTGTATCATATGATAATCAGAGCTAAGGTGGATTGCGACAAGAATAAGCAAAAGCAACATCCTACCATTAAATAAAAAGAAAATCAAAAAGAGAAATGCAAAAAAAATCAGGAAGTTAATCCTAACATCAACAAGGGATTCCAAGTGAAGAAAAACTAAAGAAAGGAAATAAAGAAAGCAAAATGCAAAGAGCGAAGGTGACAAGCAACATCATCATTCCAGCCGATCCTAAAGAAGTCTTCAAGACCTTTGATTAATTCTTCTAGGAAGGTGGTGAGTATCTTTGTATAGTAAGTTAACCTTTCTTTCTTTTTTCTTCCTTTTATAAGAGCACCCTTCATTATTTAATCTTTCTACCTTTCTATTTTTTTCCTCTACACTAACAAATTTTTCAGCCGACATCCATAGCACTTGAAAGGTCTCGAGTTAGTTCTTTTAAAAACTTTAGAAGAGAGGAATGAGTGGAAAAGGGCTAATTGAGTGTGTGAGATCAGAAGGGGAATTACAAAAGACAAACACATATTCCCGAGTGAAACACGAGTGCTTGAGTGGAGAGACATCACAATTTTTTTTGGAGTGATCGTGAGGATTTATGAGTGATTATTGGTAAGGTCCTTTCATCTTATTCAACTATTAATTTTTCACTAACAATTCTCCCATCTTTCGAATGGAATACGAACAACAAAGGAGGAATCCATTTCATACTCATTTTCATGTGAATGATAAAGTATGCCTTGTAGCCATTGATGGTGGAAGTTGTCCAAATCTTGCAAGCACATACATGGTCGAGAAGTTAGGGCATATAACATTCAAACATTCCAGTCCATATGTTTTGCAAGGACTAAATGAAGATGAAAGTTAGAAGTCATAGAGCAAGTACTTGTGTCATTTTCAATTGGGAGATATTAAGATGAGGTACAGGAGTACGAATCCTTCCCTGACTGTAATCGACTCTCGATTATGTTAAGTTGTAGATCAGATAACGATTTCCTTTCATTATCATTTTTATTATTATCATTATCATTTTGATTTTTATTCCTATTTTACTAACTTGTTTCCTTTCATTTTTTATTTCCTTTTTTTATCATTTGCATCATTTAAAGAGGTGTTGATCCGCAAAGTGTTCGTTAAAACTCAAATAGTTTGCATTAATGGACAAAGGGGTGTAATGTAAGTGCTAAAAAAATGCAGAAGTACGATAGTGGTTAGAAAAGAATTAGAATGAAAAAGGAGACAATCTACAAGATAGCTATGTGTCAGACCTGGTTGGCTATACCCCCATCAACCTCAAATAGAAAGATATTCAGGAGCTTTAGACTATTTGGGATAGTTGGAAAAATGACAAGAAGAAGAGGTTCTACTAGCGATATGGCGATATTGCACACATGCTTTATGTCAAGATAGACAAACCTCTAGTTCAGACCCTGGTACAATTTTAGAATCAGGGGTACAACTACTTTATATTCAACCAATAAGACATGGTGCCCACAATTAAGGAGTACACTACCTTGTTACATTGCGAAGGAATCAGAATGTACCGAGTCTTCGTCAAATTCATCAAAAGTCAACCTTTCAATAATGGACTAGTAAAGGTTGCAGGGGTTGATGAAAAGTGGGTAACTGACAAGATTCAACACAAGGGAAAATGAGAAGGAATTGTTTGGGCTCACATCAAGCAATTAATGAAGAACCATCCCGACGAGTGTAAGGTGATTGATCTCTTCGCACTGGTATCTATGGCTTGGTTATCTTTCCTAATACCATGGGATACATTAAAGTAGTTGTGGTGGAATTATTCAAGCAGTTGCCTAAGTGAGTGAACCCCGCACCAGCAATCCTAGCTGAGACCTTCTATTCATTAAACCACTGTAGGAGGACTGGTGGAGGACATTTTATAGGATGCACACGGTTACTTCAGGTTTGGATTCATAATCATTTTTCGAAAACTGATGGGATTTCATACCGTCGATTCAGTACGACATATTCACCTTTGGAGGAATTTCTTACACAAAATGGCAAGAAGGTGTTCCAAAGGAAAAATGGGAAAAAATATTTATGAACCTCTACAACAAAGACATCATATGGAGAGCCCCTTAGCTGACTCATAGTGACATTCTTTACCAGTGTGGAGATTCAGGAGTAGTAATGTTACTTGGGATGTGGGGAGGAGTTGGTTATTCTCCACTTTTAGCCCTTCGGTAGTATGGGGCACGTCAGTTTCTCCCAATCATACATAAGATATATGGATCTGAGTTTGCATATCATGAGGATCATTACAAGAAGAAAGTCAAAGACGTTACTGAATCATGGAAGAAGATATTCCGTACATATGTTGTGGCTGCCAAAGACATGGAGGAAGTTGAGGAAGAATGACACTGTTCCCATACCAGATCATGAAGACACCTAGACCATTGAAGAGCATCTTAAAGTAGTTACCTTTGAGTTGGAGATAGAAAAGAAGGAGTTTGAAGCTAAAAAGAGGAACTCAGGCAATGATTAAGAGAGTTAGAGGCTAAAAAGTTCCAGTGGAAGCTAGACGTTGATACTCAAAAAGATCGAACTGACATATTGGAAAAGGAGCAGACAAAAGTATGCTTTGAGTTGGAAGATCTAAGAAAAGGGTATCAAGAACAGGTCCAAACAAATACCAGTTTGAAAAGATGTTTAGAGTATTGGAGATATAAAGTCAACTTCTTTAAGAGGAAATTTGAGGCGCAAGATGACAGGGAAATGCTGAAAAATCAATTAAGGACTAGTCAAAGACAATTACCAGAAAGCTAATACCAGAATAAACGGATGAAGACTAAGGTAACTGATCTGGAGGGGTCCCTTCAAAGGCAACAGGAGCAAGACAGTAAACTATAGCCGAATTGGAGAGCATTGTGGACAAATTCAAGAAGCAGGCAAATGAACTATAAATAGTTCCCTTTGATGAAGGACTCTAGTGGCGTTTCCATTTGGAACAGGCTCAGCAAAGGTGAAGGCTAGGGATAAAATCATTTAGAATTTCTTAGAGCAGGTACAAAAGGCAGCTCGTCACTTGTATGATTTGGCAAGAGAAGCTGGGGTGGTTTGACAAGGTATTCAGTCCGCGATAGATGAAGTAAGAAGACTCATCAATTTACTAAAAGTCATTCGGGTCTAGAAGATTTAACTAGAATATACCTCTAAATGTTATTTAGTCTCTTAGTAATACACTTTTGTCTCAATAAAAACTATTTGTAACACCCATAACCCGTATAATTATACCTATACAGATTATAGATGTCACCCGAATTTCTCAAATCCATTTATCCAATTTAAAAGCGATTTAAAATTTATTTTCTTAAAATGGTAATTGATATTATAAAAATATCATATCATATAATTTATATTTTGTTATAGCAAATTTAATTCAAAAGATTTATTTTTTATTTTTTTATGAATAGTGATGAATAATACTGTGAACAGTGATGAACATTACCTGTGATTAGTGAACAGTGTACCGATGCGCTACAGTAACATGAACAGTGCACCGATGCATAAAACATCGAATTATAATTGTGTATCGATGCACTGCTACAATGCATCGATGCGCTACAGTACTGCTACAATAACTACTACAGTAACTTCAGTATTTTACAAAACTCATAAAATTACCATTTTGTTTCCAAATTTGTTCAACAAAACAAATAAAACATTAATAATTACGTGCCACTAATTAAGTCTACATTACATCTTAGGATGTCTTACTGATATAGAAATACACTTCTTGATGCTTGATGTCTCTTTGAACTCCTTATTCTACTACTGGCTTTTTACCTACGTGTGAAAATAATCACACGCTAAGTATATACTTAGTGAGGCAATTATAACAATAACAGTGCAATACAACTCATGCATGAATTTCATTGTCAAAAATAAATGCCATTAAATCATGTTACATACATGTCCAATATTTTACCATACTCAAAATAATATAGACTTTCTTACCATTTATCACATAAGCTAATAAGCTTATTTTATCAATATACTTGCCATTATTCCTTAAGCTCATAAGCTTATTTACATACTTACCATAAAATCATAATCAATAGCCCAATATACAACCCTGAGGACCATGGGTATTCGAGTAATATTTGCACCTTAGTGTTAGACATAAGGTCGTGCCCACCATATACACCGAAGTGTATTACACATAAGGTCGTGCCCACCATATACACCAAAGTGTATTACACATAAGGTCGTGCCCACCATGTACACTTAGTGTCCTTACACACTATAGTATAATATAAACTTGCAGCTGCTATACTCTATGGCATGGCAACTATACCCTGACCCTCAATAACTTACTTGGGCATATAGTCTATTTTATTTGATCCATCCATGGAAAAGTATATTATCAAATTTAACATTGGGCAGTTCATACTCGAAAACATTCATGGTAAAATATCACATTTTTCATGATCAATGCATTTTAATTTCACACTATGACATATCAATGTCATATTGAAGTTATAAAAATGACATATATAATGCAGATATAAAAAGGTCGACTTATCGCAAGTCTTCCTAATGATGTATACAACATCCATGTATAATATCATGCAAGTATCGCACTCACCTTGACACTTTATATAGTCCACAATACGATCCTCACTAATTGTCCATAGTAAACCCTTTTCTAATTTGGCTTTCTTTGATCACAAATCAATCACAATCTGTATTAAATCACAAATTCATATCAATACTTATGTTAGTATTGTACTAACATAAACACATCCTATAACAATTCCATAATATACTTGAAACTCATTTTCTACCAAGTATTTAACACTTAATAATTCCTTTTAACATTTGCATCAACTTTTCCAATTTCATAAAATGGTCAATCACCATTTTATCACATACATTCATTTAAATTCCCAATCAACAATTTCCAACATAGTACACCAATTATACAACACTTATACAACAACCCCTCAATTTTCCATAATTTACGAATTGATCTCCAGCTTTTCAAAAATTACGAAATTGTCACCAAATTTTCTAAAGCTTGTAGAATACTTCCTTCATCATTTTCAACCCATAAATAATTTTCCATAATTATTCTTACTCAAACAATCCATGGCCAAAACTTAAAGAACAAGTTTTAGAAAGATTAAACATGTTCTAATCATCATACATACTTGAATATGAATCTACAACATGTAAATCATCAAGATTTATTGTCAATTTCATGAATCCTATCATGAACATAAACCCTTAGATTTGGGATCTTTGAAATCCAACAAGATTAGAAAGTAATATTGGTACCAAATGATAGCGTTATTCCGCTTATATCACTTTCCTATCTCACGACATAACTCCAATTCCAAAGGAATTAGCTCAAAATTGAAAATAAAATATTTTTCTTACCTTGAAACCTTTCTCACGTCCATGAAGAAGAGAAGAACACTTTGGCATGATATGTTTGATCGATATCATGCTTATCATCCTTTAAAAAGAATTATTTAAATCATTAACTTGGAAAATACCAAATTACCTTTAATAAAACTTTATAATCGCCATTAAACCAAGATACACATCCTTATCATCTTCAAAATCAATTAAATATCAGCCTTGTCATCTTTTAATAGTCAAAGAAATTAGTTTTCAACTTTACTATTTTGCCCTTGAAATTTCCAAAATTTTCAATTTAGTCACTTTAATCAAACAGTTCAACTTAAACATGTAATTAAACATAAAATATTATTTTCCAACATTTTAAAAATGTGAAAATAATATTTTTATTTCTTATTTTCGTGACCCATTTGTAATTTTTCCAAAATTACATTTTTGTCCCTAAACTTTTCAAATTTGATACTTTAGTCCCCAAACTTTACCAAATGTATAATTTGATCACTAAATAAATCCATTTATGGAATAACATTCTTTTTGAGAAAATTACGACTTAATTCCTTAAATTTTCCCAAATTTCTACTTTGACCATCAAACTTTCAAAATTTTTATTTTGATCATTATCTAAATTTTGGGGTATTACACTATTTATAATAATAGTCATGTTTTGGATCAATGCCTCAAAAGTTTCATGCATCTTACATTTTTACATTTTCTTGCATTTTCCTTTTTAAATTCAAAATCAACTAACAGAAAATGTCTCGTCACGAAAAGGAACAAGCATTGGAAACACCTCATTCTCGTAATACCCACTCAAATAAGAAGAAAATTAAAGTTAAGATTACTCAACTAGAGGAAAATATACTGAGACTGCAAAGAGAACTTGAGGATAAAATCAGTAAGAATCATAAAAAAAACCTTGGATTCTATCACTAGGAACCAAGATTCATTGGTTGATCAGATTGTTGCAAGGTTGTTTAGCCTGAATCAAATGAGTGCTCCTGGGGCAGGGCCATCTGAAGGGGTGGTTGTGCCACCTCCGCACTTGGTTATCTCACCTGGAAAATTACCAGGACTTCAAGGGGATTCATCTACTGAGAAAATACAAGCTTCTGTAACCAATGCTCAGAATAATCTGAATGATTATCGTAGTATAGATTTTGATGAGGAAGACATAGTAAAGAAAATGGAGGAAAATATCAAATATCTAGAAGATCAAATGAAAACAGTTAAAGGAGAGGACAACTATTATGGAGTTGATGCTCTGGAGTTATGTCTGGTCCCGAATTTGATTATTCCTCGCAAGTTTAAAATTTTAGACTTTGAGAAGTTTGATGGGAACAGTTGCCCTTCAACTCACATTGCCATGTTTTATCGGAAGATGACATGATATGTAGGGAATGACCAACTCATGATTAACTATTTCCAGGATTGTCTGGAGGGTTCAGCCATCTGGTGGTATAATCAGTTGAATTGTTTTCATATCACGACATGGAAGGATCTTACAAAATCATTATTGGAACAATACAAACACGTGAATTACATAAGGCCATATCGTGTTATGCTACTGTAATCACCATTTTTTACTTTGTATATATTCCATTATTTTCTTTTATTACTATTACAAGCCCAGTTACAAATAGTCCCTGAAATCAAAACCTGAACCAAGCCCCAAACCAGACCCGAACTAGGCCCAAACCAAACCCGACCCGGAGCCTAACCTAAACCTAACCCTAGCCCTAGTATAGTCGCCCTAGTTGCCACCAGCTGTTGTCGTTCTCTACCACCAAGCAAGGGAGATAGCTGCTTTAACATGCCACAACCCAGCTACTCCAACACTCCACGCAAGCTCAACAAAAACAACAAGAAGAAAACCAAATGTAATCATTTTTATTTTACGTAACAATTGGTATAAAACCCAAAGCAAACAATGTATAAATGGGATCTCTCTCTCGAAATTCGAAAGACAGTAAAAGGAAAAAGGTTTTAGTAGCAATTTTCTTTGGGGTTTTTTTGAAACTAACATAAAACCGAATATCATTATTTTCCTCATTTCTTGATTTTGATTCTAAAATCAAGCAAAACAAAAGCAGAAAAAAGAAAGCCCGACAAGAAAATAAATAAATTACCTTCGGCTGGAGCCTTTGCCGGTGATCAAGAACTCTGTTCACATATCTAATGGTCAAAATAGATAAAAAGAGTCGATGAACAATATACTTCGTACTTGGCTCGATCGAACGGTGGACAGTCGCGATCGAAGCCTTGAAAAACTGAAAGGTCTCGACCTAGTTTCATGGCATTGGATATCCTTTCACATAAAGCATAGCACAGATCCCTAGCCACCACGATGAGACAAACGAACCCCAAAAGTTTAGGCCCAAATAGCAACTGAGGACGGCAACAGCGTGACACTCGACGGTGACCGGTGTGACAGTCGGTGGCGGTGCTCATTGCCGACTTCTGGGGGAGTTTTAGAGAGAAGGGAGAGAATTAAGAGTGAAGGGAGAGAGTGTGATGAGAAAAATAAGATAAAAGAAGGAAAAAGTTTTAAATAACAGAAACCAAACAGCGCCATTTTGGGCACCCCCTGCGTGTGTTGGACCTGAAGGGTCTAATCCCTTCCGTAATCCTCGCCTTTTTCTTCACTTATAATTTGGTCACTTATTTTATGATTAATTTCTTATTTATTTATAATGTTTGTCCTTATTTCATAATTTTCTATTTTTATGTTTTAATGCTAACTTTTGTTTTATTTTCTTTCAGGTCCTCCTACATTTCGTGTGTTTTTACACTTTAGGCCCCTATAATGACTTTTTATTTTTTTATTTGAATCGAATGTCATTATTATGATATTTTTCATTTTTTGTGAATAGGTGATTATTTAGAATTAAATATTTGGTATATTTTCATTCATGTCCTCCAACCTCTGCCGCATATTTGCATCATGGTAACTGATTATAGGTTATTTTAATTTTATTTTGATTTGTTAGGGTATTACCATGCTATTTTTCCTTTTTGTTTTGTTAGGAATTATTAAAGTTTAAAAAGTGATAAATCATGTTATAGTCCCCTCAGTTTGCCGTTTTTATACTTTAGTCACTTGATGCCTTGCCTTTTCATTATTCTTGATTTTAACATTCTATTTTATTTTTTTCAATTTAATCACTATTATGCGATGCTATTTCTCTGAATTTAGCTGTTGACCCTTATATTATTTCAACTTAGTCATTGGTAATTAAGTTATTTTTATTTATTTGTGAATCTGATGCTATGGTTTCGATTTATGCATTTTAGTCACTATTTCCGTTATGTTATTTATTTTGGATTAACTACTAACTTTTATTTTATTGCATTTTAGCCGTTGTTTGATTAGATTTTTTGTTAATGTTATTAAATTAATTGATAATATAATTATCATTTTATCATTTAAATCTTATTTGATTTTTTAAGTTAAGTGTATGAAATTAGTATCAAATTGAATCAAATACATCTATATATTTTTTGTTTAAAATTAAATATAATTATTTTCAATATTATTTTTTAAAATAAGCAATCTAAGTACAACGTTTTGATGAGAGTATTGAAAGAGTCAAATAAATTGATTAGAAGAAAGAATATGTAAAAAGTTGCAATGGAATGGCTAATTTAAAAACATATAAAATTGACTGGCTAAACAAAAAAAATTAAATCTATTGTCAAAAGGAGGGATTGAAGTTAACATACATTTTCTAGTGGTTAAGGAATCTGTAATTCAAATTTGATAAAATATTTTAGCTAAAGGCTAAAACAACTTTCTTTATTTTTTATATTATTGAAGTTTTATAAATTCAAATTTAATTCAACTCAAAATTTAAATTTAAATTTTAAATCATTTTTGAATGACTAAACTCAAATTTGCAATTTGTCCCCAAATCAATATACGTACTTAAAAATTTGCATCTAAATATAAATTCCAGCATTGAACACTCATAACTGAACATTTATACATCAATCCCTTAAATTTCTAAGAATTTTTAAAATGGTCCTTTTTGTTTCATAATGTTCCAAATTGATCCAAATGAACTTCTAAAGCATGCAGAGTCATTCTAATATAAATTATAGACCATATGAAAATTTGAATATTTCCCCCTATTTTCCCTTTGGTTGAATCTTTATTAAGCAATAAGGAAAGGATTGCATTCAATTTCAAGCATGAATTCAAGTTCCTAAGATCAAATTCATGCAATTCCAATCATCCTAACATCAAATTCAATCAAAATTGAACAATTCCTCTTCAACCCTAGTCATGGCCAAATTATTTATATGCAATTCTGCATGATTTTGATCATTACTCATGCTTGGAAATTAGTCTACAACACCAATAACATAAAAATCATCCTTTAATTATTCAAGATTCAACATGCCTTCATGAACCCTAATCATGAAATTCATCATCCAAATATGTTTTCCATGAACCAAAAATACCAAATGATATAGAATTCTAAGTATATTAATTCTCTGTCTAATAGTGTAATCCAAAAATCAACCATGGAAGCTTAAAAATAAAGTTGAAAACCCTCCTTACTAGCAATGGTGTTCATAGCTTGGAGAAGATGATGGTTAATCATTCTTGATTTTTCTTCATATTTATCATAATACACTTGTCTTGATTCTAATATATAATTCAATATAAAAATTCAAATTAACGTGAAATTATCATTTTTCCCTTAATGAAATACGAAAATTTCAACTTGGTATTGCAATATCTTCCATTTTAATATTCTAAAGTAAAATATGAACCAAAAAATTTAACTTTGCACCTTTATCCTATGCAATTTTAAAAAATTGCAATTTAATCACCGATTTAACAATTTTGGTCTAACATGGAAAATCGACCTTAATTCCAACGATTCATGTTAAATTTCACTGTTCTAAATTATGGAAATAATATTTCTAAACCTTTGCCATCATCATTCAAAATTTCGTGAAATTACGATTCAATCTGATTATCCGAATTCCTATTGAACTTTACTGCTTTATAGCTTTTAATACAAATTCCAGATCAAAATTCGGATTCCCACAAGAACATCAATTTCAGGATAAACTATTCATTTACAAGCCATAATACATAACTTATAAAAATTATATTTTTGGTCCCTAAACTTTATAAAGTTTATACTTTGATAATAAACTTTCAAAACATACATTTTAGTCACTAGCCAAAATTTGGGGTATTACAAAATATTTTGTTGGTTTGAACCTGTAAATCAGGATTATTTCCATCATTTTGTTGAATTTAAACATTGCATTGTTATGATTCCATATGTTTTTGATTCAATTGATCGCTCTACAGAACACATTCCACCTGTGTTTTATTGTTATCGATTTCTATCTCCATATCTCTCTCATGATCCAATCCTTTGAGGTTCCTTCTTCCTGAAAATTCTGATTTATTCTATTTTCCCCATCGGTTCTCTTTTTCCTTGTTTTAAAACTTCCGGTATTTGCCAGGTGTCTGACCTCCTGATTTTCTTTGTTCATTCTTATTTTTAAAGCATCAGAATTAGTTTCGTGGGTTAAAAGTTCTCATTTCCTTTTCCTTTAGGGAGCGCTTTAGTCTTCATCACATCTTGATTTCCCTGAAGTTCATTTTTTGATTCATTTTCCTCTTGCACATTATTTGTGGTGACTTGCTCTTTATTGTGATTATCATCCTATTGGTTTTCACTATTCAAACTTCAAAATCTATTTGCTTCTTGTCTTCCCCCCGTATGTTGTTTGTGTTCTTTTGGAAGTTACGGTTTACTTTCCGTTTTCTTTTCATCAGCATCCAAGGTCCGAACCTTCTGTTCTCTTTCTCCTCTGACTCTTCTCTGGTTGTTTCTGGGCTTTTCACCTCCGAGACATTTTTTCTATTCTTGCTAGGAAAGCTGAGTTTCCTCTGGTCCCGCTTGTTTATGTAATAGTTTTTCAAATAAATTACCCAGTTTTGTGACCGATGATTCCACACTGAAAGCAGATTAAATGCAAACCTTCATACTCAATGTTGAATATCATGTTTTCTACATATATTTTAGATAGAAGAGGCTTGCTAAGATCAACTTCAACGCAGCGCAAATTTATCCCTCGTGGTGCAAGCGGTTCTGTAATCGATTTTAATGGGAGTTCCAATCATCTTGCTAATATTAACCAGTATTCCTTCATCAAAGTATTCCATGGGAAGCCCAGGTATTTGTACTTAAACTGCTGTAGAAGATATGCTGCACTTTCTGCACATAATTTCGGTCTCCATTATTGTATTGTTATCCATGATTTTTTTGGGTCCTTTGGTAAGAACTTTGATTCTATCGTTCATGCTTTGGAAATTTACAGCATAAAAGTCATTACCCAATTCAATGCATTCAAATTCGCTTTCAAATTTCAACATCATTGTGATTCAATTAATTAAAATCTTGTATGCTACCGATTTTCCCAACACTTTGATGATTAGTTTTTTCCTCCATGGTCTTCTGATTCTTTCTTTTACTTCTGTAGGTATCTTGATTGTTGGTATATCATCATTGATCGTCTCATCTTCATCCTCTAAATCGATTTCTTCCTCCACGATTTTTGAAGAATTTTGAAAAATTCCAGTAAAGATTGGAGTATCTACCACGATATCTCTCCAGGATTCTGCTCGTAATGTTTCCTCATGATAATGTTCTCTAACATATCTATTAGGTCAAGTTTGAATTAAATTATAATCCATAAATGATAATTGAACTTGAATAAAATTGAACCCAAATGATAAGACTTTTTAAAAAATACACTTTTTTTTTACAAAAATATATCAATAATTTTATATATACTTGATTTGACTTATAACCAATTCAACTTAAATTGATCTTAAGAGCTAAAGCTAACCCTAACTGAAAATAATTGATCGAATATTGATCTGACCCGAAAATCAACCTATCCGATTTGATCCGACCTGAAATCAACTGGTTCGATATTGACCCGAACTGATCCGACTTATTATATATCTGAATAAAATCGAAACCCGAAATGACCCTACCAGATCCAAACCCGACCCAAATTACTATAGACCCAAACAAAATTGAAACACGAAATGACTCGTCCAAATTAAGTCTAAATCGAAATGACCTTAAACAAAATGACGTGAATCGAACTCAATCCGAATGACCTGTTTTCCACCTCTAAGTAGAATGGAACAAAGACTTGCAGCTATATCCTTGGAAACATAATTAAAGATCCAAGAATAAACGAGATTGTTGGCTCTCATCCAAGCATTGAACTGCTCTATCAAGGAAGGGTTAGGAGTTGGAATCGAACCATGAACAAAGCCTAATTTGTTTTTGACAGACAACACAAGCATCATTGATCGTTTCCAACTATGAAAATTGTTGTTGGAAAGTTGTTGTGTGACAATAATCGTGTCGGGGTTACCCGATTGATGCTGTTGGAATGTGTCTGCACGAGCTACATGCAGTCACTGCTCATGGAGTTGCATGCAGCTGATCGTTGCTCAAGGAGTTGCTGCAGTTAGGAAGTTAGGTGGTTAGGACTGTTAGTAGTTTATAACTACATGCATGTATGAACATTATATAAAGGTTATAAAGGAAGAGTTAAAGAAATGAGAAAGAAAGCATTTTGGTTCTTGAGTCTTGCTGTTAGTACAACTGCGACAAGTATCTCAATATGGTATCATTCGCTACTATATCCTAGGGTTGTTTCCGTGTTCGTGTTATTATAGATCAGAGTGCCTCTTTCACAGCCACTTCAATGGAGTTTTCATCGCGAAACACCAAAGTCTTCTCTAATAAAAGGGTAAATTTGATTCTTGTTAATCAAACTTCATTCTTTGGAAACAACAAGTCTTACTCACCGTACGGAGTCATCATCTTGAGCGGATGTTGACATGAACGATGCTACCTCCTTCAGAAACAGTGGTTGGCGAAGAAGGAGATGCAGTCATCAATGAAGAGTATGAAGAGTTTATGGCCCAAGATAGCACGTTGGCTTCCTGGTTGCTATCAATAGTCAGTCCTCACTTACTCCTACACTTTGTTGGTGCTGAAACATCAGCGCAGGTATGGAATAAAGTTTTGCAATTCTTTGCAAATCAATCTGCCACTACAGTAATGAGTCTACATTACAAGCTGCAGTCCCTCAAGAAAGGAGGGACAACATGAGGGTTTATCTTACCAAGGTGAAAGAAGTCACTGATGCACTAACTTCCTGTGGAAGTCCAGTTTCAATGTCTAAACATGTTACTAGTATCCTTAAAGGTCTTACAATGGAGTATCAACCCTTCATTGTAGTCATATCTACCATGCGTGACTCGTTTTCACTTGATAGCATCTGCACCATGCTCATTGATGCTGAAACACAGCTTGAGGGCTTCGATTATCAGCCTGAGTCTTTACCTGTTAGTGCTAATCTTGCACAAGGGAAGCTAGAAGCTGATTCTAACAAGAATCGGGAAAAGCAACAGTATAGATCCAATAATTCATCGTACTCATGAGGGAGGTCTCGTGGCAGAGGTAGAGGTTGACCCAAAGTTCAGTGCCAACTATGTGGCAAGAATGGGCATCTTTTCATTCAGTGTTGGCATAGGTTTGATGAGGATTTCCAGAGTATCACCCTCAATTATCACATCTTTGGTTCTGAAAGTTCTAAAGCATACTATGCTACTAATGGAGTTAGTGGCAGTGCATATGGTTGTTACAGTCACGTCAGTACATATCATGATGGCAACATAAGTGCTGGGCAAAATCAGGTACATTCTAGCTGTGCTGGTCAAGAGCAGTGATTGATTGACTATGGTGCAACACACCATGTTACATCCAATGCAACTTCGATTACTTCACACTCAAATTGTAACAATCATGGTAAGTTAATGATTGGGAATGGTGATTCTTTGACTGTTCATAAAGGTTGCAATGATGAATTACAAGCTTCATCGTACACTTTGTCTTTAAGTGACATTCTTCATGTTCCCTTCATTATTAAGAATCTACTTTCTGTTTCTAAGCTTGCTAGGGATAACCATATTTTTCTTGAGTTCCATGCTAAAACCTATTGTGTTAGAGATGAAGACACAAAGGCTATGTTGTTGCGAGGTATAGAATGTGATAGCTTATACTCCTTCAAAGCTGGCCGTACTCAAAGAAGAAATGATGTAGCTAAAGTTCATACTGCCATGACATCCTCCAAGACATCTAAAATTTGGCATAGAAGGTTGTGGCATCATGGTTATGATACACTTGTTAAAATTTGTAAACAAATGGATGTAAAAGCTCTCCATGATATCAATAAAAATTATATAGCTTGTCATTTGGGTAAAATCCACAAGCTGGTTTTCCCTCGATCTGATAGTTTTTATACAGAACCATTTCAACTTGTCTACTCGGATCTATGGGGATCTCCACACGTGTCCTGGAATGGTTTTCAATTATATGCATCATTTGTTGATGCTGCCACATGGTTTACATGGTTGTACCTATTAAAAAAAAGTTGAAGCTGTAACAACGTTTAGATTATTTCAAAAGTTAGTTGCTACACAGTTTGGTGGGGTAGTTAAAGCTCTTCAAACTGATTAGGGAGGAGAGTTTCGACCATTGACAGATGAACTTAGCAAGACTGGTGTTCTTCATTGTATTACATGTCCCCATACATCTTAACAAAATGGTGTAGTTGAGCGAAAACATAGACACCTTGTTGAAATGGCTTTAGTCCTACTTGCTCAGGCGTCCACGCCTATTAAATTCTGGTCCTATGCTATTCAGACCATTGTGCACTTGGTTAAGAGGCTGCCATCAAGAGTTTTTCATGACAAGTCTCTATTTGAGGTCTTGTATGGAAAAATTCCAGATTACAATGGAATGAGAGTGTTTGGTTATAGATGCTTTCCACATCCAAGGTCGTTCCTGCATTGCAAGCTTGAGTTTCGATCTCAAATGTGCACGGTTTTAGGTTACAACATGCAACACAAAGGGTATCTGTGCTTAGCAAGAGATGGGCGTGTCTATATTTCAAGGCACGTGGTATTTAATGAGGATATGTTTCCTTTTGCAGGTGATCCCAACAGGAGTTCTGTTGCATATTCGAATAAAAGACAGTCTCGGTCACTTGAATTAATCACTGATGTTACCAAGTTCAAGGCTCAGCATCTTGAAACTCATATGCTGCCTACAAATGTAAGCAGTAGTTCATCAGATAGTTCGCAACATCAGGTGCTGCTCATGGTGTGGAAGAAAATGTTGATCCTGTGGTTGACAATGAGCTGCCTACAGATATCTATGCCAATAGTGGAAATGTAGAGCATAAGTTGAGCCTAGAACAACATACTGACAGTATGTAAGTAAATGATAATACTGTAAGTCAACATGTTGGTAATGTGGTCAGCGGTGGTAATGCTGAAACTGAAGTAACTCGTGGTAACACTCATCCTATGCTAACTTGGAGCAAGTGCGGAGTGTTTAAACCCAAAGCCTATATAGGATCTGTTATGGACTATATTCCATGCACGATACATTAAGCATTTAAAGTCCTAGAATGGAAAGTAGCAGTATATGAAGAATATAATGCACTATAACACAATGAGACTTGGGAATTAGATAGGTTACTAGAAGGAAGAAAGGTGGTTGGTTGTAAGTGGTTGTTCAGGCTCAAGAAAAATCCTGATAGCTCAATTCATTGATACAAGGCACACTTGGTTGCTAAAGGGTTCTCACAAATCCCTGGCTATGATTTTAGAGACACCTTTATCCCCGTGGTTAAGTTCACCACCTTGAATGTTATCCTCTTGTTAGCAGTAACCAACAATTGGGCTCTTCGACAAGTAGATGTCAACAATGCATTCTTGAATAATGAGCTTTAAGAGGTGGTCTTTATGCAACAACCACCAGGCTTTGAACAGACTACTCCTAATGGAAGTAAGCTGGTATGTCGGTTGAAAAAGGCATTTTATAGACGAAGACAAGCACCCAGAAGCTGGCATACCAAGCTTCGAGACAACTTGTTAAGTATCGGGTTTCATGAGTCACGAGCTGATGTCTCGTTGTTCATCAAGAAGAAGGCTATGAACTATTTTATCTGCTAGTGTGTTGATAACATAATCATCACAGGCCATTCGAGTACTGAGGTAGATGAAGTGGATAGATTGTTAAGTGATAGATTCTCACTAAAAGATCTCGGGCAGCTTTTATACTTTCTTGGCATTGAAGTAAGAAGAACAGGTGAGTGTCTTGATCTGTCATAGAAGAAATTCATCATTGAGCTTCTGGAAAAAGCAAACATGTTAAAAGCTACACCTACACCAACTCCCATGGTAGCAGCTACCAAGTTGCGTTGTGATGATGGGGAGCTTATTGTTGTTGCATACAACTATTACAACATTGTTGGAGGGCTTCTTTATGTATGCTACACAAGGCTGGATATCGCACCTTGTGTTAATAAAGTAGCTCAATATATGCACGTACCACGACAGTCACATATGGTCGTAGTAAAACGGATTCTACGTTATTTGGTGGGCACGATGAACTTTGGTTTGGTTTTCACTACTGCTGGAGCTGGGGTGAAAGTTTCCGCCTTTGCAGATGTAGATTGGGGTGGTAATCTCGATGACAGGAGATCAGTGTCTGAGCATAGTGTCTTTTTTGGAAACAACTTGGTTGTTTGGAGCTCAAAGAAATAAAAGTCTATATCACGCTCCACAATGGAGACTGAATACAAGAGCGTTGCTGACACTGTAGCAGATGTGGTTTGGGTTGGTACGTTGCTTGCAGAACTTGGTGTATGCCAAAAAGAAGAACCAGTCATATGGTGTGACAACACTAGTGTTGTGGCTATGAGCGCAAACCTTGTTTATCGTACGCATACCAAGCATGTTGATCTTGACATACACTTTGTGCTAGAGAAGGTTGCAGCATAGCAAATGCGTGTCAACTATGTGCTTGATGCTCATCAGATTGCTGATGGCCTGACCAAGCCGCTAGCTCGACATGCCTTTGAAGAATTTCGAGATAAATTGTGTGTGAAGGTGTGTTGAAGAAGCAAGAGAGGATAGAAAGTAGGGAGAATGTTGGAATGTGTCTGTACGAGCTACATGCAGTCACTACTCATGGAGTTGCATGCAGCTGATCGTTGCTCGAGGAGTTACTGCAGTT
Source organism: Hibiscus syriacus (assembly GCF_006381635.1). Taxonomy (NCBI): domain Eukaryota; kingdom Viridiplantae; phylum Streptophyta; class Magnoliopsida; order Malvales; family Malvaceae; genus Hibiscus; species Hibiscus syriacus. Next base: position 2,278,694 of record NW_024062603.1, on the reverse strand, counting down.
AGGACGTTAGGTGGTTAGGACTGTTAGTAGTTTGTAACTGCATGCATGTATGAACGCTATATAAAGGTTGTAAAGGAATAGTTAAAGAAATGAGAAAGAAAACATTTTGGTTCTTGAGTCTTGTTGTTAGTTCAGCTGCCACAAGTATTTCAACAGATGCAAATAGTATGATTACCCCATTATCGAAGCGATCATTCAAAGAATCAGGCATGGCAGAGTTGGAAGGTGAATAATTATCTTCTGATACCATATAATAGCAAGTAACTCTTGCGCAGTGTTCGAACAAGAGAGAGGAAATGAAGAAATGTGATGAATTCTATATCATCTGAAAAACACAATTCTAAAATGAAGAATTGTGATGAATTCTATATCATCTGAATAACACAATTCTAACTAACTAACTGACTCATTAGTTAATACTATTAACAGTAAGCTACAGTTATATATATAATATAGATTATTTTTTTGTCAAAACAAATCATATAGAAGTTAAAGTGAGAAAAACCATGTCACTGTTGCAGCTTTTTATGGACTGGTGCTCCAAGCTCCCGTGAGAAAAATGATGTAAACATTCAATGGGTTAATTATGGTGCGATTACACAAAAAACGATTTTAAACATAATGTATTAAATATTAAATAGGATAATTATTCCATTGAATTAAATGAAATTTTGAATTAATTGATTATATAAGTATCATTTTATCATTTAATTTTTTTTTCAAGTTAAGTGTATTAAACTAGAATCGAATTGAATCAAATAATTTTTTTAAAATTTTTGTTTAAAATTAAACATAATTATTTTCAATATTACTTTTAAAAGAAGTAATCTAAGTACAAAATATTGATGGGAGTGTTGAAAGAGTCAAGTAAATTGATTGGAAGAAAGAATTTATAAAAAGTTGCAATTGATTGACTAATTTAAAAAACATATAAAATTGAGTGACTAAACTGAAAAACTAAAGTTATTGTCAAAAAGAGGGATGAAATTAACATACATTTTATAGTGGCTGAGGAACCTACCATTCAAATTTGATAAAAAAAATAAACTTAAAATAAAGGAGGAAGTGAAAAAACAACAATATCGGGGAGCAAATTCCAAACAATCAAATTATTTTAGCTAAAGACTAAAACAACTTACTTTTTTTATATACTATTAAAGCTTTATAAATTCAAATTTAATTCAACTCAAAATTTAAATCATTTTGAATGACTAAAATCAAATATCTTAAAATTACAAATACCAATTTTTTAATTAAATCAAATTTTACTTACTTCAATGAATCAAATGGGCATCCGAAAGGAGCCTTGTTTCCTTTTAAAATCAAATTTTGGTTATGAATGTTCTGCAGTTCTCTAAATTGAATTATAAAAGAAAAATTAAAATCTAATGTAACTTTTGTCAAGTGAAGCGAGGTACCAACTTTTTTAATTTTTAATATATATATATTATAAGATAAATTTTAATTTCATTGATATATTTATTAGTATAATATTATTAATAATTTCTAGATCAATCAGTAAAAACTCATATCTCCTCTTTTTAAGTTGTAGATTCAATATTCATTGAGAGTAAAGTTTTCTTTCCTCTCCCCTAAATAAAAATTTATTCAAAAGAAAATTTATTTAGTGCAACATTCAAAAGAAAATGATTTTTTTAATGTGTAAGAAGGAGAGAAAAGGCATATTCACTTCGGCCTATTGCTTGTAAAAGAAAATGAATTTAATTGTACTTAAATATATATTCTTCAACTTAAAGATTTCCATATATATTTGTGTAGACACCCATTTTTGTCCGGGATAGTATATATTATAATATATAGTATATTTTTTATATATTATAGTATATATTATATATTATATTATATATTATTATTATAGTATTATATTATATTAATATATATATATATATATTATTATCTATATATTAGTATCTATTTACTATATATTATTATTTTTTGGTTTAATATTTAGGTACAAATTCGGGTCTAGTTAAGTCCAAATCGGGTCCAGAGTGAATCAAGTCCGACCTAGTACCCGATTGTATAAGCTCGTATGCCTGACCAGTAGATTAGGGTTTCGAACTTAGCAAGGCACTGTAAAAATGGAGCGTGAGGGCCACGCGCCGGTTTCAATCACAGAAAAATCGGAGCAATTTTTTTTGTATGAACTCAAAACATGATAAAAGTGGCCGAATTTCCAGCGCAAGAATCGAATGATGAAAATCCCGACCCTTTTGGGATTGCAACAACACGAAGTAGCCCTTTTCGAAGGCTATAAAAAGGCCTTCGGTGAACACAACGGGGAGGAGGCAACCAAGCATGATCGACTAACAAACATACAATAAACCAAGCAAAAACAACGAAAACGAACAACAAGCATACAAAACAAAATCCACAAAATAATCGCAAAAGCACAAAGAGAAAAGGTTTTTTCATTTTCATCACCTGAGAAAAGCCAAAGAACGCTGGGAAAGCAAAGAGAAGCTGCCGAACTAAGGTAAAACTGAAACTCCAAGTGTAGATCGACGGTTGTAGGGTTCTTTTTAGGATGAATAGGCTTTGATTTTGTGTTTATGGGGTTTAGGTGAACGTTTTAGTTAGTTTGGATTTTTTGACCACCGGAGGCGACGACCAGAGTGACGGATAGTGCCAGCGGGTGGCCGACCATAGGCCGATTAAGGGTTTGTATGGAGAGAGTTAAGAGAGTTTAAAATGTTAGGTTTTGAAAAATGTGGAAAATGAAGTAAAATGTGGTTTAATGGGCTTTATATAGGGAGGACCACTATGCAAATATCAAATTCAAAAATTATTTTCGCAGTCCATGTACTATTGATACGTAGTTCATTTTGGTCACCTGTTGTAACTTTACCTTTGAATTTTGAATTAATTTAATTTAATCCCTATTTATATTTTATTCATATTTTGCAAATTACCCCTAATCCTTTTATTTTTGTCAATGCATATCACTTTTAGTATCAATTTGACCCATAAATTTCAATTTATTTCAGTTTAACCCTCTTTAATATTTTATAACCTCTTTTTTGTTTAACATTAATTTTATATTTTTAGGTTATTCTAAATTTATCAAAGGTAAGTAATTTGGATCAAACTTCTAAATTTTAATTTAACTTTTAATTTTCACAATTAAGATAATCGGGAAATCAAATTGGTATTGAAAGTGCAGTACAGTGGTGTTAATACGTCCCTAACTATAATCGACTCCCGAATCTAACAAATTTCTGCAAAGTTGTAGATTAGATAACAAAAAGTTATGGTATCCGATAAACCAAATTAAAATGATTCGTGGTGACTCCACCCCAAAAGTTCTGGCAAGCCCAAGGGGGCACTGACAAGGAGAACTCAGATACCTCTTGCAGAACCAAATCGTGACACTGCAAGGAATTAGAGCCCACCCCAAAACTTTATTCAAAACCTAGGATGCTTGATTTATTTTTTGCTTTACTTTTAATGTTCAAAGCATGCGAATTAGAAATATATGTGGTTAGGATTTGTTCAAGAAAATAACATGCAGGGTAGAGATCATGTGCAAGTAGGAATAAAAAGCATATGGGGTAGGAATTTTTTATTTTCATTATTATTTTAATTATTATTCATATTTTACTAACTTGTTTCCTTTCATTTTTTATTTCATTTTTTATCATTTGCATCATTTAAAGAGGTGTTGATCCACAACGTGTTTGTTAAAACTCAAATATTTTGCATTAATGGACAAAGGGGTTGTAATGCAATATACAAAAATGTAGAAGTACGATTGTGATCAGAAAAGACTCAGAAGGAAAAGGGAGACAATCTGCAAGATAGCTATGTGTCAGACCTGGCTGGCTATGCTCCCATCAACCTCAAACATAATGATATTCAAGAGTTGCAGAACATTTGGGATAGTTGAAAAAATGACAGGAAATAGAGGTTATACCATCGATATGGCGATATTGCACACCTTCTCTATGTCAAGATAGACGAACCTTTAATTAAGATCCTAGTACAATTTTAGAATCCAAGGTACATTTGCTTTACATTTAACCAAGAAGACATGGTGCCCAAAATTGAGGAGTACACTACCTTGATACATTGCGAAGGAATCATAATGGATCAGGTCTTCATCAAATTCATCAAAAATCAAACTTTCAAGAATGGACTAGAAAAGGTTGTAGAGGTTGATGAAAAGTGGGTAACTAATGAGATTCAACACAAGGGTAAAGGAGAAGGGATTTCTTGGGATCACATCAAGAAATTAATGAAGAATCATCCCGATGAGTAGAAGGTGATTGATCTCTTCGCATTGGGTATCTATGGTACGATTATCTTTCCTAAAACCCTGGGATACATTGAAGCAATTATGGTGGAATTATTTGAGTAGTTGCCTAAGCGAGTGAACCCTGCACCAATAATCCTAGCTGAGACCTTCCCTTCATTAAACCACCGTAGAATGACTGGTGGAGGACGCTTTATAGGATGCACACAACTACTTCAGGTTTGGATTCATAGTCATTTTTAGAAAACTGATGAGATTTCCTACCGTCTATTCAGTATGACATAATCACCTTTGGAGGAATTCCTTACACAAAAATGGTGAGAAGGTGTTTCAAAGGAAAAATGGGCAAAGTATTTATGCACCTATAGGCGTTCCAAAAGAAAAATATTAGAACCCCTTGGCTGACTCATAATGACATTCTTTACCGGTGTGGAGATTCAGGAGTAGTAATGTTACTTGGGCTATGGGGAACGCCAGTTTATCACAATCAGACATGAGATATTTGGATTCGAGGTCGTATATCATGAGGATAATTACAAGAGGAAAATCAAAGATATTTCTGAATCATGGAAGAAGATATTTTGTACAGATGTTGTGACTGCCAAAGACATGGATAAAGTTGAGGAAGAATGACACTATTCCCGTACCAGATCATGAAGACACTCAAACCATTGAAGAGCATATTAAACCAGTTCCCTCTGAGTTAGAGGTAGCAAAGAAGGAGTTTGAAGTTCAAAAAGAGGAATTAAGGAAAAGATTGAGAGAGTTAGAGGCTGAAAAGTTTCAATGAGAACTGGATGCCGATACTAAAAAAGATAGAGCAGACAGATTGGAAATGGAACATAAAAAAGTCTACTTTGGGTTGGAAGATATGTGAAAAGGGTATCAAGAATAGGTCCAGAAAAATACCAGTTTGAAAAGATCTTTAGAGTATTGGAGCGATGAGGCCGACAGCTTGAAGAGGAAATTTGAGGCGTAAGATGACAGGGAAGCATTGAAAAATCAATTAAGAGTTTCTCAAAGACAGTTATCAGAAAGCAAACACCAGAATAAACAACTGAAGACTAAGGTAACTGACCTGGAGGGGTCCCTTAAAAGGTAACAAGAGCAAGATAGTGAAATTATAGCCGAATTGGAGAGCTTTGTGGACAAATTCAAGAAGCAGGTAAATGAACTCCAAATAGTTCCCTCTGATGGAGGACTCCAGTTTTCCATTGGGAATATGCTCAACAAAGGGTGAAGGCTAGGGATACAATCATTCAAGATTTCTTAGAGTCGGTACAGAAGGTAGCCTGACACTTGTATGGTTTGACAAGAGAAGCTGGGGTGGTTCGAAAAATATTCGACAGACAACAGATAAACCAAGAAGACTCGTCAATCTATTAGAAGTCGTCCGGGGCCTAGAAGATCTAGCTAGAATATACCTCTAAATATTTTGGTCTCTTAGTAATAACACTTTTATCTCAATAAAGACTATTTATAATAACAAACATCTTTTGGATCAATGCCTGAAATGTTTCATGCATCTTGCATTTTTATATTTTCTTGCATTTTCATTTCTTTACATTCAAAATAAACTAATAGAAAATGTCTCATCAAGAAAGGAACAAATATAGGACACACCTCATCCCCATAATACCCGCTCAAAAAAGAAGAAAATGGAAGCTAATATCACTAAACTTGAGGAAAATATACTGAGACTGCAAAGAGAACTTGAGGACAAAATCAGTCAGAATCACTAAAATACCTTGGATTCTATCACTATGAACCAATATTCATTGGTTGATCAGATTCTTGCAAGGTTGTCTAGCCTGAATCAAATGAGTGTTACTGGGGCAGGGGCGTCTGAAGGGGTGGATATGCCACCTACTCCGTAGTTGGTTACCTCACCTGGAATCTTACCAGGACTTCAAGGGGATTTATCTGCTGCAAAAGCACAAGCTTCTGTAACCAATCCTCAGAACAATCTAGATGATTACCGTATTCTAGATTTTGACGAGGAAGACAAAACAAAGAAAATGGAGGAAAAGATCAAATATCTAGAAGATCAAATGAAAATAGTTAAAAGAGAGGAAAACTATTATGGAGTTGATGCTATGGAGTTAAGTCTGGTCCCGAATTTGATCCTTCATCCCAAGTTGAAAATTCCAGAGTTCGAGAAGTTTGATGGTAGCAATAGCCCCTCGACTCACATTACCATGTTCTATCGAAAGATGAATGGATATGCGGGGAATCAGTAGCTCCTGATTCACTATCTTTAGGAGAGTCTGACAGTTCAACCATCTAGTGGTAAAATCAGCTGAATCATTTCACATCAGGACATGGAAGGATCTTGCCAAATCATTCTTGGAGCAATACAAACACGTGAATGATATGAGGCTAGATCATGTTATGCTACAAAGTATGGAGAAAGAGAATAACAAAAGTTTTAGGTAATATGCACAACGATTGAGAGATTTAGCCGTGCAGGTTCATCCACTTTTGGATGACAAATAAATAGGAAAGCTCTTCGTACATAGTTTGAAGGCTCATTTCTTTGGGTATATGGTCATGATCACATCCGGGAATTTTTCTGATCTAGTTATTTCCGGAGAGATGGTAGAGATGGCCATTAAACAAAGAAAGATAAAAGGGGGTGAGTCCAACTGAAGGCCTTCCATGAAGAAAAGAGAAGGAGAGATCAACAACATTAACACTTAAAATGCTGGAAAAAGTGTTACGATCTCTAAATCAAAACCAGCTGTAGTTGTACCGTCAGGTACTTCTGGATAAGATTTGAAGGAACCAAGGAAAGAAAGAGAAAATGATCATTTTGATCATATTCCCATGACTTATAAAGAACTTTATCAGTAACTTTTCGACACACACGTGGTGTCACCATACCTAGTGGAACCTCTAAAACCTCTATACCTAGGTGGTATGATGAAAATGCACATTGTAAATATCATGGTTGTAACATCCAAAAAACTGGGCTAGTGATTAAAATGTAATTTTTTAAAACTTTATGGTCAATTTTGAAGAATTAAGAAGTTTAGGGACTTAATTAGAATTTCTTTGTGTATGACTGATTAGCAAAGAATAGAGGATGAAAGGGCATATTAGTCATTTGATAAGAAAATGAATAAAAAATTCATTTTGGGGTATTTTTATACGGCACGTGGAGTGAGAAGGAGAGAAAGAAATATCAGATAAGTCTAGAAGCCATCTTTCTCCTTTCTGGCTTTTTACACACCGTGAGCTCTATAGCTAAGGTAAGAATATTTTCATTTGGTTGATTCTTGTAGTTTATGAGTGATTTTGATTCTCGGAGCATTGGAAATGCTAAAAGAAGCTTAAAGAGAAGTAGAAACTAAAAGATTTGGAAATTATGAGAGATTTTATATAAAGGGTTTTTAAGTGATTTGATAAGAAAGAGTTTATAAATAGAATTTGAAGTCATATTTGACTTGTCATAAGCTAAGATAAGAAATCTAAAGTATTAGATATGGATTTATGACATGTTGAGTATTTGGTATGATTTTTGGGTTTAAGTGTTGTAGTTAGATATTGGATGTTAAGATGAGTTAAAGTGAAATAATTTGATTTGAATTAGTGCAGTTAAGTTTAAAGGATTGAAAGAAGAGTTAAATGAGAAATTCAGTTGAGTATGGTTGATTTTCGGGTTAAAATGAATAAGTTATGGGCAAGGGGTATCGGTATTGGAAGAACAGTACTGATACTTCAAGGCAAAAATAGGAGAGATCTTGGTCTAGGTATTGATACTGGATGAACAATATCGATACGATAAGGTAAAAACGGATGAAATATTTAGGAAGTATCGATACTAAATGAGAAGCATCGATACTGGGGGTATCGATACTAGTGTTTGAGTATTGATACCATTTTTAGAGCCAAAATCCAGAATGTAAATAGTGTATCGATAATGAAGTATAGTATCGATACCACAGTAAGGAGTATCGGTACTATACCTTGAGTACTGATATTATTTATATGGAAATGGTGAATTAAGTACCTTGTGTAGCTTATTTTATATATGATTAATTATAGTGATTCAAATTTAGACATTCATATCGATTATACGTATTGTGTAGATATTAAAAGAAAACAAGTATCGGACGAGTCAAATAGATAAGATTGATCAAGTGAGATAAAAGAGTTATAAATGTTGTTTTGACTAGTGAGGCCCAGGTGAGTGCATATCCCGATGTGTATGGTGGCCTATGAAAATGAGACTTACGATGAGTCTATTTCTAATGATTTGATTTCATTATTCATGAATACCAGCATGTTATTTATATGATTTCTATGTGTACATGAGTACATGCATATGTCTATATGTTAAGTGCATTGATATATATGAGTTATGTGAATACATGTCTGTGTGGTATCATATGTGAACTGATATAATTGATATATGTGATTACATGAGAAATGATATAAATTATGTGACTATAAACTATGTGAGTACATGTCTATGTGATGATCTATATGACTATGTGAACATATGATATGTGCTATAAGACATGATCTACGTGATTACTTGACTATGTGAAGTAAGATATAATAAATGATATAAATGGTAAAGCCCATACTTTGTGATATGAGAGCTGAGGGCATAATTGGCATGCCAAGAGTCGAGGGTTCTATGTGGTCCTTTGGGACAATTCTTCTTGGTCCTTCAAGACATTTCTACGTGGTCCTTCGGGACATTCTATGTGGAACTTTGGTGCAATTTCTACGTGGCAGTTCGATGCATTTTATACGAGATGTGGTGAAAACATTTATGCATAACCTCAATGCACTCACATATCGTTAGTTCTCAAAATTATACGGGTGAGAGCTCTAAGGCAAGGTGGAAGGAAAAACTCACTCTTAGGTGAAGTAGGGACATTTTTTCAGTAAGCTAGCACAAGATAACACATTTCTAACTTGACTATATTGCATGTAGGCCATTCTATGTGTATTTTGTTATGTTTTGTTCATGTAAACATGCTAGAGTAAATTCATGGCAAGATCTGTTTTTGTTGTTTGTAAGCATAAAAGATGATAATTTTTAACCTCTTTGTGAAAGGAAAAACCAAGCATGTTATAAGTCCAGTATCGATACTTATTCAAGGAGTATGATACTAGGGGTCCAGCATCAATACTCAGAGGGTTAGTATCGATATTGAAGTATTTTTGAAAACATCGAAGCCAAATTTGGTATCGATAGTCACGGGGGTACCGATACTCAAGGTAGAGTATCGATTCTCACCATATGAGTAACAATACCTAAATATTTTTCAAAATATCAAAATAGATTTTGGTATCGATACTCAGTTCAATATTGATATGCAAGGGGTGAATATCGATAATGATGGCCTAGTATCGATACCCAATGTGATTTTTGGTAATTTTGGTGCAATTGTTTTGGATGTTCGGGCTTGGGTGGTTTGAGTCCGTATAAGCTATAAGTATACAATGCAAGTGAAAATAAATAAGTTAACTTAATTCTCACCTAGGAATCAAGCAAGATAGGATTGCATAATATTTGCCTTTGTATGATGCTTCGGAAGTGACTATGACACCCGAGTTACTCTAGCATTATGATAATTGTCCTTTGTTATGAATATAAGGATATTGTCAATTTGGTACGCGTCCGATGTACATAAATTTCAGGCCATACCGGTACGAATTCTGATGCACGTAAATTATAGAATAGTACCTTATTCTCGACTAGGTTCGGGATATGAACTTCTGATGGACGTGAATTATGAACCTCACCCCAACCTCTCGAGGATCTGAGGTAGACTAAAGGTTATAAGTTCTGATGCACGTACATTCTGGTTTTTACCCCAAAGCTATCACATTATAGGTAGGCTAGTGTGTTGTCCGATATGCACGTAAATTGTATGGCCACACCACTTGACCTATCCCATACTGATATGTATTTATACATGTTATGATTTTTCATTATGGCATGTTCATGTAATGAATGTTTGTAATATTGCATAATTATTTTTTTGGGAATGAGCTTGTGAGCTCAACTTATGATATGTGTTTTCATTCATAGGTTAGTAGAGAGGATCATTGAAGAGCCTATCGCATCTTTATATTCTAGACCAGAGGATTGTAGAGTATGTCTTGAGTCTATTTTAGAGGGAATGTGTTCTATATGGACCTTGTATGTCGAGTCATAACTATTTTTTATTTTAAACTATATTGTTGTATTGTACATGTTTTGAAGGACTCCTATGTTTTGTAAATGTTGAATTTGTTTCCACTGCAATTATGATGAGTTATTTTTATGATTATAAATGCTTTTGAAAGAAATTTTTGGGTTGACCATATCAGTTGTCCTATGTGGCATCGTAATCCATGTATCTTTGGATCAGACTGGATTAGGGTGTTACACCACCGCACGACCACCCTCTGATAACAACTAGTATCATAGTTTCACATCATACACATAAACTTCATTAAGTACATATGGTTTGCCCTCAATTCAACTTAGATTCAACAACCATTATATAACTATGGAAAATATTAATTTATACAAAATTTATCTTTTTATGACAATTGTCACTTTCTTCTTGATAAGGTACTATATGGTTATCAGTCTCACCATTCTTATCCCATATTATATTTATTAGATATTCTTCGTTCCAATCAAACATATTTAAAGAAATCACTGTCAATCACAAAATCTACTTTCTTATTCAACCTATTTAACTCATACCATTCAAATAGCATAATATTACGTAACACATACAATATAGTACAAAACACAATATAAGACCATTTAATTAAATAAGATTTGTCCAAATCATTTCATATACGAATAGTTTATAATTTAACTTATAATCGTTCAGTGTTAAATCAAACTTTATATATATCTTTATTGAGAAACATACTATTCAAACCGATATTGTCTTTTCTTTTTGTATTGTTTCTTTTCTTATACTATTTCTATTTTATGTAATGTTCATTTTTCTTATAACGTTACTTTCATTGTATCATTTTTTCTGTAATTTACAATATATTTTATTGTATCGTTTCATGTATTGTATCATTTTTGTACTATATCTTTAATTTTATTTTATAGCCCAATGCATAACCATGAGAATGTGTGCTACTTGAGTCAGTCACAAGTTATATGCAATATAAACTGCCAGTAACAGTATGGTACAATAGTGCCCAGTATGTAGCATAGTTGCCTATAACAGAACACACATATTGTGCCAGAACAGTTGTATCCGAAGGTACTAGATACAATCCACCTTATGTACCACTAAGATACATGAGTCAGTAATGAGTGTTCAGAACTCACTCCACCTCGTGCACCACTAAGGTACGCGAGTTAGTAATGAGTGATCAATATGATATTCATTTATCACTCTACCTCATACACCACAGAGGTACATAATTCAGTAACGAGTGATCAATACAATATTCAGTAATCACTTCACCTCGTGCATTACTGACTCTCATGTCTTATACATCGGGCTTTTATTTAAATCTTATATTCCTTTTAATATAAATCATTCATAGAATAGTTATCAATTTCATATATTATTAAAGATTTAACTAATATAATAAATTCATATTCTTATAAATATTCTAAAAATACAATTAATGAATATTCAATATTAATTTCTTTAACTGAATCGAAAAATAACTTTAATTTTATCAAATTAACCTTCTATGTCCCTTAAATAAATAATTCTTACAACCATTCATTTAACTTTTCATCGTTTCACATTTAGATACCAATAAAATTTTCTTTTAATTATAATCCCAATATTTCGAAAATATTCAAAATTATTTATTAATGTTTGATTTGAATCCATATAGATTATTTTCACATTATTTCCAATCTAATGCATTAGCTTTAAAAATTATCATTTCACCATCAACTTCTTAAAGCTTACGAATTGGACCTCTATCTTTATGCAACTTTCCACAATAATCCAAACTCAACATTCTTTATTAAACTACAATTTACTGTATAGTACACTAACTTTCTAACCTTTGCAAATAAATTATTCAAATTTTGAAGTAATGCAAAAAGGTTCTTAACAACTTATCTAATTTCCAATTAACCTTTCAAGTTCCTTTAATATTCTTTTATCATTATAATTCTCTTAAACCTCACACATCATCTTATAATCAATTTTTATCGTAACCCATAATTTCTCCATATTTACAATTAAATCCTTTAACTTATACATATTTCCAAATCAATCTCAATTAATATTTAACATCAGAATAATCATTATGTTATTTACACTTCAAGTACTTTCATATTCATTTAGTAATCTTCACATCGTAATTTATTCAATTTATATTTTGTTCCTTAAACTTTAAAAAAATTACAAATTATTCTAAAATCAACATTTCAACCTTAAATCAACATTTAAATATTCAATTCCATTTTAGACCATGACTTATATAAATTTGAAATTTAGTCATCAATCCTAAGAATCTTATAAATTATCTTCAATTCAAACTTCAATTAACGTAAACAAAATTTCCAACATTTAATTCAAACATAATACTTCAATAATCTCAAAATTTTCACTTAAGTCCATAAGTTTTCTATATTCATAGTTTGGTCCTTAAACTTTGCAAACTTTCCAAATTAGTCCAATTTCACATTCTATCATCAAATTCAACATTCTAATTTTTAAATTCTAGCATATTATATCATCTATTGAGTAATTATACTTCAGTCCCAAAATTTGATCCAAATTTCACAAGTTTTAAATTTGATCCAAATCATCCTCTAAATATCAAATTTGGCACTCCAACATTCAATTTCAACATAATACATCAAACCCTATACTACTAATTCATAATTTAGGGCTTTATAACTCTCCCCTCCTTGAAATAAATTTCGTCCTCAAAATTAACTTGGATCAAGTAAAGGCTTATCCTTAGGTCACACACATAGAAACATTAAACACCTAAACAACTATCAAGTCTGATCATCAGGAAAGAAGTTCTACCTCAATATACGTAGCTCAAAATTTCATTATTGTTGTTTAACATTGACTGCTTGGTAGTTTCATAAGGATAATGCTACTCCTTGATCCAAACTGTTATCGTTGACCCCTTTCACTAGCTAACAACTGCTAAGACGAGTTAACATACTGCACAATTATAAATCTCTACTACTTATTGAACTTAGGTAACTCGTCATACAACACGTGGAGATCTTAAGGGTGCTTTCCATACACGATCTCAATACTGACTATTTAAGATATGATAACAACTCCTTGCTTTCTACATATTAATCCACATTTCTATTGCACAACTCTGATTCTATAATCAACCACGCTACCTGACTATTTTTTATTTTCCTGGCAGTTTACATATTTTTTCTCACAAAATTGTGCCTTTAAAGTACTTTCAACCGAAAATCGATTTATTGCCTAGCGGAACTAGCAATATGTAGCTCTCCTAGAAAAAACACTTCACAATGTGTATATCTCTCAGAACCGCACTCTGACTTAAAGATTTTGAGACTTTACGTCTTGCACTCACTATCACTTACCACCATTGAGTTATCTGATGACAACTAATGCTAATAAATCAACCCTTAAAGTTCTTGATCTACTATAGTCTCAAGAACTAAAATCCACGGTATTACACAATGCTTTATATTGCTATGTGTTGTATATAGCTCATGCTCATATACTAACACAAAGACATCATAAATATGGTTTAGTTCACCTAGCTAAATCACTTATTGTTCATTCATGAATACATCATGGTGAAATCATAGGAATCTCTGCACCTCGTGACTCACAAACCTATAGTACCCTTATTGCTTAGGGTGGATTTCAAAACTAATGCATTGTAATGTACACCCTCCTAACTTACTCATCGTGAGTACTTAGGGCGTTAATGCCCATTTAGCAACAAAAATTCCTTGGCACTAACTGAGATATATCCTAATATTTTTGGCAAATAAGGTGATCGACATTCTGGCTAGAGCGACTCGAGTATTCTTAACACTCTCATGGAGATCGTTACCTCAAATGCTGAACTTGGGATTACTAAATCTCTGTACGTGAGTCACACAAACCCTCTACTAACAATGTAAAAACATCCTTAAAGTCTCTTATCTAACTTTGACAACCCATATGGATGTTCCCCTAGGGAAATAGGGGTGAAGGGTTTTGCGACTATACATTTCCTTAGAGTTGACCTTCAACTCAATAAGGAAAAATCACTTATTCTCATAAGGTTATCATACATCTCTAAACTTGCGACTTCATGACCAAAGTATCACATGTACTAACAACTTCCCTTAGGCAGCTAATAAGCCTGACTCAAGACCTTGATTAATGTCTAATGTACATATCATTTATTCCATTAAGACTCACTAACTATGCACTCGAATTCTGATATTAGGTTTCTCTTATACGAATACATTTCCTATATAGCTCATGAGGTGCCACAAAATGAATGCACAAACTCATATCTACTAATGCAAAATAAATAATTTGAATTGCTAAGAAAATATACTTTACATCCCATCTATATTTACCAATATCCTTGATAGGCCTCATAGAAATATGACAAACTGAGTTGCGTGTAATCGAATCAGAACCAAGTCAATCCACTCCTCTATTCTCCTAACTGAGTATAACATTGACACCTCTTTAAGAAGACCATATGCCATGCTGATCTACTAGGGTCACTTTCCCAAGTTGAGCTGAGACATCACTACCCAAACTAGGGCAATCCCTCACTATATGTGCCAAATATCCACATCTATTGCACTTCCTATAGAGTTTAAAGTAGTTTTCCCTATGGTTTTTACTATAATGCTCGCACTCTAAAGACCTCAAAATTCTATTAGTGCCCCTAAAGCTTGCCATAGACAACGAAGTTGATGGTCTCTTATGAGACCCTACGTCTAACCACTGTCTTGACTAGAGTGACAAAGCTGATATCAATTTTCTCTATTCACGTAGCCCTCTAGCACTCTCTTTTACCAACTAAGATAGATATACTGGTATATAAGTCCTCTTACTTGGGGTGCTTGACTCACCAAACAAACTCTTCTTCATACTTTGTACCCTCAACATGGCCTTAGCTTGTCGTGTAAACTTTGAAAATACCCTTAGACGAGTTCGCCACCAACTATACATGGATATCAATATGAAGTCCCTCAAGGAACCTGTTGCCCCTCTAGGATTTAGTCGTAACTAACTTTGGACTATAACAACTCAACCGAAATAAATCTCTCTCATATTCGTGTATTGAGTAATATCCCTAAACTACCGAGAGAACTGCATCCTCAAACCATCCATATGTGCCTTATCTATATACTTGCCTATACACTCATTTAGAAACTAATCCCACGTAGATACCTTGGGTTTTAGATCTATCTCTATAGTCTCCCACAATCGATAGCATCACCCTTGAGCAAAGCAGTGACAAACTCTAACTTACCCTCTGGGTAAGTAAAGCTATCTTAGAGTCTTCATGGTCTCTCTCAATCACTAATAAGTCAAAATCTGATTATCATAACTTGAACTGAAGAAGTTGTTTTATACATTCTCAGTGTATCTACTGAGGACTCTATCGATAATAACACACTCTGGGCGACTGGTTGTATAATCTATGCTTTAGAAAAAGTATTCATTATCTCACTGAGAGTGGAAGTCAAACCTCTAAAAAATATCATCTCTGCGACTCATGTACATAACGAGATCCCATGATCCTCCACCCTTGGCAGGAACTCAACTTTGACGTTATCAGGAAAAAAAGCTTGTGTCTCCATCATATCCTCCAGACTATGCTCAGAACTATCAACCTTCATAAAGCGTTACAACATCGATTAAGAAATTGAGCACCATAATGATTTCATACTTATACAAGTACTTTAAGTACCTTGGGGCATGTATTAATTGACACCTAACTAATAATGACCATTGTGTCTTATGGCCGACTCAACCTGACTCTCTGATACCATTAAATATAACACCCTAAACATGATTGGGCCTAAAATACCATATTAGGCTACCGAGACAACCCTTGATATTTTATTTCTATTTTGATTCATTTCAAAACATAATGCATGATATCAAAATAAACATACATGACAGTTCTAAAAACATTTTATAAACAAGAGTTCAGTGACACATTGATTAAAATAAAAAAAAAAGAATACAACTTAGAATTCGATAAAACAAATTCAGGGGTAAGGTTTTATGAATACATATGGCCACTAAAGCTATAATACAATACTCTGAGGAAGATGATGTAAGTCATACAATAATAGTGCTCCGTGAAGTGCTCAAGCTAATAACTTATGAATGAAAAAACATCAAAACGTTGAGCTTACATGGCCTAGTAGTATAATTCCTAATCTAGAGTAGCATTATCAGTTTTATAAATATAAGCATGACAAAGACATGCTAACAGTAGGTATGCATAATCTAAACGAAGTGTTGCATACTTAAGATTTATTGTTCTATCATTGAAGTAGGAGTCATATGTTTCCCTTAATTATTTTTCAAGTGTTAATACTGCCTAAAGACCAATCATATGATGATTGTATTGATGTTACACCCCAATTTAGGGGCTAAATTTTAGAAATTATAAAGTATTGAATTTAAATAATATTTTGAAAGAATTTGAGGATTAAATTGTAAAATCGCAAAGTTGGCAGACCATTTTAGGAAGTGTATGAAATTTAGGGATCGAGACCTAAATTTACCAATTTTTCTTATGTGTTGAATTATAAACCCCCTTCCCCGTTTGTTTTCCCAGAAAAATATTCCATTTCCTCTCCCCCGATCAACTATTTTGAACTCCGATTTCTCCATCGTTCGCCACCGTTCGTAGATCAGAAACCACCATCGTGTTCGTTGTCGACCGATGAAAAAAAAGCCCTAAAACCTCTCGTTGTGAATCAGAGTTATTCACCGTAAATCTCAACCGAAAGTATCATCAGTTTTAACTCGATCACTATTGGTTTACCATCGATTCAGGTCGATCCGGCCACTCGTTTTTTACATTTGTCGTACCATCATGTTCCTTGCATCGTTTCGAGTCCATCGGTGTTTTTCTTATCTCCGTCGTCGCCCCTGCACATGGGGAATGTCTGACGCGTGTAGACAACATTTGAACCGGTTTGACCTGGTCAAACTCGACCTGACCCAATTGTCCGATCCGACCTGACTGCCAGACCCGACCCGTTGACCGTTGACTTTGACCAAAAAGTAAATTTTTTTGAAAACTCATATTTTTTGTTGCTCGACGTCATGAGTTCGATTCCGATATCCGTTTTGCTAAATTCAAACCCAGTAAGCTATTTTTCACTGATTTATCACCCCATTTAATTTGTTTTTCGCAATTAAGCTCTGTTTTTTATGAAATTTCTGTTGCTTTGTATTTGAGGAATTATTGGAAGTTGATTTCAAGACCGAGGGTGCTCGAATGGAGTTTAAACGGTCGATCGATATGGAATAAAAATCGAGGTAATACATTTCTACCTCTTTATGCTTTATGGAGCATGTTGAAA
This sequence comes from Hibiscus syriacus, assembly GCF_006381635.1. NCBI lineage: Eukaryota > Viridiplantae > Streptophyta > Magnoliopsida > Malvales > Malvaceae > Hibiscus > Hibiscus syriacus. Next base: position 2,260,899 of record NW_024062603.1, on the reverse strand, counting down.
ATGGAAAAATGCATGGATGTATATGATTGGACTATTTTGCCTGTTTGATTAGGGATGCACTCGAACTGAATACAGTTGAAGCGATAAATTATGAAAATACTTCAATTAGATAAAATTACAAAAATACCCTTATATTGTAAAAAAACAAGAATTGACCCTGGAAGTTGGATAAGAAGTTGTAAAGACATTGATATGATAAAACTACTGATGTGTATAGAAAATACTAGATTTGCTTAGAAAATCTGGATAACCGATTTCTAAACCCAAGATGGCTTGTACAAGATACTAGAAGTTTGATAAGGAATAGTTTAAAGTTTAAAGATTACTCGAAAAAGAGATAAACCCTAGAATCTCTAAATTATAATTATATTTGTTAAGAGTTTTAATACTGAAATTATATGGTTAAGAAATTATAAAATTACCCTTGAGAGGGAAAAGTAACCCGAATTGACCCTAAATGGAAAAGTACTCAAGAAGTCATGCCTAAATTGATGAATTACTAGTTTCATCGTTAAGTTACACGTTTATACAGAAAATTCATGATAATTCGTAAATCTCCAAGTTATGAGTAAATACTTGAAGAATAATTTATCGATGTGCTCTTTTAACAGAATTATTCGAAAGGACTGAAATAAATGATAAGTTTGAATTTGATAAAAAGATCGGACGAAAGGAAATGATTGTAATACAGTGGATCAATAAAATGACCAAAATACCCCTAGAATAGAAATGACACAAGAATATCATCAAGCTCATAAATGATTGGATATCAATGAGCTAGTGTTCGACTTCTCAAGTTTGAATCGATGATAATTCTGTAAGTACCCATCTCAACTCTAGATCATATTCGGTAAGTGGATATTTGTTAGACAAATCAACCACGAAAACCAAATTGAACTGAACGGAAGTAATTATGTATCCAAATCCAGAAACGTCTGAATTACTCTGAAAAACTCTGAAGTAACCGGGATAGACTTGACTACTAAGTGAACTAAGTAAGCTCAATGACTGAGGATTAAAAAAGTGATTTGGATGAGTCTGGGAATGCTAATGAACTTACATGATGTACTGTCCTTATGGGTCATGAACTATAAATCAAGCACGTCAGCATTTCATGATATTGTGGAAGCATGGAAATAAAATAAAGACCATTAGAAGATCTATTCAGCAATGATTCTGAATATGATCTATGGACAGGAATTTGTGATATTAAAGAGTAAATACCCTGGAAGGACAATGAATTGACTAGTCGATAAACATTAGTTCTGGGAACTATTCATCTAGAGTTGTTCGATAATCCGATCAATCGACATAGATTGTAAAGGTCATGAATCTTTGTTTTTCCTTATCAACTCAAATCACTCTGGTCATATATGAAAACACAAGTAACTCAGATCTAAAGGATTTTGAATACCCTTATGATTATGTAGTGCCTCCGAAAAATGTATAAATAAGATATGATCTCGATAAATCATATTCTGAATAACAGATGATTCCTTCAGCAAATAAACTCTTCCAACAGTGATTTTAACTTCGGACATTCTATCGGTAAACTGAAGATCCATGTTTCTCTGTCTGATAAAATTATCCAATATCTCTTAATAATATCTGTAAACACTAGTGTGTTCCCTAATTACATGAATGTTTTATATGATTTCCGATTTGAATTATGTTCTGATTTCTGATCTGAATTATGTTCTAATTTCTGATCTGGATTTTGTTATGATATATGATCTGAATTATGTTTTGATTTATGATATCTCCATTTACTGACGGAAAAATGTTTTATTAGGTTGTATTATTGGAGGAAGTATTTTTGTAGGTTTCTTGACTTTTTGCTCAAGGCCTTACAGGTTTTATGGGTTGGGTGTATGGTTCTGGGGAACCTAAACAAACATATTATGAAAGGATGGGGGTAGTCTTATGTTTTGAAAAATATATTTTAAAAATATCCGTATCTTTTCACTAGTTTTACGGGAACACACTAGATAACCTATTCTGAACTCCTAAACTTAGTCATCCGAAATATTTCTCTGAGCTGAAAGCTCACAGTCTATTACTACCTGAAATATCAGTAGGATCTCCGCTCAACATAAATATATGTAGATGTCTGAACTGATAAGGAAATATATGTTTATCTGTATATGCACGTTCTTCAGCATCATCTGGTAGTTATTTATTAGTGAGCTTTCTAAAGCTCACTATGTTACCTTTATAGGTTAAAAGAATCGTACCAGTGCATCTATCAACATCAGTAAATGAGTTCTTCTGGCGTTGCTTGTAGAGTATGGTCCATGTGATTAGGGGGCATGTATTTTTATTTTGCTTTATATATATAACTCTGAAAATCTGTTTTATTTCTGAATACTGATAAATTTTATTTTGTATTCATAAATCATTTTATGAGTTTACATGTTTTGACAAAAGTTTTAAAATTTCAAGATATTTACAGCGGTTCACTCCGGTGGCCCTAATGTGATACCACAAATCGGATCGGGTTACCTTTATCGGTGTGAGGGGATTACATTTAGTGTTATCATAGCTTAGGTTTGAGTAAAAAAATTTCCAAATAAACCGGTCGGTTGAATGTCAAAAGATGTATGATCAGTACATGCCCCTAGACTACAATCGTACCTCTCTGAGCCAGAACTCTAAGGTTAAGTCATTCTCTGTAACGAGCTAACCTAAGTTTTTATCTGTTAAGTCTTTACCTTTGAATAAAGGAATACCAGTAACGTCTATCTAAATTCTGTAAAGTACCTCAAGAGACCTTTGAGAGTTACTCATCTTAGAAATTCTGACCGACTCCAGAAATGGGATATATTACTACTCAATAAATCTATTATCGTTTGCATGCCAAGAGTCGAAGGTTCTACGCGGTCCTTTGGGAAAATTTTACGAGGTCCTTTGGGACAAATCTATGTAGCACTTCAGTGCATATTCTACGTGGCACTTTGGTGCAAATTCTACGTGGCAATTTTGACTACAATTACAGTGCACAACCTCAAAGTACTCACATACCTTGAGTTCTCAGTGATATACGTTTGGCTATTTAAACAAATTAATATGAATTTAACAATGTATAGTAACATATGTTATTTTGTTGAAATGTATTTCGTTTTCCGTATTAAATGTTTTTTAATATTTAAGTAAATGTTTTAATGTCATATTATGCTCATTTATGCCTCACTAAGTTAAAGATTTAGCGTGTGAGTGTTTTCACAAGTAGGTTCGGAGAAGTCAGCTGAGTAAAGCTAAGTCAGGACAATATACTATCTAAAGAAGATCAGATCACATCGATTTTAATAGTATGTGAATTTTGTTATTTGAAATTTGTTTGGCAAGTACTATAAATGTTTAAATAATAAATGCTCTGATCTATTTTTGTAATTATACTTTTTAAAGTTTGTGCATATATAGGAAAACATTTTCTTTTATAGCCTACTATTAATTTTAATAGTAACTTGCTTTATTGATGGCTTTGCCACTAAAATAAAGGTAAAAAGGTCAAATTTAATCGGATTTTCAAAGAGTCAAAGCGTTGAAAAGTTAATGTTACAACTCATATTCATATCTGTGTCAGAGATATGACATTTACTGGTATCAGAGCTAAGGTACAATCAATTTTGGATTCAAAATGAAGTAATCTATGTTTTAAAAAGGTGTACATGCCAACGAAATATAAAAAATATATAATCTGATATTGTAATGAGTATGTTGTCTTTGTTAATATAGTTAAGTAATTATATTGAATAGATGTTAGACTACGAGGGCTCCCGAAGAGAAGTGGGAGAGAGAGTTAATGAGGGTAGTAGCAATTCACCTGCCCTAGCTAGGGAAGGTGAAGAAAATACGCCTTAGGGAGTGTATGTGCAAGATCAAATAGTATTTTTCCAAACGTTGGACGCGATTCTGAAGCGTTTCCAACCGTCTATTTTCTTGGTTCCTAGCATGAATGTTGTTAAAGAGATAAAAAGTTTAGGAACGCCTGAGTTTAATAGAGAAGTTGGATGTAGTAGTCTCGTTTATTAGAGGTCAAACACGTGTATGGTGGACTAGTGTGATTAAGAGAGTAAACATGTTCCCTACTAGGATTTTGGAAGTAACTATTATGAAGTTATTGTTATAAGGTTGTTAAGCCTTATTAGTGGATGAGTGGATACTCAAACTTTCATAGTTAAGTTAGAAGATATTCCCACTATTTGAGAGTATCTGTAAGAGTTACCTGAATCACCTCTAGATTGAGATGTAGAAAGTAAAATATAGATGCTCTTGGTAGTGTGTTTATTTCTATGACCTCGAATGGCTCTGACTGAGCTCATAGAATTAAAGGTATAATTAGTATAATTGTTAAGATCAGGGATTTACGAGACTAAGCATGTCATCTGGGACGCATTAGTGTTATTGTGAAAGAGAAAGACGAGTCTATGAAATTATGTATGGATTTTCATTCGTTAAATAAGGTAACAAAGAAGAAAAAGTATCCTCCTCCGAGGATTGATAATCTTTTGATTAGTTAAAAAGGTTAGTGTCTTATGAAATTTTCTTCATGTTACAAAAGGAATGTTCTGCTAACGGGAAAAGAGTAAAGTGAGACAAGACTACGGTTCACTTAATTGAAAAACAAGGATATCAATATCGAGGAATGTTTGATTATAATTGATTTTGGAATATAGAGTGATGGTTAAATGTTTTAGGGCCATAAAGACAAGGGTAAATAGCGTATAAGTCGTTATCTAGGATTTATAATAATTTCGGTTATAGATTAGATATTTTCATTGTTAAGCCCTAATAGATGGTTGTTCAAAGTTAATGATTCAGAGAGGCTAGAAAGGATTACAAGATTATGATGATTGAGAAAAGAGTTGAGAAAAGGGAAGATTTTATTGGAAACAATCGCGAACGATTAGCTTCCACGATTAGAATGCAAAAACTATTTGTATTTATAAATATCACTTAATAAGGATTGACGAGCTTCACAATTAAAAGTATGGAATCATTCTTTTCAATTTTTGATTGAATATTAGAATTCGAAGCGATTACTGTTAGTTTGACGAAATATTTTTTAAAGTTGAACTAGGTTTGGTTAATATTTATGTGTTAGGGAATCCAATTTCTAATCTTACGTGAAAGTCTATGATAATTGTATTTTCCTAAGGATATTTCGATTTAATTAATATAAAGGAAGGACACAAAGTAGAATATCGTTTAAGGGTTTAAACTTTATGAAAGAAGATAAGGGTAGAATGGTAGAAAGTATACTGCATGTACGAGCTATGATTGGGTAGAATTTTAAAAAGCTATTCTGAATTCGAATCTTTTGAAATTCGCTGATTATTCAAAGATTCATAAAGAAACTTTCGATGACCCCTCCCCACTAACTAAGTTATTAGGAAATGAAGCAATATTTATTTGGATTAGTAAGAAACAAGTAAATGTAAGGTATGAGATAATAAGATCAGTTGGAAATTGATAGTTTGGAAAGCATGTTGGATAAGTCATTACACTTTTATAAAGAAAATTTGAAAATGATTCTTTTGTGGTAGAAAAGACAAAGCTAGTGTGTTTCGTTCAAAGTAAGAGAAATTTTATTTCGAAATGTGAATAGGGTGCTAGTAATTGTTAATTGATAATAAGTCAGGAATTGAAACATCAAGTTCTGTTCAAATGTAAATTTTGTAAAATGGATTAGAAAAACCGTCAGAAATTGTACAAGTTGAAGTGGAAGAAGTATTTTATATGGTTAGGTATGTATTTGAATCTACTCTCTGATGAACTAAGCAGAAAAATTTTAAGTATAAGGAATAATACAAAATAGTTTTCTTTACAAGTAGTGTAGTTTACCAAAGTTAGAAAGGTGCAATAAATTCTGCAATTAGTAAGGATTTCAAGTAGTATGATGATGCCTCTCATATCGGTTTGAGAAGAGTATTGGTGTACCAAGAAAAATTGATGGCATATGTTATAAGAAAGCTTTTGATTAAAGAAAGAAATTTTTTTGAGCTATGAGTAAAAGTTGACAAATATTGTGCTTGCTTGAAGATAGTGGCAAAATGTTGGATCAATTGCATTGACAATAAAGAAGGGAAAGCTTGAAGTGTTGGTCAAATTAAGAAATGGAAATTAAAACAAAAAGGATAGGACTTTCTAAGCATTTTAAGAGAGTTGTAGAAGTTGATATGATACGTCAAATTTTTTTAGTGAAAAAAGAAGATAGCACAATGAATGCAGAGGTAAAGTTAAAGTTTATTCTGTTGAAACAAAGAAAGAATATAAAAGTACAAGTTAGTAAAGAAATAAGAAAATATTGTCACTCTGGAAGGAAATAATGACATAAGGAATTAAAGTGAAAGGTTTAGAGGACCAAGTATAATAAGGGTTATAAAGATATTGTTTGACCGCATGGAGTACATGTCTCAATCATATCTGAAAGAGACCAAATATTTACTTCAAGGTTTTGGAAGTTTTTGAATAAGACCTTAGGAACTCGACTTAACTTTAGCATTATTTTCCATCCTCATACAGATGGTTAGTGTAAGCAGATTATTCAGATTTTGGAAGATAGGCTAAGGGTATGTGTGGTTGATTTTGAAGGATCATAGGAGAAATATTTGCCTTTAGAAGAATGTGCTTATAATAATAGTTATCAAGCAAGTATCAAGATAACTTCATATAAATATTTAGATGGAAGAAAGTGTCGGACACCATTAAATTGGTTTGAATTGAAAGATTGAGACATAGTGGGACTAGATCTGATCAAAGAAGTCAAAGAGAAAGTAAAGACTATTCAAGATAATATTAAGATAATCCTTGATCAACAAAATTCTTACTCAGACTTGAAGATAAAGTAAATTGTCTACGAAGTGGGTGATAGAGTAATTCTCTAAGTATCACCTTGAAAGAAGATTTTCCGTTTTGAATGCAAAGGAAAATTTACGTTCATGATTAATTAGGCCATATGAGATCTTAAAAAGAGTTTGGATCGGTAGTTTAACATTTAGAATTACCTCCGAAAACTTACAACATTCATAATGTTTTTCAGGTTTCGATACTCATAAGATATTGATCAGATCCTTCTTACATCATAGCACCAGAAGAGATAGTAGTCTAATCTCACTTGATCTATAAGGTAGAACCAGTGCAAATTTTATTACATGAAGTCAAACAATTAAGGAACAAGATGATTCTATCAGTTGAAGTTCTTGGAAGAGGCGACATGAGAGCGTTAAAAGAAAATGAGAAGACAATTTTCGTATCTCTCTGTGCAGTGAAAATTTGAGGACAGATTTTCTTAAGGGAGAATTGTAATACCCCAAACATCAGGTCAGTGACTAAAGTGTGAGAATTTAAAATTTAGCAATTTAATTTTGATAAATTGAAATGTTCAAGGATTGATTTGGTAATTTTTGTTTAGGATGTATTATCAAAGATTGAATGATGGAAGGGAAAAATGGTATTTTGGTATGAGATGAAGTTAAAATTTATTTCTAAAGTTATATAGCATATGAAGAAATAGGAGAAAGTAAAAAGAAAAGCCTAGAGAGTTCTTTATCTTCTCTTTTTACCCTGTGAACTTTCATCGCTAAAGTAAGTGATTTTGGAAGTTGATTGTTTCTTTTTATTTTTGTTTTGAATTCTTGGGGTGATATAGAAGCTTAAGAAAGCTTAAAGATGAGTAGAAATAATTGGATTAATGATTTAATGATGATTTGGTAAAATGAAGTTTTAAGAGAGTAGATGAAAATTGATTGATAATTGGATTTTAAAGATATATTTGACTTGAAAAAGGTCTAAATAAGGTGTTTGAAGTATTCGAAAAGATTGGAAACATGTTTGAAGAATGAGTGTGATTTTTAGTTTTAAGTGTTTTAATGAAAATTTTGGATGTAAAAGGGAATTTAATTGATGTAAGTTGGTGTGATAAATGTTATTGAGTTTAAGGGTATGAATGGAATTAAAAGAATGAGAGTTAGGTGTGTTTTGGATAAAATTCGAATTGAAATAAGTGAATTATAGGCAAAGGTATCGGTACCAGAAGAACAGTGTCGATACTATAAGGCTAAATGGAGATAAATTTTATGAATCAGATGAACAATATCGATACTGAATGAAGTGGTATCGGTACTGATAGGGAGGTATCGATACCAATAGTAAGGTACAAATAATGTAATGGCAAATGAAATTCCAGAAGGCAATTTGGGTATCGATACTGAGTTATGTATCGATACCATAGAAGAGAAGTATCGATACTAGGTGTAGAGTACCAGTACTATTTATCCTTAAATTTTAAATCAAGTGCTTCATTTAGTTTATGTAATTACTGATTGGATAGTAATTAATTTAGATTCGTTATTTATATTAGTCATGTTAATATTTAGATTCGATCGAAAGTAAGTACTAAATGAATCGACGCAATAAAGAGATTTAGCGTAAGTGAAAAGGATTTTGCTTAGGGCTTAAGGGTGACAAAGGTGAGTGCAACTTACTTAAGTTATATACGATTGGAGGAAGGCTTGTGATGAGCCAACCTCAAATTTTTTTGAATAAAATGATTTGCATTTTGTTATGGTTTTATTTAAATCGTATTTTAAAAGCATTATTTTGATTCGATTGCTATGAATATATTATCTATGTGAAATGCTATGTGAAATGCTATGAGTAATTGTTCTATGTGAATAAATGGTAATGTAAATAATACTATGTGAAATAATTATATGGTTAAAGCCCAAAGTATGTGTTATGCGAATTAGAGGTATAGATGGCATGCCAAGAGTTGAGGGTTCTACGCGGTCCTTCGGGATAATTCTATGTGGTCCTTTGGGACAATTATACGCGATCCTTCGGGATAAATCAATGTGGCACTTCGGTGCATATTCAACGTGGCACTTCGGTGCAAATTCTATGCGGCAGTTTTGACTGCAATTACAGTGCACAACCTCAAAGCACTCACATACCTTGAGTTCTTAGTGATATACGTTGGTCTATTTAAACAAATTAATATGAATTTAACAGTGTATAATAATATATGTTATTTTATTGAAATGTTTTTATTTTCTATATTAATTTTTTTAAAATTTTAAGTAAATGTTTTAGTGTTATATTATGCTCATTTATGCATCATTAAGACAAATACTTAGCGTGTGAGTGTTTTAACATGTACGTTCGGAGAAGTCAGGACATCATACCCTCTGAAGAAGATCACATCAGATCGATTTGAACAGTATGTGAATTTTGTTATTTGAAATTTTGTTAGCATGTACTATAAATATTTAAATCACAAATGATCTGATCTATTTTGTAATTATACTTTTAAAGTTTATGTATATATAGGAAAACATTTGTTTTCATAGCCTACTATTAATTTTAAGAGTAACTTGCTTTATTAATGGCTTCTCTACTAAAATAAAGGTAAAAAGTCAAATTTAATCGGATTTTCAAAGAGTCAAAGCATTGAATAGTCAATGTTACACCTCATATTCATATTCAGGTCGGGGGTGTGACATTTCTTGTCTATTGAGGCAAAGAAGAGCTTAGTGTAAAATGTTATATTGGTGCCAACTTTCAAACTAACAATGTTAACTCATGATCGCAATCGGGTTTTGTGTTTTATCTTAATGGAGGTGTTGTGAGTTGGAAGATTTCAAAGCAAGACACAATAGTTGATTCTATAACAGAGGCTGAATACATTACAGCCAGTGAAACAACAAAAGAGGTTATTTGGATGAAGAAGTTCATATATAAACTAGGGGTTGTTCCCAGCATATCGGATGCTATAGAACTCTATTATTCTGACAACTATAGAGCCATTTCACAAGTAAAGGAACCCAAATCTCATCAACAGTCAAAACATATTCTTAGGCGCTTTTATCTCATTTGAGAGATCTTAGATCAAGGAGATGTGGTGATATGTAGAGTACAAACTGATGACAACATTACTGATCCCCTGATAAAGCCTCTGACAAATAAGAACAATGATTGTCACAATGAGTCACTCGGAATTAGATATGTGAGTGATTGGTCTTAGTGCTACTGAGATATTTTTAGAGTATGCCCAAATACCAATCATATGATGATTGTATTGTCATATATTATTTACCGTATTTATTAAATAAAGGCATTACCATTATTTTCTTTTGTTATATTTTTGTGCATTAAATAAACTAAAAGATAATAATGTCCATATAATAATATGATTATTATTAAAAGATCCTTAGTCAAGCATTATTATGGGAATGGATAATAATACGCTTTAGACTAACATGTTAATAATTGACATCAATGAGTTGCCGTTGACATAGATATGTCAAAATTGATGCATGAATATGTTGTTAGGGAACAATTTATTATATTTACTTGTTTTGAGAATATGTCTTGGACTATTACGTGACAACCACGATATTGCTCATGGTGACAACTGTATGTATGATCATTAGACTTAAGATCATCACTATCTCAACATATATTGTTGTATGTTTTGATACAGTTAAACATACTCCATAACTGGTTGCACTATAAAGGTTGGAATTGTACATATCACAATATATGTAGTGGGGTGTGAATGGTCGAGATAGGATTTGTCTTTCCTACGTAATAGGAAATATATCATAGGCCACATGATTGAGTGAGACTAAAAATGCATGGTCATGATTGAATAAGTTGATATGAAATATTACAAATTATTGAGTCATTATAATCTACTATAGATATCACGAAATAATAGATGGGCTATACAAGTGTGACTATTCCAAAACTTGTGCCGATTCTAGATATAAAGGACAAAATGATATAATACATTAAAATAGTTAGTCACAAAGATGATATGTTAAATCATCAGTTCCTGTAACATAGGTGACAATGATATATTGCTAGATGTCGCTCATTGTTTGTAATATTAGTATGGTTCTAATAATTACTACTAATGTTATAGTAAACTACATGGTCACACCCTAGGGTTGAAATGAGCAATTTATAAATGAGTAACACGTGTACAATTTTAATTGTGCATGAATAAAACGTTAAATTAATATTAATATATATATTTGATATTTAGGCGGTTGTAATTTTAATTATACATGAAATGTTGAATTAATTAAAAGAATATAATTAGGGTAATTATATTCCTTTTATAATTTTCAGAATAAAACCCTAAGGGTTAGGGAAACACGATATAAAAAGTTGTAATTGGTCTAGCAGTCATTTAATCCTATAGGAACAAATTTTCTCAATGACAGTTTTTGAGAAAAGGAAATTGCTCTCAACTGATTTCAACCGGGTGAACTAAGTAGAGGCCAAGACGTTGTCTATGGAGCGTTAGGATAAATCTGGTCTTAACTACTATTGTAATGTTGTTGTTCAAGAAACCCAAGGTGAGAAATTGCATCTCTTCCTCCCGATTTTGATTTTATCGTACAGGGATCATTGGTTAGACTTTCGAGTTTGTTTCCATTGCGCCATAGGGTGCGCTGATGGTCCCAACACTAAGGGCTTCACCATTAATACACCTATAATGGGTCTTTAACAACAATGACTATAACTGATACGCATTACCTGAATGCGACCCTCACACTATTGTGCGTTATCTAAATGTAACACTAACATTGTTGTGCAATATCTGAATGCAACACCGACATTGTTATGTATCGTTTGAATACAACATTGACATTGATGAGTGTTATCTAAATGCAACATACAACTAGTATATGGTCTCACAAAGCCATCCGATACTAGTTAATTGATGGAACCCAATGTCATATAGTATCGTAAAATTCTCACTAAGTTGTTGAATGATCTTCTAATATCACATAGTCATCAGGAAGATCATGGAGGGGGAACCAGTGTTGTATAGTATCAGTATAATTCCCACTTAATTGGAGAATTGGCTCAGTCTCACATAGCCGCCAAACCAAGTTTCAAGGATATATGTTGTACTGCATTGATGTAACTACCCATGCATATATGAGGGCCCAAAAGCCACACAACACTAACAATGCCCCACTAGGGCAACTGAGGTAGCCTAACTACACACTAGTGTAGCTCGACATACTACAATGAGGTCACTCCTTACCAGCTTCTGTCTCGTTCGTTATCTTATCTAGAACATTAAGTAAAGGTTTATTAGTTTGTTATTTTTTATAATTTATTAAGATGTTCAATCATGGTCATTAGCCTATGGTATTTTAGTCATTTTTGTCTCTAATAATATCTCTAATCATTTCATATTTTACAACGATTATTATGTTTATTGTTCACTAGTTGTAATACTAGTTATCTTAATTCTTTACTCGAGTTCATTACTAAGTAGCAACATTATAGTCGATCTTATCGTACTCTTCTTCAATAAATCTTGAATTAGAAGGACTACTTATATGTTATCCGTTCACTAATATTCTCAAAGTACACAATTTCACTATTACGTAATCTGAGTTACTTATCATATCGCTTGTAGGTACATTCTCTACAACAATTTACGTTCTTAATTATTCAAAAGTTCTCAGCTAAAGATACTTGGTTGTATTACGTTTAGTGTGGTTACTTCACTTGGAACCCACTCCAACAAGTGTTTTTAGGCCCCTTTGGTCATTTATGTCCCTCATAGACTAAGTTCCACCATGCGAATCATCTTTAACTATCACAAGCCTGAACGAGGTCAAATCTAATCCTCCAAAGTGGGTAGTATCGATACTCTACTTGCATTATTAATACCCTAGGGTCAAGTATCGATACCCTAATAAGTATCGATTCAAAAATGGTTTTTATTTATTGAAAAATGGCCCAACATCTATACCAAGTACCCTCAGTATCAATACTGTAGGGGCAATATTGATAATCTCCCCTCAGTATTGATCTCCCTACTAGAAATACTCATATTTCGTCCCAATTCATCCAGGATTGATACTATTCATCTAGTATCGATACTCAAACCCATAAATGTATTGTCTAAGCTCACAAAACACCCAAACAATCATCCTAAATGAGTTAATTTAGTTCATAATCATGGGCTAAAGCTTTAGGAAGTTACATAGGGTCATAAAGAATCATAAACCACATATTTTACATAAAAATGTCATATAATCATGAAATCAAGCTTAAACCCTAAAATGCTCAAATGCACAAATCTTAACAAATCTTTATTCTTATGAAAGTCTTAACACCACAAAGGAATAAACATACACTACTTTGATATAAGAATCCCGAAATAAAGCTCCTTCCTTAGCCACTCTCACTTCCTTTAATATTTCGTTGATTCTTCCCCTTTCTCTAGTGAAACAGGAAATACCATGCTTTTATTCATCAAAACAAAAATGCTGGAATAATTGGAGATAAATTGAAGCTTAAAAGAATCATGAAAAGGCTTAAGGAACTTACCCTTAGCTATGTCATTTAGAGAAGAAAATGGGTGAGAAGAAAATTATAAGGAAATAAGAGTGAAAAAACGAAGAGAATGAGATGAAAGAGATAAGGCTTCTAATCTTTTCCAAATGGGTAAAAATGCATGCTTGGTCTCTCAAAATCTTCTACTATGCAAAAATATTCTACATGCCTCTTGGGAAAGCCCAAAACTAATAACCCGTAATTTGGGTTGTTACATATCCTCTAAGAAATTCTAAAACTATTCAACATTTTCTCCAGACTTATCTAGACTTACAAACTCAAACTCCATCGTGGATCTGATTGTAATATTTTTCTTGAGAATTTTCATGACATAGCTCCTCTTCTCAAAGTGAATAAATATCCACTTATACCTCTAGTATCTTGAATATCAAAAATCCAACTAGTATAAGTGTATGCTTATAAGATAGTAAGATAGCTAAAGAAAATACAATATATTGTTTACAACCTTTTTTCATTTTCTTTGGTAATATGATCGTTACTTTTACAAGACATCCATACATTTTCAAGTGTTTGTAGGGATGTTTTCAATATTTTCATAACTCATATGGTTTCTTGTCTTTTTTTCTTTCATGTGAACCTTATTTATAATGTAATTAATTGACATAACAACTTCTCCCATCCCCCCACATATTTTGTGACAACCCAAAACTTCAAAGTGTCGCGTTATAATTTCTTTTAAAGTCTGATTCTTTATTCGAATACTCCATTTAAAGATAGTATAATGGTGTTTCTTTTTTGAATAATATTTATCCAATGTTTCAATGTATTCACCACCACAATCACTTTTTACTATCTTATGATTTTTTTATTAAGTTGGTTTTCAATTACTTGTTCATAGAGAATAATTTTTTTCTATAACTTTATTTTTTCTCTTTTAGTAAATACACATAGCAATAATTTTGCTTCCAACAATGAAAGTAATAAAATATATACTCACCACCATTTGTGCTATTATTACAAAATTTAAAAAATTGACCAATAAAATTTATGTTGAACCTATTTTGATATAACAAATTTCTGGGCAAATAATTTTGGACTTGATTGTATTTATTAAAAGTTTTCAAAAATAATCCAAAGTCCGTGAAACTTGAATTTGAATACAAAAATGATTTTCAAAGTTAGCAGTACTGATATTGTAATTACAGTATCGACAACGTATAAATAGTATTGATATTGTTCTTAAAAGTATCTATAGTCAAGGTAAGGGAAGTATTGATACTCCTATGGAAGTATTGATATTGCCTATTGTTTTCAAATGTGTTCAGATTCTAGTATGCATTTTTTGTACCAATATAATGCAAGTATCGATACCAGTATTGATACTCTAGTTAGAGTACCGATACTTCGGGTCCAACGGTAAAAAAATGGCTAGTTTTTATTACTGTGGTATCAATACTCATCATCCAATTACTATTACTCCCTGGTCTGGAATGTTTTTTTTTTAATTTTTAATCCCCAGCGGTCATAAACAGTTAAAAAAACATTCCAACATATAAAAAGAAGTTGAAGACACTTGAAGAAGGTTACAACACCTATCCAAGAAATCCACATCAAGAGAAAAACTCTTTCAATCTTATTTATCTTTTTATCTTGTAAATAGAGTGTTTTGTGAGCTTAATTGTGTAAAAACCTTTCTTTGAGAGGTTTCTTGTTTACAATTATTTATCCTTTTGTAAAAGGGGCTTGGTTCTACCTTTTCCTTTGAAAAGATAATAATTTCTAAAGGTTACTCTTGAGCATAGAAAAAGAATGAACAAATTAGTGAAATTGTTAGAAAATCCTTAGTGTGTTGCTAAGGTAATGGATGTAGACTTATTTGAAAAGTTGAACCACTCTAAATCTTGTGTTTATTACCTATCTTTCTTTACTTCATTCCCTAAATTTTTTATTTGGCCAATTCACCCCCTCTTGGTACATTTTTTACTGTTCGATTAAGTTTCGAAAATCCTAACTATTGGTATCAGAATGGATCACAAAACAGTTTAACAACATTATGAAGATCCTTGAAGATCTCTATCAAATTCCCGAAGCAATTGAGAAAATGACTTCAAAATCTAGCGTCTATTACCTTGGGGATTCTCACTCCATCCATAGGCCTTCTTACTTCAATGGAGCAAATTATTTCTATTGAAAAAATAGGATGATGTTATTTCAAGCCATTGACCTTGTGGTTTGGGATGCCATCATTGATGGTTCTCCCGCTCCTCTAAGGAATTGAAAGGATTGGACAAGTGAACATTGAAAGATTACCCAACTCAATGCCAAAGCCATGGACATTCTCTTTTGTGCTCTTGGCCTAGATGAATATAGTAGAGTATCTTCATGCTCTAATGCTAAGTAGATTTAGGATAAGTTGGAGGTAACCCATTAAGAAAAAAGCTAAGTGAAGAAGTCCAAGATTGGCATTCTCACTCTTAACTACGAGAACTTAAGATGAAGTCCAATGAAGATATTAAGATTATATTTGATCTGTTCACAATGATCATAAATGATTTAAAGCAATTTGGGAAGGTTTATCCTAACGAAGAGATTGTGCAAAAGATCATTGCCTCATTGCCTACATCTTGGGAAGGCAAAGAAAATGCCATCGAAGAAGCCAAGGACTTGGAGTTATATACCCTCGATAAGCTCATCAGTTCTTTACTGACTCATGAGGTGAAACTCCAAAGGAAGAATGAAGAAAAAACAGAGAAGAACAAGAAAATGAATGCAGTGAAAATTGCCTTCAAATCTACCAATGAGAGTAATCAAGACTTAAGTGAAAATGTAGATGAAGATGAAGAGATGGCCAAGCTCTTAAAAAGATTCACAAAATTCATGTCTTCTAAAGGAAAAGAATTAAAGCATGAATCAAGTAAGAATAAGGGTCCCCCGGTGTGCTTTGAGTGCCAAAGAATGGGACATGTCAAAATGAATATCCTCTTCTAAAGAAAAAGGGGTCAAGTAAAAAAAAGTCATTTGTGGCAGCTTGGAGTGATGAAGACAACTCCGATGATGATGAAGTAGCCAAGCTATGCCTCATGGCCATCTAAGAAGATTTAATGGTAACTTCTAACTCTTGTGATTTAAATTTTTATTCATTTAAAGAGTTACAAGATGTCTATGGTGAGTTGTATTTGGTATTTAAGACCATAAATTCCAAATATAAGAAATTAATTTCAAAATCTAAAATTGAAAATGTTTTGATTTTGAAAGCAAAATGTTATTTTGAAAAACAAAATGAAATTTTGAAAAATAATTTTCAACTTTCAAAAATCAAATTCAATGGTTTAGAAAAAGAAAATTTTGATTTGAAAGTTAAGCTTGAAAGCTTAACAAAAGAAAAAGAATTAATTTCTCAAAACAATTCATCATGTTTAAAAATGGAAAAAAGCTCACATTGTCATTTCCATGGTCACATGGAACATACTTGTCCTTTAAAACTTCGAAAAACCTTTTAAAAATTAGACATGTATGGGTTCCTAAAGGAACAAGGGGCATTAACAATCAATGATCCAAAGATATTTGGACACCAAATCAAAATGAATGTCTCTTGTAAGTGTGTGGGAGCGATGATGATGAAAGTGAAGAAATTAAAATGCTCTAGCCATAAAATATAAGGAATATATAACCTCTACATTTAATGTTTTATTTTGAATATTTGGTTGCCTATTTTTATGAATGCATAAGTTTTAAGCTTAAATGATTTTGTGTAAATCTTTATCTCATTTATTTTAAAATTTTGTTATGATGAACATTTTAAAGTTTTAATGATTTTTAATAAATGTTTGTTCATCACAATGATTTTTTTTCAATTTTTGGTTTAATTTTTTAAACTTTAATTTTTGACCTTAAATTTAAATGTTTATGCATATTGTTTTTATTGAAAATGATATCTCTCTAACAATTAATATCAATTTGTTAAATGCATAACTTTTTACAAAGCTTTATGCATGTGAACTTTGATGTCTATGTTAATATTGCATAAATTATAATAGACTTGGATTTATTCAATTTCATGTGTTACTATCATGTTTGTTCATCTTTGTTGAAATTCAATAGTTATTTTTAGTGTCAAGTTTTTAAATTCCATTTTTAATGCTTTTTTTGAAGGGGAGATTTTGATTTTTCAAATGATTTTTATGTTAAAATTTCTACTTACTTTCCATTGTTATTTTTGAACCTTAAAGTTTGAAATATTTTTGATATAACAAAAAGGGAGAAGTATAGATTTGAAAAAGTCAATTTCAAGAATGAAAAATGGGGAGCTTTAATATTTTCCAAAATATTTATCTTTTTCATTAAAAGTTTTATTAAGGGGGAGTTTTGCCAAAAACTATTTTTCAAATGTTTTGTTATATGAAAAAGGGGGAGATTGTTGAACCTATTTTGATATAACAAATTTAAGGGAAAAATATTTTTGACTTGATTGATTTTATTCAAAGCTTTCAAAAATAATTCAAAGTCCATTAAACTTGAATTTGTACACAAAAGTGATTTTTTCAAAGTTTGTAGTACCTATACTATTCTTACATTATCGATACAACATGAACAATACCGATATTCTTCTAGTAGTATCGATACTCAAGCTAAGGGAAGTATCGATACTCACATAGCAGTGCCAATATTTTCTATTACTTTAAAATGTGTTTAGATTCCAGTATGTATTTTTGGTACCGATACTGTCCAAGTATCGAGACCAGTATCAATACTCTAGTCAGAGTACTGATACTCCAGTCCAACGGTAAAAAACGACTAGTTTCCATTAGTGCAGTATCGGTACTCATCACCCGAGTACCGATACTCCCTGGTCTAGATTGATTTATTTTGTAGATTGATAACCCCCAACGACTCCAAATCATCCCAACGGCTAGAAATGGTCACAGACACATTCTAACATATAAAAAGAAGTTGAAGACACTTGAAGAAGTTACAACACCTATCAAGCAATCCACATCAAGAGAAAAGCTATTTCAATCTTATTTTTCATTTTCTCTTGTAAATAGAGTGTTTTTATGAGCTTAATTGTGTAAACACTTTCATTTGAGAGGTTTATTGTTTACAATTATTTATCCTTTTGTAAAAGGGGTATTGATTCTATCTTAGTCATTGAAAAGATAGGGATTTGTAAAGGTTACTCTTCAGCCTAGAAAAAGAAAGAACAAATTAGTGAATTTGTTAGAAAATCCTTAGTGTAAAGCTAAGGTTGTGGCTATAGACTTGGTTCAAAAATTCAAACCACTCTAAATCTTGTTTCTACTACCTATCTTTCTTTACTTCATTCCCTAAATTTTTTATTTGGAAAATTCACCCCCTTTTCGTACATTTTCAGTTGATCAATTATGCTTCAAAAATCCTAATAATTTCCTTAGTTTCAAAATCCTCAATTTCATATTTATGGTCTAAGGTCATTCATAATTATTTTATCCATCTTATGGATATTATACACTTTATACGTTGTATTTAACAATTTATTCAAGATGTAGTTCCAACATAAGAAGTCAGAATGCTCCCAAGCGTTAACAATAGTAAACACAATAACAATGTTTACCTCACCCTCTCTAATAATAAGATGATCATTATATATTTGGCTAAATCTAACATGATCAGATAGAACAAAATATTCTATTGTCAAATCTTGAAATTCTATCCACATAATTTTAAAAGTTCCTCATTGTGGCTTATGGCCACATACAATTATGATTTCGTTTAACAGACAAAATTGGAATTAATAATAATTCTAACAATAATTCGAAAATAAAATCTGGTTTATTCTACCAACAAAATTTTATTAGAAACTACAATTTAGAAACAAATGAATAACAAAGTTGTTACTTTCAACCAATTTCTATTATGAATAGTAATCAAATAAATTATTTTAAAATCCCAATTGATTTTAAACATAGAACCGAAAATTCCAATAATCAAAAAATTAACTCTCATTTATTTTTATTTTATTACCAGGCAGAATTAAAATTCTGAAGAAAAAAATTAATAATCAATGTTACTTCAACAACAATTTTGTTAAACGGATTTATCTTTTTTAGATTAAGCAAACCCAATAAAATGACAAGATAACTTATGAATCAAATTTATTTGTTATCTTGATGTAACACTCCTTTCTCGTATTCGTTACTAAACACGAGTCAGAATTGTCACATGTAACTTTCAAAATAATTTCTATTCAAAAATCAGTAAAAAATTATTTCTTTAAATTCAAACCAAATAACACAAATAATTTAATCGCATAAAACTAAAAATGTAATATTTAAAAACATTTATCGCATTCGATTTTACGCAGCAATATAACAATTCGTTATCGTTTCATTTAAAGAGTGAAACTGACTAATTTATGTTAGAGTATGCCCAAAGACCAATCATATGATGATTGTATTAACACGTTTTATTTACCGTATTTATCAAATAAAGGCATTACCATTATTTTCTTTTATTTGTATTTATGTGCAACGAATAAGCTAAAAGATCATAATGTCCGTATAATAATGTGATTGTTATTAAAAGATCCTTAGTCAAATATTATTTTGGGTATGGACAGTGATAATACGCTTAAGACTAACATGGTATTGATTGGTGACAAAGAGTTGTCTTTGACACAGAGATGTAAAAATTAATACATGAATATTTTGTTAGAGAACATTATATTGGATTGACCCGCTATGAGCATATGTATTGGATTATTATGTGATGGCCATGATATTGATAAAGTTAGACGTGCTCCATAACTGATTACACTATAAAGACTGACATTGAACATATCACCATACACGTAGCGGGGTGTGAATGATCGAGATAGGATTTGTCCTTCCTACATAATAGAAAATATATCACGGGACACTTGATTGAGTGAGACTAGAAATGCATGGCCATGCTCGAATAAGTTGATATGAGATATCACAAATTATTCGTTTATTATAGTTTACTCTAGATATAAAGAAACAATAGATGGTCTACACAAGTGTGATTGTTTTAAGACTTGTGCCTATTCTAGATATAAAGGACAAAAGTATATAATACATTAAAAGAGTTAGTCACAGACATGTTATGCTGAATCATGACTTCTCGTAACTTAGGTAACAATTACATATTGCTAGATGTCACTCATTGTTTGTAATATTAGAATAGTTCTAATTATTACTTCTAACGTTACAGGAACCTACAAGGTTGCACCCAATTGTTGAAAAGATAGCAACTCATAAATGTGCCACATATATACAATTTGAATATACATGAATAAATTATGTATTTAATATTAATATATATGTGTGTGTGTGTGTGTGTGAGTAATTTTAATTGCACACGAATACTGAATATAATAATATAATTAAAGTAATTACACTCCTAATTAAATTTGGAATTTTTAAAAGCCCTAATAGCTAGGGCAACAAATATATAAGGGATATATTGGTCTAGCAGCCGTTTTTATGTTTTTTGAAAAATCTCAAAATTCATATAACCCTTTTAGAAAAGTTTTTTCTCTTAACAACTATTCAACCGGGTAAACTAAGTAGAGGTCATTGGTTGATGCAATATGTATGAGATGTATGTTTTAGTTTTATCATTTCCAGTGAATATGTATGATATTATTGTTCAATTCGATAACCACTATGATTACTACGTTAATCTGTTAAATTTACAATAACTGTTTAGTTAACCATATATTGGTTTGCTACAAGAGTTTTTAATATTGATATGTTAATTGTTAACATGTCGATCGATGGGTATGCGATAACAGATTGCGTTCGCCAGAGGAAAAATGACTGATCATATATAAAAAACACGCTTTTGTTGATAAATTTTATCAAATTGTAAGGATTTTCATAGAAGCAGTAAGTGTTGTTCTTCCAAAATTCCGACCAGCCATGCAGGTGCGGCCTACTGCCGCTTGATCTCTTCATAGGCAACATAGATTGTAGGTCCATATTGGTAATTTTAAAAAATAAAAACCCTTTTAGATTAAAAACGTTGTATATTTTAAATACGACATATGTGTCGTGCCTTTTTATAGTTCAATTGTATTTCACTTCTTATCCTACTCCCTCGTATATAAAATGAGTTTATTGAATTGTATTACTTTGAAGTTACAAAGAAGCAAACGAATGGACCGACTAAAGGTGAAAAGGTGCTTGAGAAGAAGTCTTAGGTTTTAGGATTCTTGGTTCTTTCATTGGCTTGGGACGGGTTACGTTAGATTTTTCTTTTGGGCTATAACCATTGCATTTTATTTACTGATTATATTTATCATGTATGTGATGAAAAAATGACAAGTTAGCATGCTAAAAAAGAATGAACCTTGATGAGATCAATAAAGGGCCTAATATTAACAATGATGAGATAATTTCACAAATCCCTCCATCCAATATTTACCCTCATTAAGACTTCTATCGATATTGTGTGCACTTTGCCAAAGCATTGTCACATAAACCTATCTTGGTTAAATGCGAAGAATAAGAAAATGATACTCGTCTATTGAAATATTGATAATAACTTAGCTAGGTTATTCTAGTAGGATTAGAAACCTAGAGGTTAATTATTTAGATGAATTATGAGATGATTTGAATAAAGAGTTGTTCACCAAATAGAGGAGTTACATGAGATGAGATTAGTAAGGTGTTACTTACCTAAATATCCATTTTCCTAAAAGAAAAGCCAAAGAAGATTTAGAAAGAAGGTGAAATATGGATTCTCACTCACTGGAAAAACTTTCGAGATGTTTTTCTAAATTAAAACTAGAGGGTTTTAATTTTGAATAAAATTCTGGGAGTAATTTGTAAATAAAAACCTATTTATATTTTTTTTTGTAAATTTACTTAATTAAAATATTTTCATTGTTGTAGATTAATCACAACAACACTTTATCATTGCGATCGCTCCAGGTGAAGGAGAAGTTGAATGGCATAAACTTCCTTCACTGGTTCTGTAATTTGAGAATAGTTCTCAAACAAGAAATGAATGAATATCTCATTGAATAACATGTTCTAGATGAACCAACAACTAATGCTTCTAGAGTTGACAAAGACAAATTTAAGAAACATATGGATGTTATGTTTGACGTAGGTTGTCTAATGCTTGCCAGCATGACTCCTGAGCTTTAGAAGTAACATGAAGACATGGTTTCATATGAGATGATTCAAAATATCAAAGAAATATATTAAGGGCAAGAACGTCAAGAGAGGTAGGAGACCTTTAAAGCTCTATTTCAATGTAAAATGGCAGAGGGATCTCCTGTAGGATCTCATGTCATCAAGATGATGAGCTACATCCAAACATTGGAAAATTTAGGATTTATTCTCAAAGATGAATTGGCTAAAGACTTTTCCAGAGTTACTAGGCATGTTACGAACTGTTGAAAGTAACATGAAAAAGGTTGGACCTAAGCCCATTCTGATGATCCACAAGGACAAATGAAAGGGAAATAACAAGAAAGTGTCCAAACCTAAGAGTAATGGCAAGCCCAAGCCCAAAGGAAATGATGCATTGAAACCCAAAGGGGGAGTTATCAAGGAAGGAGAATGTTTATATTGCGACAAGACCAGACACTGAAGAAAACTACCCCATTTACCTTGAAGAGGTCAATAAGGAAAAAGAAAACGGAACGCTTGTTTCAGGTATTTATGTTATTGATGTTAATTTGTTAACATATAACTCTTGGGCATTAGATACCGATTGTGGTTCTCATATTTGTACTTTTGTACAAGGATTGCAATCGAAAAGGAATCTTGCTAAGGGAGACGTTGACCTACGAGTTAGAAATGGAGCAAGAGTTACTACATTAACTATAGGAACATATGTGTTATCTTTGCCTAGTGGACTCGATTTGCATTTAAAAGATTGTTATTTTGTGCCCAGTTTGAATAAGAACATTATTTATATTTCTTGTTTGGACAATATTGGTTTTGAGATTATTATTAAGGATAATTTTTGTTATTTTTATCTCGATAATGTTTTTATGGTTCGACACCGTTGATTAACGGTCTCTATATTTTAAATTAATAAAATACCATATATAACATAAGTACTAAAAGATCAAAAACAAATGACTCAAATCAAACTTATCTTTCGCACTGTCGTTTAGGCCACATAAGTGAGAAACGCATAACAAAGCTCCATAAAGATGGATTCTTATATTCATTTGTTTTAAAGCAATTAGATGTATGTGAATCTTGCTTATTAGGAAAAATGACTAAGGTTCCCTTTAATAGTAAAGGTGAACGAGCAAGTGATTTTTTGGGATTAATGCATAGTGATTATGTGGGCCAACGAATCTAATACTTCATTATGTTTATCGATGACTTTAGTTGATATAGGTATATTTATCTTATGCTCCATAAATCTGATCAAAGAGTTTGAAAGTGAAGTTTAAAATCAATTAGGCATGAGTATTAAGGCACTTCGATCGATCAAGGTGGAGAATACTGAGCATAGAGTTGATGAGCTCCTAAAAGAATGTGGATTGTCTCACAACTTACGTCACCTGGTACACCACAATGGAATGTAGATTCCGAGAGGAGGAATTGAACATTGTTAGACATGGTTTGATCAATGATGCACCATAGTGATCTTCTGACTTCTTTTTTGGGGACATACACTTGAAACAGACGCTTTCACACTAAATCGTGTTCCATCTAATTGCTTCAAAAGCACCATAGATATAGACTGGGAAGCGTCGTAGTATGTCTTTATAAGATTTAGGGTTGTAAAGCTTCAAACATCAGATGCTACAAAGCTTGAACCTAAATCTCATAATTGTATATTTGTGGCTATCCTAAAAATTTAAGGGTATTAATCTTTGACCCTATGAAAACAAAGTGTTTGTTGATCGAACATGAGTCTTTTTCAAAAGTGAATTTCTCTCAAAGAAAGGGAATGGTAGAACTGTTGAAATTACAGATGTTTAAGAACCACAAATTGATGAACCTGATGTTGAACATGTTTCACAAGTTGTTCAGGAACATTCAACATATTTAGGAACACCAACACTGTGAAGATCTACAAGAATGTCATGTACCTGAGAGACATTCTTTTTATGGACCAAGATGAGCCTAGAACTTATCAAGAAGCAGTGTCAGCCTCAGACTCTGAGAAATGTCTTGAGGCCATGATCTGAGATGGATTCCACATCACTAAACCAAGTATGGAATTTGGTTGAACCACCTCAAGGGGTCAAACCTATAGGATGTAAATGGGTTTTCAAGAAAAAAAAACTGACATGGATGGTAATGTACAAACATACGAAGGGAAATTCGCTAAAGGTTTTTAACAAGTTTAGGTGAGACTATGACAATCCTTTTTCTCCTATAGCAATGTTTTAATCCATCCAGATTTTGCTAGCAATAGTTGTATTCCACGATTATGAAATATAGTAAATGAACATCAAACCCTTTCCTTAATGGAAAAATCTAAGAGGGTGTATATATGACTAACCAGAAGGTTTTGTCACTCTGGGAAATGTTGGAAAGGTTTGCAGCTACAAAGGTCTATTTATGGACTAAAGCAAGCTTCTCGAAGTTACAAGGTCTATTTATGGACTAAAGCAAGCTTCTCGAAGTTGGAATCTTCAATTTAATGATGCAATCAAAGAATTTGGTTTTATCATAAACAAATATGAACCTTGTGTTTATAAGAAGAATAGTGGGAGCACTGTTTCTTTCCCAATCTTGTATGTACATAACATATTTATCGTAGGAAATGATATACCTAGTTACAGTTTGTTATGACTTGGTTAGGTAGTTTCTTTCTATGAAATATTTGGGTGAAGTAACATACATATTAGGAGTTAAGATCTATAGAGATAGATCTAGACGACTTATAGGTTTGACTCAAAGTACATATAGACAAAGTACTGAAAAGTTTTAGTATCCAAGAAAGGATTCTTGCCTATGAGACATGGTGTTTCTCTTTCGAAGAAAATGTGTCATTGAACCCACAAGAGAGGGAACAAATGAAGATTTTGTATGCTGGTTAATGGTTCTATCATGTATGCCATGATATGCACTCAACCAGATGTATTGTATGCTTTGAGCATGACAAGTCGGTATCAAGGAAACCCTGGTGAAAATCACTGGATTGTAGTTAAAATATCCTTAAGTACTGAGAAGAACTAAGGATATATTTATTGTCTATGGAGGCGAAAAAGATCTTAGTGTAAAAGGTTATACTGATTCTAGCTTTTAAACTGACAATGATGACTCATCGCAATCGGGTTTTGTGTTTTGTCTTAACAGAGGTGTTGTGGGATGGAAAAGTTCAAAGCAAGACATAGTAACTGATTATACAATAGAGGCTTAGTATATTGTATCCGGTGAAGCAGTAAAAGAGGTTGTTTGGATCAAGAAGTTCATATCTAAACTAAGGGTTATTCCTAGTATATCAGATGTATAGAACTTCGTTATGATAACAATGGAGCCATTGCACAAGCAAAGGAACCCATATCGTGAATGATCCAAACATATTTTAGGCGTTCCATCTCCTTCAAAAGATCATAGATCGAGGAGATATGGAGATATAGAGAGTATACACTGATGGCAACATTGTCGATCCCTTAATGAAACCTATATCATAGCAGAAGCATGATCGTCACATTGAGTCACTCGGTATTGAATATGTGAGTGATTGTATTGACACATTTATTTACCGTATTTATCAAATAAAGGCATTATCATTAATTTCTTTTATTTTATTTATGTGCATCGAATAAGCTAAAAGATAATAATGTTCATATAATAATGTGATTATTTTTAAAAGATCCTTTGTCAAGTATTATTAAAAGATCCTTTGTCAAGTATTATTATGGGCATGGACGTAATAATAAGCTAAAAACTAACATGGTATTTATTGATGACAAAGAGTTATCATTGACACAGAGATGTCAAAATTAATACTGAATATATTGTCAAACAATAATATATTAGATTGACCCTCTATGAGAATATGTTTGGATTATTATGCACGATATTGCTTATAGTGACAACTATATGTAATTCTAGACTTCAGATCATTACAATCTCAACATATATTGTGTATGTTTTGATAAAGTTAATATGCTCCATAACTGGTTGCAATATAAAGACTGACATTGAACATATCACGATATGTAGTAGGGTGTGAATGATTGGAGATATGATTTGTCCTTCTAATAATAGAAATATATCACAGGCCACTTGATTGAGTGAGACTAGAAATGCATGGCCACGCTCGAATAAGTTGATATGAGATATCACATATATTTCATTTATTATAATCTACTCTAGATATCAATAAATAATAGATGGGTTACAAAATTGTGATTGTTCCAAGACTTGTGCCTATTCTAGATATAAAGGACAAAATTATATAATACAATAAAAGAGTTAGTCACGGACATGTTATGTCGAATCATGACTTCTTGTAACTTAGGTAATAATGAAATGTTGTTAGATGTCACTTATTTTTTGTAATATTAGAATAGTTCTAATTATTATACTAACATTACAATAACCTATAGGGCCGAACCCAATGGTTGAAAAGAGAGCAACTCATAAATGTGTCACACATGTACAATTTCATTATACATGAATAAATTGTGTATTCAATATATATATATATATATATATATACATACGATATATATGTGTGAGTAATTTTAATTGTGCCCGAAATTAATAATATAATTCAAGTAATTATACTCCTAATTAAATTTAGAATTTTTTAAAAGCTCTAATAGCTAGGGCCACACATATATAAGGGATATATTGGTCTAGCAGTCATTTTTATGTTTGTTTAAAAAATCCTGAAATTCTTATAACCCTTTTAGAAATTTTTTTGCTCTTAACAATTATTCAACCGGGTGAACTAAGTCGAGGTCGATATGAATTTTCGTGGAGTCTATAGTTCGAACTGTTCGTGATTTCCATTAGTCACTGCTGTATTTGTTGATTTTCAAGAAATCTAATGTAAGTAATCGCATCTCTTCATCCCAGTTTAGGATTTAACGTACTTGGATGGTTGGTGAGACCATCAGTTTTTTGTTTCTGCAGTGCCATAGGTACTCTGATGGTCCCAACAATATATTCATATTGATAGTATTTAAAATGTAATTTATTGATTATAATCTAAAATCCATATTCATAAATTATAATTAAAAATAATTATTTAAAATCCATACATATTAAATACTAACCATTTTATATATCATAAACATATCAGAGCATTCTAATATATAAAATATACATGCCCACTAAAAAGTCTAAAACATCAAAAATATGTCATACAGATACTGGGAGGGGGATAATCCACAATAATTGATTTCACACCTAAATCCTTACTCCGTACGTGTCCTTACTCATCATCTAAGACCTTTCCATCTAGGCTAGGCCATTATAGTTGATTGTAAGTAGTAAAAATACTGTTAAACCCTCATAAAACAGATTGAGTTTTATAATTTCAACTGTTATTAAAAAATGAACCTTTCCCCCATCTGAAATTTTAAAACTTCCAGACCACACTTGACACAAAACCAAGTCACTATCGTTCATATGCTCCGACCATTTATTGTTTTCACCACCATCTCCAATAGCTTCACCATCGTCTCCCAGGCAAAATCCAATCATCAATTGTTCAAAATTGGTTGTTGTTCGTTAGAAAATAAGAGAAAATCATTTTTCACTCCTCTATATTCGCCTTTTCCATCGTTTACTGGTAAACGTCATCGCCCCATCCAGAGAAAGCGTCGCATCATCCCCATCAAAGCTCTCGTGGCCAATTAACGAAACTCATTGCTATTCATCATGAATTATCAATAGAAGGTTCATTGCAAACCCTTATCATTGTCACTGATTTTTTCCATTTTTAACGACCACGATTATCCATTTGCCTCTATGCCTGCTCAGTCGAGATCCTCATGATATTTTGAGCGAACCCCAACTGACGATGTTTTATCGCCACCACTCTTTCTCATATTGCTAAGGGTAAACTTTTTTATTACTTTTTTTTGTTCGTTTTGCTTTTATTTTGGCTTGTGTTTGAGAAAAATTTGATTGGTTATCGTGTTGGGTAGCATCCAGAGTGCTCGGACCACCCTAATTACCCTTCACCGCACGTGCCTCCACATGTCACTATCGTACGTGGTTAATATTCTCCGACCGAGATTTCGAAAATTGGTCCAAGTCACCACGAACCAAAATAAATCAACTCATACTGAATCGAGTCAGCTTAAACTGATCTAAGTCAACTCAAACCAATATGGATTGATGACCTTGATCTAGGGTTGACTTTAAATTTGACCATATATGAATTTGACTAGGGTTGACTTTAACCAAAATGTCAATTTTTTTTTTGAAATTTTCGTCATCCTGAGTCTGAATCCGAAGTTTGTTTTTCCAAATTTCTACCCGATAAGCTATTTTTAGCTTTTTATCTCCCGATTCGATACAAATTTTCACGTTTAAGTTTCGTTTTTGATGTAATTGAATTTTTCATGTATCTGAGATATTATGGGACATGGAATTAAATTTCAAGGGTGATCGAATGAGGTTTAAACGATTTATTGATGTAACTGAGGTTATACTTTACTACCCTATGCATCTTTACGATACATGTTGGTAATTGGTTTATGCATGATTTAAAATGTTTGGTCTAGTGAATCCTAATGAATATTCTTAAATTCGTACTAAAAATTGAAAAAGATTTATTAAATTGGTTAAGACTCGATTGAATTGTTTAGAAACTAAAAGACCAAAAATAAATACTTTTAAGGTTGGTGATTAAGTGATAAAGGAATTAACCTCAGGATCTGTAAACTCTGGTTGTTTTCATTAAAGGTTAAATGAGGGAAATGCTTGGATAAGAAATTACAAAAATACCCTTATGAGGGTAAAATTATGAAAATACCCTTGTGTTGTAAAATTACAATGATTGTTCCTGAAAGTGGAAAATAACCCTTAATAGACATACTTGATCCAAATTAAACTATCGATGCTCCTATTAAATGCTTTTTTTTAGAAAACTTTACATATCCTGGTGGGCTTTTTAAAAAACGCTAGGGCATTATGCAAGAGGACCCCTTGTCCCATCTCTTATTTGTTATGTCTAAAATGCTTCATCTTGCGGGTGTTAATGGGATCTTCAGATATCATCCTAAATGCAAGAATGTGGGGTTGACTCACTTATACTTTACTAACAAATTTTAATCTTTTGCAATGGTTATTATGATTCAATTGTCAATGTACATTATGTTTTGGATAGTTTTTATTTGATTTTGGGGTTCAACTGAATGCTTCCTATAAAGCCTTTGTATATGGGATGACAGCTGAGTAGGCTGAAGTTATTGAGAGGTTCTTGGGATTTAGACTTGACTCCCTCCCATTTTGTTATGTTGGTGTGTTATTGGTTACACGAATGTTGACTGAAAAAGATTGTGTTCCCCTTGTGGACAAGATTAAAGCTAAGTTGGGGATTGTCCTAATAAACACCTTAGTTATGTGACCACACTCCAATTAATCAGATCTATTATGTTAAGTATAAAAAATTATTTATTTTACCTCAAGTTGTCATAAAGAGGATTGATCTGCTTCGCACTAGCTATTTATGGAAAGGGAAAACACATATAATATTGGGGCTCAGGTTAGCTGGAAGAAAATTTTGTACTATTAAGTGTGAGGTGGTCTTGGCTTAAAGGATATAAGGTGTTGGAATAAGGCTTGTATGATCCTGCTCGTTTGGAAGATTCTAGCAAGAGAGGGTGTTAATGGGTGGCCTGGATTAAGGCTTATTATGTCTTTAAGGAATCTGATTTCTAGAGTGCTGAAAAGAAGACAAACCTTATATGGATCTTGGGTAAATTAATGAATTTGATAAATGAATCTTAGTGGTTGTACATTTTTGCTCCTAACCTTCATAGTGTAAACTAGAGATGGATTTGGGATTCTGTTTGGGATAGGGGATTAGGTTGGTTGGCATAAATTACTTTGGTTATCCTTGCACATTCTTAATCACTCCATTATTGGGTGGGTAACCATTTTGGGGAGGCTTCCCACCAAGGGTAGGCTCTTAAAAATGGAAATTACCGTATAAGGAAACTGTGTTTTCTTTGATGGTTTTGAAACCAGAGACCGTTTGTTTTTTGAATATTGGTTTGCTCGAAAAAAGTTGGGAAGTTATTTTGTTATTATGTTGCCTTTCCAAGAATGCAATGAGTTGGGAGGAGGAATTGAATTGGGATGTGTTATTCCTTAAGGGTAAGTTTCTTCTTTCTTTTATCCTTAGGATTGTTTGAAATGCACTTGTTTATTGTGTTTGGGAGGAAAGGAATGTCAGACAGTTTAAAAAAATTACTAAGGACTGGGAGTATATATCTGATAATATTTTGAGATTGTGAGTATTATACTTATTCATAAAAGAATGATAAGGGGAATTATGTAAATATGAAACTTTCTGTTAGTTAGAGGGTTGCTTTGTAGGGTGTTTTGGTTTTTGTTTTGAATACACCGTTGATTATAGCAGTTTTTTGCTTTTTCTTTAGATAATATACATAAAATCTAATCCAAAAAATCAATTATCAAATTAATCAATGATTTCGACATATTTTCCAACAATAATGTCATGTAATCATTATTTTTTAAAATATTGATGTAAGGCGAATCTACACGCTTTGATGGAAGAGAGTAGATAGCCTTATTATGTCCCGATCTAGGATTGACAAGTACTGATGTCCTTGAATTATAAGTTTGGGCTGCAAATAAGATAAGAAATAAATATGTTTAGTAATGGAAGGATAAATGGAATAATAAGATAAGAAATGAATTTAAAAGAATGGTATAGAGATGGCTGCGGAAATTGATGGTCTTGATGGATGATGTTGATGATGTAATGGCAATGGTGGTGATATTGTATCTCAAACACGCCAAAGATGAAATAGTGCTAAGGAGCACAATCCCGGTCTTCACAAACTTGCTTGAGGGTTGGTGATAGTGTCTTCAACCCACTAGATATCAATCTAGGAATTTTGGAATCAAGATGGAAAGAATGACGCAACAAGTATATGAATTATACTTGCTTAATCGATAAAGTTCACAAAGAACTTTGAGAAATAACTCACAAGAGTATGTTTTATATAAGAGATGAGATGGGTACAAATGAAGGCAAGCCACTCTATTTATAGGAAATGAGAGGGCTTGGCCGAATAGTTACAAGTTGTTTCGGCTAGATACATAACTTTATGAAGATACATAATGTTTTAAAATGAAAAATTAAGTCATTTGGGCTTGTGATGGTTCGGCTAACTCTTCATGAATGGCCTTAATGATTCGGTCAAAGGGTGGAGAGACATCTCCCTTGGCCCAATGGTTCATGCTTGTTCATCTTGGCGCCATTTTCTTCCCTTGGCCGAATGGTGGTGTGTCTCTTCATGTTTGGCGCCAAAGGCTCTCATGTGCATGGCATGTGATGTGGCCGAATAGGTATGGATCCTTTAGCTCATATCTCTTGGTGATTTAAGCTTCCAATAGGTGTGATCTTTATGAAGATACATAATTTTAAAATGAAAAATTAAGTCATTTGGGCTTGTGATGGTTCGGCTAACTCTTCATGAATGGCCTTAATGATTCGGTCAAAGGGTGGAGAGACATCTCCCTGGCCCAATGGTGGTCATGCTGTTCATCTTGGCGCCATTTTCTTCCCTTGGCGAATGGTGGTGTGTTCTCTTCATGTTTGGCGCCAAAGGCTCTCATGTGCATGGCATGTGATGTGGCCGAATAGGTATGGATCCTTTAGCTCATATCTCTTGGTGATTTAAGCTTCCAATAGGTGTGATCTCTTTATCCACGTGTTCCTTATTGAAAAGGCATCTTTATGGGCAGCATCATTCATGAAAGGTCACAATGTTTGGAAAGGTAACCCTTCATGTTTGAGCTACTTTGGGGTGTGCTGGTGGTGAGCTGCCTTAGATGAACTTGTAACATGGTGAACGTTTGGGCACTCTTGTGAAAAGGTACCTCTTGAGGTGGCAACTATTCGAAAAGGTACGATTTCACAAATTTGATTATGACATATTTGAAGCGTCCTAAGTGGTGGATGAGGTGATGGTGCAATTCCGCAGCTGAAATGAGGTCATCTTGTAGCTCAAATCTTTAGCTCAATTCAGCTATGAGCTCACGGCCTCCAGAAAACTTTTCACCAATTATTCCTTGTGCTCTCCTAATCGATCCCATGTAAGTTTTCCTTGCTGTTACATGCTCCATTTAGCTCCAATGCAGCTCCCAAGTGTTGGTCGAATGTGCCTACATGCATAACATAAAGAAATAAACTAAGTATATAAACTATATAATGCATATAATATAATGATGTGCATATTATAAAGATGTGAACTATAGGTTATAATAATAATTCATGCATCATATGATAATGAATGAATATTAATATTATAACTATAGATTATATACATGAATATCAATCAATGATGCAAACCATAGGATATAATGAATGAATGCACATACTATGATAATTCAAGTATAATCTAATATGCAAATGTATGCTCATAATAATATATATAGTGCATAAATAAGTAAATATAATATAAAGTATGGTAGAAATCCCTTATATTGAGTTTGATGGTTCTCCAATGATGTGAGTATGTCATGCAGAAAGTTGGTACTAAACAGGATCACATCATCCTCCCCTTATTTTGGGCGATTTGTCCTCAAATCGAAAGATGACTTCTCCAAATTGTACGCCCATTCAATCATTGCTGGTTTGCTTCCATAGATCATCTTTATGAAAGGATTTTTATCAAGAGTAATATCCCTTTAATAGGTTCCTTTAATGTCCAGACCTGAAAAGAAGAAACTTCATAAGTAAGAGAATTGTTAATTATAAACAAGTGAAAATTGTACTCCCTGTTCTCATGTTTTGAATAGCCAAAAGTTATGTCATTTGAATCACAAGACATGTTGTTTTGAATGATCATTTCTTTTCGTACTCTAAAAGACATATTCTTTGGTTTCCCAAAGATCACGTCCTTTGAATGAAAAGTCATATCTTCTAGCACTTGAGAATATAATTCTCTTAAGCTTCCAAAGATCACGCCTTTTGGTTCCTCCATTTAACAAATTGCATCATTTGGAATATCTCCTTGATCCGACACATCATATTCGTTAAAGAATATGTATATCTTCAACTCCACTCTTTGAATCATCATGATGGTTTGGGAGCGTCTTAACCTTTGAAACTTCTGAATACTTGGTTCAATGCACCAATCAAGCTTATAACCACAAAGGACCATTCCTTATGGTTGGTAGGATAATACCAGTACATAACTCTCATTCTTGCAAGTAAATCAAGTTAAAATATAAGAAATTATTAACAAGATGAATGGAAACATCAAACCAAGGTGGATGTTAATAGTTGGTTGCTGAATTCTTTCACGATTGGCAATGCACTTGGAATGTCAACGAACACAACTCTTGGCACTTCCAATGACGTTTGTTTTGGAGCTTCAAATGGCATCATCTTTAAAACATCAAGAGACATGTTTTGTGTATCAAAAATAACAACTATATGTTCTTCAAAAGTCAAATCTTTTAGTCCTCCAAAAGACATGATTCTTGAATCATCTCCTTGAAAAGATAGGCCTCTTGAATTGTCCTGCAAAACAAAAGGAAGAATAGGAGAAAAAGTAATGTTAGATAAAATTTGTTCTTTACTCTCCTCTTTATCTCCAAATTCATCTCTTTCAATTCTCTTATTTGCAATCCCAACTTTTTCATCATTTAAATTTTCCTCCAAATGTTCTCCTTTAATTGTATTGTCTTTAAGTTGCTCGTTCATTGCTTCAATGTTCTTCTTCAAGGTGTTTTGATCTTCATTTACTCGGCTAGGAGATAGTGAAGTCAAGATGATTTTCCTTTCATTGTGAAAGAAAGAGTATCGGTTTGTGAAACCATCATGGACAGCACGCTTGTCAAATTGCCATGGCCTCCCCAAGAGTAAATGAGTCGTATTCATATGTACCACGTCATATAGATTCTATTCTTTGTAACTTCCAAGTGAGAATGGAACAAGTACTTGTTCAGTAACCTTCAATTCTTCATTGCCATGCAACCATTGCAATTCATATGGGCTGGAATGTTTAATTGTTGTAAGCCCCAATTTGTTCACCATGTATGTGCTTGCAATGTTTGTACAACTTCCTCCGTCAATAGCTACAAGACACACTTTACCATTTACATGGCAACGAGTGTGAAATGTGTTTGTTCTTTGTTGTTCTTTCTCCATTGTTTGGAAATATGAAAGATCATAAGACATTGTTAGTAGAAAGAAAAAAAAAATTAAAACCTTACCAGCACGCTCTCAAAGCCTCACAATCCTCACTCCAAAGAAAATTAAGAGATCACTCCACTCAACAATCGTGTTTACTCTCGGGAATATAATTTGGCTTTTAACAATTCCCCTTCCGATCTCACTCTCTCAATTAGCCTTTTTCCACTCAATTTCTCTTGTTAAGTCCTTTGAAAAACTTACTCAAGATTAGAACAAGTTAATTCTTTCCTTGTGTGCGTCGGCTGCAAATAGGTTAGGGTAGAAAGAAAAAAAATGGAAAGGTAGAAGAAATGATTCAAAGGAATTAAAAGAAGGAAATGGTTGAAGACAAGGAAAATGAAAGGATAGAAAATGAAGAGGTGACTTACAATTCAAGAAACAACACTTACTGCAACCTTTCTCAAGAAACAATAAGGTTATCTTCTCTTAGTGTAGATGGCCTCTTTGATATACTTGCAATGGTAGAACACACTTTCCTTGGCTTTGCTTCTTTTTGAAATTCTTTTTTTTCTTTTCTTCTATTCTGATTTTTTTTTCCTTTTTTTCTTTTCTTTCTTTTTGCACTCCAATTCTGATGAAGGAGTATTTTCTTCTATTTTCCTTTTGCTTTGCACGCCAATGACACTTTTGTTGTCAATCCAACTATTCTCTGATTACCGCTTGATGTAAGGCGAATCTACACGCTTTGATGAAGAGAGTAATAGCCTTATTATGTCCCGATCTAGGATTGACAAGTACTGATGTCCTTGAATTATAAGTTTTGGCTGCAAATAAGATAAGAAATAAATATGTTTAGTAATGGAAGGATAAATGGAATAATAAGATAAGAAATGAATTTAAAAGAATGGTATAGAGATGGCTGTGGAAATTGATGGTCTTGATGGATGATGTTGATGATGTAATGGCAATGGTGGTGATATTGTATCTCAAACACGCCAAAGATGAAATAGTGCTAAGGAGCACAATCCCAGTCTTCACAAACTTGCTTGAGGGGTGGTGATAGTGTCTTCAACCCACTAGATATCAATCTAGGAATTTTGGAATCAAGATGGAAAGAATGACGCCACAAGTATATGAATTATACTTGCTTAATGATAAAGTTCACAAAGAACTTTGAAGAGAAATAACTCACAAGAGTATGTTTATATAAGAGATGAGATGGGTACAAATGAAGGGAAGCCACTCTATTTATAGGAAAGGAGAGGGCTTGGCCGAATGGTTACAAGTTGTTTCGGCTAGATACATAACTTTATGAAGATACATAATGTTTTAAAATGAAAAATTAAGTCATTTGGGCTTGTGATGGTTCGACTAACTCTTCATGAAGGGCCTTAATGATTCGGTCAAAGGGTGGAGAGACATCTCCCTTGGCCCAATGGTTCATGCTTGTTTATCTTGGCGCCATTTTCTTCCCTTGGCCGAATGGTGGAGTGTCTCTTCATGTTTGGTGCCAAAGGCTCTCATGTGCATGGCATGTGATGTGGCCGAATAGGCATGGATCCTTTAGCTCATATCTCTTGGTGATTTAAGCTTCCAATAGATGTGATCTCTTCATCCACGTGTTCCTTATTGAAAAGGCATCTTTATGGGCAGCATCATTCATGAAAGGTCATAATGTTTGGAAAGGTAACCCTTCATGTTTGAGCTACTTTGGGTGTGAATGAGCTGGTGGTGAGCTGGCCTTAGATGACTTGTAACATGGTGAACGTTTGGGCAGCTCCTTGTGAAAATGTACCTCTTGAGGTGGCAACTATTCGCGAAAAGGTACGATTTCACAAATTTTGACTTAGGACATATTTGAAGCGTCCTAAATGGTGATGGTGATGGTGCAATTCCGCAGCTGAAATGAGGTCATCTTGTAGCTCAAATCTTCAGCTCAATTCAGCTATGAGCTCACGGCCTCCAGACAACTTTTCACCAATTGTTCCTTGTGCTCTCCTAATCGATCCCATGGAAGTTTTCCTTGTTGTTACATGCTCCATTTAGCTCCAATGCAGCTCCCAAGTGTTGGTCGAATGTGCCTACATGCATAACATAAAGAAATAAACTAAGTATATAAACTATATAATGCATATAATATAATGATGTGCATATTATAAAGATGTGAACTATAGGTTATAATAATAATTATCATATGATAATGAATGAATTAATATTATAACTATAGATTATATACATGAATATCAATCAATGATGCAAACCATAGGATATAATGAATGAATGCACATACTATGATAATTCAAGTATAGTCTAATATGCAAATGTATGCTCATAATAATATATATAGTGCATAAATAAGTAAATATAATATAAAGTATGGTAGAAATCCCTTATATTGAGTTTGATGGTTCTTCAATGATGTGAGTATGTCGTGCAGAAAGTTGGTACTAAACAGGATCACATCATCCTCCCCTTCTTTTGGGCGATTTGTCCTCAAATCGAAAGATGACTTCTCCAAATTGTACGCCCATTCAATAGTTGCTGGTTTGCTTCCATAGATCATCTTTATGAAAGGATTCTTATCAAGAGTAATATCCCTTGAATAGGTTCCTTTAATGTCCATGACCTGAAAAGATAAGAAACTTTCATAAGTAAAAGAATTGTTAATTATGAACAAGTGAAAATTGTACTCCCTGTTCTCATGTTTTGAATAGCCAATAGTTATGTCATTTGAATCACAAGACATGTTGCTTTGAATGATCACTTCTTTTCGCACTCTAAAAGACATATTCTTTGGTTTCCAAAAGATCACGTCCTTTGAATGAAAAGTCATATCTTCTAGCACTTGAGAAGATAATTCTCTTAAGCTTCCAAAGATCACGCCTTTTGGTTCCTCCATTTGAAAATTGCATCATTTGGAATATCTCCTTGATCCGACACATCATATTCGTTAAAAAAATATGTATATCTTCAACTCCACTTTGAATCATCATGATGGTTTGTGGAGAGTCTTAACCTTTGAAACTTCTTGAAATACTTGAGTTCAATGCACCAATCAAGCTTATAACCACAAAGGACCTTTCCATTATTGGTTGGTAGGATAATACCATGTACATAACTCACATTCCTGCAAAGTAAATCAAAGTTAAAATATAAGAAATTATTAACAAGATGAATTGAAACATCAAACCAAGGTGGATGTTTAATAGGAGTTGGTTGCTGAATTCTTTTCACGATTGGCAATGCACTTGGAATGTCAACAAACACAACTCTTGGCACTTCAAATGACGTTTCTTTTGGAACTTCAAATGGCATCATATTTGAAACATCAAGAGACATGTTTTGTGTATCAAAAATAACAACTATATGTTCTTCAAAAGTCAAATCTTTTAGTCCTCCAAAAGACATGATTCTTGAATCATCTCCTTGAAAAGATATGTCTCTTGAATTGTCCTGCAAAACAAAAGGAAGAATAGGAGAAAAAGTAATGTTAGATAAAATTTGTTCTTTACTCTCCTCTTTATCTCCAAATTCATCTCTTTCAATTCTCTTATTTGCAATCCAAACTTTTTCATCATTTAAATTTTCCTCCAAATGTTCTCCTTGAATTGCATTGTCTTTAAGTTGCTCGTTCATTGCTTCACTGTTCTTCTTCAAGGTGTTTTGAACTTCATTTACTCGGCTAGGAGATAGTGAAGTCAAGATGATTTTCCTTTCATTGTGAAAGAAAGAGTATCGGTTTGTGAAACCATCATGGACAGCACGCTTGTCAAATTGCCATGGCCACCCCAAGAGTAAATGAGTCGTATTCATATGTACCACGTCACATAGAATCTCTTCTTTGTAACTTCCAAGTGAGAATGGAACAAGTACTTGTTCAGTAACCTTCAATTCTTCATTGCCATGCAACCATTGCAATTCATATGGGCTGGAATGTTTAATTGTTGTAAGCCCCAATTTGTTCACCATGTATGTGCTTGCAATGTTTGTACAACTTCCTCCGTCAATAGCTACAAGACACACTTTACCATTTACATGGCAACGAGTGTGAAATGTGTTTGTTCTTTGTTGTTCTTTCTCCATTGTTTGGAAATATGAAAGATCATAAGACATTGTTAGTAGAAAGAAAAAAAAATTAAAACCTTACTAGCACGCTCTCAAAGCCTTACAATCTTCACTCCAAAGAAAATTAAGAGATCACTCCACTCAACACTCGTGTTTACTCTCGGGAATATAATTTGGCTTTTAACATTTCCCCTTCCGATCTCACTCTCTCAATTAGCCTTTTTCCACTCAATTTCTCTTGTTAAGTCCTTTGAAAAACTTACTCAAGATTAGAACAAGTTAATTCTTTCCTTGTGTGCGTCGGCTGCAAATAGGTTAGGTAGAACGAAAAAAAATGGAAAGGTAGAAGAAATGATTCAAAGGTATTAAAAGAAGGAAATGGTTGAAGACAAGGAAAATGAAAGGATAGAAAATGAAGAGGTGACTTACAATTCAAGAAACAACACTTACTGCAACCTTTCTCAATAAACAATAAGGTTATATTCTCTTAGTGTAGATGGCCTCTTTGATATACTTGCAATGGTAGAACACACTTTCCTTGGCTTTGCTTCTTTTTGAAATTCTTTTTTTTTCTTTTCTTCTATTCTGATTTTTTTTTCTTTTTTTCTTTTCTTTCTTTTTGCACTCCAATTCTGATGAAGGAGTCTTTTCTTCTATTTTCCTTTTGCTTTGCACGCCAATGACACTTTTGTTGTCAATCCAACTATTCTCTGATTACCGCTTGATGTAAGGCGAATCTACACGCTTTGATGGAAGAGAGTAGATAGCCTTATTATGTCCCGATCTAGGATTGACAAGTACTGATGTCCTTGAATTATAAGTTTTGGCTGCAAATAAGATAAGAAATAAACATGTTTAGTAATGGAAGGATAAATGGAATAATAAGATAAGAAATGAATTTAAAAGAATGATATAGAGATGGCTGTGGAAATTGATGGTCTTGATGGATGATGTTGATGATGTAATGGAAATGGTGGTGATATTGTATCTCAAACACGCCAAAGATGAAATAGTGCTAAGGAGCACAATCCCGGTCTTCACAAACTTGCTTGAGGGGTGGTGATAGTGTCTTCAACCCACTAGATATCAATCTAGGAATTTTGGAATCAAGATGGAAAGAATGACGCCACAAGTATATGAATTATACTTGCTTAATCGATAAAGTTCACAAAGAACTTTGAAGAGAAATAACTCACAAGAGTATGTTTTATATAAGAGATGAGATGGGTACAATTGAAGGCAAGCCACTCTATTTATAGGAAATGAGAGGGCTTGGTCGAATGGTTACAAGTTTCTTCAGCTAGATACATAACTTTATGAAGATACATAATATTTTAAAATGAAAAATTAAGTCATTTGGGCTTGTGATGGTTCGGCTAACACTTCATGAAGGGCCTTAATGATTCGGTCAAAGGGTGGAGAGACATCTCCCTTAGCCGAATGGTTCATGCTTATTCATCTTGGCGCCATTTTCTTCCCTTGGCCCAATGGTGGTGTGTCTCTTCATAATTGGCGCCAAAGGTTCTCATGTGCATGGCATGTGATGTGGCCGAATAGGCATGGATCCTTTAGCTCATATCTCTTGGTGATTTAAGCTTCCAATAGGTGTGATCTCTTCATCCACGTGTTCCTTATTGAAAAGGCATCTTTATGGGCAGCATCATTCATGAAAGGTCACAATGTTTGGAAAGGTAACCCTTCATGTTTTAGCTACTTTGGGTGTGAATGAGCTGGTGGTGAGTTGGCCGTAGATGACTTGTAACATGGTGAACGTTTGGGTAGCACCTTGTGAAAAGGTACCTCTTGAGTTGGCAACTATTCGCGAAAAGGTACGATTTCACAAATTTTAACTTAGGACATATTTGAAGCGTCCTAAGTGGTGATGATGATGGTGTAATTCCCTAGCTGAAATGAGGTCATATTGTAGCTCAAATCTTCAGCTCAATTTAGCTATGAGCTCATGGCCTCCAGACAACTTTTCACAAATTATTCCTTGTGCTCTCCTAATCGATCCCATGTAAGTTTTCCTTGCTGTTACATGCTCCATTTAGCTCCAATGCAGCTCCCAAGTGTTGGTCGAATGTGCCTACATGCATAACATAAAGAAATAAACTAAGTATATAAACTATATAATGCATATAATATAATGATGTGCATATTATAAAGATGTGAACTATAGGTTATAATAATAATTCATGCATCATATGATAATGAATGAATATTAATATTAATATTATAGATTATATACATGAATATCAATCAATGATGCAAACCATAGGATATAATGAATGAATGCACATACTATGATAATTCAAGTATAGT
The DNA here is from genome assembly GCF_006381635.1 of Hibiscus syriacus. NCBI lineage: Eukaryota > Viridiplantae > Streptophyta > Magnoliopsida > Malvales > Malvaceae > Hibiscus > Hibiscus syriacus. Next base: position 2,219,892 of record NW_024062603.1, on the reverse strand, counting down.
CTAATATGCAAATGTATGCTCATAATAATATATATAGTGCATAAATAAGTAAATATAATATAAAGTATGGTAGAAATCCCTTATATTGAGTTTGATGGTTCTTCAATGATGTGAGTATGTCATGCAGAAAGTTGGTACTAAACAGGATCACATCAAATATAATACCACGTCTTTAATTTTTTTAATTTTTTAATGATGAGTGACCAAAATGAAACCCAAATGTAACGTTAAGAATGATTTAAAAAAATAATAATTAGGTCACAAAAAAATAACAAAAGTGATAATTAAGGTATTAAATGTGTAATTTACACTATTTTAAAATGTACGATAATTTTTTTTGAATTTTAAATTTAATTTAAAGTTTGAGTCAATTAATATAGGGTAAAAAAACATTTAAAATATAAACTATTATTTTTGTTCTGTTTTGATATCTAAGTTTTAATTTTCAAAATCATACCTAATGTTTAGTTTATGTTTCATTTTGATACCTCACCATAAGTTGACGTGTCATTATAAGGTATTTTTACATAATCATTAAAAAATTATTATTTTTTTAATGGCAACATACGAATTGAAACTTAAGCTAAACATTAATATGATTTTTGAAAAAAATTAGTTATTAAAATGACAAAATAATAGTTTAGGTAGTAAATGTGTTGTTTATAACACATATAAACCCATGAACCTGGAATGCAGGCACGTGTATCAGCACCGTTGAAACTCTTAAGCTTTTCTCCCAAGTTTTAACATTTTTGTAATCCATCGCCAAATATCTATCCCAGAAATTCCTCAGAATTTCACAAAACAAAATTGATACAAAGAGCAACATGAAATACGAACAGAGGCTTAAAGTCGCGGCCAAAATCGTTCTTGAGTGCAATGCATGCGCCAAAGATGAGGCAGTTGATTGTGAAGATTTTGGAGCCACCGAGATACTGAAACCACACCAAGTCGAGGGAGTGTCTTGGCTTATTAGGAGATATGTTCTCGACCTCAACGTCGTTCTTGGTAGATCATTTTTCACATTTGTTGTGTTTTTAGTTCTGTTCGTTTTCTCTAAAAATTTTAGATTCTAATATATATATATATATATATAATCTTTTTGTGTTTCTTGAGTGTGTATTGCAGGAGATAAAGTATGCTTTATTTCAAAATCGAATTGAAATATGTAAATTTAACGGTTATTTTCCTTATAAAATACCACATAATAATTTTTGTAATTCCAAAATTATTGACAGATGGAATTGGGGAAAACTCTTTAAGCTATTTCCTTCTTGAGCTATTTGAAGCTCCATCTGAAGTCACTAGGGGCATTTTGTGAGTTAAATCTTTTGGTTTGAGTTAGAGTATTAGGGTGGCTGGGGGTTTTTTGTTACAATTTGTAAGTTGATTTCTCTTTGTTGTCGAATTATTTTGTAGTTGTGCTTTGCCCTTTAAGTGTACAGATGACTGGGTGTAAGAGATTGTTAAATTCACTCCCAAATTAGAAGTTCTTAGGTATGTTGGTGAGAAAGGTAATAGGCAAAGTCTACGCAAGACTATATATGAGCATGTGAAAGATAAGTCATCAACAACTGTGAGTTTCTTACTATGTGATTTCCATTATGTTTGAAATCTGGCCAAGTAGTGGTTATAGTATGGTACTCGGTATATTGAAAGTTTGAAACATCTTTACCAACATGTTTGTAGAAATTTCCCCTTTATTTGTAGGATTTGTCCATACCCTTTGATGTGCTCTTGACAACATATGACATAGCGTTGATGGAACAAGATTTTCTCTCTTAAATACCCTGACATTATGATGTAATAGATGAAGCTCAAAGGCTTAAAAATCCTTCCAGTGTATGGTTGAGATAGCAAGATATATCTTTCACGCCACCTATATATTACTTTATTTATGATATTTTGGTTTATTTACTAATTTCCAGTTACATCTGATCTAGTTAGTTAAATAAGATATTCTGATTTGTAGATCTTCACAAGTATTGTATAATGTCCTTAACGATAGGTTTCTTATGCCAAGACGGTTGTTGATGACCGGTACACCTACTCAGAACAATATCACTGAACTCTGGGCTTTGATGCATTTTTGCATGCCCTCGGTGTTTGGGACCCTAAACCAGTTTCTTTCATTATTCAAAGAAGCTGGAGATATTTCATCAGGTTACCTTTGTTCTTTACTCTATAGGTTATCTAACTTTAAACTTCATCTAAATCTTTGTTTTGTCCTTTCAGAGTATGGCATATGCTTCGAATCTAGTGTTTGATACTCTTGTTTCCCTCATCTTTAACCTTTGGCTTTTTCATAGACTGAAACCTATTCTTATATTCACTTATTTCTTAAAATCAAGCATTTATGACTTGCAAATCACATGATGCCTATTGCAGCCTACTTATTGTTGGCATCTACGAGGATATAAGGAGATCTATGGTACATGTCTTACACCTTTTCTAGCCTCCTTTTACCAGATAGTACATCATCCAAGTCCAAGGAGCTATTTAAGAGTTTGAAATATATATTGCAAGCCTTTATGCTTCGACGGACAAAATCCAAACTTATTCAGTCGGGAAATCTAGTACTCTCGTCTCTTACTGAGATTACTGTATAAGTTCTCTCTATTGCATTTTTGAGGAAGTTATAAGTTACAATTGCTATTTTTTGGAAATTTTGAACTAATCAATTTAGGTGTGGATTCATTAATGTTTATGGGCCTTCAGTGGAGGATAAGAAAACTAGTTTTTTTAAGAGCGATGTACGTTTCTTAATGGTTAGAGTTTTCTTTATGTGTGGAAGGGGACTTTAATGTCTACTTATCAGAAGAAGAGAAGAATGGTAGAGCTCAAAGCAAAAACTCTATGGATATTTTCAAACATTTTGTTCAACAAGCTGACCTAATTGATCCACCTTTAAATGGAGGAAGGTTTACATGGTGTATTAATCGGGATTTCCCCACTTTTGAAAGACTGGACAGGTTTTTGGTTGATGCTAATTTTCAAGCAACATTTCCTGAAATCATTCAATCTTTACTACCTAAGTCTCTTTCAGATCATAATGCAATTATCCTTGAGAATGGTGGAGTAAATTGAGCCAAGAAACCTCTCAGACTCTTTAATTAGTTGATGGATGAGGATGGTTTTGAGGAGCTGGTCGGTTCATCCATAAAAGATTGTAAGAATAATCAGAAAATAGATGGAATTTTGAGTATTCTAAAAAGAACGAAATGAGCCATTAAAAATTGGGCTGGGAATAGATATCAGTTAGGAAGAGGATAAATTCCCTATATGCTCTTAATGTCAAAGGTGAGATCATCAAAGATCTGGTTTTCATCAAGGTAAGTGTCCGGGACCACTTTTTCGAAGTTTATAATTCTCATTCAACCTTGGAAGTGGAAGATTTAAAACTTAATTTTTTTTCTAGAATCTCCTTGGAGCAACGACTTCTTTTAGAAAATAAGTTTTTGGAGGAATAAATTTGGGGGGCTTTAAACTCGTGTGATAGTAATAAAGCTCCCAGGCTTGACGGATTAAATATGGAATTTTTCAAAAGATTTTGGTCCTTCCTAAAATAAGATATTATGAAATTCTTCCATAATTTTTATTTAGGGAAATAATGGGAACATGGAATAAATCACACTTTCATTACTCTCATTCCGAAGGGTTGCAACATTAGTTTCTTAGATGATTACAGACCTATCAGATTAGTAGGAGGGATGTATAATATTCTTTCAAAGTGTTTTTTGAGGCGATTGAGAAGTTGCATTAGTGATATTATCAGTTCTTCGCAATTTGCTTTCATTACAGGTCGACAAATCCCGGATTGTTCTTTTATTGTTAATGAGGAAGTTGATTTTTGGAGGAAAAAGAAATTAAGGGTTGTATGTTTAAGGTGGATTTTAAGAAGGCTTATGACATGGTGGATTGGCCTATTTTATTTAAAGTGATGGAGAAGATGGGCTTCGGAATCAAATGGAGCAGTTGGATAAGAAAATGTGTAAAAATAGCCTCGGTGTCAGTTTTGGTTAATGGGGTTCCTTCTGATGAATTTCCAATGGCAAAGGGTATTAGACAAGGCAGCACCCTTTCTCCACTGTTGTTCAACTTAGTTGGGGAACTTCTCAACTTATTTCTTCTTAAGGCGGTTTCTGCGGGGTTGTTATGTGGTTTGGTGATAGGTAGGAATGAGGGTTCTTTTAACTTATCTCATCTGCAATTTGTAGATGATCTCATCATTTTTTGTGGTGCCTCGAAGATGTAAATATTAAATGTTAAGAGGGTTTTAGGAGTTTTTGAAGTCATCTATGGTCTTTTACTAAACCTCAATAAAAGATTATTTGGTATAAATACTAGTGAAGAGGATGTCAAGGAGTGGGTGAGGTTTATTGGTGGTTCAGTTGGAAGTCTTCCTTCAGATTACCTTGGCTACCTCTTGGCGTAAACAAAAATTCATCATCCCTATGGGATACTGTTATCCAAAATTTTTACAATAAGCTTGCCGGTTGGAAGGCATCAACACTCTCATTGGCAGGGAGATTAGTATTGGTAAAGGCGGTTCTTTGTTCGCTTCATACATATTATTTGTCCTTATTTAAGATTCCTTCTTCGGTTAATAAAAAACTTAATTACATTATAGAAATGTTTTTATGGGGACAATGAATTGATAAAAATAAGATTCATTGGGTTAAATGGTCCACTGTGTAAATTTAAGAATGAGGGTAGAGTGGGTGTGTTGGATCTAAATGCTATGAACAGAGCTCTCTTAAGAAAATGGTCTTGGAGGTTTGCTAATGATAAAAAGTTTGTTTGGAGGGAGATGATTTGTAGCAAGTAAAATCTCGACTCGACCTTATTGTCTTTGGAAATCGGTGGTGAATAATAATTTTAAAGAAGACTTATTTGGTTCCAAGTTTTACAGCCTGTGTAAAGTCAAGTGGGCAATGGAGAGAATATTCCATTTTGGCAGGACAATTGGGCGTTGGACTCTCCTCTCAAAGTTGTTTTCCCTAGACTGTTTTCCCTTTTTTAAAATAAGAATGGTAAATTAACAAAGTTTGGTGAGTTTCGATCAATAGGCTGGATTTGGCATGTACAGTTGAGGAGAAACTAGACTGACTGGGAATTAGAACAGTGGTCAAATTTGCTATCTGTCACTTCTAAATTTAGTATGTCGCAAGTGTCGAAAGATGGTCTGATATGGAGAGGTAATGAGGTTGGTGTTTACTCTGTTAATTCATGTGTTAAGTCGTGCTCTTTGGGTTAAGAGGATGTTCCTTTTTGGGAGAACATCACGTGGAGGGAATTGGTGCCTCCAAGAGTGGAGTCTTTTATAAAGCAGGTTGTTCTTCATAAATTGGCAGTGAAGACAAAATTAATTAAGAGAAGGGTTTTGGGAATTGTGGATGTTTTATGCCCATTTTGTATGTTGGCGGAGGAATCTTCCTCTCATATATTCTTTTCCTGCTCAGTTGTGTGGACATTATGGAATAAATTCCTGAAGTTTTGGAGATTCAATTCGGTTTTTCAAAAATGTACAAAGTTTTCTTTTAGCTTGTGAAGACTTGAAGTCTAATTCTTTTATTTGGCCCTTTATTCAGGGCGTCATTCTACGGACCATTTGAAAATTCAGGAATGACATTGTGTTTGAAGGGGGAAGTTAGACTAGACCAATTTATTTTTCACGTCAAGATTTAGGCTTGCTTCTTGGTTCTTAGCCAAGTTCAAATAGGTTTCTATTCCTAAGGACACTCTCATCAGTGATCCTTCCCTAGGGGATTTATGTTCGCCCTTCAGCAAATCGATTGTCATACAGTTACCTTGGTCTCCTCCAACTAAGGGCTTCATCAAATTGAATGTAGATGCAGTAATCCGTGGTTATTGGAAAAGAAGTGGAATAGGTGCCATATTAAGAGACGATGGAGGTTCGATTATAGGTTCTTTCCATGAGGCTTATGGCTCGGGTCTGCCTTCTTTGATGGAGCTAAAGGCTGTTTAGAAGGGCTTAATTTTCTTTATTCTTTTCGAGTGTGTATTAAGGGACGATTGATAATTGAAAATGATAGTAAGTTGGTAGTGGAATGGGTTAAGAATTTTGATAGATGTCCAGATGTGTGTGTTACAATTGTCAAGGATATTGCAGATAGGTTAAAAGATTTGGAGGGTGTAATTCGATGGGTTGCTAGGATAGCTAATATTGAGGCAGATGGCTTAGCTAAGGCTAGAATTGGCTAATTAGATTGTTGTTGCTAGGGATGTTTGTTTTTTGTTTTCGGGTTGTTTTGTAAGGGGGTGATTTCATATGTTTTTAAACATTTTGTATCTTTTTTGTTATTAATTAATTATAAGACACTCTTTTCCTCCTTCCGCTCATTAAGGAGAACCTTTAGGCATTCCATTAATCTTGAAGGGGTTTTTTAACGAGGCCTCCCCTTCTTATAAAAAAAAGTTACAAATGCTAATGTGTTTATTTATTTATTTATTTGTTATTTTAGAATGGTTCTATTAATTAGTTTGCAAAAGGTGTATACTTCAATAATAAGAAAGGAACTTCCAAAACTTCTTGCTTTGTTTTCTGGATTGTCTAGCCATCTATCATTACAAAATATTGTATGTTAGATTCCTAACTTTTTAGCTTTGATGTTCAATTATATGCTTTTCCTGAATTTCTTAACATTTCATGAATAAAGGAACTTCCAAAACTTCTTGCTTTGTTTTCTGGATTGTCTAGCCATCAATCATTACAAAATATTGTATGTTAGATTCCTAACTTTTTAGCTTTGATGTTCAATTATATGCTTTTCCTGAATTTCTTAAACATTTCATGAATGACCTCATGTCTTCTTCTAGAAGTTCATATCGCAGTTATCAATATTTTACGATATTAAGATCATATTAAGGACCGATATTATTCAACTACCGTAAGAAGTTGCCTCCCGCGGTGTTGGAGAGTGGTAGCTATTGAGTTGATTGATCCAACAAATAATATTACATGATGATTTAATGTTAATCATTAATATAGTTACTAATTTTTTAACTTTTCTAATTAGTGTTTTTCTCTGTTATGCTCTTATTGTTAATCGTTCTAAATAATTTCTTATCACTTAACACCAATTCTGCTCCTATTGTTACCGCTAGTAACTGGTACTTTTTCTCATGTAACAAATGTTATATATATGTTTGCTTCAGGTCATAGAGATGCTGCTCAAATTATAGTACTAGGATCATCTATTTGTTGGATATAATAACCCATTTCAGGGCATCAATTGTTCTAGGCATTCCATTATTTATTACCACGTCCTATTTCTTTGATCTTTTAAAATGTAGTTGATTAATTTGGTGCTTAGATGTCTTGCTTGTTATCACTCATCAAAAGTTTCAACATCTTTAATGGCGATTTTTGTTTTTCTTATGCTCTATTTTAAATATGTTTAAACTTCTATTGGGCAGATGATTCAGCTAAGAAAAGCATGTAGCCACCCTCCCTGGCACTGAGCCTGTGCCATATGGAGAGGGTGAACACCTAGTTCAGGTATTGCATTGTTGCATATAGCTTTGTAAAGAGTTTAAATAAGGTTTTTGTTGTGTCAAGACTCTAATACTTGAAATAAAAAAAATATAAAACAAAATATATGAAAAAAATTCTTTTACCTTCATCACTCAACTTGCTTTGGGTGAAAAAGAATATGGAAAATGAATCTTGTGTTGTCCATAAAGATTGTTACAGAACATAGTGTGGAACAGGTGAGATCTTATATATACCAGTTAAAATAAAGGCCATCATACCAACTCCTGCCATGAGGCTGAATTAATGCAGGTCATTATGCGAAGAGCGGAAAGGAAGCTGCAGCTTAGTCATAATGTTGTAGGAGATAATATCATGGACCAGGAGAGGAAAGAAATGGCAGGAGCTGAAATGGGTGATTTGTGATCCATCATATTTTGGTTGCATATGTTTGATACTACTAAGGTCAATAATGAAGAAGCACATGAGTTAAAGACATCTGAGCTGAGTGCTATGGTTGAGACAGTAATTGTGATGCGTTATGAACAAACCTTAGGAAAGAATGATTGCAAGTTTTAAATTTATGCAGGGGATTTGATGGATGATCATGATGTTTTTTATAGAAAATTATACCTCATTAAAGAACCCTTCATACCCTACATGTTACAACAGTAACATGAAGAATATAGGAAGGAGAAAAAGAGTGCCTATGAAATTTATTAATCAGAAGAATAATACACAACCAATACCAAACAACCTACTGTTACAACATAACACTGATTACATAACAGTGAAACCAAAACACTCTTCAGAAATACAAACATTTAACAACACCTTAACAACCCAAACAAAACCTATTAATCAACCTATACCATCTTTAGCTAACTTATTCGCTTCCCAATTAGCAGCTCTCAAAATATACCTTATAATAATACCTTGTCCTTCCACACAGGAAGCTATATCTTTCACCAAGGACTGAAACATAGGGATACATAAATCCAAATTTTTATTCCACTTTATTGCAATACTATATTCCGATTCAAGAATAATCCTTTGACTTGGAACATATCATGCTTCTTCAAAAAGAAACAACCCTCTTTTGATCGCAAATAGCTCTGCAAGTGTAGGAGGAAGTATAGGAGGACCACCCCCAACCTTATCTGAAAATGAACCAAGCAGCATACCTCTTCTATAACTAATCAAACCACCTATTCCTCCTTTATCCCATCCCTTAACCAACGCACCATCTACAATAAGTTTTATGAACCCATCCGGAGGAGGTACCCACCAAGATGAAGGAGAACAACCCTTTTTTTGTCTTCCCACTAAATCTGCCAATTTTATATCACGCTAAGGAGTCAAAAGGAATATGTACATCCTTAAATCTAGCACCAAACCAAGAAGCAATTCTAAATCGATCAAGAAAGAATAACAGCGCAATATCCACCTTCCTTTTCTGAAAAATTATCTCATTCCTACACTTTCAAACCAACCACAACGTCGCCCTTGGAATGAATTTCCAAATAATGGATCTCGGAATTTAGTCATCCCACAAAATGATAAAAGCAATCAAATTTTTTGGAACCACAAAAAAACATTCCAATAATTCAAAAATCTAGACCACAAACCCCATACCACCTCACAATGCTAAAAAAGATGTGAAATCGACTCCACAAACTTACCACACATCGGACATAAGGTGTCATCAATCCCAACCACTCCTCGCTTCAACAGTTCCTCCTTAACCGCCACTCTCTGATGTGCAAATTGCCAAACAAAAGTTTCCATGCGGGGTAGTGCTACCCCTACCCATACATGCCTTTCCCAAGTACAATCCTTCCCCTCATTACCAACCCGATCAAAAAAATTCTTGATGCATGATTTAGTTGAAACACAACCCTCTCCATTCCATAACCATATCCAAGAATCTTATTCTAATGGTGACAAAGTGATATTATTCAACATAGAAATAAGCTGTAACCATTGTTCAACCTCCCAATCCACCAATTTCCTTATCACTTGAATATCCGACACCCATCCTGTAACATTATTCACCCTGAATTCTACAACTTTACCCCCTTTATTGTTCGAAAGAGCAAAAAACCTCGGGAATCGATCTTTAAGAGGAACCAATCCCAACCATACATCATGCCAAAACTCCACTGATTCTCCATTTCCAGCTCTCAAACACATATTTTTCCTAAGATAATCCCCAAATTCATCGCTAGAAAAGAAGTTCTTAACAACTCCTCTCTAAATCCAATAAACATGTGTTGTCCAAGTATTCCCAATCATCATAGAATTCGAATCCAAGTTGTACACACAACACACAACCCTTTTCCACCAAGAGATATTTTCTGAAGCAAATTTCCATACCCATTTTCCCATAAGAGCCCTGTTCAAGTGAACCAAATTTAGAATCCCTAAACCCCCAACCTCTTAGGTTTACACTTCAAATTCCAATTCACCCAATGAATGTTCCTTTTTTCTGTCGAACCCCCCCCCAAAGAAAGGATGTCATGATAGAATTTAATTTGTTTAACACACTAATTGGAATCCGAAAAATAGAAAGAAAATAAATGGGAAGAGAGGACAACACTGATTTCACCAAAACCGCCCTGCCAGCCAACTATAAAGACTTAGCCTTTCATCCAGCCAACTTGTTATAAAATCTCTGTACAACCGACTCCCACAAGGTAAACGAATTCCTCTTAGTCCCCAATGGTAAACCTAAATACTCGGATAGAAAAGATCCCATTGAACAACTAATTTCCTTAGCCCAAGAAGCTAACACCTCCTCCTCAACATTATTTCCAAATATTCTGCTCTTAGCTAGATTTAACTTCAATCCCACCAATAATTCAAAAATTAATAGCACCGTTCTAAAGTTCATCAAATCATGAATAGAGGCCTTGCTAAAAATTATAAGATCGTCCACAAATTGCAAATGCGATAACATGAAGGAACGTTCATGAGTACCTAGCTCGAAACCCGAAAATAGTCCATTGTCCACTGCTTTAACCAATTGCAAGTGTAACAACTCACCATCCAAATTAAACAACATAGGAGATAGCGAACATCCCTGTCTTAATACTCTTGTAGTGTGAATTTTCTCTGTAGGTCTCCCATTCACTAAAACTGAGATGGAAGTAGTTGACACGCATTGATAAATCCAAGAACGCAATTTATCAACAAACCCCATTTTACTCATTATTTTCAGCAAAATCAACCAATCCACCGAATCATAAGCTCTCTTAAAGTTCACCTTAAAGACTACCCCCTTCAATCCTTTTTTTCTCCAAAAATCAAAATATTCATTTGCAATAAAAGAACAATCCATAACGTGTATCCCCGGTATAAACGCAAATTGTGACGGACTTATAATTCCATTAATGCACAAACTCAACCTTCTAGCCAAGACCTTTGAAAGAATTTTATATATCACTCCAACAAGGCTAATTGGCCTAAAATCTTCTAACCCTCCAGATTAATCCTCTTAGGTATAAGAGAAATAAAAGAGTGATCCACCTCAATGTCCCATTCCTTCCCCTCATAAAACTCCTTAAAAACAACACAATAACTTCTTTCAAACTTGGCCAAAATTTCTGAAAAACCCTAAATTCAATCCACCAAGACTAGGTTCTTTGTTGCTATCCAAATAAGCAATTGCTTCCCAAATTTCCTCTTCAGTAAATGGCTTCTCAAGAGCCATATTTTGCTCTTTCAAAAGTTTTAAAAACTCCAAATCCAATTCCTCAACCTCCAAGGTATTTTTTTGAATAAACATTCCTTTAAAGAACTCCACCACCTAAGCTTTAATTAAGATAGGATCAAAAGTGACTTCATTATCCACTTTAAGGGACTTAATACAGTTTCTCCTCCCTTTAACTCTAGCACTTTGTTGAAAGAATATTGTTTTCTTGTCTCATTCCAAACTCCACTTCAATTTTGACTTTTGTAGCCAAATCAATTATTCTTTCTTATAAAGGTCCCATAATTCTTTTTTTTTAGCTTCCACTATTGACTTCATTGACACCGTGGGAAGGCCTTGTTGTATATCCAATTCCATCTCCTGAATTTCTTTCTCCAGCCTACTAATTTTTCCGATAAGCTGTAGATAACCTTTCCTAGACCATCTCTTTACCACATCCTTCACCCTATTTAACACAATGGAGATGGGTTTTCTATTTTTTTCTTTATATATTTTAACCAATCCCTCCTCCATCATCTCACCAAACCTATCCTCCTCCATGACATAGTTAAACATCCTGAAGGGTTTAGGACCCCTATTCCATTCACTATTTTCCAGCAGAATCATATTATGATTAAAAACAGACCTTGATTGAAGGCTTTGACTTATCTTGGAAAATAATTATACTAACCTCTGATCAACCAGGAAACGATCCAATCTCACATAAGTCAGAACTTCCATATTGTTACACCATGTAAATCGACCTCCAAACAAAGGCAAATCTACCAAATTAGCTTTACTCACAAAATCTTTTAAAACACTCATTGAAACCAAATTCACAGCACCTCCAACTTTCTCTTCCTATGACAAAACAACATTAAAGTCCTCTCTTAAACATAATGGGCAATCTACATTCTCCAAAAAGGATAATAACTCCACAAAAAATAGCTCCTTTTTGTATCCACACTCGGACCATACATATTTATGAAAAACAAATCCTTGATAAACCTTCTATAATTCCCTTTATTGACACAAATCTCCCATGAATGACTTTTTCCTTCACAATAAACTCCTCCTTATTCCCTATAGGATTCTTCTCATCAGTAAACCTCCTTACAGATCGAGCTTTAACCCTCCTACCCAAACCCCTAACATTCAAAGACATTAATAACCACTCAACCATTATCGTCGTTCTATAACCTTGTTAGCCTATTCCAATTACCTTCCCCCATGCAATTCTCACTCCTTCACTAAAGGATCCGCTTTGTTCATGAATGCTTTCTCACCTCCTCTAAACTTAACACCACACAGTTTGCTAACATTTCAACATTCTAATGCCTCTGCCACTCCCTCTGCCTCATTTGAAGTAAAATAATCTGACCCTTTACCAATGTAACTCATAACACCCCAACTTCTAGATCTTGAATAAACATTATTGTAAATACTTCTCTTTGCTTTACTAACTGATGCAGTCTTACCAGAATATCGATGTTGGGATGGAGAGACAGGCCGATTTGGAAAGCCTAATGCATACTGTTCAACATACTTCACGTCTGCAGACAAATAGCATTCTCTATTTGGTCTTAAGCTCCCTTTATCAGGCCCACTTACCTCAAGCCTATCCAAGCTACTATTAAGCTCATTTTCCTGGTCAACCATATCATGCCCCGAAGTGACACCTCCCATAATATTCCATATTTCTCTCCCTTCATTAAAAACTTGTGACATAATCTAGTAGATGGGGACAACACCTACTGCTATCTCCTCCCTACACAAGTTAACAACAAAAATATTTTTTATCCCATTTTTCCTTTCAAACTCCCATCGATCTCTGTGCTACCGCTTTGTTGAGAGCCTCGACCCATGCTTCTACCCTGTTCTAAGCGTCTAACACTGACTGCTTGCCCACCTGCCCTACCAGACCTTCCTAAACATCCCCTTTGCTTCAATCCGATGAATTATCCACCCAAGGATCCACTGACACACCCTCTTCAACAACATCTGCAAACTCAGGAAAGAAATCTTCACTACCTTAAACCTTAATCTTGATAATGAACGATCTCCCATAGGTGTTAATAGTGATATGAGAAGGAATATCAAATAGACTCTCAACCCTCAGAAGCATCTGCGCTACTCTACAATCCACTATTTAGAATGTTTCCTCCTGAATCTTCACTACCTTGATCCATCTCGATGCCATACTAGTAAAAAATGGAACCGACCAGCAGTTTAATGGAACACCTATCATGGAAATTGAACAATAAGCTAATGGAACACACCCATCCTCCAAAATGGACTCCAACCTTTCGAACCAGAAGGACAAAGCCTCCCACTTATCTTCCATTTCTACCACTTTCTCCTCCTCTGTCTGGAAGATTAACAAACAAGCATTTTTTGAATAACCCCACCTTACCACCTTGACATTGTAGCCCTAATTCCATAATGCCTTCTGCAAAAATCAACTTCAAAAACCGCCTTGTAAATGTCTGTTAAAGACGATCTCAACCATAGTCTTTCCTCCACCGGAATAAAAACTTCCAAAGGCTTTTTCACCTCCTCTTATCTCCAAAGCTACTCACTTGAAAACCTTCTGGAAATTTTTTCACGCCCACTATTGTATCCTTATAAGTCCTACCATCATAAAAATTGTTCATCAACTCCATCTTCCCTACACATTTAACTAGAGATATCAGTATTCTCCCCTTCAATACCTCTGCTCCAACATCTTTTGACCCCTCCTCGCTATCACACTTCATGCTCCTTGTCACACTGTTCTTCTCATATTTCACAATCGTCACTAATACTCTCCTCCCATCCACCATGGTGTTGTTTATCTTTTCTTTTGCAAACATATTTTCATTTTATTTAGCTCTCTTGTTAACAAACGGAATGAACACCTTAATAACCTTGCCATGATAACTAAAATGTTCCCATAAAGCACATATATGCACCCTCCTACTAAGATTATCAATGAATGTTAACCACGTTACCCCTCCAGGAACCTCTCTACCTCTACCTGAAGAACCATTACTTTCGACTCCTCACTCTCTCTCTAACTCTCTCTCCCATTCTCTCTCTTGCCCTAAATCATATAAATAATTGAAAGGGAAATTTTATCCAATAAAGTTTTTAGTCATATGGAGCATCAAGAATCATACCCCCTTTAGTCTTAAGATTCTAAAATGTCCAATAACATTGGTCATGATGTAATTATTAGAGAGAGTTTCGCCAGTACAGATTCTGATCTTGATGAGGATTTATATCTCTCTTGGGTTGAAAAATTCAAGGTAGCCTCATAGTCAGGTGATAATCAAATCATGGAGTTGGGAAGTAGAAGGAACCTTTCTGAGGACATACATCTAAAAGTTGAGGCTGCAAAGAAGAAGGAAACGAAAAAGAAGAAGGTTAAGTGGGTAGCTCATGGATACCATTCACTTTCTGTCCAAGATCCTTGCCTAATGGATGTGGATATGCTGTCAAATTCTGGTTCAATTTTTTGTCTATTGTGATTGTACTGATCCCTCAAAAGTTTGTCCATATGAGCCTTCTATAATATTCAGGTTAGTTTCTTGTAGATATCCATCTTAGCCTTCTCAATATTATCCTGATTGGAGGACTAATGATGGTGGGTAATTTCCTCCATGATCAAACATACTGCTAGAATGTGAGGCACATAGTTATATAAATCGCTCATTTGGCCACGATCTACGTACTGAACGTTGCGATCCAAAACGCGGTACGAACGCGTTCGGATCGTTTCAAAATCACGATTGGATCGTTTCAAAATCGCGATTCAGTACATCATAGTTTTGCAGCATGGATAAGAGGAGATGCAATCAGAAAAATAAAGGGATTGGGGGTTTGAGAGAAAAAATCAGAGGAGAATAAGAGGGAGAGGGGAAACCGTTTCAAAATAGCTCCTCGTCGGGGCTGATGATCGATGATCGAAGCCTTTTGGGTTTCCTTCTCAGGTGATGGAAGAGAAGAGGGTTTGAAGTTGCTCGGGTCTGGGGCTGTGAAGACTTTCGGCCATGCGGGTGTGAGGAGTAGAGGATGAAGAAGAGAAGAGGTTCAAAACGACGCAGGGGGAAGGGATTAGGTTTAGCATAAATTATGATATATTTTTAGGTTAAATTTTAAAGGCTTTAGATAGTTTGGTTAAACGATGTCGTTTAATTGTGGTCCAGGGTGGTCCATTTTTGTTCGTGTGGGTTTATTCCTAAAGGAGCCATGCTCATTTTTTATTAAATTTATTTTAGTCCTTAAATCAGATTTATGCATATTAGATTTTGAGATTTGAATTATTTTGTTCCTAAAGGAGCCATGCATAATTGATCTCTATCTAAGAAACTGGTACATCGTACCAATTTATATGGTACATTATACCGGAGCGATCTGAAAGAAGTCTACCCCCATCGTACTGAATTTTAGGGACCTAGCGAATTGTGATCCCGTTCAACGTTCCCGTACCGAGCGTACCGTGATCCATGTGACTATGGTGAGGCACAACTACAGCATTGGTTGCTAAAATGGCCAAGATATGTGATGGATGGAATTCATTTACAAATACCTTTTTTAAAGCATTTTTGAACTGAATGCATAATAAATCACATGGTTCTTTCTTTTGAGCCACCTTTAAAACTTTACATATAATTTGAAAGTGAGCTTCTTCCCTTAATATTTTAAGTGATTGTGTACCCCCTCCCTATTTTTTATCTCCATGGTAGCTTAAAAGTGTGCTCATACTATATTCATGTTAATATTTCAACTTATGAATTTCTTATTTGCACAGGTACATTGAAATTTAAATTTGTGCCTCTTGTCAATTTTTTGACATTTAAATGCTTAGGAAGTTAAAATCGTATTTTTATTTTTATCTTTGATTTAATGTTATTCGACAGTTGTGTTGATAAATATGGAAATTGGGGTCGTGGTGGAATGTTTGATGCTATAGCAAAGCATTCTGCTGGTATTCCTGTTGCATATGAACAAGCTTCCGAGTTTCAGGATCTTCATCTTGGTGATTTCCCATCTTATAAGAATCAATGGTCAGCTAACTAACTTGAAGAATTCTTCTTTCGGTTTTTATACATGTTTATGATTTTCTCCGTCGCCCTCCATTTTCTTCCATGCCGAGGATGTCAAGGAAGATGATGCTCCATTTTGGGTTGGTTTGGCAGTCGTACAATATTATAATCTGAGACATAAAATTCCCTGTGGTGACATCTCTATGCCTGATTTCGAACGCTGTTTATCGAAGGCATCATTCTCAGCAACTGAAAATTATGGTAGGCTTCTTAGTTAATGTATCTTACACCACCCTCATCATCAATGATTGATTGATATTACATCTTAAAAGTGATCAAGTTAGATTGTGCATCAATACCTTCAAGTTGACAAACAAATCAAACATCTCATGCATCTCAAGCACACCCAATCACGACAAAACCTTATTAGAGTTCTTAGTCCATGGAAAATAAATCCACAATGAAACTGTGAGCACCATTTTCCAACGGGCCTAAAGCCTAAACCCAAAACCGAGACAGACTCGAATCGAGTCCAAACCAAACCCGACCCAGATCTGTCTAACAAGCCGCCCATCACCCCCAGTCAGCATCTACCATTTGCTGCCCCAACCAAAAGCCAACCAGTCTCGGAAATGCTGCCATAACACTCCACATGAGTTCAATAAAAACAACAAGCAAACAAACAAATGGAATCAATTGGATTTCTTTGTAATATGGGTATAAAACCCAATCAACAAATATGTAAAAGCTCGCTCTCGGTTCCAAAAAACCACTATAACTTTGTTTTCTTAAAAAGCAGTAAGGCATTCGAGGTTTATTTATTTTCTTTTCGAGTATTTTTTTGTTTCTTATTTCTAATCATCTCTGCAATATATATATTTTCTTTCTTTTCGAATAAACTCGTCCATTTTTCGAATGATAATAAAAATGAAAAAAATGAAGATTCTAAATAAAAAACTAACAACTATATCCAACCATTTTTTTACAGTAAATAGCACAAAAATAAAAGGTTAGATCGGAATCTTACCCCGAGTCATATGTGTAGCCGGAGTCTGTAGGGAAGCTGATGGGTCAGGGCATTTCCTTCGAATTTAGGGGCGATTTTTGGCATTTTTAGCCCCAAAGGGGGACTTAGGGGGTTGGATCTAGCTTTGGGTTTTTTGGGGGGTTTCATACAGTGGTCGACCGGCGGTCGTAATTGGTTTGGGGTCGGTCGGTAATGGGCTGAAGGAGGGAGGGGGTGAGTGTTTCTCTATCTTTTTTTGTTTTTGCTTGAAATGAAAAAAAGACAAAAGATTGGTATTTATAAAACAAGTGTGGGGAAATTGCACACAGGTCCCCCTAATTTACCCGTATTTTTGTAAAGAGGTCACTTGAAGGGACCGATTTTGTGATTTTACCATTTATGTTTTTGCTTTATAATTTTTGGTATAATCTTCTTTTAATCCCCTTATTTTTAGCGTATTTTTACACTTTGGTCATGTGTAGTGACCTTTTATTTTTTTAAAATTTAGCGGATCGATTTCGCAATTTTGCATTTTTTTAAAATATTTTTGGCTTAAATTTAGTTTGGTAATTTTATATTTTGAAATTAGGTCCTCATATTTTTTGTTTATTTTATATTGTTTTTATTTTACTGTTTTTTATTTTTATTTTTTGATATTTTATTTTTTAAAATTAAATCGTTTAAATAATTCATTATTTCATAGTTTAAATTCTTAGATTTAGTTTTAAATTAGATTAACCCTCGAATCAAGCTTATCAATTAGGATGACACTCTAGTTTAATTAGGGAGCAATTCGAGTCGAGTTTTCATATAAGATGTTCGATTACTCGAATCGATTGCTTGATCCTAAAATTAATTAATAATTAATATTATCTAAAAAACTTTAAGTGTAATAATTTAGATAATAATTAGGTTTTTAATTAACCCATAGCTTTAGAAAATATCAATCTAGGTCCTTAGACATTCAAATCTTTTAGAAATCGATATTTTTAGAACCTGACCTTTTTAGTCCTCGATCTTTGATTAATATTTTAATTTTGACATAATTAAATAGGTTAAATAGAGCCTCCACTTTTAGATAGATTTTAATATAGCCCCCCTAATTTAGGGAATAATCCGAGTCGGACCTCGCGTAAATGCTCAAGGGACCACCTCGGTTATTCGATTCAATAATCGGTTTAAAAATCAACTAGGGTTAATATTAGAACATACACTTCTAGGTTTTGAGCCTTTAGGTCCTTTAATTTTCATAATTTGACACTTTAAGATAGAAAAACCTTAATTTACTTTTAGTTCAATTAGGATAAATAAAATTTATTTGATTGCATTTAATTTTTGGCCCTAAGGCAATGTTCATTTATTAGGGAAATAATAGTATAGCCCCCATAATCATGTTCAGGGGTGACTACTAGTGATTCCCGAAATAAGTTGACATCATTTTCAAAACCGCATAATGATTTTTTAAAATTAAGGCAATGTCCGGTTATTAGGCACAATAGCTGATATCCCACGTTTATGCTAGTGGGTGAATGTTATCAGCCTTAGTAAATGAATACACTTTTCAACCTTTTGCATCCATAATGATTTTTAAATTAAATAAAGATCCAACTCACATTTTTTATTTTAAATATAGGGTAATCAACTAGGTACCAATTTTTGGGCTCTTTTGGGGGTGTTAATCCTTCCCTACTCGTAACTAACTCCCGAACCCGATTTATGGATTTTCGCAAACCTTAAAACTCGTTGTTTTGATAAAAATAAAATGTTTTATTAAAATCACCCGATTTTTACGGTGTCCCAATCGCACCTTAAATGATTGGTGGTGACTCCCTACATTTCAAAAAATCTTTTCATAGAAAAAACCCCCGAGTCGATATCAGTCTTTCCCCGCTCAGGAGAAAATTGGTGTCGACGGCTTGGCGACTTCATTGGGGACTTTTGTTTTAAAAATAAATTGAGAGTCGAGCCACAAGTTGGTTACCCTATATTTAGTATTTTAGGAAATTATGAGTTCGATATTGTTTTAATTTATAGTTCATTATGCTATTTCAAAAGAAAAAAATATTTTCTCTTTGATTAATGCTTACACTTCTGTGAATTTATTTAAGATTGTTGCATATCATAGCTCTAAACCCAAGCTCAATCCTGGTTTACCTAAGTTGGGAGAAACGTCACACCTCATGAGAATCATTGGGCTTCCTTGTGTGGTTCTGATAAAGTATCTCTGGAAAGCACCCTAAGTTGCCTATCCGAAGATCATATCTGAGGTACGCTTTTAGTGGTGTGATCCCCTAAGTCAAATTCGATTCAAAAGTCTGTAATGGGCCAGAATCAAACTCAACATTAGTAGGTTATAAAGATAGCTCGGGAACCTTTGCTAGAACCCAACCCCATATAGAGAATTTAGTAAGCCTACCCCGCTAGATCCATGTGTATAGCCTAAGAGAATTATAACACATGCAGTTAGGACTATTAATTTTCTTTGTATACTTTATTTGTTAGTCTCAACATTGAGTCGAATTTAATTATTATTACTAAGAATACATTTTTTTTACTAATCATATTAACTGACGCGATTCTTTTTGTCTTGTTTCTATGACTAACATTGATTTCCTTTTGTCTATTTTGGTTGCATTTTTTCATGAGCATGACATATCATTCAAGGTATTGATCCCTTAAATAACTGGTCATTTAGAAGGTTTTTGAAAAACAACACCCACAGTAATGCCTTTCGCTGGGATCGGAAGAATTTCGGAGGTGCTCTACCTAGATCGAGCAGTGTCAAGAAAGAGTCTACCTACTGAGAAGGAAGACGTATACCTGCTGAGGTAACAAGTTGTATTCAAGAAGATTCGACGCTGAAGCCAACAGTTGAAGACCACGAACCGACTCAAAAGATTACTGAAAGTAGGATATGAATGAAGCTTTGAAGATAATGCAGTACCAAGATGCTCGCAGGAGCTGGACAACTCATAGGTGGACCAGATTTTCACTTCCCTAGTGTGCCGAGACATTGTCGGTTTTCAAGAATTGTTCAAGGAACATTTATTTCTGGGATAAACTCCTTGTTGTATTTACATCTCGCATTTTTCACTCCCATTTTTGCATCTTTGCATTTGCATGTGAATCTTTGCATTTTTGCTTTAGTATATATATATATATTGTACATTACATGGTATACATTGCATCTCAACATGTGCACTAATCATGGATCCTGAGAGTAACTCATGGAGAATCTTGTGATTAAAGTTTTGAGTCACCCTTTCATAACAAAAAAGAATTGGAAGTTATGGATATGATATTAGCACTATCTGAAGTTCGAGGCACATCACCGAAAATGGTGAAACATTGAAGCGTAAGGTTCAACATTTAATCGATTCAGGTGCATGGACATTCGATGAATGATGGGGCATTCTGATACAAACCGAGAAAAATCATTGCAGCCACTAGGAACTTTTGAGGCACTCGCATATTGTCTTATTTGAATTTATTTTCTTTCTCTTTTCGTTAAAAGGTTTGTAAGTCACTTGACAATCGAACATTTTAAATAAAATGCTACCTACTGATGTTATGATCAATGGATAATTTTTAGACTCAAAATTCTTTAAATATCCACTAGATTAAAAGATCTTTTAAAAATCAGAATTATAGATTTTTGTCAAAATGACAAGATTGAAAATTGATAAAACAAGGACTCTTAACCTTACCACAGATGATACATTCAAACCCCATACCCTTCTCTTGCAGGGACCACTATGGATTTCTCCTCTCATGAGGAAATGATCAAAAGGCTTGGCATTTAGGTATGAATAGGAGCAAACTAAATGGGGCATCCCTTGTGTATGACATTGGAAAACTTCCTAGACTACACTTTTGTTGAAGATGTTCAATGATGATCATAATCTTCTCAAATGGAATAGTGGAGTATACGAATTTAGTTTCAGTCAGTTGTTTGGGAATTGAGCTCTAAATGTGGTATTTCTTGACTATCAAAGACACCTAGACTATAACAAGTTCTTCTCGATGAGGTTAAGAAATTCTAAATATGAATCCTCAAAAGGTTAATAAATTATTATTATACAATAAAGTTGAGCTATTCCACTAAAGCAATTAGTTATAGAGGAAACTAAAAAGGCATGACTTTATGAATATATTTCATTCGTACCATGACATTACTCGGATACTAGGCAGTTTGGTGTTTGCTCTACTACAATTGTCACGTCGAAGATCTCATGATGTGATGAACCCTTCAGCTAGCCCAATGAAGGCGATCATAATATATAAAATAAAGTTGAATTCAGCTAGCCAAACAAAGGCAAATTAAATCAAGTTGATCTACTAATGAGTTTCGATGAAAATGGAATAAGGGAATCGAGGAACACTTGTTATAGTCGACTTCACACAAGCAATCAGGAATTTTATATTTTAGACTGATGTACCTGAACTACCTCTGCTAAAGGAAGTCTATGAAGGTTGAACAAATTAAAGATTTTAGAGAACCAAAATAGAAGTGTTCTAGAAAGTCTAGTGATTGATTATGCTAGTTGCGTCATTTTGTCTGCATCTAATTAAAATGAAAAGCCAATGAAGAGGGGGATGTCAGAAGGTTCAAAGGGACCGAAACAAATGACATTTCGATGACTAAAACCTTAGAAACTTAAAGGAGCAAACTTGAAACCAACCCATCAATTTTGACACATGTAAAAGAGGTATAACTTTGAAAGATTAAAAGAACTGTTGATTCTCTTGATATTTAGTGAACTCATGTTCTGTGATTTGTTTCAATTGTGAACCTAAAAGAAGGACATTTTTCCGTATTTTGAAAATAAAAAGAAAGAAAACATTTTCAAACAGGACAATCTCTCTAGAGAGTTTTACCTTGGAAATTGCAGAGGACTCTCAGACCTAGAGGATCAAAATTAGAAGTTGGGGTAAAGAATCTGAATGTTAGAGAGCAAGAAAAGCATATTTTTGCATAAAGATGCAATGGTATACCTTGGTGTGAGAGGATAATGGAGACGAACAAATCAAGAAGGGAACCAAGATTGCTTGAGCAAATTTCACTGCTATTAACCAAGAAAAACATGCAATATATACACATGAATTTGCATCTTTGCATCAAAACACATTTTTACAGATTTTTCAAGAAAAGAATAGAAGAAAAAAACATAACTCAAGCCTTGAATGAAGGGAATTATATTCCGAGTAACAAAACCTCAAGAATTGAGGAACCCAAACCAACAAGAATTATCACTTTTGTGTGGGGGCCCGTTGCCCAAATTACAAGATATTTTCAAAAGAAATTTTTTAAAGAAACTAAGCTTGATTTTCAGAGGTTCTTGATGATGATTTTCAAAGAATTTCTTAAAAGAAGCTAAGCCTAATTTTTAGAGTTTTCTTGATGTTTTCAAATGAGTTTTTAGAAATTAAGCTTAATTTTCAGGGCTTTCTTGAGATCATTTCTAAAGAATTTTTTCAAGGAAGCTAAGCCTAATTTTAGGTGTTTTTTTATGTTTTCAAAAGATTTTTTTAAGAAACTAAGCCTGATATTCAGGGGTTTCTTGATGATGATTTCAATGAATTTTTAAAAGAAACTAAGCCTGATTTTTATGGGTTTCTTGATGTTTTCAAATGGGTTTTTAGAAACAAAGCTTGATTTTGAGGGGTTTCTTGATGATTATTTCAAAAGAATTTTTTTAAGAAGCTAAGCCTAATTTTTAGGGGTTTCTTGATGATAACTGAAAACGAAAGATTTTAAGAAACTAGGCCTGATTTTCAAGGGTTTCTTGATGAGTAAGTCCTTCGGGCCATCAATAAGTATTTCAAGCATGATGCTTAAATCCTTTGGGTCATCTACAAGTCTTTTGATCAAGATGATAAGTCATTTGGGCCGTCCATAAGGATGTTTTCAACATTTTCAAAATGGAGAGTTCATAATGAGAATAACACATCTGATAGAGGGAGAAGAAGTTCATAATGAGAAGAGCTTGTTCGACCTATCACTCGATTCACGGTATTTTGAATCAGTGATGCCTTGCTTGAGGGATTAACACTTCAAATGGAGAGTTCATAATGAGAATAATTCATCCGACAGACGGAGAAGAAGTTTATAATGAGAAGAGCTTGTTCAACCTATCGCTCGATTCAGAACATTTCGAATCAACAATGCCTCACTTGAGGGATCAACTTATCGCTTGAGATAGTTTTACTCGAAACAGAAGATTTTATCTCGCTTGAGATAGTTTCACTCGAAACAGAATATTTATCTCACTTGAGATTATTTTTCTTAAAATGAACAATGCCCCATCAGAGGGGATAACATTTCCTTTGCTACATTCACAACACTTTGAATCAATGACGCCTCGCTTGAGGATCAATAATTCCTTTGCTTGGTTCACAATACATCGAATCAGCGACGCCTCACGTGAGGGACCAATATTTCTAGTAGAAAATTCATTATGAAGAGCTTGTTCAACATTTTCTCGATTCACGTCATTTTGAATCAGTAACACATCACTCGAGGGATCAACATTTCCAGCGAAAAAACAATGATGAGAAAACTCGTAGATTGAAGAACCGAAGATGGAGACTCAGCCAAAAGAACGGAGCAAGATGACATCATTTGCAGCAAGGACTCGACGACGAGCAAAGAGGGGCAGTTGTGGGCACTATTTTCCAACATACCTCAAGCCCAATACCAAATTTGAGATAGAATAGAACCGAGTCCAAACCAAACCCGACCTGATCTATCTAACCAGTCATCCATCACCCCCAGTCAGCATCCACCATTTGCTGCCCCAACCAAAAGCCACTCTCGCTCTGCACCGGTCTCAGCAAAGCTATGTCAACACTCCACGCGATCTCAACAAAAACAACAACCAAACAAACAAATTGAATTAGTTGAATTTCTCTGTAATATGGGTATAAAACCCAACCAACAAACCCGTAAAAGCTCTCTCTCTCTCAGTTCCAAAAAACCACTGTAACTTTGTTTTCTTCAAAAGCAGTAAAACATTCAAGATTTATTTATTTTTTTCGAGTATTTTTGTTTCCTATTTCGAATCATCTCTGTATATATATATATATATATATATATATATCTATCTCTCGAATAAACTCATCCATTTTTCAAATGATAATTAAAAAGGAAAAAATGAAGTTTCGAAACCAAAAACTAACAACTATATCCAACCAATTTTATAGTAAATAACGAAAAAAAGGCTAGATCGGAATCTTACCCGAGCCGTACGCGTCGCCCGAGTCCAAAGGGGAGCTGAAGGGCCAGGGACTTTCATTCGGATTTAGGGACTTTTTCAGTATTTTTAGCCTCAAAGGAGGACTTAGGGGGTTAGATCTAGCTTTGGGGGTTTTTGGGAGTTTTTTGGTGTTTTCGGTCGCCGTGTGCAACGGCCGGAGCATGTTTCTCTGTTTTCTTTTTGTTTTCTTCTTCTTTTTTTGCTTGAAATGAAAAAATACCAAGGATTGGTATTTATAAAATAAGTTAGGGGAAATTGCACTTAGGTCCCTAACTTACCTTTGTTTTTGCAAAGAGGTCACTGGAAGGAACTGGTTTTGTGATTTTACCATTTCTATTTTTTTGTATAATTTTCTTTTAATCCCCCTACTTTTAGCGTATTTTTACACTTTGCTCATGTGTAGTGACCTTTTATTTTTTAAAAATTTTGTGGATCGATTTTGTAATTTTGCCTTTTTATTTTTAACAGATTTGTTAGGCTTAAATAAATTGTTTATTTTCCTTTACGTCCCTATAATTTAATATGTTTTTTTTTATTTTTCCCCTAATCTATTTATTTTTTATTTTATTTTGATTTAGCTTTTGAATTTTAATTTAATTTATTTAAGTCCCATTTTATGTTTAAGTTGTTCCCATTTAGTTGATAATTTTATATTTATGCAAATAGGTCCTCATATTTTCTCTTTATCTTATTTTTATTTTATGTTATTTTTATTTTACTATTTTTTATTTTTATTATTTGATATTTTTTTAAAATAAATTGTTTAAATAGTGCATTATTTCATAGTTTAAATTCTTAGATTTAGTTTTAAATTAGATTAACCCTCGAATCAAGCTTATCAATTAAGACGACACTCTAGTTTAATTAGGGAGCAATTCGAGTCGAGTTTTCGCATAAGATGCCCGATTACTCGAATTGATTGCTCGATCCTAAAATTAATTAATAATTAATATTCTCTAAAAAACTTTAAGTGTAATAATTTAGTTAATAATTAGGTTTTTAATTAGCCCTTAGCTTTAGAAATTATCAATCTAGGTCCTTAGACTTTCAAATCTTTTAGAAATTGACCTTTTTAGGCCTTGAAATTTAATTAGTGTTTTAATTTTGACATAATTAAATAGGTTAAATAGAGCCTCAACTTTTAGATAGATTTTAATATAGTCCCCCTAATTTAGGGAATAATCCGAGTCGGCCCTCGCGTAAATGCTCAAGGGACCACTGCAGTTATTCGATTCAATAATCGCTTTAAAAATCAACTAGGGTTAATATTAGAACATACATTTCTATTTTTTAGCCTTTAGGCCTTTTAATTTTCATAATTTGACACTTTAAGATAGAAAAACCTTAATTTACTTTTAGTTCAATTAGGATAAATAAAATTTGTTTGATCGCGTTTTATTTTTAGCCCTAACGAAATGTTCACTTATTAGGGAATTAATAGTATATCCCCCCACAATCATGCTCACGGGAGACTACTGGTGATTCCCAAAATAAGTCTACATTATTTTCAAAACCGCATCATGTTTTTTAAAATTAAGGCAATGTCCGGTTATTAGGTACAATAACATATCTCCCGCGTTTATGCTAGGGGTGAAAGTTATTGACCTTAATAAACGAATACCCTTTTCAACTTTTTTGCATCCGTAATGATTTTTAAATTAAATAAAGATCCAACTCAAATTTTTGATTTTAAATATAGGGTAATCAACTAAGTACCAATTTTTTAGCGCTTGTAGGGGTGCTAATCCTTCCCCACGCGTAACTGACTCCATAACCCAATTTCTGGATTTTCGTAGACCTTAAAACTCGATGTTTTAATAAAATTAAAATGTTTTTTTTTAAATCACCCTGTTTTTACGGTGTCCCAATCGCATCTTAGATGATTGGTGGTGACTCCCTACATTTCAAAAATCTTTTCAAAAAGAAACCCTGAGTCGGTATCAATCTTTCCCCGCCCGGGTGAAAAATAGTGTCGACAGATAATTCCCATATCACCTTTCCAAAAGTTCATGTTATTACATAATGGCTTATATAACAAATAAAGACCTAAAGTATACAATCTTTTTTGTTTAAGTACCTAAAGTATTTTTAATCAAAATAAGTACCTAAAGTTATAATTTTTAGTCAAAATACGTACCTAAAGCATTTTTTGGGTCAAAATAGTACCATAAGTATTCAATTTTTTAATCTAAGTACC
Source organism: Hibiscus syriacus (assembly GCF_006381635.1). NCBI lineage: Eukaryota > Viridiplantae > Streptophyta > Magnoliopsida > Malvales > Malvaceae > Hibiscus > Hibiscus syriacus. The sequence goes on along the minus strand of NW_024062603.1, from coordinate 2,193,220 downwards.
TAAAGCATTCTTTAATTAATGACACATGTTAATTTTTTTTAGAATTTAGATGAAAAAGATTGAATAGTTTGGTATCTATTTTGACATAAAATAGTTTGGGTAACTATTTTGACCAGAAAAATATCTTAGGTACTTAAATGAAAAATATGATATAATTTAGATACTTATTTGTTATAAAACCTTATATAATTGGATAAATGTCTTGTCAAAGATCACTCGTAATCACTTCTCATTGATCCTCCAAATGCTAAAAGTTTGCAAATGACATTGAAAAATAAAAGTGAGCTTAAGAAAGCTAAGTGAATGCTCTGATTATGGTGATTTCTGAGAGTTATTATGGAATTAAACCGAGCCTATGAGGCCATGTATATGAATATTGAGATTATGAGCTCAAGCATAATTATGGTAAGTTATGCTATTGATAAAAAGTGTCAATGGTTACTTTGTCAATTTGGGGATATTGTTTGCTTTATCGATCAACAAAAAATATGGCAAAGAGGGAGTTAATTGGCTTTTTGAAATTTTGAGAATTGAGAAGAAAAGATAAGAAAATAGGCACAATGATTTATAGTGATTTAACTTCCTTAATGAAGTCTACATCCACTACCTTAGCTCCACACTAAAGATTTTAACAAATTCACTAATTTGTTCTTTCTTTTTATAGGCTCAATAGCACCTTTTAAAAATTCCCTATTAAATGGCTAAGATAGAACCACTCCCTTTTACAAAGTATAAAAAATGTGTACACAAGAAAACCTCTAAAACGACTAAAAGGTAGGTGTTTATATATTAAGCTCACTAAAATACTTTATGTACGAGAGAAAAAGAAGAATAATATTGAAAGAGCTTTTCCGTTGATGTGAATTACTTGGATTGGTGTTGTAACCTTCTTCAAGTGTCCTCAACTTGTTTTTACATGTTGGAATGTGTTGTGACCATTTCTAGCTGCTGGAGGAAGTTTGGAGCCGTTGGAAATTTAAAATCTACAAAATAAAATTTCCCAGACCAATGAGTATCAGTACTCGAGCTAGGAGTATTGGTACTACCCTAGTAACTTTTAAATAAGATTGTCGTTAAATGTTTGTTGGATTGGGAAGTATCGAAATTAGGGGTTATGGTATCAATACTGCTATGTAAGAGTATCGATACTCCTTTGAGTATCAATAATATTTTTGCCTATTGAAATTTGAACACCTTCGAAAACAATAGACAATATGATACTACCATATACGTATCGATACCCCTCTTCTATTTGGTTTTGATACTGCAAGAATAATATTGGTATTGTTCATCCATTATTGATATTGCAAGAACAATATATGTACTGCTAACCCAGAAAAACTGATTTTGTGTTCAAATTCTCGTTTAATGGACTTTGAATTACTTTTGAAAACTTTGAATAAATTCAATGAAGTCCAAAAACATTTTGCCCTTAATTGCATTATCAAAATAAGTTCAACAGATACAATTGACATGCTATAGAGTCCATATGATTTGTACGCATATTGTTTAGATTTTGGTCTCATTAGTTACGGATAAATGATGATATGGTCGAACATATGCTCATAGAAGAGATGGATGGATTGACTATTATTGTGTGCTATACGCAATATTTGCAATGACGGTGATATTTGCATATCCATAACTCGAAAAATATACCATTGGGCTCATGTTTAATGTCTTGACATGATGTTAAATATGTTCATTGTTATGCTTATTGTTGAAGATGAAAAGAATGTCATGTTATTGTTATGATGATTGAATTTTTCACCCTAAGTAATATTATGTTTATGACTACCTCACTAAGCTATATAAGTTTATTTTTCCAGGAACTCGTTTTACTTAGAGGATCGAAATCATATTTAGGGGTTACAAATCTTCAGCTTTTGTTTGTGTAAATCTCTTTCCAAAAACTCATGAATGGTGACTACGTAAATCTTACATCATTTTGACGTTTTGATGTGTATATTATGTTGGTATGTTGTATGGTGATGTTGATATAACCATAATTAGTATGCTTAGTGATATGTTTTTGCAAGATTATCATTTTTGCAAGACAACGGGGACGATAAAAATCGGTAATGGCAACTTAATGGTCAAGCTTTCTCAGTTGCAGGAAGCAGTATTTCATTTACTTTTCTTCTACTTTAAAAACCTTGATTAGTTTTATATATTTATGGGGTTGCAGTTACTGGTAAGAATCTTAAAGGGGATAAGGAGATTTATGGCAACTCAGAATGGAAATAGAGATTCGAGAAAATAGAAAGTCATGTAAGAAAAAAGAGGTTTGATGGCAATTATGATGATGTAAATGATTAAGCTGAAGAAAAAGAGGAAGATTGTATGTATGCTTCTCTTTTGATCTTTAAACCTTGTTTTTAATTATTTGGATTTTGTACGATGGCTGAAGCTCGACAACCTCTGTGGAGAAAAAGTTTTCATTCCCTTGACCCTGGTCAACCCTTATTGGATCGTCATCCTCATTTGGTTCATCATACTTGTCTTTTTCATTCGATTTTGTATTCTAACACTAACTTCTGATGCCTTTCCCTTATGTGTTATCTTTGTTCATGTTTCATGTACTGTGTATATGTTATGAATTCATTTAAACCTAGATATTTTAATGAATGTCTTCTCGAATGATAACCAATAAGAAGAATAAGAAGAGGGGTGGATTTTTTGAATGTTCAACTTGAGTTTTTTGAATATTTTTTTAATGTTTTATTTCCAATTCAGACTTCTGTTAATGGGTTAATGAAAGTTAATGATGGGAAGACTTAAACTGAATAGACTAATAACAGAATGGACCAAGCGAACTTAATTAAAAATCAGTGACCATTGTCAGTTAGACTACAAATAAAGGGGACTATTGGCATAGTTTACCCAAATCAAAAACTGACATGGTATCTTAGTCGCGTACTTCTTTGTTTTCCAATCTTCTTTGAAGTATGTGTAAACGATACGGGCATCAGGTGTTTCTGATGACAATATGTTCACTAACAAGAAGGTGAGTGTCACTTTGGATGAGTTTAATTATCTCATGTGGAAGCAACAAGTGTTGCTTACTGTGAGTAACCATCGGGTTGGAAATGCTTTTTACCAGTGATGTTCGACCTTCATCTGCGACTGTAATGCTTGCTGATATATCCACTATGCAAAATGATGCTTATGAGGTTTTTGTTGCATAAGATAGTGAACTTGTCTCTTGGTTGCTGTCATGGTCAACGTCTCTCTTCTTCCTCATCTCACTGAAGCAAAAATGACAACTGAAATCTGGGTGAAAATCACAACGTTCTTTGCCAGCAAATCTCTTTCAGCCATTATGAATATTCACTACTAGCTTAAGCTTGTAAAGAAAGGTGAACAAAATATGCAGGCATATATATCGGAGATTAGAGAGATTTGCGATACGTTGACAACTTATATAAAATCTGTTTCTGAGTATGAGTAAGTCGTTACCATCTTGAACGATCTTCTGGTTGAATATCAATCGTTTGTTGTGGTCATAACCACAAGTCAATAGTCGTTTTCTCTGGAGTGTTTAATTTTCATGTTTATTGATGCTGAAATGTAGCAAAGAAACTTTGAGCACCTTGACAACTTTCAGGTCAGTGCTAATATGTCCAAGCTTTCAGTTGGTGACTCTTCTGGCAATAAAACTGTGCCGTCTGTGGGAGCTGAGTGTTCTGCTGGATCGGTTCAATCAATCTCTTCTGAAGATGGGTGTGGCCATGCTTAAACTAGTTCGTATGGGGGCCGTGGTCATTGGCGTAACAAGTTTTCTATCAACTTTGTGGTAAGCTTGGCCATCCTGTAGAATGATTCTGTTACAGGTTTGATAAAACCTTTCTGGATGTTGGAACTGTTGCTCTTACTCATGAAAATCGTGTTTCGATCAACCGTTCTGTTATTAATATATGCATTTATCATTCTAATGCGCTACTATGTGTGTTCGATGGCTAAAGGGTCTGAGCAAGGTGGTTGTGCTTTGATTGGATTGCATGGCCATGGTAGCAATGACAGTGGTGCTGCTAGAAATCATCCTGGGTAGTGGTTTGTTGATTATAGATTTTAAATTGTTTCAAAAATTGGTGCATTCTCAGTTTAGTGTCTCTATTAAGGCACTTCAAAGTGTTTAGGGTGGTGAATTTCAGAGTTTGTCCAGAGTGCTTAAAAGTGATTGGGTACTTCAATGTGTTACATGTCAACATACTTCTCAACAGAATGGTGTCGTGGAATACAAGCATCAACACTGTTTATGTGGCTATCAAGTTATTAGTTCAAGCGTCTTTACCATTGAAGTATTGGTCGTATGTGGTTGTTTCGACATCTTATTTAATCAATAGATTATCGACTAAGGTTTCAAGTAATGTGTCTCCATTAGAAAAACTCTTAGCACGACCACCTCAATATACTCATTTATGGGTATTTGTATGTTGGTGTTTTCTATGCTTGTGTTCGTTCAACTCGACAAAGTTTGAGTTTCGCTTTCAACCTTATACGTTTCTTGGTTATAGTGGCTAACATGGTTATTTTTTCTTGGTATCGGATGGTAAAATCTATCTCTCTTGGCGTGTGGTCTTTGATGAATGAATGTTTCCATTTGAGTATCGGTCTGATACTTCTGTTGGGCAGACAGCAGAAGTATACTCGAGTGGTGTTTCATTGTCGTTCTTGGAGCTAACTAACTTGTAACACCCTAATCCAGTCTGACCCGAGGATCCATGGATTACGATGTCACACGAAACCACTGAAATGGTCAACCCAAAAATTTCTTTTTAAAACATTTATTAACATCAAAATCATTCATCATAAATTGTGTGGAATTGAGATCGAGTTTAAAAAATATGGGAGTCTCCAAATACGTACAAATAAATCCATAGAGTATAAACCAAAATAGAGTTATGACTCGATCGTACAAAGGTCCATATAAAATACATGCCCTCTACAAATACTCAAGACATTCTCTACAAATCATATGGTCTGGAATGTACTGACGCAATAAGCTCCTCAATAATCCTATAATAACCTGTGCACGGAAACACATTCCATACGCCGAGCTCACAAGATCAGTGCCATGAGAGTAACTGAACAATACTACATGCATTCATTAAATGAACATGCCGGTGCGTAAGTTATGAACATGCTAAGTAAACATACAAACATGAGATAGGACTAGATGTAGTCGGAGGAATTTACATGCATCTCTGACACACACTAGCCTACCTAAACGTGATAGCCCCGGGGAAACAACTGAAATCTTACATGCATAAAATCTTAGGGCCCTTATCCTATTATGGATTCTCGAGAGGTCGGTTGAGGATCAGAATTGAACATGCATCATAACTTCATATCCCAAACCTAGTTGAGCATAAGGTATAATTTGAAATTTACGTGCATCAAAATTCATACTGATACGACCCAGAATTTACTCGCATCGAATGCGTACCATCAAACAATATATGGATACTCACAACAAAGGATGATCGTCATAGTTCTTTAATAATTCAGGTGTCTGAACCATTTCCCGAGTGTCAAACAAAGGCCAATCTTATGTCATCCTATCTTGCTGGATTTCTAGATGAAAATTAACAACCTTGATTTTTTTCACTTGTATTGAATACTTTTAGCTCATACGAACTCAAAACTACTCAACACGAATACCCAAATCAATAACCAAAATTGCCCAAAAGTTATCGTGGGTATTGATACTATAAAACAGTATCAATAGTGGACCCTTGGGTATCGATACTCAGATGAGTGTCGATACTAAAATTTGTTTCGATGTTTTAAAAATATTATGGTATCGACACTCCTATGAGGAGTATCGATACTCTACCCTATGTATCGATACTCCCATGAGTATGGATACAAAATTTGGCATTGAAATTTTAAAAAATGCCACAATATAGATACTAACCATCTGAGTGTCAATACTCCTTGAAGGGTTTATAGATACTTCCCTTATAAATTACTTGGTTTTTGCATTCCACGAAGAACAATAATGATATTGTTCTTCCAGTATCGATATTGACAGACTTGGGTGCTCTATTTTGAGCACGAAAACATTCCCAAATCTCACCCATTCCCAAATCTCACCCATTCCCAAATCTCACCCATTCATTCCCTTAAGACTAACAAACGATTTTGAAGTCTTATTTAGTGTCTTCGAGGTTAAAAGTGCCAACTTTCATGCTTGCAACACACAAATATGAATATCACCATGAATTTACTCTAACATACTTCATGAACTAAACATACCAAAATGCACATACCATGACCTACATACCCATACTAAACATGTTTTTGGGTATATCACCTAAACTTTGCAAATAATATCTCAAATTGAAGCTTAGAAGATATAGGATGTTGTTCTCACCTTAGAATTCACAATGGATACTTGGATTTCTTAAATCTTGGACCTTTTTTTGAATTCTTGGGGAATAAGAAGATGGTAAGAAGAGAGTAAGAAGATAAAGCAATGGTGAAGTAAAAGAGATGGCATGAAATAAATGGTGATATCATCCCAATTAATGGGATTTCAGCCTTATTTCAAAAATTGGTCAAATCACTCTCCTAGTCCCTTCTCATTTAGCCCAATATTAGGAAAACCCCTTTTAAAGCTTGTTGGGCTCACCTCAAGACCAAATCAAATCTATTTGGGTTCAAAGCTTTATAAACAAATGAATAATTATTCCAAAGCTCGATCGAACAAACCCGAAACTCCTAACCCATAATTCGGGGCGTTACAACTCCCCCTTCCTAAGAAGAAATTTTGTCCTCAAAATTTACCTAAATAGAATATATATAGATATTAAAGTTGCATATCTTCCTCCGGTTCCCATGTCACCTCCTCAATGACTTGGTTCCTCCACACAATATTTACTAATGGTATTCTCTTGTTTCGCAGTTCCTTGATGTCTATAGAAAGCATTTAGATCTGTTCTTCCTCATAAGTTAAGTTTTGCGTTACTTCAACTTTCTCAAGGGAATAACATGGGATAGATCGGATTGGTATCTTCAAAGCATGGAGACGTGGAACACATTGTGAATGCGCTCTAGTTCTGAAGGCAACGTCAAATGATAAGCCACTGGCCCAACTCTATTGAAAATCTCATATGGTCCGATGAATTGCGGGGTCAAGTTACCCTTACGTCCAAACTGAAATATCTTTTTTCCACGGGGAAATCTTAAGAAACATTTTATCTCCCACAACAAATTTAATATTCTTGCGCTTCAGTTTGGCATACGGCCTCTGTATGTCAGAAGCCTCTTTCAACCGACTCTAAATCAATTAAACTTTTTCTTTAATTTCCAGTATCAAGTTGGGACCTATAATCTTTCCTTCACTAAACTGCATCCAACACAATGAAATTATGCATTTACGCCCTATAAGGCTTCATACATAACCATTTGATACTTGCCTGAAAACTATTGTTGTATGCGAACTCCACCAATGGTAAGTGATCCTCCCAATTACCCTCAATGTCTAAAATGGTGTATTTGAGCATATCCTTTAAAATCTGGATAACCCATTCGGACTGCCCATCCTTCTGAGGATGAAAGGTGGTGTTATAATTTAGTTTAGTACCCAAAGCTCCATATAGTGCTTTCCAGAATCAAGAGGTGAACCATAGATCTCTATCGAACATAATCGAGATGAGGACCCCGCGCAACAGCACAATCTCACGGATGTAAAGCTGAGCCAATCTCTCTAATGGGTAATCTATACGAACTGGGAGAAAATGAAAAGATTTGGGAAATTGATCCAGTACAACCCAAACAACATTATGCCATAATCTCGACATTGGTAAACCAGTTACAAAAGTTCATTGTCACTCTCTCCCATTTCAATTGTGAAATATGAATCAGTTGCAGCAATCTTGAGGGAACATGATGTTCCGCCATGACTTGTTGGCACACTAAGCACTTAAAGACAAACTTGGACACTTCCCTCTTTATTCCCGACCAAAAATATAATGGTCGGAGCTCTTGGTACATCTTGATGCTACCCAGATGAACAGAGAGGGGAATACAATAAGACTCATGAAGAATCTTGTCACAACGTTGTCTGTTGGTCAGTACATATAAATGCCCTCGGAAGAATAGTACACGTCCATCGCATAAATCGAAACCTGAGGCTTCACCTCGAAGGACTTGTTCTACTTGGAACTTAAATCAGTCGTTCGAACATTGTAACCTATTAATCTTACCAAGTAAATCGGGATTAACTCTCAACTCGGCCAAAAGACAACTTGAGTCCATCAATCTCATGCGTCCTAGCAAAGCTCCCAACTCCATTACGGTCTTTCTGATCAAAGCGTCCACCATAGTATATACTTTACTCGGATGATAGTATATTAGACAAACATATCCCTTCAAAAGCTCTACCAAACTTTGCTACCTCGAGTTCAACTCCTTTAGAGTGAGCAGATACTTAAGGCTCTTGTGATCCATAAAGATGTGACACTTCTCCCCGAATAGGTAATGTCTCCAAATCTTCAAGATAAAAACTACTGCGACATGTTCTAAATTGTGATTAGGATAGTTTCTTTCATAAGGCTTGAGATGATGAGTTGCATATGCCACAACTTTCTCTTTTTGCAACAATGAACAACCCAACCCATTTAATGATGCATCACTAAATATGGTGATGTCTTTACCCGATTTCGGTTGGGTCAAAATGGGAGCTTACGTGAGGATCAATTTCAAATGATCAAAACTCTCTTGATGCTTCTCGTTCCATATAAACAAAACTCCTTTATGAAGTAACTTGGTTAAGGGTGTCGTAATCACAGAGAAACCCTTGACGAAACGATGGTAATACCCTACAAAGCCTAAGAAACTAGGCATCTCAATGACATTCTTAGGATGTTCCCACTCTAACACTGCCTCGATCTTCTGGGGATCCACTCGAATGCCATCTACTGCTACAACATGACCCAAATATGCCACTTCATTGAACCAAAATTCGTACTTCCCAAACTTGACATATAATTGACACTCCTAAAGTGTGCAAAATGATACAGAGATGCTGATCATGCTCTTATTAAGACCGAGAGAACACCATAATGTCATCGATGAAGACCACTATAAACTGATCCAATTAGGATGGAAAACCCAATTCATTAAATCCATGAATACCGTCAGGGCATTGGTGAGTCCAAACGACATCACTAGAAACTCGTAATGACTGTACCTTATCCTGAAAGCGGTATTGACAATGTCAACATCCTTGAATTTAGCTGGTAATAACCTAACCTCAAATCTATTTTGTAGAACACACAAGCGCCTTTCAGTTGGTTGAACATGTTATACCCCAAACATCGGGTCAATGATCAAAATATAAGAATTTAAAATTTATGGTTTAATTGGAATAAGTTGAAAAGTTAAAGGACTAATTTTAGAAATTTTGTTTAAGACTTAATTTTAAATATGGAATAGTAGAAGGGAAAAGATGCCCTTTTTGCAAGAAATGAATTTAAAATTCAATTTAAAGGATTTAAGACATGTGGGAAATAGAGATAAGAAAGAAATATCTAAAAGTTAGGTTTCTTCTCTTTCTCGTCCCGTGACTCCATTGTTAAGGTAAGTTGAATTCAAGATGGTTGTTTCTTCAAATTTTTAGTTTGGTTTTGAAGGCTTAAGTGATATGGAAGCTTAAGGAAAGCTTAAGGTTTAATAAAACTAAGAGATTAGTGAAATATTAATGGATTTGTAAAATGTGGTTTTAAGGGATTTAATGATATGGTTTAGTATTTGAATTTATAAGGATAAATTTGAATTATAAAGGGTCTAATGAAGAAGTTAGAAGTATTATAAATGATTAGGAACATGTTTGAATAATTAGTGTGAATTTTAGTTCTAATTGTTATAAGGAGAAATTTATATGCTAAAAGACGATCAATGCACATAAGTTGCGTAGGATAAGTGTTATGGAGTTTAAAGACTTGAATAGAGCTAAGGGTAAAAGATTTAAGTGAGTTTTGAGTAAAATTCAAAATGAAATATGTGAAATATGGGTAAGAGTATCAGTACTGGAAGAACAGTTCCAATACTATAATGGTAAATTGCTGGAAAATTGGATTGATCGGATAATCAATATCGATACTGATTTAAAGAGTATCGATACTTATGTAGAGGTATCGATACCGTAATCAAAAATGGAATTCTAGAATGCTTAAATGGTATCAATACTGAAGTGGTTATTGGTACCCTAGAAGAGAAATATCGGTACTATAGGAGGAGTACCGATACTATTCAGCCTGAAATATTAAATTAAGTGTTTCATTTTGTTGATGTAAGTACTAAGTGATTATTCATTAATGGAAATCTTGTATTGATTTTGGATATATTGATGTGTAGATTTGGATCAAAAGCGTACTGATCGAAGTGATATAGCAAAGAGATTGAACGAAAGTTAAAAGGATTTGTTTAGGACTTGCTTGAGGCAAAGATGAGTGTAATCAATTGTTTTACATTAGATATAAGGACGGCTTGCGATAAGCCAACCTCGAAGTTTTTGATCGAAATCAATTTATTTATTTATGCAATTTTTTTGTTATAGTTTAGATAAAGTGTATTTTAAAATATTTTTTTGATTCTATATGTATATGATTGTACTATAAGTGAAAACAACCTATGTGCAATGTAAATGCGATCTATGTGAAAGTACCTGATAAAAATGTACTCTATGAGAATAAGACATACTTTGAATAATGAAATAAAACATAATTATATGGTTAAAGCTCAAGGTATATGTACAAGAATTAAAGGTATAGTTGGCATGCTAAAAGTCGAGGGTTCTACGCGGTCTTTTGGGACAGATCTATGTGGTCCTTCGGGATATTTCTATGTGGTAATTCAGGATAAATTATACGTGGTCCTTCGGGACAAATTATATGTGGCACTTCGGTGCAAATTATATGAGCAGTGGTGACTGGATTAGTGCACAACCTCAATGTACTCAGATACCTTAAGTTCTCAGTATTATGCATTGTGATAAAATAATAAAATGATATAAATTGAATGAAAAAGTAACTTTATATGTTATTTCGTAAAATGTATATTGACTTCAGTATGAAATGTTTTATATGGAATGAATGAGACTTGTTTTTAAATGTTTTCATTTGTAGTCATTATTACCTAACTAAGTCAACGACTTAGAGTGTAAATGTTTTACACGTAGGTTCAAATAAGCTAGAAGAGGACATCATACTCTCGTAGAAGATCATATCAGAACAATTTGAAATGTAGGTTCTCATTTTTATTTTGGTGATTTTGTTGGTATGTATTACCAAGTTTTAAATAGTAATGCTCTGATCCGTTTTCTAAATATATTGTGTTGTAATTATGTAAATTATTAAGTATTTATTTCCAGGTCGAATACGGGTTGGGGTTGTTACATTTATTGGTATTAGAGCTAAGGTTTAACTGATTTTAAGTTTGAAATAAAGCAGTTTTTGTTTTAAAAAGTGTATATTCCAACTAAAAGTTAAAAATCTTTGATATGATAAGGTAATTAGTATGTTGTACTTACAAATAGAATAGTGATTTTATTTTAATAGATGTTTGACGAAGAGGGCTCCCAGAGTGAAGCGGGAGATAAACATGAGGGAAGTAGTAATTCACTTGCCCCAGTTTGGCATGGTTAAGAGCATGCACATCAAGGAGTGCCTGTGCAAGATAAAGGGATATTTTTCAGGACGGTGGATGTGATTCTGACACTTTTCCAACCGTCTACTCCCTCGACTCCTAAGATGAATGTGATAAAGGAGCTTAAGAGCCTAGGAGCATTGAAATTTAGATGAGAAGCCGAGGAAGGTCTTGTTTATGTGGAACTTTGGTTAATCAATGTGAAGATAATGCTAGAACATCTCCATTGTTCTAAAATGGAGAAGTTGGATGAAGTAATCTTATTGTTACAAGGACAAGCACAAATTTGGTGGACTAATGTGGCGATGAGAGTAACTAGGGACCAGGCGACATGGTCGTTCTTTCTTAAATAGTTTAAGAATAAGTATATTGGGGATCACTTCATCAGACAAATGAAACAAGAATTTATGAGTTTGAAACAAGGGAATCACATTGTGTTTGAGTAAGAGTGCGAGTACAACAAATTTAATAGATTTGTAGTGGAGTTTGTTCCTATGGAAAAAGATTCATGTGATTGGTTCGTAGAAGGCTTACGCCTCAGATTGAAGGAGTTATTATTAGCACTGAATCTTTCACATTCAAAGAAGTGGTGAATGGAGCTAAACCCTTGGAGCGAGCTCAGAATGAAAGATTTGGGGAGAAAAAGACCCATTGGAATAAGAGAGCTAGTTCCTCGTCGAGTAAATCCCAACCAAAAATAAGTAGAGGTTCAAGTTTTCAGCCTCAGTCTAGATCGGAGTCAGCTGCATCCTTAGGTAGAGGATCAAATCCTATGAAAGATAAGAAGATTCAATCAGTTGAATCAGGAGTGGGAAAGTCTACTCGATGTCAACATTGTGGTAAAAATCATAGTGGTATATATCGAATGGTCTCCAGAGCATGTTTCAGATGCGGAGACATTGGACATTTTATTTAGGATTATCCATTGATGATTGAAAAGCCGACACAGTCAGAGAGATCTACTGTTATACCTCAAAGAGGTAAAGGACGAGATCGAGAAAGGAATCAATCTGAGTCATCCACTCAACCTGAAGTGCGCTCCACTACTCGGGTCTACAACCTTAGAACTTATGAAGATCGTGATGATCCTGAGATCATCGCAGGTACTTTGTTTGATAAATCTATTTTGGTTTTGATTATCCGGGATCAACATATTCTTATGTTAGTAGCAAAATGGTGAAAGATTTCAAAATTCAGTTAGAATCCATTAGTAGTGAAGTCATTGTCACTAACCCATTAGGGTATAGTTGATACATGCATCACAAGGCTCACATCAAAGGAAGAAGTAATAACTCTTCCAAATGATCCACTCGTCCAAGCATTGGAAAAGAAGATCAGAACAGAAGCATACTTACGACGACTTTTTGAATGGGATCGTGATCTTATTTAGTCAAGATGTCTTCTGAAGATACGACCGTCTGTCTCTTATCTTTCCAACGGTTCTTGAATCGCATCAATCCGATACCAGGAACTCAAGATATAGCTATTTTACTGAAGACGGTGTATGCAGAAAATCCTATACGGGATTAATACGAGATTTTGTAAACATTACGAATTTTCAATATTTTTATTGATTATTTGTAATATAACTTAATATAGGATGATGCATTATCTTTTAGGATTAGATTTATTATTTTATTAGGAATTAAGGTTGGGTTAAAAATATTATCTTTAGTTATTATTATTTTATTAGGAATTAGAGTTAATATATGTTTAGTTTATTATTATTTTATTCATTAGTTATTTAGGACCTTTAGAACTCAGCCCCTATATAAAGGAGACTTCATTAAACTTTGTAATTCAAGATTTCTTTGATTAATAATACAACGAGAGTTCGTTTTTGCAAGTGTTGATTGCCTTGTGCCTTCGAAACTTCTTCTCCTGGAGTTCTTTCAAGTTCTTGTGAGGGAGATTAATCTTCACACTCCAATTTGCCTTTTCATCGCGACTAGGAGGGTTGGTTAGAGCCATTTATCGAGTTTGCCTTTTCATTGCGACTAGGAAGGTTCGATAGGACACTTATCCATCTATTTTTCCATAAATCCATCTGCACCATCAATCATCTTTACCATCCACCTTCGTAAGGGAGATCTTTTGATTTATTTATTATCTTATCTTATTTTATTTTCAATTTCTTTATCTTTTGTTTATTTTATTCTAATCTTATTACCTTGAAGAAACCCTAAAGAATCCTAGTTACTGCTGCCACCTTCCCCTATTCATCCCCTTTGTTCTTAATCGAGTCTAGAGCTTTCTAGGTTTGATTCTTCAACAAGAGCAACGTTCATTAACCCGCCACCGCTTCCCTATCAATTGGTATCAGATTTGGGACGATTCTTGGAAAGAAGTAAGCAATCTTTCTTGTTCTTGCACACAAAACCGTCAACGTATCCAAACGGAGCTAGTCCGGAGAAGATTCGTCGTTTCAGGTTCTTTTTATTTAATTTTAATTTAGATTCAAATCATTCTTGTTAGTTTGCTATTTTTTTACAAAAAAACAAAAAAAACAAAAAAGGCAAAAAAAACACACAAAAAACCAAAATTTCAAAAAAAAATGCAAACGAAGGTATTTAGGGCTGATTTTCTCCAGGTATCATATTCATCCTAATATAAATCTCCAGTCCAAAATTCACCCAAATCTAAGTTCATTAGTGCCTTCAAATACATTCTTCAAGTTTCATTGGCAGATTCGATCTAGGATCTTGTCGAATTTCTTGAAAATTCTACAGGAGGAATTTCGTGGTGAAAATTTCCAGATTGCAACTTCATATATTGAAGATCATTTACACAAAAAGGAAGAAGATTTGGAGATCAAGAACACCTTCAAACAAAGCAATCAAGAAAAACAGATTGTTTGAGGACTCACCGTTCAACAGAGTCCACTGGATACTACTGAAGGTATTTGGGTCTGAAATTTTACAGGTGGTTTCTTGACGCATCGAAAAACATTCAAGTATTGTTCTAAAATTTTCGGACACCGGTAACCCCCTCAAAAATGTTGCTCAAGTTGATCCAGCGTTTTCCAGGTTTCTGGGTTGGTTCTTTTTTTTCTTTGACTCTTAGTGCTTTAGGTTCTTTTGTTTTTTCTTTTTATTGTTCTTTTGCATTATCTAACACATTATATTTCTTGTGTTAGTAGGACTAAAGAGTTTTCATATTTCTTCCTTCTTTGCATTCTCGTTCTCTTGGAGTCTAACCCTTGTTTGGCCTCTTAGAACTTTTAAGTTTTTCTTATAATCTTTGCAAGTAATCAAACTCCGATACGAACTGTGGAAGACTACTTGGTAAAGTGAGTTTTAAAGAGTACAAGATCGGCTTACTTGCCTCTCGTTGTGTTACTTTCTTGGAGTGACTTGTGAGGGTTTCTTGCTTTGTTGAATTTTCTTTCTTTTATTTTTATTTTACTTTAAAATTTTCTTTTGAGTGTTATGATTTCAGAATGGGCGACAATAACAACAAGACACTTACGGCTATCTTAGCCACACTTGCCCGACTCATGACTCAAGTTGAAAGATTTGATGAAATCGTGAGAGAATGACAAGAACCACAACTGGATCTACCAAACCAGAATCCAAGACCAAACAATGCTGAACTTTTGGTACCCGGGCGAGAACAACCACGTTTCCAAGCACCCAAACTCTTTACAAAACCAAAGTTCACGATCCCGTCTTTCAAAGGAGACAACGATCCATACTGGTACATCGAATAGGAAGGAAAAGTTGATCTCATGTTCGCATACCATGACTGCCACCAAGCTAAACAAGTTCACCTCATCACCATACAATTTGAAGGATATGCTCGAACTTGGTGGATGCAAACAAGGAAAAAGATCCAGAACTTCCAAATTCCAACAATCACTTCTTGGACCGACCTCAAACAAACCATGAGGAACCGATTCCTACCGACACATTATACACGAGAAGTTAAACAATGACTACACCGACTTCGACAAGGTAGAAGTTCAGTTGAAGATTACTACAAGGAGATGCAGTCCTTACTCAATAGGGCTAACATAACCGAAAAAGAAGAAGTCACCGTGTCAAGATTCGTCGTCGGCTTAAACTCAAACATCACTGATCTTCTTGATCTACAAGGGTATGAAAACCTTGAAGATACACTAAAGAATGCAATGAAAATTTGAAGCACAAATCCAAAGGAGATCTCGAATTAGTGAACATTACCAAGGTACTTCATCCTTTTACCAAGGTAATCCTTCAAATCCTTCCTCATCTTCTACTCCATCTTCTCTGAAAAATCCAAGAGATGACAAACCTGACAAGGAGAAAGAACAACCAGCAATGAATGACACACTTCCAGTCCCTAAAGATCAAATAATAATTTGTGAGGAGGTAGGGAAAGCAAAAAAAGAAAAAGTTGAGAAAGAGGCAAAAACAAAAGAGGTCACTAGTTATAAAAGCCAAAAGAATAATGACCCATGGGAGGTGAGTGAACCTAAATGTGAGAAAAAAAGAGTGACTCAAAATCTATGTGTGAGCACAACAGAATTGAGAGAGAACCTTATTTACAAACAACCTTGCATCCTTGTTTGCTTTAGGGAATCAATTGTTTCGATTTCTAACATTAACAAGGATTTGCCTAGTGTGTTTTCATCTCTTTTACAGGATTTTCGAGAAGTGTAAGGTGATCTACCTAACGAACTACCACTGAAAAGAGGAAAACAATGCCAAACCAATCTAATTCAAGGTTTTATCATACCTAACATACAATCTCGAAGAAACCAAAGAGTTGGATTTGTTACAAAAAGGCTACATCCAGGAAAGCCTTAGTCGTGACGCCATCTTAATGAAGAAACATGATTTGAACAACTCTACAGGCTTTATAGTTCGTTCACAGGAAATCCATGTAAATGATGAAATAGTAAAAGCAACACGAGACTGGCCCACACCATCTTCCATAGCCAAGAGTTGTCGAATAATATTAGGTGACCCTCCTGACGGGTTACCACCTGAAAGCCCTAATCACTATGCCATATCAATGAAGAGTCATGATTTACGGGAGTCCAAAGGTAAGTATTTTATTACTCATTTTAATGACATTGTACCATACTTCTTCTCCCTCTTACAAGGAAAGGCTCGTGAAGTTTTCATCCATACTAAACACAACTCCTTTAAGTGCGTAACAAACCGAGGTAAGCAAAACACATTAGACGATGCAACACCACAAAGGTATACTCTTAAGCATGCTACTATTCCAAGAATTGAACATATAAAAGATGTATATCACGATAACTCGGATATTTCTACCCATACTTTTAAAAGTGCTTTTAATGAGTTTTATCTTGTATATAAGTTTCGTTGCAGCTAAACAGGTTATACAATCCACAAATATCCTACCGATAATTCTTAATTCATGAACCACACTTAGGAGACTTAAGAGATTACTTTAACAAACCAATTGACATGGTTTTTAAACACTCATTCTCACCACACACGAATAAAACCATGGAGAAATTATCTGAAGCAATCATACAAAAAGCAAACAGTGGTCGACACCATGTTGAATTTCAACCTAAACATCAGATTACAAGACTTGTATGCAAAAGAGGATTTCAAGACTACAAGAAATCAGTTCCTACAAAGAAGAAACCTCGACTGAAACGTATTAAGACACATCACATTGATCCTGGTAAATGTTTCACAAGTTTTCCTTTCAACACATCTAAGTCTTTTTCTCTTGGATTTTTAGATTCGAGATCGAATCCTTTTGAGGACTGGGGGAATGATACATGCACCAGAGTCTAAAATACATGCTTCTTTGGACATGTTTCTACTCGAACCTATTAGAAGAACAAAGTCTCGAAGATTCAAAGCATATCTATTCGGTAAGTATAATGTGAATGAATCATTAAACGATTCTAATGTTGCTCCCTTTAATGTTTCAGATTCGAGGTCGAATCTTTTTGAAGAAAGGGAGGATGATACATGCATCACAAGGCTCACATCAAAGGAAGAAGTAATAACTCTTCCAAATGATCCACTCGTCCAAGCATTGGAAAAGAAGATCAGAACAGAAGTAGACTTACGACGACTTTTTGAATGGGATCATGATCTTATTTAGTCAAGATGTCTTCTGAAGATACGACCGTCTGTCTCTTATCTTTCCAAAGGTTCTTGAATCGCATCAATCCAATACTATGAACTCAAGATATAGCTAGTTTACTGAAGATGAGGCATGCAGAAAATCCTATACGGGATTAATACGAGATTTTGTAAATATTACGAATTTTCAATATTTTTATTGATTATTTGTAATATAACTTAATATAGGATGATGCATTATCTTTTAGGATTAGATTTATTATTTTATTAGGAATTAAGGTTGGGTTAAAAAGATTATCTTTAGTTATTATTATTTTATTAGGAATTAGAGTTAATATATGTTTAGTTTATTATTATTTTATTCATTAGTTTTTTAGGACCTTTAGAACTCAGCCCCTATATAAAGGAGACTTCATTAAACTTTGTAATTCAAGATTTTTTTGATTAATAATACAACGAGAGTTCATTTTTGCAAGTGTTGATTGCCTTGTGCCTTCGAAGCTTCTTCTCCTGGAGTTCTTTCAAGTTCTTGTGAGGGAGATTAATCTTCACACTCCAATTTTCCTTTTCATCGTGACTAGGAGGGTTGGTTAGAGCCATTTATCGAGTTTGCCTTTTCATTGCGACTAGGAGGGTTCGATAGGACACTTATCCATCTATTTTTCCACAAATCCATCTGCACCATCAATCATCTTTACCATCCACCTTCGTAAGGGAGATCTTTTGATTTCTTTATTATCTTATCTCATTTTATTTTCAATTTCTTTATCTTTTGTTTATTTTGTTCTAATCTTATTGCCTTGAAGAAACCCTAAAGAATCCTAGTTATTGCTGCCACCTTCCCCTATTCATCCCCTTTGTTCTTAATCAAGTCTAGAGCTTTCTAGGTTTGATTCTTCAACAAGAGCAACGTTCATTAACCTTCCACCGCTTCCCTATCAATCTGGTGCATGTATCAATAGTGCTCGGGTAAAGCATATCCCTCGAGGGTGTCTTATAAGGATTTAGAGAATTGAATTCTCTACTAATCTAATAGAATTACCCTTCGACGAGTTTGAGGTTATTTTGGGAATGGATTAGTTGTATCGTTACCATGCTAATGTTGATTGAAGTGAGTAGTGTTGAAAAGTGTTTATAGATCAGAAGTAAGTGTGGTGAGTGAGAGACTCAATCTAAGAAGTTAATGTTACAAGGATGTCAAGTTTCATTGCTAATGTGATGGATACTTGAGTCAAGAAGATAGGATTGTAGGACATTCCGACAGTAAGAGAATTCCCAGATGTATTTTCAGCTGAGTTGCAAGGATTACATCCCAATAGAGAGGTAGAGTTTCAAATTAGGATAATGTCTGGAGTGACACTAATTTCGATGGCTCCTTATAGAATGGCCCCAAAGAAACTGAGTGAGTTAAAGGCCCAGTTGCAAGAACTATTGGATAAAGGATTCATCAGATCTAGTGTATCACCTTGGGGTGCACCAGTGTTATTTGTAATGAAGAAAGAGGTTCGATGCATCTCTGCATTGATTATTGATAGCTTAATAAGGTGACTATAAAGAACAAGTCTCCCCTCCCAAGAATCGACGATCTGTTTGACCAACTCAAGGGAGCTTCAGTGTTTTCCAATATTGATTTGCATTTTGGTTATCACTAGTTAAAAATTCAAGAAAGGGATGTTCTAAAAACTACTTTTAGGACTCGGTATGGCCATTATGAATTCGTAGTAATGTTGTTCGGGTTAAAAATTCACCTACAACTTTTATGGATCTAATGAATAGAGTATTTCAACCGTGCCTCGATTAATTTGTTGTCATCTTCATTGGCGATATCTTGTGTATTCAAAGACAAATGAAGATCATGATGAACACCTTAGAGTGATTCTTCAAACACTTCGAGATAAGAAGCTTTACGCAAAATTGTCTAAGTGTGAATTTTGGTTACCTGAAGTGGTTTTTCTTTGATATGTGGTTTTCGTAGAGGGGATTTAGGTGGATCCTCAAAAGATTAAAGTTATACTATATTGGGAAGTCCCAAGAAATATTTCTGAAGTGTGGAGTTCTTTGTGTCTGGTTGGATATTATCGAAGGTTTGTAAAGGGTTTTTCATTGATTTCCTCTCCTTTGACCAAGTTGTTTAAGAAAGATATGCCCTTCAATTGGACGAACAAATTCCACGAAAGTTTTGAATTGTTAAAGAATGTACTAACGGATGCTCCAGTGTTAGTACAACCATAATAAGTCAAGGATTGCACAGTTTTTAGTGATGCTTCACATAATGGGTTGGGATTTGTATTAATGCAAGAAGGAAATGTAGTAAGCTATCCTTCGAGACAAGTTAAGTCCCATGAAAAAACTATCCGACGCATTATCTTGAGTTAGCAATGTTGGTGTTTGTACTAAATATTTGGCACCACTATTTATATGGTAAGCGTTTTTACATTTACACGGATCACAAAAGTTTGAAGTATTTGCTAACTCAAAAAGATCTAAACCTTAGACAAGGGAGATGGATCGAGTTACTTAATGACTATGATACAATCATAGATTATTATCCCGGGAGCGCTAACGTGGGGGTTGATGCTCTTAGCCGAAAGACTTTTGCATCTCTACGTATATTACATGCTCGACTGGAGTTAGAAGACAATTGTTCTTTGATGGCCAAATTGAAGCTAAGACCATTATTATTGGAGCAAATAAAGCAGTTACAAAGAAGGGATGATAAGTGTCTAGCAAGAATAGAGCAAGTAGAAAAAAAATGAAATCAAGGACTTTGAAGTAAAGTAAATGGATGCTTATACTACAGAGATCGAGTTTGTGTTCCAAATGATGAATATTTAAAAAGAGATATACTTTTTGAAGCACGTACAATCTACTGACTATGCATCAGGAGGGAACAAGATGTACCAAGATCTAAAAAGAAGATATTGGTGGCCTAGCATAAAAATAGCTATTTCAGAGTTTGTTTCAAAGTGTCTAACTTGTCAACAAGTGAAAGCTGAACATCAAGTGCTTTGAGGACTTTTACAGTCGATCTCCATTCCTCAATGAAAGTAGGAAAGAATTACGATGGATTTCGTAACGGGATTACCTTTGACATCGAGAAAAAAGGATTTAGTTTAGGTTATTGTGGACCAATTTATAAGTCAACACACTTTATTCTTGTTCAAACAGATTATTCAATGGATAAGTATGTGAATCTATACATCAAGGAAATAGTTCGATTACATGGATTACCATCTTCAATAGTATCTGATAGAGATCCAAGGTTCACTTCAAGGTTTTGGAAGTCTTTAAATGGATCTTTGGGTACTCAGTTGAATTTTAGCACAACTTTTCATCCACAGTCTGATAGTCAATTGGAGCGGACAATTCATGTTTTGGAAGATATGTTAAGAGCATGTGTGATCAAGTTTCATGGTTCGTGGGAGAAGTATATGCCCCTTGCAGAATTTACGTATAATAACAACTATCAATCAAGCATTAAAATGGCCCCATATGAAGCGTTATACGAAAGGAAATGTAGAATGCCACTTAATTGGTATAAATTGAAAGATCAAGATATTTATGGTTCTGATCTAATTAAAGAAGTGGAAGAAAAATTTCAGGTGATCCAACATAACCTTAATGTGGCATCCGATAGACAAAAGTCCTACACGGATCTGAAAAGAAAGGAAATTGAGTTCCAAGTAGGTGACAAATTGTTTATCAAAATATCACCTTGGAAGAAGATTCTCTAATTTAGATGTAAATGAAAGCTCAGCCCTAGGTTCATTGGACCTTATGAAATCTTAAAAAGAGTTGGACCAGTGGAATATCAGTTAGTATTGCCATCGGAAATGGAAAATATCCACAATGTTTTCTCATGTGTCTATGCTTAGGAGATATCGATCAGATCCTTCACACATCATAGAACCTGAAGAAATAGAAGTTCAACCTGACCTGACTTACGAGGAAAAACCAGTGCACATTTTAGCATATAAAGTCCATCAACTAAGGAACAAGTCAATCCCATTAGTTAAGGTTCTCTGGAGAAATCACAAGGCATAAGAGGCAACATGGGAACATGAAGAAGACATAAGACGACAATTTCCTCATCTCTTTGTACAGTGAAAATTTGAGGATGAATTTTTCTTAAGGGGGAGAATTGTAATACCCAAACATTGGGTCATTGACCAAAATGTAAGAATTTAAAATTTAGTGGTTTAATTAGAATAAGTTAAAAAGTTAAATGACTAATTTTGGAAATTTTGTTTAGTACTTGATATCAAAGATGGTTGAAGGGAGAAGAGGTCTTTTTATAGGAAATGAATTTAAAATTCAATTTAAAGGATTTCAGACATCTGGGAAATAGATATAAGAAATAAATATTTGGAAGCTTGGTTTCTTCTTCTTCTCTTCCCGTGACTCCATTGTTTAGGTAAGGTGAATTCAAGCTGGATGTTTCTTCAAATTTTTAGGTTATTTTTGAATACTTAAGTGATATGGAAGCTTAAGGAAAGCTTAAAGGTTAATAAAACTAAGAAATTAGTGAAATATTGATGATTTGTAAAATGGGGTTTTAAGGGATTTGATGATATGGTTTAGTAGTTGAATTTCTAAGGATAAATTTGATTTGTCAAGGGTGTAATTAAGAAGTTAGAAGTATTAGAAATAATTAAGAACATGTTTAAATAATAAGTGTGATATGCAATCAGAACTTGTGGGTATTTGAGAGTATACTCCAGCGTCAGGAGAAGTAAATATGAAGACTCCAGTTCAATCTAGGCTAAGAGGTGGCTCCTATTTTGATAATATCCCTGTATCATATAAGGAGTTGTATGATAAGCCTTTAAAAGCTCAGGAGGTGGCCCCGCATTATGTTAAACCTTGGCAACCTCCGTATCCAAATTGGTATGATGTCAATATTTGTTGTTAATATCATGTCGGAGCTCAAGGACATTGCATTGAGAATTGTACCGCCTTCAAGCATCGAGCCCAACACCTTTTGAATGATGGAATATTAGAATTTGAGATGAAAGGTCAACTTAGTTTGGTAGTTAATTATCCTGTTAAGGTAGGGCCAAAAGTGTTCAAAGGTAAGGGTATTACTTGGGACATCCAGGATAAATAATGTTTGCCAAAGTATGAAGCTAAAGTGCTTTATTTGATGATTAAAAATGATAAGCTGAATAGAGAGATGGAAGCCATGTGTGATGGTTTTCAAAGGATCAATCAAGCCTTTAAAATTTCTGGAATAGGAAAAGTCCCAGAGGAGTGGGCAAAAGGGGTCACTAAACTAAAAAACGACGTTAAAAATTAAAAAAAAATTGCAAAGAGCATGGAGGTCAAGCCAAGAAGTTCTCTTATGATTTACATATCATAGAAAAAAAGACACAATACAACTGTTAATGATTTAGGAAAATGTCAAACCAAAAATCAAATGTTGAATATGTCCATAGCCAACATGGAGGCTTCATATCAGCGCCACAAGCGTGAGAATGATGCCAAGCTATAAACCACTAGAGCCAAGAACAAGACATTGATGAGACTAATAGATTATTATGGAGATATTG
The DNA here is from genome assembly GCF_006381635.1 of Hibiscus syriacus. NCBI lineage: Eukaryota > Viridiplantae > Streptophyta > Magnoliopsida > Malvales > Malvaceae > Hibiscus > Hibiscus syriacus. Next base: position 2,169,957 of record NW_024062603.1, on the reverse strand, counting down.
CACGAGAACTTCATGACCAAAAATATTTTTTGCAAAGAAAAATTAACAGTAATATCTACAGCTCCAAGAATTGACACATAAGATTGAGGAAAAGATGTCGTCATGAAAGAATATATAATCCACGTAAACAATGTGGCTCACATGTTGATTGATTTAGCTGGTTTTACAAAAAATATTGGAGAAGATTGACAACTCAACGCCCGAACATGAGTGGGAGTTAATTCGGCTTTCGAGATATATGACGAAGATAGGAGTTAAAGTTATCCCTTATTTATAAAGTTTGTTTGACATACCGAAACCCCTGTGTTCAATGAAATTTGTTTTAATACGGACACTCTAAATGACACCTTTTGCATACATGCATTTGCATCACACATTTTGTATTCCCATTTCTATATTTTCGCATTCGTATATGCATTTTGCATCTTTACATTCACATCTATACATCATACATTGCATAATATACATTGCATCTTAACATGCATTAATAACGAATCCTGGTGGTAACTCGCGAAGAATCTTGTGACAAAAATATTGAAGGTAAATTGAGGCCACCCCATTCGTTCCTAGAGAAGATTTTTGAGCTAGATATGAAGTTTAGGGAATGCCATTAAGAATTATAGGGTGACAAAGGGCAATTTACATAATTTGATAATTTAGAGGTATGGTTTTTAATGAGAAATTAGGGCATTGGATTATAACAACCTTGAAGATCCAATCGAGCACCCACATGTATGATGAGTAATTGGGTATCATAATTAGGAAGAAATCATTTCATCCATCGTGAGGCTTTATTCTATTTACAATTTGAACTTGTTTTTTGTTCTTTCTCAGCTTCCTTTGTAAGGATATTTAATGAACTTATGTTACTTTAAAGATGGTGAGCATTTGATCAAATTTGCAATCTTACAGTTCTTCGAATATCAAATGAATTAAAAACTCTTTCAATGATTAGAGTTGTGGATCTTTGACAAAGAGACTAGATTGAAAATTGATAAAACAAGGACCCTGGACTGTACACCAAAAGATACACTCAAACACCATACCCTTTTCTTGTAGGACTGATATAGAATTCTCCTCTCATAAGGAAATGAACAAGAGGTTTGGTATTCAGGTATGCATAGGACCAAAACTATATATATATATATATATATATATATATATATATATTCGAAAAAAATGCTTTCAACACTATATATTATATATATGTTATATGTATATTAAGTAAAACATCGGACAAAAATGAGTGACTACAAACATCATGCATCTTTACCATTTATGGTGGCAATGCTAACTGATATCCCACTGGTCCAACTCTTTTTAAGATTTCATAAGGTCCAATAAACCTAGGACTGAGCTTTCTTTTACGTCCAAGTCGGATAATCTTCTTCCAATGTGATACTTTGAGAAACACTTTGTCGCCTACTTGGAACTCAAATTCCTTTCTTTTCAAATTCGCGTAGGACTTTTTTCTATCTAATGCCACTTTAAGGTTATGCTAGATCACCTAAACTTTTTCTTCTACTTCTTTTATCAAATCAAGACCATGGTCATGATTGTCTTTTAATTTATACCAATTAAGAGGCATTTTGCATTTCCTTCCATATAACGCTTCATACAGTGCCATTTTAATACTTGATTGGCAACTGTTGTTGTACACAAATTCTGCAAACAACAAATACTTCTCCCGCAATCCATGGAAATCGATTAAAAATGCTCATAACATATCTTCCAGAACCTAAATCGTCCTTTCCGATTGACCATCAGTTTTGTGGATGGAAAGTTGTGCTAAACTTCAATCGAGTACCCAAAGCTCCATGTAAAGCTTCCAAAACCTTGAAGTGAATCTTGGATCTCAGTCAAAAACTATAGAAATTGGCACTCCATGCAATCGAACTATCTCATTGATGTATAATTCTGCATATTTATCCATTGAAAAATCAGTTCGAACGTGAATGAAATGTGCGTTCTTTGTCAATCGATCCATAATAACCCAAACTGAATCCTTTTTGTTTGGTGTCAATGAAAATCCCATTACAAAATTCCTCGTAACTCTTTCCCATTTCCATTAAGGAATAAAGATCGATTACAATAGTCCTGAAGGCACTTGATGCTCAGCTTTCACTTGATGGCAGGTTAAACACTTTGGAACAAACTCAATAATAGCTCTTTTCATGCTTGGCCACCAGAGACACCCTTTTAGATCTCAATACATCTTGTTCCTTCCTAGATGCATAATCTACAGACTACAATGAGCTTCAAAAAGTATATCTCTTTTCAACTCTTTATCATTGGGAACATAAACATGGTCTCTATAGTAGAAACATCCATTTGACTTTACTTCAAAATCATTAATTTTATCTTTTTTTATTTGTTCTAATCTGGTTAAACACCTATCATCCCTCCTTTTTAACTCCTTTATCTTCTCCAACAATAATGGTATTAGATTTGATTCGGCCATCAGAGTACCATTGTCTTTTAACGTAAGTCAGACATCTAACATACGTAAAGCGGCAAAAGTCATTCGACTAAGGGCATTAGCTACTACGTTGGCTTTCCAATGGTAATAATCTATGATTGCATCATAATTTTTGAGTAGTTCAATCCATCTCCTTTGCCTCAAGTTTAGCTCCTTTTGAGTCAACAAGTATTTTAAACTTTTGTGATCCTTGAAAATGTAACAACGCTCACCATATAAATAGTGGCGCCAAATCTTTAGTGCAAATACCACCACTGCTAATTCAATATCGTGCGCCAGATAATTATTCTCATGGGTTTAAGCTGCCTCGAAGCATAGGCTACTACTTTTTTGTCTTGCATCAAGACACATCCCATACCATTATGGGAAGCATCACTATAAATCGTATAATCCTTGCCCGATTCTGGTTGCATTAACACTGGAGCTTCCATTAGTACCTTATTTAACAATTCAAAACTTGTTTGCATTTATCTGACCAATTGAATGGCATATCTTTTCTTAATAGATTTCTCAAAGGGGAGGAAATCATCGAAAAGTTCTTTATGAACCTACGATAATCTAGTATAGTTGTAATCTGTTGAGGATCCACCTGAATCCCTTCTACAGAAACCACATGTCCAAGAAAGGTAACTTCGGGTAACCAAAATTCACTCTTAGACAATTTAGCGAAAGCTTCTTATCTCAAAGTGTTTGAAGAATCAACCGCAGATGGGCATCATTCTCCTCATTTGACTTTTAATACACCAAGATATCGTCAATGAAGATGACCACGAACTGATCGAGATAAGGTTGAAACACTCTATTCATGAGGTTCATAAATGCGACAGGTGTATTAGTTAACTCAAACGACATAACTACGAATTCATAATGACCATATCTAGTCCTAAAAGTCGTCTTTGGGATGTCCCTTTCTTGAATCTTCAATTGATGATAGCTAAAACGCAAATCAATCTTGGAGAACACCAAAGCTCCCTTAAGTTGATCAAATAAGTCATCAATTCTTAAGAGAGGATACTTGTTCTTTATTATCACCTTGTTGAGTTGTCGATAATCAATACAAAGACGCATCGAACCATATTTATTCTTTACAAATAGAACTTGAGCACCCCAAGGTGATACACTATGTGTGTTAAATCCTTTATCCAATAACTCTTACAACTGTGTTTTTAACTCACTCAGTTCCTTCGGGGCCATTCGATAAGGAGCCATTGATATCGGTGATGTAGGCATAACCTTAATTTGAAACTCGACCTCCCTGTCTGGAGATAATCCCGACAACTCAGGTGGAAATATGTTTGAAAATTCTCATACTGTCGGAATATCTTCCAATCTTCTCTACTTGGCTCGAGTATCAATCACATTAGCAATGAAAGCTTGACATCCTTGTAGCATTAACTTCTTAGCTGACATCACCTATGTTACATTAGCTAATGGATTAAATCTTTCACTTACCATAATTACTTTTAATCCATCTGGACTTATCAAAGCTACTTTCTTTAATCTACAATCGATAGTAGCATGATAATGATACAACCAATCCATTCTCAAGATTAATTCAAACTCGTCAAAGGGTAATTCCATTAGATTAGCAGGGAATTCAATTCCTTGAATCCTTATGGGACAACCTCGACATAACTGATTCACATGAGCACCATGCCCTAATAGGTTAGTCACAATAACCTCACTACTAATAGATTCTAACTTAATTCTCAAATATTTCACCAGTTTAATACTAACATAAGAATAAGTTGATCACGGGTCAATCAAAACCAAAAGAGATTTATCAAACAAGTAAAAAGTACCTGTAATGATCTCAGGATCATCACGATCTTCATTAGTCTTAAGGTTGTAGACCCGAGCAGTTGAGCGCATTTCATGTTGAGTGGACTATTCAGACTGATTCCTTTCTTGACCTCAGTCTTTACCTCTTTGAGGTATAGTAGATTATCTCTAAGACTGTGACGATTCTTTGGTCATCAATGGATAATCCCGGATAAAATGTCCATTGCCTCCACATCTGAACATGCTCCAGAGACCATCCGATATAAACCACTATGATTTTTACCACAATGTTGACATCGAGTCAACTTTCCTGCTCCTGATTCAACTAATTAAGTTTGCATAGCTTTCATAGGATTGGATCCTCTACCTGAAGATGCAATTGACTTTGATCTAGACTAAGGTTGAAAACCCAAACTTCAACTTCTCTTTGAAGATGATGCACTCGACGATGCACCCACTCTCTTGTTCCAATAGGTCTTTTGTTCCCCAAGTCATTCATTCTGAGCTCACTCCAAGGCTTTAGCTCGATTCACAACCTCTTGAAATGTGGAAGGGTTTAATGCTAACAAACACTCTTTCAATATTGGGTAGAAACCCTCTATGAACCAATCACATGAATCTTTTTTCTGTAGGAACCTGTTCAGCTACAAATCTACTCAATTTGTTGAACTCGCACTCGTACTCATACACAGTACGATTCCCTTACACTAAACTCATGAATTATTGTTTCATTTGGCGAATGAACTGATCACTGATATACTTATTCTTGAACTCTTCCAGAAAGAATGACCACGTCACTTGATCTCTAGATTCTCTCATTACCAAATTGGTCCACCATATTTTTCCTTGTCCTCATAGCAATGAAATTACCCATAACAAGCTTCTTCATTTCAAAATAATAGAGACCGTCTAACTTTATCTTTACATCATTTAACCAAAGGTCCGCAGAAACATGACCTTCCTCAGCTTATGCTCTTAATTTTGATGCTCTTAGGCTTTTAAACTACTTTTCCATATTTATCTTGGGAGCTGAGGGAGAAGACGATTGGAAACGCATCACGATTACGTCCAACGTCAGGAAAAAGGCCCCTTGATCTTGCACAAGCACTCCCTGAGACGTCTGTTTTTCACTTTGCCTAACTGGGGTAGGTGAATTACTACTTCCTTCATGTCCGTCTCACGCTTCATTTGAGGAGCCCTCATAATCCGACATCTATTAAGATATAATTACTAACTCTATTAGTAAGGACAACATACCAATTACCTTATCATATCAGAGATTTTTAACTTTTTGTTGGCATGTACACTATTTAAAACAAAAACTACTTTATTTTAAGCTTAAAACCAACTAAACCATAGCTTTGATACAAATAAATGTAACACTCCTCAACTTGTACCCAACTCGGATACGAATCTGAGATGTCATATTACCTTTTCAAAACTTTTATTCCTTGAAAAGTCATGGAAAATTTAAACTTTTTACTTAATTTAAGTGGTGGAACCCGTAAAACAAGGTTATTATTGGTAGTTCATAACTCATAATGAAATAAATACAGTATAATTTACATAACTTTAAAATAATAGGTTTACAAAAACTAATCAAAGCATTTCCATTTGAAACATAGGAATACATGACTACAATATTTACAAAATGATAAGAAACCTACTATTTCAAATGGTTATGATCTGATCTTTTTAGTGTATGTTGTCCTTTCCTATTCTTCACTCTTCCGATCTCTTTGAAACTAAATGTAAAACATTCACACTCTAAGTCGTTGACTTAGTGAGTCAATAATGAGTTTAAAAGAAAACATTTAAAAACAATTTATCATTCAATCCATATAAAACATTTCATATTGAGGTCAGGATACACTTTATTAAATAACATCTAAGGTTACTCATAGTTCTATTTATGTTATTTTATTATTATAGCCCAACGCATAATACTGAGAACTTTATGTATTTGAGTACATTGAGGTTGTGCACTAATGCAGTCACCACTGCTCATATAATTTGCATTGAAGTGCCACATAGAATTTGCCTCGAAGGACCACGTAGAATTTGTCCCAAAGGACCACGTAAAATTATCCCGAAGGACCACATAGATTTGTCTCGAAGGACCGCGTAGAACCCTCGACTCTTGGCATGCTAACTATACCTCTAATTCTCATACGTATACCTTGGGCTTTAGCTTTATCATTATTTTTCATTTCACTATTTAAAGTGTGTCTTATTCGTATACAGTAAATTCACGTAGGTACTTTCGCATAGAACATTTTTGTTTATCATATTTCCACATACAATAATGTCATATAAAACATAAGCATATACATAAAGATCAAAACAATGCTTTAAAAATACACTTGATATAAACATAATAAAATATTGCATAAACTAAATAAATAGTTTTCGATTGAAAACTTTAAGGTTAGCTTATCGCAAGCCATCCTCAAATCCAATATAAAACAATTCAGTTGCACTCACCTTTGCCTCATGTAAGTTCTAACCGAATCCTTTTAGCTTTCGTTAAATCTCTTTGCTATTTTGCTTCGATCAGTACTCTATCGTTCCCAATCTACACATTAATATATCTAAGATTAATACCAAATTTCCATTAACTAATAACTAATTTACAGTTACATAGATGAATGAAACATCTAATTCAACATTTCAGGCTGAATAGTATCGGTACCCTTCCTACAGTACCGATACTTCTTCTTCTATGGTATCGATACATACTTCGGTATCGATACATACTTCGGTATCGATACCATTTTAGTATTTTGGATTTCCAATTTCGTTTAAGGTATTGATACATTCCTCTTGGTATTGATACCTACACATCAGTATCTATACTTCTTAAATAAGTATCGATATTGTTCATCCAACTCAGATATCCTCCGTCCCATTTAACCTGATAGTATCGATACTGTTCTTTTAGTATTAACACCCTCACCCAGATTTCACCTTATTTACTTAGAATTTTACACATACCTCATCTAAATCTTAAACTTCCAGCTCCATTCATATCCTCAAACTTGTCAACACTTGATATGAGCATACCAACGCCGTCTTCAAAGGATTTGGAAGTAATGCCACAAGGACCAATCACCCGATCAAGAGCCAAACTTTTCAGGGAAGCTCTTACAACCAGATGCATTAAAACCTTTGAATAATTTATAAATGCATCCTCAAACAATAGATTATATACTATGTTTTGTGTTAACATATAATATAATCTATGAACCACATATTTACATGATTATATCTTATATTATTTAGCTTATTATATGCTTTCTTTTGTAGATACATGTTCAGCCACATGATGGGAGCTGACTTAAAGCTAGCATTGGAGTCAACGAGCTAAGAAAAAATGACTAGGACAACTCCAGGACAGCTCAAGAACATTTTGGGACAAATTTTCCAGCTGTCCTCCGAGCTCATAGCTCACTTGAGCTGGACTTTTGAGCTAGCTAGAGATCTCTTTTCAGCTGGAGAGTTGCACCATCATCTACACCACATAGAGCCCTACAAATATGGTCTCGGTAAAATTTTGTGAATTCGTACGTTTTCGTGAAAAGTTGCCATTCTGAGAAGTGCCTTTTCACAAGGAGCTGTCCTATGACTTATACACATGTCCTTCATCTATGGCCAGCTCAACTTCAGCTCAAACTCATGGAAAGTAGCTCAAATGATGAAAGGTTGTCTCACACAAATGTGACCTTTAATAATTAGTTACTTCCCTATTGATGCCATGTCACATAGATGCAAGTTTGATGCCAAGTCACGCCTAAGTTGCTGCTCAAATTCACGCTAAGAAGAAGCCACACCATAAGCCCATATGCCGCCCATATGAGTGCCTCATGAACAACCCATACATGTTCCATGCATATGGATGAAATGGGCGCCAAAATGAAGAGGCTTCTAACCATTCAACCAAAGCATCATCTTGTTTCAAATCGGCGCCAATATGAAGAGACAAGAGAACCATTCAGCCAAAGACATCTCCCCTCATCCAAGCATCATTTATTTTCGTTTTAAGACATGTACTTTGCCAAAAAGGCATATATCTATTCGATCAAGCCTTTACAAACCTATAAATAGGCTTTGGCATTCATTTGTAAAGACAACCCTTTGATAAAATTAAACTCTTGTGAGATTATTCTCTATTTAAGTTCTTTTTTGAACTATATTGATTAAGCAAGCTTTCATAGTTTGTGGCGTCAAACCCTTTTCATTGATACTTCTGGTTCCTAGTTTATATAACTAGTGGGTCAAAGTCCTTTCATACCATTCCTTATAGAACTTATAAGAAACGGGTCTTCGCTCCTTTATAGCATTGGTTCCTTCTTAGTTTTATAAGATACTATCTGTACATCACCATCTTCCATCGCCATTTTTCACGCCTATAACATCACCATAGTCCATTTCCTTCACTCCAATTCCATTACCATTCCATTTCCATCTTCATATTTTCACCATTAAATTATCCTTCAATCATCATCAAGGCATTCATCTATCAACATTATTTGGAGGCCGAATTCATCTATTCTTGAAGTATTCTTTTATAATACTTTCGCAACCATCTTTGATAACATTTATATCCCTTTCCTTTTCTTATCATTTCCTTTCTTCTTTCATATTCTATTTTAATCATTTCTTTCTTTATTTTTTGTAGATTACTTTCAATTCAACGTGTAGCATTTGGTGTCTCTCCTAGATCAGGAAATAACAAGGTTGCCAACTTCTCCATTATTGAAGAAGCATGGTTAGCCTTACATCAAGCGGTAATCAGAGCTTTGTTGGATTGACAATCAAGTGCTGCAACAAAAAGCAACAAGAAAGAAGAATAACAAAAAAAATAAAAGAAAAAGACTCCTACAACAAATTTGGAGTGCAAAAAGAAAGAAAAGAAAAAGAAGAATTAAAAGCAAAGAATAAGTGAAGCAAAGTTGCAAAGTACACTCAAAGAGAAGCGCCATCCAATCTGCCCAACATCAAACTAGAAGGAGGTATCCTTGTTGTTTGTTGTGACGGAAGATAGTAAGTGTTGCAACTTGAGTTGTAAGTATCTTCACTTTCTTACTATTTCATTTCCTTTTCTTTCATCTTTTCTTATTTCATTATCATATCATTTTCTTACCATTCTTCTTTCCTACCCTATATCCTAACCATTTCTATTCCTAACCATTCTAAACCGACGCACAAACTAAAGAGACTTTCTCAATCTTGAGTTAGTTCTTAAAAAGGACCCACGAGAGAGAATCAACCGGAAAAAGGCAAACGAGAGGGTGAGATCAGAAGGGGGATCGAAAAAGCCAAGAATATATCATCGAGTGCAAACATGAGTGTGAGTGGAGTCCAATCTAAAATTTTTCTTTGGAGTGATCAAGTGAGATTTTGTGAGTCTGCTGGGAAGGTTATAATTTTCTTTTATTTTACTAACCATGTCACAAGAATTGTTTGATTTCTATTCAGTTTCAAGACAAGCTTTTGTCATTAAAAAGGCTTTAAGCACTCAAATCATAGAAGATGATCAAAGAGAAAACATCTTCCATACTCGTTGTCATGTAAACAACAAAGTTTGTTTTATGATCATCGATGGAGGAAGTTGTACGAATGTTGCAAGAACTCTTATGGTGGAAAAACTTGGCCTGAAGACTTCCAAGCATCCAAATCCATATAAACTTCAATGGTTAAATGACGGTGGAGAAGTAAGGATCACAAAGAAAGTTGTCATTCCATTTTCAATTGGTAAATATCAAGATGAAGTCCTATGTGATGTTGTACCAATGGATGCTGGACATATACTTTTAGGAAGACCATGGCAATTCGATTGACGAGCAATCCATGATGGGTTTACCAACAGATACACTATCATTCATAATGAAAAGAAATTCACTTTGACGCCACTATCTCCTAGTCAAGTGAATGAAGATCAACCTCATTTGAAGAAAAGCATGGAGTCATTCAAAAACAATGAAAATGAGACGACTAAAGCATTGAACATATATGCTGGAATAAAGGAGATTCAGAAACATTTGCTGTCACATAAGGCTTTAATTGTAGTAATGTACAAGGAAAGTCTACTTTTAACTAATCTCCAAGAAGGCTTCCCTTCTTCTGTTGTTTCTCTTTTACAGGAATTTGAAACCATGTTTCCAGAAGAAATACCAAGAGGACTTCCACCCCTTTGAGGAATTGAACATCAAATCGATTTCATTCCCGGGTACTATTCCAAACAAACCAACCTATAGAAGCAATCCCAAAGAAACAAAGGAACTTAAAAAATAGATTGGTGAGTTAATGGAAAAAGGGTACATTCGAGAAAGCTTAAGCCCATGTGTTGTTCCTGTTTTACTTGTACCAAAGAAGGATGGTTCGTGGAGAATGTGTGTAGATTGCCGAGCAATTAATCAAATTACCATCAAATACCAACATCCAATTCCAAGGCTTGATGATATGCTGGACGAACTAAGTGGTGCCACCATCTTCTCCAAAATTGACCTTAAAAGTGGATATCATCAGATTATGATGCGAGAAGGAGATGAATGGAAAACCGTTGTCAAGACAAAGCAAGGATTGTACGAATGGTTGGTTATGCCCTTTCGACTAACCAATGCACCTAATACTTTCATGAGATTAATGAACCATGTACTTCGGGTCTTTATTGGTAAGTTTTGTGTGGTATATTTCGATGATATTTTGATTTATAGCCATACTTTGGATGATCATGTGCAATATTTGAGGTCAGTACTTGAAACTCTCCAAAAGGAGAAACTTTATGCCAACCTTCAAAAATGTTCTTTTGCACTTACAAGCTTACATTCTTAGGATTTATTTTAAGTTCACAGGGACTTGAAGAAGATCCGGAAAAGATTAAAGAAATTCAAGACTGGCCGACACCTAGATCAATAAGCCAAGTTAGAAGTTTCCATGGACTTGCAAGCTTTTACCGGAGAATTGTGCCCAACTTTAGTTCGATTGCATCTCCCTTAACTGGGGTAATTAAAAAGAATTCCACCTTTGAATGGGGCAAAGAACAAGAAGAAGCATTCACACCCATCAAGGAATGCTTGACTAAAGCACCACTTCTGGTACTTCCTAATTTTGATAAAACTTTTGAAATAGAATGTGATGCTTTTGGAATTGGTATAGGTGCCGTTTTGACTCAAGAAGGATGACCAGTTGCATACTTTAGTGAAAAGTTAAGTGGTGCTTCACTAAACTACCCCATTTATGACAAAGAGATGTATTCTCTTATAAGGAGTTTGTCATCCATACTGATCATGACGCATTGAAGCATATTAAATTCCAACACAAACTTAAGAAATGACATGCCAAGTGGGTAGAATTTATTGAATCCTTTCCATACGTCATTCATTACAAGAAAGGAAAAGAGAATGTTGTTGCAGATACCCTTTCATGAAGGTATGTACTTTTTAACACCTTGAATTCTAAATTACTTGGTTTTTCTTACCTTAAAGATTACTACACTAATGATCATGATTTTGGAGAAAAATACAAGTGTTGTGAAAAAGGTGCAGTTGAGAAGTACTATAGACATGAAGGATACCTATTCAAGGAAGAAAGGTTATGTATTCCACAAGGTTCCTTCCGAGAAGTATTGGTAAGAGAATCCCATGAAGGATGACTTATGGGACATTTTGGAATCAGTAAAACGTTGGAAATCTTGAAAGAACATCTCTATTGGCCTAAGATGAAAAGGGATGTTGAAAGGGTTTGTGAAATATGCATCATTTGCAAAAAGGCTAAGTCAAAGGTAATGCCTCATGGACTTTACACACCTCTTCTTATTCCTACAACACCATGGGTTGATATTTCCATTGATTTCGTGATGGGTCTTCAAAAAACAAGAAATGGATGAGATTCAATATTTGTGGTGGTTGACCGGTTCTCCAAAATGGCCCATTTTATACCATGTCACAAGACTGATGATGCAACCCATGTGTCTAATCTATTCTTCAAGGAAGTTGTGAGGATACACGGCATACCAAGGACCATTGTTTCGGACCGAGATGTTAAGTTCCTTAGTCATTTCTGGAGGACATTGTGCAACAAGCTTGGAACTAAATTATTGTTTTCAACAACTTGTCACCCCCAAATAGATGGTCAAACAAAAGTTGTCAAAAGAGTATTATCAACATTGTTGAGAGCTATCATCAAGAGGAATATAAAGACTTGGGAAGAATGTCTTCCACATGTGGAATTTGCTTACAATCGGTCAGTTCATTCAGCCACGAAAACTTCACCATTCGAGGTAGTGTATGGATTCAATCCCTTAACTCCTTTGGATTTTCTTCCTCTACCTCAAGAACAATGGGTTAACAAGGATGGTAAGAACAAGGCTGAGTTCATCAAGAAGTTACATGAACAGATTCGACACAATATTGAGAGAAGAACAAAGCAGTACGAATAACAAAGCCAATAAGGGACGTAAACCACTCCATTTGGAAGTTGGAGATTGGGTATGGGTGCATTTGCATAAGGAAAGGTTTCCGACTAAAAGGAAGTCTAAGCTGTTACCAAGAGGTGATGGTCCCTTTCAAATTATTGAGAAGATTAATGACAATGCATACAAATTGGATCTTCCCGGAGAATACAATGTAAGTGCCACCTTCAATATAGCAGATCTTTCTCTAATCAAAGATGATGATGATTTGGACAAATCGTATAAAAGAAGGGGGATGATATGAGCATACCAACGCCGTCTTCAAAGGATTTGAAAGTAATGCCACAAGGACCAATCACCCGATCAAGAGCCAAAATTTTCAGGGAAGCTCTTACCACCAGATGCATTAAAACCTTTGAATCATTTAGAAATGCATCCTCAAACAATAGATTATATACTATGTTTTGTGTTAACATATAATATAATCTATGAACCATATATTTACATGATTATATCTTATATCTTACATTATTTAGCTTATTATATGCTTTCTTTTGTAGATACATGTTTGGCTACATGATGGGAGCTGACTTAAAGCTAGCATTGGAGTCAACGAGCTAAGGAAAAGTGACTAGGACAACTTGGGGACAGCTCAAGAACATTTTGGGACAAAGTTGCCAGCTGACCTCCGAGCTCATAGCTCACTTGAGCTGGACTTTTGAGCTAGCTAGAGACCTCTTTTCAGCTGGAGAGTTGCACCATCATCTTCACCACACAGAGCACTACAAATATGGTCTAGGTCAAATTTTGTGAATTCGTACCTTTTCGTGAAGAGTTGACATTCCGAGAAGTGCCTTTTCACAAGGAGTTGTCCTATGACTTATACACATGTCCTTCGTCTATGGCCAGCTCAACTTCAGGTCAAACTCATGGGAAGTATCTCAAATGATGAATGGTTGTCTCACACAAATGTGACCTTTCATAGTTAGTTGCTGCCCCATTGATGCCATGTCACCTAGATGCAAGTTTGATGCCAAGTCAGGCCTAAGTTGCTGCACAAATTCAGGCCAAGAAGAAGCCACACCATAAGCCCCTATGTCGCCCATATGAGTGCCTCATGAACAGCCCACACATGTGCCATGCATGTGGATGAAATGGGAACCAAAATGAAGAGGCTTCTAACCATTCGGCCAAAGCATCATCTTGTTTCAAATGGCGCCAAGATGAAGAGACAAGTGAACCATTCAGCCAAAGACATCTCCCCTCATCCAAGCTTCATTTATTTTCGTTTTAAGACATGTACTTTGCTGAAAAGGCATATATCTATTCGGCCAAGCCTTTGCAAACCTATAAATAGGCTTTAGCATTCATTTGTAAAGAGAACCCTTTGATAAAATTAAACTCTTGTGAGATTATTCTCTCTTTAAGTTCTTTTTAGAACTATATCGATTAAGCAAGCTTTCATAGTTTGTGGCCGTCAAACCCCTTTCATTGATACTTATGGTTCCTAGTTTCTATAACTAGTGGGTCAAAGTCCTTTCATACCATCCCTTATAAAACTTATAAGAAATGGGTTTTTTCTCCTGATACATGCATCACAAGGCTCACATCAAAGGAAGAAGTAATAACTCTTCCAAATGATCCACTCGTCCAAGCTTTGGAAAAGAAGATCAGAACAGTAACATACTTGAGACGACTTTTTGAATGGGATCCTGATCTTATTTGGTCAACATATCTTCTGGAAATACAACCTTCTGTCTCTTATCTTTCCAACAGTTCTTGAATCGTATCAATCCGATATCGGGAACTCAAGATATGGCCATTTTACTGAAGACGGTGCATGCAGAAAATCCTGTACAGGATTAATACGGGATTTTGCAAATATTACGAAATTTCAATATTTTTATTGATTATTTGTAATATAACTTAATATATGATGATGCATTATCTTTTAGGAATAGATTTATTATTTTATTAGGAATTAAGCTTGGGTTAAAAATATTATCTTTAGTTATTATTATTTTATTAAGAATTAGAGTTAAGACATGTTTAGTTTATTATTATTTTATTCATTAGTTATTTAGGACCTTTAGAACTCAGCCCCTATATAAAGGAGGCTTCATTCTACTTTGTAAATCAGATTTCTTTGATTAATAATACAATGAGAGTTCGTTTTTGCAAATGCTGATTGCCTTGTGCCTTCGAAGCTTCTTCTCCTGGAGTTCTTTTAAGTTCTTGTGAGGGAGATTAATCTTCACACTCCAATTTGTCTTTTCATCGCAACTAGGAGGGTTGGTTAGAGCCATTTATCGTGTTTGCCTTTTCATTGCGACTAGGAGGGCTCGATAGGACACTTATCCATCTATTTTTTCATAAATCCATCTGCACCATCAATCATCTTTACCGTTCACCTTCATAAGGGAGATCTTTTGATTTCTTTATTATCTTATTTCATCTTTCATTTATTTATCTTTTGATTATTTTATTCTAATCGTGTTGTCTTGATTCCAGCACATAAAATAAACCCTAAACAATCCTAGCGACTGCCGCCACCTTCCCATATTCATCACATTTGTTCTTCATCGAGTCTAGAGCTTTATAGGTTTGATTCTTCAACAAGAGCAATGTTCATCAATCCGCCACCGCTTCCCTATCAATTGGTCCTAAACAATCCTAGCGACTGCCGCTACCTTCCCATATTCATCACCTTTGTTCTTCATCGAGTCTAGAGCTTTCTAGGTTTGATTCTTCAACAAGAGCAACGTTCATCAATCCGCCATCGCTTCCCTATCAATTGGTATCAGAGTTGGGCCGACTTCTGGAAAAAAGCAAGCAATCTTGCTTGTTCTTGCACACAAAACCGTCAAGGTACCCCAACAGAGCTAGTTCAGAGAAGATTCATCATTTCAAGTTATTTCTATTTAATTTTAATTTAGATTCAAATCCTTCTTGTTAGTTTGCAATTTTTTTCAAAAAAAAAACAAAAAAAAAGAGGCAAAAAACAAAAAAAACAAAAACAAAAAAGCCAAAATTTCAAAAAATTTGCAAACGAAGGTATTTAGGTCTGATTTTCTGCAGATATCATACTCATATTAATTTTAATCTCCAGTCCAAAATTCACTTCAATCAGAGTTCATTAGAGCCCTCAAATACATCATTCAAGTTTTATCGGCAGATTCGGTCTAGAATATTGTCGAATTTCTTGAAAATTATACAGGAGGAATTTTGTGCTAAAAATTTTCAGATTGAAACTTCATATATTGGATATCATTAACACAAAAAATCAAATATTTTGGAGATCAAGAACAACTTCGAAAAAAGCGATCAAGAAAAATAGATTGGTGGTTTCTTGACGCATCAAAAGTCATTCAAGAATTTTTCCATAATTTTTGGACACCGGTAACCTCCTCAAAAACATTGCTCAAGTTGATCCAGCGTTTTCTAGGTTTTCTGGTTTAGTCCCTTTTCTTGATCTTAGTGCTTTAGGTTCTTTTGTTTTCCCTTGTTATTGTTCTTTTGCATTATCTAACACATTATCTTCCTTGTGTTAGTAGGACTAAAGAGTTTGCATACTTCTTCCTTCTTTTCATTCTCGTTCTCTTGGAGTCTAACCTTTGTTTGGCCTCTTAGAGCTTTTAGGTTTTTCTTATCGCCTTTACTAGTAATCAAACTCCGATACGAACTGTGAAAGACTACTTGGTAAAGTGAGTTTTAAAGAGTACAAGATTGGCTTACTTGCCTCTCGTTGTGTTACTTTCTTGGAGTGACTTGTGAGGTTTCTTTCTTTGTTGAATTTTCTTTATTTTATTTTTATTTTACTTTTAATTTTTTTTTCAAGTGTTATGATTTCATGATGGGCGACAATAACAACAATACACTTACGGCTATCATAGCTGCACTTGCACGACTCACGACTCAAGTTGAAAGATTTGATGAACTTACCAATCCGTGAGAGAACGATAAAAACCACAACTGGATCTACCAAACCAGAATCCAAGACCAAACAATATTGAACTTTTGGTACCCAAGCGAGAACAACCACGTTTCCAAGCACCCGAACTCTTTGCAAAACCAAAGTTCATGATCCCTTCTTTCAAAGGAGACAATGATCCGGAAAGGTACATCGATTTGGAAGAAAAAGTTGATCTCATCTTCGCATACCATGACTAACCCCAAGCTAAACAAGTTCCCCTCATCACTATGCAATTTGAAGGATATGCTCGAACTTGGTGGATGCAAACAAGGAAAAAGATCCAGAACTTCCAAATTCCAACAATCACTTCTTGGACCGACCTCAAACAAACCATGAGGAAGCGATTTCTACCGACACATTATACACGAGAAGTTAAACTACTACTACACCAACTTCGACAAGGTAGAAGTTCAGTTGAAGACTACTACAAGGAGATGCAGTCCTTACTCAATAGGGCTAACATAACCGAAAAAGAAGAGGTCACCGTGTCAAGATTCGTCGTCGGCTTGAACTCAAACATCACTGATCTTCTTGACCTCCATGGGTACGAAAACCTTAAAGATAGACTAAAGAAAGCAATGACAATCGAAGCACAAATCCAGAGGAGATTTCGAGAACATTACCAAGGTACTTCATCCTCTTACCAAGGTAATCATTCAAATCCTTCCTCATCTTCTGCTCCATCTTCTCTGAAAAAAGCAAGAGATGACAAACCTGACAATGAGAAAGAACAACCAGCAAAGAATGACACACTTCCAACCCCTAAAGATCAAATTTGTGATGAGGTAGGGAAATCAAAAAAAGAAAAAGTTGAGAAAGAGGCAAAAGAAAAAGATGTTACTAGTTACAAAGGCCAAAAGCATAATGACCCATGGGAGGTGAGTGAACCTAATTGTGAGAAGAAAAGAGTGACTCAAAATCTACGTGTGAGCACAAAAGAATTGAGAGAGAACCTTCTTTACAAACAACATTTCATCCTTGTTCGCTTTAGAGAATCAATTGTTTCGATTTCTAACATTAACAAGGATTTGCCTAGTGTGTTTTCATCTTTGTTACAGGATTTTCGAGAAGTGTTAGGTGATCCACCTGACGGATTACCACTGGAAAAAGGAAAACAACACCAAACCAATCGAATTCAAGGTTTCATCATACCTCATCAAACATACAATCTTTGTTACAGGATTTTCGAGAAGTGTTAGGTGATCCACCTGACGGATTACCACTGGAAAAAGGAAAACAACACCAAACCAATCGAATTCAAGGTTTCGCCAAGAGTTGTTGAATAGTGCTAGGTGACCCTCCTGACGGGTTACCAACTGAAAGCCCTAATCACTATGTCATATTAATGAAGAGTCACGATTTACGAGAGTCCAAAGTTAAGTATTTTATTACTCATTTTAATGACATTGTAACGTACTTCTTCTCCTTCTTACAAGGTAAGGCTCGTGAAGTTTTCATCCATACTAAACACAACTCATTTAAGTGCGTAACATACCGAGGTAAGCAAAACATAGTAGACGATACACTACCACGAAGGTATACTCTTACGTATCAAACTCATATTACTATTTCGAGAATTGAACATATCAAAGATGTATATCACGATAATTCGTATATTTCTGATATTTCTACCCATACTTTTAAAAGTGATTTTAATGAGCTTTATCTTGTATATGAGTTTCCTTGCCAACTAAACAGGTTCTACAGTCCACGAATATAACCATGGAGAAATTATCTGAAATAATCATACAGAAGCCAACAGTGGCCGCGCCATGTTGAATTTCAACCAAAACATCATTGCAAGACTTGTATGGAAAAGAAGATTTCAAGACTACAAGAAATCAGTTCCCACAAAGAATAAACCTCGACTAAAACGCATAAAGACACATCCCATTGATCCTGGTAAATGTTTCACAAGTTTTTCTTTCAACACATCTAAATCTCTTTCTTTTGGATTTTTAGATTCGAGGACGAATCCTTTTGAGGAGTGGGGAATGATACAGCACCAGAGTTTAATACAAGCTTCTTTGGACTAATGTTTCTACTCGAACCTATTAGAAGAACAAAGTCTCGAAGATCAAGCATATCTATTCGGTAAGCATAATGTGAATGAATTATTAAACTATTCTAATTTTGCTCCCTTAATGTTTCAGATTCGAGGTCGAATCTTTTTGAATAAAGGGAGGATGATACATGCATCACAAGGCTCACATCAAGGAAGAAGTAATAACTCTTCCAAATGATCCACTCGTCCAAGCTTTGGAAAAGATCAGAACAGTAGCAGACTTGAGACGACTTTTTAATAGGATCCTGATCTTATTTGGTCAACATATCTTCTGTAGATACAACTGTCTGTCTCTTATCTTTCCAACGGTTCTTGAATCGTATCAATCCGATATCGGAAACTCAAGATATGGCCATTTTACTGAAGACGGTGCATGCAGAAAATCCTATACGGGATTAATACGGGATTTTGTAAATATTACGAATTTTCAATATTTTTATTGATTATTTGTAATATAACTTAATATATGATGATGCATTATCTTTTAGCATTAGATTTATTATTTTATTAGGAATTAAGGTTGGGTTAAAATATTATCTTTAGTTATTATTATTTTATTAGGAATTAGAGTTAAGACATGTTTAGTTTATTATTATTTTATTTATTAGTTATTTAGGACCTTTAGAACTCAGCCCCTATATAAAGGAGGCTTCATTCTACTTTTTAAATCATATTTCTTTGATTAATAATACAACGAGAGTTTGTTTTTGCAAGTGTTGATTGCCTTGTGCCTTCGAAGCTTTTTCTCCTGGAGTTCTTTCAAGTTCTTGTGAGGGAGATTAATCTTCACACTCCAATTTGCCTTTTCATCGTGACTAGGAGGGTTGGTTAGAGCCATTTATCGTGTTTTCCTTTTCATTGCGACTAGGAGGGCTCGATAGGACACTTATCCATCTATTTTCCACAAATCCATCCGCACCATCAATCATCTTTACCGTTCACCTTCATAAGGGAGATCTTTGATTTCTTATTATCTTTTCATCTTTCATTATTTATCTTTTGTTTATGTATTCTAATCGTGTTGTCTTGATTCCAGTACATAAAAGAAACACTAAACAATCCTAGCGACTGCCGCCACCTTCCCATATTCATCACCTTTGTTCTTCATCGAGTCTAGATCTTTCTAGGTTTGATTCTTCAACAAGAGCAACGTTCATCAATCCGCCACCGCTTCCCTATCAATTGGTCCTAAACAATCCTAGCGACTGCCGCCACCTTCCCATATTCATCACCTTTGTTCTTCATCGAGTCTAAAGCTTTCTAGGTTTGATTCTTCAAGAGCACGTTCATCAATCCGCCACCGCTTCCCTATCAGCCTTTATAGCATTGGTTTCTTCTTAGTTTTATAAGATACTATCTGTACATCACCATCTTCCATCACCATTTTTCACGCTTATAACATCACCATAGTCCATCACCTTCATGCCAATTCCATTGCCATTCCATTGCCATCTTCATCTTTTCACCATTAAATTATCCTTCAATCATCATCAAGGCATTCGTCTATCAATTATTTGGAGGTCAAATTCTATTCTTGAAGGATTCTTTATAATACTTCCGCAGCCATCTTGATAACATTTTATCCCTTTCCTTTTCTTATCATTTCCTTTCTTCTTCATATTCTATTTTAATCATTTCTTTCTTTAATTTTTGTAGATTACTTTCAATTCAACGTGTAGCATTTGGTGTCTCTCCTAGATCGGGAAACAACAAGGTTGCCAACTTCTCCATTATTGAAGAAGCCTGGTTAGCCTTACATCAACACTTATCTCAATCAATATATATCCAATAATCCCCTTTTTACATCCAATTTATTTATGAATTTCTTAAAACTAAAATTCTTATCATATTTTCAAACATGTTCTTAATCATTTCTAATACTTCAAATTAATTAACCTTGACAAGTCTAATATTCCCTTAGAAATTCAATTACTACTCAATCTCATCAAATCCCCTTGACAACCCATTTTACTAATCCGTTAATAATTCACTACTCTCTTAGTTTAATCAACCTTAAGCTTTCCTAACCTTATATATCACCCAAAGACCAAAAACCAACTTAAAATTCAAGAAACAATCAACTTGAAAATAACTCACCTTGGAATTGGAGGTTCACGGCAAAAAAAGAATAAGAAGAGAAATGAACCAATATTCCATATACTTTCCTTTTCTCATCCTCCTAAGCTTAAAATATCGTTTAAAATTCATATCATGCTAAAAGACCTCTTTGCCCCTCCATTAGTTCATATTTGCAAATAAGTCCTAAACACAATTTCCAAAGTTAGTCCTTAAACTTTTCAAATTATTCCAATTAAACCAGTAATTTTTAAATTCTTATTTTAGTCAATAACCCAATGTTTGGGGTATTACAAGAATGCAAAGAGGAGCAACTGTAGACACCTATTTTGTTCGGGTTCAAATTAACATTATATTATTTAATAATTATTTAATAATATTATTTAATATTATTTAATAATCTTATTAATATAATTTAGTATTACATGTATTTTTTTACGGCCCAAAACCAGACCAACCCAGCCCAACGACAGCCCAAGTTGCTAGGCACGAATTTGCATTTTTTTAATATTTTGATCTTGAACATAAAGTTTTACCTGAGATTCTCAACATATCATAATATTTTCGTTTTGAAAATTAGCATTTTTCCAAACATAAAAATACAAGAAAAATATGAAGATAATCTACACTATATATTTTCCTATGATTAATCTACACTATACCCTATTCCCGAAAGATACCTATTCTTTTCTCGTAAGATTATGTATACTGACTAACAATTCACTTGATGCTATATCATAAATACATTAAGAATGAAGATAATTGTAACCATGTATACAATATAAAATAAAGACTTTTTTTGGTTGACCTCCAGTTTCAAGGTTTTGCCCTTCCAGTCTTCTAGCGAATATTTTCCGTATACATAAGAAATCAAACATGAGACATTGCTTAAGCGATATCAAGCTACTTACCACTTAAACCAACTTCGTTGGTTAAAATAAATAATTTATTTGTAAATTCTCTTTATTCCTTGATAATTAAAGCCTAAATATCTGAATTAACACATCATATAAAATATTAGTTGTATCCAAAAATTAAAGTAGTCGATGTTGAATAAATAGATTTTCTTTTATTATAATTTTGATTTACATTTTAATATTACTATATTATTTTTAATACATTATTTTAAATTTATTTATATTATTGAAAATATTTTTGAATTTCATACATATAAATATATTTATATAAAAATATAAATGTTAAAATTATTAATTAGATTTAATTAATTAATTAAATTGTTTAAAATTTAATATACATATATATTTATATATATTAATTGAAACAGAAAACACCACACTAAAATGATTAAAAAAATCAATTTTATAATAGAAGCAACTAGTATTACTAAAAAGTGGGGGAGAGCGTTCGATCGAGTCGACTCGAGTCTGTCAAAAAATTTTGAATTATTCGAGTTGATGAGTCTTATTTTACAACTCGAAGTTGATTTGAAATTTTTTTGAGTCGAGTCGAGTTTATAAAATTCGAGTCAAGTCGAATTTTCGAGTTTGTGTTTAAATTTAAATATCATTATTTATAATATTACGATATTATATTGATTTGAATTTAAATGGATTTTTATGATCATATACAATACATATATATATATATAACAATCCATTCCCGTGTATTTTTTATAGAAAAATACAATACATATATGTTTATTTCATAGGTGATATACTATACATACATAATTGAGGACTCGACACAAACTTGAAAATTCATCAACTAATTACTAAAAAATTTGAGTTATTGAGTTGTATTTTAAAACTTGATTTGAACATGAAATGTTTTCTATTCGAGTCGAGTTTATGAAATTACAACTCAAAGTCATTTCGAGTCGATTTATTTTTAATTGAGTGGTGCCAAAAAAAATTGATTTTTTGAGTCGAGTCGAGTTTTGCTCACCCCTACTAAAAAATGAAAATATCCGAAATTACAATAAGAGTTTTCAACTACCATCATAAACTATATATATAATTTGGACTATTCATATAACATTAAAACTAGGCACTTTAGATCATATAAGAATCATACAAGGAAAGGGATAAAAACCCAACCAAAAGACTCGAACAAAAATAGATATGAATAAATCTGAATACATTGGCAAACGAACCACAAAAGGGAATTAAGTTATTGAAAGATCATTGAGAACGACAAATCAGAGCTGTCGACACTCGTTTTTATCCCAATATTATTATTATTATATTATTATTATTATTATTTATTTTACATCCCAAAGTACAAGCCCAACTACCCCCAAGCCCGATATAATTGCCAACCCAGACCCATCTCAGTTCAAGCCCAGAATCAAGTTCCACTTCGGAGCCCAAAACCCGACTAAGGTTTCACACCCTTAACCTAGTACCGCTCGTATGTAGCCGTTGTATCTGATCTAGATCCAATGGCCTATATCAAAGGATGCCTAGGGTTTTATCACAACAGCTTCAGTCGCCGCTAATCCTAGCTATCAGATCAAGGGTAGATCTGATGATCCAGATCACACCAAGGGTCTTTTACCACCGCCCATCTCCATCAATACCCATCCATTAACGTTTCAACCAGTCTCCTTCCATGTTAGTTCACTCCAAGTTAGCAAGGAAAACCATAAAACACATACAAACATCAGTTGTAATCATTTGATTTTATTAAAAAGTAAAAAGAGAGATTTGTACAAAGGGTTATAAAAACCCGAGACAACCATTGTTAAAAGGGTTCACTTTTTTTCAGTTTCCAGAAAGCAATAAAAACAAAACAAATCAAGAACATTTGAAGGTATATTTTTAATTATTTTTCCAGTTTTGAAATAAGAAAAAATTAAAATAAACCTTGCATGTAACCGAAGCAAAAGAGAAATGGTTAGATCTATACCTTTGTAACAACCCATAAAAAATAAATAAATTGTAATTAAGCAATTTGGCGGAATTAGGTGGTATCAGAGCCTTCGGTTTTGAACACTCGGACTGTGGATGAGTCCTAAACTCTGGTTTTTTAAGAATTTTGATATTTAAAAAATGTGTCACCTTATTTTATGAATTATTTTTAACCGAGATCCTTGATCCTAATATGACTTATGTTTCAAATTCTTTTTGTAGAGCCTTATAGATCCAAAGATGAGCGCTGCTAAAGGTCGTTTGACAAGACGTGGCCATGGTCGAGGGTGAGTCGTTCGACCTTCTATTATGATAGATGATCTGATATCACCATGTGATCCTCCTGTTTCTCAAGTAGATTTGACCCTTTCTCATTATGATCTGATTACTCCCGTGAGAGACCTTCCCGTTACTAAAGATGAGGATACTGACATGAATAAAGATTCCATTAATAGAGTTGTCTTTTGCATATTTCAGAGAGCTACTAGGGTCCCTAGTAATATGACTGCAGTCGAGATTTTGAGTTCTTTGGTCGCTGCTGGTGTAGTTCCATTTGAGGGTATTACTGGTGGACCTCCGACTGATGCTGAGTATTGGCTGGAGGATACAGAGAGAGTTATAGATAAGATGGATCTGAGACCTGAGAAGAAGTTAATGGGAGCTCTGACTATGCTGAAGAAAGAGAGTTTTAGATGGTGGCAATCGATTTCTAGTAGTATTCCGAGAAACTAGTTAACATGGGATCTTTTCAAGCCACGTTTCCGGAGTCGCTACATCAAAGAGAGGTATCTACAGGAGCGACGTCAGGAGTTTCAGAATCTGCAGTAGGGTGATATGTCTTTTATGAACTATGAGGTTGTGTTCATCTGATTGAGTCGCTATGCTTAAGGACTTATTGACACTGAGTCAGATCGATGCTTGAGGTTCGAGAATGGACTAAGGTGTGAGATCATGAGTCGAGTTGCTACCCACCGAAAAAGAAATTTTGATTCTTTGGTTGAGATAACCAAGACCACCGAGGAGATTAAGCGAGTGGGTATGGAGCGCAGTAGAGATAGAGATCGATTTAGGAGGCCTTCTGGTTCCATAGATTCATCTGCACACCCCAGCAATAGAGGCAGGGGTGAGTCTTTTTCAAAGAGGCGATGCGAGTGGCAGGCCTGTGGCATCCGGTTCTTCAATTGTTCAGCCTTCTAAATATGGTGGTTCTTCTGGGTCACAACCTTTGCAGCCATGTAATTATTATGGGAAACGTCATCCTGGGGAATGTTAGAAGAAATTGGTAGATGTGGTTCTGGTGACCATCTCATGAAGGATTGTCCAGGGCCAGCTACTACAGTTCAGACGCCAGCTCGTACTCAGAGTACTATTCAGACTCCAACAGGGAGTCGTAGTCATGGCAGAGCATCAGGATTAGCTAGTAGAGGTCGAGCATCTCAGAGTAGGGTTCTATTCAGATCTGAGGCCAGACAGCCTACATTGTTTTATACTGCTATACTTCGACAGGATCGCGATGGGCCTAATGCGATTGCAGGTACTATTACTATTCATTCAGTTCCTTACTTTGCACTGTTTGATAGTGGTTCTACCAATTCCTATGTATCACATTCCATTTCTTAGTGTCTGAATATTCCTATTGAGAATACTGAAAATTCGGTGACAGTTCAAAGTCACTTAGGCAAGTCCATAGTGTTGGATCGTATTTTTAGAGAATGTCCTATAGAGACCAATGGGGAGATTTTTCTACCCGACCTGATGGAGTTGCCTTTGGAAGAGTTTGATTTGATTCTGAACATAGATTGGTTGGACAAACATCGAGTTAATCTTGATTGTGAGACCAAGAGAGCTGTTGTAAAGACCACAGATAATCGAAATATTAAAATGATCGGGGAATGTCATGGATTTCTGATGAATGTTATGGTCTGGTTTGGTAGATGATAATATGATCAGGAAGGGTTTTGAGGCGTTTCTTGCTTATATTTTGGACACTAGGAGTTCTCAATCTAATATTGAAGGCATCCAGATTGTCAAGGAATTTCTTGATGTTTTTCCCGAAGAGTTGACTAGATTACCGCCGGATAGAGAAGTTGAGTTTGAGATTAAAGTCTACCCTGGTTCCACCCCAGTTTCAATGGCTCCTTATCGTATGGCCCCAAAGGAGCTTAAGAAACTGAAAGTTCAACTCTAGGAGTTATTGGATAGGGGATTTATTCGACCCAGTGTATCACCCTGGGGAGCCTAGTTCTCTTTGTCAAGAAGAAAGATAGGACACTGAGACTCTGTATTGATTATAGAAAACTGAACAAACTCATAGTTAAAATCAAATATCCTCTGCCCAGAATCGATGATCTATTTGACTAATTTTGAGGGGCCTCTATCTTTTCAAAAATAGACTTGAAATCTAGTTATTACCAACTTAAAGTGAAATATTTTGATATCTCGAAGACTGATTTTCGTACTCGGTATGGGAATTACGAGTTTTTAGTGATGTCATTCGGGTTAACTAATGCCCCTACTGCTTGTATGGATCTGATGCATCGGGTGTTTCGACCTTTTTTGGACCAGTTTGTAGTTGTGTTCATCGATGATATACTGGTGATTTCTAGAACTGAAGCAGAACATGAGGAGAATTTTAGGATTATTCAACATACTCTAAAGGAAAATAAGTTATATGCTAAGTTGAGCAAGTGTGAGTTTTAGCTCAGCGAAGTGACTTTTCTTGGAAATATCGTTTCTGCTGATGGTATTCGGGTGGATCCGAGCAAAGTGGAGGCTATTCTGAACTGGAAGCAACCCAGGAATGTCTTTGAAATCTGTAGTTTCTTGGGCTTAGCTGGTTACTACCGCCGTTTCAATGAGTGGTTCTCCCTTATTGCATCTCCTCTGATGAAACTATTGAGGAAAGATGTTCCATTTGTCTGGTCTGAGGATTAACAAGCTAACTTTGACAAAATGAAGATTGTTCTAACTCAAGCTCCAGTGCTGATTTAGTCTGAGTCTGGGAAAGATTTTTCTGTCTATAGTGATGCTTCTCACTCTGGATTAGGATGTGTTTTGATGAAAGATGGGAAGATTATCGCTTATGCATCACGTCAATTAAAGCCGTATGAGCGTAACTATCCTACTCATGATCTGGAGTTAGCTACCGTGGTTTTTGCTTTAAAGATCTGGAGACACTACCTCTACGGGGAAAAGTGTTATATCTATACCGATCATAAGAGTCTAAAGTATCTGCTTACTCGGAAAGAATTGAATTTAAGACAGCGTCGTTGGTTGGAGCTTCTAAAGGACTATAATTTTTAAATAGAATATCATCTTGGAAAGGCTAATGTAGTGGCCGACGCCTTGAGCCGTAAGGCGATATCAGATCTTATAGCCTTATTCGTCAACATGAGTTTATTTGATGATAATAGTCTGTTAGCATAATTGCAGGTTAAACCCACTTTGGCCGAGGAGATTAAGGCCAAACAGCTCCTTGATAGCTCATTGTTTCCCATTATTGAGCAAGTTAAGCATGGATCGAGTTCAGAGTATATTGTAGATCAGGATGGTATTTTGTGCTTTCACGGTAATTATTGTGTCCCTAAAGATGATAAGTTGAGGCGGGTTATTCTTCAGGAGGCTCATAGTAGTCCTTATGCTATGCATCCTGGCGAGGATAAAATGTATAATAATCTCAAAAAGCGCTACTTTTGGACTGGTATGAAAAAGAATATTTCATATTATATGGCGAGGTGTTTGACTTGTCAGCAGGTTAAGGAATAACACTATTATCCATCTGGATTGTGACAATCAATTAAGATTCCTAAATGGAAATAGGAGCGCATTACGATGGACTTCGTTACTGGTCTTCCTCTGACTCCTTCCAAAAACGATTTTATTTGGGTGATTGTTGATCGACTCACTAAGTCAGCGTATTTTATCCCTATTCGGGTTAATTATTCTCTGGACAAACTAGCTAGATTGTACATTTCATATGATACTAAATATTTTTATGAGACAATATATGATGTTCGGAATACTGTTTATTTGATATCTGAGTTACTTTATATTTCTGATATGATTTTTGGTTAAGGTGTTTTGTACCTGATTTCTTAATATGGATTAATTATCGTTTCACTCCATACATGCTTATTACTATCATTGGGGGTATTATTGAAGGATGTGTTTCAGGCTCCTTTGTTGTGTGGCTCAGGGTAAGTCCTTACTGGTGTGCAGATGGGTGTATAGTTCTGGGGAACCTACACATTTTGCTGATCGGAGTGATTGCATGGGGTAGTTATTACCGCAGGCTCCTCGCTTTGAACTCAAGGTAAGTCCTTAATGGTGTGCATGTGGTTGTATGGTTCTGAAGAACCTACACATTCTAGTGATCGGAGTGATTGGATGGGAATAGTGTTCATGTTTTTAAAACATGTTTGATAAATTGATTTTATTGAAATATTTTATCTGTATGTTTATTTTTACACTGTATGGAGCACACTGGGCTTTTTAGCTCATTTTGAAAATTTTACCCTTTTCAGATAACAGCAGACCGTAAACTAGCAGATTTGGCATCATGGGAGATCAACTACTTTTACTTGTACGAATTAATACCTCTACATGTTTTTCAGTTGTATTCGGTGACATGTATTTTTCTATTGTTTTGGATATAACCATATTATAAACATAATCTCTGAATGAGATATGTTACTGCTTAGGTTTTCGCCAAATTGCTTAATTAGAATTTTTTTCGGGTTGTTACAACCTTAGAGTGGGGAGTCAAACTGGAGAGGGGTCGATTCGTCTTTGTCGGAGGTCGCCAGAGTATGAAAAAATCGAAAGATCACGGGGCTTTTCGGGTCTTTAGGGATTTTTTTAGGAAGTTTTGGCTTTAGATCTAGGCTTGAGAGGAAGGATCGGAGTGAGGCTTTTGTTTTTGGCTTTACTTAGGGTTTTTGACAGTAGTGTGTGGCGATCAGACGGTGGTCAGAGTCGGTGTAGGGAGTAGGCTGTGCGCCGGCCGAGGAAAGAAGAGAAAAGAAAGATTTTTTTGGTTTTTTAGAAATCTGTTTGAAATGGGAAAAAAGAAAAAATGACTTTTATAGAAAAATTTAGGGTAAAATCACGCTTAGGTCCCCCGACTTTAAGCACGTTTTTACAAAATAGTCACTTGTAGGGACTGAAATAGATATTTACCCATTTTCATGGATGTTTTATAATTTATGGGATAATTCTTTTAGTCCCCCTACCTTTAGCGTATTTTGCATGATAGTCACATGTAGAGACTGATTCTATAATTTACCCACTTTTGTGCATGTTATATATTTTAGGTTTATTTGCATTTTAATCCCTCTATGTTTATTGTGTTTTTACATTTCAGTTATGTATAGTGACGATTTAATTTTTTTTAATGTTTCTGGACTGATTAGGTAATTTATCCATTTTTGTTCGAATGCATGTTTTAGGCTAGAAAGAAAGGAATAATTGTAAAATAGTCCCTGGAGTTTCTGCATATTTATATTTTGAACTATAATATATTTTTTATTTAATTTAATTTGGCTATGCAATTTTATTTTATTTCAATTTGGTGCCCATGTCTTATTTATTTTTATCCTTGGTAAATTTAACACTTATTATAAAAAATGTTCATTTTAGTCACTTTTGCGCTTTATTTTATTTTAATTTTTGACATGATGATTTGACTGTTTATATTTTAATCCTATTTTAATTTTATTTTATTTTAGTTTTTTCATGTTCCTTGCATGCTATTTTATTTTAGTCATTAATTAGTTTTGCATGATACCCTCATAAGAATTTATTGACTCGAATCAAAATAATTTGACTAAGGGTAATATTCATTCATTTTAATATTGTTGTAAAGTGTCTGTCTTAACTTATAAGAAAGTTACTTTCGGTAATTTTAAAATGAAAGTCTATCCCATTTAGTGACATGAATTAAATTGAATCCATTTTAAAATTTGGGGATAAGAAAAATGATCATGTTATTTTTAATTAAATTCACCAAGAAAAGACGATTAGATTGAATCTAAGGTCTCGTCTCGATGTATTTAAATAATTGAACATCCTTATTCTCATTAAATATTGGTAAAATAAATAATTAATTATACTTGCTTGATGTATGCTTTTAATTTGTTTTATTTTTTCATTTGTTTTTCAATAGGATTTCAAAATAATAACATCGAATGGATATTCAGAATAGTAATATCTTTTCATTTCGGTTTGAGTAATAAATGACTTCTTTAATGCATGAGACGTCATTTAATCTCGATTAGATATTACCGTTTTCCCTTGAAACAATATTCATTTTTAAGACGGAATAGTGATATCTCTTCATTTCGATAGGAGTAATAAATGACTGCTTTAAGGCATGACCGGTCATTTGTTCTCGAATGGAAATAATTAGATATTATCATTTCTACTCAAATCAATATTGAATTTTAAGATGAAATAGTGACATCTCTTCACTTCGATTGGAGTAATAAATGATTGCTTGAAGGCATGAGAGGTAATTTATTCTCGAATTGAAATAATTAGATATTATCGTTTCAACTCAACTCAATATTAAATTTTAAGATGAAATAGTGATATCTCTTCACTTCGATTGGAGTAATAAATGACTGCTTTAAGGCATGAGAGTTAATTTATTCTCGGTTATAAATAATTACATATTATCATTTTCTCTCTTAAATTTATTTTGGTGTTGTTATTTTGAATTAATAATGAATTTTAGAATGGAATTTTAGTATTTCTTTATTTTGATTTGAGTAAGAATTAATTGCTTTAAGGTATGAGAGGTCGGTCATTCTCAATAGGAAATAATTAAATATTATTATGTTTTGTCCTAAAATCCAAAGAATATTAGTTAAAGGGATCTTAAATTAAATTAGACTCATATCCTTAAATTTCATTGCAAAGACAAGTTATTAATCAACTAGGTACCAATTTAGGGCGCTATGGGACCGACTCCCGAACCTTAAATTTGTTGTTTTAATTAAAATTAATATTTTATTAAAATGACGAATACGTTGTTGCGTGCCCAATCATACCCTAATCAAAAATTGGTGGCGACTCTTCGAACCACATTTTATCATTAACAAGTCACTAAATTATTCGAGACAAGACATTTTCGAAAACCATTTCGACAAGAGCCGAGTGTCGTGAGAAACTATTTACAAACACATAATCATGTATCCAAATTCAATCCGAAGGTCCATAGTAGGGAAGATCAACAAGATTTCAAGTAAGTGTCATCTTAATCAGTCGTGACATCGTCAAATCCAACCCTGAGAAAACACAAATAAACGAATGGAAAAACGATTGAAAAAAATGAAAAACATGCCACAGAAGATGAGATAGACGTTTCACAAAGGCAGAGATAAACATGCAACACAGGAAAAAAATTTCTTATTAAAAAACAAAAGAAAAAATAAAGAGAAAAGAGAACTGACTGTCGGTAATTATTATCAAACTCAGTGTAGCCGCTGGTTAAACAAAATCAAAGAAAAAAGTTGATTTGATTTATAAAAAAATGATACAAACTCAAAGAAAAAAAGGAAGACAAAGAGGAAAGCGGCTAAGGAAAGGGGGAGCGACTAAAAATTTCAAATTTTAATTAAAACTAAAACTAAAATTAAATTATTTGATGTTGATCTAAGATTTAAATATTATATATTCATTGAGAGCAACAAATAATATCAATTACTACAAAATTATAAATATAGTGTACTCTAATTGAATGAAGTTATATGTAGTGGTGATTAATGAGTTGAGTAGCTTGTGAGCAGCTCGAATTCGACTCAGTCAAAAATTATTAAAAGCTCGATTCGAGTTGACTTGACTCAAACTTGACTTGAGACCTTAATGAGTTGAGTTGAGGAAAGTCCAATTCGACTCAATAAGTTCGTGAGTAGCTCGTTAAATTTTTTATAATTTCAGTAGTTATTTTAAAAAATTGTTTCATTCAAAAATTACTATTTTATTAATAGATAATAAAAAATGATAAATGAAAAATCAATTAATTTATAGTATTAGAAGATTTTACCTATAACTAAAAAAATAAGATAAACATTTCAGTGAGCTTAACGACCAATGAGCTGAGGTATGACGTTAACGAGCATGTAACACCCCCAACCCGTACCTGACCCGGATACGAATTTGAGGCGTCACATTGACTTTTCAAAATGTTTACTTTTATAAGATAGTTGAAAATTCAAATTTACATTTCAAGAAAACTGAATATTTCACAATAATTACAATCATATGATTTTAGTAAACCGATCAGAGAATATCTTATTCAAATCTTTAGTTACATGCCAACTACATTTACTATAACAAAATATATATAATTACATTCTTTTATAATCTGATCTTTAGAAAGGAGAAACTGACCTGACTTGCCTATCTTTGCTACTTAATCTTCTCGGAACCTACGTGTGAAACATTCACACGCTAAGTCGATGACTTAGTGAGACATATAAAAACGTATAATGGAACTTAAATACATAACAATACAAAAACATTTCATACAATAATATCATACAAAATCATATAGCCTTTCATATAACAAATACATACCTTGCACATATATCATCATTATCATCATCCATATTCCTATCGTTATCATATTTTATTATCATTAATCCCTTTTATCATGTAATCTTGTAATTAACGTTTATACACCTCATATAACACATTTCACAAAGCAACACACATAACATCACATACACTTTATTTATATTATCTCTTTTAATAGCCCATGTACATTTTTGAGAACTTAAGGTATATGAGTGCATTGAGGTTGTGCACAAATGTTGTCACCATAGCTCGTATAATATGCACTAAGTGCCATATAAAATGTCTCAAAAGACCACGTATATGTCCTGAAGGACCTCATAGAATTATCCTGAACGACCTCATATATTCCCATATGGCCGCGTAGAACCCTCGACTCTTGGCATGCCAATTATACCTCTAGATTTCATATCACATACTATGAGGTTTATCATATATTTTATTTATTATATCTTATTTCACATAAACCAGTAATCACGCAGATTATGTCACGTAGTTTATATCACAAGTTCATGTAATCGAGTAGATTATGTTACATATCTTATATCTTGTTCTCATATGTTCACATATATCATATAACACATAGACTCTCATCTCATAGCTTATATTACATGTTCATATAATCCCTTATGTCCATATCACATAGCTTATATTATATTCTCATTTAGTCACATAGGTCATTTATATCATTTCACATGGTTTATCACACAACATGTATTCACATAAATCATGTAACATATACCATAACATATAACACATAAACTCATTTTCAAGTACTCAGGCACACATAATAATCATATCAAACACATACTTATATTCATGGATTTTAATATGGGAATTAACTCATCACGAGTCTTATTTCCATAAAACGTCATATACCAACTAGTATGCACTCACCTAGGCCTCACTAGTCACAACAACACTTATGACTCTTGTACACTCTTATAGATTCGAATCGTCTTGGATTTTCCTTCGATCGATATCTACACAAATATACGACTTACATGAATATTTTAGTTTGAATTGCTTATAACCAATCAATATAACTTAAGCTGAAAGAAACACTTAATTTAGCATTTTAGGCACAATAATATCGGTACTCCCACTACAGTACCGATACTACTCTTCTATGATATCGATACCCCCTTCGATACCGATACCATTTTGACACTCTATAATTTTAACTTGATAATGGTATCGATAATAGACCCTTGGTATCGATACCCCCTTATCAGTATCGATACCTCCCTTAAACAGAACCAATACTACTTCCTTAAGTATCGATACTTCTTAAAGATTTCATCCGCTTTTACTCTAAGGTATCGATATTGTTCATACAGTATCGATACCCAGACCCAATTATCATATATATTTACTTTGGAGTATATGTACTGTTCAAACAATACCGATACCCCTTGCCCATAACTTATTCATTATAACCCAAAAATCAACCATACTTAACTAAATTCCTCATTTTACTCTTCTTTGAAGCCTTTAAACTCAACCACACTTATTCAAATCAACGTATCTCACTTTAACTCATCTTAACATCCAATACCTAACTAGTACACTTGAATTCAATAATCATACCAATTTATCAACATGTTCCAAATTAATTTTTAACACTTTAAATTTCTTATCCTAACTGGTGACAAGTCAAATTTAACCTTAAACTTTCCTTACTAACCCTTTCTCAAAAAGTCACTTAAAAACCTCTTATATTCAATCTCTAATAACTTATCCATCTTTGAGTTTTAGACCACTTTAAGCTTTCTTAACACTCCAAGAATCAAAATCAACTTTAAAATGAAATGAATAATCAACTTGAGACCATCTTACCTTATTCACGGAGTCACAGGAAGAGAAGAAGAAGATAGTTGAACCCTAAACTCTCTAGATTTTTCTTTCTCTTTTCCTCCTTACTCTCCACGTGGATATTTATAACACCAATAATGAATTTTATTTATATTCTTATCAAATGACCATTATGTCCTTTCAATTTCCAAAATTTAATATTAATTCTAATAACAAAATTTTCCAATTAAGTCCCTAAACATTTTAATTTTCCAAAATTAATCATAAAGTTTCCAAAACTTACATTTTAGTCACTAGCCCTATTTTTGGGATGTTACAGTGCATGAGTCGAGCAAAAATTTTTTTTAAAGAGTATGAGTTGAGAAAAATTTTAATTAGCTTAACAAGCAACGATTCAAGACGAGTAACAAATTTTTTTAAAAAGCACGAGTCGAGCACTACCCAACTCGCTATCAACTCGCTTAATAAGCACAAATTTTAAGTTTAAATAATATTTTTTAATTAAAACAACACCTAAATACTTTATTTGTTAAAATAGCACCCATAGTTAGGATGAAGATACATTTGCTACATGGTAGGTCATTGGACGGATTCTCCTATATTGACGTCGCTCAAGACTAAAATGAAACAAGTGAAAAATAATTGGTTAAAAATTGTGTGTATTTTAATAAAATAGTGACAACACGTGTGATAAATGTTTTAATTGCATGAGTACGACCCGATTAGCCGGTAGAAGTAACGACACATATCTATAGACATATCTTCAATCACTCAAGAGTTATATGTATGAAAAAAACTACATTTAATCACTTTAAAAATATTCATATAAAAACAATAAAATACTTTTATCATGATAAATCTCATATTGTTTGTATATGAAGTTTTTTTATATAAAGTGTTTAGATATAATTTGTTTACATTTGAAAACAAAGCCTATACATGTGTATATCCATTGTTATTTGGTTAGTATTTGTATATTTTTTTTACCTGTTATTTTTTACTTCATTTTTTTGGCCTTGGGTGACATTAATATGAGAGAAATTATCGGATGATCTACCATATAGGTAAACGTGCATCAAGGTGGAAACACTTATCAAAAGATGCATTTTAGAGAAGGTTTGTTTTTTGGCTCTTGATTTCGACTGTTTTTCTTTATTTTTGCTTTTGCTTTGGCTCGGTTTTTAGGTATTTTCTTGTAGCTTGCACTTTGGTATTTTGCTACTTTATGTTTTTTTCTTGGGCTCTTGTTGTTTGGTTTCTTGTCAGATCGTTGGTGTTCCCTTTTTCAGCCTCCTCAGTGAAGCATTTATAGTTCCCAGTCGAGGTTGTTCTCTATTTTCTTCAAGGTTCATTTACCCCCATTCCCCCGATTAAATCAGGATGACTGATGTTGTTGCTGAAAACCTGGGATAGTGCAGTCCTGGGTTGTCCTTATTCAAACGTCGAGAATCTCGGCCAACACGATTCAAGCCATTTGTGACCCTTTAGTTATTGACCACTATATGGTGCATGCTTGGGTTCCCAAAACCCTAATCTGCTGAGCTGGTTCAAGCCCATTTTCCTCCAAACCGGGCTTACTTTACTGTGTCAAGTTAGCATGGTTCGGTTGGGCTTCATTGGACCTGAACAGACTTATCATTAGACCTGAACAAATATATATATATATATATATATATATATATATAATAAATAAATATAAATAATATTAATATAAAGTAATGTAATGAAATACAATAAAAATATATAACTTGTAAGTATATAATAATATAATATATTATGTTTGCAAAAAAAAAACATTTTAAAAAATAAAACCATATATTATATGTTTTCAAAAAATGTTTTCAGAACTATATACTATACACATTTTTAAAACGTTTTCAAAATCATATATTATATGTTTTCAAAAATGTTTTCAAAACTATATATTATATATGTTTTAAAACATTTTCAAAACCATATATTATACGTTTTCAAAACTATATTATTTATATATATTGAAAAATGTTTTCAAAACTATATATTATATATATTTTCAAAAAATTTCTCAAAACTATATAGTATATATATTTTTGAAACAAATTTCTTTCAGTACTATATATATTCTATATTCTATATGTATATTAAGTAAAACCCCGGACGAAAATGAGTGACTGCAGCTGCCCTCTTTGCCCATTATCGTGCAATGAAAAAAGGGTAAAGACACAAAGGCACAAATTTTCATTCGGTGCATATGGGCTTGGAAACAAGCCTTCTCCTGTTAGAGTTTTTGACTTCTGAAGTACAACTCAATGTTTTCATTGAATTTTTATCAACTACCCTCTACTGTGGAGTTGAGAATAAAAGAAAGACGACTCCCTGTTGTTGAGTCGTACTACGAGTGACTCTTGTTGCCAAATCGTAGTCATCCTTGCTCTTCTTCTCAGCTTAAAGACCTCGGTGTGAAAATTCTACCGAAAGGTAGTTCCTTGCTACTACTATACGGTTGATATATTTTTGAGCTTAATGGAATCGAACTCGAAAGTTTTCATTGAAAGATATCCCTTCTCGCCTTGAGCTATGTTGTAGATTAGGCTATGAGATAGTTCCTTTTTGCTAAATCGCTGCCAACCATAGTCTTCTTCTTGAGTTAAAGACATCAGTTTAAAATTCAACTAGAAAGTAGTTCCTCACTGCTACCATGCGGTTCATACACCCTCAAGCTGAATAGAATTGAACTCGAAAGTTTTTGTTGACAGATAGCCCTTATTTCCTTGAGCTATGTTGTAAATGGTTCTTGTAATTGAAGGATGGCTCCCCTTTGCGGATCGAATCCAGTAATAATTCTTTAGATGACTCCAATTTCTTGATTTTCTCTTACATTTTCTTTGTCGTGTCTTCTTCATCAAAATTTGGTATATGGTAATCACTCGGATTATTCTCAGGGTTGGATATAGAAGTATGTACTTTTACAGCAGATGAGGCCTTTATTTTTTGCAACGGATGAGTCCCCTTGAAGTTTTGGTAAGATTCTAGGTGGAATAACCATTTGCGGGGTAGGTGGCATAGTTACCCCTTCAGATGTCCTTGCCCCAGGTGCACTTGCTTGATTCAGACCATCTAATTTTGCAACAATTTGATTAACCAAATATTTTTGGCTTTTGGTGATCGACTCTAAAGTTTTTGATTATTCTGAGTTATTTTCTCCTCTAGCTCTTCTTGTAATCTTAGCATGTTCTCTTCAAGTTGAGCTACATTCACTTCTATTTT
Organism: Hibiscus syriacus; assembly: GCF_006381635.1. NCBI lineage: Eukaryota > Viridiplantae > Streptophyta > Magnoliopsida > Malvales > Malvaceae > Hibiscus > Hibiscus syriacus. The sequence goes on along the minus strand of NW_024062603.1, from coordinate 2,132,664 downwards.
CTTATTCTTTGAACTGGTGTTGTGTGGATGAGGTGTGTCCAATGCTTGGGGTGGTATATCCAGTGTTTATTTTTTTTATGAGACATTTTCTGTTAGTTAATGTGAATGTAAAGAAATAAAGAAAAAATAACAAATGCAAAATATGTATAAATGCATGATGCATGAAATGTTCAAGGAATTGATCCAAAAACACGTCTCTTATTATAAATAATCTTTATTGGGACAAAAAGTGGTATTTCTTAATAGACAAAAACATCTTAAATGTACTTCTGACTAAGTTCTCTAGACCCCGAATTACTTCTAACACGTTGACTAGTCTTATTCCTTCATCTGTCACTAGTTGAATACCATATCAAACTACTCCAGCTTCGCTTGCCAAACTGTGCAAGTGATATGTCTCTTTGTGTACTTGCTCCACGAAATCTCGAATGACTACATCTCTAGCTTTCACCCTTTGTTGAGCTTGTTCCCTAATGAAAATGGCATTTGAGCCCTCCATCGAAAGGAACTATATGAAGTTCATTTGCTTATTTCTTGAATTCATCAACAATTGCCTCCAATTCAGCTATCGGTTTTCCATCTTGTTCTTGTTGTCTTTAAAGGGACCTCTCCAGGTCAGTAACCTTTTTCTTATATGCCCCTGTAACCTTTGCAAACCCATTTTAAAGTTGACTTTTGATATGCTTGGTGTAAACCAGGTCTATTTTGAGTCCTTCACAATGCAACAAACTGGTATACTCTTCGATTGTGGATACCATGTCTTCTTGATTAAATGTGAAACAATCATACCCCGAATTCCAGAATTGCACTAAGGCTCGAATTGGGGACTAATCTATCTTGACATGAGTAGAAGTATGATATCACCGTACCGCTGGTAGAATTTTTGTTTCCAAATGCTCCGCAGTTCTTGAACATTGTATTGCTTAAGGCTGACAGAAGTATAACTAACCAGATCTGACACATAGTTGCCTTGTAGACTATTTCCCTTTTCCTTCTAAATCTTTTCTGACCATATTCAGACCTTTATATTTTTACCTCTTGCATTACAACCCTTTTGTCCATTAATGTAAACTATTTATGTTTAACGAATATGTTTTTATGGATCAACACCTCTTTTTGAATGATGTAAATGATAAAAAATAAAATGAAAGAAAATAAGCTAGTGAGATAAAGATAATAATCAAAATAATAATGAAAAAATTCCTACCCACATGAAATCTACCCCACATGCTTATTATTCCTACACAAACATGATCTCTATCCCGCGTGTTAAGTTTGAACAAGTCCTAACAACATAAACTTCTAGTTCACATGCTCTGAACAAAAAATAAAGTAGGAAATAACTCAAAACAACCTAGGTTTTGAAATGAAGTTTTGGGGTGGGTTCTAATTCCTTGTCTCTCGGTTTAGGTTCTAAAAAGGTACCCAAGTTCTCTTTGTTGGTGCCCCTTGGCTTGTCGGACCCTCAGTCCTAAGCCCATCACAAGCTCATGTTGACCAAGTTAAACTCGAGATGACACATTCCCTTAAGTCTATACGGAGAATAAATTCACACGAAAACATAAGGTATATGAATCTTGAAGGTTACTTGCTAGGCCTGTACGGATAATAAATTCCTACGAAGAAGTCACTTTCACCTCCACTTATAAAAGGGGTTTGGAGCTCGGGTATAGAGTTTGAGACGAATTTTTGAAAAGCTGAAACCATTGAAAAAAATATTAGTACAACTATTTATTTGAAAATAACAACCAAAGGTAAATAATAATGATCAAAAAGTTAAATTAAAATTTAAACTTACAATCTTCGCTTAAGAAGACTACTAGAAATTGATTTTGGCCTGACTCACTTACCTGGCCCCAGTGGAGTCACCAAGTTGTCGTAACCGTACTTCAGGTGGGCCCGGAATCGGGCTTCGACTTAAATTGAACATGTTAGAGCCACCATCGATCATTTTATTTTTTAAAATTAGGTTGATCGAACACCTTAATCGATCATCTTACTTGATCTGTGTTTTACCAAAAATATGTTGGGTTTGGGAGTCGGTTACAATCAAGGAAGGGTTAGCACCCTTGCATTACCCTTTCGGTACCAATTTAATTTCTCGACAGTCTTAATTACGAAAATTAAAAGCTAAATTGAAATTTAAAGATTCGATTCAATTCAAAATACTTACCTTTGATCGATTGAAATTACTCCTAAAAAGTAAAAAAAATATTAGATTGTTAAATAAAATATTAAGTAAATAAAGGAGAAGAACAAAAAGGTAAAATTAAGAAAATAAGGAAAAAGTTAAAAATGTTTAAAAAGAAAAAACATTACATAAAATCAATAAAATAATTTTTTTTTAATTTTTAAAAGAGAAGAAAGAAAAAAAAATTTAAGAGAAATAAAAAAAAAATAAGAAAATTTCTAAAAGAGAAAATATAAAAATGTGCCTTTAAGAAAGATTTAGAACCAATAAAATTAAAAAAAGAATCAATGAATAGATAAAACTTAAAAAGGATCAAATTAAAATAAATTGAAATTTGTGGATTGAATTAATACTAAAAATGAGTTGCATGAAAAAAAACAAAAGTTAGGGGACTGAATTGCAAAATGTAATTAATTTAGACAGGGATTAAATTTAATAAATTCGAAATTCCAAAGCCAATTTACAACAGGTGACCAAAATGAATTATGCATCAAAACTCCAAAGACTGCGAAAATAATTTAAGTATTTGCTAATTACACCAAGGTCCCCCGGTTATAAATACGCCTAAAAATAAAAAAAATATCATTTTAAACCCTTTCTAAAAAACCCTCAACCCTCTCAAAATTTCTCCCCTCTCCTCAACCGACCTCGATGGCCGGCCACCACTCCGCCGCTCCGGCCACAGTCCAACGGTGGCCGAAAAAAATCTAACTTCACCAAAATGCTCCTCCCAATTCCCTTAACACCAATCCGAAACCAGATTTCCCAAAAAGAGACTACACATGCGTAGATCTACGAAGAAAAGTTCTGATTTTTACCTTTTTGAGGGGGAAAATGTTTTGTTTTCTGGTACCTTTGTCTGTCCGACGATGCTCCTATGTACCACTGAATGCTTGTGATGCAACAAAAGTTTGAGTTTTATTTTTTCTGGCTCTTGATTTTGACTATTTTTCTTTATTTTCGCTTTTTCTTTGGCTCAATTTTTATGTTGGTATTTTCTGGTAGCTTGCATTTTGGTTATTTGTTGCTTGATTTTTTTCTTGGGCTCTTGTTGTTTGGTTGCTTTTCATGCCGTTGTTATTCCCTTTTTTAGCCTCCTCGGTAAAGCATTTATCGTCTCTAGTCGGGGTTGTTCTTTATTTGCTTCGGGGTCATTTACCCCCGTTTACTGATTAAATCAGGATGGCTGATGTTGTTGCTGAAAACCCGGGATGGTGCAGTCCTGGGTTGTCTCTATTCGAATGCTGAGAATCTTAGCCGGCGTGATTCAGGCCGTTTGTGACCCTTCGGTTGTTGACCACTATGTGGTGAATGCTTGTGTTCCCAAAACCCTAATCTGTTCGGCTAGTTCATGCCCACTTTCCTCCAAACCAGGCTTGCTTTGCTGGGTTAGGCTGGCATGGCTCGGTTGGGCTTCACTGGACCTGAACTTAGACCTGAACAAATAATATATATATATATAATATTAATATAATGTAATAAAATATAATTATATAATTTGTATGTATATAATAATATAATATATTACGTTTTCAACAACATTTTAAAAAATAAAACCACGTATTATACGTTTAAAAAAAATGTTTTCAAAACTATATACTATACACGTTTTCAAAATCATATATTATACGTTTTCAAAAATGTTTTCAAAACTATATATTATATACGTTTTTAAAACGTTTTCAAAACCATATATTATATGTTTTCAAAACTATATATTATATATATTTTTCAAAAATGTTTTCAAAACTATATACTATATATATTTTCAAAACTATATATTATATATATTTTCAAAAAAATTCTCAAAACTATATTATATATATATATTCGAAAAAAATGCTTTCAACACTATATATTATATATGCTATATGTATATTAAGTAAAACCTCAGACAAAAATGAGTGACTACAGACATCATGGATCTTTTCCATATATGGTGGCAATGCTAACTGATATGCCACTGGTCCAACTCTTTTTAAGATTTCATATGGTCCAATAAACTTAGGACTGAGCTTTCTTTTACGTCCAAGTCGGAGAATCTTCTTCCAAGGTGATACTTTAAGAAACACTTTGTCGCCTACTTGGAACTCAATTTCCTTTCTTTTCAAATTCGCGTAGGACTTTTTGTCTATCTGATGCCACTTTAAGGTTATGATGGATCACCTAAACTTTTTCTTCTACTTCTTTTATCAAATCAGGACCATGAACATGCTGGTCTTTTAATTCATACCAATTAAGAGGCATTCTGCATTTCGTTCAATATAACGCTTCATACGGTGCCATTTTAATACTCGATTGGAAACTATTATTGTACACAAATTCTGCAAACAACAGATACTTCTCCCGCGATCCATGGAAATTGATTAAACATGCTCTTAACATATCTTCCAGAACCTAAATCGTCCTTTTCGATTGACCATCAATCTGCGGATGAAAAGTCATGCTAAACTTCAATCGAGTACCCAAAGCTCCATGTAAAGACTTCCAAAACCTTGAAGTGAATCTTGGATCTCTGTCATAAACTATAGAAATTAGCACCCCATGCAATCGAGCTATCTCTTTGATGTATAATTCTGCATACTTATCCATTGAAAAATCAGTTCGAACATGAATGAAATGTGCGTTCTTTGTCAATCGATCCATAATAACCCAAACTGAATCCTTTTTGTTTGGTGTCAATGACAATCCCGTTTCAAAATTCATCATAAATCTTTCCCATTTCCATTAACAAATAAAGATCGATTGCAATAGTCCTGAAGGCACTTGATACTCAGCTTTCACTTGATAGCAGGTTAAACACTTTGCAACAAACTCGATAATAGCTCTTTTCATGCTTGGCCACCAGAAATACCCTTTCAAATCTCGATACATCTTATTCCTTCCTAGATGCATAGTCAACATACTACAATGAGCTTCAAAAAGTATATCTCTTTTTAACTCTTCATCATTCGGAACACAAACACGGTCTCTATAGTATAAACATCCATTTGACTTTACTTCAAAATCATTAATTTTACCTTTTTTTATTTGTTCTAATCTGATTAAACACCTATCATCCCTCCTTTGCAACTCCTTTATCCTCTCCAACAATAATGGTATTAACTTTAATTCGACCATCATAGCAACATTGTCTTTTAACGGAAGTCAGAGATCTAACATACGTAAAGTGACAAAAGTCATTCGACTAAGAGCATTAGCTACTACGTTGGCTTTCTAAGGGTAATAATCTATGATTGTATCATAATCTTTGAGTAGTTCAATCCATATCCTTTGCCTCAAGTTTAGCTCTTTTTGAGTCAACAAGTATTTTAAACTTTTGTGATCCGTGAAAATGTAACAACGCTCACCATATAAATAGTGGCGCCAAATCTTTAGTGCAAATACCACCACTACTAATTCAAGATCGTGCGTCAGATAATTCTTCTCATGTGGTTTAAGCTGCCTCAAAGCATAGGCTACTACTTTTCCGTCTTACATCAAGACACATCCCATACCATTATGGGAAACATAACTATAAATCGTATAATCCTTGGCCAATTCTAGTTGCATTAACACTGGAGCTTCTGTTAGTACCTTATTTAATAATTCAAAACTTTTTTGCATTTATCTGTCCAATTGAATGGTATATCTTTTCTTAATAGCTTTGTCAAAGGGGAGGAAATCATCGAAAAGTTCTTTACGAACCTACGATAATATCCTGCCAAAGCCAATAAACTCCTTACTTTATAAACATTTATTGGGATTTACCAATCTAGTATAGCTTTAATCTTTTGAGGATCCACCCAAATCTCTTCTGCAGAAACCACATGTCCAAGAAAGGTAACTTCGGGTAACTAAAATTCACACTTAGACAATTTAGCAAATGCTTCTTGTCTCAAAGTGTTTGAAGAATCAACCGTAGATGGGAGTGATGCTCATTTGTCTTTTAATACACCAAGATATCGTCAATGAAGATGACCACGAACTGATCGAGATAGGGTTGAAACACTCTATTCATGAGGTCCATAAACACGGCAGGTGCATTAGTTAACCCAAACGACATAACTATGAATTCATAATGAACATATCTAGTCCTAAAAGTCATCTTTAGGATGTCCCTTTCTTGAATCTTCAACTGATGATAGCCAGAACGCAAATCAATCTTGGAGAACACTGAAGCTCCCTTAACTTGATCAAATAAGTCATCAATTCTTGGGATATAATACTTGTTCTTTATTGTCACCTTGTTGAGTTACCGATAATCAATACAAAGACGCATCGAACCATATTTATTCTTTACAAATAGCACTGGAGCACCCCAAGGTGACACACTATGTGTGATAAATCCTTTATCCAATAACTCTTGCAACTATGTTTTTAACTCACTCAGTTCCTTCGGGGCCATTCGATAAGGAGCCATTAAAATCGGTGATGTAGGCATAACCTCAATTTGAAACTCGACCTCCCTGTCTGGAGGTAATCCCAATAACTCAGCTGGAAATACGTCTGGAAATTCTCAGACTGTCGGAATATCTTATATTATTCTCTACTTGGCTCGAGTATCAATCACATTAGCAATGAAAGCTTGACATCCTAGTAGCATTAACTTCTTAGCTGACATCACCGATATTACATTAGCTAATGGATTAAATCTTTCACTGACCACAATTACTTTTAATCCATCAGGACTTATCAAAGCTACTTTCTTCAGTCTACAATCGATATTAGCATGATAATGATACAACCAATCCATTCTCAAGATTACTTTAAACTCGACAAAGGGTAATTCCATTAGATTATAAGGGAATTCAATTCCCTGAATCCTTATGGGACACCCTCGACATAACTGATTCACCTGAGCACTATGCCCTGATAGGTTAGTCATAATAACCTCACTACTAATAGATTCTAACTTAATTCTCAAATCTTTCACCAGTTTAATACTAACATAAGAATAAGTTGATCCCAGGTCAATCAAAACCAAAACAGATTTATCAAACAACTGAAAAGTACCTTCAATTATCTCAGGATCATCACGATCTTCAATAGTCTTAAGGTTGTAAACCCGAGCAGTTGAACGCATTTCATGTTGAGTTGACGATTCAGACTGATTCTTTCCTTGACCTCAGCCTTTACCTCTCTGAGGTATAGTAGCAGATCTCTCAGACTGTGTCGATTCTCTGGTCATCAATGGATAATCCCAGATAAAATATCCAGTGCCTCCACATCTGAAGCAAGCTCCAGAGACCATCCGATATATACCACTATGATTTTTACCACAATGTTAACATTGAGTCAACTTTCCTGTTCCTGATTCAACTGATTGAGTCTGGATAGCTTTTATTGGATTGGATCCTCTACCTGAAGATGCAGCTAACTTCGATCTAGACTAAGGTTGAAAACCCAAACTTTAACTTCTCTTTGAAGATGATTCACTCGACGAGGCACCCACTCTCTTATTCCAATGGATCTTTTATTCCCCAAATATTTCATTCTGAGCTCGCTATAAGGATTTAGCTCGATTCACAACCTCTTGAAATGTGGAAAGGTTTAACGCTAACAATATCTCCTAAAATCTTGGGTACAAACCCTCTACGAACCAGTCACATGAATCTTTTTATGTATGAACTTGTTCATCTACAAATCTACTCAATTTTTTGAACTCGCACTTGTACTCATACACAGTACGATTCCCTTACTTCAAACTCACGAATTATTGTTTCATTTGGCAAATGAACTGATCACTGATATACTTATTCTTGAACTCTTCCAGAAAGAATGACCACGTCACTTAATCTCTAGATTCTCTCATTACCACATTGGTCAACCATATTTTTGCTTGTCCTCTTAGTAATGAAATTTCCCCTAACAAGCTTCTCCATTTCAAAATAATAGAGACCGTCTAACATTATCTTTACATCATTTAACCAAAGGTCTGTAGAAACATGACCTTCCTCATCTTATGCTCTTAATTCCGATTCTATTAGGCTTTTAAACTCCTTTGCCACATTTATCTTGGGAGCTGAGGGAGAAGACAGTTCAAAACACATCAAGATCACGTCCAACGTCCAAAAAAAGGCCCCTTGATCTTGCAGAAGCACTCCCTGAGACGTCTGCTTTTCACTTTGCCTAACTGAGGCAGGTGAATTACTACTTCCTTCATGTTCGTCTCCCACTTCACTTCAAGTGCCCTTATAATCCAACATCTATTAAGATATAATTACTAACTCTATTAGAAAGGACAACATACCAATTACCTTGTCATATCATATATTTTTAACTTTTTGTTGGCATGTACACTTTTTAAAACAAAAACTACTTTATTTCGAGCTTAAAACCAACTAAACCTTAGCTTTGATATCAATAAATGTAAAACTTCTCAACCTGTACACAACCCGTATAAGAATTTGAGATGTCATATTACCTTTTAAAAACTTTTATTCCTTATAAAGTCATGGAAATTTTAAAGTATTTATTTAATTTAAGTGGTGAAACCCGTAAAACAAGGTTATAATTGGTAGTTCATAACTTATAATGAAATAAATACAGAATAATTAACATAACTTTAAAATAGTATGTTTAAAAAAACTAATCAAAGCATTTCCATTTGAAAGATAGGAATACATGCCTACAATATTTTACAAAATGATAAGAAACATACTATTTCAAATGGTTATGATATGATCTTTCCGGCGTATGTTGTCCTTTCCTATTCTTCACTCTTTCGATCTCTTTGAAACTAAATGTAAAACATTCGCATGCTAAGTTATTGACTTAGTTAGGAAATAATGAGTTTAAAAGAAAATATTTAAAATTAATTTATCATTCAATCCATATAAAACATTTCATACTGAAGTCAGGATACACTTTATCAAATAACATCTAAGGTTACGCATAATATTGAGAACTTTATGCATCTGAGTATATTGAGGTTGTGCATTAATGCAATCACCACTGCTCATATAATTTGCATTGAAGTGCCACACATAAATTTTCTCGAAGGACAATGTAGAATTTGTCCCGAAGGACCACGTAAAATTGTCCCGAAGGACCACATAGATTTGTCCCGAAGGACCCCGTAGAACCCTCGACTCTTGGCATGCCAACTATACCTCTAATTCTCATACGTATACCTTAGGCTATAGCTTTATCATTATTTTTCATTTCACTATTTAAAGTGTGTCTTATTTGCATAGAGTAAATTCACGTAGGTACTTTCGCATAGAACATTTTTGTTTAGCATATTTCCACATATAATAATGTCATATAAACCAGAAGCATATACATAAAGATCAAAACAATGATTTAAAAATACACTTGATATAATCATAATAAAATATTGCATAAACTAAATAAACAGTTTTCAATTGAAAACTTTGAGGTTGGCTTATCGCAAGCCGTCCTCAAATCCAATATAAAAAAAATTAGTTGCACTCACCTTTGCCTCACGTAAGTTCTAACCGAATCATTTTAGCTTTCGTTGAATCTCTTTGCTATTTTGCTTCGATCAATACTCTATCGTTCCCAGTCTACACATTAATATATTTAAGATTAATACCAAATTTCCATTAACTAATAACTAATTTGCACTTACATAGACGAATGAAACATCTAATTTAACATTTCAGGCTGAATAGTATCGCTACCCTTCCTATAGTACCGATACTTCTTCTTCTATGGTACCGATACCTACTTCGGTATCGATACCATTTTAGTATTTTGGAATTCCAATTTCGTTTAAGGTATCGATACATTTCTCTTGGTATTGATACATACACATCAATATCTATACTTCTTAAATAAGTATCGATATAGTTCATCCAACTCAGATATCGTCCGTCCCTTTTAACCTGATAGTATCGGTATTGTTCTTCCAGTACTGATACCCTCACCCATATTTCACCTTATTTACTTATAATTTTACACATACCTCATCTAAATCTTAAACTTCCAACTCCATTCATACCCTCAAACTTGTCAACACTTATCTCAATCAATATATATCCAATAATCCCCTTTTTACATCCAATTTCTTTATGAAATTCTTAAAACTAAAATTCTTACCATATTTTCAAACATGTTCTTAATAAGTTCTAATACTTCAAATTCCTTAATTAAACCTTTGACAAGTCAAATATTCTTTTAGTAATTCAATTACTACTCAATCTCATCAAATCCCCTTAACAACCCATTTTACTAATCCATTAATAATTCACTACTCTCTTAGTTTTGATCAACCTTAAGCTTATCTTAACTTATATATCACCCAAAGACAAAAAACCAACTTAAAAACTCAAGAAACAATCAACTTGAAATTAACTCACCTTGGAAATGAAGGTTCACAACCAAAAAGGAAGAAGAAGAGAAATGAACCAATATTCCAGATAATTCTCCTTTTCTCATCCTCCCAAACTTAAAATATCATTTAAAATGAATTTTAAATTCATATCATGCTAAAAGACCTCTTTGCCCCTCCATATAAGGTTGTTTATTGCTTTGTTTTTTTGTTGCTTGATATCTGACTTTCTTGTGGTTTTTGTCTCTGTTGTTCGGCTCGCTTGGGTTGTTTTAATGGTTTGGTTGCTCTGATTATATTTTCCTGTCGTTCTTCTGTGGTTGCTGTGGTATTTATTTAGCCCCTTTGATAGGTTTGTTTCTGACTTTGACGGGGTTGTTTCCCTCGTTTCTGATTTACTCGGGCTTACCGTCATTTGTGTGGCCGAAAATCTCGTGATGATGCAGTCTCGGGTTTCTCGGTCGGAACTCTTGGCTGGTTCTCTTTGGCTGGGACTTGATCTTGGTGTTGCGGTGTCCCTTTTCTAAACACAAAAACCCTAATCGATTTGGGCTCGTTCAAACCCCTTAACCGGTTGGGCTTCTATTGGACCCCTTAGACTGTTGGACACGGTTTTGGACCTTGACTCTGTTGGACCTAAAGTAATAAAATCAAAATCAAAATAAAAAATCAAAATAAATAAATATATTAAATATAATATAAACATAATAATAAAAACTATATAATACTATATTTTCAAAAATATGTTTTCAAAAATTATATTATATGTTTCAGAAATCGTTTTTAAAAAAATATATATTAGACGTTTTCAACACCATTTTTAAAAAATCATATATATGTTTTCAAAATCGTTTTTTAAAAACTATATATTATACGTTTTCAAAACTATTTTTTGAAAAACTATATATTATACATTTTCAAAACTATTTAAAACTATATTATTTATGTTTTTGTAATCACCAATTTTATCCCAAAACAAATTAATTTAAAATGTGAGAAGCCAAACCCAGCCACTCATTGTTGCATTGATCCCAGCCCATCCCTTGTCAATCACTGTGCCACCAACTCCACTATTGCTCCACACAAGCTACAACCAACTCCATCAGGTCCCAACTCTCAGCCATCTCCATACCCTGTAAATTTTTTGTTTTAGTTTATTGATGAAACTAGGTTATATAAAAACCCCAACAAGAAAAATATAACGGGGCCTCCCTCCCAAAATTTGAAACCAATAAAAGAAAAATCCATATTATTTGGGTTTTTAAACTAACATGAAACCAAAGCCTTTTTTATTTCAATTTTTTCCCGGTTCGACAGTTGAGAAAAAATAGAAAGAAAAATTTTGAGAAAAAGGAAAACAGACTCATGTTTGGCCGAAAATTCGTCGGCGGAGCGGACCTCTGTTCGCAGATCCGAATGGTCAGGAAGGAGAGGAGCCTTCGGTGAGCAACATACCTCGAAACGATGACAACCAACGACAGACGGCGGAGATCCGGGTGGTGGAAATAGAGGGACTCTCGGTCATTTTTATTGTGCTTAGGGTCGATTCTTGTAAAATCGAGCCCAGATTCGTGACCACCATGACGATATGAGCAAAACCAAAATTTTTGGTGCCAACAGACATCAGAGGCGCGACGGTCGATGAGGGATCGACGACCGACAACAGCCAGATTTCTAGAGAGAGGGGAGTCCCTATCTCTAAAAAAATTAAAAACAGAAAAATGAAATTGTAAAAAAAATGTTAGTATTTATAGAAAAATTTCAGGGTAAATCATGTTTTAAGTCCCCTAAACTTTCCCGTATTTTTATAAAATGGTCATTAGAAGGGATCGTTTTTATAATTCTCCCTTCTCTATTTATGCTTTATAATTTTTTATATAATTTTGTTTTAAGTTCCTCAAACTTTCCCGTTTTTTACAAAATAGTCACTGTCAGGGACTATTTTCCTAATTTTCCCATTTTTACATGTATACTTTGTTTTTTGTAAAATCTCATTCCATGTCCACTATGTTTACCGTGTTTTTGCATTTTGGTCACTAGACCTTTCTTTTCTAATTTATTACAATTTTATTACTCTGCTTTGTTTTATTTTAATTTAGTCACTGTAAATTTCTGATTTAGCTACTATTACTTTAATTTTTGCATTTTGGTCACTATTTATTTCTTATTTAACTACTAACTTTTATTTTCTTGCATTTTAGTAACTGCTATTTTATTTTATGCAATTAGGTCCTTGTACTTGTGTTTATTTATTTTGTTTTTACTGTTTTTTATTTTTTATTATTGTTACTTTATGTTTTTTAAATTAGGTTTATTAATTGTTTTGATTATCTCATAGTTTAATCCTTAGATTTAGTTTCTTATTAACATTCGAATCGAACGTAGAAATTAGGATAACAATCTAGTTTAATTAGGGAGCAATTCGAGTCGAGTTTTCGCATAAGATGCCCGATTACGCGAATCGATTGCTCGACTTTTAAAATTTATTAATAAATAATACTTTCTAAAAAATAATTTTGGTTTAATAATTTAGATAATAATTAGTTTTTAGTTTAGATTTAGTGTTTAACTTTAGAAATTACCAATTTAGGTCCTAAGCTTTTAGATCTTTTAGAAATCAATATTTTTAGATCTGGACCTTTAGTCCCCAAATTTCGACTAGAGCCTTAATATCAACATAATTAAATAGGTTAAATAGAACCTCCACTTTTAGTTAGATTTCAAACTAGTATTTTAATTTAGGGAATAATTTGAGTTTGCCTTCACCTAAATGCTCGAGGGACCATTTCAATTATTGGATTCGATAATTCATTAAAATCAAATAGGATTAATATTAGATAGAGCCTAAATTTTAGGTTTGAGCTTCTAGGTTCCTTTAATTTCATAATTTGACAGCTTAAGCTAGAAAAAACCTTTAATTTACCTTAACTTAATTAGGATTAAATAAAAAATTGTTTTGATTGCATTGTTTTTTTTAACCTAAGGCAATGTTAACTTATTAGGGAATTAATAGTATATCTCCCACAAGTGTGCTCAGGGGTGACTACTGGTGATTCCCTAAATAGGTTGATATCCTTTTCAAAGATCACATCATGATTTCCAAAAATGAGGCAATATTCGGTTATTAGACACAATAACTGATCTCCCGCATTTACACTTGGGAGCGAATGCTATCGGTCTCGATAAACGAATACCCTTTTCAACTTTACATTTGTAATGGTTTTTAAATTAAATAAAGATCAAACTCAAAATTTTCAATTTTAAATATAGGGTAATTAACTAGGTACCAATTTTTGGGCGCTTGTGGGGGTGCTAATCCTTCCCCACGCATAACTGACTCCCGAACCAGATTTCTGGAATTTTACAGACCTTAAAACTTGGTGTTTTGATAAAAATAAAATGTTTTATTAAAATCACCCGGTTTTTAAGGTGTCCCAATTGCACCTTAAATCATTGGTGGCGATTCCTCACATTTCGAAACTGTAACACCCCAACCAGTACTTGACCCGGATGCGAGTCCGAGATATCACATTGACTTTTTAAAACAACGTACTTACAAAATAACAACACATTTGATCTTATATTAATAAAATACGAGTATATATATTGATGAATTATGTTTGTTATAACAATTTTTTTTTTAAAAAAATACTTTTTCATGAACAGTAATATACGTATGAACAGTACCCGTGAACAGTGATGCACAACACCGTGAACAGTGAACAATGTACCGATGCACTGCTACAATAACATGAATAGTAAATCGATGACCAAAATTTCGATTAAAAAATGTGTATCGATGCACTGCTACAGTGACTTCGGCACATGCATAAAACTCATAAAAATTTAACCGTTCATCGTTATACAGTTACCATTTACGTAAATACGTTTAACTTTCTTTAAAACATTTTTTTATTAAAATCTACTACATGCATACTAAAATATAACTAAAACAGTTCATTATGTCATACGGTTACTGATGAGGCGACCTTGATTGAGTATCCAAATATTTCCTTACAAGCTGTATTCAACCTACGCGTGAAATAAACACATGTTAAGTATTACTTAGTGAGGCATAAATAATCACAATAACATTTATACGTACAAGTTATATTTTGATATTTAATCTCCAAGGAATCTTTTATTCCAATGAATATACTACAATCTGAATTATTGATGCCATTAACTCATTTATCAATCATTATTGCAATCCATACATTCCATACTAAATTCATACAATTCATGTAATTTCCTTTTAATATTAGCACTCTCAGTGCTCTATCTAAAAGATCATACACTTAGTATGCTTCCCTTTTCATTTTAGGACACGAAGTGCCCTATTCGAAAATCCATACCATTAATATGATTTCCTTATCTTTGTACCACCCTTAGTGCTTTTATCTGGAAATCCATACACTCAATATGATTCCCTTACCATTTTAGCACATAAAATGCCCTATCTGGAAATCCATTTTTTCAGTATGATTTCATTATCATTTAGCACACTCAGTGCTCTATATGGAAATCTATACACTCAGTATGATTTCCTTACCATTTTTAGCACATAAAATGCCTTATTTGGAAATCCATATTTTCAATATGATTTCCTTATCATTTAGCACACTTAGTGCTCCATACGGAAATCTATACACTTAAAAGCCCATTTTCTTTAATCTCTAATATCTCATCAATAACTTAGTTTTAATCTCATTTAAAACTTCCTTTAGATTCCATAATATACAAAGCTTCAATCCCTATAAAAAATCGAAGGAAATAACCATTAAATTGGAAACTTACCTTTGAGCTGAAGGGGAGAGTTTTTCACGGCAAGAAGAGAAGAAGATGAAAGGGTTGACTTCCTATTCCCCTCTTCATCTTATCTCTTATCTTAATTCCCCACTAATTGAATATTAAATTCAATTTAATCCAAATGACCAAAATATCCTTTTAATAATCCTTTCTTACAATTTAGTCTAAGCTATGAATCCTATTCATCATCATCTTTCATTATTTAATTTAATAAATCCTCATATTTTTAATTCATTTCAATTTAATCCTTAAATAAATTTTTGGGGCATTACAATTCTCCCCCCTTAATAAAATTCACCCTCAAATTTTAAAGGAGTACCTGAATTAAAAATATGTGTAAACTGCTTTTCTATATCCTCCTCCCTTCCTAGGTAGCCTATTCCACCTTGTGATTTTACCAAAGCACTTTGACTAGCGGAATCCTTTTGTTACGTAATTCCTTGATTACCTTAGCCAACATTTTTATCGGATCTTCCTCATAAATCAAGTCTGGTCGAATCTTTATCTCCTCAAGGTTGATAACATGCGAGGGATCTGATCTATACCTTCTAAGCATTGATACATGAAAAACATTGTGGATCTTGTCCATGTCCGGAGGTAAGGCCAATTGATAAGCCACGGGTCCGACCTTTTTCAATATCTCGTACAGTCCAATAAATCTTGGACTCGATTTTTCTTTTCGCTCAATACATAATACTTTTTTCCAAGGTGATACTTTCAAAAACACTTTGTCATCCACTTGATGTTCTATTTCTTTCCTTCTCAGATCTGCATAGGACTTATGTCGATCCGAAGCTATCTTTAGATTGCTCTGGATAATTTTCACTTTATCCTCCATATCTTTTTTCAAATCCGGCCCAACCAGATCTCGGTCTTTTAATTCAAACCAATTTAATTGTGTTCTACTTTTCTCCCATACAAAGCTTCATATGGAGCCATCTTAATACTTTATTGATAACTATTCTTATACGCAAATTCCGCTAAAGGCAAATATTTTCCCCATGATCCCATAAAGTCAATTACACATACCCTCAGCATATCCTCTAGTATCTGAATAGCTCTCTTTGATTGCCCATCTGTCTGCAGATGAAAAGCTGTACTAAAATTCAAATGAGTACCCAATGCCCCATGTAAAGATTTTCAGAATCTTGAGGTGAACCTTGGGTCTCGATCAGACACATCGACATCGGCACTCCATGCAATCTAACTATTTCTTTTATATATCTCTCAGCATACTTATCCATCGAGTAATCTACTCGAACTGTAATAAAATGAGATGTTTTGGTCGATTGATCTACAAATACCCATATCGAGTCCTTTTTACATAGTGACAAAGGTAGCCCCGAAACAAAATCCGTTGTAACCCACTCCCACTTCTATTTAGGAATAGTCATTAGTTGTAGTAATCCGGAAAGTACTTGATGTTCAACTTTCACTTGTTGACGTGTCAAACATTTTGCTACAAACTCGGTTACAGCTCTTTTTATACCTGGCCACCAATAACGACTCTTTAAGTCTTGATACATCTTATTTCCACCAGGATGCATCGTCAACGGACTGTAATGCGCCTCGTAAATAATTTCTTTCTTCAATTCCTCATCATCGGGAATACAAAGTCTTCATCGATAATATAAACATCTATTATCCCTTATTTCAATGTCTCTAATTTCCTCATTTTCAACTTGCTTCAACCTCATTAAGCATTTCTTATCTCGACCTTATAGCTCTTTAATTCGATTTAGAAATATCGACTTTAATTTTAATTCAGTAAATAAAACAACATCATCATTAAATGAAACATGTGTATCTAAAGCCCTTAGAGCTGCAAAAGTTTTTCAACTAAGTGCGTCTGCTACCACATTAGCCTTTCCCGGATGATAGTCAATAACCAAATCATAATCCTTTAAGAGCTAAATTCATATTCAGTGTCTTAAATTCAGCTCTTTTTGAGTCAACAAATATTTTAGACTTTTATGGTTCGTGTAAACATGGCAATGCTCACCATACAAATAATGTCCCCAAATTTTTAGAGCAAAAACTATTGCAACCAATTCTAAATCATTTGTCTGGAGGCATAAGCCACAACCTTTCCTTCTTGCATCAACACACAACCCAACCCATTATGGGATGCATCACTATAAACTACATATTCTTTACTCGACTCAAGTTGCACAAGCACTGGAGCCTCGGTTAAAATTTTCTTTAACATCTCAAAGCTTTCTTGGAATTTTTCTGTCCAAACAAATGGCACATCTTTTCGTAACAGTTTGGTTAGCGGCAGAGATAACATCAAAAAATTCTTCACAAATCTTCTGTAATAACCCACAAGTCCTAAGAAACTCCAGACTTCTGTAATATTCTTTGGGGATTACAAATCTACTATGGCTTGAATCTTCATTTGATCCACTTTAATGCCTTTTGCTGACACTATATGACCGAGAAAAGAAATCTCAGATAACCAAAATTTGCATTTGGACAATTTGGCATATAACTTCTTATCATGAAGTATCTGAAGGACTACTCGAAGATGAGTATCATGATCTTCCTTTGATTTGGAATAAACCAAGATGTCATCTATAAACACTACTACAAATTGATCCAAAAATGGTTGAAACAATCTGTTCATTAAGTCCATAAATGCAGTAGGAGCATTCATCAATCCAAACAGCATTACCACAAATTCATAATGTCCGTACCGAGTTCGAAAAGTCATCTTGGAGATATCCTCTATTTTTATCTTTAACTGATGATACCCTGATCTCATATCTATCTTTGAGAATACTGATGCACCTTTTAATTAGTCAAACAACTCATCAATCCTCGGAAGAAGATACTTATTCTTTATCATCACCCTGTTTAATTGACGATAGTCAATACATAACCTCATAGAACCATCTTTCTTTTTCACGAATAACACAGGTGCTCCCCAAAGAGAAACAATGGGTCTAATAAATCCCTTATCCAGCAACTTTTACAATTGTGCTTTTAATTCCTTTAACTCTGTTGGAGCCATTCTATACGGAGCCATAGAAACAGGTTCAGTACCCGGATAAACCTCTATTCTAAATTCCACTTCGTGATCTGGAGGTAAACCAGATAACTCTTCCGGAAATACCTCTGAAAATTCCTTAACTGTAGGAATATCCTTTAACATCACTTTTGGTTTTCGAGTATCTACCACATTAGCTAGGAAAGCTACATAACCTTTTGCCATCATTTTCTTAGTTGTCATGAATGATATCAAACTGGAGGGTGATTTCGCTTTTTCAACAATCATTACTATTTCGGAACCTTTCGCATCTTTAAAACATAATCGTTCTTACGACAATCCACCCATTCATGATGCGAAAATAACCAATCCATGACCAGAATGATTTTAAATTCATCAAAAGGTAACTCCATTAAGTTTCCTAAGAACACAACCCCTTAAATCTTAATTGGATATTTTCTACATACTCGAGTTACCCTTGCACTATGCCCCAGAGTGTTTACTGCTATCATTTCACTATAGATTGGTTCTAAAGGAATTTCTCTAGTTTTAATCAACCTGGTACTAATATATGAGTGTGTCGAACCAGGGTCAACTAGAACAAAAACATGATTATCGAAAAGATGAAATGTACCTGTTATAATCTCCGAATCATCCTGATTATCTTTAGTCTTTATATTATATACCCGGGCCACTCCCCGAGTTCCTTGTCTCTGGATAACCTCAGATTGACCGCCTGATTTTCATCTCCCTCTATTTTTATTAGGTGCTGCCACAGATCTCTCAGACTGTACGGATTTATCACCATACTTCTTCGGGCAATTTCGAGAAAAGTGACCATATTCACCACAATTGAAACAAGTACCAGAAAGTAACCTACATGCTCCCCCGTGTAACTTGCCACACGTCTGACATAAAGTTTTCTCTCTATGAGCTCATCATGAGCTAACAGCATAGGAATGAGACTGCTTAGTTTTCCACGAAGCTGCAAAATAATCTGTTCTATTAGTGAATTGAGAACTTGAGCCCTTGCCCCTTTTTGCATACTATGCAAATGAAGACATTTTGATTCTTTTTCCCGTCTAAATACTCTGATATGTTGCTAACGTCTCCTTTTAAGCTCTTTCAATGACCTTTGCTCTATTTATAACCTCTTGTAAACTGGACAAGTTTAAGGCCAACATCATTTCTTTCAACTTAGGCCTTAAACCCTCAATAAACCAATCCCGACGAGCTTTTTCATTAGGTACTACCTCTGTAGCATATCGTATAAGTTTGTTGTATGCAGCTTCATACTCATGCATTGCTCGATCGCCTTGTTTCAAGTTTAGAAACTTCAACAACATCAATCTCATAAACTGCTCCCCAATATACTTGTTTTTAAATTCATCCAGAAAGAACTGCTAGTTCACTTGTTCTAGCGACGCAAACATCATTGTGTTTGTTCACCATACTCGGGTTGATCCTCTGAGCAATGATACTGCTCCATGCAACTTTTCATGATCGGAGCACTGTATACTTCCCATCATCGGCTTAACGTCATTCAACCATAAGTCCGCATCCATCGAACCTTCACTTTCATCTCCCTTAAATTCAGGAGCTCCTAAACTTTTTAACTCATTTGGGATTAGCATCCTCGGTACTAAAGGAGTAAGAGGGGTCAGAGAAGGTTGGAGTCGTGCTACGCTAGCATCTAGAGCTTGCATAAAAGCTCCAAACTCTGGAACAGGCATACCCTGAGGTACCTGTGTGCTTGCATTCTCCGATGGAATCGGATGTTCACTATTCTCTTTATAACTTTTGGTACCTGATCCATCTCTAATCTCTTGTCCAGCCGCTCTTCTCGAATTCGTAGAATCCGACATCTATTATAACATACATGTAAATACTACTTAAGTTAGTAAGGAGAGATATCTATTATATTTGTTTTCTATAACCTATCAGTAACCTTGACATTTTAGTGGCATGTAAACTCTATTTACATCAAATACAATAGTTTTTGGCCGAGAATCAACTAAACCTATAGCTCTGATACTGTTAAATGTAACCCCCAACCCGTACCTGACCCGGATATGAGTCCGAGATATCACATTGACTTTTTAAAACAACGTTCTTACAAAATAACAACACATTTGATCTTATATTAATAAAATACGAGTATCTATATTGATGAATTATGTTTGTTATAAAAAAATAAAAAAAATACTTTTTCATGAATCTATATTGATGAATTATGTTTGTTATAACAAAAATAAAAAAAATACTTTTTCATGAATAGTAATATACGTATGAGCATTATTTGTGAACAGTGCATCGATTCACCAAAAAATTCGAATAAAAAACGTGTATCGATGCACTGCTACAATGCATAGATGCACTACTATAGTGCTGCTACAACAACTTCGTCAAACATGCATAAAACTCATAAAACTTTGACCGTTCATCGTTATACAGTTACAATTTACATAAATACGGTTAAATTTCTTTAAAACACTTTTTTATTAAAATCTACTACATGCCGACTAAAATATAACTAAAACAGTTCATTATGTCATACGGTTACTGATTAGGCGACCTTGATTGAGTATCCAAATATCTCCTTACATGATGTATTCAACCTACGCATGAAATAAAGACACGTTAAGTATTACTTAGTAAGGCATAAATAATCACAATAACATTTCTACGTACAAGTTATATTCTGATATTTAATCTCCAAGGAATCTTTTATTCCAATAAATATACTACAATCAGCATTATTAATGCCATTAACTTATACATATTATAGATGTCACCCAAATTTCAAAAACCATTTAACATTGCAAAGATCAATTTAAAATTTAATTTCTTAAAACGGTAATTGATATTATAAAAATATCATATCATATAATTTATATTTTATTATGACAAATTTAATTCAAAAGATTTTTTTATGAATAGTACCCATGAACAGTGAACAATGGAGATGAACAGTAGGAGAACCGATTCCCTGTTGGGGGGAATCGATAACCTAAAATCATTCTAGAAAATTTTCAAATAAACGTGGTTAGTGTTCATGCTACAGTACTTCCGAAAATAAATATAAATTCATAAAAATTAACCTTTCATCACTATAAAAATTTCCAAAATTTATTCAACAAATAAATTGAACATTTTCAAATTACATGCCACTATCTAAAATCAAATTCTATCATAGGATGTCTTACTGATATTGAAATATACCTCTCGATGCTTGATGTCGCTTTGAACTCTTTAATCCACTATTGGCTTTTTACCTACGCGTGAAAATCATCACACGCTAAGTATATACTTAGTGAGGCAATTAAACAATAAACAGTGCATACAATTCATGCTGAATTTAGATTTCAAATCCAATGCCATAAAACCATGCTAATAGCATATTCAATATTTTACCATGATCAAAATAATATAAAATTTCTTACCATTTATCCCATAAGCTCATAAGATTATTTTACCAAAACACTTGTCATTATTCCATAACCATATACCATAGACAATAACATAAACAATAGACATAGCCCATATATAACCTGAGGACCCTGGTACACGAGTCCAAATACTTGCACCGTAGTGCAATCCAGAATATGACACATAAGGTCGTGTCCACCATCTGTACTAGGTATCCTTATGTACAGTTCCCGAATATGACACATAAGGTCATGTCCACCATATACACTAGGTATCCTTTAGTGTATTCCCAAATATACAGCCTGCTGCTGGACTCAATGGGATGCCAACTATACCCTGTCCCTCAATGACTTACTTGGGCATACAGTCTATTTTATTTGATCCATCCATGGCAAAGTATATTATCAATATTTACAAGGGGCAGTTCATACCCGAAATACTTCATGGTAAAAATCATATATGTTCATGATAACATCATATGCAAAAATCAGTGTTCAATGCATTTTAATTTCATACTCTGACATATCAATGTCAAATTATAAAAATGATGTAAAATCATGCCGATATAAACAAGGTCGACTTATCGCAAGCCTTCTTGATGATGTATAAAACATCCATGTATAATTTCATGCATGTATTGCACTCACCTTGACACTTTATGTCTTTCAAAATATATGAGCCTCACTATTGTCCACCATAAGCCCTTTTATATTTGATTTGCTTCGATTACAAATCAATCACAATCTGTATAAATTACAAATTCATAACGATACATAATTTAGTATTGTATTAACATAAACATATCCCAAAAAAAATTCATAATATATTTGGAACTCATATTCTACCAAATATTCAGTACTTAACAATTCCTTTTAACATTGGAACCAACTTTTCCAATTTACACAACCTATAAATTTTCCAGAATTCAGACAACTCGCACTACCTTTAAAGAATCAATATTCTGTATTGATATACACACTGGAATTAAATTCCAATTCTTTCGTTGAAAACTAGACTCGAATACGAATCAATCCATAGAAAGAACTCCTTCTAATTCATTTTTTACAATTTATGGTGAATTTTCAAAGTTGACCAACAGAATCTGTTTTGCAGAATCTGCTGTCCGATTTTTCTGACCTTTCCTTGGTTAAAAATGCATATCTTTTTGTACACATATTGAAATTGATCCCCATTTGTTTTAAACAAAACTAGATCGATATATGAACACAATATATAAAACTAACCTCTAAATTATTTTATATAATTTCTTGTGAATTTTCGAACCTACTGCCAGACTCAAAATCCAAACAGTTTTCTTTAACTTCATTCTTAGGTTCTTCATCAATTCTTACAATCAATTCTTTCAAATCACTTAACTCTTCAAAACCCATAAAACACAATAAATCAACCATTTAACATCTCTACAATCAAATCCTTAATTAACTTTCATCAAAACACAAATTTCTCCAACTTATGATTTGGCCAAATTTTGAAGAATTAATTCTAGGAAGATTGAACATGTTATAACCATCAATCAAACTTGAAAATGAATCTACAACCTCTAAAACATCAAGATTCATCATCAATTTCATGATCCTTATATGAACACAAACCCTTAGATTTAGGATCTTTGAAATCCAGCAAAATTAGAAAGCAATATTGGTACCAAATGATAGCGTTTTTCACTTAGATCACTTTCCTATCTCACAACATAACTCCAATTCCAAAGGAATTAGCTCAAAATTGAAAATGAAATATTTTCGTACCTTCAAGCTTTCTCACATTCTTGTGCTGGAGAAGATGAACACTTTGGCATGATATATTTGATTGATATCATGCTTATATCCTTTAATTAATCATTTAATGAATATTAAATTCATTAAATTTGTTAAATACCAAATTAACCTTAATTAAACTTTATAATTACCAAAGAACCTAGATACTTATTCTTATCTCCATCCAAATCAGAGAAATATCAGCCTTATCATCTTATAATAGTCAAAGATGAACAAATTAGTCTCCCACTTTACCGCTTTGCCCTTGCAATTTCCAAAAATTGTAATGCAGTCACTTTAATCAAACAATTCAAGTTAAACATGAAATTAAACCATTAAATATTATTTTCCAACATTTTAAAAATATGAAAATAATATTTTTATTTCTTATTTTCGTGACCCATTTGTAATTTTTCCAAAATTACATTTTGGTCCATGAACTTTCCAAAGTTTATACTTTGATCACCAAACTTTACCAAATTTATAATTTGGTCATTAAATAAATCTATTTATGGAATAACATTCTTTTTGAGAAAATTACCACTTAATTCCTTAAACGTTTCCCAAATTTTATACTTTGACCATCAAACTTTCAAATTTTTCATTTTGGTCATTATCTAAATTTTTGGGATATTACAATTCTCCCCTCCTTAAGAAAATTCGTCCTCGAATTTTAAAACTTTCTATGAAAACCATAACTCCCCTTTTATAATGATTAAACTTGCAATTGTAAATTTTGTAACCCTAATTTAGGATTATACTGACTGTTAAGACATGCCCATGCCTTAACTATAAACTTCTTTTGCGATAGCTCAAGATAAACAAGTTGAACCTGCTCTTTTTGTGAAAACCTCTTCTAGTCTTGCCAACTTCTTGAATTCCGATTTTTCCTCCTTAATTTGGGAATTTTGTGAAGATCATGCAAATCATTAGATTTGGAAACTATTTAATCCAAATCTTCAACCTGATATGAAAATGTTATGGATATTATTTCTTCATAACCTCATCTCTTTGCCAAGTAACATCCTCGACATTATGATTTTTCTAAATCACTTTAACTAGAGAAATCATCTTGTTATGCAGTTCTTTGATTTCTCGAGCTAAGATTCGATTTGATTCTTCTTAATAAGTTAAATCTGGTCGGATCTCAATTTTCCTCTGATGAAATGATATGTGAAAGATCCAATCGATACTTTCTAAGCATTGACACATGAAAAACATTGTGCACTTTGTTAAACTCTGGATCTCAATTACCTCTATAATAAATGCTAACTAATAATCCATCAGTCAAATTTTTTTTAATATCTCATAAGATCCAATGAATCTTAGACTTAGTTTTTCTTTGCGTTTTGGGCGTAAATTATTTTTTTCCAAGGCGATACCTTAAGAAAAACTTTATCACTTTCATGAATTTCAATCTCTTTTTGCTTCAAGTCTGCATAAGACTTTTGTCGATCAAATATCATATTGAGATAATCTTGAATTATCTTTACTTTATCATCAACCTTTTTCAATAAATCTGGCCAACAAGATTTCGATCTTTTAACTTGAACCAATTTAATGGTGTTCGACATTTTCTCCCATATAAAACTTTATACGAAGCCATATTGATGCTCAATTGATAACTGTTGTTGTAGAAAAATTCTACTAAAATAAAAAACTTTTCCTTTCCCATGATTCCTTGGAATCAATCACACATGCACTCATCATATCTTCTAATATATGAATAGTACTTTCTGACTTACCATCCGTATGTGGATGAAATTCGTACTGAAATTCAATCAAGTACCCAAAACTTTAAGCAAATATTTCCAAAATCTTACAATGAACCTTGGATCCTTGTCTGATATAATTGACATTAATATTCCATGTAGCTGAACTATTTCTTTGATATATAACTCTGTATATTTATCCAATGCATAGTCCATTTGCATCGAAATAAAATGTGCTGATTTAATTAACCGGTCACTATTACCCAAATGGAATACTTTTTATTTGATGTCCAAGGTAACCCTGTAACAAAATCCATAGTGACTCTTTTACCACTTCCACTCTGGAATAGAAATCAGTTGTAATAATTCTGAAAGCACTTGATTCTCAGATTTTATTTGTTGACATGTCAAACATGTAACAACAACTCAATAATGTTTCTTTTCATACCTGGCCACAAAAATGGCTCTTTACATCCTGATACATTTTATTCCCACTTGTATGCATAGTCAGTAGACTATAATGTGCCTCCGAAATAATATCTTTCTTTAATTAATCATTATGTGTAATACAAATTCTTCCTCGATAATACAACCATCCATATGACTTGATTTCAAAATCTTTAGTCTCACCTTTTCCACTAGTGAAATTCTTTTCAAGCATATACCATCTTTCCTTTGTAGCTCTACTATCCGATCTAAAAGAATCAACTTTATTTTTAATTCAACCATTAGTGTGTCATTTCTTTCAACAATATTCGCACATCTATGGCTCGCAATGCTGCAAAAGTTTTCCAACTAAGTGCATCTTTCACCATACAATTAATGACGGCAAATCTTTAGAGCAAAAACTATCGCTGCTAACTCAAGATCATGAGTAGGATAATTCCTCTTGTGCATCTTTAGTTGTCAAGAAGCATAGGCTACCACCTTACCTTCTTCCATAAGTACAAAACCCAAACTGTTATGAGATGTATCAACATAAACCACATGCTCTTTGTCCGATTCTGGTTGTACCAACACTGGTACTTTCGTTAAAATATTCTTTAAAGCTTTGAAACTCTCTTGACATTTCTCAGTCCAAGCAAATGAAACATCCTTTCTCAAGAGCTTGGTCAAAGGAGAAGCAACCATCGAAAAGTTTTTCCACAAACCGTTGATAATAACCAACAAGTTCCAAAAACTTCGGACCTCTGAACATTCTTTGGAGGTTTCCACTCCAATACTGTTTGATTTTTTTAAACCTTCTATCGAGACAACATTTCCAAGAAAAAAAACTTTTAACATCCAAAACTCAAACTTTGACAGTTTGGCATATAACTTTTTATTCTTAATTATTTCAAGCACAGTATGAAGATAATCATCATGCTCTATCTTTGTATTCGAGTATACCAGAATGTCATCAATACAAACCACCTCAAATTAATCCAAGTAAAATTGAAATACTCGATTCATCAACCTATGAATGCTACCTAAGCATTTTTCAAATCAAACGGCATTACTACGAACTCGTAGTGTCCATACCGTATTCTGAAAACTATCTTTAGAACATCTTCCTCTTTAATATTTAGCTGGTGATATCCCATTCGAATCTCACTTTTAGAGAACATTTTTTCCCTTTTAAACTGATCAAACAAGTCATCAATCCTCAAAATAGGATATTGGTACTTAATAGTTACTTTGTTTAACTATCAATAATCTATGCATAATCGCACATATCCATTTTTTTTTATAAATAACACAGGTTCACCCCAATGTGAACTACTCGGTCTAATGCATCCTTAATCTATCAATTCTTGTAATTGGTTCTTAATTCTCTTAACTCAATCACAACCATTCGATATGAACTCGTAAATACAAGATCAATGCCTTGATAACCATTAATATTGAATTCCACCTATCAATATGGAGGTAACCCATAATAATAAATCTAAAAAGACTGATGGAAATTCCCAAGTTATGGAAATATCATATGATCTTACTTCAGATACTTGAGTATATATCACCTTAGCTAGAAAAGCTACGCATCCTTTTAACATCATCTTAATCATAACCATTGTTGATATCACTTTAGTGATGATTTCACTTTTTCATCAATCATTAAAAATTTTAATTTCTCCGCATTTTTCTAAATTAATTTCTTCTTGCGACCATTAACCCAACCTTATTGCAGAGACAACCAACTCATGATCAAAATGATCTTGAACTCATTAATGATAATCCCATAAGATTCATCAGTAACATAACCTCAAGAAACTTCATCGGACATTTACTATTTGTCCGTCTAACACTTGTATTATGAACCATAGGTCTTCCGCTATAATATCACTCGATACCAAGTAGATTTGAATATTTCTACTTTGAAATTCCTTATTTCATTCATAAGGAAATCTGTATAAATTTTCCATATCCAGAGATAATATTTTTTTTAACAGTTGAAACATTTTCCAACTCAAATGAAAGTCTCAATGTTCACATCATTCAATAAGAAAACTTGATAAATTTGTAGCAATAACTTCATAACAATTAATGCTAAAATCACACTATCAAGCAAATTTTCTATTTTTCCTCTCACTAGGAATCTGAGACTTTTCAAGTTCTTGACAATCCATCTCAATCTAAACAATAATTCATTGCAGCATGGAAGGTTAAAAAATATATTTTCTCAAATTTACCTTTACAAAGTAACTCTATCCAATTTTATGGACTTGACATCTATTCTCAATCCAACTCAGAATCATTTGATTCACTATTAACTCAACTTTCTATAAACTTTTAGCGGACAGCATATTTACCGCTTATTCATTTGTTCTTACTCAAATCAACAATGCTTTAAACAATTTAATGCTTAGCTTAAATATTTCTCACTTATTTAAGCTTACATGGAGAAACCTCAGAATCATCACTAGATTTAGTAATCTCCTCTGAATCCTTATCCGATTCGACTTTTTCTTGTAAGTTGTTCAAACTTTTTAATCAATTCTTCCAATTCATAACTTTTTTAAACGATGTGACATTTCTTCCACAGAATGGAGAAAAATCCCTTATAACATCCACCCTTCTAAGGTGTTTTACATAATTCATGTCGGGTCCCTTTTTGGTCGATTTCAATCTCAACCTTCTTTTCAATTTTTTCAATTTTCTACCTTTGTCTTTAATTTATCATATCTGAACATAGTCAGAATCATCATACTTTAGTAAAGAATAACTTTACTCCCTATAAGCATCATCACAGTATATATACAACTATCAGTAACTCTTGACATCCTAGTGGCATGTAAACACTTTTTAACTCAAAACAACCTCGTTTTAGTCCTAGAATCGGCTAAACTTGTAGCTCTGATGCCAACAAATGTAACACCCATAACCCGTATAATTATACTTATAAGATTATAGATGTCACCCAAATTTCTAAAACCATTTAACATTGCAAAACTTGATTTGAAATTTAATTTCTTAAAATGGTAATTGATATTATAAAAATATCATATCATATAATTTATATTTTATTATGAAAAATTTAACTCAAAAGATTTTTTATGAATAGTACCCGTGAACAGTGAACAATAAATAATGGAGATGAACAGTAGGGGAATCGGTACCCCAAAATCATTCTGGAAATTTTGCTTAAAAACGTGGTTAATGTTTATGCTACATTACTTCCGAAAATACATATAAATTCATAAAAATTAACCTTTCATCAGTATAAAAATTTCCAAAATTTATTCAACAAATAAATTGAGCATTTTCAAATTACATGCCACTAGCTAAAATCAAATTCTATCATAGGATGTCTTACTGATATTGAAATATACCTCTCGATGCTTGATGTCACTTTGAACTCTTTAATCCACTATTAGCTTTTTACCTATGCGTGAAAATCATCACACACTAAGTATATACTTAGTGAGGAGGCAATTAAAACAATAAACATTGCAATACAATTCATGCATGAATTTAGATTTCAAATCCAATGCCATAAAACCATGCAAATATCATACTCAATATTTTACCATGATCAAAATAATATAAAATTTCTTACCATTTATCCCATAAGCTCATAAGCTTATTTTACCAAAACACTTGCAATTATTCCATAACCATATACCATACACAATAACCATAAACAATAGACAATAGCCCAATATACAACCCTGAGGACCCTGGGTACACGAGTCAAATACTTGCACCGTAGTGCAATCCCGAATATGACACATAAGGTCGTGTCCACCATCTGTACTAGGTATCCTTAAGTACAGTTCCCGAATATGACACATAAGGTCGTGCCCACCATATTTCTAGGTATCCTTTAGTGTATTCCCGAATATGCAGCCTGTTGCTGGACTCCATGGCATGCCAACTATACCCTGTTCCTCAATGACTTACTTGGGCATACAGTCTATTTTATTTGATCCATCAATGGCAAAGTATATTATCAATATTTAACAATGGGGCAGTTCATACCCGAAATAACATTCATGGTAAATATCATATATGTTCATGATAACATCTTATGCAAAAATCAGTGTTCAATGCATTTTAATTTCATACTCTGACATATCAATGTCAAATTATAAAAATGATATAAAATCATGTCGATATAAACAAGGTCGACTTCGCAAGTCTTCCTGATGAGTATAAAATCCATGTATAATTTCATGCATGTATTGCACTCACCTTGACACTTTATTTCTTTCAAAATATATGAGCCTCACTATTGTCCACCATAAGCCCTTTTATATTTGATTTGCTTCGATTACAAATTAATCACAATCAGTATAAATCACAAATTCATAATGATACATATGTTAGTATTGTACTAACATAAACATATCCCAATAATAACTCCATAATATATTTTGAACTCATATTCTACCAAATACTCAGTACTTAACAATTCCTTTTAACATTGGAACCAACTTTTCCAATTTACACAACAACCTATCAATTTTTCATAACTCAGACAACTCGCACTACCTTTAAATAATCAATATTCTGTATTGATATACACACTATAATTCATTTCTGATTCTTCCATTGAAAACTAGACTCAAATAAGAATCTATCGATGAAAACAACTCCTTCTAATTCATTCTTTACAATTTATGGTGAATTTTCAAAGTTGACCAACAGAATCTGTTTTGCAGAATCTGCTGTCTGATTTTTCTGACCTTTCTTTGGTTAAAAATTCATATCTTTTTGTACACACCTTGAAATTGATCCCCGTTTGTTTTAAACAAAACTAGATCAAAATATGAACACAATATATAAAAATAACCTCTAAATTATTTTTATATAATTTCTTGTGAATTTTCGAACCTACTGCCAGATTCAAAATCTAAACTGTTTTCTTTAACTTCATTCTTAGGTTCTTCATCAATTCTTACAATCAATTCTATCAAATCACTTAACTCTTCAAAATGCATAAAACACAATAAATCAATCATTTAACATCTCTACAATCAAATCCTTAATTAACTCTCATCAAAACACAAATATCTCCAACTTATGATTTTGCCAAATTTTGAAGAATTAATTCGAGGAAGATTGAACATGTTATAATCATCAATCAAACTTGAAAATGAATCTACAACCTCTAAAACATCAAGAGTCATCATCAATTTCATGATCCCTTATATGAACACAAACCCTTAGATTTAGGATCTTTGAAATCTAGCAAAATTAGAAAGCAATATTGGTACCAAATGATAGCGTTTTTTCACTCAGATCACTTTCCTATCTCACAACATAACTCCAATTCCAATGGAATTAGCTCAAAATTGAAAATGAAATATTTTCTTACCTTCAAGCTTTCTCACGTTCTTGTGCTGGAGAAGATGAACACTTTGGCATGATATATTTGATTGATATCATGCTTATATCCTTTAATTAATCATTTAATGAATATTAAATTCATTAAATTGGTTAAATACTAATTTAACCTAATGAAACTTTATAATTACCAAAGAACCTAGATACTTATTCTTATCTCCATCCAAATCAGAGAAATATCAGCCTTATCATCTTATAACAGTCAAAGATGAACTAATTAGTCTTCCACTTTACCGCTTTGCCCTTGCAATTTCCAAAAATTGTAATTCAGTCACTTTAATAAAACAATTCAAGTTAAAAATGAAATTAAACCATTAAATATTATTTCCAACATTTTAAAAATGTGAAAATAATATTTTTATTTCTTATTTTCGTGACACATTTGTAATTTTTCCAAAATTACATTTTGGTCCCTAAACTTTCCAATGTTTATACTTTGATCATCAAACTTTACCAAATTTATAATTTGGTCATTAAATAAATCCATTTATGGAATAACATTCTTTTTGAGAAAATTACCACTTAATTCCTTAAACTTTTCCCAAATTTTCTACTTTGACCATCAAACTTTCAAATTTTTCATTTTGGTCATTATCTAAATTTTTGGGGTATTACAATACCATTAGTATGATTTCCTTATCTTTGTAGCACCTTTAGTGCTTTATCTGGAAATCCATACACTCAATATGAATCCCTTACCATTTTAGCACGTAAAATGCCCTTTCTGGAAATTCATATTTTCAATATGATTTCATTATCCTTTAGCACACTGAGTGCTCCATATGGAAATCTATACACTCAGTATGTTTCCTTACCATTTTTAGCACATAAAATGCCTTATCTAGAAATCCATATTTTCAATATGATTTCTTTATCATTTAGCACACTTAGTGCCCCATATGGAAATCTATACTCTCAAAACCCCATTTTCTTTAATCTCTAATATCTCATCAATAACTTAGTTTTAATCTCATTTAAACCTTCCTTTAGCTCCCATAATATACAAAGCTTCAATCCCTATAAAAAATCGAATAAAATAACCTTTAAATTGGAAACTTACCTTTGAGCTGAAGGGGAGAGTTTTCCACGGCAAGAAGAGAAGAAGATGAAAAGGTTAACTTCCTATTCCCATCTTCATCTTATCTCTTATCTTAATTTCCCACTAATTGAATATTAAATTTAATTTAATCCAAATGACCAAAATATCCTTTTAATCACCATTTCTTACAATTTAGTCTAAGCTATGAATCATATTCATCCTCGTCTTTCATTATTTAATTTAATAAATCCTCATATTTTTAATTCATTTCAATTTAATCCTTAAATAAATTTTTGGGCATTAAAGAAACACTTTTCAAAGAGAAAACCCCCAACTCGGTATTAGTCTTTTCCTTGCCCGGGCGAAAAATGGTGTCGACAACTTTGCGACTCCACTGGGGACTTTTGTTTTTTTAAAAATTGAGAGTCGAGCAACGAGTTGGTTACCCTGTATTTATGATTTTGGAAATTACAAGTTCAATCTTATTTAATTTACGGTTCATTATGTTATTTCAAAAGAAAAATAGATTTTCTCTCTGGTTAATGCTTACACTTCCGTGAAATTATTTAAGATTGTTGTATATCATAACTCTAAACCTGAGCTTAATCCCGGTTTACCTAAGTAGGGAGAAACGTCACACCTCACGAGGAGTAATGGGCTTCCTAGTGTGGGTCTAATAAAGCATATGTGGAAAGCATCATAAGTTGCCTATCCAGATATCAGTTATGAGATATGCTTTTAGCGGTGTGATCCCCTAAGTCGAATCTGATTCGCAAGTCTGTAATGGGCCAGAATCGGAGGCAACCTTAGCAAGTTATATAGACGGATTAGGAACCTTTGCTAGAATCCAGCCTCATATAGAGAATTTAGTAAACCTACTTCGCTAGAGCCATGTGTATAACATAGGAGAGCTAGAACGCATACGGATAGGATTATTAATTTTCTTTGTATGCGTTATTTTTTCAGTCTCAAATTTTAGTTGAATTTGATTATTTTTGCTTACATTTCTTGGACTAACCATTTCAACTAACTTGATTCTTTTGTCCGGTTTCTACTAACATTGATTTCTTTTTGTCTGGTCTTATTGCATTTTTGCATGAACATGACATATCATTCAAGAGTATTGATCCCTAAATAAGTGATCATTTAAAAGGTTATTTAAAAGCAATGTCCACAACAATGCATTTTGCTAGGATCAGAATAATTTCAGATATGCTCTACATAGATCGAGTAGCGTCAAGAGAGAGTCTACCTACTAAGGAGACAAGCCTGACAGCTACCTACTGAGATAACAAGGTGGACTCAAGCTGATTCGATGCTGAAGCCAACAGTTGACACAAACCAACTCGAAAGATTTTTGAAAGTAGGAGATGAAGTAGAAGCTTTGAAGAGGATGCAGTATCTAGATGCTCACAGGAGCTGAATAACTTACAGATGGACCATATTTTCAGTTCCCCAGTGTACCGAGACATTGTCAGTTTTTCAATAATTGTTCAAGGATTAGTTACTTTTGGGATCAATTCCTTGTTGCATTTGCATCTCGCATTTTGAACTCCCATTTTTGCATATTTGTATGTGCATTTTTGCATTATTATATATACATTGTACATTACATGGTATACGTTGTGTCTTAACGTGTATTAATCACGGACCCGGGGAGTAACTTGCGGAGAATCTCGTGATAAAGGTTTTGAGGTAAGAAGAAGTCACCCTATTCGTACCAAAAAGGATCGAGAGCTATGGACGTGTTGTTAGCACCGTCTGAAGTTTGAGGCACATCATCGAGATCCATGTGGCACTGAGGAGCAAGGCCCAGATTTTGCGTGACCCAAGGGTATTGACCTTTAACTCGTAATGAGACATTCTGGGGCCAATTAAAAAGAAGTTCTTCCACCCACCGTGAAGACTTATGACACTGGCTTTGTCTTGTTTGAATGTGTTTTTGTTCTTTTCATACTAGATAAATATTTTGTTGATTGAACTTATGGGTTTTATAGGTTATGAGCAATAAATCAAGTTTTAATCTTGTAATTCTTTAAATATCAAATGAATTAAAGGTTCTTTTACGACTTCATTAATTATATATCGTTAATAAGGGGAAATATTAGACCTTCCATACCCTATCCAAAGCCGAAATAACCATTGATGGGTTCCTTACCCAAAATAACACACATTTACTGCCAAAAGACTGAACCTTGACATCACTTCCCTTTGAGTCACTCCCTTATCCCCCGAGGCACCAAAACCTATACTTTTTCATTCCCCGATAGAAATAACATTTCCATAACATTACCTTTTTTCAAAAGTATGACTTTAAAGTCACACACTTCCTTTCGTAGACACAGAACCAACATTCATTTCCCAGCCTCAATAAATCCTGGGGGAATAACAAGAACCACTCCTGCATGAAAGACAAGATGGAGTGTTGTGCATCAAGTTTTTGAGAATTCGAATAATTGGGGCATACTAGGAGTGAATGGAAGAAGAAGAAATAAAAAGAATCATTGAAATAATTCTATCATGCATTAATTACATTGTTTTCATGAAAATAAGGTTAATCATGCATACTCGTCCCCCTGGGGATACCTCTTTTACAAAGACTTCCATGTATAAGATGATGAACGACTTTGTTTCATTTATCCTTTCAAATATATATATATATATATATATATATATATATATATATATATATATATTATCCCTTGTTGTCCTATTTGAGCCTATAGTATTTTTTTTTCTGATTCAACCCTAACCAAGGATCACCCTCAACACTAAGGGCAAAGGTAAAAGACATCTGCTCGCATGAGTGAAGATCATCAACCCATATTTTGCTACAGAAGCAAGTCATGATAAAATAAAGTGAGAAATAACGATATACCACAAGGTGGACCAAATATAAGCACTCAATGATCAAATTGAGTTGATAACACAAAGAGAAAAAGGAAAGACATAACACAAAAAAACATAAAAAAAAGATAGAAAAGAAAGATAGGAGAAAAGAAAAAGAAAAAAAGAAAAAAGAAAAAAGAAAAAAGAAAAAAAGAAAAAAAGAAAAAAAGAAAAAGAAAAAAGAAGAAGAAAGAAAACATATCAAATGCTTCAAGATGAGTGATTCAAATATCTAGAATCAATTCACTCAAAGATCATGGAACACCAAAAGAAACAAAAATAAAAGGCGCACAAGCATATTTAAATCAAGTAAGACAAAATTGAAGAGAACAATTGATCCTTGGTTCGTTAAACCTTAAACACTTGTTTGGGCCTATTTATCCATTTCTTTCATAACCATGAGCCCCAGTCAACGTTACGTGCCTGAAAAGTCCTTTCTAATCATACATGGATTTCTAAGTGGAGAGACTATCTTCAAATATCATTCCTCCCCTCATGGTTAATTTTATTTGTAAAAAATAGTTTTCTAAAAAAATTAATGCATGATAGAGAAAAATAATAAAAAGAGGGTTCAAGACGTAAAATTTTAGATGACGTCTTGAAACCGAAGGAGAATTGGAGTTGAAAACCTGAAAAGGTAGCTCGAACACGAAGATTGTCAACCACTGCCAAGAAGATGATCTCATACATTTTGATACAACACTACTCAACCCAAAGCCGTTCACGTGGGCTGGGAAACGGTGAACTCTTACAGAAGATAAATATAACGGGTTATCAAAACCAGAATCAAGGATACAAGATTTCAACTAAAAAAGCCATCCTGAAATACATTACCTCCCCAAATTAACCTGAAACACATTACCTTCCCAAGTTAACCTAAGCCTTGTATCAGCATTAATCTTTACACTTTTCAAATGTATATAATTTTTTAAGGATTAAAAGAAAATTTGACTTATTTGATATTCAATGAACTCTTGTTTTACAATTTGTTTTGATTGTGAGCTTAAAAAAGGATGTTTTTCTTAAATGAACTTTCCTTATTTTGAAAATAAAAAGAAATAAAACATTTTCAAACAGGACAATATCTCTGGAGAGTTTAGCTTGGCAATTGACATAGGTCCATCAGAGACTTATAAGCTCAGCATCAGAAATTGGGGCAAAGAATTTGAATGTTAGGAAGCGAGAAAAACATATTTTTAGAAAGAAATGTGATGGTACACCTTGGTGTGGGAGGAGAATGAAGACGAACAAATCAGGAAGAGAACCAAGATTGCTTGAGCACCTCTTCACTGCCCTTTAGTCGAGAAAACATGCATCAGCATACACAAACATGTTTTTTGCATCATTTCATCAAACATCCATCACCTTATGCAATAAAAACTTTAATTTCCCCTCTCACGAGGGTACCATTGAAATTTTTCTTGAAGTCTTTTCTATTTCAAGAACATTTTCTCTTCTCATGAGGACATTCAAGATAGTTGCATTCAGAAATTTTTTTACAAATCTTTCAGGAAAATGATACAAAAGACCACAAGATGTCCTCAGCATGAGGGAGCAATCAACTTCAGATTCAGCATTTTCAAAAACAAAATTGTCTCACTTGAGACAGTCTCATTTAATACGAAATTTTATCTCACTTGAGATTGTTTTCCTTAAAACAAACTTTGTCTCGCTTGAGACGATTTTTACTCGAAACAAAACATTTCATTTCACTGCAGATTATTTTCCTTAAAACAAGATTCATCTCGCTTGAGATAGTTTTTACTCGAAACAAGACATTTCATTTCACTACATATGGTTTTTCTTAAAACAATATTTTATATCGCTTGAGAAAATTTCACTCGAAACATAAGATTTATCTCACTTGAGATTGTTTTTCTTAAAACCAGATTTATCTCGCTTGAGATAGTTTCACTCAAAACAGAAGATTTTAACTCGCTTGAGATAGTTTCACTCGTAACATAAGATTTTATCTCGCTTGAGATAGTTTCACTCGATACAAAAGATTTTATCTCGCTTGAGACAGTTTAACTCAAAACAGAAGATTTTATCTCGCTTGAGATAGTTTTACTCGAAACAGAAGATTTTATCTCGCTTGAGATAGTTTCACTTGAAACAAAAGATTTTATCTTGCCTGAGATAGTTTCACTCGAAACAGAAGATTTTACCTATCTTGATATAGTTTCACTCGAAACAGAAGATTTAACCTCGTTTGAGATAGTTTAACTCAAAATAGATGATTTTATCTCGCTTGAGATAGTTTTAATTAAAACAGAAGATTTTATCTCAATTGAGATAGTTTCACTTGAATCAGAAGATTTTATCTCACTTGAGATAGTTTCACTCGAAACATAAGATGTTTTCTCGCTTGAGATAATTTCACTTGAAATATAAGATTTTATATGGCTTGAGATAGTTTCCCTCGATATAGAAGATTTTATCTCGCTTGAGATAGTTTCACTCGAAACAAAAGATTTTATCTTGCTAGAGATAGTTTCACTCAAAACAGAAGATTTTATCTCGCTTTAGATAGTTTTACTTGAAACAGATGATTTTATCTCGCTTGAGATAATTTCACTTGAAACATAAGATTTTATCTTGCTTGAGATAGTTTCACTCGAAACAGAAGATTTTATCTTGCTTGAGATAGTTTCACTCGAAACGGAAGATTTTATCTTGCTTGAGATAGTTTCACTCGAAAAAAAAGATTTTATCTCGCTTGAGATAGTTTCACTCGAAACAGAAGATTTTCTCTCGCTTGAGATAGTTTCACTCGAAACAAAAGA
Organism: Hibiscus syriacus; assembly: GCF_006381635.1. Lineage (NCBI taxonomy): Eukaryota > Viridiplantae > Streptophyta > Magnoliopsida > Malvales > Malvaceae > Hibiscus > Hibiscus syriacus. Next base: position 2,094,938 of record NW_024062603.1, on the reverse strand, counting down.
TTTTATCACGCTTGAGATTATTTCACTCGAAACACAAGATTTTATCTCGCTTGAGATAGTTTCACTTGAAACATAAGATTTTTATCTCGCTTGAGATAGTTTCACTTGAAACAGAAGATTTTTATCTCGCTTGGGATAGTTTCACTAGAAATTGATGATTTATCTCACTTGAGATTGTTTTTCTTAAAACGAAGAACTCCTCACTTAAGGGATCAACATTTCCTTTGCTGGACTCACAACACTTCGAATCAGCAACACCCCACTAAAGGGGATGACATTTCCTGTGATCGGTTCACAACACTTTGAATTAGCCACGCCTAATATGAGGGACCAACATTCCCAGTATAGAATGTTAGAGTATGCCGAAAGATCAATCATATGATGATTGTAATAATACTTTTATTTACCGATTTTATTGAATAAAGACATTGCCAATATTATTTTCATTTATATATATGTGTTTAGCATAAACTGAAAGATAATAAAGTCCATATAATGACATAATTGTTATTATTAAGAGATCCCTAGTCAAGTATTATTATGGGCTTGGACAATAGTAATACGCTTAAGAGTAACATGTTATTGATTGATGAAATGAGTTGTCATTGACATAGAGATGTCAGAATTGATACATGAGTATATTGTTAGAGAAAAATGTATTGAATTGACCGACCATGACCATATGTATTGGATTATTATGTGACAGTCATAACATTGCTCATGGTGATGACTATATGTAAGATCCTCATACTTGAGATCAATACTATCCCAACATATATTGTTGTATGTTTTGATGCAGCTAAACAAGCTCCGTAATTGGTTGCTCTATAAAGACTATTATTGAATATATCTCAATATATGTAGTGGGTGTGTATGATTAAGATAAAATTTGTCCTTCCTACATAATAGGAAATATATCACCGGCCACTTGATTGAGTAAGACTAGAAATGCATGGCCATTCTCGAATAAGTTGATATGAGATATCATAAACTATTCATTAATTAAAGTCTACTCTAGATATGAAGAAACAATAGATAGGCTATACAAGTATGACTATTCCAAGACTTGTGCCTATTCTAGTTATAAATGGCATAAGGATGTAATACATAAAAGAGTAATCACCAAGATGATATGTCGAATCATATTTTCTTGTAACTTAGGTGACAATGATATATTGCTAGATGTCACTCATTGTATGTAATATTAGAATTGGTCTAATAATTACTGCTAACGTTATAAGAACCTACAAGGTCACACCCTAGGATTGAAACAAGCAAATATGTACAATTTGTTGTACGTTACTAAAATATATATAAAGGGTTAATTAAATATATGTTTTAATAATCCCGAATATTTAATTTCAATTAATTAAATATAGATTTAATTAAATTGAAATAATAAAATCCCTAATATGATTAGGGTAACTTGGATATAAGAGGATTATTAAATTCCAATTAATTAAATATAGATTTAATTAATTTGAAATAATAATCTGATTAGGGTAACTTGGCTATAAAACGATGTGTTAGGTCTTACAGCCGTTGAACAACACACACTCAAAACCTTCAGTCGTTTTCTCTCAAAAGAGTTTTGTGGAAAACAAAGATTGCTCTCAATCGAGTAAACTGAGTAGAGATCGAGACGTGATTTCGTGGAGGCTTAAGATCCGAACCGATCTACACCACCAGTATTCAATGTTGTCCTTGCTGTTTTTCAAGGAACCTACTGTAAGTATTCGCATCTCTTCCTCTCGATTTCAGATTTTCGTACTTGGATCGCTGGTGAGACCGTCGATTTTTGTTTCCGCTGTGCCATGGGGTGCGCCGACGTTCCCAACAGAGAATTCATGAGAAGAACTTATTCAACGTTGGCTCAATTCACGACATTTTGAATCAGCGACGCCTCACTTGAGGACCATCATTCCCAGTAGAGAATTCATGAGAATAACATATTGAACCTTGGCTCGACGACATTTCAAATTAGCGACGCCTCAGTTGAGGGACCAACATTTCCAGTAGATAATTGATAAAGAAGAGTTTGTTTCCTTTGCTCGATTCACAACATTTCGAATCAGCGATGCCTCACTCGAGGGATGAACATTTCCAATGGACAAATCGTGATGAGAAAAACTTGGAGCCGAGATATATCATATGACCATGCTGGATAAAATTGATGCTTTATGTCTTCGCTCCATTCCCGTTTCACAGCAATGAGTGAAGAGGGGCAACTGTAATCACCAATTTTATCCTAAAACAAATTAATTTAAAATGTGAGAAGCCATTCACTGCTGCACTGATCCAAGACCATCCCCTGCTAATCACTGTGCCACAAACTCAACTACTGCTCCACGCAAGCCATCACCAACTCCATCAGATCCCAACTCTCTGTCATCTCAATACCTTATAAGTTTTTTGATTTAGTTTATTATTGAAAATGGGTTATATAAAAACCCTAACAAGAAAAATGTAATGGAGCCTCCCTCAAGAAATTTGAAACCAATAAAAGAAAAATATTCCAAGAAGCCATATTCTTTGGGTTTCTAAACTAACATGAAACCATTGACTTTTTTTATTTCTATTTTTTCCGGTTCGACGGATGAGAAAACAAAAAGAAAAAAAAAGAAATCAGGAAAAAGGAAAGAGACACGTTCGTCAGAGCTTCACCGGCTGAGGGGACCTCCATTCGCAGATTCGAACGATCAGGATGGAGAAGAGCATTTGGTGAGCAACATACCTAGGAATGGCGACGATCCAATGAGGGACGGCGACGATCTGGGTGATAGAAGTCGATGGGCTCTCGGTCATTTTTATGGAGCTTGGGTCTGATTCTCAAAAAACGGAGCCCATATCCATGACCGTCGTGACGAGATGAGCAAGACTAAAAAATTTGGCTACCGGAGGCGACGGTGGCTGGCGAGGGATTGGCGACCGACAGCAGGCAGATTTCTAGAGAGAGAGGGGAGACCATCTCCCTAAAACTTTAAAAAAAAGAAATTGTAGAAAAAGAAAGAAAAATGTTTGTATTTATAGAAAATTTTTGAGGTAAATTAAGTTTTAAGTCCCCCAAACTTTCCCTTGTTTTTACAAAATGGTCACTAAAAGGGATCGTTTTTATAATTTTCCTATTTTACATGTATGCTTTGTTTTTTTGGTCCCCCTATGTCTGACATGTTTTTGCATTTTGGTCACTAGACCTTTCATTTCTAATTTATTGCAATTTTTATCACTTTGTTTTGTTTTTATTTTAATTTAGTCACTGTTAATTTCTGATTAACTATTATTATTTTAATTTTTACATTTTCGTCACTATTTATTTCTTATTTAACTACTAACTTTTTATTTTCTTGCATTTTAGTAATTGTTATTTTATTTTATACAATTAGGTCGTTGTACTTGTGTTTATTTAATTTTTTATTTTATTTCATTTTTACTGTTTTTATTTTTTTATTATTGTTACTTTATTTTTTAAAAATTATGTTTATTAATTGTGTTGATTATCTCATAGTTTAATCCTTAGATTTAGTTTCTTATAATAGATTAACATTCGAATTGAACTTAGAAATTAGGATGACACTCTAGTATAATTAGGGAGCAATTCGAGTCGAGTTTTCGCATAAGATGCCCGATTACTCGTATCGGTTGCTCGAATTTTAAAATTTATTAATAAATAATACTTTCTAAAAATACTTTAGGTTTAATAATTTAGATAATAATTAGGTTTTTAGTTTAGATTTTGTCCTCATCTTTTGAAATTACCAATTTAGGTCCTAAGCTTTTAGATATTTTAGAAATTGGTATTTTTTAAACCTTGGCCTTTTAGTCCCCGAATTTCGATTAGAGCCTTAATATCAACATAATTAAATAGGTTAAATAGAGCCTCCACTTTTAGTTAGATTTCAAACTAGTCTTTTAATTTAGTGAATAATTCGAGTTGGCCCTCGCCTAAATGCTCGAGAGACCATCTCGATTATTTGATTCGATAATTGATTAAAATCAAATAGGATTAATATTAGAGACTACATTTTTAAGTTTGAGCTTCTAGGTTCCTTTAATTTCATAATTTGACACCTTAAGCTAGAAAAAGCCTTTAATTTACCTTCGCTTAATTAGGATTAAATAAAATTTTGTTTGATTACATTGTTTTTTTTTTAACCTAAGGCAATGTTCACTTATTGTGGAATTAATAGTATATATCCCACATGTGTGCTCAGGTGGTGGCTACTGGTGATTCCCGAAATAGGTCGACATCCTTTTCAAAGACCACATCATGATTTCTAAAAATAAGGCAATATTCGATTATTAAACACAATAGTCGATCTCCTACATTTACGATTGGGAGCGAATGCTATCAGTCTCGATAAACAAATACCCTTTTCAACTTTGCATTCGTAATGATTTTAAAATTAAATAAAGATCGAACCCAAAATTTCTAATTTTAAATATAGGGTAATCAACTAGGTACCAATATTTGTGTACTTGTGGGGGTGCAATCTTTCTCCACGCGTAATTGACTCCCGAACCTGATTTATGGATTTTCGCAGACCTTAAAACTTAGTATTTTTATAAAAAATAAAATGTTTTATTAAAATTTCTCGGTTTTTATGTTGTACTAATCGCACCTTAAATGATTGGTGACAACTCCTCACATTTCGAAACACTTTTCAAAGAGAAAACCCCCGACTCGATATCAGTTTTTTCCCCGCCCAGGTAAAAAATGGTGTCAACATATATGTTTTTAAAAACACGTTTTTAAAAACTATATACTATATATTTTCAAAAACTATTTTTATTATATATATTAAGTTATACAATATAATAAAGACCCCTGACGAAAATAAGTGTCTACAATTGCCCCTCTTTGCCCATTTATCGTGTAACAAGAAATTGGACAAAGATAAAGTGACACAAATTTTTGTTCGGCATTTGCAAGCAAGCCTGTTGTCGATCTCTTAGTTTGAAATCCGACTCAATGTTGCAGTCGAATCTTTTATCAAATATCCTCTTTCGCGGAGTTGAAATTCTACTTAAAAATAGGAGATGGTTTCATGTTGTGGAGTCATATTGCGGGTGACTCATTTGTCGTAAAGTTGAGTTAATCTTGAGATGTCTTTGAACACAATATCATTCGTCATGAAGTTGAAATCGTTATTGACCCCTTCGTCCTGAAGTTGAGCCAGTCGAGCATGATATCCTCCTTTGTGAAGTTAAAAACTAGCTTGATGTCTGGAGTAGGCGGAAAGTCTTCGTCGTCTCCTTCAAGCCCAATACCCTTCCTCGTAAAGTTGAAATTTGACTAGATGACCTTAGTTGAGAGATAGTTCCTTATTGTTGCAGGTGACTCATTTGTTGTGAATTCGATCTATTGGGCACGATATCATTCGTTATGAAATTGAAATCGTGGGTGACTCATTCGTCGTGAAGTTGAGTCCATATTGAATAAATTTGCCTTCGACCAGATATCCTTCATTGTGAAGTTGAAATCTAACTTGGATAAGCTGTATTATTTTTAATCTTGAGTTTTCTTTGAGTTCAACATTCTTCGTCGTTAAGTTAAAATTGACTTCGAAAAAATCTGCAAGATTATACATATATGTGATGCTATGGATGCAATGTTCTTATGTATGTCTAAAATGCATATGCAATATATGTTATTTTAGGGTTTAGAGAGAAATCTCAATCTCTTAATGTCATTCCAGATGATTCTTGATTCTTGAATCTTGAATTTCTAATCCTTGATCTTGGACTCTTCAATGGGTTTTGATCTGATATACATTCTGGAAACTTGCCAAAAATAAGTTTTACTTATAGTCTTGATTTAAACAATGCCTTTTTATTTCTCAATGAACTAGCCTTCGAGTCATTCTTTCGAGTTCGAGTATGGTGCAAGAACCTTATTAGCTTTGAACACCTGTATTTTCAGGAAATCTTTGTTTAGTAATATGCAATGATCTTTTCCAAAAGTGAATAAATTATTCTTATTAAAATCAATGGAAGATGCTTAAAAAGAATTAATTTTCATTTTGAGAAACGGCCATATATATTTTTCAGGGTGAAAAAGAATACATGAAAAACATTATGAAAAGTCAATATATACAGGAGTACAAGTACATGCCCTAGATCTTGATAATACATATGCTTTTGAATTGGGACAGCGTCAAGTGACTTTTGAGTGCAACTTTTTGTCAACATGACTTTAAAGATGTGACAATGTTTGGAAGAGCGCATAGTTCCTCCCAAATTACTAAATTTCATGTAGACTTGGATGTCACGATGTTTTATTACCTTAATCCGGGACCTTTCTATGCGTGAATCCTGGATCGTTATCCAAGCTACCCTTTCGAGTTTTTAACTTGGATCCTCCCATGGTTTCAAGATAACCTTTTACAAGTTTTCATCTTGAACCCACCTTATTTTTGTTCTTATTTTGATTTTTCAATTTAGAGAGCCCTTTCGAGTTTTCACTCTAAACATTTTTTTCAAGTTAGGACGCCCGTCCGGGTTTTCACCTTAAGAAAAATACTTCTTGATTGCATCAGAATTAATGGAATTAGGTAGTTCAGGCCCGTCCATTTCAATCAAGATCAGTGCTCCTCAGGAGAATGACTTTTTCATGACATAAGACCCTTCCCAATTTGGCATCCACTTTCCTCTGAAGTCCTTTTGGATTGACCATATCTTTTTCAGTACAAGATATCCTTCATGGAATAGTATTAGGTGCACCTTCTTGTTCGCCTTTGGTAAAGTTTACCATGATGAATGGCTTTCAACCTTTTTTCTTCTATTAGGTTCAATTTATCGTATTGAGTTTGCACCCATTCTGCATTATCCAGTTTAACTTCTAACAAAAACCAGAGTGACGAGATCTCCACCTCAATGGGCAATACTGCCTCAATCCCATATGTTAATGAAAATAGGGTTGCAAAAAGTCGAATTTCGTACCGAAGTTCAGTAAGAAAACAAAGAAAAAGGTAATTTCTCGTTCCAATCCTTGCATGTCTCAGTAGTTTTCTCCACTATTTTCTTGATATTTTTGTTTTTTGCTTCTACCACTCTATTCATATTCGGTCTATAAGAAGTAGAGTTGTGATGCTTTATGTTAAATTGTTCACAAGCAATATCCATCATCTTGTTGTTCAAGTTTGTTGTATTATCAGTAATGATTCTTTCAGGTAAACCATACCGACATATGATCTCTTTTTCAATAACTTGCAAATAGTGGACTGATTAACATTGGCATATGATGCAGCTTTCACCCATTTGGTAAAATATTCAATTGCTACAAGAATGAACCGATGACCATTTGAAGCTTTTGGATGGATTTGCATAATAACATCCATGCCCCACATAGAAAAAGGTCATGGTGCCATCATCAAGCGAAGAGGGCGAGGTGAAACATATATTTTATCCTTATAGACTTGTCACTTATGCCACCTTCTAGCATAGTTGATGCACTAACTCTCCAATGTGAACCAGAAGTATCTGCATCTCATAACTTGTATTACCATCATATGTCTGTTGGCATGAGTTCCACAAACTCCGTCATGTATTTCTTCCAATATCATTTTGATTTTTTTGCATCTACATATCTTAACAAGACTTGATCATTGCTTTTCTTGTATAAGACTTCTCTATCAAGAACATATACGGCCATCATCCTTCTGATTATTCTTTTGTCAGTTTTGGTGGCTTCTTCTGGATATTCTTAATGTATTACAAAATATCATGGTACTAAGGTTTGATGTCTTTTATCTCTTCGATTTGATAACAATGAGTTGGGTACTCATATGACTGCATGTCAGTTGGTATCATGTCAAATTCCCAGCCAGCTTTGAAAGCTGCTGCCAAGGTAGCTTAGGCATCAACTATTTGTTTTTTTTTTTTCTCTAGGCATATAGTGGAAAGTGACTTCATAAAACTTTTCAACTAAATCCAGTATGTGATTTCTGTATTCCATTAACTTGACATCTTTTATCTCTCACTCTCCTCGTAATTGATAGATCACTAAGACAAAACCTTTATATACCCTCAAAGTTTTTATATTCTATCCAATAGCAACTTGAATCCCTAAAACACAAGTTTCATACTCTTTCATGTTGTTAGTACAATCAAAGTTCAATTTTCTAGTGAAAGGGTAATGATTTCCTTCAGGTGAACCCAATATAGCTATTATGTTGTGTCATAATGAATTTGATGCACCATCGAAATGTATTTTTCAGGAATCATATGTGGAAGTACTTGCTTATTCTAGAAATATGGCCATCAAGTCTTAATCTGGGAAATCAAAGTCCAATGGCTCGTAACTTTCAGAAGTTCTACTTACTAAGAAGTATGATATAACACTTCCATTTATAGCCTTTTGGCTCACGTATTCAATGTCAAATTCTAATAATAGCATCTGCCATCGGGCTAACCTTCCAGAGAGAGCAGTAACACCCATCATGTATTTTAGCAGATCTAACTTGGAAATCAACCAAGTGGTGTGGTACGACATGCATTGTCTGAGCCTTTGTGTAGCCCAAATTAAAGCACAACAAACTTTTTCAATAGGTGGATATCTAACCTCACACTCGGTGAACTTCTTGCTTAGATAGTAAGTGACTCGTTCTTTTCTTCCAAACTCATCATGTTGCCCCAGGATACATAAAAAATAGAAGTTTTCCTTGGATGAGAGACATTAAAACAGGAGTGCAAGATAAATACTCTTTTATTTTTTCAAATACAATCTGACATGCCTAATTTCATGTTCTATAATTGTTCTTTCGAATAAGAAAAAAACCTGGGTCACATATATCTATCAACTGTGATATGAACCGGGCGATGTAAGTTCGGAATGGCCTTTACTTTGTCTGGATCAACCTCAATACCTTTCTTACTAACAATGAAGCCTAACATCTTTCCAGATATTACTCCGAAGGTACACTTGTTGGGATTCAGTCTAAACTGTAACTTTCTCAATCTTTGGAAGAGTTTTCTTAGATTCTCGACATGTTTATCTTCAATTTGTTCTTTAACAATCATGTCATCGAAATAAACTTCAATCTCCTTATGCATTATGTCATGAAATAAGGTCACCATAGCTCTTTGGTATGTTGACCCAACATTCTTTAATCCGAATGGCATCACCTTGTAATAAAGTGTTTTCCATATTGTGACTAACATGGTTTTATCCATGTCATCTGGATGCATTTTAATCTAGTTGTATCCCGGGAAACCATCCATGAATGAGAAGAAAGTATTTCCCATCGTGTTGTCCACCAGAGTGTCTATATACGACAAGGGGAAGATGTTTTTATGACTTACCTTATTGAGGTCTCGGTAGTCGACGCACATGCACACATTTCCATCATTCTTTGGTACCGACACTATGTTAGCCACCCACTATAGATACTTGGCAACTTGAAGAAAGTCAGCATCGAACTGTTTCTTAACTTCTTATTTTATTTTAAGGAGCATTTCAGGTCTTATTCGCCTTATTTTTTGTTGTATAGGTTTGCATTATGGCTTGATGGGAAGTTTGAGGACTACCATATCCGTGTCTAGCCCAAGCATGTCTTGATACGACCGTACAAACACATCTTTGTACTCATGAATTAAGTCTATCAAGTTTTGCCTTACTTCCGATGAAAGTGTCGTGCCAATTTTAACTTCCTTCTTTTCTTCTTCTGTGCCCAAATTCAAAACCTCAATTTTCTCTTCATGTGGCAATATTTTTTTATCTTCTTTCTCCTTCATTCTTAATAATTCGGAAGGTAAGCTACAATCTTCTTTATTGTCACATTCATAAATTTCCCCAAGACAACTGAGTTTTTTAAAATCCACCTTCGGGTCAGAATCATCATTGTCTGCATCATTAATATCTCAGGACCTGAAAGGGAAAAGAGAAGATAAATGTGTATAGACGAGAGGAAGGTATCCTACATGGAAATAAAAAAATTAAATACGAAATAAAGAAAAAGAAGAAGGAAGAAATGTTTACCGAAAAAAAAACTGCATCTTTTATTAAAAAAATAATTATTAACCCTTACAAAAGATTACCAATTGCCCCGAGTATAGAGAAATAAAGAAAGAATGAGTATTACTCTAAAAGAGATTTGAAAACCACATGTAGTCCTTCATCGGTCCAGTTGTTAATCACAAACCCCTATGGTAACGGATGGACTCCAGATTTATCAATGTCTTTAGTGTTATCTGTTGTTACAACATTTAAGCTCAAGTTTTTCTAAGCTTCTTCTATATCAGGTAAAACCATCATTGGCTCTTCCTCAAAGGCATAACCATCGAACCTGAATGTGCTATGAAGGGGAGCAAAGAACATAGGTTTCCCTTGAATTTCTGCTCCAGTCAATCTTGCTCTTCTTTTTTCTTGGCATCTCTAAATCTCTTTTTTTCATCTGTTGATGACTGGGTTGAAATCTGAGTCCGAATTGATCTATCTTTACAATAGGAAAGACGGGTCTGACATTTCCTTATAAAGAACTCCCGAAACCTCTTCCAATCTTTGTACCTCTTCCCAAAGTTTGTTTGAATTCCATCTTGGTACATTCCGAGGGTATGGGTTTGGAAATCTTTCCCTTTTCAACCACAAATATGGCATTAACAAATTCCAAAGAGCGAAACGAACACTCTAAGACTTCCTTATTTATATCTATATTAGGGGCGTCATTTGTCACACTCACCACCATATCCTCTTAAGTGTTAGAGTTCTGTTGATGAAAAATTTGACTTTCTGGTGCAATATTGATGGTACTGCCCCAGCTTGATAGATCGACGGCCTTCCTAGAAGGCAGTTGTAAAAATGCATAATGTCCATCACCAGTTACTCTATATTATAACTGACAGGCTTGATGGTCAATAGAACCTCAATTTTATCGAGAACTTCTCTCTTTGTCCCATCGAATGCTCGAACCACACTCTAGCATGCTCTCATATGGGAAGTATCCATTGGTAGCCTTTTCAGAGTAACCAAAGGCATCACATTAATGGCAGATCCATTGTCAATTAACATACTTGGTAAGGTATGCCCCTTATAGTGAGTGATGATGTGCAATGCCTTAGCTCGACCTCTTCCTCCAGATGGAATCTCATCATTAGAAAATGAGATGAAATTATCAAATTAAATGTTGTTCACCAGTCAATCCATCTTGTTAACTGGTATATCTTTTGGCATAAATGTCTGATTTAAGACCTTCAGAAGTGCCTCCCTGTGTACCTCCGAACTTAGCAACAATGCCAACATTGAAATACGTGTTAGTAGGCTATGTAATTGTTCCACAATGTTGTACTCACTATGTTTTATAAATTCAGGAACTCTATAGCCTCTTTTTCCTTTATTGGCTCATTTACTGCTAGCACGTCCTCTTTGAATGGTTCAAGTGGTCTTTGGGGTAAGTTAGACTTTTGGGAGTAGTACTTCCTAACAATATGCTCCACTTCGTTGAAATTTTCTTTCATAGATTTAGCATTCATACTTCTAAGGAACTTGTTTTTTGTCTTTGTAAGGAAAAGGTCTTGGTGCCACTATCACCACCTTTGCTGGTGCTTTATCTGTTGCTTTAACTTTGAGGGTAATTACCAAAAGACAACCCATGCCATATTCTATTTCATATGAATCTCTAGTCGCACAAATATAAGCTTCTGGAGCATCCTCGACTTCCTCATAGAATTCCATATTCTTTCTATTCATCATCAGCTTGATCAAAGCATTAAATTTCGAACATTCCTGCACATCATGTCCTTCTTCATTATGGTAACAACAATGTGATGCAACAAATTTTACCATATGCCTCTATACCCAGGCTATGGGAGACTTTATTTCAAAAACACTTGTTTTGACCCTCTTGATTCTCTTCTCGGTAATTGCATTAACTCCTCTTTCTTGGTAGTTAGACAGAGGGTTCTGTGCAATGTTTGGTGAATCTGAATTATTGAAATGAACCCAGATCCTGTTACGCATTAGTTGCACGATTCTTTTGAAGATGAGGCAGCTCTCGATGATATGTCCCAGAACTCCACCATGATATTCACAATGTGCATTTCCATAATACCACTTGGGGTATAGGGGCTTTAAAGGGTTCACTGGATAAGGTAACACCATGTGCGTGTCAAAGAGTTATTGATAGAGTTCTTTATAAGTCATGGGAATAGGATCAAAATGTTCTCTCTTTCTTTCTTTCCTTGGTTCCCTTGAGTCTTGTATAGAAGTACCTGATGGTACAGTTGCGATTGGTTTTGAGTTGGAGATCGTAACACTTTTGCTAGTGTTGAAAGCATTGATGTTGTTGATCTCTCATTCTTTTTTCTTTATAGGAGGTCTTTTGCTAGACTCACCTCCTTCAATTTTCCCTTGCTTAATGGTTGTTTCCACCATCTCTCCGGCCATAACCAAATCGGAGATATTTTTGGACATAATTGCAACCAAATGTACGAAGAGCTTCCTTGTCTCTTTTTCATCAAAGGGCGGATGAACCTGCACCACTAAATCCCTCCATCGCTGTGCATACTATTGGAAACTTTCGTTATTCTTCTTTTCTATACCCTATAGCATAAAATGATCCGACCTCATATCATTTACGTGATTATACTATTCCAAGAATGACTTGGCGAGATCTTTCCATGCCTGAATGTGCAAGCGGTTCAACTGATTGTACCACTTGATAGTTGAACCGACCAAACTCTCCTGGAAGAAGTGAATCGGGTGTTGATCATTTCCTACGTATCCTATCATCTTTTGACATAACATGGTAATGTGAGATGAAGGGCAATTGTTCCCATCGAACTTTTCGAAGTATGGGACTTTAAATTTTGGAGGAAGAAACAAATTTGGGTCTAGGATTAACTCCAAAGCATCAACTCTATAATAGTCATTATCCTCTTTAACCTTCTTCATCTGGTCTTCCAACTGCTTGAATTTTTCCTCCATTTTCTTTGCATTGTCGTCTTCATCAAAATTCGATATATGGTAGTCATCCAGATTATTATGAGGATTGGATACAGAAGTTTGTACTTTTACAACAGATGAGGCTTATACTTTCGCAGCGGATGAGTCCCCTTGAAGTCCTGGTAAGATTCCTAGTGAGATAACCACATGTGGGTAGGTGGCACAGTTACTTCTTCTGATATCCCTATCCCGAGAGTACTTTCCTTATTCAAGCCAGATAACTTTGCGACGATTTGATCAACCAAAGACTCTTGACTCTTAGTGATTGATTCCAGAGTTCTTTGATTATTTTGACTTATTTTTTCTTCAAGCTCCATTTGTAACCTTAGCATATTCTATTCGAGTTGAGCAATATTAGCTTTCATCTTCCTTTTCTTTGAACGAGTATTGTGAGGGTGAGGTGTGTCCAATTCCTGGGGTGGTACGTCTAATGTTTATTCTATTTTTTGATGAGACATTTTCTGTTAGTTAATGTGATTGTAAAGAAATGAAGAGAAAAATAAAAAAAATGCAAAGTATGTAAAAATGCATGATGCATGAAATTTTTGAGGCACTGATCCAAAAATGCATATGTTATTATAAATAATCTTTATTGGGACAAAAGTTTTATTTCTTAAGAGACTAAAACATCTCAAATGTACATTCTGCCTAAGTCCTCTAGACCCCGAACGACTTCTAACAGGTTAGCAAGTTTTCTTCATTTGTCTGTTACCGGCTAAATACCTTGTCGGACCACTCCAACTTCTCTCGCCAAACTGTGCAAATGATGTGCCACTTTGTGTACTTGCTCTAAGAATTCTCGAATGACTATATCTCTGACTTTCACCCTTTACTGAGCTTGCTCTCAACGAAAACGCCATTGAAATCCTACATCAAAGGGAGCTATCTAAAGCTCACTTGCTTGTTTCTTAAATTTGACCACAATGGCCTCCAATGCAGTTATGGTTTTGCCATCTTGTTCTTGTTATCTTTAAAGAGACCTCTCCAGATCAGCTACCTTAGTATTCAACCGTTTGTTCTGGTGTTGCCTTTCTAACAAACATCTTTGGGAAGTATTTAATTGTTCTTTCAGTGTCTCCTTTTCATATTGTCCTTCAAACATTTTTTTCAGGCTGCTTGCTCCACCTTTCCAGTATTCAGAATATATTTTCAGACTGAATTGTTTTGAACTTGCTCTTGATACCCCTTTCTCAAGTCTTCCAACTCAAAGCAGACTTTCTTCTGTTCTTTTTCTAGAATGTCTGCTCGATTCTTTTAAGTATCGGCATCTAACTTCCATTGGAATCTTTCAGCTTCGAGTACTCTTAGCCTTTATTTCAGCTCCTCTTTTTTAGCTTTGAATTCTTTCCTTGCTATCTCCAACTCAGAGGGAACTGATTTAAGATGCTTTTCCACGGTTTGAGTATATTTATGATCTGGTATGGGAATAGTGTAATTCTTCCTTACCTTCTGCCATTCCAAATAATCTTAAGTAAGCATGTCTTTAGCAGCCACGACATCCATATGGAATATCTTCTTCCATGACTCAACTACATCTTTGTCATTCTTTTTGTAGTTGTCCTCATAGTATGTAAATTCTAATCCAAATATTCCACGTGTAGTTGGGACAAACTAACGTGCCCCATACTACTGAAGTGCCAAAAATGGAGAATATCCGACTCCTCCCCAAAATCCAAGCAACATTATGATTCTTGAGTCTCCAAATCAATAAAGGATGTTACTATGGGTTAACCAAGGGGCTCTCTAGACAATGTCATTATCTTGAAGGTGCGTGAATACCTTTACCCATTTTTCTTTTGGGATGTCTTTTCACCACTTTAGTGTAAGGAATTCCCCCAAATGAGAGTAAGTGATGGTGAATTGACGATAAGAAGTCTCTTCAGTCTTCCAAAAGTGACTATAGATCCAAACCTGAAGAAGCTATGTACACCCTATAAATCTTCCTCCCCCAGTCTTTCTGTAATGGTTTAGTGAACAAAAAGTTTTAGCTAATATTGTTGGCTTAGGGTTCACTCACTTAGGTAGTTGTCTAAATAGTTCCACCACATTCACCTCGATGCATCCCAAAGTTTTTGGGAAGATAACCAAGCCGTAGAGACCTAGTGCAAAAATGTCAATCACCTTTCATTCATCTGGATGACTCTTCATTAATTGCTTGATATGGGTCCAAGCAATTTCTTCTCCTTTACCTTTGTGTTGAATTCGGTTAGTTACCTACTTTTCATCTACCCCTACAACCTTTGCTAACCCATTCTTGAAAGGCTGACTTTTGATGTACTTGGTGTAGACCCTGTCCATTATGATTCATTCACATTGTAGTAAAGTGGTATACTCTTCAATTATGGGCACCATGTCTTCTTGATTGAATGCAAAACAATTGTACCCCTGATTGTAAAATTGGACTAAGGCTTGAATTAGGGGTTCATCTATCTTGACATAGAGTAGAAGCGCGATATCATCATACCGCTGGCAGAATCTTTGTTTCTGGTCATTTTTCAAACTGCCCTAAATGCTCCACAATTCTTGAACATCGTTCTATTTAAGGCTGATAGAAGCATAACCAACCAGATCTGACATATAGTTACCTTACAGTCTGTCTCTCTTTTCCTTCTAAGTCTTCTCTGACCATAGTTGAACCTCTGCATTTTTCACCTCTTGCATAACAACCCCTTTGTCCATTAATGCAAAATATTTCTATTTAACGAACACTTTTTTGTGGATCAACACCTCTTTTAAATGATTCAAATGGAGAAAAAATAAATAAAACAACAAATGAGAATGAAACAAGTTAGTAAGATAATAATAATAATAATAATAATGAAAAATAAAAATTCCTACCCCACATGATATCTATCCCCACACACTCTTACTCTTACCCGTACATGATTTCTATTTCGCATGATAATTTTTTAGAAAGTCTTAACCACATATATTTCTAGTTCGCATACTTTGAACATGAAATAAAACAGGAAATAACTTAAGCAGCCTAGGTTTTGAAATGGCGTTTCGGGGTGGTCTCTAATTCCTTGTAGTCTCCTGGTTTAGGTTGTAAAAAAGGTACCCGAGTTCTTCTTACTGGTGCCCCTTTGGGCTTGCCAGACCCTTAGTCCTAAGCCCGTTACAAGCTTATGTGAACCAAGTTAAACTCAAGAGGACACATTCCCTTATGTTTGTACGGAGAACAAATTCACACAAAGACATAAGGTATATGCATCCCGAAGGTTACTTGCTAGGCATGTACGGAGAAAAAATTCCCACAAAGGTGTCGCTTTCACCTCCACTTACGAAAAGGTTTGGAGCTCGGGTATAAAGCCTAAGATAAATTTTGAAAAGCTGAAATCATTAAAAAACATCAGTAATACTATTTATTATAAAAAAATTATCAAAGATAAATAATAAGGATCGAATAGATAAATTAAAATTTAAAATCATATTTTTCTCTTAAGAAGACAACCAGAAATTAATTTTGGTCTGACCCACTTACTTGTCCCTAGCAGAGTCGCCAAGTTATTATAATTGTCCTTCAGGTGAGCCTGGAATCGGGCTTCGACTTAAATTTAATGTGATAGAGTCGTCACCGATAATTTAAAAAAAAATAGGTTGACTAGACACCTTAATTTACCATATTACATGATATGTGTTTTATCAAAAATATGTCAGATTCGGGAGTCGATTACAATCAAGGAAGGATTAGCACCCTTGTACTGCCCTTTTGGTACCAATTTAATTTCTTGGTTGTCTTAATTACGAAAATTAAAAGTTAAATTAAAATTTAAAGATTCGATTCAAATTACTTACCTTTGATCGATTAAAATTGCCCCTAAAAATGTCAAAAGATGTTAGATTGTAAAATAAAATAAATATTAAATAAGTCAAACAAGGAAGAAAATGTTAAATTAAAAAAATGTTAAAAGGGAAAAATAAAATAAAAGCAAATAAAAAATTTAAATTTTAAAAGAAAAAAATAAATAG
This sequence comes from Hibiscus syriacus, assembly GCF_006381635.1. NCBI lineage: Eukaryota > Viridiplantae > Streptophyta > Magnoliopsida > Malvales > Malvaceae > Hibiscus > Hibiscus syriacus. Next base: position 2,078,029 of record NW_024062603.1, on the reverse strand, counting down.
AATATGAAATGTCAAAAGAGAATAAAATAAATAAAATGATGGAAAAATTAAAAAAGGTTAAAAGAGAAAATAAAAAGATAAAAAAAGAATAAAAATGTTTTTAAAAATAATAATAATAATAGAAACACATGTTAAATTGTTTTAAAGGACCAAATTAGAACAAATTGAAATATATAGTCAAATTGATGCTAAAGTGAGCTGCAAGAGAAAAACAAAATGTTAGGCGACTAAATTGCAAAATATAAGAAATATGCTCAGGGATTAAATTAAAAAATTCAAAATTCAAGGGCCAAATTTCAATAGGTGACCAAAATGAATTTATCAGAGACTGTGAAAATAATTTAACTATTTCAAAATTACACGTAGGTCCCTCAGTTATAAATACCCAAAAACATAAAAAATCATTTTAAACCAAACTTTCTAAAAAACACTCTCTCCCAAATCCTCTCCAAAAACCAATCCGGCCATTGGCTGACCAACCTCCGACGAGCCCCTCCGCCATTTCGACCGTGCACCGGCCATTGGCTCCAGTGACCGGAGACCTAAACACCCCCCAAAAACGCTCCTTTCTCTTCTCTAAAGTTAAACCAAACCCCGATTAACATAGATCTACAAAAGAACTTTAGGGTTTTTTACCTTTCTGACGAGACCTTTCCACTTTTCGACGTCCCATCCTTTCCGATGGAGCTCCTCTGTTCTATTGGAATTCGGTGTAACAAAGCTTTAAGATTTGATTCTTTTTTGATTTCAGGTTGTTGTCGCCTTTTGCTTTGGCTTGGGTTTTCGTATATAGTTTGTTTATTGCTGTGTTTTTGGTTGCTTGATGCTCAACTTTCTTGTGGTTCTTGTCTCTGTTGTTCTGCTCGCTTGGGCTGTTTTAATGGTTTGGTTGCTCCGATGATATTTTTTGTCGTTCCTCTGTAGTTGTCGTGGTATTTATATAGCCCCTTCGATGGGTTTGTTTCCGACTTTGACGGGATTGTTTCCCTCGTTACTGATTTACTCGGGCTTACTGTCGTTCGTGTGGCCGAAAATCCCCGGGTGGTACAGTCCCAGGTTTCTCGGCTGGAACTCTCGCTCGGTTCTCTTTGGCTGGGACTTGATCTTGGTGTTGTGGCACCCCTTTGCTAAACACAAAACCCTAATTAGTTTGGGCTGGGTTAGGCCCTTTAACTGGTTGGGCTTCTGCTGGACCCCTTGGACTGTTGGACCCAGTTTTGGACCTTGACTCTTTTAGACCTAAAATAATAAAAGATAAATAAAAAATAAAATGAAATAAATAAATATAATATAATATAAACATAATAATAAAAACTATATAATACTCTATTTTCAAAAATTATATTATATGTTTCAAAAATCGTTTTTGAAAAATATATATTATACGTTTTCAAACCCATTTTTAAAAAATCATATACCATATGTTTTCAAAACCGTTTTTTAAAAACTATATATTATACGTTTTCGAAACTATTTTTTAAAAAACTATATATTATACGTTCTCAAAACTATTTCAAAACTATATTATATATGTTTTCAAAACATATGTTTTCAAAAACTATATACTATATATTTTCAAAAACTATATTTATTATATATATATATAATAAAGACCACATACCGAAATAAGTGTCTACACCTTCACAAGGAGAAAGAAAGTGAAAGCAAAGGGCAGGATGTTTCCAGCAAAAAAATATGAAATCAACATTTTCTTTTCAAAATTCTTTGCTAGATTATGATCAAGGTATATTTTACTTCTTTTGGTTTTTAATTTTTTTTTAAAAGTTATAATTTCTTTTCTATTTTTAGGTTTGAGTTTTTCTTTAACTTTCACTCTCGATTGCATCTCATTGTTGTGTTCTCTTCTTGTATTCGTTTTTTGCATCTCCGTTGCAGTCACTTTTTTTTTAAATGAATAAAAATCAATTTTTTTCTATCTTTATTCAGAAGATCTGGAAGCAAATGTATGGGACGAAGAAGTGATGTCGATCATTACTGATATTCCAGAGCTATCTGAAACAGAGCATAACCTATATAAAGCAACATCATTTTGCACTCTTAAAGAACAATTATCTCCACAACTTCCTCTACAACGTTCATATACTCCTACGCAAGAGTTATCTACACAGCCTCCACAATATTAGAGTTATATCTGGAGTTGAAGTTATCTATGACGGCGTTAGAGTCACTGAGAATTGTGAATGAAGTTGTGGAGAAAACTGTTCTTGGAAAGTGTAAAACGAGTTGCTCCGATTGGTTAGGCTCTGCTTCATATATCTCTACAGTATCAATAAGAGACGACATCTCTTCTTCAATCGACATATTTGCTTCCAGATCTTTCAAAGAAAGAGTAGAAAAAACTTGATCTTTAATCATTTTAAAAATAATAATAAAAAAAAAGATTAAAAACCAAAAGAAGAAAATACCTTCCGGTAAACATAATCAAGCAAAGAAGAAAATAGATGACGTCGTCAGAGATAACTTTAGCGCTAACACCTCCATCACAACCCTTAAAACCTGCAAAGATTTCACAACCTCCATCTTTATGGAAAGTACTTTGTAGCGTGCAGATAATACTTTTTTTTTTGAAGGATTTACGTGAAACTTACCTTGTTCATTATGGGTTTCTTTTTTAAACTAGCAATAGATGATAATTTTGACGAAGTTTCTCGTGGAAATAAAATGATGATGTCCTGCCGTATTATGCTCATTTGCGCATCTGAGTATTGGTTGAGAGTACTAGAGTATAGAGCTTTTTGGAGAAATCCTATTCGGACGTCTCTGGGTTGCAATTTGGTTTCTTTTATCCTTCTATCCATTACTGAGGATACGAGAAGAGTTTATTCACCGAAATCAATAATCTTCACCTACTTCCTGGAATAGTTCAGTTTATTGTGCGTTGGGTAACTGGAGATGAACGTGTCCTTGTCATAGTGTTGGTGCAAATAAACTACTTGCACTAACTTTTGCAAAAGAACATTCGATATTTTTCAAGATTAGGATTCAACAACCTTCGAGTGGTGATGATCAAAGGTGTTGTCCTTGGTAAGCTTAGAAATCTATTACGTATAACCCCAACTAAGATTGTTGGAAAGAACATACCAAAGAACTAGTTTCATGTATTGGACTTTATTCATTTTGGTTAGTCCTGCATCCTTATCAATGTCGCCAAGTCTTGCATAACTTATCTACTTCTGATAGTTTATGGAATATAACTCTAGTATTCAGTGATGTAAGCTTTTGATGTATTCTTTGGTTTATATGTTAATGAAGAAATTAACCACTTTTTTTTTTTGTAGTGATTCATGAATTTGGAATGGTTTCTCAATTTTATTAGATTAAGTTAATCGGTTAATTCAACTTATCAATATGCTCAACAATCAGCATCTGTTCCCTCTGCCAGATTGCATGATACAAATCCTTTTTTGTTCTATCTGAATTACCTCAACTCCTGTGTTAACCAAATATTTCTTCTCTATACATATTTAGATATGATGGGGAGTATGATTCTCCAAATATACTAAGAAAAATTTAAAAGCTAAACCTCATTCGTGTTCGGACTTTGCTACTGCTAGAGAAGATTTTTTAGTGCTTGAAATATTTTGTCGTATAAAGGATGTGATTTATCACCTGAGATGAATGTATGAACCATGTTTTTAACTTCAATCAAACTGCAAGTTGGTCCCTTATGTTTTTTTTTATTCAGAAAGATTCACATCTTTGCTGCATTTTTCCTTTATCGAGAAGCTGCGTACATATTCGACATCAGACATAAGCTCCCACATTCTCTCGATCAACTTTAAGTATCTCTTTATCAATTTTTTGGGCCAACTCAATAATTTTGTGGACTCTACAAGCTGAAGACACTGTAGGTGCAATATGCATGCTACTGATGAATTCATAACCTTCATTCAACTTTCCTACACGACCAAGAAGGTCAGCCGTAGTTGCATAATGTTCCCGGTTTAATACTATAAAAAAACTATGAATCAAACTAATGTATAACAGAATACTCGAGTATATATCTCCTTTCCCTTCATTATATCCACATACTCTGCAAATATAGATAGAAATATCCTTTCATGAATCAAGTTTCAAGTTAACGTTCCTCAATTTCCATATTATCCCCGAAGCTTTCTAAATCACTCCCTTTTATGTAAAATAAATATTAACCCCAAAATCAATTTAAATCTATTTACAAAATGGACTTGTACCCAGACTGTTTACTCAAATCAAATGCATTTCATAAAATTAATTTTGAAATTTTTCATTAGGATAATTTACATAAATTTTGTGTTTAAAAAGAACTTTTTTGTTTATGGTAATAATTCTGTATCTTTAAAAAATTTATTAATATAATATTAACGGTTAATATTTTCTCATTTTTTTGTATAACTACCTGTATCCAATTTATTGATCAACTAATTTAGATCGGGTACAGCAGAGGCAAGGGCGACCCTCCCAACCCAGTTTACTGCATTTGCAATGGACAAGATTCGAACCCCTGACATTGCTTAAGGGATATAGTGCCTCATCCCATTAGACCAACTGGTTGTTTGTTTAAATTTTTCTCATTTAACCTATTTTTTTTTTAAATAGTTTGGGTTGATTATAAGATGATATTTGTTCATAATTTTTTATTCATTAATAACGTACAAAGCCTGCAAATGCAACTACTCGAACCTAAAACCTCTCAAAAGAACAACTGTAACACTCTCAGACCGATGCGGGTGACCCGTTCTGATACAGGGTGTCACATTAGGGCCGCCGGAGCAACCCACAGTAAAAATTCCATAAGAATGAAATTTGATAAATCATTTCAACTATAAAACAATTTATAAATAAAAACACATTCGGAAATCGTTTACAGATTAAAAATAGAATTCAATGAAGTCAAACGTCAAAATAAGATACAAACTCAATATAAAGTCAAATGGCCTACATGCCCACTAATTATTTGGGTACCGTACTCCGCAAGCAACGCCGAAGGAACTACCAATTGATGTCGATACTGCACATAATCAATTCCTTGACCTGAAAATGGAAAAGCTCAGTAATATAGAACTACCATAAGATACTAAAAGACAAGCAGATAAATGGCAAAGCATAAAACTTACTTATTGCTCCAGTCATATACAGGTTCTAGTGATGATTTAAGGTCCCACCAATATTTCTTCAGGCAATACACATGAAGCTTACAATTTAGAGGAAACGTTTAGAGGAACAAATTTAGGAGATTGAAAGCGGATGTCTAGTGTGTTCCCAAGAAACCAGAAATAAATGTAAGAAAAGTTTAAAAACAGTAGTAGTAGATTATTTAAGTAAAATTATATTTTTAAAATCACTGTAATACCCTCCAAGTGAACACTCCATATACAGTTCCCTAAAACTACATCCATAAGGACTTACCCTAGGCCCATTAGGTGTAGGATTCAACATAAGGGAATGCCATGGGGCCTTAGAGCCTACCCAAAGTGTTGAATTGAGATTTTGATATAACAATAAATTGTAAAAATGATTTTGAAATTAATCAAATTTATCAAAAATTTATCAAAAATAATTCAAAGTCCAAATTAACTTGAAAAATATGTTTTAAATGTTTTTCAACTTAGTTGAACCTTTTCAAAACCAAACTCGATCATTTTTGTGTTTTAAAGTTAAGTTTCCAAGGATTTTTGGCTAAAAAGATCGATCCCTTTGACCAAAGGATCGAACCCCTTAAAAAAAGGATCGATACCTTGGGTTCCGGTGAGTTTGGGATCGATCCCTTTACAAAAATGATTGATCCCTTTACCAAAAGGATTGATTTCTCGATGAAAAGGATCAATCCCTTTATTACAACGGTTAAATTTTTTGAAAAATGATCAATCCCTTTCACCAAAGGATCGATCTCTTGTGCATTAAATGTTGTTTTTGGTTGTAGGTAACGATTCTAATGATCCCCAACGGCTCCAAACGGCTAGAATTAATGGAGAATGTATAAATTAAAGGTCAAAGCTTCCCAAAGTCAACAAGAATCATATTGAACCAACCTACCAACATCAAGGCTTTATCTTGTGTGTAACTTGTAAAATCCTTTGTTGCAAACACACTTGTGAGCTTTATTGTTTATTTTGCTCAATTGTGATTTGGGTGAGAGCTTAATAAGTGCAAACACATATGCCTTGTGAGGTTTTCTCTTGTTTTCTTTATTTGCAATTCCTCTTATGGAAAGAGTGTAAACAAGGTTTTGGGGTATAAACCTTGTGAGTTGTTGTAAGGTTACAACCTGTCCTAAAAGGTAAGAAAATCTAGTGGATTTGAGAAATCCTTAGTGTGGATGCTAAGGTAGTGGATGCAGACTTAGTTTAGAAGTCGAACAACTCTGAATTGTTGTGCAAAAAGTTTTATTTTTCGATTGTTTCCACCAAAGTTTTTAAAAGGCCAGTTCACCCCTTTGGCATTTTCAATTATTCATACGAGCTCAACAATTGGTATCAAAGCTTTATATCATCAAATTTTTGTAAGAAATTTTCTAAACACTAACTTTTCAATTTATCAAATTCGGATTAATTAGGTGGTTAGAGAACCATAATTTATTCTAAAACTTGTTGCATTATTGTCGGGGGAAATACCCATTGATCAATTTGTCAAAATCCCAAATATTTTATTATACACCCACAAGGTGTTCGATAAAATTCTCCAACCAAAACCACCCTCCGAATACATTCGGCCATACACCTTTTATTCACCCAAATTTAAGTTTTAATTATTCGTAAAATCATTTTTAACATCTTTCAAACATCTCTTTTGGCTCAAACTTAATTTTCATATTTTTTTAAGAAATACGAAAAGAAAAAGTATGGATTTAAAGGGGGCATCCTTGAGAAATCCTCCAATTGACTCTTGGATGGACCGATGCTTTCCAAACATAAAAACTGATGAGAGTTTTGACTCTTTTTTGCATATCGGCCTATCAAGGAAACCCAAAAAATAAATTTTGAATTTCTAAACAATTTTGATTTTCCTTACGAGCAAAATTTGTTGGATATGAAGCTTTTTACCTTTTTAAACTTCAATGGTCCTACTTATCATTCATTGGTTTGAGCTTTTTACTCAAATGCTCATGTCATCCTCCTCTCATGATGGCACCATCTTTCGGACCATAGTTTCATATCTTATGGGTCACACTATCATTATTACTGTTGATTTCATCATCCAGTCTTTTGACCTCCCTCTTGCCGACAATGATAATGAAAAAGTCCCTTTTTTCTACCGACATGTGCCATAAAAACAATCGAGCCACTCTTTTCTCCCTAAACGACTATTTGCTCCATTTTATCATCTCACATTACATCCGTCCTCGAGGCACAAAATTCTCGACCGTTCATGAGAGAGGCTATTGGTGGATGTTTTGCATCCAACAAAGTCTCAAGCTTCATCTTACGAGCATGATCTTCAATGACACTGTGAACGTCATCAAATCAAAGGCTCGACTGAACCTAGTACGAGATGTACCTTTGACGTCAACACCTCTCACAAGCCGGACACGTATCCTTCAGATGATAGGACCATATGTCGAGGCACCATGGCGAAGATTGAGTACTCGGAGGAGCCCGAGGGATTCATGCATTGGGTCTGTAGTCGTATTGGAGAGCACATGGAGGATGAGCATGATGGAGATGAGCATATAGTTGATACACATGATGACGTTGGCAAGGAACCCAAGGGAGTAACTCATGTTGATCCGACACCTTTCACGAATTTCTTTTGAGGGTTAGAGGAGAGGATGTTTTAGTCTATCAATTCTCTCCTAGCTCATTTCGAATCCGGTCTTGACGAGATAAAGTGTCGTCAGGATGCTACGACCGAGGAGGTTCAAGTGATCCAATGTCAAGTCGACGAATTTTCCTTCCCTCCTTCATCACCATCTTAGGTCATGCATATCATATCATATCCTTTTTATCGCATCTTTAGACTTTTCTACAATTTGGATATTTGGTTTTTGATGCTCGGTATTATGAACCTATGTTGATTGATATTTGGTTGATTTTTATGAATATTTGAACTTATATGTATTTGATATTTTGGGATACTTATGCTTTTGATACATTATTATATTTATTGATAATTCTAGCGTATTTTAATTACTTTATCTCCATTGGCATATGTTACTAACATTGTTGAATTATTTTTATATAACAAAAAGGGGAGAAGTAAGTATAAAATGAAAAATGATTTTCCAAAATTAAAATTGAAGCTTAAAATTTTTTCATAAATTCTCAAAGTCTTTTATTATTTTTTCTAAGGGATAGCATTTTTCAAAATGTTTTATTATATCAAACAGGGGAGATTGTTCAATTAATGTTTTGATATAATAATAAATTGTAAAATTGATTTTGGAATAAATCGAATTTATCAAAAATATTTCAAAGTTCAAATTAACTTGAAAAATATGTTTTAAATGTTTTCAAACTTAGTCGAACCTTTTTCAAAACCATACTCGATCGTTTTTGTATTTTAAAATTAAGTTTCCATGGATTTTTGGCTCATATGATCGATCCCCTAGCAAAAGGATCGATTCCTTTTACCAAAGGATCAATCCCCTAGAAAAAAGATTGATCCCTTGGATTCCAGTGAGTTTGGGATCGAACCCTTTACCAAAAGGATGATTTATCCCTTCCCTTAAAGGATCGATCCCTTTTTTACAACAATCGAATTTATTGAAAAATGATCGATCCCTTGTGCATTAAATACTTTTTAGTTATAGGTAACAACTATAATGATCCCTAATAGCTCCAAACAGCTAGAATTAATAGAGGAGGTATAAATTGAAGGTTTGATCTTCCCAAGGTCAACAAGAATCATATTGAACCAACCTACCAACATCAAAGCTTTTTCTTGTGCTTAATTTGTAAAATCCTTTATTGTAAACACACTTGTGGGCTTCATTGTTTATTTTTCTCAGCTGTGGTTTGGGTGAGAGCTTAATTAATGCAAATACAGTTCCCTTGTGAGGCTTTCTCTTTGTTCGCTTTATATGTAATTTCGTTTGTGGAAAGAGTGTAAATAAGGCTTTAGGGTATAAACCTTGTGAGTTGTTGTAAGGTTACACCTTGTCATCAAAGGTAAGCAAATCTAGTGGATTTGAGAAATCCTTAGTGTGGATGCTAAGGCAGTGGATGTAAACTTGGTTTATAAGTCGAACCACTCTAAATCGTTGTACAAAAAGTTTTATTTTTCGATTGATTCCACCAAAGTTTTTAGAAGGCCAATTACCCCCTTTTGGCATATTCAGTTGTTAGTACAAGTTCAACACAAGGAATACCTTAGGGCCTAAGAGCCTACTCGAGGGAATACCTTAAGACTCAAGTCGATTTATCAAGATATTGGGTCAACTCGAACGGAACAAATCCTAGCATTGCAATACATTTCAAACATTCAGAACATAATACCTTACGAATATTTACTTTTTAACATTGAATGCACTAATTGAACTGATCACATGCAGAGTCATCACTAAAAGAATCTTTAAGAATTGACTTAGTATTTTGATGGTATTTATATTATTCCGCAATGCAATAATGTCAAGAGTGACCGATGTGCTTGTGTCATCTCCATAATCTTTGGGGGATGTTACAATATTGAATGTTTCACTGGTACTTTCAGAACTTATCCACACCCACTTTCTTAATTCAAATCATAAGGATATTTGGGTCATTTCAGTACTTGGAGTTATTCTGGTCAGTTTAGAGTTCATTTTATTTTGGCCATTTTAATACTAGAGAATAATTTAGTCATTTCACAACTCGAGAACATTTCGATCATTCTGTTCGATCCAAATATGTGCACTTTTTTCTGGTAATCTTGTATTCGAATATGCTTTCCCAAAAAAATCACTAATTCTAAGTCTCTTACCTTTTCGGAGGTTAGAAATCAGTTACCAGGTTTTCTTGGCAAAACAAGCCTTTAATATGTGAAACGATAATTTTATCAAATCAGGTGTAGCTCTCAGGAATATTTCCAGTTTTAAGGACAACCCTTGACTTTTTTACAAATTATGTTTGAGTCCAGAAATAATTAATTAAACCTAATTGACCAATACTAATCATTCATCCAAAACCAACATCAACGTGTATCAAAAGCATGCAAAAATAATACTGTATTACCTCAATTTTGAGCTACATCGATCGATAAATTAAACTTCATTTGATCACTTACACACTTGAATTCGACCTCCCACAATATCTCAAACATGTAATACCCTAAATTTTTGTTAGTTACTAAAATGTAAGTTTTGAAAGTTTGGTAACTAAAGTATAAACTAAAAAGTTTAAGGACCAAAATTGTAATTTTGAAAAGTTATATATTTTATACTGTAAATGAACAGTTTGGCCTAAAACAAGAATTTTCGTGGGAATCATATTTTCGGTACGTGATTTGTGTTAAAAGCTATAAAGCGTTAAAGTTTGGTATAGAAATTAGATAATCAAATCGAACCGGAAATTTTAAGGATGTTAGATAATTGTTGGATATATTATTTCCATATTTTAGATCATAGAAATTAAGATCAGATCAGTGTAATTTTTCATATTTGGTCAAACAATGGAATTTTAGTGACTAAAATGTAATCTTTGAAAATTGCATGACCAAAGTAGAATGTCAAAGCCAAGTTTGTTCATCTTTTACTAAGAAATATTTTAATGGAATATAAGGAATGAATTTGTAATTATCAAGTTTCATTAATGTATTTTTGGAACTTCATTAATTAAATTTTAAATTTCAATTATATTATAAATTAACCATGTGTTAAGAATTATATTACTATAATAATTAAGAAATTAAACACATTTTCATCTATTTTCTTCATCTAGGCCGAACTACCATTGCACTCCAAGGTAAGATCTTATTTTGATTTTTGAGGCACATATTTGATTTCCTTGATTAAGCTATTAGTTAGAAATTAATCTACATGAAATTCTCTATCATTGATATAAGTTACATGATAAACAAGCTTATGTGCTGAGATTGAAAATTAGGGTTTATGTAGGGTTTGTTGAGTTTGAGGAATTGATGAAGGATTTTTATGGTTTTGATGTTGGAGATTAATTCTAAAGCATGTATGATGATTAAAAGTACTCAGACATGCTTATATTAGGTTCGTCCACTTTAGAGTTTATAAATATGATGGAATTTGATGCAATTTGATGTTGAGATGGTTAGAATAATATGATCATGCTTGAAATTGAATGAAAACCTTGTCCCAAAGTATTAAGTAGTTCGACCAGGGGAATTTAGGGGGAAAATATTGAAATATTTTCTATGGTCTTCAATTGACATTAGATGTATATGTGATTTGGAGATCAATTTGGAAGCTTGAGTTAGTAAAAAGGCTAATATACAAGTTTTGAGAATTCTGGGATATTATGGAAGAATGTGAAGTTTGGGGTGTTCAATGTTAATTTTTAATATTGAAATGCTGGAATTTAAGTTAGAAAGTTGATTTGAATCAAATTGTAAGTTTGGTAAAGTTGTGGGTGGAATTCAAAAGTCTCAATATTATAGGGATTTGATTGCAAGTTTATTAATTTAGAAGTATCATTTGAGTAAAACTATTGCAATGCTGGAAATTTTATTAGTATGTGATTTTTAAATTTAAATATTGAGTTGGGATTCAGTTGCAAGTTTACCAAATTGGGTAGTTGAATTTGAAAAGTCTAAGAAAGTCCAGGATGAGAATTGCAAGCTTTTGAATGTTAAAGTGTTGATTTGAGTATTTTTAAGGTGCTGGAAATTTTAGTAATTAATATGAAATGATCATAAGAGTGAAGGGCTATTATGAATTTAATAGAAAAGTTGAGGTGAATTCTAGAAAGAATTCATAATTATGGCTTGATTATGCAATTAGAAAAAGTTGAGGGGTTAAAGGTTAATATACATATTTGTGGAAGTTAAAGAGTATTCTGAGAGTTTGAATTTATGATAAAAGCATGACTTAGTTTAGTATCAATTTTATTTTATATACTTTTATATTTTTTAAGTTTATATTATGTTAGTTCGATACTAATATATAGTTCGAATATGCTATGTTATATTACGTTGTCAAACTTCGATAAATCTAGTGACCCGAACGACTTGAAAGGAAGGATAAAGAACGTGATTTGGAGTATCGCATAAAAGTTGGTAGTGAGGCAAAGGTGAGTGTAGTTTATTTATTTAATTATTTAGATCGAGGATGACTTACAATAAGTCAACCTCGTATTATTTTCAAGCATTTTTTCTACTTTAATTATAGATTATTTCCATAATATTTACAAATGTTTTATGGATGAATTAGGGTATGAACTGTCCAAGTACGAATTTTGAGAAGAATTCTAAATATTATGATTTCAGACGTTGATAAATGATTATATTATGATTAAAAGCTCATTGTGTGTGCATTGAGTTGTAGGTATATTTGGCATGCCATTAAGTTGAGTACTTTCAAGTTAAGTTATGGTACATTCATGAACATTATGATTTGCACCGTTGGTGCTCATGTTATGATTGCACTTGAAGTGCATTATATGATCAATTATGATTAGCATCGTGATGTGCCTAGTGCGCACCTTATATTCTCTTAAATATATTTTTGGGCTATGAAAATGAAATATGGAAGGATGTAATGTTAAGTTTGTAGGAAATATGATGTGTTCACGTTATTTGATATTATTTATCATGATTTTTATAAGAATATAAAACAAGTGATCTTTATTTTTACGATGCAGTACTGGACTTGAATAAGTCGACGTGAATATTTAATGTTTTATTTAATCCATTTCCAATGTTTTTAAGTATTTATGATATTTTTAAATATTTTATCTCACCTTAGTTTACTACTGTCTCACTAAGATATACTTAGCGTGTGATAATTTCATGCGTAGGTTCTAATAGAGATAAGGACGTGCAGTGAGGAGCGTCCCGAGCATCTTTTTGAAGATCATCTATATTATCAGTATCAATAAGTCATCTTTGATGTCACTTTTGACTAGAAGTGGCATGTATATTTATGTTATCAGTTTTTTCTAAATGACATTTAATAATAACTAGGACCATTTTATTTTAGTTTGATAGCTATATCTGTAATAAGAATGAACAATTATTATGTCATCATATGTTAAATGGTTTTAAATTTAATAGTGTTTAGAATGTTTATATAGTTTATGAAACAATTTAAACTATCTAATCGCTCCCTGAAAATGAATTGGTTTTTCGATATTAAATATTAATTTATGATTTCATGTGTTTATGTAAATGATTTTAAAGTTGAAATGTAAATGTTTTTAAATTGAAACAAAATTTTAAGCATTTAGATTCAATGAATGTTTGCTAGGTTGATGTGACATATTTAACTCGTATTTTAATACATATATGAACTATAGGTGTTACATGATATATAGTAGAAGAAAGAACGTCAGAAACGAAACTTAATCGAAAAAACTATTCAAATTTAAAGAAAAAAGGTAAAAATAGCTTAACGAGTTTGAATTTTGTAAAATAGACTTCGAATTTAGACTTAGGACGTCAAAAAACATAAAATATGACTTTTGAAAAAATATTAATTTTTTAATCAAAATCAACGATAAACACAATAAAAGGTCAAAATCAACAATAGGGTCAACAGCTCAGCTCGACTCAGCTTGGGTTAATTCACTCGGCTCAGTTCGGGTAAATCGACTCAGCTCGATCTGTTCTAAAAGCTTCTTCAGTTGGTGCGAGTGTGATGGTCAAAACGGTTGGGGGAAGCAGCCGAATGCACGAAAATGCCTAAAGCAATGCATACCAGTTCCAACAATCAACTAGAAGTCAAGGAATATTAAACAGAAGAGTGGCCAGAGATCTTACCCAACAACGACGACAGAAGAGTGATGGTGGAGTGACGATCCTGCCTGGGTTTTAGTCGGAAGGACTCGGGTATCACAATGACGCAGGCAGTGAGGCGAACTAACAGTTAGTATGGCAAAAAATTACAGAAATAGTAACGAGCAATTGGGTTTTAAAACGATAGGAGAACGACTAGGCATGGATCGGATGACGGAGGTGCTTCAATTGGTGCGGGCAGCATTGGTCACAACGACCGAGACGAGAAATAATGGTGGATGACGACAACTTTAACATAAATTGGGGCTTCAAATTTTGGGGATCACTTGAATATTTGGGGAAAAAGAATTTGAGATTTTAAAATCTCCTCCGGGCTTAAAATATATTTTAGCCTTAAATGACATCAACAGTGGCCTAGCAAGATGGTAGTAGCATGGTTGACCATTCCCTATGCTTGTTCAAATTCCATAGTATCATTTTTCATTTTTTTTTCTTTGCAGGTACACAGTGGGATAATTCTAGCCTAGGTCCTTATGCTTTCTGAATTGTTTGAATCTGTCATCAAGTTTTAGAGTTTTAATATTTGGTCCCTAAATTCTAATTATTAATAAATTAAATTAAAGCTGTAAAATTAGGGGTGTGACAACTACACTCTTTTATTCTATGAGGTCGATCAATACATTCAAAAAAAACTTTTTTTCTTTTTGTTTAGTGGCATGTGATAGATATTCATGTCGAGATTAATTCTTACTTCTTAGCGTTAATGTGGTATAATAGAACTTTTAATACTACTGTATATTGTTTTTCCTTAACAATTTATCCAAGTTTTGGAAAAAGAATTTGCTTTTAACTTCGACACTGTGGTAATCAAACTCAACTTTTTTTTTTTAATTTAATTAGCTAATATCGTTTTCGGTCGAGGCAATAATATACCTATCAACTAATATTTTTCCATTAATGTTATATATTATCAACTTTTATATTTAGTTTTGTAATTTAATTTAATTTTAGTTTGATCTCTATGATTTTTGGGGTTTTATCTGAAATATTTCTATTAATTTTTATAAAAGTGAATAAGAGATGTATATTTATAATTACAATTTAAAAAGTACTAGACCCCGTTCATTCTAGAATATTTTTTATTTTTATATTCAGAAAATAATTTTCATTTTCAGGTTTTGAAAATTAGAAAATATGATTGGTTAACCTAAATGAAATTTTGATTTCATAAATGAAAATAGTGAAAATATATTTGGTATCTAATTTTTAAACTAGAGATGAACAAATATTTATTTGTTATGAATATTAATTTATGTGGATGTGTATCTCTATTTTTATCTTTATCTATAAGATAGGTTTTTATATACTTTATTATTAGGACTTTAATATCAATTAAAGTTAGAGTTCTATATGATATCTACTCCTTATGCTTATAAATATGGAGTTTCAGACAAAGCTCTGTACACAACTCATATTGAGATAATAATACATTCTCCCCTTTTACTCTTATATCTCTAGTTCTTTTTGTTCCTATTTTTGCTCCTTTAGTGGCTGTTGCATATGGTTCTTATAATTCATTAATGGCTGCCTTTGTTTAATTCATAATTCTTTATGGAGCATCGTTATTCTCTTGACTGCATTCTTCTAAGTTGCAGATTTTTAAGATTTTTGAGAGCTTAGATCTAAAACTGTATTTATATGATGACAATAATCACAAAGCCTAGTTTAATTTTATCTGTTAGATTTTTCAGATCTGTAAAATTTTGCATTAGTTATAATTATTTTGGCATGTTCCTTGATTTTTACTGCTTTTATCATTTTGTTTTTAATAGTATATAATTCCTTTTGATTACTTTGCTCATGTCATTACGATGTCTTGTGACTTGTTTCATATTGTTTTACTAAGTATCATATTTCATTAAATTATTCAATGCTGTTTTATTTATCAATCACCTTAGAAATTTAAACGAAACTCAGATTAAACACCTTAAATGAATGAGTTCATATTACGATCCTCTTTAATTTAGGACAAGTGTTGCAATAAAATTTTATTTGTAACATTGCTTTATGAGATTTGAACATATATTTATTTGTCTCTGGTAATTACTATTTTCATTGAACGTGTATCGATTTGTTTAGATTGATTTAAATATGTTTTTTGTTTGTTCATATTTAAAAAAAATACATTATGATTATGTTGTCATTATGAATTTTAGTTATTATGAATTTCATGTTTTGGTTTATAAATAAATCTATGACCTTATGATTCTATTGCATGCATGTTTACTGTTTAATGCAGTTATTAAATTCAGTTGTGCTTATTTCCATGATTTTTATCTTTATCAGTTGTTGTGATTATTCATGTTTATAAGATCTCAAGATTGTCCAACCTAGGAATAAGCTAAAAAGAGGAATAAATTTGTTTACCTAATTGCACGTTGATCTTTACTTTAATAAAGAAACGCCTAAAATGTTGCTCCTTTGATGTATTCTCCTTTGAATATTATTTTATGTAGTCTACAATTTTATTTATTGCTTCAAAATATATCTATTCAATAATTTTTAATTGTGAATAAGTGGAACGTGAGTTATGCTACAATTTTATTTTTGAAACGCTCTAACATCATTAGATGATTTTAGAAGTGTTAATATGCTTTCCTGGTGTTATAAATAAGAATACTCTTTCAATTATGGACTTAATTTATGAATCCTTTGATTGTTTGTTTCTGCTCATTCTTTATTTTCTGGGGTGGAGTTAGATGGCTATTTGCGATACTAATTATTGTTTTTTTTTCTTTATACATTAGTAATATGCAGTCACCATATATCATTATTGCTACGAGATAAATTCTAACATACGACATCCATTACATTATTGGGTGGTTATTATGTTTGTTTTTATACCATGTCTTATACTGTTTCATATATGAAAGTGCTTAGGCAGAGTTCATAACATATCATTATTTATATGAGATAGACTAACGAAAAATCTTAAAATTATTGGAAACGACTGCAGTTATCAAGTTAGTTACTTGGTTTGTTTTCTAAATGCATTAGAGATACTACTATAAGTTATTACTCTAACTGAAAATGTTGATTGTGTACAGACGAAAGTAATATCTCGATGAAGTAAATCCTTAATTTCTTTTAAATATTAGTTTATATGAGATTAGTGAAAATCTATTTTTCTTTTGCACCACGCGAAGCTATATAATGATGTTTTCGATCGTGATGATTCAGATGTGATTCTTAACAGTAAAACTGTCATTACATTACTTTAATTGTGGATTGATTTTTAACATTAAATGCAAGTTTTTCTTATTATTACTTATGAGTTTGATATTTGTGGTTATGATTTTATATGAAAGGTCGTTTTAAATGTTTATGCGGAGAACAACCATGATGATGATATTGTAAATAACTCGAGGTATACTTGTCATGGTTTATTTTATTTTTCATAGTAAATCATATTAACTTTTGTAGTACAAAATTTATTGAAAGCTTCGGAAGAGTAAATGTTTTCATATTCAAATGAATAATTTTATGATGGATAATGTACTTTCAAGTTTTGAGGAAACTTGTATTATTTAATTTTCTTTTTTTGTACTACATGTATATGGTAAACCAGAAGTTATAAGTTATGAATGAGATTTAATCACATCTTATGGTAAACCAGAAGTTTTACAAGTTTAAAATTTTAATTAATTGGCATGATTGGTTAGACCATCTCAATCAATAATGATGCGAAAATTATTGAGATTTGCATAAATTTAAAGAACCTTAAGTTCTTGTGTTACTGATTCTCAAAAGGAATCTACAACTTCACTAGTTAAGTTGAGACTGAATGTCTTGCGTATCTGATTAAAATATGGGCCCATTTTATCCACTAAGTGAATTTCTTTTATAGATTCCAGTAGATGCTTATATGAGATAAATTGCATATATGTTATCAACTCACAACCTGTAGTTTGTGAGATTATTTACTCTATTAGAAAGGAAATATTTCAGATATACAATCAAGATTATTTGTCTTGCTAAACTAGTGAGTTTACATTCCAGACTTTTAAAGAGTATATTGTATATCAGTTAAATAACTGTTACAAAACCTATTGTTTATGAAAAATAGTTTAGCAAAATTTTTATTTATTGCCTCCTTTCAATAGATAAACTATGAGAACAAAAGTTCTAGTATCTATATAGTAACTTACATATAGAACTACGTACTCTGCATTAAGCCAATATGTATACTCCACCTTATGATTAACTTAGGTAAGAAGTCATATATTTCCCATTTATTTTTTTAGTTGTGCATATATGTTTACAGAAATTGATTTTTGAAGTAGATTGAGAATATATATTAGATTCAATTATTTTTTCATTAGGGGGAGAAAGAATCAACTGGATGAAAATAATTGAATTATCATTTTATTTAGATCATCTTACACAGTGATATGAGAGTAATCAAGTCTCATATACCAACTGAAATGCTCTAAATTTGAATTGAAATCATAGAAGGATAAATGTTAGAGAAGGCATGTAAACATGCCGGAAGCATGACAATTGAATTAGTTCCGATGATTAAATTTCTCCTAAATGAAAAGTAGTAAAGATGGTCATAAAGCAGAGGTGGGTACTCTTGAAGAGACCCAAGACATAACTAATTGTCGCAACCGTCTTTCGGTGGGCCCCGGAATTGGGCTTTGACTTGAAAAATGTGGATTGGAGTCGCCAACTATCATTTATTTAAAATAAATGGGTTGATCGGATACCCTATTTCTTACCTGATTTGCGTCTTTCCAAAGATGTGTCGGGTTCGGGAGTCGGTTACGGTCAAGGAAGGATTAACACCCTTGAACAGTCCTTTCGGTACTACGTAATTTCCAGTTGTCTTTGATTAAGAAAATTGCAAGTTAAATTTAAAAGTAAAATTGATCCGAATACTTACCCTTTCCAGTTGTCTTTGATTAAGAAAATTGCAAGTTAAATTTAAAAGTAAAATTTGATCCGAATTACTTACCCTTAATGAGTTTACGGAAATACCCTTAAAATAAGATTTAAAAGAAAATATAATAACAAAAGAAAGTAACAAAACTAAAGAGTAACCAAGGAAATAAATGAAACATAATAATAAAATAAAATTGGATGAAAAAAAAATGAAATTGAATAAAATAAAATAATAAGATAAAATATATATACAAAAAGAATAAAAAGGTAAAGTTTTAAAAAAAAAAGAAAAATAATAATAAGAGCAAAGAAACTAAAATATAATGAAAATAAATAAATAGTAAATAAAATAATAAAAATATATATATAAAAATATAAAAATGTATGTATAATATAATAAAATACTAAATAGTAATAATAATAATAAATAAATGAAAAATAAATATACATATAATATTAACTAAAAAAATAGTAATCATAGAAATATAAAATAAAATAAAGTAAGAATATATATATATATAACGTTAGGAAAATATAGTAAAAAAAACATAGTAAATAAGTAAACATAGATAAAAAAAATAATAATAAATATATATAATAATAGGAAAATAATAATATAACGTAAAGAAAAATGAAAAAAAAATTATAATAATAAATAAATAAAATATAATTAATATACATATATATATAAATGATAAGGGTTAAATTAAATAAAAAATGAATTAGGGGTCAAAATTAAAAGCCAATCGAAGAAAAAAACGACAAAACACGTGGATCCACACGACCCGTTTATAAAATCCGAATAGTTTTTCAAAAACACAAGCCTCGAGGACTAGATCTACAAAAATAGATCTCGAAAAACGCCCCCGTTCATCGCCTAGTATGACGAAAAGGTGGTGTTGGCAGCTGCCCCTCTTGCCCATAGTCGTGTAACGGGGATAGGGTAAAGATTAAAGACACACTTTTCGTTCAGTGGAGTTGAAAATTGACTCTGATGTTTTAATAACTCCCTGTCGATTGAGTTACGGATGACTCCTCCATCGTGAAGTCGAGTTCATCTTGAAATGATATGAAATTGAAGCCGTATTTCGGAATCTGAATCAGCACGTGGCTTCTCGTTTCCCTTCGGTCATATTCTCGGTTTAAAGACCTTGGATCGAAATCGAACTCAAAAATCTTCATTGATAGATAGCATTTTCTTGACTTAAGCTATGCTGCTTGAAAATGGTTGCTTGTCACTCAGGCACGGCTAACCTAGGTCCTCTTCTCGACTTGAAAACCTCGACTGCAACCGGAAAGTAGTGCGATTGATGTGTCATCGAGCTGAATGGAATCGAACTCGATAATTTTGATGGCAGATAACCCTTATAGCCTTGAGTTTATGCTGTAAATGATGTGCCTGGAGCTGAGCGTAGTCGAACTCGAAGGTCTTTGTTGATAGATAATCCTTCTTTGAGTTGGATATCCCTCGTCGTGAAGTTGAAATCTAATCTAAAGATGGATGATGCTTGTGTGCACGATTCCCTTCGTCGTGAAGTTGAAACCGCGAATGGCCCCTTTGCGTGAAGTTGAGCCTGGAATTGGATATCCTTCATCGTGAAGTTGAAATCCAAGTAAGTAGCATTGTTCTGAGTCCAATATCCTCTGTCGTGAAGTTGAAATTGGCTCTGGAATCGGGAAATTGTTTGTTGACAACCAGCCGTCCCTTCGTCGCGAAGTTGAACTTGTGTTGTCTCGAGTCCAATATCCTTTGTTGCGAAGTTGAAATTGGCTCCGAAATTGGGAAATTGTTTGTAGACAACCAGCGGTCCCTTCATCGTGAAGTTGAACTTGCGTTGTCTCGAGTACAATTCCTTTTTGTGTGAAGTTGAAATTGGCTCTGAAATTGGGAAGTTGTTTGTTGACAACCAGCGGTCCCTTCGTCGTGAAGGTCTGGAGTCCAATATCCTTCGTTCTGAAGTTGAAATTGGCTAAATGAGAAGTTGTTTGTTAACAACCAGCGGTCCCTTCGTCGTGAAGTTGAACTTGCATTGTCTAGAGTCCAATATCATTCGCTGTGAAGTTGAAATTATCTCCGAAATTGGGAAATTATTTGTTGACAACCAGCGGTCCCTTCGTTATGAAGTTGAACTTGCGTTGTCTGGAGTCCAATATCCTTCACTGTGAAGTTAAAATTGGCTCTGAAATTGGGAAGTTGTTTATTGACAACCAGCGGTCCCTTCGTCATGAAGTTGAACTAGCGTTGTCTTGAGTCCAATATCCTTCGTTGTGAAGTTGAAATTGGCTCTGAAATTGGGAAATTGTTTATTGACAACCAACGGTCCCTTCGTCGTGAAGTTGAACTTTCGTTGTCTGGAGTCCAATATCCTTCGTTGTGAAGTTGAAATTGGCTCTGAAATTGAGAAGTTGTTTGTTGACAACCAGCGGTCCCTTCGTCGTGAAGTTGAACTTGTGTTGTCTGGAGTCCAATATCCTTCGTTGTGAAGTTGAAATTGGCTCTGAATTTGAGAAGTTGTTTGTTGACAACCAGCCGTCCCTTCGTTGTGAAGTTGAACTTATGTTGTCTCAAGTGGCACGATATCCTCCGTCATGGAATTGAAATCGTGGATAGCCACTTCGTTGTGAAGTTGCGCCTTGACTTGAATATCCTTCGTCGTGAAGTTGAAATCCAAGTATTGTATGTTGCGGGTGGACACAATTCCCTTCGCCGTGAAGTTGAAACCGTGGAGACCCCTTTATTGTGAAGTTTGGCTTCGAGCTAGATATCTTTCGTCGTGAAGTTGAAATCCACTCTCGAGCAAATTGTGTTGTTTCGAGAGAAACTTTCATCTGTCGATTTGGTCGAAGTGTAGCTTATTGATGATGAGTTAAGCAACCAACATGAATCTTAAAGGTGCTTTGAATCGAGTATCCTTCGTCTTGAAGTTGAAACTTGACTAAAAAGCTGCAAAAAATTATGTATGTGGAAAATGATAAATATGATGCTCTAAAAATGTATGCAAGATGCATGTAACATGAATTGGTTATATTTATCTCCTGAAAAAGGTATGATAATTTGTATTAGGATGTAAATCCCTAAATGATGCCCCATATCCAAAAATGCCCCAATATTTGATGTTGAATCTCCAAAGATGCCCCAAATGTTCCTCATTTCTTGCTTCAGCATTGATTCTAAGCATGAGATTTGTGTCTAAGAGTCACATGTCATTTACCAAGATCCACTCTAGAGAGACTATCTTGTTGAAAAAAATGTTTTTCTTTCTCTTTTATTTCAAAGTTCTGAAAATATCAATAAAGAGTTTCGAAAGTTTAATCAAAAGTTTGAAAATATTTTCTCTTTCAGGGTTTTACAATTGAGACGAATCATAAAACTAGAGTTCATTAGATATCAAATGTTTAATTACAATGTTAATCCTTCAATAAATTATAGTTATTGACACGTGCCAAGATCAAAGCTATCTTGGGAAATGGTTAAGTAAGGAAAGGATAAAAAGGTCTCAGGTTATTGTGTTTGGTCAAAGGTTTGGCATTTGATGCTCAAAGGTTTGATGGGGTAGCTTCATGCTCCTCTACTGGAAGTGTTGTCCGACTCCCAGCTTTCATAGTAACATTTGGATTGTGCGATGCCTTATCAAGGAATTTGTGTGATCGCCTCATTTGCACAATTTTTATATTCGAGCCACCTTTTCAGGTTTTCAACTCGAATCCTCCTTTGGTTTCAAGACGTTATTCAAGATTTACGTCTTGAACCCCCCTTGTTTTTTTCTCTACCATGCATTAATTACATTGTTTTTACAAACAAGATAATCCTGATGGGGGGATGAAATCTGAAGATATTCTCTTCTGTTAGAAATCCATGTATGATTAGAAGGGACTTTTAAGGCAAATAATGTAGGCCAGGGTTCATGGTTATGAAAGAAAAGGATAATAGGCCCAAACAAGTGTTTCAGGGTGTTGAACAAGGATCAATTCATTCTGATGCCTTCAATCTTGTTCAAAATGTTTCTCTCTCTTGATGCTCTATGATCTTTGAGTGAAGTGATTCAGTGATTCGGGAATGATTGTGCTTGATCAATCTCATAGTTTGAAGCTTAATGTACCATTTGTCTTTAGGGAATCTTTGTATGTGCTTTTTATCCCTTTTTCTTTTGATTTTTGTTCTTTCTTTTTTGTTTCTTCTTTTTGCTTCTTTTCTTTTTGTTTTTGACCTTTTTGTTCTGATTGAATCTTCGCACTTGGCATTTGGTTCACCTTTTGGTATCTCATCTGAATCAATGTCTTCGCTCATGTAAGCATATTTCTTCCACCTTGCCCCCAGTGTGGAGGGTGATCCTTGGTTAGGGTTGAATCAGAAGAAAAATACTACAGGCTCAAAAGGGGACACAAGGGATATATTTTTTCTCCTGTTGTGAAGGGATAAAGAAAGAAAGTTGTTCATCATTTCATACATGTAAATCTTCACAGAAGAGGTATCCCCAAGGGGATAGATTTTCAAGATTAATTCTATTCACATAAAAACAGTGTAATTAATGTATGATAGAATTATTTCGAATGAATTCTTCTTCTTTTTTCCCAGATGTCTTTATGTTCAGGCTCCCCGCGAGATGCCCCAAGTTGGTTATTTAGAAGAATGCTCATGTTAAAATGAACAACTCAATGCCTTGGCTTTTAATGGTAAGAAAGGTTATTTTTGAGTCTAAAAAGACAGTGGTGTGATCTATTGACTCAAAGAAAGGTATGAGTGTATCAAAAAGATAAAGACAATGTTCAAGAATTTCAAAAGGAGGTAATGTCAAAATTTCATCTTTTGGTAATGACCACGAGTTATTTTGGGCAAAGAATCAAGGTATTTTATTCTGGGGTTTGAGACAGGGTAAGAAAGGTCTAATCTTTCCGTATGTCAAAAATCTATAATTCTTGAAGAATTAAAAGAATCATTAATTCATTTAATATTCGAAGAACTAAATATTAAAATTTGTTGAATTGCTTCACCTTAGAAAGCAGCATAAATTCAATCATTTAAAAGATTAAGCAAACATGAAAGATCAAAGACATGTTCAAACAAAACAATCCTCTAAGTGCAAATGGTATATGCCATTCCCCCTTCTTCGGCAAGCGCCTTACAGTTTTCAGAGGAATGTTTGGGGCTTCTTATATGGTAACAGCTAACAGCTTCAACATCGTATCCCTTAGGATATGGGGATTCTTTTCTTAGATCATCCTGGCAGGCTTTGTCCTACAATCAGCTGATCAGGCTCCCACTGTATTGTTTTCAGTTTTTTTCTTTTGATGTTACAATCTTGCTTCATGTGGTGTCATGTGGTTAAAACCACTTCATCGGATCCTCCATGAAGAAATTTCTGTTTATGAAAATGCTTAAAATGAAATGTAGATGCACAACGCAATGAAAAAATGCATGAAATGTTCGAGGCATTGATCCAGAAAAGTGCCCATTATAAATAATCCTTATTTCGACAAAAATGTTTTATCTTGTAAGAGACATAAAAACAATCAAAGGTACATTCGGACTAAATCCTCTAGACCCCAAACAGCTTCCAACAGGTTGACAAGTCTTCTGTTTTCATCTGTCACTGGTTGTATGCCTTGTTGGACCACTCCAGCTTCCCTTACCAGGCCGTGTAGATGGCGAGCTGCCTTCTGTACTTGATCTAGGAAATCTCGGATGACTGCGTCTCTGGCTTTCACCCTTTATTGTGCTTGCTCCCAACGGAAACGCCACTGTAAACCCCCGTCGAAGGGCACTATCTGAAGCTCACTCGCTTGCTTTTTGAAGCTATTGTTTTACCATCTTTCTCATGTTGTTTCTCCAGATCAGCCATTTGGATTTTCAGGCGTTGGATTCTCAGGAGTTATCCTTGACTTTATCTTGGTACCCCTTTCTCAAGTCTTCAAGCTCAAAATAGACTCTTTTCTATTCCCTTTCCAGTTTGTCTGCTCTATCTTTCTGAGAATTGGCATCTAGTTTCCATTGATAACGTTCAGTTTCAAGTTCCTTAACTCTCTGTTTCAGCTCATTATTCACAGCTTCAAACTCTGCCTTGACTACTTCAAGTTCAGAAGGGACATGCCTGAGATGTTCCTCCATGGTCCGGGTGTCTTCACAATCTGGCATCGGGATGCTATCATTCTTTCTCAATCTTCACCACTCCATATAATCCGGAGTAAGCATATCTCTGGCAGCCACGACATCCATCCGAGATACTTTCTTCCATGACTCGGCTGCCTCTTTGATCCTCTTCTTATAACTGTCACCGTGATACACAAATTCTTATATAGATAATCCGTATGTTGCTGGGATAAACTGACGTACCCCATACTGTCTAAGTGCCAACAACGGCGGATACCCAACTGCACCCCAAAGTCCAAGTAAGGTCATAGTATCAGAATCCCCAAATCGGAAAAGAACATCACTGAGGAACAACCAGGGGGCTCTCCAAGTAATATCGCGATCCTGAAGATGAGTGAAGACCTTCATCCATTCTTCCTTCGAAGTGCCTTCATGCCATTTCATAGTGATGAACTCTCCTAATGGTGAATAGGTAGTGCTGAATCGGAGGTAGGCAACCCCGTTAGTCTTCTAGAAGTGGCTGTGAATCCAGACTTGAAGGAGCTGAACACATCCAATGAACCTTCCTCCACCAGTTATTCTGCAATGATTAAGAGACTGAAAGGTCTCGGCTAAGATGGTCGGTGCTGGGTTGACTCGCCTTGGAAGTTGTTCAAATAGTTCTACTACGGCTGCGTCGATGCACCCTAAGGTCTTCAGAAAGATAATCAAACCTTACAGACCCAGTGCAAAAAGATCTATAGTCTTCCATTCATCAGGGTGGTTCTTCATTAGTTGCTTTATATGAATCTACTCGATTCCTTCCTCGTTACCTTTGTGTCGAAGTCGATCAGTCACCCATTTTTCATCAACCTCTGTAATCTTAGCTAGTCCGTTCTTGAAAGGCTGACTCTTGATGTGTTTGATATATGCCCTCTCTAGTCTGATGTTTTCGCAGTGTAGTAGGGTAGTATACTCTTCAATTGTGGGCACCATGTCCTCCCGGTTAAAGGTGAAACAACTATATCCCCGGTTTCAGAATTGAATTAATGCTCGGAGCAGGGGCTCATCAGTCTTGACATGGAGTAAGAGGGCAATATCACCATATCGTTGGCTGAACTTCTACTTTCTGTCATTCCCCCAACTGTCCCAAATATTTCGCTGTTCTTGGACATAATTTTGTTTCAGGCTGACAGATGCGTAACTAACAAGCTTTGACACATAATTTCCCTGAAGACTGTCTCCCTTCTCTTTTTGAGTCTTCTCGGACCATAGTCATGCCTCAGCGTTTTTAATCTCTTGTATTACAACACCTTTGTCCATTAATTCAGATTTATTTTGTGTTTAACAAACGTTTTTTAAGGATCAATAACCTCTTGTTATGATGAAAATGCTAGAAAACAAACACAAAGGAAAAAAGATTAGTAAAATAAAAATAAAAATAAAATGACGGAAGAAAAAAACACAAAAAAGAAAATGGTTAGGGTAAAAATATCTTAGGTTTTGGAATGTGGTTTCGGGATAGGCTCTAATTCTCCATGGTTTCTCGGTTTAGGTTCTAAAAATGGTACCCGAGTTCTCATTGCTGGTGCCCCCTTGGGCTTGCCAGACCCTTAGTCCTAAACCCATCACAGGCTTGTGTGGACTAAGTTAAACTCGAGAGGACACATTCCCTTATGCCCGCACGGTGAATAAATTCACACGAAGACATAAGGTATATGAACCCCGAAGGCTACTTGCTAGGTTCGAACGGTGAATAAATTCACACGAAGGTGTCGCTTTTACCCCCACTTAAGATAGGGTTTAGAGCTGGGTATAGAGCCTTAAATGAAAAGATTTGAAGGCTAAATCACGAGAAACGATTAGTACAACTATTTACCCAAAAATATAATCAAAAGTAAATAAAAAAGGATCGAAATGTTACCTTAAAATTTAAACTTACCCTTTTCGTTAAAAAGACAACTGAAATTACCTTAGCCTGACTCACTTACCTGTCCCCAGCGGAGTCGCCAAGCTATCGCAACCGTCTTTCGGTTGGGCCCCAGAATTGGGCTTCGACTTGAAAAATGTGGTTGGAGTCGCCACCGATCATTTATTTAAAACAAATGGGTTGATCGGATACTCTATTTCTTACCTGATCTGCGTCTTTCCAAAGATATGTCGGGTTCTGGAGTCGGTTACGACCAAGGAAGGATTAGCACCCTTGAACCGTCCTTTCGGCACTACGTAATTTCCAGTTGTCTTTGATTAAGAAAATTGCAAGTTAAATTAAAGGTAAAATTTGATCTGAATTACTTACCCTTAATGAGTTTATGGAAATACCCTTAAAAATAAGATTTTAAAAGAAAATAATAATAATAAAAGAAAGTAACAAAACTAAAGAGTAAACCAAGGAAATAAATGAAACCAATAATAATAAACATAAAATAATTGGATGAAAAAAAATGAAATTGAATAAAATAAAATAAATGAAGATAAAATATATACAAAAAGAATAAAAAGGTAAAGTAATTTTTTAAAAAAGAAAAATAATAATAAGAGCAAAGAAACTAAAAATAATGAATAAATAGTATATAAAAAATAAAAAAATATATATAAAATATAAAAATGTATGTATAATATAATAAAATACTAAATAGTAATAATAATAATAAATAAATGAAAATAAATATATATAATTAACTAAAAAATAGTAATCATAGAAATATAAAATAAAATAAAGTAAATATATATATATAACGTTAGGAAAATATAGTAAAAAACATAGTAAATAAGTAAACATAGATAAAAAATAATAATATAATATATATATATAATAGGAAAATAATAATATAACAAAAGAAAAATGAAAAAAAATTTATAATAAATAAATAAATAAAATATAATTAAATATATACATATATACATATAAATGATAAGGGTTAAATTAAAATAAAAATGAATTAGGGTCAAAAATAAAAGCCAATCGAAGAAAAAAACGACAAAACACGGATCTACACGACTCGTTATAAAAATCCGAATAGTTTTTCAAAACACAAGCCTCGGGGACTAGATCTACAAAAATAGATCTCGAAAACGCCCCGTTCATCGGCCAAAAACACTTCTCTCAGTTTTCTTTCGAAATCAAAACACAGCAAGAAGGAAAAATAACATGCGAAGTATGAACTTTACCTTTCAAAATATAAATGCTTTGAAAAATGGCTACGAGTTTCTTGTAATTTTTTGCTTGGTATTTCGTATATCCTCCTTCGAATGTGTTACAATAGTGAGTTACAATGACTATTTATAATGCTTGTGGATCCTATCTTTAGGAGTTTAAATAATAGTAGAACTCTATCCTATTTTTAGGAGTTTGAATCCTAGCAAAATTCTATCCTATTTTTAGGAGTTTGAATCCTAGTATGACGAAAAGGTGTGTTGACACTAATAATACAATTCTAGAAGAGTTTCAGGTACCTGAAAAATGAAAAAAATGAAGAGATCTCAATAGGTTATGTCATTATGAGAAAAGAATGGAACAAAAAATATAGAAAAATTGTATACAATAAATTTACAAACAATATTTATATAGAAGTAAATAAATAACAGGATCTTGAATTGAAATTTATCCTAGAGTGTAGATGTGGAAAATAATTGCCCAGAATGGGAAAATTATTATTCAAGTGTTGGAAAAATATGAATGAATTGATTTATTCAATCATGACTATTCAACATCTATCCATGAAAAATAATTAAGTCTTTTCATGAAAAATAGTTAATTCATTTCACCGAAAAGGTTATGTCTTTTCATGTTAACCTTTTCATCAAAAGGTTATAATTTTTAATAAAATGGTTAAGTCATTTCATTTAAAGGTCTTAACCTTTCAATACAAATTCCTCTCCCTATATAAAGACTAAGTTGTGACACATCTCAACACTACTTTTTCTATTTTCTTTCAAATACTTTCATTTCAATTCTTTGATTCTTCCAAAGTCATTTTTTGGTGATAGATAAAGACAAAGATTGTGTTCGATTGTTCACTACGGTTGTACTTACTGCTGTGAACGTTTGTTATTGTATCCTGGGAGACCGACGTTTAATGTTACTCAAAGCACTGAGGAGAGGAAAAATATGTCTTAAGGAAACTGTTCATACAGGCCTCAACAAAAATCTTCTTCTATTTATTCAGTTCCATCATATTACAGGTTCTATTTTAATTTCACAATTTTTTTAACTTTATTATTGAAACGGAATTTTTTAGATTATAATACTAGAGCACTATTTTTCAATATTTGCAACAATCTTAAGACAAATTTCTTATGTTGTAGTTCAATCTAAACTCAAACAGATTGCCGTGGTAATATATTTAGGTTAATATATATTTCATTTCATTTCATATTATATTTATTATTAAATTTTGATTCTGATTACAACAAAATGTATGATACTTCATCCAATTCACATTCTAATGTGATTGGCGCTATATAGACTCAGGCTACGAGCCAAACGTTACCTATGACCATGAGTCATAATGAAAAGCCTGGGAAATTCAATGGAGAGAATTTTAAAACTTGGCAACAGAAAATGTTATTTTATTTGACGACATTGAATCTGGTCAAATTTTTGAAGAATGATCCTTCTACTATTAAAGAGGATAAAGTGGAAGCTGTAACCGCATTCAACATTATAGAAGCATGAAAGCACTCTGATTTCCTATGCCGTAACTACATCTTGAATGGTTTATCTGATGCACTTTATGAAGTATATAGCGTAAAGAAAATGGCTAAGGAACTATGGGAATCTTTGGACCATAAATACGTAGGTATTGTAAAAGCAAATGATGCTAGACATGACGTTGGAGAACCATCAGTAAAGGAAGAAACGAAAGATGAGGAAACTCATGATGTTCTCGAGAATCTAACCATTAAAGAAAGGGAAGTCTCTAACCAAAAGAATACAACTATGTCAAGGATGGTGAACTTTATAGGTGATCCATCAAAAGGGGTAACAACTCGATCTTCTCTTAGAAATATATGTAATTATGTTGCATTTATTTCATGCATAGAGCCTAAGAATATCAAAGAAGCATTAGATGATGAAAATTAGATTATTGTTGAAAACATTTTGATGTTTCATATAACAAATTAAGTTAAATGAATTTTAAGATTTTACAAAAGATTTTCTAAGTATATTCGATGTAATTATTCGAATATCAAAATATTACTCCAAGTCTTTCAAAGTTCATTTGAATCCTTACTAAATTGTAAATTTGTGTTTTATACTTAAACTATTTTAAAACAATTTTACAAAGTATTTCGAGCCTTAATCGAGCCAAAAATATTTTCTTTTTAAAGGGTTTCAAGAAAAATCAGATTGTCCAGGGGGTACAGATTCCCCCCCCCCAGGGGGAACAAATTCCCCCCAGGGGGTATCGATTCCCCGGGAATAGATTCCCCCCAGAGGTATCGATTCCCCGGGTACAGATTCCCCCTGCATGGTTTGGCTCCGAGAAATAACAGATTACTCGGAGGGAACCGATTCCCCCCTTGGGGGTACCGATTCCCTCACTGTTCATCATCCCAATGGTCATAATATTTGAATATTATGAAGGGGTATCGATTCCCTATTAAGGGGTACCGATTCCCCCCATTCTGGGCAGTCTATTTTTGCAGAAAAATCATTCCCAAACGGCTCCAAAACATCCCCAACGGCTAGATATGACTTCAAACACATTCCAAGCTATAAATACAAGCTAAGGACACTTGAAGAAACAAGAGAACAACTATCCAAGCAATCAAACACAAGAGAAGAGTTTTTCAATCTTATTTCATTTTCTCTTGTAAATATTTTGTTCTTGTGAGCTCAATCTTGTAAACACCTACCTTAGAGAGGTTTTCTTGTTTACATTTCTTATCCTTTTGTAAAGGGGAAAGGTTCTAGCTAATCTCGTGTAAAAGCTAGGGAAAGGTTCTAGTTTATCCCGGAAAAACTAGGGAGTTTGTAAGGTTACTCTTTATCCTCAAAAGAAAGAACAAATTAGTGAATTTGTTGGAAAATCCTTGGTGAGGAGCTAAGGTAGTGGACGTAGACTTTGATTAAGAAATTCGAACCACTATAAATCACTGTGCAATTCTCTATCTTTCAATCTCCTTACTCCCTAAACATAAAACCGTTCTGACCCCTCTTTACAAACCGTTATGGTTGTCGATTCGAGCTTCCGAAAATCCTAACAATTGGCATCAGAGCCTAACTCATTAACAAGGTTTAACCACCTTGAGACGATCCTAGAAGAAGCTCTACCAATTCCCGACGCAACCGACAAAGAAATGACTTTTTCCTCCGGTGCTTATTATCTTGAAGAATATCCTATTATGGATTCACAACCGGTCAACAAGACACCCTTCTTCAATGGAGCAAATTATGCACATTGGAAGAATAAGATGATGTACTTCATTCAATCATACAATCTAGGAGCTTGGTACTCAATCATGGACGGTTACTCCTTTCCACCCGGCAAGTACAACGATTGGAGTAGAGAAGAGCCGAAAAATTTTCAGCTTAATTCTAAGGCTATACATATTCTATTTTGTGCTTTAGGCCCAAATGAATATGGAAGAGTCTCATCTTGTTCCAGTGCCAAAGAGATTTGGGATAAGCTCTAAGTCACTCATGAAGGAACCGACGAAGTGAGGGAATCAAAGAAAAGTCTTCTCAACCATAGCTACGAGAACTTCAAGATGAAACCCGATGAAGACATCAAAGCTATGACGGATATATTCTCTATGATTATCAACGGTCTCAATGGATATGGAGAAGTAATCCCAAATGAGAAGCTTGTGAGGAAGATGATTTACTCTCTTCCAAAGGAGTGGCAATCAAGGAAGACGACCATTATCGAAGCAAGAAACCTAAAGTCTCTCACTCTCGACGAGCTAATTGGTTCCCTTCTCACTCAGGAGATGATGGTGAATGAAGATGAAGAAAGGGAAGAGAAGAAAAACAAAGAAGAAGAAGAATGAGGACGTAGGCATCAATGAAAGCTATCAAGATTCAAGTGATGAGGTGGGTGAAGACGATGATAAACAAAAAGAAGATATGGTCAAGCTCTTGAACGAACTCAAGAGATTCATGATTTCCAAGGAAGTGAAACATGAATCAACCAAGAAGAAGAGTCCCCCGGTATGTTTCGATTGTCAAAGAAAGGGGCATGTCATGTATGAATGTCCTCTTCTAAAGAAAAAGGGGAAGAAGGCATTTGTTGCATCTTGGAGTGATGAAGATGATTCCAATGATGAAGATGAAGTAGTCAACCTATGACTCGTGACCACTCAAGAAGAATTCGAGGTATCTTCTAACTCAAATGAATTTAATTCATTTACTTTTGATGAGTTACAAGATGCTTATAATAGGTTGTATTTGGGATTTAAGACCATGAATTCCAAATATACAAAATTAATTTCAAAACTCAAAATTGAAAATAAATCGATTTTGAAAGCTAGAGTTGATTTTGAAAATCAAAATGAAATTTTGAAAAATGATTTAGAACTTTCAAAAATCAAAATAAATGATTTAGAAAAGAAAAATTTTGAGTTAGAAGTTAAGCTTGAAAGCTTAACAAAAGAAAAAAAAATTAATTTCTAAAAACAATCTATTATGTTTAAAAATGGCAAAATGCTCACACTGCCATTATCATGGTCATATGGAACATACTTGTCCTTTGAAGAAAGGAAAACATTTTAAAATTAGGCAAGTATGTGTTCCAAAAGGAACAAGGGGCATTGTAACTAACGTTCAAGGATCCAAAGCAATTTGGATACCAAAATCTACTTAAATGTCTCTTGTAGTTGCGTGGAAGCAATTGTGATGAAAATGATGATATTCAAGATGCTCTAGCCACACATAAAAAAGGAATGGGTAACCTCTAAGCTTAATACTTTTAATTTTGGATTATTTGGTTGCTCATTTGATTTTAAGCATGCATGAGTTTTGGTTTTAAATGATTATGCATCATTGTTTTAATCTCATATATGTTGAAAAGATGATTATGATGAACATTTTAAAATTGTAATGATTTTTTCAGAATTTTTAGTTCATCATAATAAAATTTTGGTCAAAATTTGTTTTAATGCAAATGATATCTCTCTAAAAATTGATATCAACTTTTCAAATACTTTGATTTTATAAATATTTAAAAAAATTTGACCTAAATTTAAATATTTATGCATGTGGTTTAAATAAAAATGATATCCCTCTAATAATTGATATCAAAATTTTTCAAATGCATAACATTTTTAGAAAACTTTATGCATATGATCTTAAATTCAACAATTGGTATTGCATAAAGTATTTTAGTCTTGGATATTGAATTTCATATGCTACTAACATGTTTTTTATTCTTTGTTGAAATTCAATTTTGTTTAAGTGTCAAGATCATAAAAGAAAAATTTTATTTGGAATGCATTTATTGATGGGGAGATTTGATTTTTTTTCAAATGATTTTTAAAATGTCAAATTTACTACTTATTCTCCAAAGTTATTATGAACTTCAAAGATTAGAGTCTTTTTGATTTAACAAAAGGGGGAGAAGTGTGAAGGTGTTAAAGTGGAGAAGTGTTAAAGTAAGGGGGGGTAATTTCAAACTTGATTTCAAAATCTTAAAATTACTCAAATGTTTTGTTTTATCAAAAAGGGGGAGATTGTTGAAAACATTTTGATGTTTCGATATAACAAATTAAGTTAAATGAATTTTAAGATTTTACAAAAGATTTTCTAAGTATATTCGATGTAATTATTCGAATATCCAAATATTACTCCAAGTCTTTCAAAGTTCATTTGAATCCTTACTAAAGTGTAAAATTGTGTTTTATACTTAAACTATTTTAAAACAATTTTACAAAGTATTTCGAGCCTTAATAGAGCCAAAAATATTTTCTTTTTAAAGGGTTTCAAGAAAAATCAGATTGTCTAGGGGGTACAGATTCCCCCCCCAGGGGGAACAGATTCCCCCAGGGGGTATCGATTCCCCGAGAACTGATTCCCCCCAAGGGTATCGATTCCCCGGGTATATATTCCCCCTGCATGGCTTGGCTCCGAGAAATAACAGATTACTCTGAGGAAACCGATTCCCCCCTTGGGGGTACCGATTCCCTCACTGTTCATCAGCCCAACGGTCATAATATTTGAATATTATGAAGGGGTATCAATTCCCTATGAAGGGGTACCGATTCCCCCCATTCTGGGCAGCCTATTTTTGCAGAAAAATCATTCCCAAACGGCTCCAAAACATCCCCAACGGCTAGATATGACTTCAAACACTTTCCAAGCTATAAATACAAGCTAAGGACACTTGAAGAAACAAGAGAACAACTATCTAAGCAATCAAACACAAGAGAAGAGTTCTTCAATCTTATTTCATCTTTCTCTTGTAAATATTTTGTTCTTGTGAGCTCAATCTTGTAAACACCTACCTTAGAGAGGTTTTCTTGTTTATATTTCTTATCCTTTTGTAAAGGGGAAAGGTTCTAGCTAATCCCATGTAAAAGCTATGGAAAGGTTCTAGTTTATCCCGAAAAAACTAGGGAGTTTGTAAGGTTACTCTTTATCCTCAAAAGAAAGAACAAATTAGTGAATTTGTTGGAAAATCCTTGGTGAGGAGCTAAGGTAGTGGACGTAGACTTTGATTAAGAAAGTCAAACCACTATAAATTGCTGTGCAATTCTCTATCTTTCAATCTCCTTACTCCCTAAACACAAAACCGTTCTGACCCCTCTTTGCAAACCGTTTCGGTTGTCGATTCGAGCTTCCGAAAATCCTAACAATTATGGCTATGGAAGAAGAATTAAATCAATTTGAGAGAAGTAAAGTATGGACATTAGTTGAAAGGCCTAGTAATAAATCTACTATAGGTACTAGATGGGTATTTAGGAATAAGCTTGATGAAAGTGGTAATATAGTGAGGAACAAGGCTAGACTTGTTGCTCAAGGCTATACTCAAGAAGAGGGCATAGATTATGATGAAACATACGTTCCCGTAGCTAAGATGGAGGCAATAAGAATGTTATTAGCGTTTTCATGTTTCAATGAATTTAAATTATATCAAATGGATTTTAAAAGTGCATTTTTAAATGGTTTTATAAAAGAAGAAGTGTATGTGGAACAACCTCCTGGCTTTGAAGATTCAAAATTTCCTGATCATGTTTTTAAATTGACAAAAGCACTTTATGGTTTAAAATAAACTCCTAGAGCTTGGTATGAAATATTGTCAAACTTTTTAATTGAAAAAGGTTTTTCAAAAGGGAAGGTTGACACTTCATTTTTTTAAAGCATAAAGGTAAAGATTTATTAGTAGTTCAAATTTATGTTGATGATATAATATTTGGTTCTACTAATATTGCTCTTTGCCAAGAATTTTCTAAGCTAATGCAGAGTGAATTCGAGATAAGCTGAAGGGGGAGCTCTCACTTTTCTTGGGACTCCAAATCAAGCAAAGAAAAGATGGCATCTTCATCAATCAAGCAAAATACATAAAGGATATGCTCAAGAAATTTGGATTGAAAATGGGAAACCTCATACCACTATAATGAACTCATCAACAAATCTTGACAATGATGAAGGAGGTAAATGTGTAGATGTTAAATTACATAGGTCAATGATTGACTTTTTTCTCTATCTAACCACAATTAGACTAGACATTATGTTTAGTGTTTGCTTATGTGCTAAATTTCAATCATGCCCTAAGGAATCACATTTACTAGCCGTTAAGAGAATATTTAGATACCTTAAGGACACTCTAGTTCAGACTTTGGTATCCTAGAGACTCTAGATTTAGCTTGCATGTCTTCTCTGATGCGGATTATGGAGGATGCAAAATAGATAGGAAAAGAACCTATGGTACTTGTCAATTCTTAGGAAATATATTGATTTCATGGTTTTCAAAGAAAAAAAATTGTGTTGCATTATCTACCACTGAAGCGGAATACATTTTAGCATATAGTTGTTGTGCACAAGTTTTATTGATAAAAAACAACTTTTATATTATGGAATTGAAGTAGGTACCATACATATCAAGTGTGACAATACTAGTGCTATTTGCTTCACTAAAAAACCCATCCAACACTCTAGAACTAAGGATATTGAAATTAGACATCATTTTATTAGAGATCATGTCGCTAAAGAAGATGTAGTTCTAGAATTTGTTGATACTTTGCACCAATTAGCGTATATTTTTACAAAAGCTTTAGATAAAGAAAGATTTTGGACACTTAGAAGATAATTAGGTTTAGTTGAACTATCTTCACTTAGTGTTTAAAATATTTTTAGCACTTTTAATTAAGAATGAAAAATGCTTATAAAAATAACACTTTTGATTCCATTCTTTTCTATTAGTTAGGGGGAGTTTATGTCTTTAGAGAAAATTAATATTATGTTAAGATAAAATTTAAGGATAGATTTGTTTGATATAACATTATTAATTTTCGATATATGAGTTTCCAATACAACTAGAGCCTATTAATTTAGCATTCTAAGTGTTTAAGTGCAGATTTTTGACATTTTTGTGCACCAGGTATCGATACCCCCTTGCTAGGTATCGATACCCCCATTGAATGTGTATCGATACCCTATAAGGGTACCGATACCCCATATGGGGACTGGGTTCTTAAATCCCCAAGTTATCATTTTTTCACAAAACCCTCTCCTTTTCAACTCTCTCACTGTTCACTCTCTTCCTCACACCTAATCTATACTTTTGTCAAAATCAACATTTCTAAGTCGGATTTCACTCGATTTTCAACTCCTAATCCTGCTAGCATCATCAAAATCGTGCTAACTACAATGAATCACTCAAATCCAAAATTTCAATGTAACTTTTCTAAAACTCTATTTTATTGATTTTTGAACCTAGGACTAGTTTTGATTAGTACTAGGTTGAACGATATATCGGGCATTGATTATAAGATGTTTCTAAACTAGATTTTACAACCAATTTCATCAAAAACACAAGATTTGATCAAAACTTTTTAAAAATTTCGAAATAAAAAAATGCTTTGATTTTAAAATTGTTGTTTTTAAAACTACATATTGATTTTCAAAGATTGTTTTCAAACGTAGTTTTCAAAATTGCCCGTTAGAATTATTTTAGAGAACCTTGAAATATTGAGACTCATTTGAGTTTTGGGATTGATTATATTGCATACATATGTTTAAATTGTAGGTATCTATTATATTCCGATTTCTTGAACCATGTCTCAAAAATATCCTAGGTCATCCTCTAGTCGCTCAAACCAACCACCAAACCCACTTCCAAATCCTCCTCCTATCCAACCACAAAATCCTAATCCCAAAGATCCTAAAATGACAATTCAAAACTCGTGCTTTAACGAACCTGGCCGTAGGGATAACCTTTACCATAGGTTTGTTTATCTTTTCGAATCTTATAAAATTCGAGAAGAACGTATTCCTTCTCTTCGAGCTATGGTAGAAATGAACTTTAGATATCTCCTACCTTACAAGCTTGGAATTTTGATAAACTTTTTAAACTCGAACCAATAGTTTACCAACAACATGTTCGAATTTCTATTCCAATGTCGTTTGTATCCAGAACGAAGCTAGAACCGAAACGATAGGAATTCGATCCTATCTTCTAGGTCAATTCATTTATATTGACTCGGACTACATTGCTAACACATTTGGTTTAGATAATGAAAAAGAAGTATTAGGTACTCCTTACAAGGTCAAGTCTAGTGCGAGTGTGTTAGATCACCACGATCGTTTTCTTCATCTGATGATCTCTTGGTTGTTTAGACCATCCAGAGGCAAATACTCCACTTTTAGAGTTTTAGACCTTTGATGGATACATTGTATCCAGAAAAATAAGAAAATAAATCTATCACAAATTATCTTTACCGAGCTCGTTGAAACCGTAAACCTTGTCTCTAATAAAAACCTTTGTGAAACTCTAGTTTACAGTTGTCTTCTAAGTATCTTCTTTATCAAATCCCAACTTAAGGTTTGGCTTGATGTTGCCATCCCTCTCAAAAATGAAATCAAATTGACATATTTAAAGAAATCAGGATGGAAGAAGGAAAATGACCCATGGGTTCGATCCATTAAGAAAACACTAGGAGCTAGCTCTTCACGAGCTTCTCCGGCACCGGCAATGGACGATGATCTAGAAATTCAAGAGTTATTTCAAGATATCGACGATCACGTACCCGAGGACAAGATGACACGGAAAGAGGATCCAATGGCTTCATACTTTATCTTATTCATGGAGACATTGGATATGAGGTTTACATCATTAGAGTCCCACTTGACTACTGTGGGGACTCAACAATTGGAGAATCAACGAGATATTTGAGCTAACCGCGAAGCAATGGATAATTGATTCAATGTTGTGGACGATAGACTCGATGCGCTTACACGAGATGCGGCTAATATATGGGCACATCTATCTCCTCCCGATCCTCCTATGGATGATTAGACCTTACCTTGCTTAGTTTCTTGGATTGAACTTAGAACTTATTGTTAAACATTTTGAATGTTTGAATTTGTTATGGATGTTGGATGCTTGAACTTAGATATATATTTGGTTTTGATTATTTGAATTTGGTTATTAGTTTTGCATCATTTACATTTTAGATAAATATGACCAATTACCATTGGACATTATATATGAATATTGATTTATGAAACTAATGGCTAATCTTTCTCTTGATTATGATCTTAGCAGCTTAAGCTTTATCTAAATATCAATTGGCTAATTTGTTCAAAAAAATCTTGTTTACAAATGTTTTAGAGTCTTTTTGATTTAACAAAAAGGGGGAGAAGTGTTATAGTAAGGGGGATTAATTTTTCAAAATTGATTTCAAAAATGTTTTTTCAAAGAAAATCTTAAAATTACTCAAATGTTTTGTTATATCAAAAAGGGGGAGATTGTTGAAAATATTTTGATGTTTCGATATAACAAATTAAGTGTTATTGGATTTTAAGATTTTATATGCATTTTAAAGTATATTCGATTAAATTATTCAAATATCAAAATATTACTCCAAGTTTTTCAAATGACAATTTCAATCCTTACTTACGAGTAAAATTGTGTTTTGATCTTAAAATATTTTTGAAAAAATTATACAAAGTATTTCGAGCCTTAATTAAGCCAAAAATAACCCCTCATAGGGTGTACAAATATCTCTATGTTAATTTTGGCTCCGAGAAAAACATATTGCCCAAAGGGTACCGATACCCCTCATAGGGTACCGATACCCCAATGCAAAATTTGGCTCTGAGAAAAACATAATGCCCTATGGGTATCGATACCCCTTAGATGTACCGATACCCCTAGTCATTTAACGGTCGAAATAATTGAATTTTACACTACAGGTACCGATACCCATTGAAGAGGTACTGATACCCCACACTCCCAGCAGCCTTTTTCAAGAGGGTTTTCACACTACAACGGCTCAAACAACACCCAAATGATTCACAACGGCTAGAATCAATCCAAGGTGTATTTAAACAAGTTATAAACCCATTGATCAACAAGAATTCATTGAGAAACAAGAGAGAAAGCATTAAACATCAAGTTTGTGCATTTCAAGCCAATTTCCTTCAATATTCATTTGGCTTTCAAGAACACATATTGTGCTCATTTGTTATCATCATTCATTGTTCTTTTCTTGTTCTAGAATTGTGCAAACACATTGCCTTGTGAGGTTTTTCTGTAAGTTTGCAAAATTTGTATTGTTCTCTTTGAGAGAGAGTGTTCTCAAGAATTTAGGGTATAATTCTTGAGGGATTTGTAAGGTTACTCTTTGTCCTCAAAAGAAAGACAAATTAGTGAATTTGTGGAAAATCCTTAGTGTGGATAGCTAAGGTCGACGTAGACTTTGGTTGAGAAAGTCGAACCACTCTAAATCGCTGTGCGATTATTTTCTATTTTCTGCAAAAGCATCCACCAAAATATTTATTGCCAATTCACCCCCTCTTGGCTATTTTGTCGATCAATTAACTCAACAGATGGCACACCTCTACTCGTTCCCTCAAACTTATCGTGTTTTTTCATTGTACTAATTTTGTTTCGAACAATTTTCAACACAATTATCACACCGCTTAAAATGTCTCGTATGTGTTAATACTAGTCATGTCTATCTAGCCATTTTAGCTTGTCCTTTACGCACAAAACCAAGTATTGGATCCATTTTGAAAGCGATTTTGTATCTTCTTATTCTTGCACAAAACAAGGTTTGGTAACATTTTCAACGCAATTTTTAACTCGCCTACGACATCTCGTATGTCTTTATATTAACCTCAATTGAAAGATAAATTCCAATACTACGTGAAGATGGTACCTTGCGTCCTGTGAAATGCGATGTGATCACGCATTGAGTAGGACACGAGTTAGTCATACGTGTGCACAAAGGGGTTATTTTTTTAACAAATCTGCTAAGGGGATTATTGTTAAAAAAATAATTAATGGGAGTTTTTAATTTAATAACGCCGTTTTTAATCTCTTTTATTTAAATCACTTTTTTCTAAAAAAAAAAGCTAAATGTATAATTTGAGACATCAAATAAATACTTTAAAAAAAATTATTATTTATATCATATTAATAAGAAAAATATATCATGTTATGTATAGTAACAATTGGTTTATTTTTAAAAAACAATTATTAAATTTCTTTTACATCAGATTAATAGTTAATCATTCTTTTACTATTTTAAATTCAAGTATTCATAATATATATTTAGATAATAATCGAATAAATAATTTTAAAAAGCAATAATCTAACATAAATGACACGACTTACGTTTTAAATAAAATTTAATAAAACTTAATATTAAAACTTGAGACCTTGAAACATATTATTAAGGATCGAGCGTTTTCTATAATGTATATTATGAAATAATTGAATTGAATTTATAATGTCAATATTTGAATATTAAAATTATTTAAGAAACTAATGAATTATCTTATTAGATCAATTTGTAATTATAAAATCTAAAATTTCTTTATTTCTCAATTTCCATATATTAAATAATATAATATATTATTTTTTGGTAATATATAATATGTGATTGAATAACTTAAATAATTGTATTTTTAAATTTTATTGTAAGCGAGTGTTATTTATGAATTATTCTAATTTAAGTTTAAATTGTTTCGATTGCTGGGCTATTTATTTATGTATATTTCTGTTTATTTAATTTATATTTTTATAATAGATAAAAAAGTTTAAATTATTTTAAAATATTTTAAAAATTTCATTCACACAGTTAGTGATAGTATGTAACATTCTTTTAAAAGTATAATTAATAGACTAATGAGAATTATTTAGAAATTTAATTAAGAACCTTAATCCCTACTCCATCCTATAAATACCCCTATTCCCACCACCACTACCTCCCTATGTACTTCCCAAACCAGTTATGCCATTTTCTTCTTTAGCAAATTTCTTCTCAAATACATTTATCATTTTTTTAGCATCTTAAATATTTAGGATAATGTTCTTTTATATTCTTCTTGTTGTTTTTATTTTAGTTATTGTCCGTTATATTTCTATTTCATTACGTGCATTAACAAGAAACCAAGAACTACCTCAGATGGATGGAATAAGCTGAATACGGTTGGTGTGAGACAGCCTTGCTGGGATTTAGCCACTTGTGGAGGTGTTCATCGGGATGGGCAGG
This sequence comes from Hibiscus syriacus, assembly GCF_006381635.1. Classification (NCBI taxonomy): domain Eukaryota; kingdom Viridiplantae; phylum Streptophyta; class Magnoliopsida; order Malvales; family Malvaceae; genus Hibiscus; species Hibiscus syriacus. Next base: position 2,036,514 of record NW_024062603.1, on the reverse strand, counting down.
CTGAATGGATTGTTGGGTTTGCTAAGGTTATTGGTTACTGCTCGGTCATCGATGTCGAACTGTGGAGCTCTTTATAGGTCTCTCTTTGGCTTGGAATATGAATTATCGGCAAATTATTGTTGAATTGGATATCAATGAGGCGGTCGCCGTTCTTAAAGGTCTACCTAAGTGTTAGAGTATGCCCAAAGACCAATCATATGATGATTGTAATAATACTTTTATTTACTGATTTTATTGAATAAATGCATTGCCGCTATTATTTTCAGTTATATATATGTGTTTAACATAAACTGGAAGATAATAAAGTCCATATAATGACATAATTGTTATTATTAAAAGATCCCTAGTCAAGTATTATTATGGGCATGGACAATAATAATACGCTTAAGACTAACATGTTATAAATTGATGACAATGAGTTGTCATTGACATAGAGATGTCAAAATTGATACATGTTTATATTGTTAGAGAACAATGTATTGGATTGACCCACCATGAGCATATGTCTTGGATTATTATGTGACAGTCATAACATCGCTCATGGTGATGACTATATGTATTATCCTCAGACTTGAGATCAATACTATTCCAACATATATTGTTGTATGTTTTGATGCAGCTAAACAAGCTCCGTAATTGGTTGCTCTATAAAGACTATTATTGAATATATCTCAATATATGTAGTGGGTGTGTATGATTAAGATAGAATTTGTCCTTCCTACATAATAGGGAATATATCACAGGCCACTTGATTGAATAAGACTAGAAACGTATGGCCATGCTCGAATAAGTTGATATGAGATATCATAAATTATTCGTTAATTAAAGTCTACTCTAGATATCAAGAAACAATAGATAGGTTATACAAGTGTGACTATTCCAATACTTGTGCCTATTCTAGATATAAAGGACATAAGGATGTAATACATAAAAGAGTTAATCACCAAGATGATATGTCGAATCATATTTTCTTGTAACTTAGGTGACAATGATATATTGCTAGATGTCACTCATTGTATGTAATATTAGAATTGTTCTAATAATTACTGCTAACGTTACAAGAACCTATAGGGTCACACCCTAGGATTGAAACGAGCAAAGATGTACAATTTGTTGTACGATTAAGTATACGTTTTAACAATCCCGAATACTTAATTTCAATTAATTAAATATAGATTTAATTAATTTGAAATAATAAAATCCCCAATATGATTAGGGTAACTTGGATATAAAAGGATTATTAAATTCCAATTAATTAAATATAGATTTAATTAATTTGAAATAATAAAATCCCTAATATGATTAGGGTAACTTGGCTATAAAAGGGTGTGTTAGGTCTAGCAGCCGTTTTGGGAGAACATACACAAAAACCTTCAGTCATTTTCTCTCAAAACGGTTTTTGGGGAAAACAAAATTGCTCTCAACCGGGTGAACTGAGTAGAGGCCGAGACGTGATTTCGTAGAGGCTTACGATTCGAACCGATCTACACCACCAGTATTCACTCATGTCCTTGTTGTTTTTCAAGGAACCCACTGTAAGTATTTGAATCTCTTCCTCCCGATTTCAGTTTTTCGTACTTGGATCGTTGGTGAGACCGTCGAGTTTTGTTTCCGCTGCGCATGGGGTGCGCCGACAGTACCAACACTAAGGTTGATGGTATTTCCTCGATGGTTCCTCACATTCAGGACTTAGTTCGACGAGATTGGCAGCTTGTCATTTTGTCCCAAAAGAGTGTAATCGCGTAGCTAACAGTTTGGCGTGGCTAGCACGGAGCAGACCGTTGGACACTCGCGCATTGCTGGAGCCCCCAACGGAGGTGTTGGAGTAGCTATTATCAGATGCACAGATTGCTCTAAGCTCTTAAGGCTGTGCAGTTTTTTTTTGAGCTTTTAAAGGTGGTTCATCATGTAATTCAAAAAAAAAATTCCTACTCAACCTCCTGTGCAATCCTCGGTGACACTACCTATAACATTAGTGGTTGATTAATTGTCAGAATCAGAATTGGAATCAGAACCGGAGCTGGAACTTGTTATCCAAGTCGAAGATGATTAACCATCGCCTGTAACAACGGAAGTTGAGATAGCGCAGCCTTCCCGACCTCAAAGACTATCTAGGAACAAAGAGGTACGATTACGAAATTCGAGATTATTAGAATACTTTAAATATAAAATTGAAGTTTAATATGATTACTTAAAATCATTGCAGACTATCGCTAAAATGATGTTATGCGCGGTTAATTTAATATTGGAGCAATCTTTACCTCAACCGAAAAAGAATCTCTGGCTGTTATTATCCTTTTATCTCTTATGATTTTATTGATATGCACGTATGAACATGTCAAAAAGTGAGAAAAGTCAATGTTGTATTTCGATTTTGAAGGTTGCCACAAATGAGGTTGAGCGAATTTTATTGTAACCCCTCAAAACCGGCCTAGACCGTAGACCCGAATTTAGGCGGTCGCATATCGTATGCGGAGGTTATTTTCATATTCAAAACACACTTAAATCCATTTCACTGAATAAAATACATATAACTGTAAAGTACAGAAATACATAACTAAAAATGTATATGCATATTATCAAAATTTCGTATAGAAATGTGGTCAAAATAAAATATCGGTAATACAAATAAAGACCGCTAATAATAAAATACGTGTCACCAAAATTTAACAAAAAGGACATATAGAAATATACAATGATACAAAATGGAGAATAATCGATCCTCTTGACGCCAAGTCTACTAGTCTACTGTCGGATAATATCTGAAATGTTAAAAGTTAAAGGAATGAGCTAAAAAACTCAGTGTGCTCCTTACGGTGTATAAACATTCAGATAAAATATTTCGGTAAGAGTTTATTTATAAACATGGTTTTTAAACATGAACAATATACCTATCTGAACACCAGAATGTGTAGGTTCCCCTGAACCATACACCCACATGTACGCCCAGTAAGGACTTTATGCTAATAGCATAAGGGCATGCGATAAGGTCTTAGCCAATGCACAAAGCAGAGGTGTATGCGGTAAGGTCCTACAACTCAGAGACTATACATGATATACTTCCTCCAATCATACCCCGCGATGATAGTAAATATGCATGGATTTGATTGAAACGATAATTTAATTTAATAAAACATTAAAACATGCTATTTTCAGAATCAGATACAAAATTACAAAACCAAAGATCGTTCCAGAATATACGATAAATAAAAAATCAATGTCAAATCATACAGTAAAACATATGTCATATTGTCAGAGTATTTAGTTTCCAAAACAATTTAGATAGATATTTTAAAACACAATTGTAACACTAATAGGAACACACCTGTATCAATATGAAAAGTCTGGGATGGTAGCCTACTCTCGGGTTTGCCTATCACGATCAAAGATAGTGCTAGATCATACAAATCAAAAAACTATCTCAAAATCCTAACGAAAAATAAATAATAAACATTAACTAAACAATTTATAGATACCTATGAGTAGCTCTCGAAGAACGTACATATGCTGGTTTGTCAGACAGGAAGTACCAGATCTGGTCGGTCGTCGGTTAGGTTAATCATGGGTAGCTTCACAAAAATATAATCCCATATTAATTCCATAATCAAATCCCAAATAAATAAACAAAAATGCTAAAATACTAAACATTTTTAGACTAACGAGCTTGATTTAGGACTTTCGTGTCAGAATTTGCCAAAACAGACCACAAAAACAGACTCACGACGTCAAAAAAATTTATAATAAGTGACCCCGAAAAATGTCAATGGTCGGTCAATGCTAGTCAACGATCAACGCGACAGGTCAAACAATGCGGTCTGTGGTGTAGTGCAATCGTACAGTAGGGTACGATTTCGGTTGGCACGGTTTGACATTGTTGGATCGGTTTAGTCTGGATTAGATGGACAATATGACTAGGTCGGTTTGGTGGGTTTGGTCGACATATACGGGTTGGGTCAGATATGGGTACAGATCAAGTCAAATAGAATCAGATCAGACAGGTTGGATTGGGTCAACGGGTCAGTTCTGACCGGCTTCTGGAAGGTTCACAAGTGATGGACCTCCCCCACGTGTAGCGGCGACGTGTGGGGGTACTCTGGGGTCTTTGGGCTTAAAAACAAATTCGTAAAAATAATTAGAAATCATTTTAAATTGTTTGAAGGCACTTACAAGGCTCGGTTCACCTCGATGAATGACGGAAAGCTCGATATCCCTTCGTCAGAATCTTACTTTCGCTTACCCCTCCTTACACCTGCGACGACTACAATGAGACGACCACCATTAACTTAGGATGTTAAAGTTTTTTGGGTAAAAATTACCAAAAAGGGAAACTGAAGAGATAGAGGTATTAACTTTCTAGAAATGGAAATTTTGAGTTTTGGGATGTTTTATATCCTCTATATAAAGAAATGGTAAAATCATAAATGAGGTCCCTAGGCTTTTGATTGTTATTGAATCAGATTTGAATTTAATTAAAGCTTATTTTAGTCCATAAGACTTACCAAAATTTCAAATTAGTCCCAAGAATTAGTTTACGATAAATTTAACCCCGAAATTGGGGTGTGACAACTCTCTCCCTTAAAATAAATTTCATCCTCAAAATTTACTCGTCTGAACAGATGCGAGAATAGAGCCTCCACGGACACTCTTTATAAACCCAGTCCAACTCTACAGGTTGACTTTTAAGAATCTGAATGGCCACAGAACTCTATCTATTCTCAACCAGAATATCGAGACCCCCAGATAAAGAATGCGATAGAAAAGAATATGTGAGGATCAAATAAAGCAAAGTATGGAACTGAATAAATAGTAACAATACCTGTAATCACATCAGGCTCATCTCAATCTTGATGAAGTCTGACATCATATACCAGTTTAGGTTGTTGGCCTCAGTCCGAGCTATACCTCTACTCTGAGAAGGTCAGCCCCTACTATTAGACCTAGATGTATTTACTGACTATGACCCCCAACTGGACTCTAAATTGTACTCTAAGTATGAACAAGTGTCTGAACTGATGTCTGAGTGGTGGGAGCTCGCTCTAGATAATCCCTCAAGAAATGGTCACCAGACCCACATCTGAAATTGATACCCATCTTCTTCATGCATTCTCCAAAATGATACCTCCCACAGTACTCACAAGTGACCAAATCTCTAGAAGAACAGCCCAACTAAAAGCTGAAACTGTCAGACTGGATTACGATTCAGGTCTAGAACTCATACTACTTTTTTAAAAAGACTTGCCCTACCTTTCTTGTTGGCATGTGTAGAAACATTACCAGAACCAGAATATCTCTTGAATCGGTCTCTAGCTCTATCTCTGTATCTATCTCTCCTACGCTCCATACCCATTAGCTCCATCTCCTCAGTAGTCTTAACTATCTCTACCAAGGTATCAAATTCCCTCTCCCGGTAGGTAGAAATTTAATCCCTGATCTTATACCTCAGTCCATTTTAAACCTAAAATACCAATATACCTTGGTGTCCACTAATCCTGAAGCATAACGACCCAATCTGATAAACTCAGTCTCATAATCAGTAATGAACAAATCACCATGCTCCAAACTCTGAAACTCCTGACGTCGCTCCTCTAAGTATCTCTCTCTGATATAGTGACTCTGAAAACATCCATTAAAAAGGTCCCAAGTTAACTGATCCCTGGAAATACTCCTGGAAATTGAATTCCACCACATAAATATATAGTGATACAAAATGGAGAATGATCAATCCTACTGATGCCAAATCTGCTAGCCTACTGTTGAATAGTATCTGAAAAGTTAGAAATTAAAGGAATGAGCTAAAAATCCAGTGTGCTCCTTATGGTGTATACACATTCAAATAAAATATTTCGGTAAGAGTTTATTTATAAACATTTTTTAAAACATGAACACTACCCCCATCTAAACACCAAAATGTATAGGTTCCCCTAAACCGTACATCCACCTATATGCACAGTAAGGACCTTATGCTAATAGCATAAGGGCTTGCGGTAAGGTCTTAGCCATTGCACAAAGCACAGGTTCTTGCGATAAGGTCTTACAAGTCAGAGACTAGGCCTGAGACACTTCATCCAATCATACCCCCCGATGATAATAAATATGTTTGAATTTGAGTGAAAATGATAATTTAATTTAATAAAACATTAAAACATGCCATTTTTTAGAATCACATACAAAAATACGATAATCAGAGATCATGTTGAAATATATGGTAAATCAGAAATAAGATGTCAAATCATAGGGTTAAACAAATGTGATGTTGTCAGAGTATTTAGTTTCCAAAACAATTCAAGCAAATAGTTTAAAACATTATTGTAACCCCTATAGGAACACACCTGTACCAATCTGAAAAGTCTGGGCTAGACCCTACAAATCAAAAAAACTATCTCAATATCCTAACGAAAAATAAATAACTTTAACTAAACTATTTATGGAAACCTATGATTAGTTATCAAAGAACGTGCAACATATTGGCCTATCGAATGAGAATGATCGGATCAGGTTAACCCTTGATTAGGTGAATCACGGGTACCTTCACGAAAATATAATCCTAGATTAATTCCATAATCAAATCCCAATTAAATAAATAGAAATACTAGAAATACTAAAAATACTAAGCATTTTCATATTAGCGGGCTTGATTCAAGATTTTTGGGTTAGAATTTGGTGAAACGGACCGTAAAATTTGACTCAGGGTGTCGAAAAATCTCATGATATGTGATTCCAGAAAAATTCAACAGCTAGTCAACGCCAATCAACGGCGACACTCAACGCTGATTGTCAAACAGTTCGGTAAGCGATGCAATATAGTGGTGCGATGCAGTACGGTCGGTTTGGGTTTGCGCGATTTGACTCTACTTGACCGGTTCGGTTCAGTTCAGGTGGGTCGGTTGGGCCGATTCGAGATTATGGGTTTGGTTCGACAGATATGGGTACAGACCGGGTCAGATCGGATCAGATTGGGCTGGTCGGATTGAGTTAACGGGTCGAATCTGACCCGCTTCTAGAAGGTCCACAAGCGGTGGACCTCCCTAACGTGCAGCAGTGGCACGTGGGGGTGTGTGCGGGGTCTTTGGGTGTCAGAAAAACTCATAAAAATATCATTTTAAAGCGTTTTAAGGAACTTACAAGGCTCAGTTCACCTCGGTGAACGACAGAGAGCTAGATATCGCTTCGTCAGAATCTTACTTTCGCCCACCCCTTCTCAAGCTAGTGACGACTACAACGAGACGGCCATCGTTGAACTGATGACGACACCACAAAAACAATGGTATGGGTGGTGCACTAAACGAAGCAATGATCGAAGGTGAAACGACAATTAAAGTTTTCTGGGTAAAAATTACCAAAATGGGAAACTGGGGAGACAAGTTTTAACTTTCAAGATACGGAAATTCTAAGCTTTGGGAAGCTTTTATATCCTCTAAATAAGGAAATGATAAAATAATAAATGAGGCCCCTAGGCTTTTAATTATTACTAAATGAGATTCAAATTTAATTAAAAGCTCATTTTAGTTCCCAAAAGTTACAAAAATTTCAAATTAGTCCCCATAATTAGTTAAAAAAATTAATCCTGGAATTAGAGTCTGACATTTATTATCAACCGGATACATCTTACGATATAAAATACTTATCTATTCTCTATTGGATCACTCGTTTTACGTATATTTTGGAAGTATTTCTTGTAATTAAAGATTGCCAATTATTAGTCATTTTTAATGTTTTGCATATATTTTGGTAGTAGTTCTTTTAATTAAAGATAGTCAATTATTAGTCATTTTTAATGTGAACTTACAGAATATGCATCAGCAGCTGGTTTTAGGTGTAGAATGTGAGATTGTGATTATTTTTATTTTAAAGCTACGAACAAAATGATTTTGTATGTTTATTATTTTATTAAAGCGAACAATGTAATTGAATAGATTATCATTGTATATATTATTTTTATTCAAGCGACATAGTTGGTCATATATTAAAACTATCACAAGTGAACTAAGAACTTAAAACAAACTAAGACTTAACCAAGAAACTTAATAGGAGAAAACACTTTTATTAACAAAAAATACAATTAGAATATTACACAGTTATTTCACTATTTGTCTCTTATTTACCTATGAGTTCTCTCTCTTTGACTCGTACCTTTTGCACTCTTTCTATTATATTTTTTCTACTCTATTTACAATGATAAATCACACCCCTATTTATACATTTTAGTGGTAATTAGTGTAATACCCTAATTTTTTCCAGACCATTTAAATCCACTTGAAGATTAACAAGAATTAATTTGGAGGTAATCGTGCTCAAATGAGGACTTAATTCAAGGGATGAATGGAAGCTTGCATTTGGGTTAATATGAAAATCGAGAACCTTTAGGTGCTGAATTGGATTGTAATCATATTTATTTCATTTTGGAATTCAAGATATAAATTGGAATAAAAGCAATCGATAAAGCAAAGCGATAGAAATACGAGGACTCTTGAGGTACATTCAAAGCAGTCCAGTGGGCAGTTCACGTCAGTCAGATAATATCAACACTTTTGAACATGTTCCAAGCATATTTGGGTGCTGAAGTCCTTAACATTTAATACTCTATCTCTTAGCTTTCCAACACACTTTGAATCATATCAATCCGATATTAATAGCTCGAGATATGCCCAGATAACTGAGGATAGTGCAGGCTGGAAAATTAATACGGGATTTACAAATTCAGTTCAACAAACCTTTGTTTTTCCTTGCACATGCACACGGAACACATTGGGAACAACTTTTGTATGAACATGGAGACATGACACAAGTTGGAACAACACGTGGGAAGCACTAAGGAGTGTCTAAACTGGTTGGAATTGTACAATGCCAACAAGAACACCACCAGCCTTTGTCTTTGATTAATTAAATCCCACACAACAAAGTCAAAAAACAAATCCCACCAATCTATTACCTAAACCTTGAAAATTTTGGGGTTTCTACTTACCGCATCAATCATTCATCATCCAACAATCACGCGTCGAAGGTTGGGAGCATCAGATAAAAGAAGCAAAGAAAAAACGAGGGAAGGAAAGAAATAAAGGGGTGGAGGAACGAAAAAAGGAACTCGAAGCAGAAAAAAGAATCAACAAGAGGACTAGGAGGCAAAAAAAAACATAACCTGGAGCAGTAACCAAACACTGGGTTCTTGGTTCTCAAACAGCAAAAAAAAAAGGTGGTTTCGAGGGATCCTTATCCTGTGAAGAACAGTTTGTGGTCTTCTTCTCTAGAATCGATTGAACCATAGGAAAACAACTTGTAACGAAGGGTATTCTCATTTTCCTTTGAAACAGTGTGTAAGCAAGAAAAAATAATCTTAGTTTACATTTACTTGGTTTTCATAATTCTCTTTGTGTTTGTGTGTGTTGTTTGAAGCAAATAAAGAGAGTTAGTAGTTTAATTTACCTATTTGTTGGTTCCTCTTCGCCCTGAGTGTCACGTCGCCGGTGATAGGAGTGATTGAAGGCCCATTTACGGCCATAGGTCTACGGTGGTCGTTTATTTCGATTGGGGGTGAAAGAAAAGCGAGGAAGAAGCCGATCTACGACAGGAGCGAGACCTGGGGTGTCCTAGGTTGTCTCGATTGAGAGTTAGAGTGGGAGATTAGGAGCAAACTAGGTGGGGTTTCTGTTTTTTTGGGGTCGTTTAGGGCCTTTCCCATCATTGCATGTGCCTATAGGGGAGAGGAATTGCTACCAAGGCAGTGGCCGGAGTGGTGTCGATTTGTGAGACCTTTGGGAGAGTGGTGTTGCTGCGTGAGGAAGAGAGAAGGGTGAGCATAGGGAAAAACGGCTAGGTAGTGTAAGTATAGGTTAGGTTTAGTTTATAATTAGGGTTTTATATATTATGTTTAGGGTTATTTTCTTCTTAAACCATTCTGTTTTACATTTTATTTCATTTAGTCCCGAAGTTTAAATTTTCATGTTCATAATATCGTTCCTTTACTTTAGACGCATTTAATGCTAGTCCTAATTGTTATTGTCTTTAATTTCTGTAGATTTAGACATTTAACATCTAAAGTTTTACATGTTCTATTGTGGTCCATATGGTTTGTTTAATCGAATTCTGTACTGTTTGTGTTTCTGGCATATTACTTTAGACGTTTTTGCTTTGGTCCCCTGCGAGTTGTTATTTTATGGTTCCAATGTTTGTAATGTTTTGTGTGCAAATTCATTGATGAATGTTTAAGATACAAACGCGTGTAATATACATATGTATATATTTTAATTAGGTTTTAAGTTTGACTTTAATATACTTGAGTAAATATCAATTGTGACATGTTGAATATTTCTTTTTAATAATTATGTGAATTTGCATTGGGGATATTTATTACATGCTATGGTTACGTATGCTTAAACTTCACAAATTTAATTTAGATGAGATAGTATAATGCTTAATTTAATTTCCATTTTATTCATTTGCGTGTATGTAGGATTAGTTATTTATCTTGATTGAATATTTCATGATATTTTTAATCATAATATTTGTCTAACTTTTTGTATGGCATCCATTTCGCTTAATTTGTATGATATCATCACGTGCATAACTCAATTTAATTACATAATCGGATTAAGTGTAATACCTTTTTAATTTAAAATTGTTTGAATAACTTTTCTTAACTCACTAGAGAGTCGTTTTGACGATTTTAAATTAAAAATATATCCTATTATTGATACTAAAAAGGTTAGTCACCTTAAAATTTTGAAATGAAAGAAAAGAAATATTCAGCTATTTAAATTTGATGAGAAAAGATCGTTAGAACTCACCTAAAGATATGGTCTCATTATTTTTAAATAATAGAATATTCTTTATCTTTCGAATGATTTGGTAATTTTAATTTAACCTATTTCGTTGCTTTTGAATATTTTAAAATTCACATTGTGGTTGTTATAAGGGATCAAAAATTAAATTAAAGTCGATCTTGTAAAATTCATTGCAAAGACATTAATTAATCGACTAGGTACCGATTTAGGGCGCTGTGGGGTGCTAATCCTTCCCACGCGTAACCGACTCCCGAACCCATTTTCTGGTAATGCATACCTCAATTTGTTGTTTTAATTAAAATTAATTTTTATTTAAAATGACAATGTTTTTGGGTGCCTAATCACACCCTAATCAAAGATTGGTGACAACTCCTCGAACACGTATTTGTTTTTATCGTAAAAGATTTTCCAAATTTTCAAAACGAGAGGTTTTTTAAAATCACATTGTTTTTTAATTAAAAATCGCAAAGAGAAATTAAAAATGACGTGGTTTTTGAAATCTCGCTCCCCCTTATGAAAAAAATCGTTTCGACAACTTGGCGACTCCGCTGGGGACCTTTTTTTTATAGAGTCAGGCCGATAGTCGATTAATTAATTGTCTTTGCAAATGAAATTATAATTTCATTTTAATTTGGTTTTTGATCCCTTGTTTGTTTTAAATTTTTGGTTTGCATTTTAATTTGTGATTTGATTAACTAGTAAATAGTTCTACTAACGTGTGATTTACATGTTTCAGTTTTTGACCTTCATTTTAGTTTGTTGATTTTCTTGGATCGAGGCAAAGGATTATGGGTTTCCCCTTATTGTCGCTATAACCTTTCGATACTTGGAGCCTTCTAACTGTGCACTGTCCCGTTAGGTAGGGGTGAATGTTACGCTTACATGAGAAAAATTAATTTTCTCCGCATGGACTTTAGCAAGTAACCTCTGGGGTACATGCCTTATGTTTACGAGTGAAACATTGAGTTTTCTCGCATGGACATAGGGAAATGTATCCTCTCGAATTTAACTTGATCCGTTTTAAGCCTATAATGGGTGAGGATCGAGGGTCTGGCAAGCCCAAGGGGGCACCAGCAAAGGATAATTCGAGGACCCTCTTAATGATGCCAAGACTCTGTTCGTCTTATGCTAAATCTTTGTCCACAGAAACAAAGAGAAAACTCATTCTAACCTTTTCCTCGAATATATTTATTTTTACAAAAAGTATGCAAACTAGAGATCATGTGGTTAGGGTTATTTTTTGAACAAGCATGTGAATTAGATATCATGCGGTTAGGATTTTCTGTGAATAACAAAGCATGTGGGTAGATATCATGTTGGGTAGGATCTACTAAAGCATGATTGGGTAGCCAGCATGTGAGGGTATGTTTTATTTCATGTTTACGATACCTACTATCTTGTCATTTATCTTATGTGTACTAACCCGTTTTTGTTCTATGTCAATTTTTTGTGTGATTTTATTGCATTTGCATCCTCATGTCATTGAGGGTGTTAATTCACAAGTGATTGACTAACAAGAAGGCTGACCATATTGAGGTAATAAATTCTCCACCATGAGGTCAAAACCGGGAGATCCAGATATATTCAAACGATCCATGAAGAAGGACACCCGATGAATGAAGAGATCTGAAGCTGATTGAAGAAATCCTTTAAAGGTGCAAAGGTCAAGATACTGGCTTAGAAGATAGATATATATCCATACTAAGGATGAGAAGACCCTTCATAAAGACATGATGATCACTTTGCATTGGAGGTAAGAATGAAGATTTCAAGATTCAATTTAAGAACATGCGACGTCATCAAAGGTGATAAAACATGCCAACAACTTTGGGGTGCAATATTGGATTCCATAAAGAGTACAACTCAAGGAAATGAAGAAATGAAGCATCACATTTATATTTTGGCTACATGGTGTACTTACTGAATTCTTGTCATCTAAATGAAGGTTGTTCTATAAGTGGTCACTTTCGGAATTAACACCTCGTGCATTTGCATTTGCATTCTTATTTTTGCATTAGATTAATTATTTTGTTATTGTTGCTTTTTGTCATTTTGTTATCTTATTCGTACTAACTTGTTTTTTATGTTGTTTTTCTTTGTGTCTGCATTGCATGATCATGACATAATCAAAAGGTGTTGATTTGTGAGTGGTTAGCATAGTAGAAAGTTTTCATGATGGACAAGGGGTTTCGTTATCAAGCAGACTATAACATAGATGAGAAATGACATCCTAAGAAAGCTTCGAGAATAGTGGAAAGATCTGCACCCGAAGATCGCATGGCCGAGGAAGAGCAAAAGGAGATAAGAGAGATAAAAGAGCAGATGTACAGGATGATGGATAGGATAGATGCTTTGTCCAAAGGAAGAGAGACTTCTACGACAAAAAAGAAAAAGCTCGACGAAAGCAACCTTGAGGTGTCAAATATGCAAGAGGCTACTTTAGAGCCTACTAATTCTAGCCAGTATGAGAGGCAACACACAATAATTATTCGTGTCAACAAGCTGTTTGGAAACGCCAAAGAAATAGTGGCAACTACAGAAATTCAGAAGGATGTAAAGAAGCCATGCAGTCAGAACTCGATGGTATTTGATAGTCTACTCCAGACATCGGGGGAAGTAAAACCTAAAACTGCAGTTCAACCCAAGCCGAGAGGTGGCTCTCGTTTTGATTCTATCCCAATATCATATAAGTAGTTGTATGATGCACTGTTAAAAGCCCGAGAAGTAGCTCCGCATTATGTGAAGCCTTTGTAGCCTCTGTATCCAAAATGGTATGACGTCAATGTTCGTTTTAAGTATCATGCTGGGGTTCAAGGACATTCGATTGAGAATTGCACCGCCTTCAAACATCGAGTCCAATATCTTTTGGATCATGAAGTTTTGGAGTTTGAAATGAAGAGTCGACTGTGTTTGGTGACTGATTATCCAATTAAGGTGGAGCCAAAAGTGTTCAAAGGTAAGGGTATCAGTGAGGATATCCAAGAAAAAGATTGTTTGCCAAAGTACGAAGCTTAGAGTCGACATCTAAGAAAAGAAAATGAAAATTGAGCGGAGAGATAGAAGCCATGCGGGACGTTTTTCAAAGGATCATCCACGCCTTTAAATTTGCCGGCATAGGAAATGTCCCAGAGGAGTGGATAGCAGGGTCACTAAATTGAAGAATGATGCAGAACAATGGAGAAAGAATTGCAAGGTGCATGGAGGCCGAGAAGATAAGTTTTCTTATGATTTACAGATTGCAGAGAAAAGGTGTGATACAACTATCAATGATTTGGGTAGATGTCAAGTTGAAAATCAGACATTGAATAGGTCCATTGTCAATATGGAAATTTCACATCAACGCCACAAGCGGGAGAGTGAAGCTGAGCTAGAAGGCACTAAAGCCAAGAATATGAAGTTGATGAAGATGGTGGATGATTGTAGTAATCTTATGCAAGAGTTTCATAACCACAATGACTTTCTTACAAGGGAAAATCAACAACAGTGTCTGCAGCTTCGAGAGTCGGCACTCAAGATAGAGAAGAGGGACAATGTCATGAAAGAAGCTATGACCCAAGCAAGCAGTGCAACTCAAAAATTGGTGGATTTAGCTGGCTTTGCAAGAGAATTGAAACATATAGACAACTTGACCCCTGAGCATGAGTGGAAGTTAAATTGGCTTTTGAATGAGATAGAAAAATAGGAGTGAAAGTTGTCCCTTATATGTAAAAGTTTGTTTGATGTACTGAAACCTTTGTGTTCAATGAAAGTTGGTTTAAGATGGTCACTCTAGAATGACACCTTTTGTATTTGCATTTTGCATTTGCATTTACATTGTATGTAATTATTTAAGCATTTTATATGCATTAATTATGAAAACATGGAAATAACTTATGGGAGGTTATGTGACAGTAATAACAAGATCATTCATTTATACTGTTCCTCATCATCACGAACAAACAAAAGGAAGCGATTGAGCAAGTTAATGAGAAATCACAAGATCAGTTGGTCGGGTCACAACAAGATACGGGGAATCAAGCATCAGGTTCTCTACAAGGCGTATCGAATCAAATGATTCAGGTATTGGTACCACAAGCGGCTGGTAAAGAGAAAATAGAGGATAAACGAAATCAACCTCATCAGATTGGTACATCAAGAGCGATAATTTTCCATGGAGCATCTAACTCAGACCTAGGGATGATCATCTTAAATTTTGAGCAATTTGAAGACGAGTTCAAGTGGTTGAATGAAGCCATTAAAGATATGAAGGTCGTTAATGCCTCTCACATGGAGTTAGAAGCTAGAGAACTCAGTTTGGTCTCTGATTTGGTCATCCCACATGAATTTAGGGTGCCTAACTTTGAAAAATACGATGGCACCAGTTGCCCCCTAATTCATCTGAAAATGTTTTGCAGAAAGATGAAGGGTATTTAGAAGATAATAATCTGTTGATTCATTTTTTCTATGATAGTCTTGCTGGCCCAGTTGTAGTTTTGTATAATCATTTGAACAGAGAGCATATTAAGACATGGGTCAACCTAGCTGATGCTTTTTTGGGGCAATATCGATATATCAAAGGCTTAGCCCCAAAACTTCATAACCTTCAGAGGATAAGGATGAGAGCTACTGAGAGCTTTCATAAACTTCATAACCTTTCTTTGAGTTAATGATGGAAAACTCGACGAATGGCTTTAAGGATCTTATGCTGGCTGGAGAGTCAATTGAAGATGCAATCAACAAAAGAAACTTGAAGGTCACTTCTAAACGTCCAACCAACCAAAAGGAAAAGGCTAGTGAGGTGAATGAATGTCACATCCAGAGCTCTCACAACCGCAAAAGAAAAGGGGCAGTTGGTTACACAAGTCATCCAAAGAAAGTCCCAAGATCGAAAAATACATTAAAAGTATTCCAAACTTCTATCTCGGATCTATATCACCACTTGGTTAAAGGTCAATACCTCACACCGAGGCCAGTGAAAGTGAAACCAGACCCTTCTGTTCGCAACTATGATCAAAATAGTGTCTGTCATTTTCACTTGGGGGCATTAGGACATTCTACCAGAAATTGTAGGCCACTGTTAAAGGAGATAGAGATGCTTGTAGAAAATGGGACATTGACACAAGAATTGGTGAAACAATGGATAACGAGCTCAAGTAGGGCACCAGAGCAAAATGTGTAGCACCCGATCGAATCAAACAGCACTGCATCAGAAGAATAATGGGACATTCTGACTGCGTAGAAATCATTCTGTTCATCATGAAACTTTTTTTTATTTGCAACATCTTGTTTGAACATGTTTTTTGGACTTTCCCATCAGTTTTTGTAATGATTTAAATGGATTCATGTTACTTTAAGGATGGTGAGCTTTGAATTAAATTTATGACTTGAAATTTTTTGAATATCAATTGAATTAAAAGCTCTTTAATTATTAGAGTTACAAATCTTTGACAAAATGGCAAGGTTGAAACCTGATAATACAAGGACCTTGACCTTATCTCCAGAAGAAACAATCGAACGCCATACCATTCTATTGCAGGGACCGATATAGCCTTCTCCTCTTATAAGGAAATGAACAATAGGCTTGGTATTCAAGTATGCATAGGAGCGGACAACATGGGGCATCATTTGTGTATGGCATCACAAAACTGTCCAGACCATACTGTTGTTGACGACGTTCGATGATGATTATAATCTTTACGGATGGAATAGTCGAGTTGGTGAATCTAATTTAGGTCAGTTGCTTGGAAATTGAACTCTAACGATAAGATTTTCTGACTTTCAACAACACCTAGACTATGAGAGGTTCTTATTGACAAGCTTAAGAAATTGAATCCGTATACCCAACAAAATATATATATAATATGTGTATAAAATAAAGCTTAGCTATTCCGCTAAGGCAATTGGTTATAGAGGAAACTCGAAAACCCAACTTTATGAATAGATTATATTCAAACCATGACCTTGATCGGGTACCTGGCAATTCGGTGTATGCTCCACTGTGATTGTCAAGTCAAAGACTCTGTGATGAGATGAATCCTTCAACTAGCCCGATAAAGGCAAATTACAATAAAGCTGATTTCAGCTAGCTAGACAATGGCAAATTAAATCAAGTTTATCTAAATAAGGAGTTACGGTAAAGATTGCCTAAGGGAGTTGAGAAACACCTGTTATAGTCAATTTCACACGAGCACTCAGGAATTTCGTTTTTAGATTGATATTTTTGCACTGCCTTGGTTAGATGAGTCTACGAAGATTGAAAAAATGGAAGATTTCAGAGAACTGAAATGGAAGTGTTCTAGAAAGTCTAGTAATGGATTATGCTAGTTGCGTCATTTTGTCCACATCCGATTAAAATACCAAGCCAAGAAAGAAGAGCATATTGCGATGTTCATAATGATCAAGAAAGAAATGAAATTTTTGTGGTCGAAACCTTAGAAAAAGGAAGCCAACCCCTCAATTTTGACACTTATCAAAGAGGTATAACCCTGAAAACATTAAAGTGCTATTGATTCTTTTGATATTATGTGAACTCATGTCTATGATTTGATTTGATTACAAGCCTGAATTAAGGGGTAATATTTAATAAAATTCTTTCATTCTTTGATCTTTGAAATAAGAGAAAGAGGAAAAACATTTTCAAATATGACAGTTCAAATGTGAAAGGTCCTTGAAGCTGGTGAGGCTCATTGTGCTTCTATTTCAGAAGAAGAATAAGCAATGCCAAAATGTGAAGCATTCCACAATCTTGAAGTAGATGGTCTAAAGAGATCAGGATGGATGAAGAATAAGAGCTTTTAGCATTTCTAGATGACGTTGTCAATAACCCATCAAGAAGTAGATGCTCGCCGTATTTGAAAGGGGCACATATCTCAACCTGAATAAAAATGCAAGACATTGTGTTAGAAGGGTTGATAACTTTTTAAGTAGCATGAAGAAATGCCCTGAAACTATATGACAACACTACTGTGTAGTGACACTAGAATGAGAACATTTAAGTTATGATATGTTGGGGCCCGAATGAACCCACTTCATATTGAGATGACAAGATTCAGAAGAAGGAGGCATGAAGAATAAGCCTTACAATTTGAGGTGGTGGCGCATTTTGAAGGCCTGTACCAGTATAAGATAAGGTTGAGGCACGACTGAACCCATGTAATGATGAGAAAACAAGATTCAAACCAAGAAGTTATTGAGAATGAGTCTCGCAACTTGAAATGTCAGGGGTAGACTGTGAATTTGAGCAGAGCTTACCTTGTAAAGCAAATCAACTGAGCATCGATCAATGGTAGAGTCCTAAAAAAACAACTCTGAAGGCATAATTTAGCCAATGACGGAAATGGGGCAACACAGTCGTATTTCTGACTATAGCAAGATGTTGAGAGAGAAAACATTTTCTCCGAAATGAAGACAAAAAATAAAAATGACAAGAAGATAAAAGAAGATAAGAGGGCTCTTCGAAAATGCAAATTGGAAACTATGACTTGCTACACGGGTATATGAAGCAAACCGAGGAAAAGAATGATAAAGTAGAATAAGACTGAGTTCACCACTTTGAGGGAAAATGAAGATTAAATCGACATTTATGCATTCATGAGAACATCATTTGCATAAAAGATAATGCATTACACTGATACATTTAATTGCATTCATGTTTCATACATAAACACATGATTTTGACAGGTCTTCCATTAAAAAGAGAAGATGCAGGATGTTAAAATCCCAAGTTGAAATGAATATTTCAAGCCTTAAATGCAAGGAGTTGCGTTTAAAGAGGCATACCCCTGAAGAACAGAGAGGTCTAATCCACCGTAAAAGCATTGCTTTGAAGTAAAGACCATCAGATGTAAAAGAAAACAAAGATTTTCGTGTATGAAGAGAGACTTGTAAAGATGAGATTGGAACTAAGTCAATCTTAAGCCATCACAAAAAAGGAGTGAAGCAAATTAATCTTAAGCCTTCACCAAAGAAGAGTGAAGCAAACCATCTTAAACCTTCACTGAAGAGCAGTGAAGCACCACCTTGAGCCTTCATAGAAGAATAGTGAACCAACCCATCAGTAAGCCCTTCGGGCCATCATTAAGTCTTTCGAGCATGATGCTTAAATCCTTTGGGTAACCTGTAAGCCTTTAGAGCAAGATGATAAGTCCTTCGGGCCATTCATAAGACCTTCGGGTAGGATGTTTTCACATGAATTTGGAAATGAAAAAATGATGCTTTAAGAAGATGGAATTTTTGAAAACAAAGAATGCGATTTTCAAAATTTCACAATTTATAAGTCCTTCGGGCCATCAGTAAGTCTTTCGAGCATGATGCTTAATCCTTCGGGTCATTTGTAAGACTTTAGAGCAAGATGATAAGTCATTCGGGCCATCAATAATAACTTCGGGTAGGATGTTTTCACATGAATTGGGAAATGAAAAAATGATGTTTTAAGAAGATGGAATTTTTGAAAACGAAGAATGCGATTTTCAAAATTTCACAACTTATAAGTCCTGCGGGCCATCAATAAGTCTTTCGAGCATGATGCTTAAATCCTTCGGGTCATCTGTAAGCCTTTTTAGCAAGATGATAAGTCATTCGGGCCATCAATAAGACCTTCGGGTAGGATGTTTTCACATGAATTTGGAAATGAAAAAATGATGTTTTAAAAATGGAATTTTTGAAAACGAAGAATGCGATTTTCAAAATTTCACAACTTATAAGTCCTTCGGGCCATCAGTAAGTCTTTCGAGCATGATGCTTAAATCTTCGGGTCATCTGTAAGCCTTTTTAGCAAGATGATAAGTCCTTCGGGCCATCATAAGACCTTCGGGTAGGATGTTTTCACATGAATTTGGAAATGGAAAAAATGATGTTTTAAGAAGATGGAATTTTTGAAAACGAAGAATGCAATTTTCAAAATTTCACAATTTATAAGTCCTTCGGGCCATCAATATGTCTTTCGAGCATGATGCTTAAATCTTTCGGGTCATCTGTAAGCCTTTTTAGCAAGATGATAAGTCCTTCGGGCCATCAATAAGACCTTCGGGTAGGATGTTTTCACATGAATTTGAAAATGAAAAAAAATGATGTTTTAAAAAGATGGAATTTTTGAAAACGAAGAATGCGATTTTCAAAATTTCACAACTTATAAGTCCTTCGGGCCATCAGTAAGTCTTTCGAGCATGATGCTTAAATCTTTCGGGTCATCTGTAAGCCTTTTTAGCAAGATGATAAGTCTTTCGGGCCATCAATAAGACCTTCGGGTAAGATGTTTTCACATGAATTTGGAAATGAAAAAAATGATGTTTTAAGAAGATGGAATTTTTGAAAACGAAGAATGCAATTTTCAAAATTTCACAATTTATAAGTCCTTCGGGCCATCAATATGTCTTTCGAGCATGATGCTTAAATCCTTCGGGTCATCTGTAACCCTTTAGAGCAAGATGATAAGTCCTTCGGGCCATCCATAAGACCTTCGGGTAGGATGTTTTCACATGAATTTGGAAATGAAAAAAATGATGTTTTAAAAAGATGGAATTTTTGAAAACGAAGAATGCGATTTTCAATATTTCACAACTTATAAGTCCTTCGGGCCATCAGTAAGTCTTTCGAGCATGATGCTTAAATCCTTCGGGTCATCTGTAAGCCTTTTGAGCAAGATGATAAGTCCTTCGGGCCATCCATAAGACCTTCGGGTAGGATGTTTTCACATGAATTTGAAAATGAAAAATGATATTTTAAGATGATGGATTTTTTTAAAACGAAGAATACAATTTTTCAAAATTTCATAATTTATAAGTCCTTTGGGCCATCAGAAAGTCTTTTGAGCATGATGCTTAAATCCTTCGGGTCATATGTAAGCCTTTTGAGCAAGATGACAAGTCCTTCGGGCCATCCATAAGACCTTCGGGTAGGTTGTTTTCATTTGAAAATGAAAATGAGAAAATGATGTTTGAAGATGATGAAATTTTTGGAAACTAAGAATGCGATTTCCACAATTTCACACTTAGTAAGTCCTTCGGGCCATTAGCAAGTCTTTCTAGCATGATGTTTAAATCCTTCGAATCATTTGTGAGTCTCTCGAGCAAGATGATAAATCATTCGGGTCATCCATGGGATCTTCGGGCAGGATGTTTTTTCACCAAGATAATATGTCCTTCGGGACATTTTAAACCGTCTCGGAAGAGTGTTGGAGCATGCCACCATATCATCAGACATGAAAATAAATCAAAGATTCTCGGGTATGAAGAAGTGGGACAATCAATTAAAAGGGTTTATGCACGTGAGATGGACACATAAATCAAAAGAAGGCTGAAGAAGGGAAAATGATGCCGCAATTAGACAAAATTAGGTTATTTTTTGTCTTTCTACGTTCTTGTGTTCACAACAACGAGCAAAGAGGGGCATATGTAATACCCTAATTTTGTCCGGACCATTTAAATCCACTTGAGGATTAACAAGAATTAATTTGGAGGTAATCGTGCTCAAATGAGGACTTAATTCAATGGATGAATGAAGCTTGCATCTGGATTCATATGAAAATCGAGAAGGTTTAGGTGCTGAATTGGATTGTAATCATATTTATTTCATTTTGGAATTCAAGATATAAATTGGAACAAAAGCAATCGATAAATCAAAGCGATAGAAATACGAGGACTCTTGAGGTACATTTAAAGCAGTCCAGTGGGCAGTTCACGTTAGTCAGATATATCGACACTTTTGAACATGTTCCAATATTGATAGCTCGAGATATGCCCAAATAACTGAGGACAGTGCAGGCTGGAAAATTAATACGGGATTTACAAATTCAGTTCAACAAACCTTTGTTTTTCCTTGCACATGCACATGGAACACGTTGGGAACAACTTTTGTATGAACATGGAGACATGACACAAGTTGGAACAACACATGGGAAGCACTAAGGAGTGTCTAAACTGGTTGGAATTGTACAATGCTAACAAGAACACCACCAGCCTTTGTCTTTGATTAATTAAATCCCACACAACAAAGTCAAAAAACAAATCCCACCAATTGATTACCTAAACCTTGAAAATTTTAGGGTTTATACTTACCGCATCAATCATTCATCATCCAACAATCACGCATCGAAAGTTGGGAGCAGCAGATAAAAGTAGCAAAGAAAAATGAGGGATGGAAAGAAAGGAAGGGGTGGACTAACAAAAAAGGAAATCGAAGCAGAAAAAAGAAATAAACGAGAGGACTAGGAGGCAAAAAAAAATGTAACCTGGAGCAGTAACCAAACACTGGGTTCTTGGTTATCAAACAGCAAAAAAAAAGGGGTTTCGAGGGAACCTTATCGTGTGAAGAACAATTCGTGGTCTTCTTCTCTAGAATCGATTGAACCATAGGAAAACAACTTTTAATGAAGGGTATTCTTATTTTCCTTTGAAACAGTGTGTAAGTAAGAAAAAATAATCTTAGTTTACATTTACTTGGTTTTCATAATTCTCTTTGTGTTTGTGTGTGTTGTTTGAAGCAAATAAAGAGAGTTAGCAGTTTAATTTACCTATTTGCCAGGTCCTCTTCGCCTGAGTGTCAAGTCGCCGGTGATAGGAGTGATTGAAGGCCCATTTATGGCCATAGGGCCACGGTGGTCGTTTATTTCGATTGGGGGTGAAAGAAAAGCAAGGAAGAAATCGATCTATGGCAGGAGCAAGACCTGGGGTGTCCTAGGTTGTCTCGATTGAGAGTTAGAGTGGGAGATTAAGAGCAAACTAGGTGGGGTTTTTGTTTTGTTGGGGTCGTTTAGGGCCTTTCCCATCATTGCATGTGCCTATCGGGGAGAGGAATGGCTACCAAGGCGGTGGCCGGAGTGGTGTCGATTTGTGAGACCTTTGGGAGAGTGGTGTTGCTGCGTGAAGAAGAAAGAAGGGTGAGCAGAGGGCAAAACGGCTGGGTAATGTAAGTCTAGGTTAGGTTTAGTTTATAATTAGGGTTTTATATATTATGTTTAGGGTTATTTTCTTCTTAAACCATTCTGTTTTACATTTTATTTCATTTAGTCCCGAAGTTTAAATTTTCATGTTCATAATATCGTTCCTTTACTTTAGACACATTTAATTCTAGTCCTAATTGTTATTGTCTTTAATTTCTGCAAATTTAGACATTTAACATCTAAAGTTTTACATGTTCTATTGTGGTCCATTTGGTTTGTTTAATCGAATTCTGTACTGTTTGTGTTTCTGGCATATTACTTTAGAAGTTTTTGCTTTGGTCCCATGCGAGTTGTTATTTTATGGTTCCAATGTTTGTAATGTTATGTATGCAAATTCATTGTTGTATGTTTAAGATACAAACGCGTGTAAATATACATATATGTATATATATTTTATAATTAGACTTATGTTTGACTTTAATATACTTGAGTAAATATCAATTGTAACATGTTGAATATTTCTTTTTAATAAATATGTGAATTTGCATTGGGGATATTTTTACATGCTATGGTTACGTATGCTTAAACTTCACATATTTAATTTAGATGAGATAGTATAATGCTTAATTTAATTTCCATTTTATTCATTTGCGTGTATGTAGGATTAGTTATTTATCTTGATTGAATATTTCATAATATTTTTAATCATAATATTTGTCTAACTTTTTGTATGGCATCCATTTCGCTTAATTTGTATGATATCATCACGTGCATAACTCAATTTAATTACATAATCGGATTAAGGGTAATACCTTTTTAATTTAAAATTGTTTGAATGACTTTTCTTAACTCACTAAAGAGTCGTTTTGACGATTTTAAATTAAAAATGTATCCCATTATTGACACTAAAAAATGGTTAGTCACCTTAAAATTTGGAATGAAATAAAAAGAAATATTCTGCTATTTAAATTTGATGAGAAAAGATCGTTAGAACTCACCTAAAGATCTGGTCTCATTATTTTTAAATAATCGAATATTCTTTATCTTTCTAATGATTTGGTAATTTTAATTTAACATATTTCGTTGCTTTTGAATATTTTAAAATTCACATTGTGGTTGTTTTAAGGGATCAAAAATTAAATTAAAGTCGAACTTGTAAAATTCATTGAAAAGACATTAATAATCGATTAGGTACCGATTTAGGGCGTTGTGGGGTGCTAATCATTCCCCACGCGTAACCGACTCCCGAACCCATTTTCTGGTAACGCAGATCTCAATTTTTTGTTTTAATTAAAATTAATTTTTATTTAAAATGACAATGTTTTTGGGTGCCCAATCACACCCTAATCAAAGATTGGTGGCGACTCCTCGAACCTTATTTTTTTTTTATCGTAAAAGAATTTCCAAATTTTCGAAACGAGAGGTTTTTTAAAATCACATTTTTTTTTAATTAAAAATCGCAAAGAGAAATTAAAAATGACGTGTTTTTGAAATCTCGCTCCCCTTAAGAAAAAACTCGTTTCGACAATTAGATTATTGACACATATCGATATCTTAACTATTTAACCTTATAAATATATAGGTTCTTCTTTAGATAATTCTAGACATAATATTAAATATTATAAATATCAAAATTATTTAATGGTTATTTTTAAACATATACTTTTTTTATATTATTTTAGAATATTCTCAATATATATGTATCCTACATAATACTTATATATTTTCCCTAGATTTTGCATTTACTTTCAATAATATTGTCAATTTGTTTTTAACAATTTTTTAATCTTTGTTACAATTTATAAAAAAAATCAATCATGTTTATTACCAGTTCTTGTTTAGAGTTAAGTGTGGATCAATTGAACGATAAAATATTTTCAGTGTTTGTTCAAGATTCCTTTACTATTAATAATGCACACACTCATTTTAACCGCTAAGGTTGCTCAATGGGTTTAATAGTGATTTTACTTTAAAACTAGAGAACAATATGTTTTTATATTGTTTGTCTTCATGTTAATTATGGAGTATTGAAGACTTTTGGCGTTATCTAATTTGAGTAGAGTTATTTAATTATGTACGATATATGCATATAACATATAAAAATATAGAAGATGATTAAATTAAAATTAAATAGTATCATATTATTATAAATATTTATAATTAAATTTAAATATAAATTAGAACGACTCGACTTGAAAAAAGTTTCAAATAAAGTTTGAATGATAAAATATGACTCGTTAACTCGAATAATTCGAAAATTTTAACCCAACTCAACTCGGTCAAACGTTAACCCCTATTTTCATCATCATCTATAGATTTAATATGGCTTTGATTAAGGGTAGTAAAATTCAACTCAACTCAAAATAATTAAAATTTTCGGCTTGATATTAAAAACTGATTTGAATAACAAATTTAAATAAAATTTGAACTACAAAACCTGACTTGGCAATTTAATTCTCTTAAAAAAATTTAACTCGATTCGATCGAATATTTATCCCTAACTTTGATTCATGCATAATGGGTCAAGTTTGTTATATCATTCGTTATAGGATAACAATTGTTGACCATTCAATTTACGTTGTTGTGAGATCTTAGTTTATATTAAAAAAATTTCGTCTTATAGTAAGTTCCGTTGTATACAATTAATTCTTCTGTCTGTTCAAGATTGTTATGTTGATCTAAGCACCACTGATTTTTCAACCATAAAATTTGTATATGTATTAAAAATAATATTTGCTGAAAATCTTTTTACTATACACATCAAAATTTTTAAGAGAAATGATATTATCTTTAACCACAGGAGTTTATTGTTATTGTTAGTGGATGCATAAATGTTATTAATTAAGATAATCATTTATAAAATCCACAACCTACTCAATTTAATGATCATGGAAAGTTCAAGAAATACCGTATTATTCGCTGAATCAACAAATAAAACCGATAAAATTTGACAAAAAAGTAAAAAATATCAATGGTTTGATAAAATTATTAATCAAAAGTAAAACTTGATTCTTAACTTTTTAAGGTAAATAGATAAAATTTAAATTTTATCAAAGTATAAAGACTAATGACATTTTCAACCAAGATAATTTTGGATTGCGAGTAATTCATTTGACATATAGTTTGAACATTTAATCATTAGAAAATTTTGAATATATATAATCATAACTACCATCATGTGTATCTCATTGTTACAATTTTAGGGGTGAACAAATCTTTACTCGATTTGAAAAATTATTTCTTTTTAATTTCAAGTTATTCAAGTCATGTTATTCGAGTCAACTCGAATTATCAATTCGGTTTTTGAGTTCGAGTCAAATTGGAATTTCCAATTACTTGAAAAACAAAAAAATTGACTATGTATTTGGATAATTTTACAATTTAATCCCAGGTTTCATTATTCCTTCAATTCCTCATTTGTTTTAAGTCCAATTTTAACCAAATTTGAACCACAAGCTCCTAAGCCATTGCAGAATACATATGTACTTTCAATTCCTCTTTTTCATAACAAATTTTATTTTTTTCAATTTAGTCCATTAATTTTTCATAATTTCCTTATTTCTTAAATTCATATTGTATTTGAAGCCCTTTTTTTTATCAAATTTTAACCACATGCCCATTGTAACACCCCAACCCGTATCCGACCCGGATACGAATCCGAGGTGTGACATTGACTTTTCAAATCGTTTACCAATAAAAGATAGCTGAAAATTTAAACTTTTGTTTATATAAAAACGGTGGAACCCCTTGATCGAAGTATATAAAGAAAATTCAAACTCCAACTGAATATAAAATGCATAATAATTTACATAAATACAATAAAGTTCGTTTACAAAATGATCAGAGCATATACAATTTAACCTTTAATTACATGAAAACCATATTTAATACAACAAAACACGCACTGTTAAATCTTTTCTGATATGATCATCGGAAGGCTTATGCTGCATTGACTCCTAACTTTAATCTTCTTTCTTCTCTCTGAACCTACGTGTGAAACACTCACACGCTAATTCGTTCACTTAGTAAGGCATATAAAATGTATAATTAAACATTTCATCACTTAATCATATTCTAAGCATTTCATACAATCATGTAAAGAAACTATAGAACACATCATATAACAAAATCATAAGTGCACACACACACACACACACACACACACACACACACACACATATATATATATATCCTCATCAGCATTATCATCATTATCATTATCAACATCATTATCTTTGTCACTGTCATTATCATTATCACTGTTCATTTTATTTTTTCCTTTTCTTTTAATATCCCATGGTATATCATTGAGAACTTAAGGTATGTGAGTGCATTCAGTTGTGCACAAATGATGTCACCACAACTCGTATAAATTGCACCGAAGTGCCACATAGAAATGTCTCGAAGGACCACATAGTATTATCCCGAAGGACCGTACAGAAATGTCCCGAAAGACCACGTAGAATTGTCCCGAATGACCGTAGAACCCTCGACTCTTGGCATGCCAATTATACATTTAGCTCTCATATCACATACTTATGGGCTTTACCATTTACACATTTCACATAATCATATAATCACGTAGTTCAATATCACATAGACGTATAATCACATAAGTCCTTGTCATGTAGCTTATATCACATGTTCATATGATCACTTATGTCAATACCACGTAGCTTATATCATTTTCTCATGTAATCACATAGGTCAATGTTATTTAACTTATCTCACTTTTTCATTTAATCACATAGGTAAATTATACCAGTTCACATAGGTTATCACACAGACATGGATTCACATAACTTATATCATTTTCTCATATATCCACATAGATCATGTAACACATAGTATAACATGTAACACATAGCTTATGTATAGCAATGCAGTTAACAAATAGACATATACATGTACTCATGTACACATAGAAACCATATTTATAATATACTTGTATTCATAAAATCATGCAATCTAACATTAGAAATAGACTCATCGCAAGTTTTATTTCCCATATCACCATATATTATAGTAGTATGCACTCATCTTAGCCTCATTTAGTTATAGAAAAACACTTAGCATTCTAGATCGATCTTACAACTTTGAATCGTCCAAATCTTGCCCTTGTTCAATATCTACACAAATATACGATCTAAATGAATGTCGGAATTCATAATACTATAAATCAATCACCAATAACCTAAGCTATACGAAGCACTTAATTCACCATTTCACTTTGAATAGTATTGGTACCCAAGGTACTGTACCGATACTTCCTTATTGTGGTATCGATACTATACTTCAGTATCGATAGCCTTTCTACATTATGGAATTATTTCTAAAAATGGTACCGATACTTATACATTTGTCTTGATACCCCTGGTATCAATGCTACTCCTTCGGTATCGATACTCTTTGAATGATTCATCAACTTTGACCTTATGGTATCAATACTGCTCATCCAGTATCGGTACCCAGACTTCGATCTCACATATTTTTGCTTTGAAGTATCGGTACTCTTCATCTAGTACGGATACCCCTAGCCAATAACTTGCTCGTTTCAACTTATCTTTCTCTAACACAGTTAATCATCCAAAATCCCATAATTCACTTGAAACTAAAAATCTTACAAAAAATTCAACATATTCTAAATCTATTTCTAACACTTTAGATTTCTTATCTCAGCTTATGACAAGTCAAATATGACTTCAAAATCCATTTACTAACATTTTCTCATCAATTCACTTTAAAATTCTTTTAGTTTTTACTTCTCTTTTAGCTTCCTTAAGCTTTCCTAACACTCCAAGAATCAAAACAAACTTAAAAATGAAAGGAATAATCAACAGGAAACATACTCACCTTAGGTAAGAACTCACGGTGGAGAGGAGGAAGAAAAATGAAGAAGATAAAGAACTCTAGACTTCCTTATTACTCATCTTCCCTTTTCCACGTGTTTATAATTCACTCCTCATAATTTTTTAATTCATTAATTGTCAAAAGACCAAAATGTCCCTTCTTATTTTAATCTTTTCTAAACAATCCTATATAAAAATATTTCAAATAAATCCCTGAACTTTCCAACTTATCTAAATTAACCATAAAATTTTAAAATCTTACACCTTGGTCACTAGCCCAGTTTTTGGGATGTTTCAATTATCTCCCTCAAGAAAATTCGTCCTCAAATTTTCACTACACAAAAAGAGATGGGGAAATTGTCTACGCATAACATCCTCACGTTCCTATGTTTCTTCCTTTACTTTAAAATTTCGTTTTTGCAGTTAATAAACTTGTATTTTCACTCCTTCTATTCTAAACCTACATTTGACCTTTAGAAATCCATATAATGTCATTTACCATGTAGATAATAGAGTTCTATCAACACGATAACCCCAATCATCACTAACTCGAGATCATCAGTCAGTTGATTTCTTTCATCATTCTCTAATTTCTTTGAAACATAGACAAAACCTTTACTCTTGTACAATCCTCATTCGAATTACATTACACATAATCTTTTCCAAATTCTACTTATACTAATCTATTAATAAATATCAATATTCTTTTTATCATCTCATAATTTTCTACTACATCACAAGCTTCCTTCAGATATACAAATCCTTATCTCCTTGACTACATCTACCTGGCCAAGATACACAACCTTAAACAAATCCATATCATAGTTTCTTAGCTTAACCTAACATTTTCTTTCGATCTTTTTAACTATATTACACTTACCCTCACATAACCTTGATAATCAACACTACTTGCACAAAACCTTTTTCTATATTATTTCTTATTAATTAACTATTCTTAGCTCCTTATATTTTTTTCCAGAATAAGTTTCTCGTACCTCAAACAAATTCGACACAACTTATTCACCCGAGAACCATGCCCTAATGGTTTAATCACTATCACATCCTTACTTATTGCTTTTAATCAAAATTTTAAATTCTCCCACCAATTTTCTACTAACATATAAATATGTTGATCCCGAATCTAAGAAAACCAAAACTAATTTACCACATAATTGAAAAGTACTTGTAATGATCTCTGGATCATCATGATCTTCATTGGTCTTTATGTTGTAAACTCAGGCAATTGAACGCATCTCATGTTGAGTTGAAGACTCATAATGATTTCTTCCTCGACCTCTGCCTCTACCTCTTTGAGATACCATAGCAGATCGTTCATTTTGTGCAGCCTCATCACTCATCAATGGACAATATCAGATAAAATGTTTTGTGTCATTACATTTAAAGTAGGCTCCGGACGCCGCTCGACATACTCTGATATGACTCTTTCCCCAATGCTGACATTGCCTCGATTTACTTAAATTTGATCTTCTAGTAGAATATGCAACTTACGCAAACCTAGAATGAGGTTGAAAACTAGAATCTCAACTTCTCTTTGATGTTGTTGAACCCGATGAAGAACTAGTTCTTTTAATCATCTGAGATTTTTGTTCTCCACACCTCTCATTCTCAGCCCTCTCTAGAGCTTTAGCATGATTAACCACTTCTTGAAATGAGGGCATATTCAACTCTAACAACAACTATTTTAATCTAGGGCGCAATCCCTCCACAAACCAATCACATACATCATTTTCAGCCAGAATTAACTCAGCAACAAATCTACTCAGCTTATTAAACTCACACTCGTACTCATACACCGTGTAAGTCCCTTGCTTAAAGCTTATGAATTCTTGCTTCATTTTCATAAAAAACTTATCACCGATGTACTTATTCTTAAACTCTTCATAAAATAATGACCACTTTACTTGATCACAAGACATTCTCATGGTACTCCTAACCCTTTTAACTATTTCGCTACATTCATTGAAGGAGTTGAGGGAGCAGGAGGTTGGAAACGCGTCACAATAGCGTTCAATGTCCTGAAAAACACCCCTGATCTTTAACAGGCATTCCCTGAGGTGCATGCTCTTCACCTTGCCTGGCCAGGGCAGGTGAATTACTACTACCTTCATGTCCTCTATCTCCCGCTTCACTTCGGGAGCTCTCGTGACTAGACATCTAATAAAATAATAACATTTAACCCTATTAGCAATACAACATGCTCATTATCCAATAAGATCAGAAATGTTCATAATTTTGTTGGCATGAATACTTTTTAAAACATATTTAACTTCGGTTTATGCTTAGAATCGGCTAAACCATAGCTCTAATACCATTAAATGTAATACCCCAACCCGTATCCAACCCGGATAAGAATCCAAGGTGTCATATTGAGTTTTCAAATCATTTACCTTTACAAGATAGTTGAAAATTTAAACTTTTGTTTATATAAAACGGTGGAACACCTTGATCGAAGTATATAAAGAAAATGAAAACTCCAACTGAAAATAAAATACTTAATAATTTACATAAATACAATAAAGTTTGTTTACTAAATGATCAGAGCATATATAATTTAATCTTAAATTACTACCAACCATATTTAATACAACGACACACGTACTGTTAAATCTTTTATGATCTGATCTTCGGAAGGCTTATGTTGTCTTAACTCCTATCTTTAATCTTCTTGCTTCTCTGAACCTATGTGTGAAACACTCACACGCTAAGTCGTTGACTTAGTGAGGCATGTAAAATGTATAATAAAACATTTCATCACTTAATCATATTCTAAGCATTTCAGACAATCATGTAAAAAAACTATAGGACACATCATATAACAAAATCATAAGTGTACATAGATATATATCCTCATCTGCATCATCATCATTATCATTATCAACATCATTATCATTGTCACTATTATTATCATTATCACAGTTCATTATATATTTTTTCTTTTTAATAGCTCATGGTATATCATTGCGAACTTAAGGTATGTGAGTGCATTGAGGTTGTACACAAATGTTGTCACCACGGCTCGTAAAAATTGCACTGAAGTGCCACATAGAAATGTCATGAAGGACCATATAGTATTGTCCCGAAGGACCGCGTAGAAATGTCCCGAATGACCACGTAGAATTGTTCCAAAGGACCGCGTAGAACCCTTGACTCTTCGCATGCCAATTATACATTTAGCTCTCATATCAAATACTTATGGGCTTTACCATTTACACATTTCACATGTTCATATAATCACGTAGTTCAATATCACATAAGTGATTTTCACGTAGCTTATATCACATGTTCATATAATCAATTATATCAATACCATATAACTTATATCATATTCTCATGTAATCATATAGGTCAATGTTATTTAGCTTATCTCACTTTTCATTTAATCACATAGGTTAATTATACCAGTTCACGTAGGTTATCACATAGACATGCATTCACATAGCTCATAATCACATAACTTAAATCATTTTCTCATATATCCATATAGATCATGTAACACAAATTATAACATGTAACACATAGCTCATGTATAGCAATGGACGTAATATATAGACATATGCATGTACTCATGTACACATAGAAACCATATAAATAATATACTTGTATTCATAAAATCATGTGATCTAACATTGGAAATAGACTCATCGCAAGTCTTATTTCCTATATCTGTATATATTATAGTATGCACTCACCTTAGCCTCACTTAGTCAAATCAAAACACTTAGTATTCTAGATCGATCTTACAACTTTGAATCGTCCAGTTCTTGCATTCGTTCAATATCTACACAAATATACGATCTAAATGAATGTCGAAATTCATAATACTATAAATCAATCACCAATAACATAAGCGAGACGAAGCACTTGATTCACCATTTCACTTTGAATAGTATCGGTACCCAAGGTACAGTACTGGTACTTCCTTATTGTAGTATCGATACTATACTTCAGTATCGATACCCTTTCTACATTCTGGAATTGTTTCTAATAAGTGGTACTGATACTTGTACGTTGCTATTGATACCCTTTGTATCGATGTTATTCCTTCGGTATCAATACTCTTTGAATGATTCATCAACTTTTACCTTATGGTATCGATACCCAGACCCTGATCTCACCTATTTTTTGCTTTGAATTATTGGTATTGTTCATCCAGTATCGATACCCCTTGCCTAGAACATGCTAGTTTGAATTTGAAATTTGACCAAATTCCCTTAAACCTTCCACTATGACCTCCTTTCAAGCCTTGAAAATTTACTATACTTATAAAAACTAACTTATTTTACTCTAACACACTTAAGCATAAAAAATCAAATAATTTCGCTTGAAACTAAATATCTTAACAAAAATTCAACATATTTTAAATCCATTTCTAACACTTTAGATTTCTTATTTCAGCTTATAATATATATATATATATATCTTATAGGGTTAAAAAAGTAAAAAAATTGGAACAAATCCCTATCATTATACTATAAATAATTATAATAAAATTAACAGAGAAACTCAAATAACTCAACTCAAATTTCTTGAACTCGGCTTGAAAAAATTTTAAGTTCGTGTTGAAAAATATGACTCATCAAATTGAATAAGTCAAATTTTTTTACTCTACTCAACTCGATCGAATCCAACTAAAATTGAAAAAATCTTTGTTTCCTTATATTCTTTTAGCTCATGAGTTCTGGATTTACTAGGAGTATTCTTCTACCTTCTCCTAGAATCTTCCTTACCTTATCCTCTAAATAATATTAAGATTATATTTAGAATTTGTAAAAGGAAAAAATCCTCGCTTTAGGTTAAATTTTCCCCAAAGATAGTCTTAGCATAGCGTACGTAAAAAAAAGGAAGGAGGAAGACAAACAAATTAAACACCATACTCATTTTTTTCATGCACGCATTTGCATTTTTTTTAATATTTTGATCTTGAACATACAATTTTACTTGAGATTCTCAACATATCATAATATTTTCGTTTTTGAAAATTCGCATTTTTCCAAACGTAAAAATACAAGAAAAAAAAAATGAAGATAATCTACAATATATATTTTCCTATGATTAATCTGCACTATACCCTATTCCCGAAAGGTACCTATTCTTTTCTCGTAAGATTATGTATACTGACTAACAATTCACTTGATGCTATATCATAAATACATTAAGAATAAAGATAATTGTAACCATATATACAATATAAAATAAAAACTTTTTTTTTGGTGACCTCCAGTTTCAAGGTTTAACCCTGACTAATCTGAATCAACTCTCACACACCTGGCTGTGGTGGGTGAGTCTTCCAGCGAAGATTTTCTGCATACACAAGAACTCAAACATGAGACCTTGCTTAAGCGATATCAAGCTACTTAACACTTGAACTAACTCCGTTGGTTAAAATAAATACTTTATTTGTAAATTCTCTTTATTCCTTGATAATTAAAGCCTAAATATCTATGAATTAACACATCATATAAAATATTAGTTGTATCCAAAAATTAAAGTAGTCGATGTTGTATAAATAGATTTTCTTTTATTATAATTTTGATTTACATTTTAATATTAATATATTATTTTTAATATATTATTTAAAATATTTTTGAATTTCATACATATAAATATATTTAAATAAAAATTTAAATGATAAAATTATTAATTAGATTTAATTGCTTAATTAAATTGTTTAAAATTTTATATATATATATATATATATATATATTAATTGAAACAGAAAACACCACATTAAAATGATTAAAAAATTCAATTTTTTAATAGAAGCAACTAGTATTACTAAAAATTGGGGGTGAGCGTTCGATCGAGTAGAATTGAGTCTAGTCAAAATTTTTTGAATTATTCGAGTTGACGAGTCTTATTTTACAACTCAAAGTTGACTTTATATTTTTTCGAGTCGAGTTTATAAAATTCGAGTCAAGTCGAATTTTTGAGTTTTTGTTTAAATTTAAATATCATTATTTATAATATTATGATATTATATTGATTTGACTTTAAATGATTTTTATGATCATATACAATACATACATATATATATATATATATATATATATATATATATAACAATCCATTCCTGTGTATTTTTGACAGAAAAATACAATACATATATGTTTATTTCATAGGTGATATACATATATCATACATAATTGAGAAACTCGACACAAACTTGAAAATTCATCAACTAATTACTAAAACATTTGAGTTATTTGAGTTGTATTTTACAACTTGATTTGAACATGAAATTTTTTCTAGTCGAGTTTATGAAATTACAACTCGAAGTCATTTCGAGTCAAGTTTTTTTTTAATTGAGTGGTGTAAAAAAATTGATTTTTTGAGTTGAGTCGAGTTTTGCTCACCCCTACTAAACATGAAAATATCCGAAATTACAATAAGAGTTTTCAACTACCATCGTAAACTAAATATATAATTTGGACTATTCTATAACATTAAAACTAGGCAATTTAGATCATATAAGAACCATACATGGAAAAGGTTAAAACCCCAACCAAAAGACTCGAACAAAAATAGATATGAATAAATCTGAATGCATTGGCAAACGAACCATAAAAGGGAATTAAGTTATTGAAAGATCATTGAGAACGACAAATCAGAGCTGTCGGCACTCATTTTCATCCCACTATTATTATTATATTATTATTATTATTATTTATTTTACATCCCAAAGTACAAGCCCAACTGCCCCAAGCCCGATATAATTGCCAACCCAGACCCATCTCGGTTCAGGCCCAGAATGAAGTCCCACTTTGGAGCCCAAAACCCGACTAGGGTTTCACACCCTTAACCTAGAGCCACCCGTATGTAGCCGTTGTATCTGATCTAGATCCAATGGCCTATATCAAAGGATGCATATGGTTTCATCACAATAGCTTCAGCCACCGCTAATCCTAGCTATCGGATCAAGGGTAGATCTGATGATCCAGATCACACCAAGGGTCTTTTACCGCCGCCTATATCCACCAATAATATATGCCGCCTTGTTGCACCAATACCTATCCACTGACGATTCCACCAATCTCTATCAGTCTCCTGCCATGTTAGTTCACTCCAAGTTAGCAAGGAAAACAACAAAACACACACAAACATCAGTTGTAATCATTTTCTTTTATTAAAAAGTAAAAAGTGAGATCTGTACAAAGGGTTATAAAAACCTGAGACAACCATTGTTAAAAGGGTTCACTTTTTTCAGTTTCCAGAAAGCAATAAAAGCAAAACAAATCAAGAACATTTGAAGGTATATTTTTAATTATTTTTCCAGTTTCAAAATAAGAAAAAAATGAAAGTAAAAAACCTTGCATGTAACCGAAGCAAAAGAGAAATGGTTAGATCGATACCTTTGTAACCCAGAAAAAAAATTGTAATTAAGCAAATTGGTGAAATTTGGTGGTATCAGAGCTTTCAGTTTTAAACACTCAGACTGTGGATGAGTCCTAAACTCTAGATTTTTAATAATTTTGATAATTTAAAAAACATGTCACCTTATTTTATCAATTATTTTTAACCAAGATCCCTGATGCTAATATGACTTATGTTTCAAATTCTTTATGTAGAGCCTTATAGATCCAACGATGAGCGCTGCTAAAGGTCGTAGGATAGGATGTGGTTGTGGTCGAGGGCGAGTCACTCGACCTTCTGTTACGATAGATGATCCAATGTCACCACGTGATTCTCCTGTTCCGCAAGTAGATCTGACCATTTCTCATGATGATCCGGTTACTCCCGTGAGAGACCTTCCCGTCACTGAAGATGAGGATACTGACATGAATGAAGATGCCATTAATAGAGCTATCTTTCGCATATTTCAGAGAGCTGCTAGGGTCCCTAGTAATATGAATGCAATAGAGATTTCGAATTGATTGGTCGGTGTTGGTGTAGTTTCATTCGAGGGTATTACTGGTGGACCTCTAGCTGATGTTGAGTTTTGGCTAGAGGATACAGAGAGATTTATGGATGAGATGGATATGGGGCCCGAGCAGAAGTTAAAGGGAGCTCTGACTATGCTGAAGAAATAGAGTTTTAGATGGTGGCAATCGATTTATGGTAGTATTCTGAGAAACCAATTAACTTGGGATCTTTTCAAGGGACATTTCTGGAGTCGCTACATCGGAGAGAGGTATCTACAGGAGCGACGTCATGAGTTTCAGAATCTACAGTAGGGTGATATGTCATTTATGGACTATGAGGTTCAGTTCATCCGATTGAGCCGCTATGCTCCTAGACTTGTTGACACTGTGGCAGATCGATGCTTGAGGTTCTAGAATGGACTCAGGTATGAGATCAAAAGTCAAGTTGCTACCCAACGAGAAAGAAATTTTGATGCTTTGGTTGAGATAGCCAAGACCGCCGAGGAGATTGAGTGAGTGGGTATGGAGCGCAGGAGAGATAGAGATCAAGACCGATTTATGAGGCCTTTTGGTTCTATAGATTCATATACACACCCCAGCAAGAGAGACAGGGGTGAGTCTTTTTAGAGAGGCGATGCGAGTGCCAGGCCTGTGGCATTCGGTTCTTCAGTTGTTCAGTCTTCTAAACATGGTGGTTCTTCTGGGTCACAACCTTTGTAACCATGTGATTATTGTGGGAAACGTCATCATGGGGAATGCTGGAAGAAATTGAGTACCAGTTTTAGATGTGGTTATGGTAACCATCTCATGAAGGATTTTCCAGGTCCAACTACTACAGTTCAGACACCAGCTTGTACTCAGAGTACTATTCAGACTCCAGCAAGGAGTCGTAGTCATGGCAGAGCATCGGGATCAGCTAGTAGAGGCCGAACATCTCAGAATAGGGTCCAGTTGGATCTGAGGCGAGATAGCCTGCATTGGTTTACACTGCTAGACTTCGACAGGATCGCGATGGGCCTAATATGATTGCAGATACTGTTACTATTCATTCAGTTCCTTACTTTGCATTGTTTGATAATGGTTTTACCAATTCCTATGTATCACATTCCATTTCTGAGTGTTTGAATATTCCTGTTGAGAAATACTGAAAATTCGGTGACAGTTCAAAGTCCCTTAGGCAAGTCCATAGTGTTGGATCACATTTTTACAGAATGTCCTATAGAGATCAATGGGGAGATTTTTCTGGCCAACCTGATGGAGTTACCTTTGGAAGAGTTTGATTTGATTCTCGACATAGATTGGTTGGACAAACATTGAGTTAATCTCGATTGTGATATCAAGAGAACTGTTCTAAAAACCACAGATAACTGAAAGATTGTAATGATCGGGGAACGTCATGGATTTCTGACGAATGTTATGTCTGTTTTGGTATATGAGAAGATGATCAGGAAGGGTTATGAGGCGTTTCTTACTTATATTTTGGACACTAGGAGTTCTCAATCTGATATTGAAGGCATCCGGATTGTCCAGGAATTTCTTGATGTTTTTTCTGAAGAGTTGCCTAGATTACCACCGGATAGAGAAGTTGAGTTTGAGATTGAAGTCTATTCTAGTTCTACCCCAGTTTCAATGGCTCCTAATCATATGGCCCCAAAGGAGCTTAAGGAACTGAAAGTCCAACTCTAGGAGTTGTTGGATAGGGGATTTATTCGACCCAGTGTATCACTGTGGGGAGCCCCAATTCTTTTTATCAAGAAGAAAGATGGGACACTGAGACTCTGTAATGATTATAGAAAACTGAACAAGCTCACAGTTAAAAAAATATCATCTTCCCAGAGTCGATGATCTATTTGACTAATTTCGAGTGCTTCTATCTTTTTAAAAATAAACTTGAGATCTGGTTATTACAAACTTAAAGTGAAAGATTCTAATACCCCGAAGACTTCTTTTCATACTCGATATCGGCATTACGAGTTTTTAGTGATGTCATTCGAGTTAACTAATGCCCCTGCTGCTTTTATGGATCTGATGCATCAGGTGTTTTGACCTTTTTTAGACCAGTTTGTAGTTGTGTTCGTTGTTGATATATTGGTGTATTCTATAACTGAAGCAGAACATGAGGAGCATTTAAGGATTGTTCTACAGACTCTAAGGGAAAATAAGTTATACGCTAAGTTGAGCAAGTGTGAGTTCTGGCTCAGCAAAGTGACTTTTCTTGGACATATCGTTTTTGCTGATGGTATTCGGGTGGATCCGAGGAAAGGGGAGGCTATTCTGAACTGGAAACAACCCAGGAATGTCTCTGAAATCCGTAGTTTCTTGGGATTAGCTGGTTACTACCGTCGTTTCGTTGAGGGGTTCTCCCTTATCGCAGCAATTCTGACGAAACTATTGAGAAAAGATGTTCCATTTGTTTGGTCTGAGGATCAATAAGCTAGCTTTGAGAAACTGAAGACTATTCTAACTGAAGCTCCAGTGTTGATTCAACCTGAGTGTGAAAGATTTTTCTGTCTACAGTGATACTTATCACTATGGATTAGGATGTGTTTTGATGCAACATGGGAAGGTTGTCGCTTATGTGTCACGTCAATTAAAGCCGCATGAGCATAACTATCCTACTCACGATCTGGAGTTAGCTGCCATGGTATTTGCTTTAAAGAGCTAGAGACACTACCTCTATAGGGAAAAGTGTTATATCTATACCGATAATAAGAGTCTAAAGTATCTGCTTACTCAGAAAGAATTGAATTTAAGACAGCGTCGTTGGTTGGAGCTTCTAAAGAACTATAATTTTGAAATAAAATATCATCCAAGAAGGCTAATGTAGTGGTCGACGCCTTGAGCCGTAAGGCGATATCATATCTCAGAGCCTTATTCGCCAACATGAGTTTATTTGATGATAATAGTTTGTTAGCTGAATTGCAATTTAAACCCACTTTGGCCGAGGAGATTAAGGCCAAACAACTCATTGCTTCATGAAGATACTAATTTTTTCATGCATTTATTTTATTATTATTATATATTATTATTATTAATATTATTATTATTAATATATATTATTATTATTAATATTATTATTATTAAATAAATAATATAGGCCCAAGAACAAGAACCCAGACCCAATTTAAAAGCTCGATTTGCTAGCCTAATAATAACCCTAAAATACAACTAGGGTTTACATCCCATGCACCCAGTCGCCGCTTCTATCAACCGTTGGATCTCTTAGATCCAACGGTCCACAGGATACCAGCATGAAGCCCTAGAGTTTCATAACCCTAGGTTATCATTCAACCGTCGTTGCTTCCAGAACGGCCACGTCGCCGCTCCCTTTACTGCCACCGCTTCACCAGAACGCTCCAGAAGATCCAACTACCCCTCCACGTTGCAACTCTATGGTGAGTCACCACCATAGTCGGGTGACTCACCAAAGAGCCCCTTTTTGGACTGGTCCGAGGCCATCACCATGGTGGCTATAAAGCCACCAAACCTACAAAAGAGAAAAAGAGAGGACGGAGAGAGGAACCCGAGAGCAAGAAAACAACCAACAGAGCAGAACGAAACAACAACCAACGATAAAATAGAACATCAAAAAGAAAAATAAAGGAAATAGATCAAGAAACTTACAAGCGATCATCGGAGAGCCTCCCCACGCCATCGGAAATCGTTGGATTTCGAAGGTAAAACTATAGATCTAGGCTATTTGAGAGACTTTTAAAACTAAGGAAGGTCAGATTTGGTTTAAGGACCAAATAAGCTTCGATTTGGGGTGGATTTTATAATTTTCGGCCATCGTTCACGGTGCTCGGTGGCGGCGATTAGCCGAAACACAGCTGCCGGCCAGAAACCGGAATCCCTCCGGTGTAGAGAGAAGGTAGAGAGAAAATTCCTTCTCTCGTTTAGAGAGAGAAGGAAAAGAGGAAAAATGAGAAACCATGGCCTTTAGGGCCGGTTTTTAGGGTATAAATACCCTCATCAAAATGACGTCGTTTTGATGAGGGTGTATGTGTAATTTTGAGAAAGAGTAAACCCTTTCCGCGATACCTGTAGTTTTGTAACTTTACGAGTTGGTCACTTAAATTGAGTTATAATCATTTTAATTTAGTATCTTAATTTTATTTTATTATAATTGAGTCATTACTTTGTTTATATAATATTTAGGATAAATAATGTATTTAGCCCTTATAATTTTTATAATTTACATTTTAACCCGAATTAATTAAATAAGGCTAAATTACATTATTAGCACTTAGTTTTTTTTATTTCGAGTTAGAGCCTTTAATTTTGATAAATTTTATTTTAATCATTATTTAATAATTAACGGTTAATTACACTATTAGTAATTATATTTTTATAATACTTCAAATAAGGGCCATTAATTTATATATTTTATTTTAATCCCTAAACAGTTTGACATTTTTCATTTAATATATTTTGCATTTTAATATTATTGCTTTTAATTTCTTTTATTTTGATTATTATTATTTTGTTTTGTTTTATTATTATTTTTTATATATGTTTAAATTATTATTTTTATTATTATTTTATTATTATCTTATGTCGTATAAATATATATATATTTATTCTATTTGTTTTCTATTAAAATCCTAGTTATAAATTTAGTTTTATAAATTACTTTTAAGAAAAATAATCATATTTTAATATATATTTATTTTTCAATATTAAGAAAGGGCAGTCTTAAAGCAATTGGATGTCCATTTTCTGATATTTTTAAATAAATAAATATTTTATTTATATATATAAAAATATATTAATCTATTTTTAATAAATGTTTTGTTAATATTTATTTATATTTTAATATTAAGAGAAGAGTTGTCTTAAAGCACCTAGAAGTCATTTTCTGATATTTCTAAATAAATAAATATCTTATTTATATATATAAAAACTAATATATTTTCTTAAAATTATAATAATAAATTTGAAATAAAAAGATTATAAATTAAATATATTTGAATATTTAAATTTCTAATAATAGAGATAATTTATAATTAATGAGTACTAATTTTAGGCGTTATAGGGGTGCTAATCCTTCCCTAAACGTAACTGATCACAAATCTTTTTTTTAATTTTTTGGTTATACGCAGATCAGTTTATCTTTTAAATTATGTTTTCTTAAAAACAATTTTAAAAGATTGTTTTTAGGTATTTGACTTACCTAACCCAAAAAAGGTCAATGGCGACTCCCAAAATATTTCTTAACTCAAAATTATTTATTTATTCATTTTTATTTTTCCCGCCAAGTAAAATTTCGTGCCCGGGTGAAAACCGGTTACGACAGCTTGGCGACTCCGCTGGGGACTGGTCAATCTTTTAAAATCAATTATAAATTTTCTCTATTAATTAGAAATTAGAAATTCATATATTTAATTTATTTATTTGCAAGTATTAAATTTCATTATTTTTTTGTTTTTCAGAGGTTTTAAATATTTCTCCTCACACACAACAACACGTACATTGCATAACATAAGCTTTATAATCAAGCTTGTCCCTTTTAAGTGGGAGTGAAAGCGATGTTTTCGTGAGAATTTATTCTCCGTGTTAGACCTAGCAAGTACCTTTCGGGGTTCATATGCTCTATGTATTCGTGGGAATTTATTCTCCGTGTCAGGCATAGAGAAATGTGTCCCCTCGAATTGAACTCGATCCACTTAAGTCTGTAGTGGACTAGGATTGAGGGTTGGCAGCCCAAGGGGGCACTAACAAGGACAATTCGAGTACCTTTACTCCAAGAACTGAAACCCTGCAAT
Organism: Hibiscus syriacus; assembly: GCF_006381635.1. Taxonomy (NCBI): domain Eukaryota; kingdom Viridiplantae; phylum Streptophyta; class Magnoliopsida; order Malvales; family Malvaceae; genus Hibiscus; species Hibiscus syriacus. The sequence goes on along the minus strand of NW_024062603.1, from coordinate 1,994,385 downwards.
AATAAACCCTAGAAATTCTCATGATTTAAGACTGTACTGAACCTCTGTCCGTAGGTGTACACAAAGGAGAAATAAGCTCTAGCTTTTAATTTATTTTATTTTATTTTATTTTTCCTGAATAAATGCATGCGAACTAGAAATCATGTGGTTAGGTAATTTTTCCAAACAAAACATGAAACTAGAAATCATGAGGTTAGGATTTATACCTTGATAGATAGAATTTTTCTTTCCATTAATTAGGTATTAACCAATTTATTTTTTTCTTTGTCATTTTTATTTTTCATACATTTTGTTTTGCTCTAACCTGTGTATATTGATTTCTTTTGATTTCATTGCATGATCATGGCATAACCAAAAGGTGTTGAAAAACTGTTCATCAAATTGGATAGAAATCATAAATGGATAAAAAGTTTTATGATCAAACAAAATATGATGCGGCCAAGAAAAGACATCCTAAGGAAACTCCGAGGATAGAAGCAAGCAATGCACACAGAGATCCTGTTATATTAATACCAAAAGTACTCCACAAAGATCCTGCCAGATTGATACCAAAAAGCAGTTTATGGTAAGAGCATCAGTCAGGGCATTCATAGTAGAGGAGGTCTTTCTGAAGCTCAAGCATGTTATTTGAAGGATCAAAACAAAAGATTGAGCACAGAAATGGAAACCATTCATGAAGATTTCCAGAAGATGAGTCAAGCCTTTCAAAGTGCTAGCATAGGAAATACCCCGGAAGAGTGGATAACAGGGTCACCAAACAGAAAAAGAACTGCAATATATATGAATATCTTGTCCAAGAACTTCTTGAACACAAAGGTTCTCTTACAAGGGAAAATGAGCAACTCCGAGAACTGATACAGAAGATGAAAGAGAATGTCATGGAAGAAGCTGCAGTCCAAATAAGCAATATGGCCCATAAGTTGAATAACTAAATTGGCTTTAGAGAAGTTAGGAGGGAAATTTATCCCATTTATGTAAAGTTTTGTTGAAATTAGGACCGAAAGCTGTCCCGTACATATAAAAGTTTTGTTTGATGCATGGAAACTTTTGTGTTCAATGAAATCTTTTCTAAGATGATCACTCTTGAGTAACACCGTTTTCATACATGCATTTGCATTTTGCATTTGCATTTTGCATCTTTGCATTTTCATTTTGCATTTGTTGTTTACTTTTGTATTATTTTTATTTCTACATTTACATCTTTGCATTTGCATAGTTACATCTATAGTTTCAAACTTACATCATTAAAACATTCATTCATTAAAATAACGATTTCAACCGAAGTGATATTGGTTATTCCTTGTAGAAGAACGCTTAGCACGACACAAGAAAAATGTCTAAAGAAACTGAGGATAGGTTAGCCAAATTTGAGATAGAGCAAAAAGAGAGGCAGGAAGAATTGAAAAGAAAGTTGGCATAAATTGAAGCTAATATCGCAAATTCTCATACCGATCTACTGAACAATATGAAAGAAATGATTAGGAAGCACCAGACTGCTGGAAAAAGTCTTATTGAAAACCCCACAAATCCTTTGGGTGTTACACCTGTTCACATTCATGAGCACACCTCTGTACACCAGGAAATTTAATCACCAGTTCACTTCACTGTTAAGAACTCACAATATCAAGCTGGAGCATCGTTCCCCACTGATTGTCCTACTGCTTATTGGTTGAAGCCTAATGAATTTTTTACTGCTTCTAGAGAGACAGTTGAGTCATTTTATGGGTTTGACACCAAAGAGCTAAGTTTGGTCCCCAATCTAGTTCTCCCACCAAAGTTCAAAGTTCCATATTTTGAGAAGTATAAAAGAACCACATGCCCTTCATATCATATCACTATGTATTGTCGTCGTATGAGTGGCTATTTAGAGAATGAAAAGTTGTTGATCCACTGTTTCCAAGATAATTTATCATGGTCTGCATCCAAATGGTATAATCAGCTAAAACGTACTCAAATACGTTCTTGGAAAGACTTAGCTCAAGCTTTTTTGGGTCAATACAAGCACATGATTGATATGACCCCTAATCAAACAATGTTGCATAACATGAATATGAAGTGCAATGAAAGCTTTCGACAATATTCACAATGATGGAGGGACGTTTCTTCTCAAGTGCATCCACCATTGATTGAAAGGGAGTTCCCTACTTTGTTCATCAGTACATTAAAATTTCCCTATATTAATCACATGATAGGGGTTGCCACTAATAACTTTTCTAACATCATCATGGGTGGAGAAATGATCGAGATGGCTATCAAGAATGACAAGATAAGAGGCTCTGACAATACTAACGTCGAGAAAGAACCTGAGATTAATACAGTGAGGTCTTGTTCAGTTAAACGTGGTGCCAAACCTTATAGAGTGATCAAGAAGAAAAAGGATGTGCAGAGTTTTCAATTTCCTCCCTTCTACTATTCGAATGAAAAATTGCATCAAAAAATGCTCTCAGCCAGATTAACTACTCCACGACTTGTTCAACCACAGTGGCCTCCAAATGAGAATTGGACCTATAAGGATGTTCCTTGGATAAACCAAACTAGAATTCCAAATTGTTTAGCTAAGGTTCCTAGTAACCTCGAGGGAAATTTCCAAGATCCTTTAGAGAAAGAAATTCAAAAATGCAAGATAAAAGAAGGGTTTAAGGTTCAATGCCCAAAAATCGTTACTTCAAGAAAGACTAATGTGACCAAATCCTGCGAAGAATATCGGGCGCAGAAAAATGGGAAAAGAAATCAAAAGGCTACCATGGATGTAATTCGAGATTGGCCCATAGGTCTAAGAAAGAATAGGGCATATATAACTCAGAAGACACCTCAGATACCTATAGCATATTTTCCGAAAACCAGTAAGGCAAGGTGCAACTTAAGGAGTCCGGTTAATACTACCCCAGTTGTAGCTGAAATGAACATCCAGAACCCCCTCGACCACAGGAGAGCATTTTGTCGTTCAGAACGATCAAGGAAAGTGATAATCTATCGAGTGAGAAAAACTCCGAAGGTGTTTCAAGAATCTATCTCAGATCTGTACCCTCATTTGGTTAAAGGCCAATACATTACACCAAGAAATGATCAAGAAATGGGGGCTAAATAAAGATGAAAATCCTGGGCCAAGTACACACCCAACATTCGAGGAATGATAGATGCAAGGTAAATAAACAAGTGGAAGATTATCTACCACTGTAGTACTTTCTATTTTCAGCATCTTGTTTGAATATGTTTTCTGTTCCTTTCTTCGCTTTTTGTGCAATAAATAAATTTGTATTGCTTTTATGGTTATGAGCAAAGAATCAAATTTTAATCTTGAAGTTTTTGAGTATCAAGTAAATTAAATATTCTTTTCAAGAATTATAGATCTTTGGAAAGTGGTAAAATTATACATTCCATATCTCATTCAATGCCAATTACTTGACCCTTACAAAAAAAATCAAATCCTGACACTATATTTATCTGAGACTCTGAAGTCACGTCTCTACCTATTTTTGAGACACCAAATCTAGATATAACCTTACACCTTTGTCCTTCCAAATAAAAAACCATCATTTTTGTACAGTGAAATCAAAAGACCTCAAAAAGAACCAAACTTTCAAATTATCTATGAATCTTCATGCAAGAAGAAACGAGAGGAGACATCATGGAAGATAATTTCGAGTGATTGGGGAATACTCAAAGAAGAAAGAAAAAGATTAATTTAGGAAAATATATCATGCATTAATTACATTGTTTTTATGTAAATAAAGATTAATCTTGAATATACATCCCCTTGGGGATACCTCTTTTTACAAAGGCTTCTGTGTATGAGATGATGAACGACATTGTTTCATTTATCCTTTCAAATATATGTATATATATATATATATCCATTGTTGTCCCCTTTTGAGCCTATAATATTTTTTCTGATTCAACCTTAACCAAGGATCACCCTCCACATTGGGGGGCAAGAAGAAGGATATCTGCTCACATGGATAAATATTGTCAATTACGAAGGTAAATCTTCATAAAATGAAGAGAGTTTTGAACTATAAGGTAGATCAAATGCAAAGTGCTTGAAGATCAATCCATTCAAGAATAATGAAAGAATTTTCGAAATGCAAGAGGAAAAGGAGGTTCTCAAAGCAATGGGAGTCATATACTCATTCATCAGAAAAAAAACAAAAAGGAAAAAAAGGAAAAAAAGAAAATATGAGAAATTGAATCAAGATGGGTGACTCATTGAGCCTCAAGTTACAAGGTTGATCAAGTGCAATTAGTTCAAAAATTCATATTAAACAAGAAGCACAAGAAATGCTGGAGAGGAATGAATCTTATGGAAACATCCCCAGCAAAGCAGATCCAAGTCAAGCAAGACAAGATTGAAGTCATCAAAATGAATTGATCCTTGGTTCAATTACCCTTAAACAATCGTTTGGGCCATTTTATCTCTGTCTTTCATAACCCTGCCTTGGCCTACGTTACGTACCTGAAAAGTCCATTCTAATCATACATGGATTTTTATGTGAAAGAGACTGTCTTCATATTTCATTCCGCTTCTCAGGATTGATTTTTATTTGGAAAAATTATTTTTTTAAATCTTTAATGCATGATATGAAAAATTATAAAAAAGGGGTTCAAGATGTAAATTTTTAAATAACATCTTGAAACCAAAGGAGGATTCGAGTTGAAAACTTGAAAAGGTGGCTCGAATATAGAATGGTGCCACAACGACATAAGAGACAATCTTAAGCTCTTGATGAATCACCGTACATCCCAAATATGTTCCTCACATTCTGGAACCAAGAAGTATCTCTATAAGATGAGCATAACAACCATTTCTTCAAGATAATGGAAGCTCAAAATGACATATATGCTGGAACAACCTGAAATACCTTACTTTACCAGAATCAACCTACACCTTAAATCAGTCAATAATTTTGACATTTTCCATAGGACTATGATTTTTTTATTTAAAAGTATAGTTGGTTTATTTGATATTCATTGAATTCATGCTTATGATTTGATTCTATTGTGAACCTGTAAGGAGCAATACTTTACAAAATTCTTTCATTCTTTGATAAAGAAAGGAGGAAAAACATTTTCAAATAGGACAGTCTCAAATGAAGAAGGTCCTTGAAGCATATTGTTGCCTATTCTACCTCTATTGGAGAAAAAGAATGAGCGAGGCCATAATGATGAAACATTTTTTTACAGCAAGTGGTATAAGAATCCAAAAAGTCTGAAGAATTGAACTTGTGAAGCTCTCATATGACATTATTAGCAATTCATCAAGAAATATTATTACTTATCTCATACTGAGGGTGATAAGCATCACCAGACAAATTATTTTCCCCAGCCATCAATCCATGTTCTCTAGAAGATTACATCACAGAGCTTATAAGTCCCATTAAGGGGTATTATGGGAATGAACAAGTCCACCACCTGCACTCTGGTTATACCGTGATGCTGGCTCAAGTCTTGATACATCATTGCTAGCTCTTCCGTGCCGATCATTTTCTTTGTCAGGATTATATCCATTATGTCCTTCAGAAGATTGTTGAACTTGAAAATGAGAACTTATAGGCCCAGAATAAGACATCGGAATAGATTCTATATTTGTAGGCCTTTCATATGGGAAAACATTGGTTACAGGATTCCAAAAGTAAAGAACACCAGTTTTACTATCAACTAAACCTTCCCATGGTTCGGGAAGAGTGGGATATGTAGGTGTGTATCTTGAAGCAGTAGAAGAGGCAGTCACTGTAGCAGTCATTGCAAGAAAATGCACCAACAAAATCTTCTAATTAATCCCGATAATGTTTATTTCTTCCGATAAAGAAGTTACACAGGATACCACCGACAACAATGTCATATCCGCCAAATCTACTCATCAATTGCTCCAACCGATCACTATTCAGTTCTTGGACATCTACTTTCAAAGGTATTTTAAGACAGTAGAAGGCAACCTCTGCATCACTGATCCTAGGGAAAAGAGACAGGACATTGATACCACCGGGGAACATGTCTATAGCAGACCCTCCTCCTCGTGTATGGTTTTTAGGGAAACCTAGAAGTATTTCCACCTCATCAGGTTTAAGTGGAACAATTTTTTTCCTTCCAACCCATACTAGATTCCATTTTCAGTACTCATCAAGAATGTACTTTTGGACACTCAAAGGTGGTTCATCGTCATAAGTTTCAAGAGCCTTACAAATATTTTCTATCAATTTGGCACTTCTTGTACATGTTTGTAAACAATTCAACTTTGTTCTTGGATCCCAGGAAGGACACCATTTTTTCAATGGAAAATCATCATGTATAGTGCGTGGAGGAAGTAGAATAAGAGGAAATATGTTCTCAATTGGTAGATTATGAATATAGCCCCTTTTTCATGTAGCAACACAAAAATACTTTAAATCTACAAATTCTAGCTCTGCATCGTATAAATACCGTGACATTTTGGTCCAAACACCAACTGGATCAAGTGCCACGTTCTCATAGTAGAAATAATGAGGCCCAATAGCATCTTCTGGAAGTGTTCTTTGAGTTATCTGATCTAGTTCAGTAAAAACCCCAAAACCAATCATTAGATTTAGAAGATGAACTTCATGATAGTCTTCATTAAGAGGCCTCTTCTCAATCTTCATCTGCTTCTTCCTTTTCAAAAAAATCATATCCCGAGTTTTACCTCTTCTTTTAATTGGGGTCATTACATAATGACTTCATATTTTCTACCAGAAGAAGTGCGTCAGTAGTCTTAGCCATTTGAGCATCACATATAAAATCTGTTAACTCTGTAATTGATGAATCAGACCATATCTCTCCATGGCTATTGAAGCCTCAAACTCCCAATACCCCATTTTCGTTAAGTATAATAGTTTATTCTCCTCATCAGAATCAGAATTCAGGATTTCCTCGGTATCAGAAGAACTATCAATATATGTGAAATCATCCTGAAAGATCGCTCCATAATCAAAGAAAAGTATATTCCAGTAATATCCTTCACTGAAAACAAGGTTCACTGTGTCAGCCTGAAATGAATTACCAAGCAATTTATACCACTCTGCCCGACTAGATCCATCTAGATCCAAAAAATGGGCACCTCATTCAGAAGAGGCACATATCTTAAACATTTCTGTCAAAATGATTAATTACTTCTTAAGTTTGTGACAACATGAAGAGAATTCCTCCAGTTACTTGACAGCTGTTGTTTAGTGACACCATAATGAGAGTATTCAAGATAAACAGATTTGAGGCACGGATAAAACCGCAAGTACCCACAACAGTACATTGTCAAAATTGGACCTCGTAGGGATCATGCTATTGAAATCAAACAAACATTGAAAGTAAGCCTTATAGTTTAGAAGGTTGAAGGCTGAGGGTATTTTGAAGGCCCAATTCACGCAGATCCATGCAGGACATCTTGAAAGACCATTTCAGACATAAATGATTCATGTGGTGCATTCTGAAGGCCCACGTAAATATGAATATTTGGGGTACTTTGAAAGATCACATCAACAAGAAGCAAATGCTGGGGCATGCTGAAAGCCCATTTCAATCAGAATGAGGAATGTTGACGTATTTTGAATGTTTGTATTAGCCAATGTTGGGACATGCTGAAATATCCATATCATCTTATGGAAAGATCATTGACTTGAGAAAATATTTCCAATGAGATAGAAAGGTATGAAAAATGAAAATGGAGAAACAGTAACAATGGAGCTGACTATACATAATTGCTTCATTCATCAGACAGTTGTATTAGGGTTTTGGTGTTGAACAAATATTTACTCAACAAGTATGGTTTCAAATACCCAATCTTCTTAACCATGTGTTACATGACAACGTGATCTTTGTTAAGATACATCAAAGTTGCATGAATAAAGATGGTTCCCATAAAGACCATTCGATCTAGGGTTCAGTTCATCAAAATATCGACTTTGAATTTTGTATTTTGTGTGTCGGTGATGATTGGAAATATTTCTTTGAGATTCATGGCAGTTAGTTTCAATCATACTTTTGGGGCTACGAAGATGTTTTTCACAATAATTTTCGCTTACTTGATGACATTGAATAAAAAGGCTCACCTTATGTTATTCTTATTCCCGTTGTTACTGGGGTTATCATTGCCAGCCAGGGTGAACTGAATTTTCATCTATTTGGTTTATCATGTGTGTTTCATATATAGTAAAAAGAATTCCATGAACCTTCTTCTGTATATAGATCCTATAGTTGATGTGTTTCTACTTCCTGCAATGCTCATTATGGAAGAAAACATGATCGATATCACACTTGCCCTTACTCAAGATGATATCAAGATCAGTTGGTATCTCTTATTCAATTCAGTATTAACATATTTTGTGAATTTGACAAACTTTTTGGCCATGAAACACGCCAACATTTTACTTATATTCCCATTGAGTTTTGTTCTCAAACGGTCTTGTGACATCATACAAAAGTTTTGAACACTATGAAATAGCTTCCTTGACCAAAATAATATGTGCAGAAGTCACAGCTGGATGAATGTGTTGTCAAATGTTTTACGAGCCATAGTAAATGATGAATATGTTGTCAAGTGTTTTACGAACCAGTAATTATAGTGCTGAACCAATGTTGCAATCATATGGCATTTCCATTTATAGATCCATGATGAAGTCTGTCTTCTTCAACACCAAGCTTTGAAGTGAGATATGATGAAGATTTCTTTCCACATAAGGGAAGCAGAAATTTTAACAACAAGAAACTAGTGGAGCCGACTAATGTTGAATGACAGGTTGGTGTTAAGCCTCTTAACATGATATAGTCCAAGTTGCCTTGATCGAGATCTGATTAGATGTGGAGACATGAAAGGAATTAGGTTAAATCTTCCTTGTGATGTGTTTCAAGAGTCAAATTAGAATAAACGCTGATCTCCTAATTAATATCTTTTGAGTTTAGCATATCTACATCTACATTCCTCAAAGATGATAGATTCTCTCTTCAAAGATGATAGATTCTCTTTTCAAAGATGAAAGCTTTATTGGATTTTTACACAAGTTCAGATGAAGAAAGTCGATTTTATCAAAGATAAAATGGGGCATCAAGGTCATAGTTCTGACTACGACAATAGTTCCAGCTTGAAATGACATTTTAACCAAATGAAGGAATACCAAGTTTTCCACTTTTAAGTAAAAAAATACACTAAACATTAATGCATCATATTTAGGCATTTGCAAAATAGGGGCATTTTCATTCATTCCATTTGAATATTTGACAGGAATTTCAAAGATTTTTGCAAAGATTCGAATCCATACACTCAATGGATCAACATTTCCAGAAGAGTTCATAATGAGAAGAACTCATCTGAAGAAGGAAGAAGAAATTCATATTGAGAAGAATTTGTTCAACTTTTCACTCGTATTCATCACTCGATTGATAAGGAAGTGGTGGCGGATTGATGAACGTTGCTCTTGTTGAAGAATCAAACCTAGAAAGCTCTAGACTCGGTGAAGAACAAAGGGGTTGAATAGGGGAAGGTGGCGACAGTAGCTAGGATTCTTTAGGGTTTCTTTTATGTGCTGGAAACAAGATAAAAGTAAGATTAAAACAAGATAAAGAAAAGATAAATGAATTGCAAATAAAATAAGATAACCAAGAAATCAAAAGATCTCCCTTATGAAGGTGAACGGTAAAGATGATTGATGGTGCGAATGGATTTGTGGATAATAGATGGATAAGTGTCCTATCGAGCCCTCCTAGTCACAATGAAAAGGCAAACACGATAAATGGCTCTAACCAACCCTCCTAGTTGTGATGAAAAGGCAATTTGGAGTGTGAAGATTAATCTCCCTCGCAAGAACTTGAAAGAACTCCAGGAGAAGAAGCTTCGAAGGCACAAGACAATCAACACTTGCAAAAACGAACTCTCGTTGTATTATTAATCAAAGAAATATTGAATTACAAAGTTGAATGAAACCTCCTTTATATAGGGGTTGAGTTCTAAAGGCCTTAGATAACTAATGAATAAAATAATAATAAACTAAATATGTCTTAACTCTAATTCCTAATAAAATAAGATAATATTTTAACCCAACCTTAATTCCTAATAAAATAATAAATCTAATCCTAAAAGATAATGCATCATCCTATATTAAGTTATATTACAAATAATCAATAAAAATATTGAAAATTCGTAATATTTACAAAATCCCGTATTAATCTCGCATAAGATTTTCTGTATGCACCGTCTTCAGTAAAATGGCTATATATTGAGTTCCCAATATTGGATTGATGCGATTAAAGAACCTTTGGAAAGATAAGGGACAGGAGGTTTTATCTCCAGAAGACATGTTGACCAAATAAGATCAAGATCCCATTCAAAAAGTCGTCGTAAGTCTGCTGCTGTTCTGATCTTCTTTTCCAAAGCTTGGACGAGTGGATCATTTGGAAGAGTTATTACTTCTTCCTTTGATGTGAGCCTTGTGATGCATGTATCATCATCCCTTTCTTAAAAAAGATTCGACCTGGAATCTGAAACATTAAAGGGAGCAACATTAGAATCGTTTAATGATTCATTCACATTATACTTACCGAATAGATATAATTTGAATCTTCGAGACTTTGTTCTTCTAATAGGTTCGAGTAGAAATATTAGTCCAAAGAAGCATGTATTATGGAATCTGGTGCATGTATCATTCCCCCACTCCTCAAAAGGATTCATCCTCGAATCTGAAAATCCAAGTGAAAGAGACTTAGATGTGTTGAAAGGAAAACTTGTGAAACATTTACCAGGATCAATGTGATGTGTCTTTATGCATTTCAGTCGAGGTTTCTTCTTTGTAGAAACTAATTTCTTGTAGTCTTGAAATCCTCTTTTGCATACAAGTCTTGTAATCTGATGTTTTGGTTGAATTTCAACATGGCACCGGCCACTGTTGGCTTTCTGTATGATTATTTCAGATAATTTCTCCATGGTTTTATTAATGTGTGGCGAGAATGAGTGTTTAAAAACCATGTCAACTGGTTTGTTAAAGTAATCTCTTAAGTCTCCTAAGTGTGGTTCATGAATTAATGATTCCCAGGAGGAGATTTGTGGACTGTAGAACATGTTTAGTTGGCAAGGAAACTCATATACAAGATAAAGCTCATTAAAAGCACTTTTAAATGTATGGGTAGAAATATCAGAAATATCCGAGTTATCATGATATACATCTTTGATATGTTCAATTCTCGGAATAGTAGTATGAGTTTGATAGGTAAGAGTATACCTTCGTGGTAGTGTATCGTCTACTGTGTTTTGCTTACCTCGGTATGTTACGCACTTAAAGGAGTTGTGTTTAGTATGGATGACAACTTCACGAGCCTTACCTTGTAAGAAGGAGAAGAAGTACGTTACAATGTCATTAAAATGAGTAATAAATATTTACCTTTGGACTCTCGTAAATCATGACTCTTCATTGGTATGGCATAGTGATTAGGGCTTTCAGGTGGTAACCCGTCAGGAGGGTCACCGAGCACTATTTGACAACTCTTGGCGATGGAAGATGGTGTGGGCCAGTCTCGTGTTGCTTTTACTTTCTCATCATTTACATGGATTCCCTGTGCACGAACTATAAAGCATGTGGAGTTGTTCAAGTCATGTTTCGTCATTATGATGACGTTACGACTAAGGCTTTCATGGATGTAGTCTTTTTGTAACAAATCTAACTCTTTGGTTTCTTCGAGATTGTATGTTTGACGAGGTATGATGGAACCTTGAATTAGATTAGTTTGGTGTTGTTTTTCTTTTTCCAGTGGTAATCCGTCAGGTGGATCACCTAATTCTTCTCAAAAATCCTGTAACAAAGATGAAAACACACTAGGCAAATCCTTGTTAATGTTAGAAATTGAAACAATTGATTCTCTAAAGCGAACAAGGATGGAAGGCTGTTTGTAAAGAAGGTTCTCTCTCAATTCTTTTGTGCTCACACATAGATTTTGAGTCACTCTTTTCTTCTCACAATTAGGTTCACTCACCTCCCATGGGTCATTATTCTTTTGGCTTTTGTAACTAGTGACCTCTTTTTCTTTTGCCTCTTTCTCAGTTTTTTTCTTTTTTTGCTTTCCCTACCTCCTCACAAATTATCATTTGATCTTTAGGGTCTGGAAGTGTGTCATTCTTTGCTGGTCGTTCTTTCTCCTTGTCAGGTTTGTCATCTTTTGGTTTTTTTAGAGAAGATGGAGCAGCAGATGAGGAAGGATTTGAAGGATTACCTTGGTAAGAGGATGAAGTACCTTGGTAATGTTCTCGGAATCTCCTTTGGATTTGTATATCGATTGTCATTGCTTTCTTTAGTGTATCTTCAAGCTTTTCATACCCTTGTAGATCAAGAAGATCAATGATGTTTGAGTTTAAGCCGACGATGAATCTTGACACGGTGACCTCTTTTTTTTCGGTTATGTTAGCCCTATTGAGTAAGGGCTGCATCTCCTTATAGTACTCTTCAACTGAACTTCTACCTTGTCGAAGTCGGTCTAGTCGTAGTTTAACTTCTCGTGTATAATGTGTCGGTAGGAATCGCTTCCTCATGGTTTGTTTGAGGTCGGTCCAAGAAGTGATTGTTGGAATTTGGAAGTTCTGGATCTTTTTCCTTGTTTGCATCCACCAAGTTCGAGCATATCCTTCGAATTGTGTGGTGATGAGGTGAACTTGTTTAGCTTGGGGGCAGTCATGGTATGCGAACATTAGATCAACTTTTCCTTCCCATTCGATGTACCTGTCTGGATCATTGTCTCCTTTGAAAGACGGGATCGTGAACTTTGGTTTTACAAAGAGTTCGGGTGCTTGAAAACGTGGTTGTTCTCGCCCGCGTACCAAAAGTTTAGCATTGTTTGGTCTTGGATTCTGGTTTGGTAGATCCAGATGTGGTTTTTTTCGTTCTCTCAAGATTTCATAAAATCTTTCAACTTGAATCGTGAGTCGGGTAAGTGTGGCTAAGATAGCCGTAAGTGTCTTATTGTTATTGTCACCCATCCTGAAATCATAACACTCAAAAGAAAATTTTAAAGTAAAATAAAAATAAAATAAATTCAACAAAGCAAGAAACCTCACAAGTCACTCCAAGAAAGTAACACAACGAGAGGCAAGTAAGCCGATCTTGTACTCTTTAAAACTCACTTTACCAAGTAGTCTTTCACAGTTCGTATCGAAGTTTGATTACTAGCAAAGGCGATAAGAAAAACCTAAAAGCTCTAAGAGGCCAAACAAAGGTTAGACTCCAAGAGAACGAGAATGCAAAGAAGGAAGAAGTATGCAAACTCTTTAGTCCTACTAACACAAAGAAGATAATGTGTTAGATAATGCAAAAGAACAATAACAAGGAAAAACAAAAGAACCTAAAGCACTAAGAGTCAAAGAAAAAGGGACCAAACCAGAAAACCTAGAAAACGCTGGATCAACTTGAGCAACGTTTTTGAGGGGGTTACCGGTGTCCAAAAATTCTGAAAAATTTCTTGAATGTCTTTCGATGCGTCAAGAAACCACCTGTAAAATTTTAGAACCAAATACCGTCAGTAGTATCCAGTAGACTCTGTTGAACGGTGAGTCCTCAAACAATCTGTTTTTCTTGATCACTTTTTTCGAAGTTGTTCTTGATCTCCAAAAATTCTGATATTTTGTGTGAATGATCTCCAATATATGAAATTTCAATCTGGAAATTTAATTACGAAATTCCTCCTGTAAACTTTTCAAGAAATTCGACAAGATTCTAAACCGAATCTGCCGATGAAACTTGAATGATGTATTTGAAGGGTCCAATGAACTCAGATTGGGGTGAAATTTGGACTGGGGATTAATATTAGAATGAATATAATATATGGATAAAATCATCCCTAAATACCTTCGTTTGCAATTTTTTTAAAATTTTGGCTTTTTTTTTTTTTTTTTTGAAAAAAAATAGCAAACTAACAAGAAGGATTTAAATCTAAATTAAAATTAAATAAAAAGAACCTGAAACGCTGAATCGTTTGTGAACTAGCTCCGTTGGGATACCTTGACGGTTTTGTGTTCAAGAACAAGCAAGATTGCTTGGTTCTCTCTAAGAATCGGCCCAGCTCTGATACCAATTGAGAGGGAAGTGGTGACGGATTGATGAACTTGCTCTTGTTGAAGAATCAAACCTAGAAAGCTCTAGACTAGGTGAAGAACAAAGGGGATGAATAGGGGAAGGTGGCGACAGCAGCTAGGATTCTTTAGGGTTTCTTTTATGTGCTGGAAACAAGATAAAAATAAGATTAAAACAAGATAAAGAAAAGATAAATGAATTGCAAATAAAATAAGATAACCAAGAAATCAAAAGATCTCCCTTATAAAGGTGAACGGTAAAGATGATTGATGGTGCGAATGGATTTGTGGATAATAGATGGATAAGTGTCCTATCGAGCCCTCCTAGTCGCAATGAAAAGGCAAACACGATAAATGGCTCTAACCAACCCTCCTCGTCGTGATGAAAAGGCAAATTGGAGTGTGAAGATTAATCTCCCTCGCAAGAACTTGAAAGAACTCCAGGAGAAGAAGCTTCGAAGGCACAAGGCAATCAGCACTTGCAAAAACGAACTCTCATTGTATTATTAATCAAAGAAATCTTGAATTACAAAGTTGAATGAAACCTCCTTTATATAGGGGCTGAGTTCTAAAGGCCTTAGATAACTAATGAATAAAATAATAATAAACTAAATATGTCTTAACTCTAATTCCTAATAAAATAAGATAATATTTTAACCCAACCTTAATTCCTAATAAAATAATAAATCTAATCCTAAAAGATAATGCATCATCCTATATTAAGTTATATTACAAATAATCAATAAAAATATTGAAAATTCGTAATATTTACAAAATCCCGTATTAATCTCGCATAAGATTTTCTGCATGCATCGTCTTCAGTAAAATGGCTATATATTGAGTTCCCGATATCGGATTGATGCGATTCAAGAACCGTTGGAAAGATAAGGGACAGACGGTTTTATCTCCAGAAGCTATGTTGACAAAATAAGATCAAGATCCCATTAAAAAAGTTGTCGTAAGTCTGCTGCTGTTCTGATCTTCTTTTCCAAAGCTTGGACGAGTGGATCATTTGGAAGAGTTATTACTTCTTCCTTTGATGTGAGCCTTGTGATGCATGTATCATCGATGCATAAACTTTTCTAGAGAAAGTTCATAATGAGAATAACTTATCTGAAGAGGAAGAAGAAGTTCATAATGAGAAGAGCTTGTTCAACCTTTGTTTGATTCTATCACAGAAGGAGATGATCAGCATCAACATTTCCAGAAGTGTTCATAATGAGTAGAACTCATCTGAAGAAGGAAAAGAAATTCATAATGAGAAGATTTTGTTCAAACCTTTTGTTTGAATTCATCACTCGATGGATCAACTTTTCCAGAGAAAGTTCATAATGAGAAGAACTTATTCAACCTTTATTTGATTCTATCATAGAAGGAGATAGATCAACATCAACATTTCCAGAAGTGTTCATAATGAGAAGAACTCATCTGAAGAAGGAAGAAGAAGTTCATAATGAGAAGAACTTGTTTAACCTTGCCTTAATTCATCACATATGAAGCCAAATTAACAACCCTTCTTTTGAAGATTAGCATTTCCAGAAGGAGTTCATAATAAGAAGAACTCATTTGAAGAATGAGAAGAAATTCATAATGAAAAGAATTTGTTCAACTTTTTGCTAAATTACATCACAGAAAAAGATAGATTGTCATCCCCAGTGGAAAAGTTCATAATAAGAAGAACTAATCCCAGAGAAGAACTTGTTCAACATGGCCATCGTAATCAAGTGAAGTCAAATGGATAAAAAACTTATTATCTTTTTGTGTTTGCCCTATTCTTGTTAACATAAGAATGAGCAAAGAGGGGCAGCTGAAGATACTAATTTTTTCATCCATTTATTTTTATTATTATTATATATTATTATTATTATTATATATTATTATTAATAATCATATTATTATTAAATAAATAATATAAGCCCAATAACAAGAACCCAGACTCGATTTACAAGACCGAACAGCTAGCCTAAGAGTAACCCTAAAATACAACTAGGGTTTACATCCCATGCACCCATCTGCCGCTTCTATCAACCATTGGATCTGAGAGATCCAACGGTCCACAGGATGCCAGCATGAAGCCCTAGGGTTTCATAACCCTAAGTTATCATTCAGTCGCCACTACTTCCAGAATGGCCACGTCACCGTTTCCCTTGCTGCCACCACCCCGCCTCCTCAGGAAGTTGCTGCCACCGCTTCACTAGAATGCTCAAGAAGATCCAACTGCCCCTCCACTTTGCAACTCTATGTTGAGTCACCACCATAGTTCGGTGACTCACCGAAGAGCCCCTTTTTGAACTGGTCCGAGGCCATCACCATGGTGGCTATAAAGCCACTAAACCTGCAAAAGAGAAAAAGAGAGGATGTAGAGAGGAACCCGAGAGAAAGCAAACAACCAACAGAGCAGAACAAAACAGCAACCAACGGCAAAACAGAACATCAAATAGAAAAATAAAGGAAATAGATCGAGAAACTTACAAGTGATCATCGGAGAGCCTCCCCACGCCAACGGAAATCGTTGGATTTCAAAGGTAAAACTATAAATCTAGGCTATTTGAGAGACTTTTAGAACTAAGGAAGGCCGGATTTGGTTTGAGGACCAAATAAGCTTCGATTTGGGATGAAACACGGCGGCAGGCCGGAAACTGAAATCCCTCTATTGTAGAGAGAAGACAGAGAGAAAATTCCTTCTCTCATTTAGAGAGAGAAAATTCCTTCTCAATTTTAGAGAGAGAAAATGTCTTCTCAAGTTTAGAGAGAGAAGGAAAAGAGGAAAAGAGGAAAAAAGAGTAAACCCTTTCCGCGATATCTGCAGTTTTGTAACTTTACGAGTTGATCACTTAAATTGAGTTATAATCATTTTAATTTAGTATCTTAATTTTATTTTATTATAATTCAGTCATTACATTGTTTATATAATATTTAGGATAAATAATGTATTTAGCCCTTATAATTTTTATAATTTACATTTTAACCCAAATTAATTAAATAAGGCTAAATTACATTATTAGCACTTAGTTTTTTTTATTTCGAGTTAGAGCCTTTAATTTTGATAAATTTTATTTTAATCATTATTTAATAATTAAAGGTTAATTACACTATTAGTAATTATATTTTTATAATACTTAGAATAAGGGCCATTAATTTATATATTTTATATTTTAATCCCTAAATAGTTTGATATTTTTCATTTAATATATTTTGCATTTTAATATTATTGCTTTTAATTTCTTTTATTTTGATTTTGATTATTTTGTTTTGTTTTATTATTATTTTTGATATATGTTTAAATTATTATTTTCATTATTATTTTATTATTATCTTAAGTCGTATAAATATATTTATTTATTCTATTTGTTTTCTATTAAAATCCTAGTTATAAATTTAATTTTATAAATTACTTTTAAGAAAAAAAATCATATTTTAATATATATTTATTTTTCAATATTAAGAAAGGGCAGTCTTAAAGCTACTAGATATCTATTTTCTGATATTTTTAAATAAATAAATAATTTATTTATATATATATATAAATATATTAATCTATTTTTAATAAATGTTTTATTAATATTTATTTATATTTTAATATTAAGAGAAGAGATGCCTTAAAGCACCTAGAAGTCTTTTTCTGATATTTATAAATAAATAAATATATATATATATATATATATATATATATATAAATTAATAGATTTTCTTAAAATTATGATAATAAATTTGAAATAACAAGATTATAAATTAAATATATTTGAATATTTAAATTTCAAATAATAGAGACAATTAATAATTAATGAGTACCAATTTTGGCCGTTTTAGGGGTGCTAATCCTTCCCTAAACGTAACTTACCACAATTTTTTTTTAATTTTTTGGTTATACATAGATCAGTTTTTCTTTTAAATTATATTTTCTTAAAAACTATTGTAAAAGATTATTTTTAGGTATTTGACTTACCTAACCAAAAAAGGTCAATGACGACACCCAAAATATTTCTTAACTCAAAATTATTTATTTATTCATTTTTATTTTTCCCGCCAAATAAAATTTTGTGCCCAGGCGAAAACCGGTTACGACACTTCCCATTATTGAACAAGTTAAAGAGGGATCGAGTTCAGAGTATACTGTAGATCAGGATGGCATTTTTTCCTTTCACGGTCGTTATTGTGTCAATAAAGATGATAAGTTGAGGCGGGTTATTCTTCAGGAGGATCATAGTAGTCCTTATGCTATGCATCCTGGCGGGGATAAAATGTACAATAATCTCAAAGAGCGCTACTTTTGGACTGGTATGAAAAAGAATATTTTAGATTTTATGATGAGGTGTTTGATTTGTCAGCAGGTTAAGGTAGAGCACCAATATCCATCTGGATTATTACAATCAATTAAGATTCCTGAATGGGAATGGGCGCGCATTACGATGGACTTCGTTACTGGTCTTCCTCTGACTCCTTCCAAAAAGGATTCTATTTGGGTGATTATTGATCGACTCACTAAGTAACACACTTTATCCCTATTCGGGTTAATTATTCTCTGGACAAACTGGCTAGATTGTACATTTCATAGGATACTAAATATTTTAATGAGACGATATCTGATGTTCGGAATACTGTTTATTTGATATTTGAGTTATTGCATATTTCTGATACGATTTTTGGTTAAGGTGTTTTATACCTGATTTCTGAATATATATTGATTATTGTTTCACTCTATATATGTTTATTACTGTCATTAGGGGTATTATTGAAGGAAATATTTCAGGCTCCTTTGTTGTGTGCTCAGGGTAAGTCCTTACTGGTGTACAGATGGGTGTATGGTTCTGGGGAACCTACACATTTTGGTGATCGGAGTGATTAGATGGGGCAGTTATTACCGCATGCTCCTCAACTTTGTGCTTAGGGCAAGTCCTTAATGGTGTGCAGGTGGGTGTATGGTTCTGTAGAACCTACACATTCTAGTGATTGGATGGGATTAGTGTTCATGTTTTTAAAACAAGTTTGATAAAATGATTTTATTGAAATATTTTATCTGTATGTTTATTTTTACACTGTATGGAGCACACTTGCTTTTTAGCTCATTTTGTAAATTTTACCATTTTCAGATAACAATAGACCGTATACTAGCAGATTTGGCATCAGGGGAGATCAACTACTTTTACTCGTACGAATGAATACCTCTACATGTTTTTAAGTTGTATTTGGTAACATGTATTT
Source organism: Hibiscus syriacus (assembly GCF_006381635.1). Lineage (NCBI taxonomy): Eukaryota > Viridiplantae > Streptophyta > Magnoliopsida > Malvales > Malvaceae > Hibiscus > Hibiscus syriacus. Next base: position 1,975,136 of record NW_024062603.1, on the reverse strand, counting down.
TGCTATTGTTTTGGATATAACCATATTATCGATATTTTGATCCGTATTACTTTTAATGTTTTATAAGTTGTTTTTAAATATAAATAGAATTTCTGAATGAGATATGTGACTGCTTAGGTTTTCGCCAAATTGTTTAATTACAATTTTTTTCCGGGATGTTACAACCTTAGAGTGGGGAGTCAAATTGGAGAGGGGTCGATTTGTCTTTGTCGGAGGTCGCCAGAGTGTGAAAAAATCAAAAGATCACGGGGCTTTTCGGGTCTTTAGGCATTTTTTTAGGAAGTTTTGGCTTTAGATCTATGCTTGAGAGGAAGGATCAGAGTGAGGCTTTGTTTTTGGCTTGACTTAGGGTTTTCGAAAGTAGTGTGTGGCGATCGGACAGTGGTCAGAGTCGGTGTAGGGAGTCGACAGTGCGCTGGCCGAGGAAAGAAAAGAAAAGAGAGATTTTTTTGGTTTTTTTATAAATCTGTTTGAAATGGAAAAAAAGGAAAAATGACTTTTATAGAAAAATTTTGGGTAAAGTCATGCTTAGGTCCCCTGACTTTAAGCACAATTTTACAAAATAGTCACCTGTAAGGACTGAAATATATATTTACCCATTTCCATGTATGTTTTATAATTTATGGGATAATTTTTTAGTCCCCCTAACTTTAGCTTATTTTGTATGTTGGTCACATGTAGAGACAAATTCTATAAGTTACCCACTTTTGTTCATGTTATATATTTTAGGGTTATTTGCATATTAATCCCTCCATGTTTAGTGTGTTTTTGCTTTTCAATCATGTGTAGTGACGATTTATTTATTTTAATGTTTTTAGACTGATTAGGTAATTTATCCATTTTTGTTCGAATGCATGTTTTAGGCTACAAAGAAACGAATAATTGCAAAATAGTCCCTGTAGTTTCTGCATGTTTATATTTTGAACTATAATCTATTTTTTTATTTAATTTAATTTGGCTATGCAATTTTATTTTATTTTAATTTGGTCTCCATGTCTTATTTATTTTTATCCTTTGTAAATTTAACACTTATTATAAAAAATGTTCATTTTAGTAACTTTTGCACTTTATTTTATTTTAATTTTTGACATAATGATTTGACTGTTTATATTTTAGTCCTATTTTAATTTAATTTTATTTTAGTTTTTGCATGTTCCTTGAATGTTATTTTATAAGGGAAATTATGATTTCTCGTGGCAATGTTTGGGAGTTCGGACATGATATAAACTCTTGATTGAGTTATTGAGACCAGAAAAACATGTTGATATTAAACCTCACCTTCATATTCATGATGTCATGAAATCTACCATCATAGTTGGAAAAAACACAAGTTGACAGATATTAAGAGATTGAAAACGTCAATATTCCAACCGACTTATTTAAAACATGTTCTCCGATCGACTTCTTCCATACATTATTTTTTTGGTTACATCTTCTGTAACAACCATATCCCATATACCTTTCCATACACGAAATACGTATGTCACGTCACTTTTAAAATATTCCTTTTTTAAAAACCCTTAATATTTTGTTTCCAGATTTTCGTAAAATATGCCATTTTTTAAAATAAAGCCAAACATTAATTGAAATGTGATAAGTGGTTCTACTTAAATACAATTCTGAGCATTTATCATACTTTAATTACATGCCAACTAAATTTTCAAAAGGAATAGGATTGTCCTAACGTTACTAACGGGTCAACATTAATTGATGATCGCTGTTGCTACTGCTGCACTCCTTACGCAACTAATATTTGCCTTTACCTACGCGTGAAATCAACCCACATTAAATATTTATTTAGTGAGACATAATACTGTTAAGATAGCACAATCTATACAGAAGTATTTTATAACTATTGAATGAGGAATTAAATTTCATATTCTGTAATTCTTTCATACAATTATTAGAATTATTCTTAGTAAACCCAGCATACTTATCCTTCTGCATATTATTCCCCATTATTCTTTATTTTCCCTTTGTACATTAAATGAGAAATTAATATACATGTATTGTATCAAAATGCCAATTGATCATGTATCTTTTATAATCATCATGGGCGGCTCCTTAAATACTGTTAACACACCATTTTGTATTTACATTTGGGCATCCCTTCATGCCCATTATGTATTGTTTACGTTTTCTTTTATGTCATTCATTCTTACTAACTATGCATTGATGTATAATTTATATATATATACATAGCATTCTTTCATACCACTTTTGCATAGTTTATATCATAATGCATTATAATTCCTTTAGTCTTTTACCCAAAGGCATTTAGCCTTTCATCTAACTTGCATTAATCATTTATTTTTAAATAGATTTTTCTCTAATGATTATTCATATTATCAATTAACTAATTAATTTAATTGTAAATTCTATAGTTTACACCTGTAGTGCCAAAACAGTCGTTCCCCAAGCATTTCTATAATTTACATGGGTTGCACACCCACTACCAATATGAAAGTTCATAAACTTATGATGAATTTTCTTAGTTTTGAACTAATTTGTATCATCCATAAGGATTAGATAAGTCTCTATTATTGAAACCAAACTTCTTTCATAATTCTAATCATAAATATCCATAGTATGTTCAACATAACTTTCTTTCTTATACATTTTTCTTTTCATTTTTCTTTAGTAACTATTCGTTAATTTCAATTATGGCATCCTTTATTGCCTTAATGCAACCGTTCATGTTTTTTTAGTTATGACATACTTTTATGCCTTAATGCGTCATTTCATGCATTTTTAGTTATGTAATTCTTTCATGCCTATAATGTACCCATATGCATTATTATTTTGGCATCCTTTAATGCCTATAATGCACCCATATGCATTATTATTTTGGCATCCGTTCAAGCCTATAATGCACACATATGTATTATTATTTTGGCATCCATTCATGCCAATATTGCACTCATATGCATTATTATTTTGGCATCCGTTCATGCCTATAATGCACCCATATGCATTATTATTTATTCATTCATTTTAGAGCAGTTCATACTCTAAAACTTAATCACAATATCTTTTCCACACATGAAATAAAAACATATTAACTAAAGTACAACATACATTAAAATTAAAATATTCTAACTTGACTCATTACGAATTGTCTTCATCTCTATTGCATACAGTAAATGTACTCACCTGGATTGCCTCGCTAATATATACAAAACGCAAAGTTAATTACTCATGTACTTTGCCTTTGCCTTTTGTTTTGCTTGACTCGGGAGCTTGATTTTGATCTACTCAAGTATCCATATAGACATATACAATATCAATTGATAGTATATTTCCTAACATTTATACTAAAATATTACTCAAGAGTACATGTTATTATATTTTCTATAACAATCATAGCTTATCGTCATATTTCTAACTCAATAGTATCGATACCACTACCATGGTATCGATACTACTATACTATGGTACCGATACTCCATCATGGTACCGATACCATTTATGCATTCTATTAACAATGGTATCGATACCATCCTCATAGTATCGATACCCCTCTCTTTGTATTGATACTGCTTGCATAGGTATCGATACTACTCAACGGATTCTATTGATTTTAAGCCTATAGTATCGGTACTGTTCTATCAGTACCGATACCCGTGCCCAGAATTCTAGTTTTTAACTCGATTATCACCCAAACTGGGTCCAATTTCATTATAATTACACCATTCAATACTATTAAACTCTTCTTTACTTATTCATACTAACTTTCCTTCATTTAGCTACTTAAAACATCTAACATCCTTCAAAATCAATGGATTCTAAGAATCACACTACATTTTCTTGTTTTTAAACTCATCCAATGCTTTCAATCTTTCATTTACCTCTTTGAAAAGTCAAAACTTCTAATAAACATCAATAAACACTCTTATCTTAATATATCATTTCAAAACCCATTTTCTTTAATCTCTAATATATCATTCATATCTTTGTTTTAATCCTATTTAACCCTCTCATTAGCTTATATATCACTTGAGGTTGCAAGAACCAACCAAAATCGAAAGGAAACATTAACTAGATGAAACTTACCTTAAACTATGGAGGAGGATACTTAACCACGAGAAAAAGAAAAATGAGAGAAAAATGACTAAGCATAATATTTCACTTCCCCTTCCTCTTAAATCCCCAACTCTAAATGGGATTTAAATTCATTTCATTCTAAAAGACTAAAATCCCTTTTTAATATTACAATTCTTACTAATTGGTGTTACTTGATCATTTATTATACTTTACTACTTATTCAATTTAGTCTTCAAATTAATTCCAAACTAATTATTATAATTCTCCCCCTTAAGAAAATTCATCCTCGAATTTAAAGACTTTATGCATTTACCATAATACTTCAACTAAAGAAATAGTTTTGTTACGTGGTTTCTGTATTTCTATAGTCCAAATATGTATTGGTTCTTTTTCATAATTCAATTTTAATAAAATCTCATTACCCAAAGTAAGAACATGTAATGGATTTGATTGGTCATTAATAAGCAATAACACCTAAAACATTATAGGTCTTGTCCATTTCGGGAGACAAAAGCTAACTGATAAAATCTTTTAAGGTTCAATAATTCTCGGACTCAATCCAAATCGCAATACTTCATTCCAAAACGATACTTTCATTGAAACTTTATCACTTTCTTGCTACACAACTACTTTTCTCTTTAGATCATTATAAGACTTTTGTAATAGCACAACTATAGCGTCGCTCCCTATACAATTAATGACATCAAATTTTTAATCTACTCAACTACGGCTGACTCTAAATCATACATAGATAATTCCTATTGTGAGTCTTTAACTTTATTGAGGCATATGCCACAACCTTACCTTTATGCATAAGCACACTTCCCTACCCGTTGATAGATGCATTAGTAAAAACCACACAATCTTTACCCAAATTAAGTTGTATAAACATTGGTATCTCTGTTACAATCCTCTTTAATATTTCAAAACCCTCTTGACTTTTTTATGTATTCTACAAAAAGACATATATTTCCTTAAAACATGAATATCAACAAAGCTAACGTCGAAAAGTTTTTCACTAAGCTTCGATAGTAAATAGCAGGCCCCAAAGAAATATATACTTCAGGATCATTCTTTAGGAGTTTCCAAATTACTACAACATGAGTTTTTCTTAAGATCTACTCTTTTACCTTATGCCGAAACAACATGGTCAAAGGAAACGATCTCTGTTAACCAATGTTTCACATTTGAATAGTTTGTCAAACAAGTTCTTCTCTCAAAAAGTGTTATTTAACTGTCAAAATCTATGTATAACCACATATATTTATCTTTCTTTTCGCTAATATCACACATAATTCCCAAGATGAAATACTCGAGTTGATAAAACTTTGATCAATCAACTCTTAAAATTGAGTCTCTAATTCTCTTGACCCACTTAAGTCATTTAATACTAAATCATAGAAACATGTTCAATACCTTAATAAATATTATCCTTGAATTCCAACTCTCGATATAGAGGTAACTTAATAAATTTACCTGAAAAGTCATCTATAATTTCCCATATTTTTTTTTGAAATTATCAAACAATTTTACTTTAATTATTTTAGTATCTATCTCATTAAGCATAAAAGTTATATATATATATATATATATATATATATATATATATATATATATCTTTCTGACATAAGTTTCTTCACAATCATTATCGATATCACCTTGAACGATGATTTTACTTTCTCTCTAAAAGCTATAATTTCCATAGCCTCTACATCTTTCTGAAATAGTCATCTCTAGCGACAAACAACTTATAGTGAATATGGTTTTAACTTATAAATGATAATTTCATCAGGTTTACCGGAAACATAGCCCCTGGAATCTTTATCAATTGTTTACTACCTGTCCAACTCATCTTTGTAACATGACCCACTAGGTTTTATTGCTATCATCTCACTCGAGATTAAGTTAAATAGAATACTTTTAATTTAAAATCTTTCATTTCCTTCTTGAGAAAATTGGTGTAACCTTTCAGATCTATTTAAAATATTCACAAGCAATTGAAACATTTTCTCTCTTGACTATGGAAGTCTAACTATCCACATTATTAAATAATAAGTCTTGACAACTTTGTAGCAATAACCTCATAGTAGTTAATGCAAAAATTACACTAGTAACCAAATTTACTCTTAAACAAACTCATAATCACTTGATCCACTAATAATTCATCTTTCTATAGGCTTTTAGCGGTCAATGTATTTACCACTTACACCTTCACTCTTACTCAAATTAACAACGCTTTGAACAATTTAATGTTTCACATAAATATTTCTCAATTAATTAAGCTTACTGGAAGAAATCTCGGAATCATCACTATATTCAAAAATCTCCTATGGATCCTCATCCGATTCTACTTCTCTTGTAAACCGTTCAAAATTTTTAATAAATTCCTCAAATGTAGAATCATCTCTAAACACTGGGGCATTCCTTCCACATAATGGAGGAAAATCCCTAGCAACTTCTACCCTTTTACGGTATGATACTAAAAGCATGTCGAATTCTCTTGGTTCGATTTTAATCTCGACCTTATTTTCAATATCATCTACTTTCTTACCTTAGTCCTTAGTTACCGACATATATTAGGACATACATAAGAATAACACTCAAGTAAATAAGGAGTGACATCAATCACCCTCTAATTGACACCATATCAGTAACTTTGACAATCTTAATGGCATGTAATCATTCTTACATTAAAATACATTCGATTTCGGTCGAGAATCGGCTAAATCTACAGCTCTAATACCAATAAATGTAACACTCATATCCCATATACCTTTATGTACACAAAATACATATGTCACATCACTTTTAAAATATTTTCTCTTTTAAAACCCCGTAAAATTTTGTTTCCAGATTTTCGTAAAACATAATTTTTTTAAAATAAAGCCATACATTAATTGAAATATGATAATAGGTTATACTTAAATATAATTCCAAGAATTTTTCATACTTTAATTACATACCAACTAAATTTTCAAAAGGAATAAGATTGTCCTAACGTTACTAATGGGTCAACCTTAATTGATGATTGATGTTCCTACTGTTGCACTCCTTACGCAACTAATCTTTGCCTTTACTTATGCGTGAAATCAACCCACATTAAGTATTTACTTAGTGAGACATAATACTGTAAAAATAGCACAATTTATACATAAGTATTTTATAACTATTGAATGACGAATTAAATTTCATATTTCGTAATTCTTTCATACAATTATCGGAATTATTCTTAGTAAACCCAACATACTTACCCTTCTGCATATCATTCCCCATTATTCTTTATTTTCCCTGTGTACATTAAATGATAAATTAATATACATGTATTGCACCAAAGTACCAAATTTTCATGTATCTTTTATAATCATCATGGGAGGCTCTTTAAATACTATTAACACACCATTTTTATTTACATATGGGCATCCCTTCATGTCCATTATGTACTGTTTACGTTTTCTTTTATGGCATTCATTCTTACTAACTATGCATTGATTTACATTTATATATATATATATATACATAGCATCCTTTCATACCACTTTTGAACCGTTTATATCAGAATGCATTATAATTCCTTTAGTCTATTACCCAAAGGCATTTAGCCTTTCATCTAACTTGCATAATTGACACCTTTCTGCCAATTGCACAGCTATGCCATTAATCTTTTATTTTTAAACAGATCATTCTCTAATAATTATTCATATTATCTATTAACTAATGAATTTCATTATAAATTCTATATTTTACACCTGTAGCGCTAAAACAATCATTCGCTTAACATTTTTATAACTTACATGGGTTGCACACCTACTAACAATATGAAAATTCATAAACTTATGATGAATTTTATTAGTTTTTTAAGTAATTTGTATCATCCATAAGGATTAGATAAGTCCCTATTATTGAAACCAAACTTCTTTCATAATTCTTATCATAAACATCCATAGTATGCCCAACATAACTTTCTTTCTTATGCATTTTTCTTTAGTAATTATTCATTAATTTCATTTATGGTATCCTATCATGCCTTAATGCATATGTTCATGCTTTTTTTTAATTATGGCATCCTTTTATGCCTTAATGTATCATTTCATGCATTTTTAGTTATGACATTCTTTCATGCCTATAATGCACCCATATGCATTATTATTTTGGCATCCTTTCATTCCTATAATGCACCCATATTCATTATTATTTTGAAATCCTTTCATGCCTATAATGCACCCATATGCATTATTATTTTGGCATCCGTTCATGGCTATAATGCACCCATATGCATTATTACTTTGGCATTCGTTCATGCCTGTAATGCACCCATATGCATTATTATTTGTTCATTCATTTTAGAGGAGTTCATACTCTAAAACATATTCACAATATCCTTTCCATTCATGAAATAAAAACATATTAACTAAGGTACAACATACATTAAAATTAAAATATTCTAACTTTACTCATTACGAATTGTCTTAATCTCGATTGCATACAGTAATGTACTCACCTGGATTGACTCGTTACTATATAGAAAACGCAAAGTTAATTACTCATGTACGTTTCCTTTGCCTTTTGTTTTGCTTGACTCGGGAGCTTGATTTTGATCTACTCATGCATCTATACAGACACATATAATATCAATTGTTACTATATTTCCTAACAATTATACTTAAACATTACTCAAGAGTACAAATTATTATATTTTATATAACAATCTTAGCTTATCGTCACATTTTTGACTCAATAGTATCGATACCCCTACCATGGTATCGATACTACTATACTATGGTACCGATACTCCATCACGATACTGATACCATTTCTGCATTCTGTTAATAATGGTATCGATAACATTCTCATAGTAACGATACCCCTCTCTTGGTATCGATATTGCTTGTATAGGTTTCGATACTACTCAGCGGATTCTACTGATTTTACACCTATAGTATCAGTATTGTTCTATCAGTACTGATACCCATGCCCTGAATTTCTAGATTTTAACTCAATTATCACCCAAACAGGGTTTAATTGCATTATGATTACACCATACAAAACTATTAAACTCTTCTTTACTTATTCATACTAACTTTCCACCATTTAGCTACTTAAAACATCTAGCATCCTTCAAAATCATTGGATTATAAGAATCACACTACATTTTCTAACTTGTTTTTAAACTCATCCAATGCTTCCAATCTTTTATTTACCTCTTTTACAAGTCAAAACTACTAATAAACATCAATAAACACTCCTATGTTAATATAACATTTCAAAACCCAATTTCTTTAATCTCTAATATATCATTCATATCTTTGTTTTATTCCTATTTAACACTTCCCTTAGCTTACATATCACTTAAAGTTGCAAGAACCAACCAAAATTGAAAGGAAACATTAACTAGATGAAACTTACCTTAAGCTATGGAAGAGGATACTCAACCACGAGAAGAAGAAGATTAAGGATATAAAAATGACTGAGCATAATATTTCACTTTCCCTTCCTCTTAATACTAATTGGTCTTACTTAATCATTTCTTATACTTTACTACTTATTCAATTTAGTCTTCCAATTTTTAATTCCTTTCAAATTAATCACTAACCTACTATTTGGGGTATTACAATTCTCCCCCTTAAGAAAATTCATCCTCGTATTTAAAGACTTTATGCGTTCACCATAATACTTCAAATAGAGAAATCGTTTACTTACATGGTTTATGTATTTCTCTAGCCCAAATATGTATTGGTTATTTTTCATAATTCAATTTTAATTGAATCTCCATTTCCCAAAGGAAAAACATGTAATGGATTTGATTTGTCATTAATAAGAAATAACACCTTAAACATTATAGGTCTTGTCCATTTCGGGGGACAAAAGCTAACTGATAAAATCTATTAAGGTTCAATAATTCTCGAACTCAGTCCAAATCATAATACTTCCTTCCAAAGTGATACTTTTAGAAAAACTTTATCACTTTCTTGCTACTCAACTACTTTTCTCTTTAGATCAGCATAAGACTTTTGTAATTAGCACAACTATAGCACTGCTCACTATACAATTAATGACAAAATATTTTAAGGTAATCGACTACTACCGACTCTAAATCATACGTAGATAATTTCTATTGTGATTCTTTAACTTTATTGAGACATATGCCATAACCTTACCTTTGTGCATAAGCACACTTCCTAATCCGTTGATAGATGCATTAGTAAAAACCACATAATCTTTACCCAACGCAAGTTGTATAAACAGTGGTATCTCTGTTACAGTCCTCTTTAATATTTCAAAACTCTCTTGACTTTTTTCATTAGACAAAAAGACATATCTTTCTTTCAAACTTGAATAGCAGCAAATCTAACGTCAATTTTTTTTACTAACCTCCGATAGTAAACAACTAACCTCCGATAGTAAACAACATGAGTTTTTATTAAGATCTACTCTTTTACCTTATGCGAAAATAACATGGTCAAAGGAAACCATCTCTGTTAACCAATGTTTCACATTTGAATAGTTTTGCAAACAAGTTCTCCTCTCGAAGAGTCTTATTTAAGAGTTCAGATCTATGTATAACCATATATATTTATCTTTTTTTTCCCTAATAACACACATACTTCCCACGTTGAAATACTCGAGTTGATAAAACTTTGATCAATCAACTCTTATAATTAAGTCTCTAATTATCTTGACTCACTTAATTCATTTAATACTAAATCATAGAAACATGTTCAATACCTTAATAACTATTAACCTTGAATTCCACCTTTCGATATGGAGGTAACTCAATAAATTTACCTGAAAAGACATCTATAATTTCCCACATTTGTTTTGAAATTATCCAACAATTATACTTTAATTATTTGAGTATATATCACATTAACCAAAAAAGTTATACATATATATATCTTTCTGACATCATTTTCTTCACAATTATTATCGATGTCACCTTGAGCGATGGTTTTACTTTCTCTGAAAGCTATAATTTCCATAGCCTCTGGATCTTTCTGAAATAATCGTTTCTAGAGACAAACAACTTATATTCAATATAATTTTAACTTATCAAATGATAATTTTATTAGGTTTACCGGAAACATATCCCCTGGAATCTTTATCAATTGTTTAATACATGTCCAACTCATCTTTGCACCATGACCAACTAGGGTTTATTGCTATCATCTCACTCGAGATTAAGTTAAATAAAATACATTTATTTTAAAATCTTTCAATTCCTTTTTGAGAAAATTTGTGTAACCTTCCAGATCTATTTAAAATATTCTCGAGCAATTGAAACATTTTCTCTCTCGACTATGGAAGTCTATCTATCCACATTATTAAATAATAAGACTTGACAAATTTGTAGCAATAACCTCATAGTTGTTAATGCAAAAATTACACTAGTAACCAAATTTACTCTTAAATAAACTCATAATCACTTGATCCACTAATAATTCATCTTTCTATAGGCTCTTAGCGGTCAATGTATTTACTGCTTACTCCTTTTTTCTTACTCAAATTAACAACACTTTGAACAATTTAATTTTTCACATAAATATTTCTCAATTAATTAAGCTTACCTGAAGAAATCTCGGAATCATCACTATATTTAAAAATCTCCTCTGGATCATCATCCGATTCTACTTCTCTTGTAAACCGTTCAAACTTTTTAATAAATTCCTCAAATACGGAATCAACGCTAAACACTGGGGAATTTCTTCCACATAATGGAGGACAACTTCTACCCTTTTACGACATGATACTAAAATCATGTTGAATTCTCTTAGGTCGATTTTAAGCTCGACCTTATTTTTAATATCATCTACTTTCTTACTTATGTCCTTAGTTTCCGACATCTATTGGGACATACATAAGAATGACACTCAAGATAATAAAGAGTGACACCAATCACCCTCTAATTGACACCATATCAATAACTTTGACAATCTTAATGGTATGTAATCATTTTTACATTAAAATACATTTGATTTCAACTGAGAATCGACTAAACCTGCAGCTATGATACCAATAAATGTAACACTCATATATTGTATACCTTTCCGTATACAAAATACAGATGTCACATCACTTTTAAAAATATTTCATCTTTTAAAAACCCTTAAAATTTGTTTCCAGATTTTCATAAAACATAACATTTTTAAAATAAAGCCAAAAATTAATTGAAATATGATAATAGGTTGTACTTAAATATAATTCCGAGTATATTTCATACTTCAAATACATGCCAACGACATTTTCAAAAGGAATAAGATTTTCCTAACGTTATTGACGGGTCAACCTTAATTGATGATCGTTGTTGCTATTGCTGCACCCCTTACGCAAATAATCATTGCCTTTACCTATGCGTGATATCAACCCACGTTAAGTATTTACTTAGTGAGACATAATACTATAAAGATAGCACAATTTATACATAAGTATTTTATAACTATTGAATGATGAATTAAATTTCATATTCTATAATTCTTTCATATAATTATCGGAATTATTCTTAGTAAACCCAACATACTTATCCTTCTGTATATTATTCCCCATTATTCTTTATTTTCCATGTGTACATTCAATGAGAAATTAATATACATGTATTGCATCAAAGTGCCAATTGATCATGTATCTTTTATAATCATCAAGGGCGACACCTTAAATACTGTTAACACACCATTTTTTATTTTCATTTGGCCATCCCTTCAAGCCCAGTATGTAATGTTTACGTTTTCTTTTATGACATTCATTCTTACTAACTATGCATTGATTTACATTATATATATACACATAGCATCCTTTTATACCACTTTTGTACCTTTTATATCAAAATGCATTATAATTCCTTTAGTCTTTTACTCAAAGGCATTTAGCCTTTCATCTAACTTGCATACTTGACACATTTCTACCAAATGCACAACTAGGCCATTAATCTTTTATTTTTAAATAGATCATTCTCTAATAATTATTCATATTATCAATTAACTAATTAATATCATTATAAATTCTATAGTTTATACCTGTAGTACCAAAACAATCATTCCCTAAACATTTCATTAATTTACATGGGTTGCACACCCACTACTAATACAAAAATTCATAAACTTATCATGAATTTTCTTAGTTTTTGAACTAATTCGTATCATCCATAAGGATTAGATAAGTCCCTATTATTGAAACCAAACTTTTTTCATTTTTTTTATCATAAACATCCATAGTATGTCCAACATAACTTTCTTTCGTATACATTTTTCTTTTAATTTTTCTTTAGTAATTATTCGTTAATTTCATTTATGGCATCCTTTCATGCCTTAATGTTTCCGTTCATGCATTTGTAGTTAAGACATCCTTTTATTCCTTAATGAATCATTTCATGCATTTTTAGATATGGCATTCTTTTATGCCTATAATGCACCTATATGCATTATTATTTTGGCATTTTTCCATGCCTATAATGCACCATATGAATTATTATTTTAGCATCCATTCATGCCTATAATGCACCCATATGCATTATTATTTCGGCATCCGTTTATGCCTATAATGCCCCCATATGCATTATTATGTTTGCATCCGTTCATGCCTATAATGCACCCATATCCATTATTATTTTGTTTATTTGTTTAGAGCAGATCATGCTCTAAAACTTATTCACAATATCCTTTTCATACATGAAATAAAAACATATTAACTAAGGTACTACATACATTAAAAATAAAATATTCTAACTTGACTCATTATGAATTGTCTTCATCTCAATTGCATACAATAAATGTACTCACCTGGATTGCCTTGCTACTATATCCAAAACGCAAAGTTAGTTACTCAGGTACTTTGCCTTTTCCTTTTGTTTTGAGTGACTCGGGAACTTGATTTCGATCTACTCAAGCATCCATTTAGACACATACAATATCAATTGTTAGTATATTTCCTAACAATTATACTTAAACATTACGCAAGAGTACATATTATTATATTTTCTATAACAATCATAGCTTATTGTCACGTTTCTGACTCAATAGTATGGATACCCCTACCATGGTATTGATACTACTATACTATGGTACCAATACTCCATGACGGTATCGATATCATTTATGTATTCTGTTAATAATAGTATCGATACCATCCTCATAGTATCGATACCCCTCTCTTGGTATCAATACTGCTTTCATAGGTATCGATACTACTCAATAGATTCTACTGATTTTAAGCCTATAATATCATTACTGTTCTATCAGTACCGATACTCGTACCTAGAATTTCTAGTTTTTAAATCGATTATCACCCAAATGGGGTCCAATTTCGTTATGGTTACATCATATAATACTATTAAACTCTTCTTTACATATTCATACTAACTTTCCATCATTTAGCTACTTAAAACATCTAGCATCCTTTAAAATCACTAGATTCTAAGAATCACACTACATTTCTAACTTGTTTTTAAACTAATCCAATGCTTCTAATCTTTCTTTTACCTCGTTGACAAGTCAAAACTACCAATAAACATCAATAAACACTCATATCTTAATATATCATTTCAAAAGCCATTTTCTTTAATCTCTAATATCTCATCCATGTCTTTATTTTAATCCTATTTAACCCTCCCCTTAGCTTACATATCACTTAAGGTTGCAAGAACCAACCAAAATCGAAATGAAACATTAGCTAGATGAAACTTACCTTAAGATATAGAGGAGGACACTCAACCACAGGAAGAAGAAGAATGAGAGAAAAATGACTAAGCATAATGTTTCACTTTCCCTTCCTCATAAATCCCTAACTCTAAATGAGTTTTAAATTCATTTCATTCTAAAAGACCAAAATGCCCTTTTAATATTACAATTCTAACTAATTGGTCTTACTTAATCATTTCTTATATTTTACTACTTATTTTATTTAGTCTTCTGAAATTTTAATTCCTTTTAAATTAATCACTGACCTACTATTTGGGGTATTACATCTTCCATACATTATTCAATATATCTTACTGAAGAAAATTAATTTTTAATGTCCTATATAAACCTTTTTTTCAAACCTTCATCGCATATTTTTTTGCCCAAAATTAATTTAAAAGGTTTTAACATCACATCCTATTCAAACTCAAATTTAAGGTAATTTTATTTTAATTAATACTTTATTTCTCTTAAAGCACCCAAATTATTTTAAAATGACTCTTATTTCGATCACATGGAACTAAGGCACCTTCTCTAAAATGCATCGTTTGAAAAGTGTTCCCACCTTGAGCACGTTTACCTATATGGCAGATCATCCGATAATTTCTCCCATATTAATGTCACCAAAGCCAAAAAAAAGGAAGTAAAAAATAACAGGTAAAAAAAAGTATACAAGTACTAACCAAATGACAATGTATATACACATGTATAAGCTTTGTTTTCAAATGTAAACAAATTATATCTAAACACTTTATAAAAAAAACTTCATATACAAACAATATGAGATTTATCATGATAAAAGTCTTGTATTGTTTTTATATGAATATTTTTAAAGTGATTAAATGTAGTTTTTTTCATACATATAACTATTGAGTGATTGAAGATATGGTCTATACATATGTGTCGTTACTTTTACCGGCCAATCGGGTTGTACTCATGCAATTAAAAAATTTATCACACGTGTTGTCTCTATTTTATTAAAATACGTATAATTTTTAACCAATTATTTTTCACTTGTTTCATTTTAGTCTTGAGCGACTAGAAACTAGCTCCTTGCTACTATGTTAAGATAGACTGCAATCGATTTTGAATTGGTTTTTGAACCCAATATCTTTTTTTCGTGGAGTTGAGATTGAATTTGAAGAGATTTGACTGGCAGATGGTTCCTCGCCATTGAGTTAAGCCAAAATGCAATCAGTTATGGATGTGTTTCTAGGTCAAGAATCCTCCATCATGAAGTTTAGAGCTAGCCTGAAAATCTTGGTTTGAAAAATAGCTCCTCATTGTTGAGTTAAGCTATATTGTGGGTGACTCTTATTAAGTAAATTCCTAACCTGTTTTGAGTTTCAAAATTCTACAAAATTTTAGACTCATGCTTGTGATGAATACAATGTCATGAATGTAATGCCTTGAAGTTTCCCTGAAATGCAAGTATTCCATTTTAGTTTTATTAAGTCTTTAGGAGAGAAGTCTCCATTTTCCTTTGTTAATCTTGATATTTTCTCATGTTTCAGATTCCTGGTGTCTTGTAAATAACTTCATCATGAATCTTACTGGGAAGCTGTTTCGATGAGTGTTGGACAGGAAAGGCTTATCAAAGTGATATCTGCCCATTTCCACTAGTCCCATATCTAAGCCTCTTTTGGCTTCTGAAGTGCCTGCACTTTTCAAGAAATTTTTGTACAATAATATTAAATGATCTTTCTTCAAGATAAACAAACTATACGTAACTAATTTCAATGCAAGTGTTTTTGATGATTACATGGCAAGCACTTAAGAAAAAGACAGAAAAGACATAATATGTTCCCTATATATCAATGACATTGATTCCACTGATTTGGCACGCTGTAAGAAAGATCAAGCGCCACTTGGGTCAAGTGGATCTCGAAGATAGTACTGATGCCTGAAGAGAGCAAAATTCTTCTCGGGTAATTAAGTCTCATGTGGATGATGGATGCCATGGTTGAAGTTCATATGCATTCAATAATTTGGATGCCTTTATTAGCGATGCCATTTTGAATAAGGACCTCCCCTTGTACGAACTCTGAACCATTATCCAATTCACCCTGAATCGATCTCTTGGCACCAAATGATTACATAGTTGTCTTAATCACGAAGATTATTAATTTAAAATTTAAAATATAAATCTGTTTCGAGTCATTTAACTTTGACGAGCTTTGATTTGGATATTAAAAAAATAAATTAGGGTTAAAGATATATAATAATAATAATAATAATAATAATAAATTAAATTGAATAATGAAAAGTGGAAAACAATAATAGGATGCTGAAAAACAGAAAGAAAAAGATTAGGGTACCAATTTAGAAAAGAAAAAAAATAAAAGGGACTAAATAGAATTAAATTGAAATTTATGGCCCAATTACAGTATGTGACCAAATCGGATTACTCTTCAAAGGTGTAGGGACAGCCGACGAAATTTAAAAAACCTAAAATTGCACAGTGGCATCTCGTATTGAAAGCCCTCATAATCCCAATCGATTCACACAAAAAGTTCTCCCTCTCCCTTTAACCGAGCTCTTCTCCCTGGAGAATCCCTCGTACTGAACACTGCTCTGGCCATCACCCATAGTGGTCGAAGACCCCTACAATTACCAGAATGGTATCATTGCCATATTAAACCCTAAATTAGTGAGCAAATGGCCATACACGTAACCCAATAGTGTATATATATGCTAAAAGCTTCAGCGTGTACCTTCGTTATCCCGACGGCCACCTAGTAGGTAATTTCTCTCTCTTTTTAAGTTTGTATTTTTTTCTCATTTGCTGATGATTTTCCTTTTTTTCAATGGTTTTTATAGGTGATTCATGGGGAATATTTTCCCTTGATTATGGGATTTAGTTGTTCCAATCAGTCCCGAAATCGTCGAGATCTCATCTTGACGAGGGATCTATTTCTCACTTTGCTTTGATTTTTTGATGTTTTCCTTTATAAATTTTTGGTATTCAAAAAGCTTAGCGTCTTTTGTCTCCCATTCTCCTCGGAGTTGGGAGATTACTAAGTTGGAAATAACCATACACATTTAAAGTTTGTATTCTTGCATCGATTGCTGCTAGGAGTCCTAAAACACATACTTAATATTCTGCTATGTTATTAGTGCAATTGATGTTCAGTCTGCTTGTGAATGGGTAATGATCCCCTTTGGGTGAACCCAAAATTACCCTAATTTCATCCTCTAAAGCATTATATGTTCCATCAAAATACATCGTCCAATACTCTGAGGTGTAAGTATTGGCTTATTCTATAGATATATGACCAAAATATTTTCATCTGAAAAATTGAAATTCAATGGTTCATAGTCGTCTGAAGCTCAGCTATCTAGGAAATTAGATATGGTACTCTTTTTTATGGCCTTTTGACTTACATATTGAATATCAAACTATACCAATAACATTTACGAACGAGCTAGCCTTTCTGAGAGAAAGGGTATACCAATCATGTATTTTAACAGATCCAAATTAGAAATCAGCCAATGCTATAGAGAGCAAAGCCCAGACTTTATATTGCTTCTTTAAGGGGTGGAATTAAGGACTTGGACCCACTATCTATATAGAGATAGGAACCATAAGTATCAAGGGAAGGGGTTGATGCCACAAGTATAAAAATACTTGATAAGTCGATAAAAGTCACCAGGACTTATGAAAAGAGAATAATCTCACTTAAATTAATCAAAAGGTCTGATTACAAATGAATTATGATAGCCTATTTATAGGAAAATGGAGAGGCATGGCCGAATAGAAACATGGTGATTTGGCCAGCCCTTGTGTCTTACTATAAGGTCATAATTTAATTACAAAAAAAGAGATGATGGTTCGGTTTAAATGAAGAGTAATAACCCTTGGCCGAATAGCTCTTGTGTCCCTTCAAGTTGGCGCCAAATGTGAGGAAATGATGCTTGGCTGAATGGTGAGATGGCTCTTCATCTTGGCACCTAAATGATACCACATGAAAGGCATATGGTGGCTGGTCATATGGAACACACATGGGTGTTCTAGGGAGCCTTTTGGTGCAGCCTTGTGCATGGAATTAAGGCTGGTCATGTGCACCATCTTGGGCATACATGTGTCTTCCTCCAAGCTTGCTTGAGTGTGTAGCTAGCTAGCAAGTAAAGGGCTTGTTTTGAATGAGCTTCCTAGCCGAGACCTTGCACGCTTTATAACAACACATTCAGCTACATTCAGCTACCATTGATATCACTTTTTCCAACTCAGCTTCAAATAGTCTAACTAGCTGAGTTTAGCTAGTCTTGAGCTCTTCCATCTGAGATAAGCTTTTCTTAATGTTCCATGAGCTGCCATAGACTTTGTGAGCTGTATATGTTGTCCAAATAATCCACCAAGCTACCCCAATGTGTGTTATGCTCCAATGTACATAAATGTGCAAGGAAACAAGGTAATTCAATGGAAATGAGGTGATATGAGCTAAATACCTTGTTGTCAATCATGATTATGGTACGGTGAGCTATATTTGCATGTCATGAGCTAAACATATCATCTCATAATATGTGTGAGCTAATGTATAAAGTCTAGGAACTAATAAAATGTATATGAGCTAATAAAATGAATGATAGGTATACTGCCATGATTTATATGTGATAATCATGCTTAATATGATTTGAAGACTATTCTAACATGCTTAGTATATAAAAATAACAATGTGCATGATGTGTTCATACTATGTTATTTATTAACTACATAACTTATATTCTTAACATGAAATGTATTGTATCAGCACATATTATTAAACTAGTATAAAGTAAATTAAATATAAAAATATTCAAGAGTACTCCCTTTATAGATGAAAACGTGCTTGCATCATCCCCCTTTCTTTAGGGTGATTTGTCCTCAAATCGAAATCATTATGTCCTTGTATAGCTTCACATTTCTTTGCTAAAAGAAAGCATCCGTTGAATGTTTGTGTTCTTCTAATAGGTACCCTTTAATAAGATCTCCTTTTAGGCCTTTCTTTGGAATATAATTTACCAACAGGTACCTTTTAGGAATGATCTTCTTTTAGGGATATCCCCTTTGGAAGTGACCTTTCATGTGGTTAGTCCTGAAAAATGAGGAGATAAGAGGTTTCAAATGAAGGGGTACTTACCTTTTGAAGATTAAGACCCTTGGTGAAGAGTTGTGTCTTTAAATCCCAACCATCACCATTTTTCATAGGAGACCCTTCATTTTCTAACAATGAACAATCATGTTGTTTCATGTTTTGTTCTTCTTTATTATTCATTGGTGGTTTATATTTATGCCATGTTCGTACACTCTTTCGTATATGCAAGTGATCATGTTGTACTTCTTTAGGCGTCAAAGGCACCAAGGTTACCTTGCGTCCTTCATGCTTAAAGATGTATTGATTGTGATAACAATCATGAATGGCCCTTTTGTCATATTGCCATGGTCTACCAAGTAGAATGTGGCTAGCATGCATAGGGACAATGTCACAAAGCACCTCATGCTTTGATGTGGTCAAACCAAGTTTTCAACCATAAGAGTGCTGGCTACGTTTATGCAACTCCCTTCATCGATAATCAAGGTGCAAACCTTGTTCTTGACATGGCACCTTGTATGGAAAATGTTGTTTCTTTGAAGATCCTCTTGAGATGTTTGTGATTGTAGGCACCTTTTCAAGACAAGCATTTCTCCATGGTCCTCATTCTCTTCAGATTCTTTGACTTGGATTGCTTCAGGTTCCTCATCATAAATAGGTTATTCAGAATTTAAGATAACATCTCCATTGTCAAGTACCATCATGGCCTTTCGATTGGGACATTGACTGGTAACATGTCCTTTCTCGAAACACTTGAAACATTTGATATCTCTGGACCTCTCGAAAGTACTGGTTTTCTTCTCTTTACCCTTGCTAGGTTCGCCCACTTGTTTAGTCTAGGTTACTTCTATAGGATCCTTCACTTGGACTGGAGTTGGCTTCCGAAAGGTAATAGGCTATTGCTTTCATTTGGAGCTGATTTAGACTACTCCGATTGTAAGCTTTCCTTTTAAGTTGTCGTTCAATCTTCATGGCCATATGTACCACCTCTTCAATCTCTACATAATGCTGCAGTTCAATAAAGTTAGAGATATCAGGATTTAGGCCAGATAAAAACCTTGCCATGGTTGCTTCTCTGTCTTCATCAACATTGGCTCGAATCATGGCTATCTCCATCTCCTTGAAATAATATTCAACGCTCTTGCTTCTTTGTTTACGATTTTGTAGCTTATGATAAAGATCTCGATGATAGTGAGTAGGCACGAACCTTTTCCTCATAATGGCCCTTAATTTCTTCCCACATAGTGATAGGGCGTTCACCATTTTGTCTTCTTGAACTCACCAATTGATCCCACAAAATTAAGGCATAGTTCACGAATTCCATAGCAGCATGCCTGGCCTTCTTTTGCTCCGTATAGTTTTGACATTAAAAAATGTGTTCGATCTTGATTACCAGTCAAGATAGGCTTCAGGATCAGTTCGTCCTTGAAATGGAGAAATAGTTACTTTGATGTTGCTGAAGTTATCATTCTGATTTCGATTAACGTCTCTTCTTGCTACTGATGTTACTTCAGCCTCTTCTTCTTCAAATTCATCTTTCATTCTAGGGCGATGTAATCTCTGGTTGCCCAAAGATGCTTCAAATTGATCCATACGATCATGCAAAGGTTTCGATTCTAGTTTCAACAATCTTGCCATTTCATGCATAATGGCTTAGGTTTGCAAGTTAGGGGTTTCTCTTTCTAGGGTTCATCATGGACTCCGAGACATGATTAGTGAAATAAGAAAAGAAAAATACATGTAAAAGACCTTACCAGATAATACTCTCACATAGCCTCACGAGTCACTCTAAGAAAACTTTAATGTCACTTAATCCGCTCGTGTTTGCACTCTAGGAATTTAAGGCTTTTACTTGTCCTCTTCTGATCTCAGATACGCTGAAGCCTTTTTCCTCTCAATTCTCTTAATCCCAAGTTCTAGAGGACTTTACTCAAAACTATATCAAGTAGATTTTACTTGTTGGACGTCAACTACAAAAGGGTTAGTATGAATGGAAAAAAATATAATGAAAGTGTGGCTTAGTAATAGAAAGAAGAATATAAAAGGGGTTACTTACACAAAGTCATTTCACAACCTTCTATCACCACAATCAATTTAAAAGGCTTACTTGAATGGCTTGGTGATGAGAATTGTTGATGAGTGCTTCAACTTTTCTTTCTTTTATTTTCTTTTTCTTTTATTCTCCTTTGTGAGTGCTTAACTTTTCTTCTTTTGGAGTGTTTGACTTTTCTTTGTTGGTTTTTTATTTTCTTTCACTTGCACTTCACTTACACTTATTTTTGGTATTTTTATTATTGTTGTTGTTGCATGTTTCTTCTTCCACCAAAGCTCTGATTACCACTTGATATAAGGTAAACCTATATTCTCGATTGATTGTGGATCTAGGAATGAAGCAAAATAACCTGCATGAGTGAATGGCTCAAATAGATGGTCTGGTGGTAGATGTACATGTGAATAGGTGGGCTATTTATGATAAAAGATATGGTAGTGAAATGAATTTTGGCTATGGTTAGGTTGATGAAACAATAGATTGGTTATGATGGTATTATCTTAAAGAAGACTCAAAGAAGAACCAATGCTATAGAGAGCAAAGGACTATACTTTATATTGATTCTTTATAAGGACTTGGATCCACTATCTATATGGAGATAGGAACAACAAGTATCAAGGGAAGGCCGATAAAAGTACTTAATAAGTCGATAAAAGTAACCAGGACTTAAGAAAACAGAATAATCTCACTTTAATTAATCAAATGGTCTGATTACAAATGAATTATGATAGCCTATTTATAGGAAATTAAGAGGTATGGCCGAATAGGTACATGGTGGTTTAGCCAGCCCTTGTGTCTCCCTTTAAGGTCATAATTTAATTACAAAAAAAGAGACGATGGTTTGGTTTAAATAAAGGGTAATAACCCTTGACCGAATAGCTCTTGTGCCCCTTCAAGATAGCGCCAAATGGGAGAGGAAATGATGCTTGGCCGAATAGTGAGATGGCTCTTCATCTTGGCTCCTAAATGATACCACATGCAAGGCACATGGTGGTTGGTCATATGGTCCACACATGGGTGATCTAGGGAGCCTTGTGGTGTAGCCTTGTGAATGGGATGAAGGCTGGTTATGTGCACCATCTTGGGCGTGCATGTGTCTTCCTCCAATCTTGCTTGACTGTGTAGCTAACTAGCAAACAAAGGGCTGGTTATGAATGATCTTCCTAGCCAAGAACTTGCATGCTTCATAATAGCACATTCAACTACCATTGATATCACTTTTGGCAACTCAACTTCAAATAGTCCAACTAGCTGAGTTTTGCTAGTCTTGAGCTCCTCCAGCTGAGATGAGCTTTCCATAGTGTTCCATGAGCTGCCATGCACTTTGTGAGTTATATTTGAGCTGCATATGATGTCCAAATAATCCACCAAGTTACCCCAACGTGTGTTATGCTCCAATGTACCTACATGTGCAACAAAACAAGGTAATTCCATGGCATTGAGCTGATATGAGCTAAATACCTTGCTGCCATGGATGATTATGGTATTGTGAGCTATGTTTGCATGCCATGAACTAAATATATCATATCATAATATGTGTGAGCTAATGTATAAAGTCTATGAGCTAATAAAATGCATATGACCTAATAAAATGAATGTTATGTATGCTGCCATGATTTATATGTGATAATCATGCTTAATATGATTATAAGACTATTCTAACATGCTTAACATATAAAAATAACAATGTGCATGATGTGTTCATAATAAGTTATTTATTAACTACATAACTTGTATTCTTAACATGAAATGTATTATAACAGCATATATTATTAAACTAGTATAAAGTAAATTCAATATAAAAATGTTCATGAGTACTCCCTTTGTAGATGAAAAATTCCTTGCATCAGATTTTAAAGTTATATTTGACTTGTCAAAGGTCTGAATAAAATGTTGAAGTATTAGAATGGATTGGGAACATGTTTGAAGAATTGTTTGATTTTTTATTTTATGTGTTCTAGTAAAAAGTTTGGATGTTAAAGGAGATTTAATTGATATAAGTTTGTTGTGATAAGTGTTATTGAGTTTAAGGGTATGAATAGAGTTAGAAGTATGAGATTTAGGTGAGTTTTGGGTAAAATTTGAAAAGAAATAAGAGAATTCTGGGCAAAGGGTATCGATACTAAAAGAACAGTATCGATACCATATGAATCATATGAAAATCATCGATATTGAAGGGGTAGTATCTATACTGGGGCTATCGATACCAACAGTAAATTATCCATATTGTAATTGAAAAAGAAATTCCAGAATGCAATTTGGGTACCGATACTAAGATAGGTATCGATACCATAGAAGGGAAGTATAGGTACTGGGGGTAGAGTACCGATACTATTCTGCATGAAATTGTGAAATAGGTGTTTTATTTAGTTGATGTAAATGTTGATTGGTTAACAAATAATTGGGCTCTAATATTTATCTTGGTCATGTTAATGTGTAGATTTTGATCGAAAGCAAGTACCGAACGAATCGACGCAGTAAAGAGATTGAACGAATGTGAAAAGGTTTTTGCTTTGGGTTAAAGTGAGGCAAAGGTGAGTGAAAGTTACTTATTTTATATTCTATATGAGGACGACTTGCGATGAGCCAACCTTGAAGGTTTTAGATCGAAAACAATTTGAATTATTTTATGAAACATCTTTAAAATGTTTCACTTAAATTGTATTTCTGAAACACTATTTTGATTTCATTGCTATGCGTATGTGTTCTATGAATAAATGATCATTTTATATAATGATATGTGAAATACTAATATGGTTAAAGCCCAAAGTATGTGCTATGAGAATTAGAGGTGTAATTACTATGCCAAGAGTCGAGGGTTCTATACAGTCCTTCTGGACAATTCTAAGTGGTCGTTTGGGACAATTCTATGCGGTTCTTCAGGATAAATCTATGCGGCACTTCGGTGCAAATTCTACACGGTAGTTTTGACTGACCTCAAAGTTCTCACATGCCTTGAGTTCTCAGTGATATGCACTGGGCTATTTAAACAAGTTAATATGAATTGAACAATGCATAATAGTATATGTTATTAATATGAAATGTATATTGTTTTTTCTATTAAATTTTTTTCCTGAAATGTTTAAACAAGTGTTTTAATATTTTATTATGCTCATTTATGCCTCACTAAGTCAAACACTTAGCGTGTGAGTGTTTTCACACGTAAGTTCAAAGAAATCACCAGAGGAAAGCTAGGTTAGGGCATCATGCCTTTAAAGAAGAACAGATCATACCGATTTGAATAGTAGGTGGTTTTTGTTATTTTGAAATTTTTGTTGGCATGCATTATAAATGTACTATAAATGTTTAAATCGCAAATGCTCTGATCTATTTTGTAATTATACTATTTAGAGTTTATGTATGTATGTATGTATATATATATATATGAAAATATTTGTTTTCGTTGTTTAATATTAATTTTGATTTTAATTATTGTTAATAAGGGCTTCGCCGCTTAATTAAAGACTAAAAGTCAAAATTTTATTCAGATTCTCAAATAGTAAAAGTGTTGAAAAATAATGTTATACCTCATATTCGTATCTGGGCCTGGTACGGGTCGGGGGTATGACATTTGTTGGTATCAGAGCTAAGGTTTAACCGATTTTAGTCTCAAAATCAAAGTAATTTGTGTTAAAAGGTGTACATGTCAATTAAATAACAAAAATCTTTGATCTGACAGTGTAATGGGTATGATGTCTTTACTAATTTATTTAAGTGAATATATCTTAATAGATGTCAAACTACGAGGGCTCCCAAAGTGAAGCGAGAGATGAAGTTAATGAGGGTAGTAGAAATTCACCTACCCCAGCTAGGTAAGGTAAAGAACAAGCGCCTAAAGGAGTGCATGTTGGACGTTGAATGCAATTATAAAGTGTTTCCAATCGTCTACTCCCCGACTCATAGGATGAATGTTGTAAGGAGCTAAAAAGTTTAGGAGCACCCAAGTTTAAGGGAGAAGCTGAGGAACGTCCCGTTTATGTGGATCTTTGGCTAAATGACATAAAAATTATGCTTGATGGTCTCTATTGTTTTGAAATGGGGAAACTGGATGGAGTAGTCTCATTGCTACAAGGTCAAACATATGTATGGTGGAATAATGTGATGATGAGAGTGCATAGTAATCAAGTGATGTGGTCGTTCTTTCTAGAAGAGTTCAAGAACAAAATATCTTGGTGATCAGTTCATTAGACAAATAAAGTAGGACTTCATGAATTTGAAGTAAGGGGAATCGCACTGTGTATGAGTATGAGTGCGAGTTTAATAAATTTAGAAAATTTGCAGTTGAATTAGTCTAGACAGAGAAAGATTTATATGATTGGTTTGTGGAGGATTTGCACCCCAGATTGAAGGAGTTGCTAATAGCGTTAAATATTTCTACGTTTAAAAAGCTAGTGAATCGAGCTAAAGCCTTGGAACGAGCACATAATTAAAGATTTAGAGAGCAAAAGACCCAATTAACCAAGAGAGCGGGTTCCTCATTGAGTGCTTCACAATCGAAGAGAAGTCAAGGTTCGAGTTTTTGACCTCAAACTAGATTTGAGTAAATTACATCCTCAGGCAGAGGATCAAAAACTTTGAGAGCTAGGTAGACTCAATCAACTGAATCATGAGCTGGAAGGCCTAGTCAATGTCAGAATTGTGGCAAAAATTATAGTGATTTTTGTCGATTGGTCTCCGGAGCATGTTTTAGATGTGGGGATACTAGACATTTTCTCTGGGATTATCTGTTGATGACCGGAGAGCCTGCACAATCAGAGAGATCTGTTATTGTATCTCAGAGAGGTAGAGAACGAGGAAGGGGAATGAATCAGTCTGAATCGACCATTCAACTTAAAATGCGTACGACTGCTCGGGTATACAACCATGAGACTAATGAAGATCGTGATGATCCAGAGAGCAGTGCAGGTACTTTCCAATTATTTGATAAACCTGTTTTGGTACTGATTGACCAGTGATCAATTTATTCCTATATTAGTAGTAAACTAGTGAGTGATTTGGAAATCCAATTATAAGCTATAAGTAGTGATGTGATTGTGACTAACTTGCTAGGGAAAAGTGCTTGAGTGAACCAAATTTTTTGAGGGTATCATATAAGAATTTAGGGAATTGAATTCCCTTCTAATCTGATGGAATTACCCTTTGACGAGTTCGAGGTTATATTAGGAATGGATTGTTTGTATCGTTACCAAGCTATTGTTGACAGTCGTTTGAAGTGTGTAATTTTGAGAAGTTATGATGGATCAGAGATAATTGTGGTCAGCGAGAGAATTAATCCATTATCTAATGTGATATCGGTAATGTTGGCTAAGAAGCTAATGTTGAAAGGATGCCAAGCTTTTATCTCTAATGTGATTGATACTAGAGTGTCGGAGATGAGATTAGAAGACATTCCGATGGTCGGAGAATTTCCAGATGTGCTTCTAGATGAATTATCGGGATTACGTCCTGATAGAGAGATTGAATTTCAAATTTAGGTAATGCCTGTAATGACACCAATTTTGATGGCTCCTTATAGAATTGCCCTGAAGGAACTGAAAGAGTTAAAGGCTCAGTTGCAAGAGTTATTTGATAAGGGATTCATTAGACCCAGTATACCACCTTAGAGTAAGCCAGTGCTATTTGTAAAGAAGAAAGATGGTTCAATGCGTCTATGTATTAATTATAGGTTGCTCAAGAAGGTGACAATAAAGAATAAGTATCATCTCCCGAGAACCTACGATTTATTTGACCAACTAAATGGAGCTTTGATGTTCTCCAATATTGATTTTCGCTCTGGCTATCACCGACAGAAGATACAAGAAGAGGATATTCTAAAAATGGCTTTTAGAACTCGATATGGCCATTATAAATTTGTGGTAATTCTGTTTGGATTAACTAATGCACCGACATCGTTCATGGATCTTATAAATAGGGTATTCCAATCGTACCTCGATCAATTCATTTTCGTCTTCAATGATGATATATTGATTTATTAAAAGATGAATGAAGAACATGACGCCCATCTTCGAGTGTTTCTTAAGGCACTTAGAGATAAGAAGCTTTATGCTAAGTTGTTTAAGTGTGATTTTTGGTTACCTGAAGTTGCATTCCTTGGATATGTAGTATTTGCATAGGGTATTCGGGTGGATCCTTATAAGATTAAAGCTATTATAAACTGGGAGGTTCCAAGAAATGTTTTTGAAGTACGAAGTTTCTTAGGATTAGCTGGATATTATCCAAGTTTTGTAAAGGATTTTTCAATGATTGCCTCGCTATTGACAAAACTATTGAGGAAAGATGTGTCATTCATTTGGATGGATAAATGCCAAGAGAGTTTTGAATCCTTAAATAAGGTTATAATGAAGGCTCCAGTGCTAGTACAACCTTAATCGGGGAAAGACTATACAGTTTTTAGAGATGTTTCCCACAATGGTATGGGATGTGTTTTGATGCAAGATGGAAAGGTGGTAGTCTATACTTCGAGACAACTTAAGCCACATGAAAGGAATTATCTAACACATAATCTTCAGTTAACAACTGTGGCATTTGCACTGAAGATTTGACACCACTATTTATATGGTAAGTGATGTTATATTTACACTAATCACAAAAGTTTAAAGTATTTGCTAACTGAAAATGAACTAAACTTTAGACAAAAGAGATGGACCGACTTAGTTAAATATTATGACGCAATCATAGACTATTACCCATGGAAGGCTAATGTTTTAGTTGATGCACTTAGCCGAAATACTTTTTAAGCCTTACGCATATTAGATGCCTGATTATTTTTAAAGGATAGTAGTTCTCTGTTGGCTGAATTAAAGCTAAAACATTTATTGTTGGAGCGAATAAAGGAGTTTAAAAGGAGAGTCGAAAGTGTTTAGCAAGAATGGAACAAGTGGAAAAAGGTGAAATCAAAGACTTTGAAGTAAAGTCTGATGGATGTTTATACTACAAAGACCGAGTTTGTGTTCCAAGTGATGTAGAGTTGAAGAAAAATATACTTTTTGTAGAGCATTGTTGTTCATTGACTATTCATCCAGGAGGGAATAAGATGTATCAAGATTTAAAAAGTCGATACTGGTGGCTAGGTATGAAAAGAGCTATCACAGAGTTTTGGCAAAGTGCATAACTTGGCAACAAGCAAAAGCTAAGCATCATGTACCTTTAGGACTTTTACAACCGATCTCCATTCCTCAATGGAAATGGGAGAAAGTTACAATGAATTTCGTATCAGGGTTACCATTGACACCAAATAAAAGGGATTATATTTGGGAGATAGTTGATATATTGATGAAGATATCGCATTTTATTCTTGTTCGAACTAATTATTCGATGAATATATATGTTGAATTATATATCAAGGGGATTGTTCGACTTCATGGAGTGTCGAGTTCAATAGTATATGACAGAGATCCAAGGTTTACGTTAAGGTTTTGGAAGTCTTTACATGAAGCCTTGGGTACTCGATTGAACTTTAGCACATCTTTTCACCCACAGAAAGATGGTCAATATGAGCAGACTATCTAGGTTATGGAAGATATGCTAAGGGTGTGTGTATTTGATTTCCATTTATATTAGGAGAAGTATATGCCACTTGCAGAGTTTACGTACAACAACAGTAATCAATCGAGCATTAAAATTGAACCGAACAAAGCATTGTATGGAAGAAATACATGATCCCACTTTGTTGGTACGAAATAAAATATTGGGATGTAATTGGTCCTAGTTTGATTAAAGAAGTAGAAGAAAAGGTCCAGGTGATCCAACATAATCTTAAAGTGACAGCAGACAGACAAAAGTCCTTTGCGGATTTGAAAAGAAAGGAGATTGAGTATCAAGTAGGAGATAAAGTGTTTTTGTAAGTCTCTGCAAAAAATAAAGTTCTTCGTTTTGGTTGAAAGGGAAAGCTCAGTCCTAGATTCATTGGTTCGTATGATATTATAAATATAGAGGGACCAGTGGCATATCATTTAGCATTTCCACTAGAAATTGAGAAGATCCACAATGTTTTTCATGTTTCGATGCTCAGAATATATCTATCAGATCCTTCTCACATCATACCACCGGAAGATATAGAAGTCCAATCTGACTTGACCTATGAGGAAGAAATAATGCAGATTTTAGCACAGGAAGTCAAACAACTAAGGAACAAGACGATTCCACTAGTTAAAGTTCTTTGAAGAAATCACAAAGTGGAAGAGGAAAAATGGGAGCGTGAAGAGGACATGAGAAGACAATTTCGTCATCTCTTTCTGCAATTAAAATTCAAGGACGATTTTTCTTAAGGGGAAGAATTGTAATATCATAAATATCGGGTCAATGAATAAAGTGTAAGAATTTAAAATTTAGTGGTTTGATTTTGATAAATTAAAATGTTCAAGGATTATTTTAGAAAATTTTGCTTAGGATATTTTATTAAAGAATGAATGATGGAAGGTCATATTGGTCTTTTGGAATGAAATAAATTTAAAATTCATTTTAATGTTATGTAACATATGCGGAAATAAGAGAAAAGGGAAAAGAAAATCCTATAAGCTCTTTATTTTCTACCGTGAACTTCCATTGCTAAGGTAAGTGATTTTGAAGTTTGTTGTTTTTTGCATATTTGATTTGGTTTTGAGTCTGGTATATAACTTAAGTAAGCTTAAAGATGATTAGAAACTATGGGATTGATGAGTTAATGGTGATTTGGTAAAAAGGGTTTTTAAGGGAGTTAATGAAAATTTAGTAGATTTTGGATTTTAGAGGTATATTTAAATTGTTAAAGGTCTAAATAAGATGTTTGAAGTATTAGAAAGGATTGGGAGTGTGTTTGAAAAATGGGTGTGATTTTTAGTTTTAAGTGTTCTAGTAAAAAAATTGGATGTTAAAGGAGATTTAATTGATATAAGTTGGTTGTGATAAGTGTTATTAAGTTTAAGGGTATGAATAGAGTTAGAACTATGAGATTTAGATGAGTTTTGGGTAAATTTCGAAATGAAATAAGTGAATTATGGGCAAGGGTATTGGTACTGGAAGAATAGTATCCATATCATATGAATCAGATGAACATCATCAATATCAAAGGGGTAGTATCGATACTGGAGGTATCGATACCAATAGTAAGGTATTGGCACTGTAATTCAAGAAGAAATTCTAGAATGCAATTTGGGTATCGATACTGGAGGTATCGATACCAATAGTAGGTATCGGTACTGGTGTAGAGTATCGATATTGTTCAGCTTGAATTTGTGAAATAGGTGTTTTATTTGGCTGATGTAAATGTTGATTGGTTAACAAATAATTGAGCTCTGATATTTATCTTGGTCATGTTTATGTGTAGATTTTGATTGAAAGCAAGTACCGAACGAATCTACGTAGTAAAGAGATTGAGTGAAAGAGAAAAGGATTTTTCTTAGGGCTTAAGTGAGGCAAAGGTGAGTGTAACTTACTTATTTTATATTCGATATGAGGATGGCTTGCGGTGAGCCAACCTATAAGGTTTTTGATCGAATATAATTTTAATTATTTTATGAAATATTTTTATAATATTTTCCTTAAATTGTATTTCAGAAGCTGATGTAAGGCGAATCTACACGGTTTGATGAAAGAGAGTAGATAGCCTTATTGTGTCCTGATCTAGGATTGACATGTACTGATATCCTTGAATTATAAGCTTGGGATACAAATAAGATAAGAAATAAATATGTTTATTAATGGAATAATAAGATAAGAAATGAAATTAAAAGAATGGTATAGAGATGGCTGCGGAATTGATGGTCTTGATGTATGTTGATGATGGTGTTGTTGATGAAATGGAAATGGTAGTGATTTGTATCTCAAACACGCCAAATATGAAACAATGCTAAGGAGCACAATCCCGATCTTCACAAACTTGCTTGAGGGGTGGTGATAGTGTCTTCAACCCACTAGATATCAATCTAGGAATTTTGGAATCAAGATGGAAATAATGACGCCACAAGTATATAAATTATACTTACTTAATCGATAAAGTTCACAAAAAACTTTGAAGAGAAATAACTCACAAGAGTATGTTTTATATAAGAGATGAGATGAGTACAAATAAAGGCAAGCCACTCTATTTATAGGAAATGAGAGGGCTTGGCCGAATAGTTACATGATGTTTCGGCTAGATACATGTCTTTAGGAAAATACATAATGCTTGAGATGAATGAATAAGTCCTTTGGTCTTGTGATGGTTCGCCTAACTCTTCATGAAAGGCCTTAATGATTCAGTCAATGGGTGGAGAGACATCTCCCTTGGCCGAATGGTTCATGCTTGTTCATCTTGGCACCAATTTTCTCTCCTTGGCCGAATAGTCATGTGCCTTATCATGTTTGGCGCCAAATCTTCCATGTGCAAGGCATGTGGTGTGACCGAATAGGCTTGGAGCTCTATCTCATGTCTCTTGGTGATTTAAGCTTTCAATGCTAGCAATTCCTTCACCAACGTGCTCCTAGATAAAAAGGCATCTTCATGGGAAGCATCATTCCTGAAAGGTCACAATGTTTGAAAAAGGTGTCCCTTCATGTTTGAGCTGCTTATGGTGTGAATGAGCTAAAGGTGAGCTAGGCATAGATGGCTTGTGAAATGGTGGACGTTTGGGCAGCTCCTTATGAAAAAGGTACCTCTTGAGGTGGCAACTATTCGCGAAAAGGTACGATTTCACAAATTTTGACTTAGGACATATTTGAAGTGTCCTAAGTGGTGATGATGATGGTGCAACTCCCCAGCTAAAATAAGGCCATCTTGTAGCTCAAATCTTCAGCTCAATCTAGCTATGAGCTCACGGCCTCCGGACAACTTTTCACCAATTGTTCCTTGTGCTCTCCTAATCGATCCCATGTAAGTTTCCTTGCTGTTAGATGCTCCATTTAGCTCTAATGCAGCTCCCAAGTGTTGGTCGAATGTGCCTACATGCATAACATAAAGAAATAAACTAAGTATATAAGCTTATATAATGTGTATATTATAAGATTGTGACCATAGTATATGATAATAACTTGTATCTCATATATAAATGGTTAACTTATTATCATAATAACTATAGGTATAATATATATATATGAAAATAACTATCTTATAACATATGAAATAAGCATCTATAGGTATAAAGATAGAAAGTTTCTTCCCTGGAGAGGTTGGAATAGCCATGGTAAATATGATGCTGAATTGGATCACATCAGAAGCACTGTTTTGATTTCATTGCTATGCGTATGTGTTCTATGTGAATAAATGATCATTTTAAATAATGTTATGTGAAAAACCTTATATGGTTAAAGCCCAACGTATGTGCTATGAGAATTAGAGGTATAATTGGCATGCCAAGAGTCGAGGGTTCTACGCAGTCCTTCGGGACAATTCTATGTGGTCATTCAGGAGAATTCTACACGGTCCTTCGGGAAAAATATATGTGGCACTTCGGTGAAAATTCTATGGGGCTGTTTTGACTGCAATTACAATGTACAACCTCAAAGTACTCACATGCCTTGAGTTCTCAGTGATATGCGTTGGGCTATTTAAATAAGCTAATATGAATTGAACAATGCATAAGAATATATGTTATTTATATGAAAAGTATCTTGTTTTCCGCATTTAATGTTTCTCCTAAATTTTTTTCCATAAAGGTGGCCTTGATGAACTCTAGTGAGTATTTAATGGCATCCTCATATAATGTGATGTAAGGAGCATCAGTTGATATGCTTTTCATAATATTTTCTTGTGCATTAATGGTTAGAAGAGCTCCATCGATGACGAACTATATTTTTTGATATAGGGTAGAAGGAACTGCATCTTCTTGATTATAAGTGGTTGGACCAATGGTCAACAGGATTTCCATTTTACCTAGTACCTATCTCTTTGTTCTGTCGAATGCCCTTACCATGTTTTGGCATGGTCTCATATGTGAAGTATCTACAGGCAACCTTTTGAGAGTGACGAGTGATATCACGTTGAGTGGTGAGCCATTTTCGATCAACACACTTGGTAGGGCATTCCCCTTACAGTGGGTTGTGATGTACAATACTTTATCTCTACCTCTACCCCGGGCATGATTTCATTGTCAGAAAAGGAAATAAGGTTATCCGCTTGAATATTATTGACCTTTCGATCAAGTTTGCTGAATGATATATCTTTCGGTGGGTTGTGATGTACAATACCTTATCTCTACCTCTACCCCGGGCATGATTTCATTGTCAGAGAAGGAAATAAGGTTATTCGCTTGAATGTTATTGACCAGTCGATCGAGTTTACTGACTGATATCTATTTTGGTAAAAATATCTGGTATAACCCTTCAATAATGCTTCTCAATGCGAATAAGAGCTCAAAAGTAAGGCTAACATTGAGACACGAGCCAATATTTTTTTGTAGTTGTTCCAAGATACAGTACTCACTGTGTTTCAAGATCTTCAAAAATTCTACAGCCTCATCTTCCTTTATAGGCTCGTTGATAACATATTCATCCCCCTTAAAGGGTTCCATTGTCCTTTTACATAGGCCAAGCTTCTACAAATATGACCTCTCACTTCTAATGAAGTGCCCTACTTTAGTGAAGGTCAGACCATGGCACATGTCGATTGTCCTTGTAAGCGAAGAACTTTGGGGTCACGATTCTCACTTTTGGTGTTGCAATTTCCATATCCTTTATTTTGGGCATGATTATTAAAGGTGTTCAGTGCAATACCCCTTATCCAACAAACATCTGATTACGTGTACTTTCATCTCATCAACTTCATCAAAGAACTCTATTTCTTTTCTATCCATAATCTCTTCGATTAGAGCCTTGAACTTGGGGAACTCTTGAATAACGTGTCCACTGGTGTTATGATAGCAAACAAAATCTATGCCTTTGGTCTCTACATGGCCAGTGAGTAATTTTGCCCTCACCATTTGCTCCCAAACCCATGTTAGAGGATACTTTTTTTTCTGAGACTGACTCCTTAGTCCTTCTACCATTTTCTTCTAAGATGGTGTTAACCTTTGTTTCTCTGTGGTTGGGTAAAGGGTTCTGTGCCACGTTGAGTCTTTCATAATTGTTGAAATGAATCCAATTATTTGTTCGCAATCTATGAACAATTCTTTTAAGAGTAGGGCAATCCTCGATAGTGTGCCAGGAGAATTGGCGTGATATTTACAATTGATATTTTTATTATAATATTTAAGGTTTGGTGGTTTCATGGGATCCATGGGATATGGTGCCAACATATGGGTATCATATATGTTCTAGAATAACTCTTTGTACATCATGGGAATAGGGTCAAATTGCTCCCTTTCCTTTTCCTTTCTTTGTTCTCTCAACTCATGCCTAGCTAAGTTTGAGGACGCGACTGTGGCAGAGAATGTGACTCATTTTCTTGAGTTTTGAGTACTCACGTTATTGACCTCCTCATTCTTCTTCTCAGGTGCCCTTTTGTAGGAATCTCCTCCTTCTATCTTTCCCTGCTTGACGACCAATTTAACCATCTCTCCTACCATAACCACGTGGACGAAGCTACCGGATGTGAGTGCATCCAGATGTCCAAAGTATGATGTTTTAAGGGTATGAACAAAAAGTTTTTTTGTTTCCTTGTCGTCCAAAGGCGGATGGACTTGCACGGTAACATCCCTCCAGCGTTGCACGTACTGTCTAAAACTATCATTTGTTTTTTCTCCATTCCTTATAGTATGACCCAATTAGGCCTCATACCATTCACTTGTTTGTATTGTTCCAGGAAAGCCTTAGCCAATTCTTTCCAAGACTTATTGTAGGCTCTACTTATCTGGTTATATTAACGGGTGGCTGATTCGGTCAAATTTTATTGAAAGTAGTGTATTAGTAGCTGGTTATTTGCCACATGCCCGATCATCTTTCAACAAAACATTGTTATATGAGCTGAGGGATAACTGTTACCGTCAAACTTCTCAAAGTCAGTGGCCTTGATTTTGGGAGGCATGACTAGATCTGGAAGCAAGCTTAATTCCAGGGGATTGATCTCATACAGATTATCCTCCCTTTTACCATTTTCATCTATTCCTCTAACAGTTTTATTTTATTTTCCATTTTCATGGACTTATATTCCTCGTCCAGGTTTAGAATAAGATAACTTTCAAGGTTGTTCAAGGGATTTATCAAGGAAGTCTGTTGCTTTGAAGTAGAAGTGCATCCCGAGTACCATTGGAAACCTATGGGTGTGATAATCAGTTTTGATGGTGGCGGCGGTACCACAACATCTTCAGATCTTTCCACCCTAGCAGTGTTAGTGAAATTCAATCCTGCTAGTTTGGCCACAATATGGTTATCCTCAATCTAAAATATTTTTTCAGAGTTTAATCTTCTGATGCTATTCAATTTTTGGAATTATGTTTTGGGCTAGATGCAATTCATTTTCCCATGTATTCGAGATAGTATTGGACATTGAATTCAAGTTTGAGAGTGATAAAATGGATTTTAATTGTTCGACTGATGTGGCTCAGAAATGAAGGTAATACAATACTATTTTTACATACTTTTCAGTATACATCGATATTAGTTATTGTATGAATGATTATAATTAGTCAGTTACGCATATTATTTTTGGCTCGAACTGAATTCCGTAAAAGTTAGTAAACAAAATAAATAGTAGATGACTAACAAAACAAATTGAAAGACCGATAGAAAATAACTTCAAGTCCAATGAGTAATTAGTAAATCAATTGACCTCAGGATCCATAAATTCTAATTATCTACTTTAAAGGTCAGATTCTGGGAATACTTAGATAAATTACAAAAATACCCTGAGGGGATAAAATTACAAAAATATCCTTATGATGTAAAAAACCAAGACCTGAAAGTCAAAAATAAACATGAAAGGACATATTTCATCGAAATTAAAGTAATGAGGCATATATTAAATGCTTGTTTTATTTAGAAAACTTCTTGAATAAATTTATTGAGACTAATTTCCATGAATTAATTCCAATTACAGAACTAAATGAAATGCTGCAAATACCCTTAAAGTGTAAAGGACTAAGGACGAATGTGACAGTGGAAACGACTTGAGAGGTCATATTTTTATCATTTGAACCATTGAATCTGAATAAATTTTTGATCTATTTGAAAATCCCCAAAAATCAACTTCTCATTTTGAAATTCATAATACGTTGATCTCCTGATTTTTAAATGATCATTTAAAGACTAAATTATTGAATGTACGACACGTAACTGATGTAACTGTAATCACTCAATTATCTTCGAGTTTTGAAACGACTAAGATACTGTTGGAACCCTACTAAATGGTTGATTTACTCTCGATCCCCTAAGTGGCAAAAATAACCTCAAGTACTAAGATTACCTAAATACCCTTATAACCTAGAAATAAGTGATGCCATTTGATCACTCTATAAACACCAATAAACCTAAGTTTTGTACTATCCTTAAAGGATTTAGAGTATAACCCAAGAACATTGATCATTCTGAATACGGTTACAATACATAAATAAATAATATCATCATAATACATATTCGTCCCCTTGGGATCAATTTAGTGGTATTTTGATGGTGATTAGTTTAGCTAGTACAGTTAGTATTAAGTGAATATATAAAGAATACATGTCCAAATGTTTAGTAGGTACCATTGTGTTGAGAATTTTAAACTTTATTTGACCCAGAATCCAGATAATTTGATATAAATCTTGAGTATCGCAAAGTATTATTCTACCCTTATTGGGTTAAATTATCTAGTTTTCTCTCAGTAGCAAAATTACTAAATGCTCTGGTTACCTTAAAGAATGGAATTACTCTGGTTATATATGAATCTTAGTAAATTATGATATAACAGTTCATGAATACCTTTTTGGTATATTTAAATCCTAATCATTCATGAGGTAGGAATTTCTAAATGCATGATTAATTCACTTAGCAACAAAACCCTTTTTGTAGGAATCTAATTTTTTTAAAAATCGATCAACTTACAGAAGTTCATATTTTCCTTTATGACAATTACCTAGTGCCTCCAAAAAATATATGGATCGTCTAGTGTGTTCCCTATACACATAAGTATTTTATATTATTTTTAAAAGTATGATTTTGATATTTGAAATAAATATCCTCTATCATTTCTGTCTTCTGATACAAATTATATATGGATCTAGATTTCTTATATTACCATTTTTGTTAAACTTATTTATATTGGGTACTATCTAGGATCTATTATGGAGTTCTTTAGGTTTAACCCTTATCAGGTTGAAAAATTCTTACGGACCTAAATATACCCAAGGGTGGGCTCACAGGCTCAATGGGCCTAATGGTAATACCTCATGGACCCTATGGCACTCCCACAGGGTGGCTCCTTTACATTGTACTTAGGGTAAGTCCTTATGGACCTCGGGGTACTCCCCTCGGGTGGCTCAAACGCTTTGACTAGGGTAAGTACTTATGGACCCGAGGTGTTTTCTTAGGTTGGTTCGTATACACATTGCGCCTAGGGTAAGTCCTTATGGATGCCGTAATGGGAAACTGCATATGGAGCCTTTGGTTAGAGGGAATTATTGTGTTTTTGAAAATCTATTTTAGTGAAATATAATACTATTTTTAAACTAGGTTACATTTGTTCTAGTTTTGTGGGAACACACTAGACACTTGTATTCAATATCTTAAATTTGTTCCTCTGAACTTTTCCTTTGAAATGTAAGCTTAATGTTTATTACCTGGAGAAACAAGAGTGGAGCAAGTAAGTGACTACAATAATAAGCAAGTTTTATGCTTTGGCATTTATCTGCATGTCCTTCAGCGTCATCGGGTAGTTCTGTATTACTGAGCTTTCCAAAGCTCACTCTGTTTCTAACCATTTCATGTTAAAAGAATCGGTCTTGTGTAGTATTGACAATAATTTAGAAGTTCCTTTGGTGTTGCTTGTAGAGTACGGTAAAGATATAATTAGGGGCATGTATATCATATTTGTTTTTATAAAGAGTTTGAAACTTACAATATGGTTTATGATTAAAACATGTTTCAAAATTTGAATGATTTATGAATTTGTATTTTATTTATAAATTGTTTTACGATTTAAATTGTTTAGCAAAATAATTAGTTTTTCTTAGATATTTACTATGGCTCACTATGGTGGCCCTAATTTGACACTTCAGATCAGATCGAGTCACTTGTATCGGTCTGAGGGAGTTACATTTAGTGGTATCATAGCTTAGGTTGATATTTTCCTTTTGGTTAGACTGTTCAGTCAACTGTTGTAGGACGTCAGGTCAATATATGCCCTTAGATTATAATCGTACTTCTCTAAGCAGAAAATCCAACATCAAGTCCCATATATGAATTAAGTTAATATAATATTATGTCACTTGTATCGGTCTGAGGGAGTTACATTTAGTGGTATCATAGCTTAGGTTGATATTTTCCTTTTGGTTAGACTGTTCAGTCAACTGTTATAGGATGTCAGGTCAATATATGCCCTTAGATTATAATCGTACTTCTCTAAGCAGAAAATCCAACGTCAAGTTCCATATATGAATTAAGTTAATATAATATTATGTTCCTAAAGGCTCGACCTCTATAGGAAACTAATATTGTTAGCATTAATCTAGATCCTATAAAACACCTCGTGAGTAATGTGAGGCTTTCTAATAAGATCCCAATTTGATATACCGAATCATATACGGAGCTGCCCGATCGTGATTTTACTAAGAAACCTCGTAGTGATAGCTTGAACTCTGAAATTACATAAATATAAGTATAAGAAGGAAATAATATGAAATAATAATTGAAATGATGGAATGTAAAGATTGAGTAAGTAGTTTGAAGGTGGTGGAAGAGTGATAGTTTTTGTGGTTTAATGATAATTAAAGTAGATGGTGAAGTATGAATAGCAATGCCGTAGCATGTGGTGTTGACATTGCAATTGTTTTAAAGTTAAAATGAATTGTGAGCCATTAGCTATTTGGAGCTATGAACCAAGAATATAAAATATATGGAATCAAAATGGTAGGGTATGGAATGTGACCCACTGGTTATAGAACTAGAAACCAACATAATTTATAAGCGAAATGGGTAAGGACTACAAGACTGACTTAAAACCGATAAAGTTCTTTCGAAAGAACTAGAATTATAGCAATTTTTCAGAGAGTTTTATATAAGCAAAAAGTTTTATTTAGAATGATCCTAGGTGCCTTTATATAGTGTTTCTTAGGTAAATATGAAAAGTTTACAAAAGGTGAATGAATACATATGTAAATGTACATGAATTACATTTAAATGTTTTGTTTTTCTTCTCTCTTGATGTGGTCGACCATATTGATTGAAATTGGATGAATTTGAGCTGGATTATGAATATATCTAGCCTCATTTTCGTCCAAAAGGAGGGGGACTCTTAGGTTGTCATACTTTGCTTGTTTTCTGATGAATTGATTTAAATGGAGGTTTTGAACGATATTTATACTCTTACTGTCCACTTTATAATGTCTATCCTTATTCTATGTTGAAGTATATCACTTGATTGTATTAAGTAAGTGAAATAATTCATCCTTCATTGTATGTCTTCTTGTAGCACATGAAAAACCTTCAAAATATGATAATAATGGCCACAAATACATGCTTCGAATGCTTGTAATTACTTGTCCCCATACCAG
The DNA here is from genome assembly GCF_006381635.1 of Hibiscus syriacus. Taxonomy (NCBI): domain Eukaryota; kingdom Viridiplantae; phylum Streptophyta; class Magnoliopsida; order Malvales; family Malvaceae; genus Hibiscus; species Hibiscus syriacus. Next base: position 1,934,728 of record NW_024062603.1, on the reverse strand, counting down.
CATGTGAATGGCCTCCAAATAAGATAAATTAAACCTTGAATAGGTAAATTAAGAAGACTTAAATGCATCATTGCCTTTGGTGGAATATGAAGAACCTTGAAAATGAAGAGAAAACAACCTTGAATTGTCTTGAATGTGTGAGTTAAGATGATCATTAATGGCTTGCCTCATGATGGAAGATGAAAGGAGTCTCATTTAACTTGAAACAATCCACACGTCCCATGCATCTAGACACACACACATAAACTTTATTCAAACTTTAAATGAAATATGCTTAAAAATAATTAAAGAGTTAGATATATTAATGAAGTAGTTAAATGATTGAACTAGTTAAATTAATGAACTAACTTTATTAAAAGATCTAAGAAGCATGAACGACGTAACTTACTAAATGAACTAAATTCATAATTGAACTACTTCCCTAAATGAACTAAAAGCTTAAATTCAATGCATGTTTAAATGAACAACACACTTATTGAATTAAACATGATTTAATAAACAATCATGCATATTTATTATAATGAATTAAATCAACTAATACTCATAATTAAACATGAAAACTAAGTAATGTTCATGAAATTTCATGCAAATAACAATGAAAATATAGTGCATAGATAAGAAAGTAAATGATGAAGAAAGAACTCCCTTTTTATCATCCTTGGTGAACTTCAATGATGTGATCAAACTAAAAAGAAAGTTGGGGTAGGTTAGGATCACATCATCTCCTCTCTCTTTAAAGTGATTTGTCTCCAAATCAACTCTTGCTACAAAAGGGAACAACTTTGATTTGCATTGGGCAAGGAACTCCTTCATTTTCATCTAGCACCATAACCATTCTCCAGAGTCATGATCTTCTCACTTGTAAACTTTTCTTTCATTGTGCTCACTTGATTCGACATTGATTCTCTTATAACACTTAAGGATGTTGTGCCCACAATATCTGAAACCTTTCTCAACCATAATGTCTTGTGGATTGTCATCTCCTTTTTATCTTGTACACTTTTGAATATTGTCCCTCGAGTAGGTGGATAGTCCTTACTTAATGTCTTTGAATTAAAAATCATTTATGGACTATGAAATAAATATAACAACCATGAACTAATTTCTTTCCATGAAGTTTCCCAACAATGCACTATGGACAAAACAACGTGAAAGAATTTGATCAATTTCATTACTTCTTGTAATAAGGAATCTTTTTTTTTCCTCGCATCTTCCGGTGGAGTTCTTTCATAAACTAGTGTCTCCTTTTGTTTCCTAAAATCACAATCAAATTAGTAGAAAAGAAAATCATACTTAAGAAGATAAAGTAAACAAACTTGACAACATCTATTTATGGTGGTTGATGTTTGATGTTCTTCTTGGAAGACTCCATTGGTTTATCATGTCTTTTAGTTGAAGGATTCATCATTTGGAATTTTTCTTTTCTTGAAATTTCATGACCATAGATGAAAAGACTTGTCCTTTCAATTTTGTTCTTTGATCAACACAATGCTTAAGAAAGATGTAATACCCCAAACCTCGGTCAGTGACTATAGTGAAAGGATTTAAAATTTGGTGGGATAATTTGAATAAATTGAAAAGTACAAGGATTTATTTAAGAAATTGTGTTTAAGACCTATTAGCAAAAATGGAAGAAATAGAGGGGCAATATGATCTCTTAGAAGGAAATGAATTTAATATTCATTTTTTGGGATATTTATTAAGGGGATAAAGGGAAAATGGTAAAAGTTTAACTTTGTTCTCTTCTTCTTCTCGTTGTCCCCGTGCCCTCCATAGCAAAGGTAAGATTTCCTTCAAGTTAGTTTTTCCTTTTGTTTATGGTTTGATTTTGAAACCTCAACTAATATTGAAGATTAAGGAAAGCTTAAGAGTGAATAAAACCAATAGATTAGTGAATTATTAAAGATTTAATAAAATTGGTTTTTAAGTGATTTGATGAAATAAGGTCAATTATTTGACTTTAAAGGCATATTTGACTTGTTAAAGAGGTAAATAAGATATTTGGAACCTTTGAAGTGTTTTAAAACATGTTTGAAATTTGGGTGTGATTTTTAGTATTGAGTGTGCTTTGGAGATTTTGGATGTTATAAACAAATTTATGGAAGTAAGTTAGATGGGACAAGTTATAATGAGTTTAATGGTATGGTTAGAGATAAGAGTAAGAGATTTAGGTGAAATTTGTGTAAATTATAAAGTAAAAGACTTAAAATATAGGCAAGGGTATCGATACTAAAAGAACAATACTGATATTATAAGGTTAAATTTGAGGATTAGGATGAACAGTATCGATATCGATTTAAAGAAGTATCGATATTGAGGTGTAGGTATCGATACTGTAGTCATAAATGAAATTCCAAAATGCTAAAATGGTTTCAATACCGAACTGGGCATCGGTACCATATAATAGACGTATAGATATCATAGGAGGGATATCGATACGATTCAGTCTGAAATGTTATGTTAGGGTGAAATTTTAATATAATTCGAAATTTATAGTACTTTTGTGTATTATAACGTTGGATAAATGTTAGCAAGTATACTAACATCATATTTGAATGTGTGATTATGGATGCTTGTGTAGATCATAATCAAGCTCCTGAGTCAAGCAAATAGAAAGGTAAGGATAAATTCATCGAATAGTCGAACTACATTTTGGGCATAATAGTGAGGCAAACCAGATGAGTGCATTTATTATGTACTTATATATTATGTACTTATATGTTATGAAAGTCATAGCTGCATTTTGTTTACTGTATATGTTATATTTACCGTATTGACACTATGTCTGCAACCCACGTAATTCATAATGAGTTTGTGAATTACCGTACCGCCACTAAGTGTGCAACCCACGTAATTCATAAGGAGTTTGTGAATTACCATATTGGCACTATGTGTGTAACCCACATAATTCATAATGAGTTTGTGAATTACCGTATTGGCACTATGTGTGCATCCCACGTAATTCATAATGAGTTTGTGAATTACCGTATCAACAATATGTGTGCAACCCACGTAATTCATAATGAGTTTGTGAATTACCGTATCGATACTATGTGTGCAACCTAAGTAATTCATAATTACTTTGCGAATTACCGCATCGGTACTATGTGTGCAACCTAAGTAATTCATAATGAGTTTATGAATTATTGTATCGGCACTATGTGTGCAACCTAAGTAATTCATAATGAGTTTATGAATTGCTGTATCGACACTATGTGTGCAACATACGTAATTCACAATTGGTTTGTGAATTACCGTATCGACACTATATGTTAAAAACCATGAAATTTATAATGAGTTGTAATATTCAATTCATATTTTGATAGTTATGATATACTTATGTTTTAAAATTCACCTCATTATTATTATGCCTTACTAAGTGATTACTTAGCGTGTGTTGATTTCTCGCGTAGGCATTAGTACAAGGGATGTAAGGTGTGCATCTGACATCGCCAATCAAGGGTCGCCTCATCAGTAATTGTACGACAACTATGTCTACTTTTGATGTCATTAGCTGGCATGTAATATACATATGATAATGCTCTGAAAAGTATTTTACTTATGATGGTGTAAAATTTAATATGTTCGAACTTTAAGATTTGTTTATATACTAATAGTTAATGAACATTTTATTATTATTAAATTAAAATGTTTTATGAGTAGAAACAAAATTTTACTGGTTTTTCAAAAGCGGGATATTTTAAAAGTTATGTGACATCTGTGACTTATGTACGAAAACATGTACGGAAATGGGTGTTACAATTATTGGTATTAAAGCTACATTTTAGCTGATTCTTGACCAAAATTGGGTGTATTTTACATTAAAAAGGGGTTTAGATACCACTAATATGTAAAGGTTACTGATATGGTATTGTTAGAATATGATTGATGTCACTCTTTACTAACTTGAGTTATTATTATGAATATTCTATTAGATCTTGGAATCTACGAATTCGCAGAGAGCGACTGATCATTAAGTTAGATAAAGGCCAGGTAGGGAGAGCTATGAAGCTAATAGTGAGCATATGATTTCGTCTGAAAACGCTAGTGCATCTGTACATCAAGGTATGAAAGTGCCAGAGTTTGGAGCTTTTATGCAGTCTCTTGATGCAATCTTGACTATATTTCAACCTCATCTGCCTCCCCCTACTCCTCTAGCACCGCAAATGTTAATACCAAAAAGAGCTAAAAAAGTTAGGGAGCTCCTGAGTTTTGGGGATAAGAGGTTGAAGGTCCAATGGATTCTGATTTATGGTTAAACGACGTTATGATCATGCTGGAAAGATTCAATGTTTAGATTTTGAAAAGTTAGGAGGAGTTATATCTTTACTTTGAGGATCAGCTCGAGTGTGGTGTACAAACATTACAATGTATGCACCATCTGAGCAAGTGACGTGACAGTTCTTTCAGGATGAATTTAAGAACAAATACAACGATGAGCAGTTTATGCGGAGACATTGCTGAAGTTTCTTAATCTAAAGTAAAATGATCGAGCATTAGATGAATACGAGGTTGAGTATAACAAGCTGAGTCATTTTGCTACTGAGGTAGTTCCCAATTATAAGGCTTAATGTGGTTTGTTCATAGAGGGTTTGAGGCCTAAGTTGAAAGAGATGATGTTAACTTTAAACTTGCCTAATATGGAAGAAGTCATAAATCGAGCTAAGGCAATTAGAAGAGGTCAAGAGGACACTTTAGCTGCAGCAAGGAATTTCGATGGGAAAAGGAGTTGAAATGTCTTAAACTTCCTATCATGCTAAAGAGGAAAGCGTTCAAGTTCTCGATATAGTAATAGAGATGGTTCTGCTGCAACTTCGCAGGAGAATAATCAATAACATTTGTTTGCTGCTAGCTCGGGTAGAGTGTTTGAGGAACGAAATAATCCATGTTAGACGTGTGATAAATTGCACCGTGGAGTATGTAGATTGCTCACTAGCACTTGTTTACATTGTGGCGAAATTGGTCACTATGCTCGAAATTGTCCTAAGAGATCCAGAGATAGATCAGTGCAAACTGAGAGATCAGTAGCACCATCTAATAAAAGCAGAGGAAGAGGAAGATTTGGTGGATAATCTGAGTCAACCCAGCAACAAGAGACTCAGGGAGTGGCCTGAATTTATAATATTAAGACTAATGAAGTTCGGGATGACCCAGAGATTTTAACAGGTACATTCTATCTTTTTGATGAACATGTATTTGTTTTGGTTTACCCTGGTTCTACACACTCTTATGTTATGTCAAAGTTGATTAGAGCTACAGGAATTCCTTTAGAACCAATCTTTAGTGAGATGATAACAGTAACCCATATGGGTCATAGTTCAAGGGTAACTCGGGTATGTAAAAAGTGCCCTATACAGATTCAAGGGATTGTGTTCCTGAAAAACTTGATAAAACTGCCTTCTGACGAATTTGAAATTATTTTGGGTATGGATTGGTTGTATCAACATCATGGATGGGTATATTGTCGCAATAAACGATTATTTTTTAAGGATATGGAAGGTTCAGAAGTTATAGTAATCAGTGAAAAAGTGAAATCACCATCCAAAACAATAACTGCAAAGAAAATGATGTCAAAAAGGTGTATAGCTTTTCTGGCTATCGTGATAGACACTCGAATATCGGAAGTGAGATTAGGTGATATCCCAATAGTTCGGGAGTTTCCAGATGTTTTTCCGAAAGAATTAACGAGTTTACCTCTAGATTGTGAGGTGGAATTCCAAAGTGAAGTTTACCCAGGTACTGAACCTAGTTTTATGGCTCTGTATCGAATGGCTCCAACTGAGTTAAGAGAACTAAAGGCCCAATTGCAGGAGCTGTTCGATAAGGGATTTATCAGACCCGGTGTTTCACCTTCGAGAGAACCTATGTTTTTTGTGTAAAAGAAGGATGGATCTATTTGATTATGCATATATTATCGACAGTTAAATAAGGTAACAATAAAGAATAAGTATCCTCTTATGATGATTGATGATTTGTTTGATAAACTAAAAGGCGTAGCAGTGTTCTCTATGATAGACATTCGGTCACAATACCACCAATTAAATATTAAAGAGGATGACATTTCAAAGACGGCCTTTTAGACTCAATATGGACAATACAAATTTTTGGTGATGCCATTTGGATTGACTAATACTCCTGCGACATTTATGGCTTGATAAACTGATAACTCCATAAAAAGACTCAATTTCCAGTCTTTTCACTTAAGTTATTGCTCGTGTAAACAAAGTATACATAGAATTTTAGTTGCATATAGGTTATGTTATCCTGTGGTGGATAAGTTTTGCTTATGCAAGATTTATTTGGTTTGACTGATGGTGCTGAGGAGAAAGGGTTGTTTGGATTGTGTTTGTGCAGGAAACTTATAGAGGAAGAACATTTCAGTCGTGACAACATAAATTTGCAAAGGACAAAGAAATAAATGAGAACATGAGGAGTAGATTTATCTCGCCGAGGCAAGGTTTATCTGAAGAAGTCTGAAGCATGTGTGACAAAACGACCTATGTCACACACCAGCTGGATGACTTACTTCACGTGCAAGCAAGCCTTAATTATTCTGATAGCCGCCAATTGCCTTTCCTTTTTAAGTCTGGACATTTAATAACGGTTATCTAAGGAAACTCCAAAAGCATGCATAGCCCTAGGATATCTTTCTTATAAATAACCAACCATAGCCGCTAAAGGGAAGGTAAGGAAGAAGAGATAAGAGCTTTATCCAAGGCGTGAGCGAGCAACTGCAGTGCTTCTTCACCACTTACCCACCGACCTTCCTTGGTGTCCTCTATAGCTCACCATTTGCATTTTCAGTTTGTTCACTAATTCTATTAGCTCACCAAATGGACTTATATGCAAGAATCACAAATCACATAACATTTAGGAGTCACTCCTTACTATAGTAACTCTATAATTGGCTCATCGCAAGTTAATGTTTGCTCGATAACATAACACAAAAAAAATGGACTCACCCGGTGTCCTTAGTGTTGGAATCGTATTTCGGTTGGGCCCCGGAATCGGGCTTCGACTTGAATTGATTGGGTTAGAATCGCCACCAAACATTTTAAAAATATTTAGGTAGGTCAGACACCATCTTACCTGATCTGCATTTTACCAGAAATATATCAGGTCCGGGAGTCGATTACGGTCAAAGAAGGACTAGCACCCTTGAACTGCCCTTTCGGTACCAATTAATTTGTCGGTTGTCTTATTTACAAAACTTAAAAATCAAAATTAAAAATTAAAAAGTCCAATTCAAATAATTACATTTGATTGGTTAAAATTCTTGTACAAAAGTAAAAAATGTTAGATAAAAATAGTAAACAAATAATTCAAAAAAATAATAAAACCACGTGCCAAAAATAAATAAATAAAAAAATCAAATTAATTACCTAATTTTTATTTTTTACAATTTCCATTAAAAATGTTTATTTAATTCTTATAAAATAAATATAAAACCACGTGCCAAGGATTAAAACCATTAAAAACCAAATAATAATAACTATAGTCCACAGAAGGAAAGCAGTAAAATCTTCTTAAAACTGAAGATCAAAATTCAGATAATTTAAAGACGAGTAAAACCCTAACCTTTTTTTAAGCACTAGTCATCATCTTCTTAAACTTTGGGAAGTCAACGTTGCCATCGCCATGACGGGAATAGTAACAGTCTACTTGATTTCCATGATGAGTTATGAGTCACTCATTCGTGCCGCGCCTCCTTGGGTTTGGATGTCGGCAGGGACTCATTCAAGAGCCATGACGGTGCACGCTTCGGCTTCTACGATTCGAGCTTCTTCGGCGTTGACGACGTCCATAATCACCCCGCCTCGGAGCATTTACGCAAGCCCAACAGAGATATTGAATGGAAATGGGACGGTTTACAAAGGGGAGTTGCACGATAGGACGAAGATTGTCATGAAAAGGATGGGACCTGGTGCCGTGAGTGCGAAAGGTTTGGCCATATTTAAGTTAGAGATTACGGTTTTTACTAAGGTTCGTCACCACCATTTGGTTGCAAATATTGGATATTGTTTGGATGGAAACAAGAGGCTTATTGTTTATGAATACATGCCTCAAGGGACCCTTAGCAGGCACCTATTCAATTGGAAGGACGAAGGGTTAAAACCACTCGACTGGACCTGGCGACTTACAATTACCTTAGACGTGGCTTGAGGTGTTGAGTATCTACTCGGAATGGTGTAGCAGAGTTTCATTCATCGAGATCTTAAGCCATCAAATATTCTTCTCGGAGATGATATGCGTGCTAAAGTTGTAGAGATTTCTTTCGTTTGGTTCAACCAGCTCCAGTGGATCAGCTTTCCTTTGGTTGGTCTGTACAGGTCGATTGTTAACGAATGCAGAAAGAGTGAGGTGGAATATGACAGGAAATGCAGGATGCTCATGTTGTGGAACGGCGGTGGATGACATCGACCAAGTGTTAAGGGACTGTTTTGAAACAAGGATGGCATGGGGTAACCTTTGAGCGAGAACCTCTATTAATGGATTCCTCCCCCACACTACAATGAAGGATATGGTATTTACAGGTGGTTCTATGGTTATGATTTAGCGGTGTGCTTATTGGCTAGCCGAGAATTATGGAGTATGGTGTTGGTATGCGTGGTTTTCGTGTGTGTCAGGTGAGTTTTAGTGGGGTTTTTAGTGGATTAGGTGGTTAATAGGTTGAACATGAAGCCTACAAAAAAATATAAATAATAATAAATAATAATAATAATAAAAATAATAATAATATAGTATAATAAAATGTTTTTAGACCCAGGAAAAAATGAGTGTCTACAGCTGCCCCTCTTTGCGCATTTTTATTTTAACAAGAATATGGCAAAGAAAAAAAAAGACAAACAGTTTTTGTCTGGTCCTTTCAAATGTGATTGGTCTTCCTGGAATTGGGCCTTTGACTTCTTCTCGGTTTAAAGATTTCGGCTTGAAAATTCTTCCAGAAAGTAGTTTCTCACTGTCATCGGGCTGAATGAAATCAAACTTGTCAGTTGACATATAGCCCTTATCGCCTTTAGCTATGCTTTAAATTTGAGTTGCCTCTGAGTTGAATGTAATCGAACTAATAGGTCTTTGGTTGGCAGATAGCCTTTTTGCCTTGATCTATGTCGCAAATGATGTGCCTTGGAGCTGAGCGTAGTCGAACTCAAAGGTCTTTGGTTGGAAAATAATTCTTCTTGCCTTGAGCTATGTTGCAAATGAACACGATATCCTTCTTCGTGAACTTAAAATCGTGGATGGCCCCTTCGTCGTGAAGTTTTCGTCCTGGAGTTGAAATCCAATCTAAAGGATAATGTTGCTGGTGAGCATGATTCCCTTCGTCGTGAAGTTGAAATCGTATATGGTCTCTTCGTCGTGAAGTTGAACCTTGGAGTTGGATATCCTTTGTCGTGAAGTTGAAATCCAATGTAAGTTGTGATGTTTCGAGGCCAATATCCTTTGCTGTGAAGTTGAAATTGACTCTCAAACTGGAAAGTTTATTGACAGATACTCCTTCTTTGAGTTGGATATCATTCGTCGTGAAGCTGAAATCCAATCTAGAGATGGATGCTGCTTGTGTGCACGATTCCATTCGTCGTGAAGTTGAAACCGCGGGTGGCTCCTTCGTCGTGAAGTTGAGCCTGGAATTGGATATCCTTCGTCGTGAAGTTGAAATTCAAGTAAGTTGTATTGCTTCGTGAAATCCAATCTAGAGATGGATGCTGCTGTGTGCACGATCCATTCGTCGTGTGAAGTTGAAACCGCGGGTGGCCTTCGTCGTGAAGTTGAGCCTGGAATTGGATATCGTCGTGAAGTGTGAAATTCAAGTAAGTTGTTGCTTCGAGTCCAATATCCGCCGTGAAGTTAAATTGGCTCTGGAACTGGTAAATTATTTGTTGACAATCAGTCGCCCCTTCGTCGTGAAGTTGAGCTTGTGTTGTCTTGAGTCCAATATCCTTCGTTGTGAAGTCGAAATTGAAAAGTTGTTGGTTAACAATCAGTCGTCCCTTTTTTGTGGAGTTAAGCTTGTGTTATCTTGGGTCCAATATCCTTCGCTGGGAAGTTGAAATTGGCTCTGAAATTTGGAAGTTGTTTGTTGACAGTCAGCAACCCCTTGTGCTGTCTAGAGTCCAATATCCTTCGCTGTGAAGTTGTTTGTTGACAGTCAGCCGCTCCTTCGTTGTGAAGTTGAGCTTGAGCTGTCTTGAGTCCAATATCCTTCGTTGTGAAATTGAAATTGGTTCTGAAATTGGAAAGTTGTTTGTTGACAGTCAGTCGCCCCTTTCACTGTGAAGTTGAGCTTGTGTTGTCTTGAGTCCAATATCCTTCGTTGTGAAGTTGAAATTGGATCTGAAATTGGGAAGCCCCTTCGTCGTGAAGTTGAACTTGTGCTGTCTTGAGTCCAATATCCTTCGTTGTGAAGTTAAAATTGGCTCTGAAATTGGGAAGTTGTTTGTTGACAGTCAGCCGCCCCTTCGCTGTGAAGTTGAGATTCAAATGGCACGATATCCTCCATCGTGGAGTTAAAATCGTGGATGTGTGGGTATGATATACTCCGTCGTAGAGTTGAAATAGTGGATGTGTGGGTACGATATCCTCTGTCGTAGAGTTGAAATCGTGGATGGCCCCTTCGTCGTGAAGTTGAGACTTAACTTGAATATCCTTTGTCATGAAGTTGAAATCCAAGTATTGTATGTTGCGGGTGGACACGATTCACTTCGTCTTGAAGTTGAAACCGTGGATGACCCATTTTTTGTAAGGTTTGGCCTCGAGTCAGATATCCTTCGTCGTGAAGTTGAAATCTACCCTGGAGCAAATTGTGTCGTTTTTTAGTCCAATATCCTTCGCTGCGAAGTTGAAATTGGCTCTAGGTAAAACCTGCAAAGATATGCATATATGCGATGTTATGGATGTCAAGCTTTTAGGTATGCCTAAAATGCATATGCAACATATGTTATTCTTGGCTCTGGAGAGAAATCTCGATCTCCGGTGGCTTATCGTTGTTGACTCTTGATTTTGAAATCTTGAAGTTCTGATCCTTGATCTTGAATTCTTCAAATGTTTAAATCTGACGCGCACATTCTATTTTTTCTTGATTTGGGAGAGGCTTCTCGACCATCTCAAGTATGTGCATGAGCCTTGATCGGCTTTCAGGTACCCATACTTTTCAATGAATCTTTGTACATTAATATGCGATTATCTTTTGCAAAAAATAATTAAATCATTAGGTTTAAGTTCAATCCAAGATGCCCAAAATGAATTGATTTAGAGAAAAATATTGTCTTTATTTATAAAAGAACAAATAGTACATGACAAACACTTTGGAGAATTAATACATGATGCAGTATGAGATCTCGTAATGTGGACCATTTTGAGCTGAAAAGCCGTCAGGTGACTTTGAACACAGCCTTTGCCAAGTGATCTTTAAAAATGTGACAACGTTCTGGAAAGTGCAACCTTTATCCGACTTGTTGAGTTTGTAGGAGATTCAGATGCCGGGATGTTTCCACTATCAGTATCCAAATCGCCCTTTTCGGGTTTTCAACTTGGACCCATCCTTGGTTGCAAGACGCCCTTTGTGGGTTTTCATCTTGACCCACCTTATTTTTCTTTTTCTTTTTTGTTCTTTTTCTATTTTTTTCCATTTTTTCAATTTAGGGCGCCCCTTCGGGTTTTCACCCTAAACATTTTTTTCTTTTATTTTCTTTTTCTTCTTTTTTTTGCTGTTTTTCCTTTTTTCCGACTTAGGACGCCCTCTCGGGTTTCATCCTAAGCGAAGTATTTCTTGACTGCATCCGAGTTGATGGGATGTGGCAGTTCAGGTTCATCTATCTCAGCCAGGACAAGGGCTCCTCCAGAGAAGGCCTTTTTCACGATATAAGGTCCTTCCCAGTTTGGCGTCCATTTTCCTCAGAAATCTTTATGGACTGACCAAATTCTTTTTAGCACCAGATCTCATTCGCGGAATATTCTCAGGCGCACCTTTTTGTCATGTACTCGGATCATTCGTTTCTGATAGATTTGACCATCATGAATGGCTTTCAGACTCTTTTCATGTATCAAATTAAGCTGATCATATCTGGATTGTACTCACTTTGCATCATCCAGTTTGACTTCTGTCAAGACCCGGAGTGACGGAATCTCTACTTCAATGGGTAGCACTGCTTCCATTCCATAAGCTAGTGAAAATGGAGTTGGTTCAGTCGAGGTTCGTACCGAGGTTCGATAAGCGAACAAAGCAAAAGGTAACTTCTCATGCCAGTCTTTGTAAGTTTCAGTCGTTTTCTCCACTATCTTCTTAATGTTTTTGTTTGCTGCTTCTACTGCTCCGTTCATCTTTGGCCTGTAAGTAGTGGAATTGTGATGTTTTATGTTGAAATGTTCACAAGCAGCATTCATCATCTTGTTGTTCAAGTTTGTAGCATTATCGATAATGATCCTTTCAGGTAGACTATACCAACATATAATATTTCTTAAAAAACTTGCAAAAAATGGACTGAGTGACACTACATATGATACAGCCTCTACCCATTTCGTGAAGTGATAAATTGCCACGAGAATGAAAAGGTGACCATTCGAAGCCTTTAGATGGAATTGCCCGATAACATCCATGCCCCACATAAAAGGTGACCATTCGAAGCCTTTAGATGGAATTGCCCGATAACATCCATGCCCCACATAGAGAAAGGCTAGGATGAATCATTACATGAAGTGGATGAGGGTGGAACATTGATTTTATCTGCGTAAATTTGACATTTATGACATCTTCTAGCATAGTTGATGCAATCACTTTCTAGTGTGGACCAAAAATATCTGCATCTCATTATTTGTCTTGACATTATATGTCCATTTGCATGTGCTCCACGAACTCCATCATGTACTTCTTCCACTATCATTTTTACCTCTTCAGCATCGACGCACCTTAACAGGACTTGATTATGGCTTTTCTTGTATAAAACCTCTCCGTCAAGGTTGTTTCCAACTGCCATCCTTCTAAGGGTTCTCTTATCGGTTTCGGTAGCTTCTTCTGGAAAACTCTGATGCTTGATATACTGTAGAATATCGTAGTACCAAGGCTTAGTGTCTTTCACTTCTTCAATTTGGTAACAATGAGTCGGGTACTCATACGACTGCATGTTAATTGTCATCATTTCGGTCTCCCCGCCATCCTTGAATGTGGCTGCCAAGGTAGCTAAAGCGTCAGCCATTTGATTTTCTTCTCTAGGCACGTAGTGGAAGGTGACTTCGTCGAACTCTTCGAGCAGATCCGACACTAGTTTCCAGTACTCTAACAGCTTTATATCCTTGGTTTCCCATTCTCCTCGGAGTTGATAGATTACTAAGGCTGAGTCTCCATACACCCGTAAAGTCTTTATATTTTGCCCCAGTCAGCTCGAATTCCCAAGACACAGGCTTCATATTCTGTCATGTTATTGGTGCAATCGAAGTTTAGTCTGCTAGTAAATGGGTAGTGATTCCCTTCTGAAAGAGATCAGGATTGCCCCGATACCATGTCCTAATGCATTTGATGCACCATCGAAGTGCATTCTCCAGGAACTGTCCGTTGAAGTGTTTGTTTCTTATAAGGATATAGCCATCAAGTCTTCATCTAGAAAATCAAAGTCCAATGGCTCATGATTCTCATTGGTTCTACTGGCCAAGAACTTCGATATGGCAATTCATTTGATTGCTTTTTGGCTTACGTACTCGATGTCAAATTCAGACAAGAGCATCTGCCAACGGGCTAACCTTCCAGATAGAGCAGGTACACCCATCATGTACTTCAGGGGATCTAACTTGGAAATTAGCCAAGTAGTGTGGTACAACATGTATTGTTAGAGTCTTTTTGTGGTCCAGACTAAAGCACAACAAACCTTCTCGATAGGTGGATATCAGACCTCGCAATCAGTGAACTTCTTGCTTAAATAGTATATGGATCTTTCCTTCTTCCCGGACTCGTCATGTTGACCAGGAAATAGTATATGGATCTTTCCTTCTTCCCGGACTCGTCATGTTGACCCAGGACATACCCCATGGAGTTCTTGAATATGGAGAGATACAAGAACAGAGGTTTGCCTGGGATAGGGGACATCGGGACAGGAGTGTGAGACAAATACTCCTTTACTTTCTCAAATGCAATATGGCAGTTTTCATCTCATGCTCCTAGATTGTTCTTTCGGAGAAGACGGAAGATTGGTCCACATTTGTCGATTAGCTGAGATATGAACCGTGCTATGTAGTTCAATCTGCCCAAAAAACCTCTGACCTTTTTTTGTGTTCATGGTGGAGGTAGATTTTGAATAGCCTTAACTTTATCAGGATAGACCTCGATGCCTTTTCTGCTGACTATGAAGTCTAATAGTTTTCCAGATGTTACCCCGAAGGTGCACTTACTAGGGTTCGATCTCAGTTGGAACTTTCTCAATCTCTGGAACAGTTTCCTCAAATTCTCGACATGTTCATTTTTCGATTTTTGCCTTGAAAATCATGTCATCGACATAAAATTCGATCTCTCTGTGCATCATGTCGTGGAATAGGGTCACCATAGCTCTCTGATATGTTGCCCAGTATTCTTCAGACCGAATGGAATCACTTTATAACAAAAGTTCCCCACATCATAACGAACGTGGTCTTCTCCATGTCTTCAAGATGCATCTTGATATGGTTATATCCCGAGAATCCATCCATGAATGAAAAGAAAGCGGTCCCGGGTATATTGTCTACCAATGTGTCAATGTGAGGCAGAGGAAAGTTGTCTTTAGGGCTCACCTTGTTCAGATCCCAGTAATCGATGCACATGCAAACCTTCCTGTCTTCCTTCGGAACTGACACTATGTTGGCCACCCACTCTGGATGCAAACCTTTCTTTCTTTTGGAACTGACACTATGTGGCCACCACTTGGATACTTGGCCACTGAAGGAACGGACATCGAATTGTTTCTTGACTTCTTCTTTAATTTTAAGGAGCATCTCAGGTCGCATCCTCTAGTTTCTATTGCATGGGTTTGCACTCTGCCTTAATTGGCAGTTTATGAACTATCATATCTGTCTCTAGTCCCGACATGTCTTGATATGATAAGGCGAACACATCTCTATACTCCTGAAGTAAGACTATCAGGTTTTGTCTTGCTTCAGCCGAGAGAGTTGTGTCGATCTTAACCTCCTTTATGTCATCTTCAACGCCCAGATTCAAGATTTCGATTGCCTTCTCCTGTGGTAGTATTTGCTTCTCTCAACAATTCAGTAGGCAAGTTACACTCCTCTTCAGTGTCGCATTTATCAAATTCCCCGAGACAAATGGCCGATTAAAAATCCACTTTCGGATCAAGATCATCGTGCCTACATTATCATTATCTGGGGTCCTGATAGAACAAAAGAGATATACGTGTGTGAGAGGAAATATCCCACACGAAACAATAAAAGAATTAAATTTGAAAGAGAATAGAATAGAGCACTGGAATAAAGAAAATAAACAATGAATTCAAAAGAAATGAAAATAAGATCACCTATTGCCCCGGGTATAGGAAAATAGGGGTAGTTCGAATATTACTATGAAAGACTCTTGTAAACCACAGGTAGTTCTTCCACTGACCAACTGCTAGGCACGAACCTAGGTTGTAGAGGGCATATCCCGGATCTATCTCCATTGTCAACATCTTCTGTGGTCACGACATTGATATACAGATCTTCCAGAGCCACTTCTAACTCAGATATGGTGGTTTAAACACATAATCCACCTGAAAATGTGCGGTAAAGAGGAGGGAATGCCATGGGTTCCCATTGAAGTTCACCTCCAGTTAACCTGGCTAGTCTTCTTTCTCGATTCTTCTGGACTTCCTTCCTCTTTTCATGGTAACTGGGCTAAATACCGAGCCCAAACTGATCTAACTTCAAAATAGGAAGGACTGGATTGATCCTTCCTTGTAGCAACTTCCCAAATCCTCTTTCGATCTTGGCTCCCCGTCCCAAGGTTTTCTTGATCTCCATCTTTGTGCACTTGGAGAGTCGAGGTCTAGGAATCTTCTTTCCTTATACCACAAATGTGGCATTCACAAATTCCAAGGAGCAGAATGAACATTCTACTGCTTCCTTGCCTACTTTGATGTATGGGGCCTCCGTGGTCACACTTGCCATGATATATTCCTCAACATTGATAATTACTAAGGCCCCATCGATAACAAATTTAATTTTTTAATACAGCGTGGAGGGTACGGTATCTGCTTGATGAATCCATGACCTTCCCAAAAGAAAACTATAGGACGGCATGATATCCATCACAAGGAACTCAATATCATAGGTGGCTGGTCCGATGGTCAACAGTACCTCGATCTTACCGACTACCTCTCTTTTGTTCCCTTTAAATATTCAGACCACGTTCTGACAGGCTCTCATATGAGTGGTATCTATTGGCAGCCTCTTCAATGTCACCAAAGGCATCACATTCAGGGTTGAGCCATTATCGATCAACACACTTGGTAAGGCATGCCCCGTACAATAGGTAGTGATGTCTAATGCCTTAGTTCGGCCTCTTCCTCCGGATGGAATCTCATAATCTGAGAATAAGATGAGATTATCAGCTTGAATATAATTTACCAGTATCTATCTTGCTGACTGGTATGTTCTACGCCACAAACGTTTGATTTAGGACTTTCAACAGTGCTTCTTGGTGTGCCTCAGAGTCAAAAATAATGCTAGCATTGAAGTACGTATAGGTAAGCTGTGGAGTTGTTCTACAATGTTGTACTCAATGTGCTTCAAGATCTTGAGCAACTCTTTAGCTTCTTTCTCCTTTATAGGTTCGTTGACAGCTAACACATCTTCTTTGAATGGCTCAAGTGGTATTTGCCCCACTTTGCCATCACATCCTTTAGAAGTACTCACTTTGTATTCGTACTTCCATGGCACTTGTCGATTGTCCTTGTATTAAAAAGGTCGAGGTACTGTGATCACCACCTTGGTTTGTGTTGTCGTCGTCGTCACTTTAGAGGTAATTATCAGAGGACTACCCCGGCCATACTTCTTGTCAGGTGATTCTCCGATAGTGCAAACATCTGCTTCCAAAGAATCTTGAATTTCATCGTAAAATTCCAGCTCTTTTCGGTCTATCATGAGCTGGACTAATGACTTGAATTCTGGGTAATCTTACACCTTATGCCCCTCTTCATTGTGGTAACAACAATGGTTACCATCTTCAATCCTCGTTGCACGTGATTGGGGTGTAAGAAGCCCACTTTTACCATTTAGCTCCATATCCAAGCCAAAGGAGCTTTAACTTTCGAAACACAAGTTTTGATTCTCTTACCACTCTCGGTGGTGATTGCGTTGATTTATGTCTCCTGGTGATTAGGCAAGGGATTCTAGGCGATGTTCGATGCTCCATAGTTGAAATGAATCCAATTTTTGTTCCGCAATCATTGTACCAGTCTCTTGAATGCGAGACAGTTTTCAATTGAATGCCCCTGCACACCTCCATGATATTCACAGTGGGCATTCTCGTCAAACCATTTCGGATAGGGTGCTTTATCGAATCTATATGATAGGGTGACACCGCATGAGTGTCGAAGAGTTATTGATATAACTCTTTATATGTCATGGGAATGGGATCGAACTGTTCCCTTTCTCTTCTTGTTCTCTCTAAGTTTGGTTAGAAGTACCGGATGGTAAATTGTAGTTGTTTTTGAACTTGAGATCGTAACACCTTTGCTAGAGTTGTAGGTGTTGACATTGTTGATCTCGCGGTCCTTGTTCTTCACGGGAGGATTTCTACTGGAGTTATCTCCCTCAATCTTCCCTTGCTTTATGGCTAATTCAACCATCTCACCAGCCATAACCAGATCTGAGAAACCTTCCGATGTGATTGCCACCAGGTACCTGAAGTAATGTCTTTAGGGTCTGTACAAATAGCTTTCTAGTTTCCTTTTCATCTAATAGTGGATGAACTTGCACAGATAAATCCCTTCATCTGTGCGTACTATTGGAAACTTTCGTTATGCTTCTTTTCCAGGCTCTATAACATGACTCGGTCTGGTCTCATATCATTGATATGTTTGTACTGCTGTAAGAAAGACTTGGCTAAGTCTTTTCATGTCTTGATATGAGTTCGGCTGAGCTGGTTGTACCATCGGATAGCTGAACCAGATAAGTTCTCCTGAAAGCAGTGGATCAAAAGTTGGTTATTTCCCCCGTATCCTGTCATCTTCCGACATAACATAGTGATATGGGCCGAAGGGAAGCTGTTCCCGTCGAACTTCTCGTACTCCGGGACCTTAAACATTGGTGGAAGCACCAAATGTGGGACTAGGCTCAGCTCTATTACGTCCACTCCATAATAATCATGGTCTCCTTGGACCATCTTCTTCTGATCTTCCAACATTCTAATTTTTTCTTCCATCTTTTTTGCCTTATCCTCCTCATCGAAATCCAGGATATTATAATCATCCGGATAATTGTCAGGACCGGTTGTGAAAGTTTGTAAATTTGCAATAACTTTTCCTTTGGCGACAGATGAGTCACCTTGCAGTCCGGGTAAGATCCTGGATGAGACAACCACTTGTGGGGTCAGTGGTATGGTTATCCCTCATATGAACCTACTCCGGATGCACTTGCTTGTTGTTGTAAGTCAGACAACTTAGCCACGATTTGGTCGACTAAGGATTCCTGGCTTTTCTTGATGGACTCCATGGTACTTTGACTATTCTGAGCCATTTTGTCCTCCAATTCTTTATGCAGTCTTGCAATGTTCTCTTCGATCTTCTCCATTTGTCTCTTTTTTTGCTCGAGTATTGTGCGGGTGATGCGTATCTAATGCTTGTGGTGGTAAGCTTGGTGTCTGAGACATGTTCTGTTAGTTAATACGAATATAAAAACATGGAAATTAAAAAATAAAAAAACAAACATAAAATATAAAATGCAAAATATGCAATGTATGATGTATGCAATTTGGAGGCATTGATCTAGAAAAGTGTCCATTATTAAATATCTTATTCAGACAAAAATGTTTTATCTTTTAAGAGACATAAAAACAAATTAAAGGTATATTCGGCCTAAATCCTCTAGACCCCTAACAGCTTCTATTAGGTTGATAAGTCTTCTACCTTCATCTGTCACTGATTGAATGCCTTGTCGAACCACTCCTGCTTCCCTTGCCAGACTGTTAAGATGACGGGCCGCCTTCTGCACTTGATCCAGGAAATCTCGAATCGTTGCATCTCTAGCCCTTACCCTTCGTTGTGCTTGCTCCCAACGAAAACGCAATTGTAAACCTCCGTCGAAGGGCACTATCTGAAGCTCATTCACTTGCCTCTTGAACCCATCTACTATAGCTTCTAACTCAGCTATTGTTTTTCCATCCTTTTCATGTTGCTTCTCTAATTCAGTCATCTGGTTTCTCAAGTGTTGGTTCTGATGTTGACTGTCTACCAAGCGCCTCTGAGTTGGTTTTAGTTGTTCCCTCCAAGCTCTTTCATCAGGCTCCTCGAACTTCCTTTTCAGACTGTGAGCTTCATCTTTCTAGTATTCGAATGTTACTTTCAACTTGGAGTTATCCTTGACTTTATCTTGATATCCATTTCTCATATCTTCGAGCTTAAAACAGACTTTTATGTTCCCTTTCCAGTTTGTCTGCTCTATCTTTCTGAGAATCGACATCTAGCTTCCACTGATAACGCTCAGCTTTAAGTTCCTTAACCCTCTGCTTCAGCTCGTTATTCATAGCTTCAAACTCTGCCTTGGCTATCTCAAGTCCAGAAGGGACAGGCCTGAGATGTTCCTCCATAGTTCGGGTGTCTTCACAGTCTGGCATCGGGATGTTGTCATTCTTTCTCAATCTTCACCACTCCACATAATCTGGAGTAAGAATGTCTCTGGTAGCAACGACATCCATTCGAAATACTTTCTTCCATGACTCAGCTGCTTCCTTGATCATCTTCTTATAGTTGTCACCACTATACACAAACTATGATTTAATTAGTCCGCATGTTGCGGGGACAAACTGACGTGTCCCATACTGTCTCAGTGCCAACAATGGAGCATACCCAAATGCACCCTAAAGTCCAAGTAAGGTTATAGTATCAAAATCCCCACACCGGAAAAGAATGTCACCAAGGGGCTCTCCAGGTAATATCCCGATCCTGAAGATGTGTAAAAACTTTCATCCACTTTTCCTTTGAAGCACCTTCATGCCATTTCATTGTGGTGTACTCTCCCAAAGGTGAATATGTGGTGCTAAATCGGCGGTAGGTAATCCCGTTAGTCTTCCAAAAGTGGCTATAAATCCATACTTGAAGGAGTTGAACACACCCAATGAACCTGCCTCTACCATCTCTTCTGCAATGATTAAGAGACCGAAAGGTCTCGGCTAAGATGGTCGGTGTTGGGTTGACTCATTTCGGAAGTTGTTCAAATAGCTTCACCACGGCTGCATCAATGCACCCCAAAGCTTTCGGAAAGATAATCAAACCATACAAACCCAGTGTAAACAAGTCTATGGTCTTCCACTCATCAGGGTGGTTTTTCATTAATTTCTTTATGTGGAACCATTCAATTCATTCCCCGTTGCCTCTGCGCTGAGTCCGATCAATTACCCATTTCTCGTCTACTCCTGCAACCCTGGCCAGTGTATTCTTAAAAGGCTGACTTTTAATGTGTTTGATGTAGGCTCACTCCAGTTTGATGTTTTCAGAGTGTAGTAGTGTAGTGTACTCCTCGATAGTGGGCACCATGTCCTCCCGATTAAAAGTGAAGCAACTATATCCCGGGTTCCAGAATTGAACCAGGGCTCCAATTAAAGGCTCATCAGTCTTAACTTGGAGTAAAAGTGCAATGTCACCGCCGTTGGTTGAACTTCTGTTTCCGATCATTCTTCCAATTGTCCCAGATGTCTCGAAGCTCTTGCACATTGTTCTGTTTTAGGCTGATAGAGGCATAACTAAACAGCTCTGACACATAGCTCCCTTGAAGATTGTCTCCCTTTTCCTTCTGAGTTTTCTCGGACCATAGTCGTACCTCAGGGTTTTTTTATCTCTTGCATTACAATACCTTTGTCCATTTGTTCAGATTATTTTGTGTAACAAATGCTTTTTAAGGATCAATAGTCTCTTGTAATGATGCAGATGCTAAAAAATAAACACAAAGGCAAACAAGGCAATAAAATAAAATAAAAATAAATAAATAAAATAAATGACAAAAGAAAAATAAAAAGTGTAAGAAGGAAAAAAACATGGTTAGGGTAAAAATGGCCTAGGGTTTGAAATGGGGTTTTAGGGTAGGCTATATTTCTCCATAATCTCCCGGTTTAGGTTCTAAAAAATGGTACCCGAGTTCTCCTTGCCTGTGACCCCTTGGGCTTGCCAGACCCTTAGTCATAAACCCTTCACATGCTTGTGTGGACTAAGTTAAACTCGAGAGGACACATTCCCTTATGCCCATACGGAGAATAAATTCACACGAAGGCATAAGGTTTATGAATCCCGAAGGCTACTTGCTAGGCCCATAATGTGAATAAATTCACAAGAAGGCGTCGCTTTCACCCCCACTCAAAATTGGTTCGGAGCTTGGGTTTAGAGCCTTAAGTGAAAAAAGCTTTGAAGGCTGAAATCATTAGAAAACGATTAGTACAACTATTTACTCGAAAATATAATCAAAAGTAAGTAAAAATGATCGAAATGTTACCTTAAAATTTAAACTTACCCTTTTCGTAAAAAGACAACTGGAAATTACCTTAGCCTGACTCACTTACCTGTGTCCCTAGTGGAGTCGCCAAGCTGTCGGAACTGTCTTTCGATTAGGCCCCGGAATCGAGCTTCAACTTGAATTGATTGGGTTAGAGTTGCCACCGACTATTTTAAAAATATTTAGGTAGGTCGGACACCATCTTACCTGATATGTTTTACCATAAATGTATCGGGTCCGGGAGTCGGTTACGGTCAAGGAAGGATTAGCACCCTTGAACCGCCCTTCCGGTACCAATAATTTGTCGGTTGCCTTAATTACGAAAATTAAAAATTAAAATTAAAATTTAAAAAGTCCGATTCAAATTAATTACCATTGATTGGTTAGAATTCTTCTACAAAAGTCGAAAATGTTAGATAAAAATAGTAAAAAAAAAAATTAAAACCACGTGCCAAAAATAAATAAATAAAAAAAATCAAATTAATTACCTAATTTTTATTTTTTACAATTTCCATTAAAAATATTTATTTTTTATTAATCATGTTTATTTAATTCTTATAAAACAAATTTTTACAATTTCCATTAAAAATATTTATTTTTTATTAATCATGTTTATTTAATTCTTATAAAACAAATATAAAACCACGTGCCAAGGATTAAAACCATTAAAAACCAAATAATAATAACTATAATCCACAAAAAGGAATGCAGTAAAATCTTCTTAAAATGAAGATCAAAATTTAGATAATTTAAAGACGAGTAAAACCCTAACCTTTTTTTTAAGCAATAGTCATCATCTTCTTAAACTTTGGGAAGTCAACGTTGCCATCGCCATGACGGGAATAGTAACAGTCTGATTCATTTCCTTGATGAGTTATGGGTCACTCATCTGCGTCGTGCCGCCTTGGGTTCGGATTTCGGCGGGGACTCGTTCAAAAGCCATGACGGCGGAAGCTCCGGCTTCTGCGATTCGAGCTCCATAATCACCCCGCCTCGGAGCATTTGCCTAAGCCCAACAGAGATATTGAATGAAAATGGGATTGCTTACAAAGGGGAGTTGCACGATGGGACGAAGATTGCCGTGAAAAGGAAGGGATCTGGTGCCAAGAGTGCGAAAGGTTTGGACACGTTTAAGTTAGAGATTACAATTTTTACTAAGGTTCGTCACCGCCATTTGGTTGCAAATCTTGGATATTGTTTGGATGGAAACGAGAGGCTTCTTGTTTTTGCATACATGCCTCAAGGGACCCTCAGCAGGCACCTATTCAACTGGAAGGACGAAGGGTTGAAACCACTCGACTGGACCCGGCGACTTAATTGCCTTAGACGTGGCTCGAGGTGTTGAGTATCTGCACAGACTGGTGCAGCAGAGTTTCATTCATCGAGATCTTAAGCCATCGAATATTCTTCTCAGAGATGATATGCGTGCTAAAGTTGCAGAGATTTCTTTTGCTTTGTTCGACCAGCTTTCCTTTGGTTCGTTTGTACAGGTCGATTGTTAACGAATGCAGAAAGAATGAGACGGAACATGACGGGAAATGCAGGATGCTCGTGTTGTAGCGGCGGTGGAGAACATCGGCCAAGTGTTAAGGGACTGTTTTAAAGCAAGGATGGCATGGGGTAACCTTTGAGGTAGAACCTCCATTGATGGATTCCTCCCCGACATTACAATGAAGGATATGGTATTTATAGGTGGTTCAATGGCTGTGATTTGGCTGTGTTCATTGGCTAACCGAGAATTGTGGAGTATGGTGTTGGTATGCGTGGTTTTCGTGTGTGTCAGGTGAGTTTTAGTGGGGGATTAAGTAGGGTTTTTAGTGGATTAGGTGGTTAAAGGGTTGAACATGGGGCCTAAAAAAAAAATAATAATAATAAATAGATAATATAAATTTAGACCCGGACAAAATACTTAGTAAACCTTCCTTAAGAATACTTCTTATGCTTCTCCTTAGCTTTAATAATGTTTGGTCATCATTTCTATCCCACAATCTAAATGAACATCATTATGAAACAATACAAATTCAAACCACATGTTATAATCTTACTAACATACGCACAAATTAAAAAATAAATTCTTTAAAAAAACTTCTGATGCTCATTCGATACTAGTTTCATTTCACCAAAATCTAGCTTGACCTTAACACTTCAAATTGACCATTCAGTTCCTTTATTATCCAAATTTATCCAAATTCACATAACATTTTACTTAAGTTCCCAACTTTTCCATATTTATGATTTTATCATCAACTTTTACTAGCTTTCCAAAATGGTCGAATTTCACATCATAATATCAATTTCAACACTCTAATATTAATTTCCAACAAGTACAACAACTATTAAATAATTACGCATTGATCCCATAATTTTCCAAAATCATTGAATAGTCCTATAACTTTTACAAAATTATAAAAGGGTCCATATAACTTCTAAGGCTTGTAGAATCCTTCCTACATCGTTTCCAAGGCATACATAATTTTCCATAATTTTTCTCACCTTCACAAGCTTAGGCCGAAAGTCATAAAGCTAGGGTTCCATCATTTTTCACTTGATTCAATTGGTTCAAGCATGTAATCATCCTATATTCAACTTTTAAAAGTCTCTACATTTAAAACCCTAACTTAATTTCATCAAATCCCAAACTTCCCCTAATTTTAGAGTTAGGCCAAAAATCATTTAGGCATTTTTAGGAGGTTTGATCATGTTTTCATCATCAAACAAGCTTGGAAATGATTCTACAACTTCAATGACCACAAAATCCATCATTAATTCATGAAACCCTAGGAACATAAACCCTAGAATTTGGAAACTTAACATTCAAGAAAGACTAGCATGCAATAATGTTACCAAATGATAGAGTTTTTCGAATAAAACAATTTTCTATTTCACTTCTTAATCCATAATCCAAAGAAAATTGCTCAAAATTTAAAATATTTTTGTCTTACCTATAGTTTAAGCTTTCATCCATGGCTGATTTTGAAGAAGCATTTCCAAGAAATTTCTAGTTAAATTCATGTTAATTTATCATTTATCTAAGCTTGAAATGGGAAATGAAAATTTTACAATTAGTGAAACTTGATAATTACATCCATGCCAAGCCACATGTTGGTTATCATCTTCCAAAGTCAAACATGAACAAAATATAATACCCTTGACAACTTTATCCATGCAACTTTCCAAAAAATTCAATCTGGCCACTTTTCATCCAACGGTTTACATTGAACATGACAATTAATTCTCAAATCCATTGATCCATAGTAGTTTCCATCATTTTAAAATGTTGAAATAATATTTATAAGCTTAATTTAATAACCTTCAAATTTTCTTGAAATTTTTATTCAATCTGATTTTCTAATTTTTTACCGGATTTTAATATTTTATACCTTTTAACACAAATCCATTCAAAACACTTAACTTTTGAAAATTAAACTTTTAGTCCTTAAACTTTTGAAAAATTACCTTTAGTCTCTAAACTTTTCCGAAACTTTATACTTTGGCTACTAAACTTTGAAATTTTATATTTTGGTCACTAACCAAAATTTTGGGGTATTACAATTCTTCACCCTTAAGAAAATCCATCCTTGAATTTTCAATACACACATGATATAGACAGATGAATGTAATGCTTTTTCATTTTCTACTCTCTTTTCCCAATTAGTTTTTCATCATTTGATTTGTCTAATAATTTTAACAAGTACTAGTTTCATATGTCAAATTCTGACTACATCTTAATATTCTCCTGTATGATCACATGAGAAGATCTAACCGATACTTTAAGAAACACTTATCACTTCTTTAATAGAATATCTATTTGCTTTTTGAATCCGAGTAAGACTTTTGTTGGTAGACATCTATCATGAGATTATCTTAATTAATCTTTACTAATTGCAAAGTCCATTGTAACCAATTCTTATTCCCACTAAGGGATGTAAATCGATTACAATAATCCAAAATACACTTGATGCTCTACTTTAACTTGCTGACATGTTAGCCATTTTGAAACAAACTCGGTGATTGCTCTTTTAATACCTGCCACTAATATCAAATATTTTCTCGATAATGCAAGCATCCATCAGACTTAATTTCAAAGTCTTAGGTTTAACATTTTTCCACTTGTTCTATCTTTGACAAGCAAGATAATATTTTCTTTAGAAATTCTTTACTAGATCTAACAACATAGACTTTCACTTTAATTCTACAATCAAAACAATATCTGTCTTTAAAGATAATCACGTATTCATAACTCTCAGAATATAATTGTCTTTCAGCTTTATTGTGTAAGCCACCACATTAGCCTTTCCTAATTGTAGTCGATAAGCACATTATCATTCTTTAAGGAATTCAATCAATTTCCTTTATTTAACTCAAAATAGTGAACACATACTTTTAAATTTTTAGATCTGTATAGATATATCGTCTCATCATATAGATAGTGGTGTTATATCAATAAAGTAAACACAATTGTTGCCAACTCGAGATAATGAGTCATATAGTTTTCTTCATGATTCTTTAGTTCATTTGAAACATAAATCAAAATTTTTCCTCTTGTACGAACACGCACCCCAAACCATTATGAGACGCGCTACTATAATTAAGATAATCTTTTTATATTCTAATTATAATAAACTTGGACCTTATGTCAATATTCTTTTTAACGTCTCAAAGTTTTCTTGGCACTTATCAGTCTAAATGAATAACACATTTTTCCTCAAGATAATCATTGAAAAGTTCTTTATGAACCTTCGATAGTAGCCAACTAATCCTAAGAACTTCAAAATTCAGAAACATTATTTGGACTTTATCATTCAACTATGGCTCGTTCTTCCTTGAGATATATTCTTATCCACTCAGCTGAGATTACATGGCCAAGGAATACAACCTTAGACAACCAACATTTACACTGTCAACTTATCATATAACTTTTATCTCGAAGAGTTGGAAGAACAATCCACAGATATACATCGTGTTCTTACTTGGTCTTACAATAGATCAAAGTGTCACCTATGAACACTACCACCAATTAATCCAAGTATAACTGAAATACTCGATTTATCAAATCCATAATTGTCACATTAAAATTCGTTAAACCAAATGACATTACCGCAACTCGTAGTGTTCAAATTGAATTTTGAAAACTGCCTTAGGAATATATTATTCCTTATATTTTATCTAATAATATTCATATTGAATATCAGTCTTGGGAAACTCTAATGCACTTTTTGAATTATCAAAAGAACATCAATATTTGGAATATAATACATATTCTTCGTTGTTATCTCATTTTGACTGACGATAATCCATGCATAATTACACATACTCATTTTTTCATATGACACTTATGCTCCCAAATGACACACTTAGTCTTATAAATCCCCGATATTAACAATTTTACTAATCGTACCTTTAATTCTATGATCTTATTTGGAGCCATTCGATACCAGGCTGTATGAATAAACTCATATCTAGTAGCATATTAATTTTAATTTCTATATCTCAATCTAGAGGTAATTTAGGTAAATCTTATGGATAAACATTTGGATACTCTCGAACAATTGGAATATCTTCCAACTTAACTATGAAAGTTTTAGTATCCACCTAATCCACTAAAAAGTCTTAACAACCTTATAACAATAACTTCATAAAATTTACTTCCAAAATCCCATTAGAGAACAGATTTACTCTCTTTCCTTACCACTAATATCTCAAAACTTTTTGAATTCTTTAAAATCAATCGCTTTAAGCGATAATTCATCATGGCATGGTAGGGAATATCGATCCATTTAAAAAATTACCTCCGAAATAAGGTAATTCTATCAAGTCCATTAAAACTCAACAATTTGAATCCTTACCAGACAGTTATAGTCTACAAATACTACTCACCCTTGAATTCAAGTCTAAAGGGTTATTTACACACATGTCACTTAACATCAATTATATCAGAATGCTCCATTCTTTAATCCATACTATACTTATGCATGACAAGGGTTTTCTTAAACTTACATGGGCACTTCCTATTGTGTCACTGCATCATCTTATTTAGACTAAACATGAGACTGGAGGATAACAACATTACTATCAGTTTTAGCTTTTTTTTAAACCTCCTACTTGGTCATTTACTTTAAAACCTTGATTACACACATCATATACATACCATATATTTATTCACCTTCATGAGTAAGGAGTAGCATCAATCGACTTTACAAACACTAGATCAGTAACAAAGACATCCTAGTGGCATGTATACACTTTTTAACTCAGAACAAGCTCCATTTAGTCCAAGAATCGGCTAAACCTGTAACTTTTATACCAATAAATGTAATATCCTTAACCTGTATATGTGTACTATTACGATTAAAAGATATCACATCAAATATTCAAAACGTTTCTTAACCCAAATTGGTAATATTTATTTCCTTTACAAGTTTCCAAATTTTAACATTTATTTAGACTAAACATGAGACTGAAGGATAACAACATTACTATCAGTTTTAGCTTTATTTAAACCTCCTACTTGGTCATTTACTTCAAAACCTCAATTACACACATCTTATACATACCATATATTTATTCACCTTCATGAGTAAGGAGTGGCATCAATCGACTTTAAAAACACCATATTAGTAACAATGACATCCTAGTGGCATGTATACACTTTTTAACTCAAAACAAGCTCGATTTAGTCCAAGAATCGGCTAAACCTGCAGCTTTTATACCAATAAATGTAACACCCTTAACCCATATACGTGTACTATTACGATTCAAAGATATCACATCAAATATTCAAAATGTTTCTTAACCCAAATTCGTAATATTTATTTCCTTTACAAGTTTCCAAATTTTAACATTTATTATAAAATAATTAATACGAGAAAAATCAATATATAATATTTTGGCTTTTGTTTCAAATCTGGTTTTAGGCAGTAAATGGGGGTTCTACTCAGTCTCATATAATTAATAAAAATGTATAGTTTAAAATTCCAATTAAAGTAATATTTAAAACACAATTTAGTATCATAATATTTGTACATACTAAATTATATTTGATACTAACTATTTTAATAGATTGCATGCATTTCTTATTTGTATGCATGCCAACTAGAAACTTTAGAACACCATAGGATGTCATCAATGTTACCTGAAAATATTTTTTTTGAATGATGCCAAACTCATCTCATTACTCCCCTCGCTTTTTTTACCTACACGTTAAAATCATCACAGGCTAAGTATACAATTAGCGAGGCAATCATAAAAAAACATTCAAAGAAATGAAACACATAAATGTAAAAAAATAATATTCAATGCATGATGATCACTTTACCCATATTCCAACCATTTTTCCATATATTAACATGATATAAACCGGATATAAAATTTCTTACTAATATACTTGCCATGTATTCCATAAGCTCATAGGCTTATTCACCTATTTATAAATTATTAACCCATAGACCATAGCCCAAATATAAACCTATGAAGACATCAGTATTCGAGTCAAATAAATGCACCGTAGTTCTAGCCCTAATACGACACATAAGGTTGTACCCACCATATGTACTAGGTATCTTTTAGTACAATCCTGAAAATGATATATAAGGTCATGCCCACCATATACACTAGTTATCCTTTAGTACGATCCCGAATATGAAGCTGTTGGACCCTATGGCATGCCATCAATACCACCAACCCTGAATAACATACTCGGGCATATAGTCTTTAACTAATTCATCCATGGCAAAGTATACCAATATAATTTAACATTGTCCAGTTCATGCCTGAAATAACTAACATTCATGGCTTAACATCATATACATTAGTGATCAATTCATTATAATTTCAACCTTTGACATATTATGAACATGTCAAAGGTATGGTAAATGACATAAATATCATGCTAATATAAACAAGGTAGACTTCCTCGCAAGCCTTCCTAATGATGTATTAAACATACATGTGTAATGTCATGCATGCATTACACTCATTTGGACATTATATACAAGTCAAAACTTAAGCCTCTAAGCTTTAACTTAATCATTTTCTTTCGATTTGGTGTATCCCAAATTTATCACAATTTCATATTATGGCAGTTTGCACTACCTTTAAAGAAGTATTATTTTGTATTACTATACATAATTAACAATTATTTCGTTTAGACCAATGGAAACTAGACCCAAATACTAATCCAACCATGTAAGGAAATCATTCTATATCAAATATAAAAATTTATAATAAATTTTCAAAGATGACTTACAGAACCTGTTTTGAGCAGAACCTTTTGAGCAGAGCATGTTGTCATGTTTTCTGACCTATACTTGATTAAAGTGGAAACAAAATGATTTTCCTAAGGATTTTATCAAATAGAAATAGAGAACGAAGTAACTAGAAAAATTGTTCTATTAAAATCCCACTCTTCTAGAAGGATCATCTAGAAGGCAAATTGTTTTCAATGCATCAAGACAGAAAAGCTATCATAGATGTTATGGGTTGAATTCTTATTCATATATTTTTATCCTCTTTGAAATCTATAGCCATTTGGTTTAAACAAAACTATACTAACATAAAAATCCAACGGTATAAAAATTATCCTCTAATAATTTCTTTAGAATTTATGATGATTTTCTAAACTTACTATTCAAAACATAAATTTTCTAGGCAGATTTCACCAATTTGTATTTTCAGCATGTTCACTAATTCTATTATATCAGCAAATGCACATGCATGCATGAATCAGAATCACATAACATTTAGGAGTCACTCCTTACCATAGTAACTCCATCACTGGCTCATCGCAAACCAATGTTTGCTCGATAACATAAACACAAATTAAATATGCACTCACATGGTGTCCTTAGCTTGTAAACCATCCTTAGAGATTCACATTTTATCCTTAAACTTATCCTTAGATTTAATAATGTTTGATCTTGATTTCAAGCACACAATTCAAACCACATGTTATAATCTTGCTAACGTATGCACACATCACAAAATAAATTTAAAAAAAACTTTCGATTCTCATTGAATACTAATTTCATGTCACCAAAATCTAGGTTGACCATAACACTTCAAATTGACCATTCAAGTTATTTTATTATCCAAATTTATCCAAACTTCACATAACATTTTCACTTAAGTTCCCAACTTTTCCATATTTGTGATTTTATCCTCAACTTCTACCAACTTTACAAAATGGCCTAATTTCACATCCTAACATCAATTTCAACACTCTAACGTTAATTTCCAGCATAGTACAACAACTATTAAACAACTACACATTGATCCCATAATTTTTCATAATTATCAAATAGGTCCCCTAACTTTTACAAAATTACCAAAGTGTCCCTATAACTTTCTAAGGCTTTTAAAATCTTTCCTACACCATTTCCAATGCTTAAATAATTTTTCCATAATTTTTCTCACATTCACAAGCTTAGGCCGAAAGTCATAAAGCTAAGGTTCCTTGATATTCACTTTGATTCTTCAAAGTCTCTACAATTAAAACCCTTACTTAATTTCATCAAATCATAAACTTCCCTTAATTTTAGGGTTAGGCTGAAAATCATGTACGTATTTTTAGGAGGCGTGA
Source organism: Hibiscus syriacus (assembly GCF_006381635.1). Lineage (NCBI taxonomy): Eukaryota > Viridiplantae > Streptophyta > Magnoliopsida > Malvales > Malvaceae > Hibiscus > Hibiscus syriacus. The sequence goes on along the minus strand of NW_024062603.1, from coordinate 1,903,500 downwards.
TCTTGTTTTGATAATCAAACAAGCTTGAAAATGATTCTAGAACCTCAATAATGTCAAATATATCATTAATTCATGAAACCCTAACATGAACATAAACCTTGGAATTTGGAAACTTAACATTCAAGCAAGATTAGCATGGAATAATGATACGAAATGGTAGCATTTTTTTAATAGAACAATTTTCTATTTCACGTCTTAATCCAAAATCCAAAGGAAATTGCTCAAAAATGTAAAATAAATTTTCTCTTACCTAGGATTTAAGTTCTCATCCATGTCTGATTTTGAACTAGCATTTCCATGAAATTTCTAGTTAATTTCATGTTAATTTGTCATTTATTTAAGCTTAAATGAATTTAATAGGAAATAACAATTTTACCATTAATAATACTTGATAATTACATACATACCGAGCCACATTCTAGTTATCATCTTCCAAAGTCAAAGATGAACAAAATATAATACCCTTGAAAACTTTATCCATGCAACTTTCCAAAAATTTCAATCATGCCACTTTTCATCAATCAGTCTAAATTGAACATGAAAATTAATTCTCAAATCCAATGATCCATATTATTTTCCGCCATTTAAAATTGTAAATAATATTTATAAGCAAATTTAATAACCTTCAAATTTTCCTGGAAATTCTATTCGATCCGATTTATCAAATTTTTACCAAACTTTAACACTTTCTAGCTTTTAACGCAAATTCCGTATTGAAAATCTAATTCCTACCAAAATGCCATTCTTAGGGGTGAACTATTCATTTATGGGGTTAAAACGCCTAACTTTTGAAAAGTACACTTTTGGTCACTAAACTTTCATAATTACCTTTTCAATCCCTAAACTTTTTCAAACTTTATACCTTAGCCACTAAACTATTAATATTTATATTTTTAATCACTAACCAAAATTTTGGGCTATTACATAGGTTATGAAGTAGCACAAAATGGAGGTTGAGAAGGGTTGATTTTCATGAAATTTCTAATTAATTTCATATACATTTGTCATTTATTAAGATTAAATGATTCAAAAATTCATTTAATGGGAAATAACAATTTTACCCTTAATGAAGCTTGATCATTACCATAATACCTTGCCACATGTTAATTATCACCATCCAAAGTCAAATATAAACAAATTAATTTTCCTTTTACAACTTTACCCATGAACTTTTTCAAAAATTCCAATCTTGCAATTTTCATCCAACGGTCCATAATGAACATAGAAATTAATTCAAATACAATGTTCTATATTATTTTTCCATTATTTTAAAATATGGAAATAATATTTCTAAGCTTAATTTTTCATCCTTTAACATTTCTCAAAACTTTGATTCGATCCGATTAATCGAATTTTACCGGACTATAACACTTTATATCTTTTTAACACAAATTCTGAATAAAAAATATAATTCCTACGAAAACATCATTCTTGGGGATGAACTATTCATTTATGTTATAAATATTTTATAATTATTTTAATAAATTTCTACACTATGATTTAATCAACTAATTTGGTTATTATTGGTTTTATTTACAATTACCTAATGCCTCACTAAGTGAAAACTTAGCATGTGATTGTTTCAAACGTGGCTTTGAGTAAGAGAGCAGAGTACGAAGCATGACAATATCATTCCCGATGAATCAAGCCTGCCTCCAGAATCAGTAAGGACATCATACAATTATTTATTTTGACTTCAATAGTTGCATGTTTATTAAAGGGTCTTTAGTTTCTCTGATAAGAGTTATAAAAATAGTAATATAAAAGTTAGTATTATTTACTTATAGTAATATTAAGTATAATTAGTAGTATAAATGAATAGTGTTTTACTAAATTCTGCTTTAATAGCTAAATAGTTAAATGTTAAATTAGGTAGCTTTTAGATAGTTTTATTTATAATGTGAAACAATAATGAACTTCCCAATTATTCCATAAAAATCATATTCGATTTTGACGTTAAAATATTAAATTACAATTTTACACAATTTCTATATTTAAATTAAATATGTGATTTGGAAAATTTTTAAAGATACATATTTTTTATAAATATTATAAAGGTTTTACAAGAAGCAAGTGACATCTCTGACTAGTATATGGGGACATATATGGGACAAGGATGTTACAGGAAGTATTTGTGTTTGTTGCTAGATGTCTAGTGTGCCAATAAATTAAAGCACAACAATGGGTTCCTTTTGAGTTACTCTAACCGAGTCAAATACCACAGTGGAAGTGGGATAGAGTGATTATGGATTTTGTGACTGGGTTACAAATGACGAGGAAGAAGTAAGATGTAGTGTGGGTTATAGTAGATCGATTGCAAAGTTGACTCATTTCCTACCGCTGGGGATGGATTACACCTTAGAGAGGTTAGCATAGTTATACATCCGTAATATAGTGAGATTGCATGGGATTATGACTTTGATAATTACTAATAGATATCCTGATTTCACTTCCCAATTTTCGGAAAGCCCTTCATGAATCTATAGGTCCAAACTCCACTTTAGCACTATTTTCTACCCTTAGACAGATGGTCAGTCTGAGCATGTTATTCAGATTCTAGAAGACATGATGAGATGCATCACCATAGACCTCGAGGGTACTTGGGATGACATTTTCCACTAGTAGAGTTTCTATATAACAATATATATTTGAAACACAAAGATATTGAGTTTGCTTTTGGAGACAAGGTAGTTCTTAAAGTGTCATCATGGAGGAAAGTACTTTGATTTGGGTGTAAGGGAAAGTTAACCCCATATTTCATAGGACTACAGGAGGTACTCGAGAAGGTTCGACCTGTAGCATACTGATTGGCTTTACTCCAGAGTTGGAATGTATCATAACATGTTCCACGTGACAATGCTTAAGAGGTATCCTTCTGACCCATTTCACATTATACTGTTAGAGCAAATCTAGGTGAATCAAGACTTCACCTACGAGGAAGAGCTAATAATGATATTCGAAAGGGATGTGAAGAAAATAAGGAACAAGAATATCCCTTTAGTAACAGTGTTGTGGATAAATAATGGTGTCAAGGAAGAAACATAGGAAATCGAGAAGGATATGCAGCTTTAGTATCCGCATCTCTTCTACCTATTATGTTTCAAGGATGAAATTCCTTATTCAGAGGGAAGAGTTTTACCGCCCAAAATCCTGAGTTAGTAGTTTTGGGCTAACTCGATAAGATTTAAATAAGTCCAAATAAGCTTATAGAAGAGCTTGGATAATTTGAGGTTGGATTTGGCTATGCGTTAGTCCCAAAAGGTGGAAAATGGGCACTTTTAATATTCAAGTGGTAGAAGAAGGACTGAAGAGGCTATTATATCCTCTTATATCTCAAAAGTTGATTTTTTAATGATAATGATGAATTATGCTTACCCACTCTTCTTTTTTCCATCATTTTCATCATTGTCCCCTACCTTCTTCCTCTCCATTTTTATAGTTTTTCCTTCCCCAAAGAAGTGTAACGGTGAAAACATGGCAGGCCTTAAAGCTTAGTACAAATTTTACAAGGTAAGAATCATAATATCCTCATCCGAGCTTTCATTTAAGCTTTCATTCTCAAAATTTAACCATAATGGCCATATATTGTGGTTCAATGGGGGTTCAAGAAACTAGTGATTTCTAGCTCATTTTTGGTAAGTTTCACATTATGAGAGTTATCTTAGTTTTATTTTGATCTCTTAATCAAGTTAGTAACTCATTTCCCCTTGTTAAATTAGTGAGGGGTTCTAAAACCAAGGGCAAGGAGAAGTTGAATCTTGTTTGACTTAAGTACAGTTCCAGCAATTAAGGATATAAGAAAACACATTCACAACTCCTTCATATAATTTGTTAACCATTAGAACGAACATAGCTAGTTAGCATTGAGTTTGGGAAGCATGAATGAACATCCATGGTAGATTAAGCATTTGATGTTTTTTAGCACGTTTAAAAACCTATTATGACCCCTTCTATAACACATAAAACTTTAATAACAATTGGGAACCTCATATGCCACTTGGCATAGTTTATAGAGTCTTTTTTGTACCTAAATAGGGTATTTCATTATTTAGGTATCGATACTAGAAGAACAATACCGATGTTGTTCATCTTATGGTCAAAATAAAGGGGTTTGGGGCTATAAATATCGATACTCATTCATCGAGTATTTGTACTGATGGTCGGGTATCGACAATCGTAGGAGGGGTATCGATACTGAATGAACTTAACATATTCGAGTAGCCTATTTTGGTATCAATACTCATGGAGTATTCGATACTAAGGAGTATCGATACTAAGGAGTATCGATATTAAGAAATATTGATACCCCTAGTAGGAGTATCGATAATGGGGTGTTTTTGAAGCATCAAAGCATAATTTGGTTTCGATACCCTAGTTCAAGAGTATCGGTACTCAGTGCAAGAGTATAGATACTATCCTTCCTTCTTAGCTTTAAAATAACAATATAGTATTGACACCCAAGGACGAGTATCAATACTCATGGGTCAGTACCGATACCAAGGGGATTAGTATCGATATAATCTTACATCTTCGGGCAAGAAACCTAAGGGATTTAGAATTAATTTTATGGGACCTAAGAACAACAAAATGTCATCAAATAAAGTGAGACCCATGACAATATACAATTACAAAACAACATCAGTTAGGATGACATAAAAGTAGCATTGTTTAAGGCTTGGGAAATAGAGAAGACATATGAGTTACTTTAGCATATGATGATCATCTTGATGTATAGAATATCTATATGTGTCTAAGTAAGTTCACGAGGTACTTCAGGAGATAATTAGGGCACAAGGCCCGAAAACTCACGAAGGGTGTGTTAGCTGAGTGTTATTTATGATGTGAAAATCCCAGATCTCACCTTAGGTAGGCTAGAGGGGTGTGCGTCCTGAATCTCGCAACCCTCTGACTATACCATGATGCCTACCATAGTACCATCTGTAGTATATATGTATACTCACTCCCTTTATTTTACTTGTTAGCATGAGCATTTAATGAACACTCTTAGTATGGTTTAGTTGTTAGTGTGACACTGGGGTAGTGAGCTCAAAGTTCATAATTTGTTTATATACATGTGTTCTTAGGAGGAGCATCCGAGGAGTTTAACAGGTTGTTGGAATTCCACAAAGTTCAAACAGTAGCAAAATATGTATTGAGTCTCTTTTCTTTAGTGGGCATGTATTATTCGTGGACCATATTGTACTTGATTTGTAATTATATTTTGAATATTTGAATGCATTATTTTGATATTTTTATTATGGGTGATCCCCTTTGTAAACTTAAATATTTATGTTGATTTACGTTTTATGGTATGGTCTTTAAATGACGTTTTATGAAATTTTAAAAGAAATTTTATGGGTCACCTGCTACAATGTTCCCATGTGACATTTTAATCAGTTGACCTCGAGTCGTACCTGATTAGGGTGTTAAGCATTATTTGTTTAAAGATATCTTTCAATCATTTGACATTGAGTGCTCACACCCTGGCATTTATGGTTCTCAAATTCGAGACCTCTAGGAATAACAACAATTGCTTTACCACTAAGATCGCTTGGCTCTTGCGTTGAAGAGTAGTTGATTTGTTCATTGTTGTTTTTTCTAATAGTAGTAGTCGTTACTTTTTCTAGAGGATTTGTTGTTGCCTAACTTCTGGTTTCTTTCTTCAGCAAAAATGGCTAGACTAAGATAGACAAAGGAACATGCAAAGAAAGAAATTTCTGAATATGATGCTCAATTGGAGTATTATTTTCAAAAAAAAGGTAGTTGTAATATGAATTCTTAGATTTCATTATCTAGAGTGTTTTATTGACCGAGGTATTAAGAAGAACGTGATTTTTTAAACAAAATTTAATTCCCATATAATATTTTTGTTAATGTGTTAACAGACATTAAAGGTCAAGGAACTTAAATCGAAAGGACTGATAATGTACGCCACTAAGCGCGTTTAATATTTAAATCAGTGACTGAAGCCGATTAGACCAAAAAACTAAATAGATTATTTGTATAGTTTACCCTTTATTCAAAAACCACATCAATTCAACAAGCTATTAATAATTTAACAATAGTTAAATCTTTATGACTAGAACTTTTAAAAGTCGATAAAATGAATAATTAAATGAAAACAAAAGTAATTAAATGTTAAGGTTTTTTTGAATTCGACTACGAAAATTTGTATAAATATTAAACATAAGTGATTCATCAGTCAGGGTTAGGATATGCTTACAATATATAAACTCTTTTAGTTTTACACCTTTTTAGGATATTTGTATTGAGGGAAATCAAAGGCTAAGATTATCTCCTAGTTTTCAGTGAATATCTTCTCAATTTCTACTATTAATCTCAATCTTTAATTTCACTCATCCAATGTCCTATAAAGGTGTAAAATTGAAAGCATTTTACACAGTGTAAACGGATCCTGCCTATCATGTAATTTACCCAAAAATTAATTTAATAGAATATGAGGCTCTTAAACATTTTCAGAAAAGAAAACCTATGAATCATGTCATAATCTCTAAATCATATAAACTTTTGTTTACCAATTTTTGAACTTAATGTAATTTAATCTAATTTGATATTAATTTCTCTTTACATCCAATTTGATATTAATTTCATCTTTACATTTTACAATTGTTTCTATTTGATCCATAAATGTTATTTAATTTATTTAAATTTAAGTTTTTAATTTCATGTCTATTTAATTTAATCCTTAAGATTATATTTTTATATGAAATTGACTTATATTTATTGTTATGTTTTGTAATTTACTCCAAACCCTATAAATTACATTATAATTTCAAAATCTATAAATTATATCATAATCTCCAAATCCTATAATTGTTTGTTCCAAATTTTCAAATGAATGCAATTTAGATCAATTTGATATTAACTTCATTTTTACATTTACAATTATCTATATTTGATCGATGTATGTTATTTGATTTATTTAGATTTTAATTTATAGTTTCATGTTTATTTAATTTAGTCCTTAAAATTATATTTTAATCCGAAATTGACTCATATTTTTTTGTAATTTACTCCAAACCCTATAAATTACATCATAAACTTCAAAACCTATAAATTATACTATAATCTCCAAATCCTAGAAAATTTGGTTCACCAACTTGTCAAATGAATGCAATTTAGGCATATTTGATATTAGTTTTTTCTTTACATTTTATAATTGGTTCTATTTAATCCATGCAGGTTATTTAATTCTTTTAAATTTTAGTTTATTAATTTCATGTTTATTTAATTTAGTTTTTAAAATTATATTTTTATTTGAAATTGGCCCATATTTATTTCTTTTTTTTTGTAATTTACTATAAATCCTATAAATTACATTGTAAACTTGAAAACCCTATAAATTATATCATAATCTACAAATCCTATAAATTTTTGTTCACCGAATTTCTAAATGAATACAGTCAAAGTTGATATTAATTTCAACATTATATTTTACAATTATTTCTATTTTATTCATGCATGTTATTTAATTTATTTAAACTTCACTTTATAATTTCATGTTTATTTAATTTAATCATTACAATTATATTTTTATAAAAAATTTACCCTTATTTATCTCTATTTTTTGTAATTTATTTGAAACGCTATAAATTGCATCATAAACTTCAAACCCACTGAATTATATCAGAATCTCCAAATCCTATAAATTTTTATTCATTAACGTTTCAAATGAATTCTCTCAACTATATATTTTACAATTCTTTAAATTTGATCCCTACGTGTTATTTATCTTATTTAAATTTCAGTTTATATTTTCATGTTGGTTTAATTTAATCATTAAAATTATATTTTTTATATGATGTTAACCCATATTTGTTTCTAATTTTCATAATTTACTCCAAACCCTATAAATTACATCATATACTTCAAACACTATAAATTATATTATAATTCCCAAATCTTATAAACTTTTTTTCACCAACTTTCTAAATAAATGCAACGTCCTAAATACAATCCCAATAACTATTGACCTTATTTCCCTGAAATGGTGAAACAAAGAGAGTGCAAGCTTGTATAGCTTATTGAGGTAGCTAATATAATACAAATAGACTGAACATAACATATTAACTTGTCCTTAACATGCTTGAATAATGAATGAAACGTTATGACATATCATAACACAAATTTTCATGATAAGAACGTATATTATAGAATGTAACTTTTAATGGAAAGAACTTATATCATATATATCATAATCTATCATATATGACTTTCTCAGGAATAACATATATCATATACTTCGCTTACTTGTAACTTAGGGTACCAAATAATCATAATCAAGTTATATATGAACTTCTTTTGATAGAATCATAATAATATTAATTCATTAACTTAGCATATTGGCTTTCATAACAAGAATTTATATAATATAAAGTCATTATTTAGCCCAATCTATAAGTAGCTATGAATACATGAATTTTCACCTAAAATGTCGCCAAATAACAGAATGGTCTCCCTGCCCATCACTAATGTTCAACAACTTTCGTCCAAAATCACTAAATAAGGATTGTAATCCAAACCCTAACATGAGCTCAAATGGACTCGATGTCATAACAATTGTACCCAAACTAAACTTATCCTCCAAGGACAATACTTAACATATATTTTCAAATGATTTCTTATTTTTGCATACCAAGTCGTAGCTCCTTATTATTCATATAGCTTCTTATCTTTGTGTACCAAGTGAGCTGTAGCTCATTATTATTCATAACATGTGCTAGATTCATGCTTTATTAATACATTTCATCTTATTTTCAGTCTTACAAATCATATAGCATTAGAGCTTCACTTATCACATGCTTGCTTAGTACATATATCATAGTCATACAAACCTAACATAGCATGCTAATTAAACATATAATAACGTAAATAAGCTCACCAAGCTTACCAAACTTATCTTGATATTCACCTTGCCATTTAATGTTCTATGTGAGCCCAAAACACATCAATTGTATTCACCTATAACAATGTTAGAACATCAATTCAGAATGACATCGAGCCACTCAAACACAAATGTAAACGACTCAACAAAGAAGCTTCATCCACATAGATCGAGTTCATTAAAGTCCAAATTTGAACAATAATAAAAAAAGTTCAAATATTGGGTCTTTAAATATCAATTAACCTAACTCCAGATCCAATAAATTTAAACTCAAATATTCCAAATTTAATTTCTAAGGTCCAAATTTTTCAAACTTCAAATTAAAAAATTTAGATAAAATTTGGTATTTACATTAATAATATGAAAACCTGGACTTTTCTTTAGAAAAAACATGCAGTAGCAGCAACTAAAACCTGGAGGTTTTCATGCATAATTTTAAATAGATTTCAATAAATATTGAATCTTATAATAGATGTTAATCAAATATTTAACATGAAAACCTAACTATAAATATTTTACATTTGTAAATTTTTGGATTAAACTAATTAATGATTTCAAATGAAGTAGTGTTATCGGTGGTACCCAAGTGGGAATGATTATTAATGATGAAGAATAAACAATTTCAAAGGGAAAAAAACTAAATTAATAGAATTTATAAATTTATAAAGTTAACTTCATTGAATTATTTTGAATTATTACCAAATTAATAGAATGTATAAATTTTGAGAACTCAAACAATTATTATATATGGCCATGTTTTTTTTTTTGAAAAGATACTTGTATTCTAAGTGAGACATTCAGCTAGTGACTAGAGCATGGACCTCGTTGAAAAACCTGCCTAAACCTAGGTGGATGAAAAAGAGTGTACCATGCCTAAGTCAATACAACAAGGATAAAACTCATAACAACACACATATGAAACAAAGTAATACATGTACCAATCGAACTCTTTCTATTGAGTTCATTGAAGCTCTCTTAAATCACTGCCCACCTTTAGTCTCTAATGTCATACATTGAGAGTATATGTATATAGTTTCCAAACCACACATACCAACCCAAACATATTCTTCTTGTAACAACCCAAATTCTGGGCTAGTAGCTTCGGGTTTACCCGAGAGGTAAGTAGACCTCATGAAATTCATAAGTAAAGTCGTTGGTCTTAATTGGGTTTGGATATAAGCCCAATTAGACATAAAAAGGGGATTTCAAATTATAGAAAAGAAAGGAATGACTAATTGTGCAGTTTTCCATTTGTGTAAACATGAGACTTTTCACTCATCTTCTCCTCCTCCTAATTTCTTCATTATTAGTTCTTCTTCTTCATCTTCTAAGGCAAAGGTTAAAGGTGAGTCTTTGAGCCATTCCATGATTTAATTTCGTCCTAAATTTATATAGCAACCTTAGTTTAATGAATCAAGATAATGGTTTAATTCTAGCTAAAGAAAAGTGAGGGTTTTCATCCAAATCACAAGGAAATGATTTTCGCTAAGGAGATTCATTTCAGGATTCAATCATCAAGATATTGTATTTCTAATCACATGGAGTATTATGTTTTCATAAATTTGTAGACTTTGATAAGATTTGGTGATTTTAATATTTTAGGGTTCATCTTTGATTTCTTAAGCATATCATGTTTTATGTTTCAATAACACATTTTTATAATACCATAAGACCCTAAAAAACTTTCTAAAGCTTCAAAATAAACTTTAGAACAAAACCAAGTCATTTGGTGTGACTTTTGAGTGATTTCTAAGCCTAAATAAACTATTTCAGGGTTCAAGTTTTGATACTGGGATGAACAGTATTGATGCTTGTTAAATTGGGGTAAAATTACAGATTTTGACTAGGAGTATCAATACTGCCATGAGAAGTATCAATACTACCAAGCGGAGTATCAATATTACCCTTGCAGTATCAATACTCAGGGTGACAATATTGATATTTAGTCTTATTTTTTGCAACATAATGCTTTTTTTATATCAATACTCAAAGGGCTATCGATACTTGACCCTAGGTTATCGATACTACAAGTAAAGTATCGATATTACTCACTTTGGATGGTTAGATTTGTCCTGTTTAAGGCCCTTAAGAACTAAGGAAGATCCGTAATAGTAAGACTTGGTCCATGTGGTCCATGTGATCTTATTAAGCGTAATATGTTGGAACGACTGTAGTTGAGGACATATACAAATTCTTAAAGGCAAGGATCATTGCAGTGATGTACCAGCAAACATTAAAATGAATACGTCATATTCGATAATAGAAAAAATGTGAGCCTTTAGAATGTCAGTGAACCCGAAAAGTGTAAGTTGTCCCTTTTAATTCAAGAGGTATCAATGGGAAGTATGATAAGAATGACTAGAGCATCGTTACTCAGTAATTAGCCCAAGTCAGGTGTCAGGCTAGTTAGTACTTTCGATAGTGATCAACAAACTCAATAATCATTACTGACTAAAGGGTATAGATTTCTCTTAAGTCAAAGTGACTAAAGCATCCCTAAGGAATAGATGACTAGGATAGAGTTGCTTAATAAATAACAACAGTAATGGACTAATAAGCCTTCTTATGGCATTCTAGATGAGAGAACAAACGAGATAGTAACTTGTGAGAGGATAACCTCACTTTAGTGACTCCAACTATGCTAGGGTATAGGAGGCCACTTTAGTTTCCCTAATGCAGTATTGCTAATGCGCGAGGCACTTCAGGAGCTAAGTACGATGTGAGACCCAAACACTCACGAGGAGTGGGTTACTGATGTCAGTGTTGTGTGGCCTCTCGGCCTTAGGTATGCATGGGTAGTAATGATTATGAATCACATTAAGGGAGTAAGACACTAAAATAATGTCAAGCTTTGACATAACGATATAGGAGTGGGAATAATCTAAATACTAGTAGTGGGAGAGTTCTCAGCTACCTATGTTGTAAATGCTAGTAATGACAAGGTAAAAATGAGATAATAATACTACATGTGTGATAACCATAAGAAACTTATGAAGTAAGATTTCATAACACTTATATATATGTTTACTGCTCGAGAAACGAGAAGGACATCTGAGCTACTTGTATGCATGACAATCGTCTAAAGTATATAGATGTGTGAAATATCTGAATATACGCCACGAGTGCTAAGGCACTTTAGTATCAGTGCAAATGCACTTTCGATTCAGTGCCAAGGCACTATAGTACCAGTGCTAAGGCACTTTTGTGAAATGATGGCAATGCAAATAAATATATGTATATTTGATGTTTGGTTATGTATCATGCTTGTTTCATTCTCTCATTTTAGTATTATGGTAGAGACTCAATATTTGTATACTCATGGCGAGGCTATTAGTGGAAGACTAAGGGAAACATGAGACTCAGACTTTAGCGATAGGTAGCATTTATCTAGATATTGTATATACATACTGCTTAATACCATATCTTTAGCATGATTATGTTTATGGATCTCTTATGCTGCTGTAGATTAGTGATTTTACTACTGGACTTTGTAAGCTCAACCCTCATATGTTTTTTATTGACATATCAGTAGCTTGTGTAGTTCTTGGGCACCATCATGACAGGATTTCCAGCGTCTCCTTTAGAGTACTGTATTGTAGTTTAGTGGGTAAATAAATTCATAGAACCTTACTAACGTATTCGGTTGTTAACCTTGGATTTTTATTATATAAATTATATGTCATGAAGCTTTGATTTTGTAAAATGTTTTATAATTGTTATTTATGTTTTAATTATGATACCATTTAGTATGTTTGAAAAGAAAATGAATAGTTTTAAGAAATTAGGGGTTACCTCGATCGCTCAGCGTAATACTTTAGGCCCAATCGAGTTTAGGGTATTACATTTAGTGATATCATAGCATCAGATTGAGTCAATTCTAGGACCCAATAGTTAGTTATAATAAGGTGTTAATGAATACATGTCCCTAAGTACTGAGAGTACTCTTGTAAGATTGGAATCATGATGGTGTTTCCTATTTGTGACTGTGTTTTTGAATGTGGTAATAATTTGTGGTTCGATAATAGCCTCATTAGTAAGGTGGTGAGTCATGACTCTCACCTCGGTAACTTTTAGTGAGAGTTCCTACCTAGGGTAGAGGGTCGTATGGTTTCAATATATGTGAGGATCGTTAAGGTGAGATTTGCTAGAGGTTTGACTTCCACGCTCGGTATGGTAGTGGACATTTTTGTAGAGCGCATATTGCTCAACCAGTTGCTCTAAGAATGACAACCAATAGATTCCCTAGTACAGAAACCCAAAAATGTATAAGATATTCAAATTCTATGGTTTGAGTGAATATGATCCATTTTAGCTGATCAGTGTTTGAAGAAGACCAAGAGGAACTTGAGGCAGTTTCACCTTATCCCAAAGGGTAAGTTAGAATGCGTCACAACTTTGCTCAAGGGTGATGCCATCGATTGGTGGGTGATAACTTCAAAAAAAAGATTATATTTTAGGTCTTTTTACTTAAGTTATTGATTGTCTAAAAGCCATTGACATATCATTTTAGCCGTATTTAGTTGCATTTAGGACATATTTTCATGTGGTGGATAAGTTTTGCCAAGGCAAAGTTTATTTGATTAAACTGATGCGGTTGATGAGAAAGGTTGTTTGTTGATTGTGATGATGCAGGAAATGACTGACGAAAAATGTATTTGCCGAAACAAATTAATTTGACAGGGCCAATGTAACACAGAACACGAAGACAGTGAGGAGAAAAATATTGCAAGTATGATGCGAATCTGACGAAGTACTAACGTCACCTGCCAGCTGCATGTTTTACCTCATGTGCAAGAAAGCCTCCAAAAATCTGACAACAGCCAGCCGCCTTTCCATTTATAGCTTGGACAAGAAAAAACAGTTATTTAGGGAGCATTTAATTATGTGAAACCTTAGGAAAATTCCCATTATAAATACCCAGTCATAGTCGCAAAAGGAGAGAGAGGGAAGAATCATACAGTGAAAAATCCCCAGGTTTTGAAAAAGGTGGTAGCGGCGTCCTTTTTTTCCACCACCCCATTCGTCCGTCTTTATTGCCCTCCATAGCCAATTTGCAAGGGCGGCGGCCAGACCCTCGAGAGGGGCTGGTACGCTGGAGTAGTCATGGTGGTGGTCTGATGTCACGACAGAGCTATGTTCTGGGAGTTTTTCCTCCTCTTGTTCTTCATGTTTTACTTTTCTGAGGGCTTGTACTTAATGAATATTTTTGAGATAATGTTAACCACACCATAAATTGTTTTATTTGGTGATAGAAATGCTTGGATGATATTTTATTTTATCGTTAATGAATGATTAAGTAAGTTTTGTTAAGTGTTGTTTTGTTCACTGTTTTAACCTTTTGCCTTTACACTATAATAGCTTCGAGAGATTGCTGGTGCCTAGGCGGAATATTTCTAGACCTTGTAAGAGCTTTCGAGAGATTGTCGTTTGTCTAGATATTGATTCTTAGATTCGGGAGAACTAAGATAGATCTACGTGAACAATGGAATGGATATAAGACGGTGATGTTCTAATTTTTGTACCTTAGAGATAAGGAGAGGGTTTCAATCAACTAAAAGGGATAAACGCTTAAGTAGGATAGACAACGACTATAGTTCACGCTGAGAGGTATTGCCATAACAACAGTTTGACAAACTAAGGGTTGTAGCTCACGCCGAGTAGTAATGCCATATAAACCGTCTAAGAATACTCAGTAATCCTGTCAGGCAGCCTAAGCATAGCATACCAAATCATCTTAGCATAAAATAACTTCTCTCCATTGAAAAACCAACCTAAGTGCCCCGTTAGAAGTCTGATTGTGTGAGGTTTCCAATTTATTTACAGAGTTTTGATAAGTTTAGCCTTGACAACTTATATTCGTTTACCTTAGCATATTTTTATTACCTCGGCCATATTTTCTCAATCTGTTCATATTTTCCTTGTCTATATCATTAGACTTATATACTTAGGATTAGTTAGTGACACCTATTCCTAGATGTAGCAATCTTTTAAAATCCTTCCAATCCATGTGAGACGATACTCACTCACTACTATATTACTTGCATCGATTGTGTATACTTGCACAGATTTGCTTACCTTAACATATACATTTACAAGCGATCAAGTTTTTGGTGCCGTTACCTGGGATTGTCAATTAGTGCTTTTAAATGTTTTATTATAGCATTATCTGTTTCTTTATTATTGTATTTTTATTTTATTTTTATGGATTTATTCGCTATTTTTGTTTACCTTTTCAGGTGTTAAGCGGTTGCATAACTTGTAAAAATCCCAAGAAACCATTATCTCATTTTGAACATGAGATTGAAAAAATTTATGTCAAAGAAATTATGTTCAAGGAGCTCAAAAAGCTATATACAAAGTTCAAAATGAAGTGGAGGAACCTGAAGAATTAATGCCACGATAAATAAAAATGCGAAGAATGTTGCAAGACCATGAACTATTAGAGATCACTTAGCTCCCACCTTGGATGACCTTAAGCCTGCTATTATAGCTCCCAAGATTCAAGCAGACTACTTCGAACTCAAACCGGTTATGTTTGACATGTTGGACATGATTGGACAGTTTAGTGGAGCTACCCATGAGGATGCAAGGTAACATGTTCGAGCATTTTTTGAGGTCTGTGACTCTTTTCGACAACAAGGTCTGCATGAAGATGTGCTGGAATTGAAGTTATTTCTATATTCTTTGAAAGATCAAGCCAAGACATGGCTTAATGGACTACCTTCTGGCTGGATAAGGTATTGGGTAGATTTGTACAAACAAGTATTACTATGGCATAATCCACCTAATATGAACAACCATCTCAGGAATGCCATAACATCTTTTTTCCAAGGCGATGAAGGTCTATGTATGAGTGCTGAGATCGATATAAAAGTTTGCTTCGTAAGTCTACCAATCATAGATTCCACGACTGGACTCAAATTGTGATGTTCTACAATGGAGTCAACGCACCCACTTGCATGATGTTAGGTGCTCGGCGAATGGTACTCTGGTTGACAAATCACTCGAGGAAGCCTTTGATATCCTTGATAGGATAACCAATAACAATTATCAATTCTCGTCTACAAGGCTAGGAACTAGAAGGAAAGTGTCTGGGGTATTTGAACTTGATGATAAGGATTCAGTGTCTGCCCAACTTTCTGCCATAACAAACATGTTGAAAAATTTATAGCATTTCAGCGAGGTAAAAGAAGTCAAGGTAACCAGCTCAGCATGCAGTTTTTGCCACGACAACCATCATGAAAGTGAATGCCCAGAAAACCAGGAGTCCATCAATTTTGTGGGCAATTGTAATATAAGCAATAGCAAATGATGACATTATTGATGATGTCCACCCATCTGCACAAATACCAAGGCAAATTGTTACACCTCTGATCAAGCATCGCCTGAAGAGAATAACAAATCACGTTTGGACTTCTCCACCTGAGGAATCTACACAAAACAACCCCACCACCATCAAAGTAGATGTTAGTCAAGGTACCTTGCATTACATTTCATCTTTAGTTTATTCTACATGCATTGAGGATAATGCATATCTTAAGTTTGGGGGAGGTGGTGTACTCCTTACTTATTGGTTGAAATATTTGTTTTCATGGCATAAGTTTCATTAGGATAGTTGTTGGAAAAAGTTGATGATGCCCAATGATTAAAGAAAATTTTATTGCCTAGGCCAGAATTATTTTACATGACTGTTGAAGGCTAGAACCACCTTAGGACTTGATTCTTATGACTCTTTGAACACGATTGTATGTTTCTCTACTTAAGGTGCATAGAAAATTTTAGGAAAGAACTTTTTGCGCATCGTGGCATTAAATATTTGAAAGGCTAAATTGAATTCCTAAATGTTTTGAATTGTGTTGAATTACAAATAAATGTCTCGGCAGAACTGTAGAGGGACACTCCTTTGTGCAATGGCATGACTTGGAAAAATCCCTTAAATTAATGGTTGCCTTGGCATATGAGTGAATGAAAGCAGTCACAGGATGACTCTACCTGACTAGCTTGGGGGTGGAAGGTATGCTCCCTTTCACTTAGAGTGTGGGATGGTAGGTGTGATGGGCTGACTCCCCTCGAAGTAGTGTTAAAAAAACTCTACCTGACTAGCTCGGGGTGGAAGGTATGCTCGCTTTCACTTAGAGTGTGGGATGGTAGTGTAAAAAAAGGAAAGAGTTGAAGTTACAAGTTAAAAAAACAATAGGAGTGAAACTATGCTTGATGAACAATTTAATGTATTGGCAAAACAGAAGTGCTTACTTATGAGTTTTCTAACTACATTAAAGCATAGACTGCTTTACAGTCACGCACACACACCAACAAAGAATCCTGACCTTGGAAAGGTAGTTGACTTCTCGTACAATCTACCATGTTGAGGCGAAACCTTTTCCTAAGGGCTGGAATTTTAAACCACATGATTGTCCTAATTTTTTGCTTTGCCATGGCAATTTTTTTCTTGACTGCTTATTATCCATTGCTTGAGGACAAGCAATAGTTTAAGTTTGGGGGTATGATAACTCCATAAAAAGATTATATTTTAGGTATTTTACTTAAGTTAATGATTGTCTAAAAGCCATTGACATAGCATTTTAGCCGCATATAGTTGCATTTAGGACATATTTTCATGTGGTGGATAAGTTTTTCCAAGGTAAAGTTTATTTGATTACACTGATGCTGCTGATGAGAAAGGTTGTTTCTTGATTGTGATGATGCAGGAAATAACTGAGGACAAATTTATTTTCCAAAAAAATTAATTTGATAGGGCCAATGGAACACAGAAGAAGAAGACAGTGAGGGAAAGATTTTCCTTGCTGAGGCAAGGAAAATATTGCAAGTCTGACGCTAATCTGACGAAGTGCTAACGTTATCTCCAGCTGCATGTTTTACCTCACGTGCAAGAAAGCCTCCAAAAGTCTGACAACATCCAGCCGCCTTCCATTTATATCTTGGATAAGAAAAAATGGTTATTTAGGGAGTATTTAATGATATGAAACCCTATGAAAATTCCCATTAAAAATACCCAATCACAGCCGCTAAAGGAGAGAGAGGGGATAATCATAGAAAAAATTCCCTAGGTTTTAAAAAAGGTGGTTGTGGCATTCTTGGTGCCCTCCATAGTAAAGCTTCGCCAGGGCGGCGGCCAGACCCTCGAGAGAGGCTGGTGCGCTGGAGCAGTCATAGTGGTGGTCTGATGTCAGGACAGAGCTCTGTTATGGATTTTTTCCTCCTCTTGTTCTTTATGTTTTACTTTTCTAAGGGCTTGTACTTAATGAATATTTTGGGATGATGTTAACCACACCATAAACTATTTTATTTGGTGTTGGGAATGCTTGGATGATATTTTAATTTATCGTTAATGAATGATTAAGTATGTTTTGTTAAGTGTTGTTTTGTTCACTGTTTTAACCTTTTGCCTTTACACTATAAGAGCTTCGAGAGATTGCCTGGTGCCTAGGAGGAATATTTCTAGACCTTGTAAGAGCTTTCGAGAGATTGTTGTTTGTCTAGATATTGATTCTTAGATTCGGGAGAACTAAGATTGATCTATTTGAACAATGGAATGGATCTAAGACGGTGATGTTCTAATTTTTTACCTTAGAGATAAGGATAGGGTTTCAATCAACTAAAAGGGATAAACGCTTAAGTAGGATAGACAACGACTATAGTTCATGCTGAGAGGTATTGCCACAATAATAGTTTGACAAACTAAGGGTTGTAGCTCACGCCGAGTAGTAATGCCATAGAAACCGTCTAAGAATACTCAGTAATCCTGTCGGGCAGCCTAAGCATAGCATACCAAATCATTCTTAGCATAAAATAACTTCTCTCCATAAAAAACCAACATAAGTGCCCCGTTAGAAGTCTGATTGTGTGAGGTTTCCAGTTTATTTACAGAGTTTTGATAAGTTTAGCCTTGACAACTTATATTTGTTTCCCTTAGCATATTTTTATTACCTCGACCATATTTTCTCATCTGTTCATATCATTTGCCATTGCATATTTTCTTGTTTATATCATTAGACTTATATACTTAGGATTAGTTAGTGACACCTATTCCTAGATGTAGCAATCTTTTAAAATCCTTCCAATCCCTGTGGAGACGATACTCACTCACTACTATATTACTTGCATCGATTGTGTATACTTGCACAGATTTGCTTGCCTTAGTATATACATTTACAATCGATCAAGTTTTTGGCGCCGTTACCTGGGATTGTCAATTAGTGCTTTTAAAAGTTTTATTATAGCATTATCTTGTTTCTTTATTATTGTATTTTTATTTTATTTTTATGGATTTATTCGCTATTTTTGTTTACCCTTTTCAGGTGTTAAGCGGTTGCATAACTTGTAAAAATCCCAAGGAACCATTATCTCATTTTGAACATGAGATTGAAAAAATTTATGTCAAAGAAATTATGTTCAACGAGCTCAAAAAGCTATATACGAAGTTCTAAATGAAGTGGAGGAACCTGAAGAATTAATGCCACGATAAATAAAAATGCGAAGAATGTTGCAAGACCATGAACTATTAGAGATCACTTAGCTCTTACCTTGGATGACCTTAAGCCTGCTATTATAGTCCCAAGATTCAAGCAGACTACTTTGAACTCAAACCGGTTATGTTTGACATGTTGGACTTGATTGGACAGTTTAGTGGAGCTGCCCATGAGGATGCAAGGTAACATGTTCGAGCATTTTTTGAGGTCTGTGACTCTTTTCGACAATAAGGTCTGCATGAAATGTGTTGGAATTGAAGTTATTTCTATATTCTTTGAAAGATCAAGCCAAGACATGGCTTAATGGACTACCTTCTGGCTAGATAAGGTATTGGGTAGATTTGTACAAACAATTTTTACTATGGCATAATCCACCTAATATGAACAACCATCTCAGGAATGCCATAGCATCTTTTTGCCAAGGCGATGAAGAGTCTATGTATGAGTGCTAGGATCGATATAAAAGTTTGCTTCGTAAGTGTACCAATCATTGATTCCACGACTGAACTCAAATTGTGATGTTCTACAATGGAGTCAACGCACCCACTAGCATGATGTTAGGTGCCTCGGCGAATGGTACTCTGGTTGACAAATCACTCGAGGAAGCCTTTGATATCCTTGATAGGATAGCCAATAACATTATCAATTCTCGCCTACAAGGCTAGGAACTAGAAGGAAGTGTCTGGGGTATTTGAACTTGATGATAAGGATTCAGTGTCTGCCCAACTTTCTGCCATAACAAACATGTTGAAAAATTTGTAGCATTTCAGCGAGGTGAAAGAAGTCAAGGTAACCAGCTCAGCATGCAGTTTTTGCCACGACAACCATCATGAAAGTGAATGCCCAAAAAACCAGGAGTCCATCAATTTTGTGGGCAATTGTAATATAAGCAACAACAAATGATGACATTATTGATGATGTCCACCCATCTACACAAATGCCAAGGCAAATTGTTACACCTCTGATCAAGCATCGCTGAAAAGAATAACAAATCACGTTTGGACTTCTCCACGTGAGGAATCTACACAAAACAACCCCACAACCATCAAAGTAGATGTTAGTCAAGGTACCTTGCATTACATTTCATCTTTAGTTTAGTCTACATGCATTGAGGATAATGCATCTCTCAAGTTTGGGGGAGGTGGTGTACTCCTTACTTAGTTTTTTTATTTTTGATAATAATTGGTTGAAATATTTGTTTTCATGGAATAATTTTCATTAGGATAGTTGTTGGAAAAAGTTGATGATGCCCAATGATGAAAGAAAATTTTATTGCCTAGGCCAGAATTATTTTACATGACTGTTGAAGGCT
Source organism: Hibiscus syriacus (assembly GCF_006381635.1). Lineage (NCBI taxonomy): Eukaryota > Viridiplantae > Streptophyta > Magnoliopsida > Malvales > Malvaceae > Hibiscus > Hibiscus syriacus. The sequence continues at coordinate 1,882,793 of NW_024062603.1, read as the reverse complement.
AGAACCGACCTTAGGACTTGATTCTTTATGACACTTTGAACACGATTGTATGTTTTCTCTACTTAAGGTGCTTAGAAAATTTTTAGGAAAGAACTTTTTGCGCATCGTGGCATTAAATATTTGAAAGGCTAAATTGAACTCCTAAATATTTTGAATTGTGTTGAATTACAAATAAATGTCTCGACAGAACTGTAGAGGGACACTCCTTTGTGCAATGGCATGACCTAGAAAAATCCCTTAAATTAATGGTTGCCTTGGCATATGAGTGAATGAAAGCAGTCACAGGATGACTCTACCTGACTAGCTTGGGGGTGGAAGGTATGCTCCCTTTCACTTAGAGTGTGGGATGGTAGGTGTGATGGGCTGACTCCCCTCGAAGTAGTGTTAAAAAAACTCTACCAGACTAGCTCAGGGTGGAAGGTATGCTCGCTTTCACTTAGATTGTGGGATGGTAGTGTAAAAAAAGGAAAGAGTTGAAGTTACATGTTAAAAAAACAATAGGAGTGAAACTATGCTTGATGAACAATTTAATGTATTGGCAAAACAGAAGTGCTTACTTATGAGTTTTCTAACTACATTAAAGCATAATGCTTTACAGTCACACACACACACCAACAAAGAATCCTGACCTTGGAAAGGTAGTTGACTTCTCGTACAATCTACCATGTTGAGCCGAAACTTTTTCCTAAGGGCTGGAATTTTAAACCACATGATTGTCCTAATTTTTTGCTTTGCCATGGCAATTTTTTCTTGACTGCTTATTATCCATTGCTTGAAGACAAGCAATAGTTTAAGTTTGGGGGTGTGATAACTCCATAAAAAGATTATATTTTAGGTATTTTACTTAAGTTAATGATTGTCTAAAAGCCATTGACATAGCATTTTAGCCGCATATAGTTGCATTTAGGACATATTTTCACGTGGTGGATAAGTTTTGCCAAGGTAAAGTTTATTTGATTAAACTGATGCTGCTGATGAGAAAGGTTGTTTCTTGATTGTGATGATGCAGGAAATAACTGAGGAAAAATTTATTTGCCAAAACAAATTAATTTGATAGGGCCAATGGAACACAGAAGGCGAAGACAGTGAGGGAAAGATTTTCCTTGCTGAGGTAAGGAAAATATTCAAGTCTGACGAAGTGCTAACGTTATCTGCCAGCTGCATGTTTTACCTCACGTGCAAGAAAGCCTCCAAAAGTCTGACAATATCCAGCCGCCTTTCCATTTATATATTGGATAAGAAAAAATGGTTATTTAGGGAGCATTTAATGATATGAAACCCTATGAAAATTCCCATTATAAATACCCAATCACAGCCGCTAAAGGAGAGAGAGGGGATAATCATAGAGAAATTTCCCTAGGTTTGAAAAAAGGTGGTCGTGGCGTCCTTGGTGCCCTCCATAGTAAAGCTTCGCCAGGGTGGCGGCTAGACCCTCAAGAGAGGCTGGTGCGCTGGAGCAGTCATAGTGGTGGTCTGATGTCACGACAGAGCTCTGTTCTGGGAGTTTTTCTTTCTCTTGTTCTTTATGTTTTACTTTTCTAAGGGCTTGTACTTAATGAATATTTTGGGATGATGTTAACCACACCATAAACTATTTTATTTGGTGTTAGGAATGCTTGGATGATATTTGATTTTACCGTTAATGAATGATTAAGTATGTTTTGTTAAGTGTTGTTTTGTTCACTGTTTTAACCTTTTGCCTTGACACTGTAAGAGCTTCGAGAGATTTCCTGGTGCCTAGGCAGAATATTTCTAGAATTTGTAGGAGCTTTCGAGATATTTTCGTTTGTCTAGATATTGATTCTTAGATTCGAAAGAATTAAGATAGATCTACGTGAACAATAGAATGGATCTGGGTTGGTGATGTTCTAACTTTTCTACATTAGAGATAAGGAGAGGGTTTCAATCGACTAAAAGGGATAAACGCTTAAGTAGGGTAGACAATGACTATAGTTCACGCTGAGAGGTATTCCCACAACAACAGTCTGACAATCTAAGGTTGTAGCTCACGCCGAGTAGTATTGCCATAGCATCTATCTAAGAATACTCAGTAATCCTGTCGGGCTACCTAAACATAGCATACCAAATCATTCTTGGCATAAAATACTTCTCTCCATAGTAAAACCAACCTAAGTGCCCCGTTAGAAGTTTGATTGTGTGAGGTTTCCATTTTATTTACAGAGTTTTGATAACTTTAGCCTTGACAACTTTATTTGTTTAGCTTTGCATATATTTATTTCCTCGATCATATTTTCTCAATATTTCATACCATTTACCTTTGCATATTTTACTTGTTTATATCGTTAGACTTATATACTTAGGATTAGTTAGTGACACCTATTCCTAGCTGTAGGAATCTTTTAAAATCCTTCCAATCCCTGTGGAGACGATACTCACTCACTACTATATTACTTGCATCGATTGTGTATACTTGTACATATTTTCTTACCTTAGCATATACATTTACAAGTGATCGGTGAGACTGTAGAGATGGCTCTAGACCGAAATATGCCTACATGGGATCACTTCCCAGATGAGTCTAGAGGCAAGTATATCATTAGGTGTACGTAGATGGTTTGATGATGTAGTTCTCTCAACTAGTTCAGGGAGACCGCTTTGTGAACGAGTACAAGAGAGAAATCATCCAATTATGTTGTTATGCTCAAGAGTTTGTTACGACTAAGTCCTTGAGGTGGAAGACGTTCCTCAAGGGACTTCATATCAATTTCTAAGAAAAGTTTTGGGGTATAAACTATGAGGAAGAGTTTATTAAGTGAATCAGGGAGCCTAAATATGAGGACTTATGTGCCAATAAATCTATCTCAGTCAGTGGCAGAGAAAACCAGGGTTCTGTATGAGTAGATTGCAGTGACGACATCTTTGTCACTCCATTTGAGTTAGAGGTCAGGTGTAGGGTCTAGTAGGAGACCTCTAGCTTCTCTGTTTTTGGTATTCTATAGAGGCTCTGATATAGTTTTGAGGTGTCTAGAATGCGAGCATTGTGGCAAAAATCATCAAGGGTGCTTTAAGCTTCCTATGAAGTACTATGGATGCAGATCCTTGTACATATGGTGAGGGATTATCCTAGTTAGGTTGGAGCTGGTTTTATGCTCATATAGGATAGTAAAGAAGCAGTTCGGTCTATTTCTGGTTTGAAGATGTTCGATCCCACTTGTCAGATGGAAGAGGAGCAGGGTCAGGATGTCGAAAACACTGATGAGATGGCATGTATATTTCCAGATTTATTAACTTTTCATATTGCTTTACTAAGCATGAGTACATGCATTCTTTTGTGGTGTTAAGTGAACTAAATAGGAAAGGTCTTCGTGTAGAGGATCTTAGAGTGAGAACCCAAGTGTCGGGTAAGTCTACTTTAGTAGATTAAGAAAAGTTTACCTTAGTTATGCTTCGAGGGTTCGTGTGATCAGCCCACATAGAATTTTAAAATCCCAAGTTCAACTTTGGTGATAAGGATCTCCAAAAGAGTGTTAAGAACACCAAAGTCTCCCTAGTCAGTATGTCGATCGCCATGTTGATAGAAAGATCAAGAAATACCTCAGTCAGTGCCGATGCACTTCAGTTTCTAATTGGGTGAAGATGCCCCTAGTACTCTTGAGGAGTAAGTTGGTAGGGTGTATATTCTGATGCAGTAATTATGAAATTCATCCCTAAGTACCATGTGTACTATAGGTCAGGTAGTGAGTCACGAGTCTCGAGGTATATATATTCCTCTAATTTCATCAATGTGAATTCATGCGTGAGCAGTATGTATGTCAGCTAAGTGAGTCAAACCTTGTCAGTAGTGTCTTCATGTGGTATATTAGCACGAACTATATATATCACACCCAGCAGTATCCAACATTGCATAGTATCGCAGACTTTAGGTGCTTCAGGTTAAAGGAAATAAAGGGCATCAATATGATTAGCAATAAATATCATCGAATAGCTTAGTTGTGGTAAGTAATAGCGGGTTTAAGATATAGAGCCTCAGAACCATGAAGTCATAATACGATTACAAGTTATTTATGTGCTCTCCAAAAGAGCCAAATGTTGCAACTTTTTCTAGATAAGTCGTTGATTTCCAATTGTGAGTACCTTACATGCTCGATTAGGTGAACAAAGCATATGTAGGCTGCAAGGTATATGATAAACAATCAGGAACCTTAGATGAGTATTGAATTAGAGTTGCACAACAGAAGCATAGAGATTGATGTTGGTCAAAAATTATCGTCACGACTTCATTAGTCGATATCAAGACAGTGTTGGCAAGTGTCGTAAGATCTCAGTGTGTGGAATGATGAGTTGCCTATGTTCTACAAGTAAAATAGGTTATCAAGTTATGCAATGAGCTAACTCAATTGAGTAAGGATAAACAGAAAATGGATTTATTGATAGTAGTGTATCTTGGAGCAGTAAAATCCTTATGGAATGTTCTGAGTGTACAATGTTAGATAGAAATGGTGTGACTTCTTTTGCTATGTTCTTTCCAAAAGTTTTCTCTTAAAGTTTGGATTTGGTAGAACTTTCACAAATCATAGATCGATTTTGCGAGTTTTGAGTTATATGTCAGGTTATGAGAACTTCTTCCTTTAGAATTAGATTTGATATGAGTTTAATTGTTTTGAGATTCGAAATGCTTAACACAAGGATGTGTTGTTTTTTGGACTAAGTAAATTTGAGGATGAAATTTCTTTTAAGGAGATGAGAGTTGTAGCACCCTAAATTTTGGGTTAGTAGTTTAGGGTTTACCCGAGAGGTAATTAAATATTGTAAAATTCAAAAGTAAGTCATTGGGCTTAATTGGGTTTGGATTTGGGCCCAATTAGCCATAAAAGGGGATTTCAAATTGTAGAAAAGCAAAGAATGACTAATTGTGCAATTTTCCCCTTTTTGCAAAAATGAGAATTTTATTTCACTCATCTTCTTTCCCTTCTCATTTCTTCAATCTTACTTGTTCTTTTTCTCTTATAAGGCAAAGGTTAAAGGTAAGTCTTTAAACCATTTCATGCTTCATTTTCGTTCCAAATTTATTTAGGAACCTTAGTTTAATGAATCAAGTTATTGGTTTAATATTAGCTAAAGAAAAAAGAGGGTTTTTATCCAAATCACCAAGGAAATGATATTGGCTAAGCAAGGAGCTTCATTTCAGGATTCAATAATCAAAGTAATGTATTTATAATCCTTTGAGGTATTAAGTCTTCATATATTTGTTAACTTTGTTAAGATTTGGTCAATTGAGAATGTTCATCTTTGATTTCTCAAGAAAATCATGTTTTACATTTTAATAACATATTTTTATGATACTTTAAGACCCTAAACATCTTGTAATGATTCAACATAAGTTTAGAAACAAACCAAGTCATTTGGGAGGACTTTTGAGTGATTCTTAATCCTAAATAAACCATATTAGGGTTTAAGTATTGATATTGGGATGAATTGTATCGATACTGGTTAAATTGTAACAAAAATTAGGTATTTTTATAGTTGTATCAATATTGTTAAGTGCAATATTGATACTACCTTGCAGTATCGATACTTAGGGTGATAGTATCGATATTGAGTCATATTTTTTTTCAAGAGAATGCACTTTTGGTATCAATACTCTTAGGGATATCAATACTTGACCATAGGGTATCGATAATGCAAGTAAAGTATCAATACTACTCACTTTGGATGGCTAGATTTGACCCGTTCAAGTCTCGTAAGAGCTAAGGACGATCTATAATAGTAAGAATTGTCCATGGGGGACATAAACTACATATCATACCTAGAAACAGTTATAAGAGTGGGTTACAACTGATGTAATCATATTAAGCGTAATATGTTGAAACAACTACGGTCGAGGACATATACAGATTATTTAAGGCAATGATCATTGCAGGGGATGTACCGGAAGGTAGTACAAGTAATAAGTCAGATTCAATAATAACAAAAACTGTGAGATTCAATATTTGTATACTTGCGGAGAGGCTCTTGATAAAGTGCCTTAGCACTGATGTTATGTGACTCAGACCTAGCCCAGGGTATCGTAAGATGCTGATGCTATGTGACCCAAATCTTAGCTGAAGTACCCATAGTAAGAAAATAGGGGAGTGAGTTCCGTGATACTATGGTGACCCTGAGCTACAACATGGTGCTTACTTTTGTTGTATGATAAATGTGCACATGATTCATAAATGTGCATGTAGCATGCTCATATGTTGAATTCATGTAGTATAATCTGGTTATTTGTGTGACACTAAGCTTGTGGGCTCATCATATGGAATGTGTTTTTGTGTGTAGGTTCTTAGGTAGAGGTGTTAAAAACACCTGAAACCGTTAACTATAACCGTTAACTGATATAAACGTTATATTTAATAGGTTAATAAACTAAACCGTTAATACTAAACAATTTTGGTTAACCAAACTACTAAAAATGATAGTTAATAGTTAAGGTTATGGTTACGAATTTTGATAAATGGTTAACCGTTAATAAATTAAATTTGTAATTATATTTCCAATTTATTATATTTTTACATAAATAACTTGATATAAGTTTCTATTATTTATAATTTATATATATATTTATCCCAATATAACTATATGTTTATTGTTAGGTACTAAGATATTGGGAGATGTACATCCTTACATTGGTGTAAGTATGTGTTAAGTGCTACACTTTATTTATTTACTTACACCATTATAAATATGTGTTAAGTGCTACACTTTTTTATGTTATTCACTTACACTAGTTTAGTAGGTGCTAAGTGCTACACTTTTTTGTTTTATTCACTTACACCCGTATAAGTATGTGTTAAGTGCTAGACTTGTTTATTTTATTTACTTACACCAGTTAAGTATGTGTTAAGCGCTACATTTTTTCTTGAAAGAATTATGAAAAAAGATTGACAAATAATTGTAATAGGTTAACCTGTAATCGAACCGTTAATAATGGTTAACCATTTCTTAATGGTTAGGTTATAGTTATAAAAATAGCATAACTGTTATAATGGTTAACTGATCGTTTAGGCTAAACGGTATGGTTAACCATCCATGAACAGCCTTGTTCTTAGGTTGTAGTTCGAGGAGGTCATAACTAGATACAAGACTTCCAGACTCAATCCTTTATCAAAGAACGCCTCGCGTGTTGTAGAGGGATGTATTATCATATACCCTATTTTATTACTGAGTTGTAAACTTTATTTTTGTTATGTGTTTTTTAACACTATTATTGGGAGCTCCCCTGCCATATCTAAATTGATATTTTTATCATATTTTGAATGAGTGAATATGTTAAACATTTTCAAAAAATGGTTAACTATTTATGTAATACCCCAAATACCGGGTCGGTGACCATAATGAAAGGATTTAAAATTTAGAGGATTTAATGAAGTAAATGATAAAGTGTAAGAAATGATTTAGGAAATTATATTTAAGACTAATTAGTAAGATGGAAGAATAAAAGGGCATTTTGGTCCTTTAGAGGGAAATTGATTTAAAATTTATTTTATTATGGATATTTAAGAGAGAAGAGAGGGAAAAAGTAGAGAAAAAGTTAAGTTATCTTCTTATTCTCTTTTGCCCTCTCTAGAGCCAAATATATGTTTTCTTCAAGTTGGTTTTTCCTTTAGTTTACGAGCTAGTTTTGAAATCTTAAGTGATATAGAGAGTTAAGGAAAGTTCAAGGATGATTAAAACTAAGTGATTAGTAATTATTTGAGATTAAAGAAAATGGGTTTTTGAGTGATATGTTGAAATATGAGTTTTTATTGAGGTTTACAAGTATATTTGACTTGTCAAAGAAGTTAATAAGAGATTAGAAGCCTTGAAAGTGATTAAAAACAAGTATTAAGAAGTAGTGTGATTCTTAGTTTGGGATGTTATTTGGAGATTTTAAATATTATGGGAAGCTAAATGGAGGAAAGTTGGTTGGGTTAAGTGATGATAAGTTTAAGGGTATTGTTGGAGGTAAAAGTAAGAGAATTTAACGAAATTTGGGTAAAAATCAAAATGGAAAATCTGGGTAAGGGTATCGGTACTAGAAGAACATGACAGATACTATAAGCTTAAATTTGAAGAAATACGATGAAAATATCGATATTGATGTAAGTAGTATCGATACTGATGGGGGTATTGATACTAATAAAAAGGTATCGATACTATGGATTCCAAAATACAAAAATGGTATCGATATTGAAAAGGAGTATCGGTACCATAGTATTGAAGTATCGATACCATAGTAGGGGTATCGATACTATTGAACCTAGAATTGTAAGATAGGATGAATTTTTAATAGAATTTGAAAATAATAATATTTTTAAGTATTATTAAAGGATTAAATGTTAGAAAGTATACTAACATTTGTATGGTATATATAATTATGGATGCTTGTGTAGATCATAACCAAGCTCCAAAGTCAAGCAAGAAAAAGGGCAAAGATAAAGTTACCAAATAAATGTGCATTTATTGTACTTATATGAAAGGAGGAAGACTCGGGATGAGTTAACCTCGAATGTTTTGTGAAATTTATGTTTTACGACATTTTGGTATATTTTCATAACGTGTATGGGAATGATATTATGAATAAGTTTTAGAGTATAAACTACTATAAAATGAATATATGAATATTGATATTGTGCAATGGTTATCGATGTTGCCAAAATAAATATCTAAATCTGTGAATTTGACTTAAAAGCCCATTGTATGTGCATTGACAGTCATAGGTGCATTTCGGCATAAAAGGTGCCACTAATAAAAGTTGTCGATCGATTTTGTTTAATGCATGATGGTGTATATTTTTGGCATAAAAGTTCCACCCATGGTATTCATAAAAGGTGAATTACCATTTCAACATACTTCATGTATGAAGTTATCGATTGATTTTGTTTAATGCATAACAGTGCATTTTCGGCATAAAATGTACCACTCATGGTATTCATAAAAGGTGAATGACCATTTCGGCACTTCAGTACAATGCATGTACTTACATTTTCATTTGACATACATTGGGGAAAATAAAGGATAATTGGGAGAAAGATACAGAAAGATAGGTATGTTGCGCATACTAAGAATAGTTTCGATGACTATATGAAAGAAACTTGGTTTAACTAAGATGGTTTTAAATGATTCTTACGAAGTATACGATTTAGTTCATATTTCAATAGCCATGATAGACTTATGTATGAATTGCAGTTGCTTTACTTTATTATGCCTCACTAAGTAAATACTTAGCATGTGTTGATTTAACGCGTAGGTAAGAGCAAAGACTAGTCGAGTAAGGAGTGCAGCCGAGATCATCAATCCAATGTTGACTCATCAGTAACTATAGGACAATTATGTCTACTTTTGATAATTAGATTTCATGTATTTGAACCTATGAAAATGGTCTAGAATGTATTAAAGTTATAATTTTTGTAATATATTACAAATAATGTTTTATTATTAGATTAAAATGTTTTATTTTATTTTCAAAACCAAATTTATGGGTTTACAAATAAGTAAATTTTTTAAAAGTCATGTAACACCATTGACTTGTTTGCGGAAACGTATACAGGAAATGGGTGTTACAATTTAGGTGGTTCTATGTAATATTCTACTCCGCCGTATTTTAGGTCATATGAGATTAGGGTGTTACATTTAGTGATATCAGAGTGTCAGGTTCAGTCTTTCATAAGACCCACAATTTAGAGTCATTAGGTGTCAATAAATTACATGCCTCTAGAGTGTCTAGCGTACTTTAATGGATGTCTAGATTATGCTGATGTTGAATGTTTTCCTTTCTTGGAAACTCGTACGTTATAGCAGATGATCCTATCCATAGTCAGGATAGTTGTAAAGAGAGTCGTACCTCTTTACTTGGAGACACGAGTGACGAGTTCATCCCCAACTTAAAGGATTTAAACATCTCAGAGGATGCCGGGATAGACGAGGTGAAATTCTTTAGAGGCCTTACGTATGCCTTGAGTACATTGTTAGAGCTATCCTTAGGATACTCGTTCTTTCTGCACCACCCTAGTAGCCCATGAGGAATCCCCATTGACAGACTCCACCACTATAATATGACTCATTTCCTGGTTTAGATGACGGTAACCCCGTAGCCATAGACCAGTGGCTCCGCAAGACCCTCCTCACTTGCAACAACTTTATCTTACCCCTTACGGTAATTTACAGTGCATCACCACCTTATTGAAGTGTGATACGATAGGTTGGTGGGAGACTGTGGAGATGGCGTTAGAGCCAAAGTGATCACCGGGGAGCTATTTCTGTTAGAGTTCAGGTATAAGTATATCGATGAGTCTCATACAGTTGAACTAAGATATCGATTCATACTCTTTACCTAGGCTGATCTCCTTGTATTTGAGTACAATAGCGAGTTTCTATGCTTCAGTAGCTATGCTCCAGAGTTAGTGGCGACCGAGGAGCACTGTTGCAGGAGGTTCAAGGAGAGCACTGTAGTCGACCTATTGAGAGTGTTTTTTGAGCTGACCCACCATGCTAAAGAGATCGAGAAGGTTCTTAGCATAAGAGATAGACTACCGAGTAGCTTAGTTTGGCATAGTATTAGAGCACCTAACACTACCATATTATCTTAAACATTAGAAAGAGGGCCAAAGACTCATGTGGGTCATTAAGGTCTCCATCTTCTCAGTCCTAAATCTTAAGACAGGGTTCAATCTGCATGCAAGGATCAAAGGGCCATAGGAGCCCACTATCTTCATCCTGTGTGGCAAGTACAACCATTTCGGTCAAGACCATACATCCCCCGATGTGCAAAAATTATGTTAGAATATACTCAAGAAAGTTCCTTAGAGTTTTTTGGGTTTGTTATGGTTGCGGATCGAATGGGCACCTTATCAGAGACTACCCGAGATATAGAGTATAACACCATTGGTTACTCATAGATTGATCTTGTTAGCTCAGAGGAGTCAAGGATCCTTTCAACTAAGAGATAGTTCAGTTTCTAGGTATTAGAACAAGGCATTGCTAGATCTGTAGTTGATCCTAAGGCTAGGGTTACCCCCGTCAGTATGTTATCCGAGCCTAGGATAATTTTCAGGTCGTCAATGCTATCTCAAGTATCTTTATAACTGTTGGCATGCTTTTTATTACCTTAGTATATTTGGGGTTAACCCACTCTTATGTTTGTTGATAACTTACCCAAGTGAGGGATATCTCAGCTAAGGACCTAGAAGTCAAGGTCTGAGTCTTAACCCTTTTAGGACTAGATGTATTATTGGACAAGGTTATCATAGATGTCTGACAAATATCTAAGGACATACCTTCCCAGTTGATCTCATAAAGCTAATGTTTTAGGAGTTTGATGTAATCCTAGGCATAGATTGGCTAGCCGAGCAAGATGCGAGTTTGAGGTGTAGAGCTAGGTAACTCAAACTTCAAAAGTAAGATGGGACCGAGATCGTAATGACAGTGAGGAGCTCAATTGTACTTCAAGGATTGTTTCAGCCTTTGAGGCCCACAAGTTGATAATCTTGCATTGTGAAACATTCTTAGCTCACGTGGTGGACACTTTGTTTCTAGTCTAATGCTTGAGGAGATTCGTGCACTGAGGGAATTTTTGACGTGTTTCTAAAGAGTTGACAAGGTTGCCACACGAAGAGAGTTAGAGTTTGGCATAGAGGTTGTGCTAGGTTTTACCCCGGTGTTTATCACCCCTATCGCATGGGACCGACTGAACTAAAGAAGCTTAAGGTGAAGATCCAAGTACTACTGGAATGAGGATTTATTCTCCCAAGTGTGTAACTGTAGGGAGCATCAATTTTATTTGTTAAGAAAACGATTGATGAATGGTGTTGTGAATCAAGTAACATCAATTAACATCAATTGAATAAGCTAACCATGAAGAACTGATATCCACTTTCGAGGATCGATGAATTGTTTGACAAACTTTAGGGGGCCAGGGTGTTCTCCAATATTTACTTGAGTTCGTTTACTACCAGCTAAAAGCTAAGGAATATGACATAGAGAATATCACCTTTAAGATTATACATGGTCACTAAGAGTTCCTAGTGATGCCTTTTAGTCTTACAAATACCAACCGTGTTTATGGATGCGATGAATATAATCTTCCATCCGTATTTAGATTAGTTAATGGTGGTGTTCATTAATGAAATTTTGATATACTCACACTCAGAGGAGGAGCATGGTCATCACCTTTGTATTGTGCTTCAGACCTTGAGAGAGCACCAAATGTTCACTAAATTTAGTAAATATGAGTTTTGGCTATTTGGAGTATCGTATTTGGGGCACATGGTGTCAGCTAAGGGTATCCAAGTGGACCCTCGAAATATTTGAGCAGTGGTTAAGTGGGGACCACGTTATAATATGTCAGAGGTACATGATTTCTAGGGCTTGCAGGGTACTACACATGCTTTATAAATGGATTCTTCATGATTGTTGCTTCGATGACCAAGCTATTACAAAAGTGGGTGTCGTTTGTTTGGGATGACAAACCTCGACAAAGTTTCGAGAGGCTAAATAAAGTTTCTACACAAGCACCAATGTTGACTCAACCAGAGTAAGTAAGTATTTCACCGTGTTTAGTGATATTTCACTTAAAGGCTTGGGTAGGTTATTGATACAAGAGGGTCGACTGATTATGTATGTGTCCAAGGTGCTTAAACCACAAGAGCGTAACTAACCCATGAATTAATTGAATCTAGGAGTCACAGTCTTTGCCTTGAAGATTTGGAAGCACTAGATGTTCTGTGAGAAGTGCTACATCTTTTCAAATTATAAGAGCTTAAAGTATTTGCTCACGTAAAATGAGATAAATTTGAGGCCAATTATTTGGGTGAAATTGCTTAAGGATTATGAATTTGTGTTCGATTACTACCCAAGTAAATCAAATGTTGTGGCTGAAGCTTTGAATCGAAAGAAAATATCCAATCTTTGAGCTTTTCTTGTGCGTTTGTGTTTGACCGTTGATGGAGGATTGTTAGCTGAGTTGCAAGTTGAGCCCCAACTAGTTAAGAAATTAGAGAACCTCAAAGGACCAATGACCACTCAATATATAGGATTAAGCAAAATCATCGAGGTAAAGCGCCTGGATTTGATCTGAAGAATAGTGATGTTTTGCATTTTAGGCTCATTTATGTGCTTCATCGAGTGAAGAGTTACTAACCAAGATCCTTGGTGAAGCACATTATAGTCCAATTTTAGTCCACTAGGAGGAAACAAGATGTATCAAGACCTTTATCAGTTGTATTGGTGGTCCGACATGAGAAAAGAGATATATGAGTTTGTATCAAGGTGCTTCACATGTCAACAAGTAGTAATGGAACATCATGTTCAATGAGTCTTGCTTCAACCTATTCAATTTCCATAATGGATGGGATAAAGTCACCATGTACTTGGTAACTGGGCTACCGATGACGCGAATGAAGGACGATGCCATTTGGGTTGTAGTCGACAGGTTGACCAAATATGCCCAATATCTTCCAGTTTGCATAGCCTTCACCCTAGAGAGGTTAGCTAGGCTTTATATCTAGAAGATAGTGAGATTGCATGGAGTATGGATGTCAATTATCTCAGATCAAGATTCACGTTTCACATCAAAATTTTAGAGGACACTTAATAAGATTTTGGGTACCCGATTATACTTTAGTACCACCTTCCACCAGTGAACTGATCGCTATTCTGAGCGTGTGATTAAAATTTTGAAGGATATGATCAGATGTTGCATGATAAACCTCGAGGGTAATTGGGAGTATCACCTCCAGGTTATTGAATTTTCCTACAATATCAGTTACCGGTTGAGCATTTAGATGGCCTTGTATGGGAGAAAGTGTAGAATTCCCTTGTGCTGGATAGAGCTTATTGATAGGAACTAGTTAGTTCTGAATTGATCCGAGAGGCTGAAGAGAAGGTTCAGTTGAATTAAGATCGAATGAAGGAAGATTTTGACATCGTACACGAACTTGAATCATAGGGACACATAATTCGAAATGGGCTATAAAGTATTCCTAAAGCTGTCACCTTGGAAGAGAGTACTAGGTTTCAATGCAAAGAGAAGTTGATTTCGCCCTTTATTGAACCCTACAAGATTCTTAAGAGGGTCGGACTGGTAGTATACCGTCTAACCTTTCCACCAGAGATAGAGTGTATGTAACACCCTAAAATCATAGTCTATGAGAATTAAACTAATTTTACCTAGAATGAAAGTGAATTTAATTGAATTGAGTTTTATATTAATTGAATTACACATGATAAATTAATTTTATTAAGTAAAAATCAAGTTGAATTGAAAATTTAATTAATTAAATTGAAAAATGACCTAAATGAATTGTTTAGGATAATTATTTAATTGAGTTAAAACTTGGATTAATTTAATTAAACCAGGACCTAATTTGAAAGAGTAGTAACCTAATGATGGTGATCAAGTTGAATTAAAAGGAAAATATTATTATTGCATGCTAAATCCTTAAATTCCAATTTTACCCTTGAATAGTTAATTACTTAAACATTAAGTGAGGATAAATAAGACAAATTACATGTATTATAGGTGAAAGAAATACCAATCTCTTCTTCCTCCATTTGGTGACCGAAATTGAGAAAGAAAGTTTAGAGAGAATTAAGAGAACATTCGATAGAATGCAAAGGGAGTGTTTGACCATTCATGATTGGATTTCAAGCATAGAATAACAAAAGAATTCACCTATCCTAACAAGTAAGTATTTCCTTCTATATTTCCATTCGAAATTTAAGGATTTAATTGAGTTAATCCTTGAAAAATTGCTAAGCTTGATTATTGAATAAATTTAAAGTGTTGGCTTGTATGATACTAGTAATTTTGGTGGTCATGTTGAGTTAGATTTAAGTGATCAAGAATCTTGTTAATTTGGGTAAATTATGGGTTGTCATCTTAAGGTGATAACTAAAATAATTGTGCATTCATGTGACGAAATTAAGAAATTTTTAAGGTTTTGTACTAAATTGGAAAAATATGTGTAGGATAAAGTTGCTGAAAATTTAAATTTATTGAAGATCTAAGCATCAAACAAGAGAAAATGCTGTAAAATTTTAGGAATTTTGCCTTAGAGTTAAACAAGTCACAATTGTGCTATAGATCGATTAAGGACTCCTTTGATCAAGTTAAGGAAATTGGGGATCAATTTTGAAAGAATTAAAGATTATTAATATTAGCTAAAATCAGGGTAGAAATTGAAAAGAATTAAAAATAAATTGTAAAGCCTAATTTATAGAGGAATTGGTAGTTTGTAAACGGTACATAGCAAATTAGGTAAAATTAGACTGTTATAGAAAATATGTTAATTGGAGGACTTAATTGGAATATTAAATGGTAATGTTGATATGAAAATACATTTAAAGGATAAAAATAAGTAATGGTAAGAATAACTAAAAAAATTGATAAGAATTCTAGGTGAATTAGTTCACCAAAAGTGCATCAAATTGCAAGAGTGACAGATTTTTCACTGGAAAATTGTCTAACTTCGAATGCAAAAATGTATTTTATATAAGAAATTAAAATACAATACATGCATTTTTGGAAATATAATTGAATTATCTTTTAAAGGTGTAAACAAATTGGAAATCCAATGAGTATATAAAAAGTTATGCTCATATTACTGCAAGGTGTACAATCTGCCAAAATAGAATCTATTTTGCGTCAACTAGCTAATTGAGCTGGGATTAACTATTGTATTAATTCTAATAACTTCCATATGTTGTGTATAAATTGATAGGGCAAGGAATTGAGGAAGCGGCTGAAGGAACAAAGGGAGGATGCACCAAAGATAAGCAAAAATGGATAGTAATTCAAGGCTAACTTGAAGTATTGTGAGTGTAACTATACTAGGGTTGGGAATTAGGTTCCAACCACGCTTTATTTTTATTTCTATATTCAATTTCATATGAAATTAGTATGCTAATAATGAAATCAAGTCATATTAGAACTTAAAAGTAAGGGAAATAAATATTAATTAAGGGCTATAAGTTATTGACTGCCATATTAAATAATTGGCAAATTAGCTATTGCTTGTTGCTTTGATTTAAATGGAATTGGATTGTGAATTAATACATGTTGCTATGATATAATTGAATTGGTTTTTGAATTATTGTATACTACCATGATCAAATCAAGTTGAATGGTTAATGATTGTCAGATACCATGATCGAATCAAGCTGAATGGTGAATTATTGTATGCTACCATGATCGAACCAAGTTGAATGGTTGATTATTGTATGCTACCATGATCGAATCAAGTTGAATAGTGAATTAATGTATGCTACCATGATCGAATCAAGTTGATTGTTGAATTATTGTATGTTACCATGATTAAATCAAGTTAAATGGTGAATTATTGTATGCTACCATGACTGAATCAACTTGAATGGCGAAGTATTGCATACTGCCATGATTTAATTGGATCGAATGGTGAACTATTGTATGTTGTCATGATTGAATTGAATTGTGAATTAATACAAGCTGCCATGATCGAGCTGGATTGAATTGAAATCTTGAAGGAATAAATTGTTGCTTCCTGTCATGATCAATTTGGAATTGAAAGGGTAATCTTTAAATGGAATAATCCTTGATGGATATATTATGAAAAAGAAAATAAGGTTCCCTCACAAATAAGATTCAATGTCCTTGGTTAATAGTTAGTCCAAGATATAAGAGCATGCCTTAGAATCTAGATCTTAATTGCATATGGGGGACTACGATCCAACACTACGTTGCTTATTGGTGACAGATGGAGGGTACGTAATGTGGTCTTTGGTGACAATATAAGGGTTCACCAACCTTGGGTACAAGACTACGGTGTAATTAAAGTGTATGGTGGCATTTGGTTGGAGACCTACTTATCTAGACTGAACTAGAAACCAAGGCTTAAATTAATGGATAAGATTGAATCAGAATAGTGTTTGTATATGCATAAATTGTTCAAATAAAATTACTACATATATTTAATTTCTTAATTCAAAGTACTATGTAGATTATGTGTTGCATATATGGTGAATTATACATCGAGCAAATGAAATAAGAATTGAGGTATTAATTGGTTGATTTATTTGATTGTTAAATTAAATATGTATGATTGTGTACTCTCTCCTTGTTAGAATTTGAAGCTAGGTCAAGTAGATTGTTAAATTGAATGTTATATTGTTTAAAATTCATTAAATAGTAAAGACTCAATGTACTTAAGTGTTACCTCAATAAGTACTTATCACTCTTGTTCCTTTCTTTATAAAACAACAGGTCATAGAGTATTCAAAGCTCCTAGTCCTTAGCTAATCAACCCACAGGAAGAATTCAAATATGGCTTGTTTCGCTATCCTTATACTTCTAGTTGGTGGCTTAGCATTGAGTATTGTGGTTCAAATCTCATGCATATGGTGGGTAATTAAGTTGTTTATGAAATGTACTTAAGAACCTAATGAAATGGTATAGTATACGGAGTTAATAGACCTCTAATGTAGATAGAATAAATGAGTCTTTTGTAATATATATAGCTTGCTAGTGTGTCATTTGGTATAATCCATTAAGGTTTTCTTTTGTAATGTAAATATATAAATAGTTATGAAATGATGATGTAGTATGTTAAGTCCATTTAATTCCCATCTATGCATGTGGTTTAATATTAGTAATCGAATTAAGGAATTACAAATTGGAATTAAATGAAACTACCTTAGCTAAATCATGTTTCATGGTTTTTCAAATTAATTGATGAGTACATTGATCGAGATTTGTATTATTGTAATAGAAAAAATGGACCTTTAATTGTATTTTTCATTGCGTATGTTTGATTCAACCTTCAATGATCTTGTTCTTGTTTTCGTTCTCGATATGCTACCAATATTGATTCGAGTTGGGGGTGTTACATATTAAATGGTAATCAATGCTTTTGGTCTATTCTAGGACTAAATCGAGTCTCATGCATCATATAGGATTTCATTGAGCCACATAGGAGTTGTATTAAAGCATACTTGTATTTTTGCCTAACCTAAAAATTTCCCTTCTTGTTTTATCATATAATGTAGAAAGCAAGAATGGCTCGTGATAGTGAAAGTTACGAAGGGTCCTCAAATGAAGGAGACAATGTAGAGATGCATCGGAATCCTACACAACAAGCCCAAGTCCCTAATCAACAAGGAAATCCTACGGTAAATTCAATCTAACAAGAATGTCTACATAGCATGAAGGAGATGTTCAATCAACTTATAGTCAATCTAAGATGTCGTCACCTATTACTTCTCCTGTTGTATATAACAAGGCTCCTATCGATAAGTTGGCCCAACACTGGGAATATACTTTCACTGGCGCCGATGAAGATAAACCCGAAGAGGGTAAGAATTGCCTTGAGAACACTTAAATTCTAACCAAACAATTGCAATGCACGGATAAGTATAAACTGGAGTGTGTTGTGGCCTTGTTTGCAGACGAATCACTGAGTTTGTGGGAAACCACAACTTTGATTATTCCTACTGAATTCGTTACTTGGAAGTTCTTTGTAGAAAACTTCTACAAATATTGCATGTATGGGTTAGAATACATCAAGAATAAGAGCGAAAAATGTCGAATGTTTGTCAAAACACTGAATGACGAGTTAAGTCCTATATTTACAACCCTGGATATTACTGACATCCAGAGCTTGGTGAACCTGGTTATCGCTACGGAGGGAAAAATGAAAGCTTTTGAGAAACACAAGCATGGCAGTTCTTGAAAAGATAAACGATCCAAGATTGACGAAAAGCCCCATTGGAAGTGCAAGAAGTCCAAACACATCTGGGAAACTTCTTCCAATTGTAATTTTACTAAGAAGAACAACTATATTTTGAAGCCTCGGTCAGTTTCTAAGCATGCAGTTTCGATGGTTTTATGGATAGTACGGGGAATTCTGGGAACGTTGTTCAATATCCTACCTGCAAATTTTGCAAAAAAAATTATCTTGTTTAATGTAGGACTTAGAAGAACTTATTTATTTGTGTGGAACCTCGGACCACTGTATATGGGATTATCCCCAAAATCCAACTAAAGTCTCAAACAAAAATTCTACAATTGCAAGTTCCTATCCTAAAAATTGAAACAAAGTCCCTATTAGAGATTAATCAAGCAAAAATGGAAAATGTAAGGCAATTTATTCGAATGCCTCTACTCACACTAACCACGAGTCTCAAACCATTACTCGAATCTATCACATTTGGGGAAAGAAGGATGATAAAGCTCTCGATCTTATCGCAGGTATTGTCGAGTTAAACTCATTTCCTATTTATGCTTTAATAAACTCAAGATCTACTAATTTATTTGTATGCTCAAACTTAATAGAAAATTTGAAATTTAAAGCCTGAACTTGCTAAAACTGACCTTGTAATCTATAACTCGTTAGGAA
Organism: Hibiscus syriacus; assembly: GCF_006381635.1. Lineage (NCBI taxonomy): Eukaryota > Viridiplantae > Streptophyta > Magnoliopsida > Malvales > Malvaceae > Hibiscus > Hibiscus syriacus. The sequence continues at coordinate 1,863,444 of NW_024062603.1, read as the reverse complement.
GAATTTCAAACATTAATTTGATTTGTAGACTTGACTATTCGAAATGTACCCTTCTTTACTGATCTATACGTTTGGCATATTGTGAGTTTGATTTAATACTGGGCTTCGATTGGTTAAGCAAACACAAAGCTTGGGCAGACTTCCAAAACAAAAGATTGTATCTTCAAGGTTTAAGTAAAGAATCTATACTCCTAATTGATAAAAATCCTACCTCTTTTTTTCCTATATGATCTTTCAAGATGAAATTCACTTTGGCTTAATTGATACACCTGTTTTTCTGAATTTACTGATGTTTTTCCTTAGGAACTTCATGGCCTACCTCTAACTCGAGAAGTAGGGTTTGGGATTGAAGTCTAACCTAAAATGAATTCGGTATCCATTACACTATATCAAATGGCACCCCTTGAATTGAAATAGTTACAGAAGCAACTGCAAGAGCTTTAAGACAAGGGATTTATTCGGCCTAGTTTTTCTCTCTAGTGTGCACCTATCTTATTTGTAAAGTAAAAGGATGGTATGATGCCTCTTTGTATTAACTATTGCCAACTGAAGAAGATCACTATCAAGAACCTATATCCACTTCTAAGAATATAAGATCTATTTGATTATCTTAGGGATGCTTCAATGTTTTCAAATATTGATCTTCGATCGGATTATTATAAATAAGGATTAAAAAGGAATATGTGTCGATAACAACTTTTCGAACTCGTTATGGCCACTATGAATTTCTTGTTATGCCATTTGGATTAATAATGCCCCAGGCGTGTTCATGGATCTCATGAATTGCTTATTTAAGCCCTATCTCGACAAGTTTATGGTTGTATTTATCGATTACATTCTCATCTATTTCCGTAACAAGGAGGAACATTTTGAACACCTCTAGATTGTCTTGCAAATAATTTGAGAACGTCAGATGTTCGCAAAATTCTCCAAGTGTGAATTCTCACTATCAAAAGTATAGTTCCATGGTTATGTTATCTCAGTACAAGGAATCAAAGTAGATCCAAAAAAGATACAAGCTATTTTAGATTCGAGACCTGCAATGAATGTAAGTGAAGTTTGAAGCTTTCTCAGTTTAGTTGGGTATTATAGAAGATCCATTAAGGGATTTTCTAATATTGCCTTACCCTAACTAAACTTCTTCAAAAATATGTATCCTTTGAATGGACAGAGAAGAAACAGTAAAGCTTTGATCAACTTAAGCAAGCTCTTACTCATGCCTCGATCCTCATCCAACCAGAATCGAGCAAAAAATTCATTGTTTTTAGTGATGCTTCACATTTTGGACTTGGATGTGTCTTAATGCAAGGCAATATGGTAATTGCTTACGCATCTTGCCAATTAAAGCCTCACGAGATCAATTATCCAACGCATGACTTGGAACTTGTTGCTGTTTTGTTCGCCTTTAAATTTTGGAGGCATTATTTGTATAGTGAAAAGTGCTATCTATTTATCGATCATAAGAGTCTCAAATATCTTATGACTCAAAAGGATCTCAATTTGAGGCAAATAAGATGCCTTGAACTACTCAAAGACTATGATTTAGTCATCGACTATCATTTCTAAAAAGCTAACGTGGTTATGGATGCTCTCAGTTGAAATCGACCTTAACCTCAAATGATATCAATTCTCATCTTTGTATGTATAAAAAATGTGGATTCATGTATGAATTATAAGTTCAATCTAGCTTAATCTCGAGGATCAGAGACTTACAACAAACTGATCCTAAACTTCAAGCTATCATTTAAGAGCTAAACTAGAAAGCCAATCAAGATTTCTCCATTCATTCGAATGGCATGTTCTATTTTAAGAATAGGGTGTGTATTTCGAACAACGATGACTTGAAATAGGAAATTTTACAGGAAGCTCATCAAAGTCCATTCTTGATTCATCCTGAATCTGTCAAGATGTATAAAGACCTTAAATCCTAGTATTATTGGCCTAACATGAAATATGATATTATAGATTTTGTGTCTAAATGCCTGAATTGTAAAAGAATCAAAGTCAAACATCGATCTACTACTGGACTCCTATAGCCTACTGAATTTCCTCAGTGGAAATGGGATCAAATAACTATGGACTTTGTAAGTGGTCTACCTTGTTCACCAAAAAAGTGCGATGCTGCGTGGGTAATTATAGATCGCTTTACTAAATCAGCTTATTTCATCCCTATTTGAATGAGCTATAGTTTGGATACTCTAGTTGAATTTTACATTCGTGAAGTAATTCGATTACACGATGTCCCTACTTCTATCATTTTTTATGGAGATCCTCAATTCACAGCTTGATTTTGGAAATCCTTACATCGAGTCCTTAGTACTAAAGTGAAATTGAGTACGGTCTTTCATCCTCAAAGTGATGACCAATCCGAGAGAGTAATACAAGTTCACGAAGATATGATTAGAGCTTGTGTTATCGACTTTGGAAAGAACTGGGAGAAATCCATACCACTTATATAATTTGCCTATAACAATAGTTATCAAGCATCAATTCAAATGGATCCTTTCGAGGCTCTATATGGAAGAAAATGTAGAACACACCTATGTTGGACCAAATTGGGTGAAACATTTGGGCCTTAATTGCTCAGGGAAATCATACAAAAAGTCTGAATTATCAGTGATCGATTGAAGCAAGCCTTTAATAGGAAAAATTCCTACGCATATTAGAAATGAAGAAACATCTAGTATGATGCAGGAGATAAGGTCTTTCTCAAAGTATCTCCCTAGAAGAAAGTTTTCAGGTTTGGAAAAAGTAGAAAGTTTAGCCCTTGATTCATCAGACCATTCAATGTTGCGGAAAGAATTGTTCCAGTGACTTATTGACTATCACTCCCTAAAGAATTCAAAAATATTCATAATGTTTTCCATTTCTCGATGATCTGGAATACCAATCAGATCCAACTCACATTCTTGAACCTGAAAAAGTTGAATTAAACCCATATCTATCCTATGAATAATAACCAAGTCAAATCCTTGAAAGATTAGTCAAGTGACTTCAAAACAAGAACATTCAGTTGGTGAAAGTCTTGTAGCAAAATCATAAGATGGAAGAAGCGACCTGGGAACCGGAGGATACAATGAGAAATAATAACCTCATCTATTTAATCCATATAAGAATTTGAGGACGAATTCTCTTTTAAGGGGGAGAATTGCAACACTCTAAAATCCTAGTATAAGAGAAACTATTTTTTACTTAGAATGAAAATCGAATTTTATTGAATTGAGTTTTAAATTAATTAAATTACATAGGATAAATTAAATTGCTTAACTAAAAATCAAGTTGAAATGAAATTTAATTAATTATATTTAAAAAGGACCTTATCAAATTGTTTAGGATAATTATTGAGCTGAATTAAAACTTGGATTAATTGAATTAAACAAGGACCTAATTTAAAAGAGTAAAAGAGTAGTAACCTAAATTATAGTGATCAAGTTGAATTAAAAAGCCAAATTATTATTGCATGCTAAATTCGTAAATTTATCTTGAATAGTTAATTACTTAAACATTAAGTGAGGATAAAGAAGACAAATTACATGTATTACGATGAAGGAAATAACATTCTCTTCTTCCTTCATTTGGTGACCGAAATTGAGAGAGAGAGTTGAGAGAAAAATTGAAAGAATGCCAAGGAAGTATTCGGCCATGCATGATTGGATTTCAATCTTAGATTAACTAAAGGAATTCACCTAGCTTAACAAGTAAGTCTTTCATTCTCTCTTTCCATTTGAAATTTAAGGATTTAATTGAGTTAATCCTTGAAAATTTGCTAAGCTTGATTATTGAATAAATTTAAAGTGTTGGCTTGTATGATACTGGTGATTTTGTTGGTCATGTTGAGTTAGATTTAAGTGATCAAGAATCTTGTTACGTTGGGTAAATTATGGGGTATCACCTTAAGGGTGATAACTGAAATAATTATGCATGCATGTTACCAAATTAAGAAATTCGAAAGGTTTTGTATTAATTTGGAAAAATATATGTAGGATAAAGTTTCTAGAAATTTAAATTTATTGAATATTTAAGCTTCAAAACAAGAGCAAATGCTGTAAAATTTTAGGAATTTGGCCTTAGAGTGAAACTAGTCACAATGGTTGCCCTAGATCGAATAAGGATTGTTTTGGTCAAGTTAATGAAATTCGGGATAAATTTGGACATATCAAAGATTGTTTAATGCTAGCTAAAATCAGGGTAGAAACTGAAAGGAATGTAAAATAAATTGTAAGGCTTAATTTTTAGACGAATTGGTAGTTTGTAAACATTACATTAGCAAAATAGGTAAAACTGGACTGTTCTGGAAAATTTGTTAATTGGAGGACTTAATTGGAATATTAAAGGCTAAGGTTGATATGAAAATACATGGAAAGGATAAAAGTATTCAATGGTAAGATAAAACAAATTGATAAGAATTCTAGGTGAATTAGCTCACCAAAGTGCATCGAATTGCAAGAGTGACATATTTGTCACACGAAAATGTCAAATTTTGAATGCAAAACTGTAATTATATATAAGAAATTAAAATACAAGCCATACATGGTTGGAAATATAATTGAATTAGCTATATAAGGGTATAAAGAAATCAAAAATCCAATACGTAAACTAAAGGTTATGGTCAGATTACTACAAGGTGTTCAATCTGACAAAAATAGAATCTATTTAGTGTCAACTAGCTAATTGAGCTGGAATTTACTATTATATTAATTCTAATAACTTCCCTATGTTTTTATAAATTGCTAGAATAAGGAATTAAGGAAGTTCCTGAAGGAACTAAGGGAGGACCCACCAAAGATAAGCAAAAAGGGATACTAATTCAAGGCTAACTTGGAGTATTGTGAGTGTAACTATACTATAGTTGGGAATTAAATTCCAACAACCTTTATTTTTATTGCTATATTCAATTGCTTATGAAATCAGTATGCTAATGATGAAATTAAGTCATATTAGAACTAAAAATTAAGGGAAAGAAAGATTAATTAAGGGCTATAAGTTATTGAGTGCCACATGAAATTAATTGGTTAATTAGCTATTGCTTGTTGCTTTGATTTAAATTGAATGGAATTGTGAATTAATACATGTTTCTATGACTTAATTCAATTGGTTTGTGAATTATTGTTTTCCACCATGATCAAATCATGTTCAATGGTGAATTATTGTATGCTACCATGATCGAATCAAGTTGAATGGTGAATTATTGTATGCTACCATGATTGAATCAAGTCGAATGGTGAATTAATGTATGCTACCATGATCACTTCAAGTTAATTGGTGAATTATTGTATTCTACCATGATCAAATCAAGTTGAATGGTGAATTATTGTATGCTAACATGATCAAATCAACTTGAGAAGTGAATTAATGTATGCTACCATGATCGAATCAAGTTAATTGGTAAATTAGCTATTGCATGTTGCTTTGATTTAAATTGAATTGGATCTATGATCTAATTGAATTGGTTTGTGAATTATTGTATGCTACCATGATTTAATCAAGTTGAATGGTGAATTATTGTATGCTACCATGATCGAATGAAGTTGAATGGTTAATTATTATATGCTACCATGATTGAATCAAGTTGAATGGTGAATTATTGTATGCTACCATGATCGAATCAAGTTAAATGGTGAATAATGTATGATACAATGATCGAATCAAGTTGATTGGTGAATTATTGTATGCTACCATGATTGAATCAAGATGAATGGTAAATTATTGTATGCTACCTTGACCGAATCAATTTGACTAGTGAAGTATTACATGGTGCCATGATTGAATTAAATCGAATGGTGAACTATTGCATGTTGTCATGATTGAATTGAATTGAATTGAATTGTGAAGTAATATATGTTGCCAAGATCGAACTCGAATGAATTGAAATCTTGTATGAATAAATTGTTGCTTGTTGCCATGATCAATTTGGAATTGAAAGAGTAATCTTGATATGGAATAATCCTTGATGGCTATGTTATGAAAATGAAAATAATGATTCCTTGGCAAATAAGATTCAATGTCCTTGGTTAATAGTTAGTTGAAGATATATGGGTATGCCTTAGATCTAGAGCTCAATTGTGAATGGGGGACTACGATCCAGCACTACGGTGCTTATTGGCGATAGACACAGGGTACGTAATGTGGTCTTTGGCGATAGTAGGATGGTTGACCAGTACTACGGTGCAATTAAAGTGTATGGAGACGGTTGGTTGGAGACATGCTTATCTAGACTGAACTATAAACCAAGGCTTAAATTAATTGATATGATTGAATCACAAGTGTACTTTTATATGCATGGCTTGTTCAAATAGAATTTTTATATAGATTTAATTGCTTAATTCAAAGTGCCATGTAGATTATGTGTTGCATATATGGTGAATTATGCAATGATCGAATGGAAGGAGAATTGAGATGTTCATTGGTTGATTTAATTTAATGTTAAATTAAATGTGTATGATTGTGTACTCTCTCCATGTTCAAAATTGATACTAGATCAGGTAGATTGTTTAAATTGAATGTTATACTATTAGAGTATGTAGTTATTGCATGAAATCAATATATTAATTATTGTGGAGTTAGTAAAGACTAAATGAACTTAAGTGTTACCTCAATAAGTACTATAAGTACTTATCACTCTTGTTCCATTCTTTCTCAAACCACATGTTCTAGAGTATTCAAAGATCCACTTCCATACCTAATCAACCTAAAGGAAGATTTCAAGTATGGTTTGTTTCATTATCCTTATACTCCTAGTTAGTGGCTTAGCTTTGAGTATATTGGTTCAAATATCATGCATATGGTGTGTTATTAAGTTGTTTATGAAATATACCTAAGCACCTAATGAAATAGTATATTATATGGATTTAATAGAACCCTAATGTATATAACGTATATGACTCTTTTAGAATGTATCTAGCTTTCCAGAGTGTCATTTGGTATAATCCATTAAGGGCCCCTTTTGTAATGTAAATATATAAGTCGGTTATGAAATAATGATGTAGTATGTTAAGTTTATTTAATTCACAGCTATGCATGTGGTTTGATATTAGTAATCGGCTTAATGAATTGCATATTGGAAATAAATGAAACTACCTTAGCTAAATTATGTTTCATGGTTTATCGAACTAATTGATGAGTAAATTGATCAAGATTTCTAATCTTGTAATCGAAAAAATGGCTCATTAATTGTATTATCCACGACATATGTCTAATTCAACATTCAATGATATTGTTCTTTTTTTTTGTTCTCGATACTGCTTCCAATCCTTGATTCGGATTGGGGTGTTACAGTGCATTCATATTGTTTGCCACATGTCGATGCTGGTTGGATGTCGTACTGATGCTAAGAGACCCAGACAAGTCCCTAGTACTCGAGAGCAGTAGGTTAGCTTGGCTATTTGACCTGGGCCTAGCCCATGGTATTGTAAGATGCTGGTGCTATGTGACTCAAATCTTACTTGAAGTACCCTTAGTAAGACAATAGGGGTGTAAGTTATATGATGCTATGGTAACCGCGAGCTACACCATGATGCTTACTTTTTTTGTTATAAATGTATGCATGATTCATAACTACGTATGTAGCATGCTCATATGTTGAATACATATAGATAGCCAGGTTATTTGTGTGGCACCGAGCTTGTAAGCTCAGCGTATGAAATGTGTTTTCTTGTGTAGGTTATTAGGTGCCAAATCGAGGAACTTGTTGCTAGACACAAGACTTCTAGAATCAATCCTTTATCAGAGTACGTCTCAAGTATTGTAGAGGGCATGTACTGTCATATACCCTATTGTATTGTTGACTCGTAAACTCTATTTTTTATGTATTTTTGGAGACTAGTGTCGGGATCTCACCTATTTTGTAAACACATTTAAATTGTCCTTTTTATCTTATTTCGAATGAATGTAGGTTAAACATTTTCAAAAAAAAAATTGATTAGTCACTTAGGTGGTTTCATGTGATATTCTAATTTATCGAGTTTTTGGGTCGAATCAAATTTGGGTGTTGCATTCTTCTCCATCTTAGTTTACTGATGCTTTAGAAAGATTGCTAATCCTTAATGTCTAAAATGTTATCGTTAGGATCAAATTCTTGTTAGTGCTCTTCTTGGCAGTTGTGATGATCTAGTTCAACCCCTTATTCTATCTGATGTCCCACTAAAATGGCATGGGATACTCTAGTCCATGTTATGTTCATGCAACTCCAATTTGTTTTCTTGCTCTCAAATCTAAATTGGCTCAGAATCTATATGGTCCCATATATATCTCCAACTACATGAAAGATGTGCAGGATATTATCTATGATATTGGCTTGGCAAACTATCAAATTTCTTATACAGATTTGTTGATTTCTATTATTAATCAATGAAAGTCAAAGAATTCAACAAATACATTATTAGTTTCACATAATTGAGAAATTGAAACCAAATTTGTATGTAACTAAGGAACATATAAAACATTTGTGAGAGAAAGAGGCTTAATAGCAGTAAAAACTATGCATTCACTAATATGAGATATAGGTAGAGACTTATCATTACCCAATTGAACAGTACCATGACCATCATAAATGGAGAGATCATAAAACGTGACAGTGGTCATGGTAGTATGATTTGAAGCACCACTATCAAGCATCCAAGGAGCAGTAACAAATGATGAACAAGTAGTAACAATATTGGCAATTGGTAGGTTAGCTGTTGACTGATGATAAAAGTTATTTTTGTGAAGAAATTGAACAAGTTTAAGACAATCTCAAACATTATGCCCTGGAAAATTACAAAACGTAGAACACACAGACAATATTTTTTGTTTGGTATGACTTAATTGAGTAACAATACTATGATGGCCACTAGAAATTGAATGACCAGAGCGTCCATCCTTCATTGAAGAGTGGTTTATCGAGAAGGCACTTATGGTTAGTTAAGATCTCAGACAACTCAAGCATTTTTCCGGTGTGTTACACAAAAGAAGGGTAGCAACTATTGGTTGATAGTCATCGCCTAATTGATTGACGATAGAAATCAACATATATGTATCATAAACAGGATAGTTTGCCAAGGCAAGATTACAGGTAATATTCTATATGTTTTTTATGTAGTTAGAGATATATATGGAACCAAGTGGATTGCTAGCCAACTTAGATTTAAGAGAAATAATACGACGAAGAGATGCATGACAGTAACTTACGAATAGAGTATCTAATGCCATTTTAGCAGTGACAGCTAATGAATTGAGGGGTTGAACTAGATTATCACAAGTTTCAAATAAAGCACTGATAAGAATTTTATCCTAATGATGCCATTGTATATATTTAGGATTAGCAATCTTTCCTGCAGTATTGGTAAAATAAGATGAGGAATATTACAAACCATTAATATAATTGATTAGCCCAAAACCAATAAGGGTGGATCCACTTGTCGATGCCAAATAGTAAAGTTGGCGGACATAATTTTGATTGGAAAGTTGGTCGGTGCACTAATATGCACAAGATTATTGGTGGTGGAAGATAAAGCCATGAGAAGATATTGGGTTTGAATGAAAGTGGGAGAGGAAACAAAAATTAATAATCGAGTAGAGAAATTCTACTTGGCTCTCATTTCATGTAAATGATTTGTATATTTGATGATCGTAACATTTACAAGTGATGAGTATATATAGTATTACAAGGAAACCAAACTAGACAAAGATAAGGAAAGTCAAAGGTTACATAAGGTAAGGTTTATACAAGATAAAATTGAATTAAATAAGATTAGATTATATTGGATTAGATTAGACTTGATAATCTAATATAATTTTTATCTTTGATATCCTTCATATCAAGCATAATTTACACTCATTTTCTCTAACATGTTATCATTATGGGATTTTAATTCAAAATTAGAGTCTTTCAAGCTAGTATATGAGAATTGACTACTATCATTAGGTCACTAAATATTTATGTCAGTTAACTTGTAATGAATTATCTTATGAACTTGTAATTCACATCATTATGTACAAGAATCTAAATAAAATAATAATTTACTTATAATTTTCATCTAGTTGATCTTTCTCTCCCTCTTATGAAAAATAATAGGCAACTCATATTGTAATTGAATCTCGAAACATTCAATAAAGTGAGACTCATACTCAACATGTATATATATATTCTTGTACATTTATGGTGGATCGATATTAGCATCTGATGCACAACCAAAAATTTTATAATGGAATATATATGGCTTCTGACCATAAGCCAATCATAAGGAGGAGTATAACTTATTCGTTTGATGTTTATAAATTTTGTATGTGAACTTCCATATCCGATACTAGAAGTTTTGTACACATAATTTAGATATTAAAAGGTGGCAAAATTTTGTCAAACTATTTATTCATCAACAATATGCTTTGTGATAGTTATTTTAACTTATATACAATATAATCATTAAAAGTTTGGGATATAAACTCACTAAGTTTAGCAAGACGAGTAGTTTTAATTGCATAATCTCAAACTTTTCCTTTCTTAATACAGTAAACAATGTCACAAACTACAAGTTGTGAGTTGATAACATAAATGTAATTTATCTTGTAGATATATCTACTAAAATTATATCAAAATATTCCAATTTGTGGATAAATAAGTTCGTATTTCAATAAGATATGAAATAGATTTGGTCTCAACTTTAACTAGTGATGTTTTAACTTCTTTTTTAGAAAAAATAAAACAAGAACTTCAGGTTCTTTTAATTAATATTTATATAAATCTCAATAATGTTTGCATTATTATTGATTGAGATGGTCTAACCAATCACGTCACTAATTAAAATTTTAAACTTGTAAACTCCATGTTTACCATATGATTTAATATCATTCAAAACTTCTATAATTGATTTCAATATTTGATACATACCTTAATGAAAGTATGAACTAGGAATATACCAATTGACCATATACTTCGACACATTGATTATTAACTCTCCTTCCCAAAAACTTCCTCTTTATTTGAAAATTATGCAATCATTTATCAATGATTATATATACAAATTAACAATATCTAGTCAAAAGATATGTATACATTAAATTGGTTTTATATCTATCTCACACTATGCTACTTTTACCATTTGCATATTTCTAGGGAGCAACAAATAATTAACTGGAACAACTAAATAATAAAAAAATTAAAATTTCAAATGTTCTCACTTCAAGTGTATGTAAGTATTCTTAAAATGATCACATTGTCTATGTCTTTGATTGTGACCATGACTATGACCATATTCATTATCAGGACCACAATTTCTAAAGTGGCCTTTATTTTCTATTATAAGATTTCACTTTCACTTCAGGGAATGGAGTAAATCAAGTATGATGAAAACTCATGATTTTTCATTAATAATTTATTATTTCGCTTAACCACAAGAAAGCAAAATATTGACTTTGAATACTTTTAAATCATGTCACGATATTATGTCTGCGGACAATATTATTCGAATAAAATACATGTAGTCTTCTGGAACTTTCAAGAACTTTTGTACTACAAAAGTTAATACGGTTTACTATGGTGATTATGACAAATAAATATAAACTATCATAGGCGTACTTGAAGGTTGTTAACAATGTCATCATTATCATGGTTGTTATTGTATAGAATCTCATAAACGCTTACTCAACCTTTCTTTCGTAATAAAATCATATCCATAAAATATTTTTAAAAGTATCAAATTTCATAAATAATTAATATAAGAAGATAATAATATTGAGTAATTAACCTGAAAATGTTTCTTTGGCATATAATAAAATAATCGGTTTTTGGGCCTTTGGCACAATTGAGGCTTTAAATATATAATTAAGATGTGTTCACCCTTCAAATCGCTAATACTTTATGAATCACGAACATTTCTTTTAAAGAGTGTCCAAGTGGCAAGGATGTATCTAACATGATGAAGTACATGACATACAAAAGAATAATGTGTTCTGCTTGCTAACATGACATACAAGCTCTAATGTGTCATGTTTCTAACTAGCACTCCTATTGGATAAGTGCAAAACACATATAAAACAATAACGAATTACTACTTGTACCATTACAATTAACATTCTCACAAGATTTTGATCCATCCAAATACTTGTAAAAAAAATAGAGGGATAGAAAGATTAAGAGACCATATTTAACTATTAGGTTAAATGCAGTCCTTAAAAAACAAATCTGAAACAAAATATTTTACCCAATTGCTCATAGAAACATCAGATCACCGCATAAATAAAACACAAGGATCGTCCAAAATTAACCAAAAAATATTTTAAATTTAAAAATTTGTCCTTAGATGGTGATCAAATTTTTAAACTAGTGTCAATAATAAGTTTTTTTTTTTTAACTCATGGAGAGCACATTAATAAAACAATTATAGAAATTTGATTAGTTTTAACACATGCATTATTAAACTATATTCGAATAAACTTGAGATGATCCAATGATGGAATAATCAAGTCGGAATAGTGGAAATTCGGAAAGTTTTTGGCTTTTTCGTGGAGTTAAATGCCACTTCTCGCAAAACGAATGTCAGATCCAAGCTCCTAGCGTTGAGATGAACCTTCCCTTAAAGTTCGTAACCAAACGACCACCCGATACCGCCGACGGGCGGTGGTCTTCCTTTCCTGGCTGAAATGTTGTAGCTTTCTTGCTCTCTGTTTTCTTAACTAGATGAAGAAATGAGCTCTTTCAAATATTTTTTATGCTTTACATTCACATGTATGAATGCATTGGTCATATTGTGCATGAAGCCATCTTATGTTTGAATGAATATCGAGTTGGCCTCTTACAAAACCATGCCAGCATGGTTGACCATATTGTAGAAAAATTAGTAGAGCTCAATCAAGAAAAAAGGAAAAGATCATGCTTTTTCATATGTGGAAACCTCTGAACGTGTGTTGGTACATGCTCCACAGTTAACTATTTCACCTAAGAAGCTTCCCAAAAATCAAAAAGGTGATAATAAGATACCTGAGAACTTAAAAGACTGGTGCAACGACTACCTCAAAGGAATGAATGGAATAAACTCCCAAGATGAAATGGATGCAAGTGAGTTAGCCTTGGTTCCCGACTTACTTCTCCCACCTAAATTCAAAATGACCGATTTTGAAAAATAGGATGAAACTAGGTGCCCTTCTTCGCATCTCACGATGTTTATTTGAATGATGACTGGATACACCAATAATGATTAAATGATAATCCATTATTCTCAAGATAGTTTGGTCAGACCCGCTTCTAAGTGGTACAACCAGCTAAGCCAAGATCATATTCGCTTGTGGAAGGATATGGCTCATGTATTTTCAAATCAATTCAAGAACATGACAGACATGGTCCCTAATCGAACAATATTGCAAAGCATGGAAATGAAACATAACAAGATTTTCCAACAATATAAAGAGCAATGGAGGGATGTCGCATCCCAAGTGCATCCAACAATAACTGAAAATGAGTTTATCACTATGTTCATCGACACACTAAACCTCCCTATATCAACCATATGCTAGGGTTTGTAACAAAGAAATTCTCTAACGTCATCATGTGTGGAGAGATGATTGAAAGGGCGATCAAGAATGGTAAACTGAGGAATGCAAGCAGAACTAACACCAACGAAGAAGATGAAATCAATATGGTGGGAGTTTATTCAGCTGGACGTAAGGCTGAGCCTTATCGGATAATCCGAGAAAAAAGTTAATTTGATCCAATTCCAATGACCTATGAGGAATTACTTCCAACATTGGTTGAGAATAATCTTGTTACTCTAGTTTAGTCTAGGCCAAAAGAGTCCCCATATCTTGAGGGCTACGATGTTGATGCCATTTGCAGCTATCACATAGGAAGTTCATGATATTCTACTAAAAATTGTAAGACATTGAAGCACAAAGTCTAGAATCTGATTGATTTAGGGGAATGGACATTCGAAGAATGATAGGGCATTTTGACGTGGATCGAGAAGTCATTCCATCTACCATGAAGCTTTCTTGCACTTGCATTAAGAGCATTATTTTGTTTGAACTCGATTTTGTTCTTTCTTTAATATTTGCTAAAATATTTTGTAAATTGTTTGACGATTAAACTTATGCTACCTTCTAAGGCTATGAACAATGAAACAAGTTTTAATATTGCAGTTATTTGAATATCGATTGAATTATAGATTCTTTTAATTCTTAAGGAAATATAGATTATTTTAATTCTTCAGGAATTATAGATTTTTGACATCTGACAAGATTAAGTCATTCTTATCCCCTCCAAAGCAAAAAATAATATCACTCTATTCTTTACCTAGAATAATTTATGGTCACTACCAAAAGACCAATTTTGAAATTATTTCTCTTTGAGACTTTGAAATATTACCTTTATCTGTTTTTAGACACAAAAAGTCATACCCTTGCATTTCGTTGAGAAAATAAAGTCACACCCTCGTCTTCTGGTACAAAAAATGACATTTTTCTACCAATAAAACCAAAAATCAATTAGTACAACATGTTTACTTGCACGAGAATGGTTCTAAATGGGAAACAAAATGGAGCATCTCAAATCTCTAAAGATGAGCCTGAGCAATTAGGATATCTTAGAAGTAAGAAGAAAAAATAAATGAAATGGTTTGAAATAATTCTATCATGCATTAATTACATTGTTTTCATGTCAATAAAAGTTAAACTTGAAAATCTATCCCTCTAGGTATACCTCTTCTGCAAAGACTTTCGTGTATGAAATGATGAACGACATTCTTCCACTATCCCTTCACAAAAGAAGAAAATATATATCCCTTGTTGTCTCTATTTCAGCTTGAATTTTTTTTTCTTATGATTCAACTATAACCAAGGATCACCCTCCATATCAGAGGGCAAGGTGAAGGAAATTTACTCACAGGAGTTGACAACTGTCATTTTGGATGTCAAATAAATTCTTTATTCTCAATTAATAAATAAAGGAAATACGTAGCAAAGAGCAGTAAGGGTCGATTCCACAGGGACTTAGAAAATTATAAATTTATGTCTGATTTATTTATGCCACGCGTGAAACAGTAAAAATGGGGGGATTTTTTTAAAAAGATAATAAAAGCGATTAGATAAATAAAAGGAATTAAAGCAAAAATAAGAAGATGAAGACTTTGAATAAATATGGTAAAAGTAGCCTCAAGTTTCGTTTTGACTCAATTTCCTTACGGTCATCGAATAAGATTTTCTCTTTGGGATTCACGTCGGTTACTTTGTCTACAAGGGCTATCCCCGTGACTCTATCTTGTATATCGAATACCCAAGGTAATCTTTGATTACGGCTTCATTAATTGATTCTAACGACATCAATTTTCGTAGATAAATTCCCGTCTAAGTTCATGGCATCCGACTCAGATTGTTGCTTTGATAACCGTCAATTTCGATCTCAATTCCCTCTTGGAGAAGTTATCTCGCCAAGTGTGTTCCCAGGAAGTTTGATTGCTTTCTATAAGCCGAATTTTCCTCCTACACCTTTAATCACAACAACCTCTTGACCAAAGTCAATCTTTGATTTTGAAAACTGTTTTAATTTTGAAAAAATAAGCGCAGAGATTGAGAGATATATTCCGAAGATATTAAGGGACCGTTTCAATTCTCCCATTGGAATTGAATCATCGCGACAGCTCTAGGCTTATGAAAAGTTTAGCTAAGCATGACAAAAGTCATACTTAGCATATTAAAAACAAAGCTTGAAAATAAAAGAAAAACGAAAAGAACTTGAAAAGTAAAAAGAGAAAACTTCAATAAAACTAGAGAGAAAAGAAGAATGTAATTTGAGTGATGAGTTTAATCTTACCCCAAGTGGGTATTTATAGCCTCTCAAAGCCTAAAGGATAAACAAAGAAAATAAATAAAATAATCCTAAAGATAATTGTTTTTTAATTTAAATTCAAACTTAAACTAGTCTCCTAATGTAACTCTGCTCGTCAATCTTCCAGAAGGCGTGCGGAGGAAGTCTTCTAGAAATCGTCGCTGACTGGACCTTCTAGAAACTGCCACGTCAGACCGCGTCATGCCAAGAGTCGTTCCCATGTCTCCAACCATGACCAAATAATAAAAAAAATGCAGAATGCACTCGTTTTGTCACTAATTCTGGAAAGTAAGGACCCGCAGGAAAACAAACATAACACGACCAATTTAGCAGTAATAAATCCTCAAAACCGAAGAAATAATGAGCAAAGATTAACGATTCTGAACACTCATCAAATTCTCCCTCACTTATCTCATGCTTATCCTCGAGTATGATTAATCAAACTAGTCAAAAATTTCATTTACCATTCTTTGTCAAGTTTCACATTCAAGGAAGCAAGGTAGAGAAAACAATAACTATTAAAGTCAATAAATCTATCAATTGAACGTCACCAATTCGAATAAGTCAAGTACAATTGTAATATCTATTCATTAATTAATCTCAATGCTCATAACTCAACACCTTACCGGGATTCACTCAAATCACTCAATGTGTTTAGTGTAAAGAAACGCTCAATGTCAGAATAGACACGATATTACCATAAGCCTGCAAGTAAATCAAATCTCCAATACTAATAAGAACAAGATGCATAAATCAAAGGGTCTTTTATTGGTTGTAACGGGGATTAGGTAAAGGTGGGGAAAATGCTAAAAATATGGCTAAAAATTCATGGCAAGGAACTAACAAATAATAATCTCAACTCCATCGGAACATTAAAAACAACAAGATAAAAAGACGACATATCAAACAACAAATTTCTTATCGAAATGCATTTTTTTCACACTTTTTTTGTTTTGTTTTCCATTTTTTCTTTCATGTCTCTTTTTTCTCTCTCTCTTTTTCTTTCGAACAACTTCTTTTTTTTCGAATTGCTTTTTTTCGATGGAGAATACAATGGTAAAATTATTCACTTTCCCTGAAAAATGTAGAAAAGAGGGATAAAAAAAGGCTTGGGTTTATGAATCTGGTGAAAACAAAAAAAAAACAGGAATAAGCTCAAAAGTGTTTAACTAAAGGGAAAAAATGTATGGGTAGCCTATTTAGTGGGGAAACGGGATGGTTAATCCTAAGGTGCCCAAATCATTTTTAAGTATCATGTTCATGTGTAATCTCAACAGTATTCAACATGCAGGTTCTAGAATTTCAATGCCAATTTCGACACACTTAATCAAACAAAATGCGAGCAAAAATGATATGCTCGTAAAGGCTCAAATCTCACCAAATTGTTTCATGCATTGAGCTAATCATATTTCAGCCAACAAAGTTATGGAATTTCACAAAAGCACCAACTTGATCACAATTCATGTTATTCGCTATCAAGAATATCCTAACCTAAACAATCATGTGTTCCCAAACAAAGCATAGCATTCCAAAGAATTTCAACAAGACAAAGATAATCAATGAAATTTCTGACAAATCCAACCAACACATACTAGTATTGAAACATAAAGACAAGCAAAGGGAAATTCAATCATATATTCTACTCCCCGACTTCAAGCGTTTTGCCTCAAAATGAAAAAAAAAACTAAAGTGCAAAAGAAGGAATGGAATACTCCCCGGATTTACTGTCGACCACGACCATGGTGGAAGGCGAAGAAGTAGGCGGCTCGGTTTTGATGACGTGAGCACTAGAACATTTTCTATGAGCCCTTCAGGATAAATAATTTATTTGTCGGCTAGCTGAAGTGTAACTCTCGTTTCCTTCAAAGGCTTGGTGGAAATTAAATTATAGACGGATAGGGGCATTACATTGATAGAGGCACCTAGATCACACATAGCTCACTTGATTTTAACCTCACCAATTTTACAAGGTATTGAAAATATTCATTGGTCTTTATACTTCGGTGGAAGTGGTCATTGGAAAACTGCTGAGACATTCGCACCTAAATCCACTTTCTCGACCCCGGTAAGTATCCTTTTAGTCGTACAAAGATCCTTTAAAAATCGGCAATACCTTGGAACTTTCCGGATAACCTCAAGGAGAGGTATATTTACTTCCACCTTCCAAAGTACGTCTAATATTTCCTTTTCCTTGGTTGTTTATTCCTTTTGAATAACCTCAACGGAAAAGGCGGTGGCATGTCATAGGAGATGGCGTTGGGTCGTTTATTTGTTCTTCGTTATTCTCCTCCTAGGATCTTAAATCATCAGTCTTCTTCTCTTTTTGGACTACTTCATCTGATGGAACAGGTGGCGCCGCTACTGTACCACTCCGAAGAGTGATGGCGCTAACGTTCTCCCTCAGGTTTACTCCAGTTTGAGATGGAAGCTTACCTTGTGATTCCAAGCGACCTACGATTTGAGCCAGTTAGCTCATCTGCTTGTCTATCTCTTGTAAGCGGGCTTCAGTATGATTCTGGAATTGTTCCTGGGAAAGTGCTAACCTCTCAAAATTTGATTCTAATGATGACTTATGTGGTTGTTTCGATGGTGGAGGTATCGCTTGATAGCCTTGATTTGATCTCGGGTTCTGAGCATAACTGAAGTTCGGATGATCCGTCCATCCTAGGTTGTATGTATTACTGTAGGGATTATAAGCTCTTTTGGGAGGTCCCAAAAAGTTTCTGACTATGTTGACTTAAGCTGCTGCGTCGTCTTGAATTAGTGGACAACCGTCTGTTGGATGATCAGGTAATGCACATATTCCACATAATCGGTTTTGTCCTGTTTTTCCTGCAACAAGAGAGTTTATGACTTCAGTTAACTTATCTATTTTATTTTCCAAGGAAGATGAACTTATCTCATGAACCCTTCGAGAAGGTTCATTGTTTGTACGAAATTGTTGGGAATTTGCGGTCATCGTCGATATTAAGTCTCTAACCTCAGTAGGAGTTATATTCACCTAGGATCCACCGTTGGCAGCATCGATCATCTTCATTTCCAGGGGAGATAATCCTTCATAAAAGTATTGAATGAGTGTTTGTTTAGTTAACCCATGTTGTGGGCAACTAGAACATAACTTCTTAAACCGCTCCAGCAGTCGTAAAGTGACTTTCGATCAATCTCCTTGATTCCAAGTATTCTCCTTCGTAGTTCACTTACTTTTACTGCAGGAAAAAATCTATCAAGAAAAAGACGAGTCATTTGAGCCCATGTAGTAACAGAATTAGGAGGAAGATAAAATAACCAATCCATAGCAGAATCGGCTAAGGAAAAAAGAAAAGCTCTAAGTTTTATTTGGTCCTCGGTTACTCCCTGTGGTCTCATGCTGGAGCAGACCATATGAAATTCCTTGAGATGATTGTGTGGATCTTCGTTTGGTAGTCCGCGGAATGTAGGGAGGAGATGAATAATGTCGGATTTTAATTGTTACGGAGTTTCACCTTGATTAAAATCAAAGCAAAAAGGCTATTGGTAAGTGGGTACCGCGGCTAACTCCCGGATAGTAGGATCGGCCATCGGAATTGTATTTATGGACTCACCGGAGTTTGATTCTTCTTCTGGATTTGATTGTTGTCTCATTCTTTCCCGAAGTTTCTGTGTGTGGAGTCTCCTAGCTCTTGCTTTGATTTCCGAGACGTACTCCTCTAATGCGCCCGGATTAGTCCTAGTCATAAATCAAAAGCAAAAAAAAATTAATAACTTTGGCGAAGTTCCTAGCAACGGCGCCAATTTGACAACTGTCATTTTGGATGTCAAATAAATTCCTTATTCTCAATTAATAAATAAAGGAAATACGTAGCAAAAATAAGTAAGGGTCGATTCCATATGGACTTAGAAAATTATAAATTTCTGTCTGATTTATTTATGCCAGACGTGAAACAGTAAAATTGGGGGAATTTTGGTAAAATATAATAAAAAAAATTAGATAAATAAAAGTAATTAAAGTATTAATAAAAAGATGAAGACTGTGAATAAATATGGTAAAAGTAGCCTAAGCTTCGCTTTGACTCAATTTCCTTATGATCATCGAATAAGATTTTCTCTTCGAGATTCACGTCGGTTACTTTGTCTACAAGGTCTATCCCCGTGACTCTATCTTGTATACCGAATACCCAAGGAAATCTTTGATTTAGTCTTTGGTAATTGATTCTAACGACATCAATTGTCGTAGATCAATTACCGTTTAAGTTCGTGCCGTCAATTCCGATCTCAATTTCCTCTTGGCGAAGCTATCTCGCCAAGTGTGTTCCTAGGAAGTCGAATTACTTTCTATAAGTCGAATCTTCCTCCCACACGTTTAATCGCAACAACCTCTTAACCAAAGTCAATCTTTGATTTTTGAAACCTATTTTGATTTTCAAAAAATAAGCGCAGAGATTGATAGATATATTCTGAAGATATTAAGGAACCGTTTTAATTCTCCCGTTGGAATTGAATCATCGCGATAGCTATCGGCTTATGAAAAGTTTAGCTTAGCATGACAACAGACATATTTAGCATATTAAAAACAAAGCTTGAAAATAAAAGAAAACGAAAATAACTTGAAAAGTAAAAAGAGAAAACTTTAATAAAACAAGAGAGAAAAGAAGAATGTAATTTGAGTGATGAGTTTAGGCTTACCCAAAGTGTGTATTTATAGCCTCTCAAAGCCTAAAGGATAAACAAAGAAAATAAATAAAATAATCTTAAAGATAATTGTTTTTTTAATTTAAATTCAAACTTAAACTAGTGTCCTAATGCAACTCTGCTCGTCAATCTTCCAGAAGGCGTGCAGAGGAAGTCTTCTTGAAACCGTTGCTCACTAGACCTTCTAGAAACTTCCATATCAGACCGCGTCATGCCCAGAGTCATGCTCATGTCTCCAGCCGTGACCAAATAAAAAAAAATGCATAATGCGTTCGTTTTGTCACTAATTCAAGAAAGTAAGGACCTGCACGAAAACAAACAAAACACGACCAATTTAGCAGTAATAAATCCTTAAAACCGAAGAAATAATGAGAAAAGATTAACGATTATGAACACTCATCAAATTCCCCCTCACTTATCTCATGCTTGTCCTCAAGTATGATTAATCAAACTAGTCAAAAATTTCATTTACCGTTCTTTGTCAAGTTTCACTCTCAAGGAAGCAAGGTAGAGACCACAATAACTATTAAAGTCAATAAATCAATCAATTGAACATCACCAATTGGAACAAGTCAAGTGCAATTGTAATATCTATTCATTCATTAATCTCGATGCTTATAACTCAACACTTTACTGGAATTCACTCAAATCACTCAATGTGTTTGGGGTAAATAAACGCTCAATGTCAGAATCGACACGATATTACCATAAGCCTACAAGTAAATCAAATCTCCACTACTAATAAGAACAATATGCATAAATCAAAGGGTCTTTTATTGGTTGTAACAGGACTTAGGTAAAGGTGGGGAAAAAGGCTAAAAATTCAAACAAGGAACTAACAAATAATAATCTTAACTCCGTCGGAACATTAAGCACAACAAGATAGAAAGACAACATATCAAACAACAAATTTCTTATCGAAATGCATTTTTTCACACTTTTGTTGTTTTGTTTTCCATTTTTTCTTTCATGTCTCTTTTTTTTTCTCTCTCTCTTTTTCTTTCGAACAACTTCTTTCTTTCCAAATTGCTGTTTTTTTTATGAAAAATACAATGGTAAAATTATTCACTTGCCCTGAAAAAGGTAGAAAAGAGGGATAAAACAAAAAGGCTCGGGTTTATAAATGTGGTGAAAAAAAAAGGAATAGGCTAAAAAATGTTTAACTAAAGGGAAAAAATGTATGGGTAGCCTATTTAGTGGGGAAACGAGATGGTTAATCCTAAGGTGCCCAAATCATATTTAATCATCATGTTCATGTGTAATCTCGAAAGTATTTAACATGCAAGTTCTAGAATATCAATGCCAAATTCGACACACTCAATAAAACAAAATGTGAGCGAAAATGATATGTTCTTAAAGGCTCAAATCTCAACAAATTGTTTCATGAATTGAGCTAATCACATTTCATCCAACAAAGTTATGGAATATCACAAAAGCACCAACTTGATCACAATCCATGTTATTCACTATCAAGAATATCCTAACCTAAACAATCATGTGTTCCCAAACAAAGCATAGCATTCCAAAGAATTTCAACAAGACAAAGATAATCAATGAAATTTCTGACAAATCCAACCAACACATACTAGTATTGAAACATAAAGGCAAGCAAAGGGAAATTCAATCATACATTCTACTCCCCCCCACTTAAAGCGTTTTGCCTCAAAATGAAAAAAAACTAAAGTGCAGAAGAAGGAATAGAATACTCTCGGGATTTACTGTCGACCATGACCATGGTGGAAGGCGAAGAAGTAGGCGGCTCAATTTTGATGACGTGATCCCTAGAACATTTTCTATGAGCCCTTCAGGATAAATAATTGATTTGTCGGCTAGCTGAAGTGTAACTCTCGTCTCCTTCCTTGGTTGAAATTAAATTATAGATGGAGATGGGCATTACATTGATAGGGGCACCTAGATCACACACAGCTCGCTTGATTTTAACCTCACCAATTTTACAAGGTATTAAAAACATTCCTTGGTCTTTATACTTCGGTGGAAGCAGTCGTTGGAAAACTGCTGAGACGTTCGCACCTAGATCCACTTTCTCGACCCCAGTAAGTTTCCTTTTAGTCGTACAAAGATCCTTAAAAATCGACAATACCTTGGAACTTTTCGGATAACCTCAAGGAGAGGTATATTAACTTCCACCTTTCGAAGTACGTCTAATATTTCCTCTTCCTTGGTTTTTTATCGCTTTTGACTAACCTCGACGAAAAAGGCGGTGGCACGTCATAGGGAGATGGCGTTGGGTCGTTTATTTGTTCTTCGTTATTCTCCTCCTAGGATCCTGAATCATCAGTCTTCTCCTTTTGGACTGTTTCATCTGATGGAACAGGTGGCGCCATTACTGTACCACTCCGAAGAGTGATGGCGCTGATGTTCTCCCTCGGGTTTACTTCAGTTTGAGATGGAAGTTTACCTTGTGATTCCAAGCGACCTACGGTTTGAGCCAGTTGGCTCATATGCTTTTCTATCTATTGTAAGCGGACTTTAGTATGATTCTGTAGGTTTTCTTGGGAAAGTGCTAACCTCTCGACAATTGATTCTAAAGATGACTTCTGCGGTTGTTACGGTGGTGGAGGTCTCACTTGATAGCCTTGATTTGGTCTCGGGTTCTGAGCATAACTGAAGCTCGGATGATCCCTCCATCCTAGGTTGTATGTATTACCGTAAGGATTATAAGCTCTTTGGGGAGGTCCCAGAAAGTTTCCGACTGTGTTTACTTGAGCTGCTGCGTCATCTTGAATTAGTGGACAACCGTCTGTTGGATGATCAGGTAATGCACATATTCCACATAATCGGTTTTGTCCTGTTTTTCTTGCAACAAGAGAGTTTATGACTTCAGTTAACTTATCTATTTTATTTTCCAAGGAATATGAACTTATCTCATGAACCCTTCGAGAAGGTTCATTGTTTGTAAGAAATTGTTGGGAATTTACGGTCATCGTCGATAAAGTCTCTAGCCTCAGTAGGAGTCATATTCTCCAAGGCTCCACTGCTGGCAGCATTGATCATCTTCATTTCCAGGGGAAATAATCCTTCATAAAAGTATTGAAGGAGTGTTTGTTCAGTTAACCCATGTTATGGGCAACTAGAACATAACTTCTTAAACCGCTCCCAGTAGTCGTAAAGTGACTTTCCATCAAGCTGCTTGATTCCAAGTATTCTCCTTCATAGTTCACTTACTTTCGTCGCATGAAAAAACATGTCAAGAAAAAGATGAGTCATTTGAGCCCATGTAGTAATAGAATTAGGAGGAAGATAAAATAACCACTCATTAGCCGAATCGGCTAAGGAAAAAAGAAAAGCTCTAAGTTTTATTTGGTCCTCAGTTACTCCCTCTGGTCTCATGCTGGAGTAGACCATATGAAATTCTTTGAGATGTTTGTGTGGATCTTCGTTTGGTAGTCCACGGAATGTATGGAGGAGATGAATAAGGCCGATTTTCAATTGTTACGGAGTTTTGCCTTGAGGAAAATCAAAGCAAAAAGGCTATTGTTCACCGGGTCGTACTCCACTAATGCGCCCGGATTAGTCCTGGTTATAAATCAAATGCAAACAAAAATTAATAACTTTGGCGAAGTCCCTAGCAATGTTGCCAATTTGACAACTGTCGTTTTAGATGTCAAATAAATTCCTTATTCTCAGTTAATAAATAAAGGAAATACATAGCAAAGAGAAGTTAGGGTCGATTCCATAGGGACTTAGAAAATTTTTGTGCCAAGCGTGAAACAGTAAAAATGGGGGGAATTTTTGTAAAAGATAATAAAAGCGATTAGATAAATAAAAGTAATTAAAGTAAAAATAAGAAGATGATGGCTGTGAATAAATATGGTAAAAGTAGCCTCAAGCTTCGCTTTGACTCAATTTCCTTATGATCATCGAATAAGATTTTCTATTCGGGATTCAGGTTGGTTACTTTGTCTACAAAGGCTATCCCCGTGACTCTATCTTGTATACCGAATACCCAAGGCAATCTTTGATTCTGTCTTCGGTAATTGATTCTAACGACATCAATTGTCGTAGATCAATTATCGTTTAAGTTCGTGGAGTCCGACTCGGATTGTTGCTTCGATAATCGTCAATTTCTATCTCAATTCCCTCTTGGCGAAGCTATCTCGCTAAGTGTGTTCCCAGGAAGTCGAATTACTTTCTATAGGTCGAATCTTCCTCCCACATGCTTAATCGCAACAATCTCTTGACCAAAGTCAATCTTTGATTTTGAAAACTATTTTGATTTTGAAAAAATAAGCACAGAGATTGAGAGATATATTCCGAAGATATTAAGGGACCGATTCAATTCTCCCGATTGAATTGAATTGAATCATCGCGACAACTCTCGGCTTATGAAAAGTTTAGCTAAGCATGACAAAAGTCATACTTAGCATATTAAAAATAAAGCTTGAAAATAAAAGAAAAATGAAAAGAACTTGAAAAGTAAAAAGAGAAAACTTTAATAAAACTAGAGAGAAAAGAAGAATGTAATTTGAGTGATGAGTTTAGGCTTACCCCAAGTGTGTATTTGTAGCCTCTAAAAGCCTAAAGGATAAACAAAGAAAATAAATAAAATAATCCTAAAGATAATTGTTTTTTAATTTAAATTCAAACTTAAACTAGTCTCCTAATGCAACTCTGCTCGTCAATCTTCTAGAAGGCATGCGGAGGAAGTCTTCTATAAACCGTCGCTGACTGGACCTTCTAGAAACTGCCACGTCAGATCGCGTCATGCCCATGTCTCCAACCGTGACCAAATAATAAAAAAATGCAAAATGCGCCCTTTTTGTCACTAATTCTAGAAAGTAAGGACCTGCACGAAAAAACACATAACAAGACCAATTTAGCAGTAATAAATCCTCAAAACCGAAGAAATGATGAGCAAAGATTAACGATTATGAACACTCAATAGGAGTGAAGATTGCCAATCCATATTTTATTATAAAAGCAAGTTTTTGTGAAATAAAATGAGTAAAAATAAGATACTTCAAGGTGGACCAAATACAATGTGTTCGAAGATCGAATCCATTCAAGAATAACGAAAAAAGTTCCAAATGTAATAAATAAAGAGTACGATAAAGTAACAAGTCAATTGAAGTCCTAAAATTCATCAAATAAAGAGGAAAAGAAACACATGCAAATAGTCCCTCAAGTCAGATGACTCATCAAGCCTCAAACCATAAGATCGATCAAGTATAATTGGTTCAAAGATCTCAAATTAATTCACAAGAAGACCAAAGAAAAATGAACTTTAAGGTGAAAAACCATAAATGGGCAGTCTAGAGGGATATAGAATAAAGAAAAAATAAAATTCATATTGCAAGAAGATTCAAATTAAGCAATACGAGAGTGAGGTATTAGAACGGATTAATCCTTAGTCCCATTACCCTTAAACACTTGTTCGGGCCTATTTATCCCTTTCTTTTATAACTGTAAATCATGGCCAACATTACATGCCTACAAAGTCACTTTTAATCATACATGAACTTCTAAGTAGAATAGTTTCTAAAATATTTCATTCCATCTCTCAGGATTAATCTTTTATTTGCAAAGTATTTTCTAAAATATTTAATGCATTATAAGGAAAAATGACAAAGGAGAGTTCAATACGTAAAATTTTGAATAACGTCTTGAAACCAAAGCAGGATTCGAGTTGAAAACCTGAAAAGGTGAGTTGAATATGTAGATTATGAGTTGTTGCATAAGAGGTGATCTTGAATCTCTTGATATGGAACTTCACGACCCAAATGCGCTCACAAAAGCTGAGAACCGACGAACACTTCCAAAAGATTAGCATAATAGATACTTCATCAAATTAATGGACACCAAAGAAGTTAAAATGTATGATCTTGACCAAAGAAGCCAATTTGAGACACCTTATCTTTCCAGACTTAACCCTACTTCAAAGTTAGCATTAATCTTGACACTTGTCAAATATCTATAATTTTTGAAGGATTAAAAGTGTAATTAATTCTTTGATATCTAATAAAATCTTGTTTTATAATTTATCTCAATTGTGAACCCAAAGTAAGTGGCATCATTTTTCAAAACTTATTTATCAAACCTTTTGAAAAATAGAAAGAGGAAGAATTTTTTTTTCAAACAATACAATCTCTCTAAAGTAGATCATGGTAATTTACACGTCTACCAAACATAGAAGCTCGTGCTCAAAATTAAAACTGGAGCAAGAAATGAAAAATTTGTGGCATTATTAAAGACCCGTTTCATACACGAGTATAAGATCATTGAATTGATCATAAATTTATTTTCAATGAGGCAGAAAGATGTAAAGGTTGAAAATATAGAAGCACAGATAATGGGGCTTACTATATAAGATTATTTTTTCAACCATCGTAAAGTAAAATTGCGGCACTCTGATGATTTATAGTATATTAATGTTGGCAAAAGCCACGAGAAATGATGAATGTTTCATATATAAAAAATTATGATACTGAACCAATGACTCGATCTTATGGGGCTTCTAAATTATGATTCCATCCAAGTGGACAGTCGTGTTATGCTTGTGTCAAGGTTAAAAGCGATGAAGTTTTCTTGCCACAGAATGTGCAATGATATTTTAACAGCAATAAACTAATGGAGCCAATTAAACAATGAGTTGTCGTTAACTTTTCAACACGATGTGATACAAATAGCCTCATACAGGATTCAATTCAAATAGACCCTCTATTCAAGGTGAGTAAAGAGCCCAATCAGAGCAAACACTACTATCATGTTGTAAGAATTTGAATAAATGATCAAGGAAACCCAACATGAACTTCTTTGTCTTTTGCCTGACAAAATTATGATTTTTTGGTCAATGGAAGAGTTAAGAACCCTATAGAGTTTAGCATGGTTGCATGGTGTATTGAATTCGATGTTAGCAATTAAGAAAACACCTTCAATTTCAATTTCGATTTCGATTGCCTCTATGGATCCAACTACCATCATTGGCTTTGATGTATCATGGGGCTTGTCAAGGACATGGATGTCCTATCAATTACTATAGTGGCTACCTCTAGACAGTAGTTATTAATTTTCCTTCATAATGTATAAACACGTCATAGTTTCCAAAGCATGAAATGGTGGATTCTATTTTTAAATCAAGGATGAAAGCTCTGTTGTATTTCTAAACAAGTTTAGACATGGGAAGCCAAATTTACAGGGAAAAAATTTGTTGGAGCAAGAAGAAATTGACAGGAGTCAAGACTAGCAAGGATGCATGCTGGTTCATAAATAGAGTGAAGACAACTAAATTAGGGATAGAATAAAGATTGCTCATGTAACCATTCCCATCACAGATCAAGAAAACATGCATTCATACATGTTACATGAATTTACATCTCTGCATCATACATTCATCATTTTATACAAACATGATAACTTTTGATTTCCGTTGTCAAAGGATGTTTCTAACTTTAATTTAATTTTTGATTTTCATGAGACCATCTTCTCATTTCATAAGAAAATTTTGAAAAACTCATTTCCAAAGAAATCCAAATAAACAAGTTTCATCTTGACAACCATGAGAACACTTAAGATAGTTGTTTTTATGCAGTCATATCTTTGTACAAGTCTTTCAGGAAAAATTGTGATGATCATATCTCTTCAATGCGGATGAGCAGTTTCATCTCCAGATTTACCCGATTTCCTCAGAGAGAAGGAACAATGTCATCAAAATTATCTCCAGATTGACTTGACATCCTCAGAGAGAAGGAACAGTGTCATCACCCGAAAGAGGATAGATATCTTCAATACGGATGAGCAGTGACATTTCCAAGATTTACTCGACGTCCTGAGAGAGAAGAAACAATGCCATCTTCAATTTAACCGAAAGTGGTTAGATCTCTTCAATGCAGATGAGTAGTGTCATTTCGCAGATTGACCAGACGTCCTCAGAGAGAAGGAACATTGGCATCTTCAATTCACCCAAAAGCGGCTAGATCTATTCAATATGGGTGAGCAATGTTGTCTTCAACACCAAATTATTTCCAGATTGACCCTACTTCCTCAATGAGAAGTAACAACGTCATCTTCAACAAATAATTTACCCGAAAGTTGCCAGATCTATTCAATGTGGGTGAGCAGTGTCATTTCCAACATTAAATACCTAGAGGCAGTTATATTTCCTCAACGTGAAGGAAAATTATTGTCCCAAATATGCCACCATTTGATTGCAACTAGACATCCCCAACATAAAGGAACATTGTCATCTTCAAAGTTCAAATACATGAATGAAGGATTCAATCCCCCATTCTTAGCAAACCCAAGGCCAGAAAAAATAGTATCTTGAAATCTTTGCACTATACTCATCACACGACAATGGAAAAAAAGGGTAGTTGTAGACACTATTTTTTTAATTTTATTTTATTATATATGTATTTAATTGTTTATTAATTAATAATAATTTAGCTGTTTATTAGTTAATGTTAATTAATAAAAAATAATATATATATATATATATAACAAATAAAAGTAAATAATATATGCAATTTTATCAATGTTTTTTACATAGGTTACAAAGTCCACTAGAGGAGTCAAAATGCATGTGACCTAGTAGGCCCAAGGATGAAAACCCAAATAAATTAGGGTTTCATCATATTATGAGGTAGCTACCTAATCTCCACCATCGGATCTTGATGAAGATCAATGGCCTAGATGCATTAAAATTAGGGTTTTACCTTAACATGTTAACAACCAACACCGCTAGAAAAGATGGATAATATGATAGTGTGAGTGGTGCACGCACCAACCTTTTAGCTTTCCTGCCGATGAATCCAGAAGCTCCCGTTGTCAGCAACTCATGCAAAAGAGTGAAGATGTACACCAAATCAGTCCATAAAGTCAACCAAAACCTAAAACCCATTAAAATATAAAAGAAATCCCAAATAATTCAAAAATATTTATCTTCTTAAGTGTAGAGAAATCATCCCCCTACCGGGATCCCATTGTTTCTCAGCAAAACCTCCATAAAATCAATATGCAAGCAAGATAAAATAGAAAGGGTGAGTTCGAAAAAAGAATAAGAAAATCAGAGAAAAGAAAGAAGAGAGAAAATCCTAGGTGGGGAGATCAGTTCGAATAACGAAAAAGGGAACCATCTTGAAAAAGAAATATATGAGAACCAAATTTTAAAAAAAAGGAAAAAAGAATGGAAGAGCTTATCTTTGGGTCTTTGACAACGACATCTCTGGTAACCGAACGATAGATCTGAACGGTAAACTGAAGGAGAAGACCGACGAGAACAACACACCTCAAAACATAAATGATCCAACGGCGGAAGAATCAAATTGGAATAGTGGAAAGTTGAAAAGTTTTTGGCTTTTTCCGTGGAGTTAAAGGCCAGTTCTCGCAAAACCAAGGCCAAATCCGAGCTCCTGGCGTTGATATGAACCTTCCCTTAAAGTTTGGAACCGAACAGCCACCAGATATCGACGGCAGGCGGTGGTCCTCCCTTCCCTGCTGAAATGTCGTAGGTTACTTCCTCTCTGTTTTCTTAACTAAATGAAGAAATTAGCTCTTTCAAATATTTTTGATGCTTTACGTGCACATGTATTAATGCACTGGTCATATTGTGCATGTAGCCATCTTAAGTTTGAATGATTATTGAGTTGGCCTCTTTTCTTGGATTATTACATTTTAATCCCCCGTGTTTGCCTTTTCATGAGAATATGGTATGCTTGGGATATTTTCGTGAGAAAGGCCTAATCCTTTTAAAATTCTCATTGCATTCACAAAGTATAATTTTTATGTTTGTAGATTATAGGCCTTGAATGTTGCTTTGCTTTCTCTTTAATCACCATCTATATATTGTCGTGTCTTGGGTAAATTTGTTAGCTTAGTAATTTTTTTCTCTGATTATATTTTTTATTACTTTAGTCCTATCACTTGTTTCTATCCAATATATATGTGTTTTATTCTTTGTAGGTATATAATATAATTTCTTATCCTGAGTTACGTATATATGTATGTAATATATATATTATTTTAGTGTCATACTCTATATTATATATTTGTTTCATACGTGTAGCTGTGATATATATATACTTTGTTCATTTTGTTATCATTGTCTTTTTACGGTTATAATTCTAAAATATGTTATTTAGTGTATAAAATGTTTTGCTATCAATTTTTACTTATTTATTTTACCTTATCTAAACATCATGGTTTCCATTCGCATCCATTTTCAAGAATGCTCATCGTAGAATGGGCGTGAAAAGCACCACTCTACAGGAGAAGTGTGATTCGATGACATTCAAACAAAAAGTGAACTTGAATTTAATTAAAAAATTTCAATAAAAATGATCATACTTTAATTTTTTACTCAAAATTACGATTTTCACTGTTATGACAACGCATAAGCGATTAGGTACCGATTTTGAGCATTGTGAGGGTGCTTACATTTCCCCATGCGTAATAGACTCTCGAACTCATAAAATTAAATCTTTTGTAAACGCAATCCAATTTTTTCTTTAAATTATTTTTTTCTTAAAATTGTTTTAAATGATATTTTTATATATTTGGCCTACCTAACCTAAAGGTCGATGACAGCACCAAACTCCCAAATCAATGTAATCAAAATAAACACAAAAAATTAATTTTTCCCAAATAAATTGTAATTTAAGGTTTTCATTAAAAACTTATTCGTTCGTAAAAAAAGTGTTACGACATAATTATTTAATAATAATGAATTCACAAACTTTAGTAATCCAATTGAAATTATAACATATAAGTATACACGACAACATATTATATATATATAATATATAATACATTATATTATATTTGGGGAATAAACGTACAGTCCACACTCATATATATGTTAACGAAAATCATATAAGGTAATGCACATATGCGAATGGGAATGAATATGTGATGGATACCGTTGAACCATAATGCAGACAAAAAAAACAACAGGCTAAAGCGCAAGTTACATTAAAGAAATAGGCAAAAATGTAAACATAGCTAAAACAGATATTAAAGTGTAAATAATAGAAAATCAAATAGATTATGCAAATGGGTGAGTAAATAATGAAAACTGAAACCTTAAAAGCAAAATAAAAAACATAACAAAGTTAATGGTAAAAATGCAAACATCAGATAAAACAGTCGCTGGAAATGAAACCCTAAATGATATTTAGGACTGGAATGAAACGTATTAAAAATAAGGTTCCAAATGTAAATAATAGAAAAATATAGGCAAATAAACACCAAGGGACTAAAATAAAAGCATTGAAAAGCTAAAAGCTCAAAACAAGAGAAACGAAACTTCATTTGATTATCAATATGAAAGTGTTATTAAGGATGAACCCTTCTCAAGTAAATAACCCCTAAATCTAAGCCGTGGATTTCTTATAAAAAAATGGCACCGCACATTAAGAAATAAAAAGCTAGAAAACAGGGTTCTTGAACCTATATTCACTTAAGTGTCGCTCTTAAAAAAAGGCTTTTCTATGACCATTTTATCCAAAATCGCCCTAAAATTAAAATAACACCATATTAACACTCTTTCCCCAATATATATATATATATCTATCTAACACCCTTTCTGGAAGAGAGAGAAGGAGGCACATTTCTTGATGTGGAAGGAAGGCGCGTTGCTGCCTTCCATGAGTTTTTCTTGCGTTGGCGCCACGATGGAAGTAGTGTTATTCAAGGAACGTGCTTTTCAAATCCATATTCGATTTAGGTTTTTGGGTTAGGTTTTTTGGGTTATAGTGGTTTAGGGTTAGGGTTAGGGTTTTTATGTTATAATGGTTTAGGATTAGATTTAAATTAAAATATTGGTAGTAAGATAAATTAAAATTCAAAATCAAATATGGATTGTAAGATAGATTAAGATTAAAATATTTAGATTGTAAGAAATAAACCTTAAACCGAAAATAACGAATCTTGAACATTAAATTGCAAAAAAAAAAATAACATATAAGAAATAGACATCTTGTAAAATAAACAAGCACAAATGGCATTAATTGAAATTAAAAGAAAATGCAATTACATGAGTGGTGGTCAATGGTTAAGTGATGACAAATGATGTTGACATTTTTTCCAATTTTGGCCTAGATTTCTCCAATGCCCATATCTTTTGTTTTCTTTTGATGCCTCTCGAATATCCATATCACAATGAATTCGAGTGGATTTTGGATGACTTGGCTCGTTTAATAAGACCAAATCTGGTATAATATTGAGCCAAGTATGAATCTCATTTGGGCCTTTTTTCATTACCTATGGGGAACCTCAAATTCATATACCTTGAAAACTTATGAAAGTTGGTAAACGATATCCCCATAACATTTGTAGTCAAAATGGGAATGTTAGCAAGTTGCTATGTCATGGAAGCATATATACTTCAGAGCTTGAAAAAACCCATAGGCATACTACCTTTCTTGTAAATTAATTCTGAAAGAGTTAGATTCAATACCTATAAAAGGTTGCGGCATTTTTATGACACTAAATAATTCATGGATGCAAGAAAAGTTTGTTACTAACATTCCATTTGACGCTAAAACTTTTTTCTGTGTATTTGCTACCAATCCTGGGTGATAAACATGGTCGTTTTGCATCAAAGTAAGTGTTTCTCGCCTGAGCTTGGCAAAAAGCTTACCAAACAAAAATATGTCGTTTTAACCAAAGTAGTTATCGGTAAGTGATGTGTCCCCTTTAAGGCTAAATTAATAGCCCTAGCCAAGTTGGTTATCATATGTCCATATTGATATCCATCATCGTATGTGTTTATCCATATTGCTTTGTTGATGGAGTTGATGTAATTGTATCCTTGCTAATTTTTTCCTTGTAACTCTTGAAGCATGAACTTAAACCTCTAAGGTAGTAGTTCGTAACCTAGGCATCATATGTAGTACTTAGTGTGAAGTAGAAATAAAAAATGAAAATGATTGAGAAATGAAATTGAAAAAAAATGACATACCCATGCTTATAAATAATTGGTGTGTATCATTCTTCTTAAATTTTCCATAGTAGTTTGTATTAATTAGTGTGAAGTAAAAAAGCCAAAGAATGTATCTTCTCCTTCAACAAGGGTAAAAACAAAGAGAAAAATGGTGTGATTACCATCTTGGACAACTATCAATAATAAAACTTTCTTTTATTTTCCATACAAGAATGTGACATCAATTTGGACTATGGGTTTGCAGTATTTCATAATATTAATGCACTGTGGGTAAGTCAAAAAATGGTAGAATTGGTATTGATTTTGAAGCACTCGATCAATCTCGTATGCATGTTGAGTTTCAAACTCAACTTTTGTCCCAGGATTCAGTCTTCGCACTACGTTAAACCAACTGGGTAGTTCATTGTAAGATCTTACTCGCCCTGTAGTTTTAGAATGGCATTCTGTTTTGCCTTCCATATTGAGATTGAATATTATAAATCAACACCACAATAGCTTTGTGAGCTTGCTTTGATCATTGGCATGATTATTTGGAAAATAATGTTAGAGTCCTAGTTTGGATGGTCCTAGTTGATCCCTCTTGCACAACATGTATGAGAACTGTTGAATCTTGTCAATTGCCATACGCCGTTCTTCCTTTTCATCTTTGATACATGAACCATCCTATTGCATCCTTTATCACATTCGACACAATGATAATTTAACACCTCGAAACATGAGTTAGGAGTTTTGGGTTTATTCATTTGTGTTTTTGGATAAATTTCCTTTAGTATGCCAAGGCTTGGACCCGATTGGATTTCATTTGGACCTAAGATGAGCCCAACAAGATTTAAAAAGGGTGTTTTTAATCTGGACCAAGATGTGGAGGGACTAGGTGAGTAATTTACCCTTTTATTTAAAACAAAGCTAAAATCCCATTAATAGGGATGGTCTCACATCTGTTTGATATCTCTTTTTCTTCACCTAGCTTATCTTCTTCCTCCCTTATTCTTCATTCTTTTCTCTCAAACATTAAGCTAAAGGTTAGAACTTTGAGAATTCTAATCATCCATTAAGTCTTCCAATGTAAAAACTTCAATCTTCATCTCCCAAGCTTCCATTTAAGTCCTCTTTTGCAAGGTTTGGGTAAGTTAACCAAAAATGGGTTTTAGTGGGGGTTTATGAAATATTGGGTTCTAGCTCGTTTTATGGGTTTTAAAATAGGAAAACGTGTTTACCCCCTTATAAGGTTTAAAATGAGATGATAAATCATTTTCCATGGATTGATTAGTGCAAGAGCAAGGTGAGAGCTC
This sequence comes from Hibiscus syriacus, assembly GCF_006381635.1. NCBI lineage: Eukaryota > Viridiplantae > Streptophyta > Magnoliopsida > Malvales > Malvaceae > Hibiscus > Hibiscus syriacus. Next base: position 1,828,796 of record NW_024062603.1, on the reverse strand, counting down.
AAAGGCTAAAAGCAAGGAAAACTTTATTCTTGGGTGACTTAGAACGTTTTTTAGTCACCTAACTTCAAGGTAACACGTTTCTATGTTGACCATACTGTATGTAGGTCATTGTGTGAACATTTTGGTATGTGTTGGTTCATGTGAGAATGCTAGAGTATTCCCAATGCAAGATTCGTATTTGTTGTTTGTAAGCATGAAAATTTAAATCTTTTGACCTCTAAGACCTCAAATAAGACTTTAAAATGATTTTATAGTCTTAGGGGACTGAATGGATGAGACTTGGATGTGATTTTGTGCTCAAAATAAAGAACTCTGGTTTATCAGTGTCAGTATTGTTCTTCTAGTACCAATATTATTCTTCGTGAAACGCCAAAAGCTGACAATTTTATAAGGGAAGTATCAATATATATATTTCTTTTTTTTTCTTTATTATCAACAAGATAATCGTCAAACACGGAGAGGGCCTATCATATGGGTCATAACATCCTCTATTGTCCTTCATTCTTGTTCTCGAGGTAAGAGAAGTTGGGACCGCTACATGCGATGTTGGTTGTAGCACTCTATCAAGACGGTTGAGGAATTTTCAATGTGAAAAGAAGAGCTTGTTGGCATTCGATCTGACTCGAGAGAAATGAGGGGACCATTGCAGTGAGGCATGTAGGCATGTGCAAACTGTTGGAGCATCATATGTGTGCCTCATGCATTTCAGATATGAACAATGGAATACCCTAAATTTTGGCTACTGACCTAATATAAGGTTTGAAAGTTTAGTGGCCAAAGTATAAACTTTGTAAAAGTTTAAGGATCCAAAATGTAATTTTCAAAAGATAAACATTTTGGTCCAACATTAAATAGTTTATTACCAAATTTAAATTTTCGTGGGAATCATAATTTAATTCGAGATTTGTATTAAAAGCTAAAAAAGTAGTAAAGTCGAATATGAATTCGGATAATCAAAGCAAACATGAATTTCGAGAAATTATGAAGGATGATAGGAGAAGTTTGCGAATATTAATTCCATAATTTAGAATTGTGAAATTTAACATGGATTAATGGAATTAAGATCGATTTTCCATGTTAAGCCAAAATTGTGAAATTTGGTTACTAAATTGCAAGTTTTGGAAATTACAAGGACAAAGTTGGAAAGTCAAATTTTGTTTGTTCATCTTTGAATTTGGAATATTAAAATGGAAGATATTATGATGTCATTTAGTAATTATCATATTTTATTAAGGGTAAAATGATAATTTCACATTAATTGAATTTTAAATTCAATTATATTAGATTAAAGCCAAGTGTATGATGAGATAATAATAGAAAATTCAAGAAAAAATCAGCTTCTTCTCTCTTATTCAGCCATGAACTCCATTCAAGGTAAGGGGAAGCTTTTCAATTTTATTTTTAAGCTTATTCGATTAATTTTTGGATTAAGGTATTAGATATAGAATTAATCTACTGGAAATCCTCTATCATTTGGTATAACTCTAGGGTCGGGCAGACGACACTTTTGTTGGGTAACACTGGTCAGTGCCTGTCGTGGTGGAACTTCGGCAGTTGTGCGTGTTGCTCCGTGAATAATGGAATTCCAAGCCGAGTTAAACGCATTCTGGAGCACCTGCGCATTCAAAGCTATAAGCCACGGAGGTTGAAGTTTATCCTCATGGACTAGTGTATACCTTTCATTCCATATATTCTGAAGTAGAACCGTAAAGTCAACGAACTATTGAACAACGAACGATTGTGATAACGCTTCTACCCAACTTAAACTAGATTTTTCGAGGGCAAAACACGGTACTTCATAAAAACAACCTTATGCATGGTCGTCTGGCATACCGACGACCATGCAAAGGATGAGCATTTGTTTCCTCATCAACTTGGCACATATGACACAGTCCAGATCCTAAACCTACTTCCTAAAGACATTTACCAACATGCAATCCATCATGCGCCAAAAGCCAGATAAATATACATATTTTTGGAGTAATTGGTAATTTAACAATGACCTACCAATTAGGAGATATGCGGCCCGGTGAGTGTTTCTGGCATTGTAGTCATAAATACCCTGACCAAATCGAGTACACACTAGAATCATGATAGCCCCAACTAAAAACCTCCTAAGAACAAAGAGTAATAGTGGTAGCTAAGATCGCACTGGCATCTGCCATTTTGAACACATCTCGAACGAGTGATTCAATCCAAGTCGGACAATCCGACATCAAAAATAATGTAGCCTGAAACCTTGTTTGCGGGTTCAGCATACTATTAATACCAATGCACCTATAAATGGCTCATTTCATCGACTGAAGCGCCCTAAAAATGCCTTTTCATGCGTAATTTTTTTTGTCTCCTTGTCTCACATTCAGAATATCACCATGTGGGAAATATTTTGCCCACAAGACTCGGAATAACAAACTATTAGGGAACCAAATTAACCTCCAGACCTGTTTTTCTAATAATACAAGATTAAAAGAATGCAGATCACGTAAACCTAATCCCCCTTGTCTTTTTGGTTAACAAATCTTCGACCAAGCGATCAATAGCCAGCCACGGGTCGAGGTCTTCCCAGTCCACCAATACAGTTGCATTGCAGAATTCATGTCATTAAGTAAAGTTTCCGGAAAAAGATAAGAGGACATCGCATATTGTGGTAGTGCCTGGGCAACCAATTTAAGAAAAACCTCACGCCCTCCATAGGTAGGAGACGTTTCGTCCATCCTATAACCCGAGCTGTCAAACTCTCTTTTAAAAAGCCAAACGCCGCCATTTTGTTTTTGCTAATTATAATTGGTAGTCCAAGGTAATGGTCGAACGAGTCCACCAGTTGTATTCCAAGTATATTCTTTAACTGTTGTCGGTGTGCCAAAACAGTGTTAAGGATAAAATATATGGACGATTTGTCTAAATTTATATGTTGTCCAGAAGCATATAAAATATCTCTTATGCAATAGTTGTGCAATATTCTTATTTGAGCTGTCTTTTCAGGCTTTCAACTTGATTCTTCATTTGGTTTCAAGATGCCTTTTACAAGTTTTTATCTTAAACCCCCTTTTGTTTCCTTTTTTCTCTTTTTTAAAATTTTATCATGCATTAAATATTTTAGAAAATATTTTACAATTATAATGATTAACCCTGAGGTGTGAAGTGAAATTTGAAGATGGACTTTCTCTTATAAGTTCATGTGTGACTAGAAACGACTTTTAAGGCACGCGACGTAGGTTGGGGCTCACCGTTATGAAAGTATGGTATAAATAGGGCCAAACAAGTGTTTAAGGGTGATCAAACCAAGGATCATTTCATTATGACATCTTGTTTTGTACAATCTGAATCTACTTTCACATGCCTTTTTATTTTACCTTTTCTTTGGATGTTTTATGAAAACAATAAAAGCCTAAGTAAGAAAAAATGAAAATGAAAAAGAAAAGGAAACCTACTATAAAAAAAAAGTAACAAAATAAAAATTCAAGATATGTTCACGTTATACCTTATGTGGGTATTTGTAGGTTTCAAAGTCCAAAAAATAATATGAAAAATTAAAATGCAAAATAATTATAAAAATTGAAAGATAATTCCAAGTATTTTGAATTCAAACTTAAAACTAAATTTCTTAAAAGATATCCTCGAATCGTGCTGGCTGGACTACTTCTAGAACCTTCCCAATACTGACTGGATCTTCTAAAAGCTACCATGTCAGACTGTGCCATGCTCAATGTCGTGCCGATGACTTCGACCACAATCAGATAATAAAAAAATGCAAAAATCACCCTTTTACTATTAATTCTGGAAAATAGACATATGAGTGAAAATAAGCAAAACAGAACCAAATCAGCAGCGATAAATTCATAATAAGGAAAAACTAATAAGTAAGTAATGTTAATTTATAACACTCATCAGATTCCCCATCACTTATCTCATGCTTGTCCTCAAGTACGCTTCAATTAAACAAGTTAAGTTTTAAATCGATTGGAAAGTGCGAGTCTATCAAGTTAAACAAAATTATAACATCCAATTATTCGTTAATTTCAATTCAACCTAACTCAACACCTAACAAAGATTCAATCAATGTGTTTTTTTTGGTGCAAGAATGCTCAAAGTCATAACCAAACATGACATTTCCATAAACTTGCTATAAAATCAAACATCAACTACTTAATTAGAACATGATACATCAATCATCGGGTCTTGAAAATGGGTCTAATGCGGCTTAGGTAAATGTGGAGGGCAAGCCTAAAATAAGGTTAAAAATCAAGACAAGAGATAAAGCAACAAATAAAATCTATTTTTCTTATTTCTATTTATTTATTTTTATTCAAATTCTCTTTTTCGAAACCTTATTTTCATAAATTCTTTTTTCCCTTTTTTCGAACTCTTTTTGCTTTTTCCCCTTTTTATGTGTTCACATGATCATACAACCTTCAACTCATACTCTTTGTCTTGACAAGGGTGGAAGAGAGGGATAAATGGAAAGGCTCGAATTTCAAAACTGTGGTGTAAACAAAGAACGAGAATAGACTCAAACATGGTTAACTAATGTGAAAGAATAGGGTAAACAGTTAGGGGAAAAAGCAGGTAAATCCTATGTGCCCAAATCATTTCAAATCATCAAGTTCTTATGTAGTCTCCACATGCATTTTAGTACAAGTTATAGATTGTCAATTCCTAGTTCCACACACTCATCGAACAAGAATAAGAGCAAAAATATGAGGATACATTCAGAAATGATCAAATCTCACCAAAGTGTGTACATGCATCGGGTTAGGCAAATTACAATCAACAAAGTCATGGATAGTCATAATAAAGTTTAATCAAATCATACTTCATGCCATCCGCTATCATTAATATCTAATTTCAAACAATTGTATAGTCACAAACAAGCATGACATATAAAAACATTCGACAAAGGCAAATAATTTCAACGAAATTTAAAACCAATTCAACAAATGAGTACTAAGATCAAAGCATATAGATAAGCAAGGTGAAATTTGATGAATTATCTACCCCCTGACTTAAGTCGTATTGCCTCAGTACAAAAAATTTAAAGTACAAGAGAAAGGACAGAGAAAACTCCGTGTGTTCATTGTGATATGATGCTCAGTTGGATTCGATCGCCTAAAACAGAAGCTGGCAGAGTGCGGATTGATGCTGAAGTTTCCTTGATTTCGCATTGGAACCATGGTGAACGAAGATAACGGAAGAAATGTGGGGCGATGATTTTTAGTGATGCATCTCATAACTATTACGGATATGTGCTTATGTAAGGAGGTAAAGTTGTGGTATATGCCTCGAGGCAGTTAAAGACTAATGAAAGAAATTATCTGACACATGTTCTTGAGTTGGCAGCAATCATGTTTACTCTAATGATTTGTCACCATTACTTATATAGTTTGTGGTGCTATATTTATACCAATCATAGAAGTCTAAAGTACTCGTTGACTCAAAAGAGTTGAATTTGACACAACGAAGATAGATAAAACCCTTAAAGGATTATTATGTTATAATTTATTATAATCTAGGAAGGCTAATATGGTGGCTGATGCACTTACCCGAAAGACTTTTGCAACTTGACGATCTTTGGATGCGCGTTTATCTTTAAAGGAAGATGACGCCTTGATTGTTGAGTTAAAATTAAAGTTGATGCTTTTAGATCGAATCAAAGAGGTACAAGGGAAATATGAAAAATGCTTGGAAATAATAATGGAAAAAGGCGACACTAAGGTCTTTGACCTAATACCCCAAAATTTTGTTTAGTGATCAAAATATAAATTTTGAAAGTTTAGTGGCCATAATATAAAGTTTGGAAATCTTGGAGACCAAAATGATAATTTTCACTAGTTAAGGGACAAAAAATGTAATTTCTAAAAGTTATGTATTTTGACCCCGTATTTGAATAGTTCACCTCTAAGAATGATGCTTTGGTGGGAATTATTTTATTGATCCGGGATATGTGTTAAAAGCTTTAAAGTATTAAAGTCCAGTAAAAATTTTGTAAATCGAATCAAACAAAAATTATGAGAAAATTGAAGGATATTAAATTAAGTTTAGAAATATTATTTCCACATTTTAAAATAATGGAAAATAATATGGATCATTGTATTTGAGAATTTGTTTCCATGTTCAATTTGGATTGTTAGATGAAAAGTGGGAAGATTGAAGTTTTTAGCAAAATGCATAGGTAAAGTTGTAAAGGGTGAATTAATTTGTTCATCTTTGACTTTGGAAAGATGATCATTAACATATGGCTTGGTACGGATGTAATTATCAAGTTTCATTAATGGTAAAATTGTCATTTCCCATTAAATGAATTTTAAATTCATTTAAGCTTAATAAATAACAATTATGCATGAAATTAATTTGAAATTTCTATTCGAAGAGAAATGCACATAAATAACAAATGCACATGGTAAGAGAAATTTTGATTTTTCATTTTTGAGCAATTTCTTTTGGTTTTTGGTTAAATTGTGAAATAGAAAATTGTTCTATTAGAAGAGTTATATCATTTGGTACCATTATTGCATGATAATCTTACTTGAATTCTAAGATCCTAAATTTTAGGGTTTATGTATTGATGATAGATTTAGAGGTTATTGGCATTGTATAATCATTTACAAGCTTGTTTGATGATTAAAACCACCTATAAGTGCTTCATGTGTATTAGGCCTAAACCTTAAATCAGGGGAAATTTGTATTTGATGAAATTTTGCTAATTTTTTTGATTTGAACCAAATCAAAAGCAAAGGATCAAGTTAAATCTTAGTGAGTCTTATATTTTAAGTTGTATATAATGTCAAAGTGGGTGCAATGCATGCATAACATTATACATGGATGTTTCATACATCATCGAGTAGGATTTGCGATAAGTCTACCTTATTTATATTGACATGATATTTATGTCAGTTATCATATGATTGACATATTCTAAATATGTCAAAGGTTTGATATAAAATGCATTGATCACTGGTTATTATATATATGATGTTTATAACGAATGTTATTTCGGTATGAACTGCCCAATGCTAAATTAAATTAATGTATATTGCCATTGACGGAATAAAAAATGACTATATATGCCTAAGTAAGTCATTGAAGGACAGGGTATAGTTGCCATGCCATAGAGTCCAACACCATGCTGCATACTCGGGATAAAACTATAATGTGTAAGGACACTTAGTGCAGGTGGTGGGGAATGACCTTATGTGTCATATTTTGGATATTAGTATAGCTTGTAAGGACACTTAGTGCATATGGTGGGCACGACATTATGTACAAGCACTTTGGTACATATTTGATTCTAGTACCCAGGGTCTTCATATGTTTATGTTTGAGCTATGGTTTATTGGTTAATAAATTATCAACAGGTGAATAAGCATAACTGCTTATAGAATAAATGGCAAGTATATTGGTAAGAAACAATATATATGGTTCATATCATGTTAATATTAGTAGCATGATGAAATTACAGGTAAAGTGATCATAATGCATTGAATATTGTTACTCATTTACATTTATGTGTTCCATTGCCTTTAATATTTTATGGTTGCCTCACTAAGTGTATGCTTAATGTGTGATGGTTTTCACACTTAGGTAAATTAAAGCGAAAGAGCTAAGGAGTTGATCTTGGCATCAATCACCAAGGAATATTTTCAGGTTACAGTATTGACATCCTTATGTGTTCTAAATTTCTAGGTGGCATGTAAACGAGTAAAAAGGTTTTGCAAACTACAAGCATGGTTATATTAAATATAACTAATAGTATGAATAAATATTATGATCTTAAACTATTTTTTAAATATTAATTATAGTTTTAAAACATTTTATTTATTATATGATAAAGAATAGAACTGTCAATTATTGTAAGAAATCGAATTTCAAATAGAAGTTGAAATGTTATAATTTGATTTTCTCTGATTAACTATTTTATAATAAATGTAAAAATTTGGAAACTTATGAAAGAAACAAAATTTTACCAATTTGGGTTAAGAAACATTTTGAATAATTAATCTAACATCTTTAACTTGTAATAGTACACGTATACGGGTTAAGGGTTTTTTATTTGAAGTTAGCACTAATGGATGTTTGTACTGTCATGGGAGACTTTGCATCCCTAATAATGAAGAATTAAAGGAAGATATCCTTTCAGAGGCACACTTTAGTCTGTTGACTATGCATCCAGGTATAAAGAAGATGTACCAGGTATAAAAAAGTTGTACCAGGATCTAAAGAGTCGATATTAGTGGTATGGTATGAAAAGAGCTATCTATGAGTTTGTTGCAAAGTGCTTGACATGTCAACAAGTGAAAGGTGAAAATCAAGTGCCTCCAATATTATTGCAACCGATAGTTATTCCTAAATGGAAGTGGGAACGAGCCACCATGGATTTTGTAATAGGACTACCTTTAACCCCAGCAAGAAAGACTCAATATGGGTGATTGTTGGCAGATTAGCCAAGACAACTCACTTCATTCTAGTGTAGACAGATTACTTGATGGATAAATATGTTAAGTTATATATAAAAGTGATAGTTCGGCTTCATGGAGTGTCTGTATCGATATTTTCAGACAGAGATCCAAGGTTTACTTTGAGCTTTTGGAAGTCCTTGCATGAATTCTTGGGTACTCGAATGAATTTTAGGATAACTTTTCATCCGTATACAGAAGGTAAGTTGGAGCTGACTATTCATATATTTGAATATATTCTAAGGGCATGTGTAATTAAATTCAATAGATCATGGGAAATGTATTTGCCTTTAACAGAATTTGCCTATAACAATAGCTATCAATCGAGATCAAGATGGCTCTGTATGAAGCCTTATTTAGGAAAATGTGTCGAACACCATTAAATTGGTTCAAGTTAAAGGACTTAGATTTTGTTGGCCCTGAATTGATGAAATAAATGGAAGATAAGGTAAAGATTACTCAAGGTAATCTTAAGATAGCTTTCGAACGACATAAGTTTTACCTGGAATTGAAGAGGAAAGATGTAACACCATAATCTAGTATGACCCGAAGATCCATGGATTATGATGCCACGTGTCTTGTTCTTCTCAAATACTTATTTCATAACGTGCATGGCATTCATCCTATCATCTTTTTGTAATGCCTCAGATACATTTTTAAGAATGGCAATGGCATTTAGGCTAGTAACGAAGGCTTTATGGTTGTGAGACAAGTTCTTGTAGGACATAAATAGATAAATAGGTTTTTTTGTACAAGCTCTTTTTTCTTTTCTAATTGCAATTGGAAAGTCAAAATCCTTGTGATCAGAAATAGGAATAGAATTCTCAGTGATATTTTGATCAGAAACAGGTTCAGTAGTTACATCGAGTTGTATAGGAGAGGAAGAAGATGATTGAACCTGCATTAGTGTCTTCCTCCTTGAATAGATCAGCAGAGGACAAGTAATGTCTTGAGTCGTATTAGAATTAAATTGTAAGGTGTATTGGTCTGAATCAGGTTGTTGAATAGGGTGGTAGACAAGAGTTAATTGGTGGGATAGTGCAGGAAACTCAAGAAGTGATTGAAGTTGGAAACAATTTCTATCCTAATCTTCATTGATTGAAATCTCCCCTTGAAGATAAGGGTAGGTAAAATAGTTTTATTTTTATGCAAAGGTGACACCAGCAAAAACAAAATGTTTCCTTGTAGGTGGATGATAGCACTTGTACTCCTCGTATAATTCATATATTGACTAACTATACTGTAACACCCTTAACCCGTATATATCTTAATATACTAGTCAAAGATGTCACATCAACTTGAAAACATTTATTGAAATAAAATTTCCATAAAAATTTTGTTTCTTTTGAAAACACTCTTGTTTTAACTTTAAAAATATATTTTAAAGTATATTTCAGCTTATAATTTATTTCTTTATTACAGGAAAATAAATTCATTATTTATTCAGTAATTTTACTAAACCATGTCTTTTTGTAAAATCTTTTAAAAACATAATAATGTAATAAATTATTGTCATGCATAGATATCGATAAAACTAAACTAAGTAAAATAAACTAAAATAGTTCTAGTTTATTATTACAAATTATTTAAAATAAATACGATAATTAGAAACTACCGACATAATTATACATGCCACTATAAGTCAGAAGAAACATCAGAGATGTCTTACTGATACTGATGATATGTATGTCTTTCCAGAAAGATGCTTCGATAGCTCCTTACTAATCGTATTTATCCTTATTAGAACCTACGCATGAAAACCATCACGCGCTAAGTATAACTTAGTGAGGCAGTAATAATCTAGGGTGAGTAAAATCTGAAAATATCATAAACATAAATAAAATAATTCAACTTAAAACATTAAACTGGCAAACCAACTTATCCAAGTCGATTTCTTCACTGAGACCTGAAATTTGTTTTTAAATCATGAACTCATGAAAATTCTGATAAATCATATCTAATAAAATAAGCACATCATGCTTTCTGTTATCTGAAAATCATTCACAACTTGCATATTCATTTTCATAGCCCAATGCATATTTATAAGAACATAAGATACGTGAGTAAGGTGCGCACTATGTACAACACGGTGCAAATCGTAACTGATATTGAGATATGATGCACTTCAGTGCCATCATAACCTGAATAAGCACCAACGGTGATGGACAATGATACACGAATGTACCAAAGCTGATAGGATAACATTGATACACGAATGTACCAAAGTTGATATGATAACATTGATACACGAATGTACCAAAGCTGATATGATAACATTGATACATGAATGTACCAAAGCTGATAATACTCAACTAATGGCATGTCAAGTGTACCTATAATTCTCATTATACATATAATGGGCTCATGTGTCATAATTAAATCCATAATCAAAATATCATTCTTGGGCAGTTCATACCCTAAATCATTCATAAAACTGATATAAAATATTATAAAAATAATCTTTATAAACTTTATAAATCATATTGTAAATTGGAATGAGGTTGACTTATCGCAAGTCGTCCTCGATCAAAATAATTAAATAAATAACTGCACTCACCTTTGCCTCACTACAGAACTTGTATATAATAATCCTAGTCACGAGCTTTGTCCTTTCCTTTCGAACCGTTCGGATTGCTAGATTTAACGTAGTCTGACAATACCAAATTATAATACAAAAATTGTTCGAACTACATATTAGTATCGTACTAATATAAGCTCGTTTTAACATTTGAAAATCTATATAATAAAATCGATAACTAAATCGATAACAACCAAACTCATAACTCCATTATAACTTCAAGCTTATCGAAACACTTATTCAATTCCATAAATAATTATTTCTAACATGATTCTTCAACTTTTACGAATTATAAAATCTAACCACATATTTTAAATTCTTCCTACAATTCAACTCAACTTTTCCTTTAATTCATAATGGTCCTTCACCATTATGATAATTGTACATTAATTACTAAAGTTCCAGCACTTCAATAAAATAACCAAATAATACTTCTTCATTTAAGAACTTGCAAACAAGTCCCCAAAGTTTTGGAACCTTTCGAATTCAACCATCTAACCATTAAAATGAATTCTTTTAGAATTCTTCTCAACATTCCCAATTTATTCAAAATGGTCTCTTTCCATTTAACTTAAATTCCAAGTATAAAAAAAATATACTCAACATTTAAACATTACTCTTCATCTTCTACTTCATTTCAACTTAAATTCTAAAATTTCCATACTCAAACAACTTGCACTGCCTTTAAAGAATCAGTATTCTGTGTTGATATACACAATATAATTTAATTACGTTTCTTCCCTTGAAAACTAGACTCGAATACGAATCTATCCATATAAATAACTCCTAATTCATTATGTACAATTTATGGTGAATTTTCAAAGTTGACCAACAGAATCTGTTTTGTGCAGAATATACTGCCCGTTTTTCTGACCTTTCCTCAGTTAAAAATTCATATCCTTTTTTATACACATTGAAATTGATCTTCGTTTGTTTTAAACAAAACTAGATTGATATATTAACATAATATATAAAAATCACCTCCAAATAAGTTTTATAGAATTTATGGTGAATTTTCAAACTCACTTCCAAATTCGAAAATCTAAACTGTTTTCATTAATTTGCATCATTGGTTCTTCTTCAATTCTTACAACACTTCTAATATCAAGAATTGATCTTTAATCATAAAAATCACACTTCCCCTTCGTCCACCATAAATACCCATTTTCACATTTAAGCATGAAACCAAGAATAATTATACCATCTTGTAGAGAAAATAGGATAGAACAATTTCCTATTTCACAATTTAATCCCAAAACTCACCAAATTTTATCAAAAATAGAAGAAAACAAATTGACTCACATTGTCTATGGGTTTCAGCAGCTAGCTGGAGAAGAGAGAAGAGTTTCACGATGGTTCTCAAAAAAATATCTCTAATTATTAACCTTGAAAACTAATTAAATGATTTTTTTTCCTTTTTGGACCAAATACTAAAATTGCCCTTAATAAATCTTGAAAATTACTAAAAATTGCATTTTAGTCACTAAAATTTCATTATTCGGTCAAATCTGAAAAATTGCACTGTTTTGAGCCAAATTTCTCTGATCGAAAATATGAAAATAATATTTCCAACCATTTTATAACATCCTTTAAATTTTCGTAAAAATCCGGTTCGTTCCGATTATCTGATTTCAATACCGAAATTTACTGCTTTATAACTTTTATCACAATTCCCGTACCAAAAAATATGATCCCCACTAAAATCTCTATTTTAATCCAAACTTTTCATTTACAGGCATAAAATATATATAACTTTTAAAAATTACAAATTTTGGGTCCTAAACTTTTCAAAGTTTATACTTTAGCTATTATACTTTCAAAACTTACATTTTAGTCACTGGTCAAAATTTGGGGTATTACAATTCCTCCCCCTTAAATAAAAGTCGTCTTCAAATTTTTCATATGTATTTACATACCTGAATTAAATAGATGAGGAAACTTTTTCTTCATGTCTTCTTCTCGTTCCCATGTTGATTTCTCAACTTTATGGTTCCGCCAAATAACTTTTACTAATAGAATCGTTTTTTATTTCTTAGTTCTTTGACTTCATGTGTTAAAATCTTTACTGGCTCCTCTTCGTATGATAAATCTGGCTGAATCTCAATTTCCTCTCGTGTAACTACATGTGAAGGATCTGATCGATATCTTCGAAGCATCGATACATGAAATACATTATGAATCTTGTCCATCTCTGGAGGTAACGCCAACTGATAAGCTACTGGTCCAACTCTCTTTACAATCTCGTATGGCCCGATAAATCTTGGACTCAATTTCCCTTTTCGTCCAAATCTTAAAATCTTTTTCCAAGGTGACACCTTAAGAAATACCTTATCACCTACTTGATATTCAATCTCTTTTTCTTTTTAATTCAGCATAAGATTTCTGTCTATCTGCTACTATTTTGAAATTATCTTGGATTAATTTCACTTTGTCTTCCACCTCCTTAATTAGATCTGGACCAATTACATCTTGATCCTTTAATTCGTACCAATTCAATGGCGTTCGACATTTTCTTCCATACAATGCTTCAAAAGGAGCCATTTTGATACTTGATTGATAACTGTTATAATAAGCAAACTCTGCTAAAGGCAAATACTTTTCCCATGATCCTTTGAAATCAATAACACACGCCCTTAACATGTCTTCAAGTATCTGAATAGTTCTTTCAGATTGACCATCTATCTGAGGATGATAAGATTTGCTGAAATTTAGTCCGGTTCCCAATGCCTCATGCAAAGACTTCCAAAATCTCGAAGTGAATCTTGGATCTCTATCGAAAACTATCGAAATGGGTACTCCATGAAGTCGTACTATTTCTCTAATATATAACTCAACATACTTGTTCATAGAATAATCTTCTCGAACTAGGATAAAGTGTGATGTCTTTATCAATCTATCCACTATCACCTAGATAGAATTTTTCTTACTGGGTGTCAAGGGTAAACCTGTCACAAAATCCATGGTAACTCGTTCCCATTTCTATTGAGGAATTGAGATAGGTTGCAACAATCCCGAAGGTACTTGGTGTTCTGCTTTTACCTGCTGACAGGTTAGACATTTAGAAACAAACTCAGTGATAGCTCTTTTCATACCTGCCCACCAATACCGACTATTTAAATCTTGATACATTTTGTTTCCTCCTGGATGCATAGTTAAAGGACTATAATGAGCTTCAGAAAGAAGATCTTTCTTCAATTCTTCGTCATCGGGTATGCAAATTTGATTCCGATAATACAAACATCCATCAGGCTTAATTTCAAAATCTGTCATTTCTCCTTTCTTTACTTGCTCCATTCTATCTAAAGAGTTCTTATCTTTATTCTGAGGATCCTTGATACAATCCAATAGGGCAGGTCTCAATCTCAATTCTGTAATTAATGCACCATCATCTTCCATTGATAGTTGTGCATCTAACGCTCTCATAGCAGCAAAGGTTTTTCGGCTAAGTGCGTCAGCTACCACATTAGCCTTCCCAAGATGATAATCAATAATCACATCATAGTCTTTAAGAAGCTCAACCCATCTCCTTTGTCTTAGATTTAACTCTTTCTGAGTGAGTAAATATTTTAAACTCTTATGATCTGTATAAATATAGCATCGCTCACCATATAAATAGTGGCGCCATATCTTCAGAGCAAACACTACAACTGCTAGTTCCAAATCATGTGTCAGATAATTTCGTTCGTGCGTCTTTATTTGTCTTGAAGCATAGGCTACCACTTTACCTTCTTGCATTAAAACACATCCCAAGCCATTATGGGACGCATCACTGTATATTACATAATCTTTTCCTAACTCTGGTTGTATTAATACAGGTGCCTTAGTCAGAATCTCTTTAAGCTTCTCAAAACTTTCTTGACACTTTTCATTCCATACGAATGGTACATCCTTTCGAAGTAGTTTGGTAAGTGGAGATGCAATTATTGAAAAATTCTTCACAAATCTCCGATAATATCCAGCTAACCCGAAGAAACTTCGGACTTCCAAAACATTTTGCGGAGGTTTCCACTCCACTATAGCTTGCACCTTCTTGGGATCTACTCTAATTCCTTCTGCTAAAATCATGTAACCCAGAAAGGCAACCTCTAACAGCCAAAATTCACATTTTGACAATTTAGCATATAAATTTTTATCTCGCAACGTCTGTAGTATGATACGGAGATATGTGTCGTGCTCTTCCATAGTCTTAGAATAGACCAAAATATCATCAATGAAAACAACCACAAATTAATCCAAATACGACTGAAAAACTCAATTCATCAAATCCATAAATGCTGCTGGAGCATTGGTTAGTCCAAACGGCATCACAACAAACTCTTAATGACCATATCGAATTCTGGAAGCTGTCTTTGGAATATCTTCCTCTTTTATCTTTAGCTGATGATACCCTGATCAAAGATAAATTTTCGAAAATACTGAAGCACCCTTGAGCTGATCAAACAGATCATCAATCCTCGGAAGAAGGTATTTATTCTTCACCGTCACCTTATTCAGTTACGATAATCTATACATAATTGCATCGAGCCATCTTTCTTTTAACAAAAAGTACTGGTGCACCCCAAGGAGATACACTCAGTCTAATAAAACCTTGATCTAATAGCTCCTGTAATTGCGCCTTTAGTTCTCTGAGTTCCGTTGGAGCCATCCTGTATGGAGCCATTGAAATAAGCGCAGTGCCCGGAAAAGTATCAATTTTAAACTCCACTTCTCGATCAGGAGGTAATCCAGGTAATTCATTAGGAACTACATTTGGAAATTCTCGTACCGTTGGAATATCCTCCAATTGAATTTTAGATTCCCATGTATCAATCACATTTACTAAGAAAGCTGTACAACCTTTTTCCATCATTTTCGTTGTCGTCACTGCTGATATTACATTAGGCAAAGATTTCGCTTTTTCTCCAATTACTATTATCTCGTTACCCTCTACATCCTTTATAAATAATCGCTTCATGCGACAATATACCCAACCATAATGCCTAGATAACCAATCCATGCCCAATATAATTTCAAACTCATCAAACGGTAACTCCAAAAGATTCGTCGGGAATATAACCCCTTGAATCTTTATCGGACAATTTCTACTAATCCACGTGACTCTAGCACTATGACCCAATGGATTTATAGCTATCATATCACTATTGATGGGTTCTAACGGAATATTCTTATTTTTAACTAATTCCGAACTAACATAGGAATGCATAGAACCCGGATCAATCAAAACAAATGCAGGCTCATCATAAAGATAGAAAGTACCTGCTATGATCTCTGGATCGTCACGATCTTCATTAGTCTTGATGTTGTAAATTCTCGCTGGAGCACGAACATCAAACTGAGAGGCTGTCTCTGAATATCCCCTCCCTCTACCTCTGCATCGACCACCTCTCTGAGGCATTGCCACTGATCGCTCTGTTTGAATAGATCTCTCTCCTTCCATTGGACAGTCTCTAATATAATGACATAGGTCTCCACAACGAAAACAAACTCCTGATCCCGCTCTACATTCATTAGAATGATACTTTCCACACCGTGCACATAATGGGTGTTGTCCCTGAGACTGAGCTGATCTGCCAGCTCCTGTAGTCATTGTCTGTACCTGACGCCCATTTTCCTTAGCCTCGGATCCTCTGCGACTAGGTGCACCAACTTCGGATTTACTCTGGTGCTGATAACCTGAACCTCGACCTCTTTTAGATTGAAATGAGAATGATGCTCCTGATCTTTTAGATTGTCGTCTCCACTCTATCAGAAAATTCTCATTTTGCGCCATTTCCAAATCTTTTGCTTTGTTCACCACTTCCTGAAAAGTGGTTAAGTTCACAGCCAATAAAAGTTCTCTAAGTCTGGGACGGAGACCTCGAATAAATTTCTGACATATATCTCTCTCGGTGGGAACCGTCTCTGAGGCATATCGACCAAGTTTATTAAACTCACATTCATACTTTTAAACAGATTTACCACCCTGGATCAGATTAAAGAAATCATGCTTCATCTGAGTAATAAATTGTTCTCCGATATATTTCTTCTGAAATGCTTCTAAGAAAAACTGCCATGTGATCTTATTTGGAGGAACACGTGTCGTCACGTTCGTCCACCATATACGAGCCTGACCTCGTAACAATGAAACTACTCCCCCCAATCTCTCATCCTCCGAACAATGAAGATTGTCCAACATTATTTTTACATCATTCAGCCACATGTCTGCCACTACTGGGCCTTCATTTGCTTCACCTTTAAATTCTGCAGCTCCTAAACTTTTTAATTCTTTCAGAACCGATATTCTTGGAACTGGAGGAGGAGGTGGAGGCGGAGGAAGGGAAGGTGCTGCTGCCGGCTGATATCGAGCGAAGATAGCCTCTAGAGCTTGTAAGAACATTCTATGATTTGGAGCGGGTACTTCATGAGGTACCTACTCTCCCTGACGTTGGGGTACGTGCTCTACCTCGTTACTACTCCCACTACCGGTTCCCTCAGGAACCTCTTGTTCGGTAGCCCATCTTATGCCTTCCGAACCCGACATCTAAACAACAACACAAATTTACGTTAGTAAGGAGCAGCATCATAAATAAAATCACAAGACCATACCATATCAGTAATTTCGACATCCTAGTGGCATGTACATATTTCCGACATATTATAGACTCGGTTTAGGCTGAGAATCGGCAAAATCTGTAGCTCTGATACCAATAAATGTAACACCCTTAACCCGTATATGTCTTAATATACTAGTCAAAGAAGTCACATCAACTTGAAAACATTTATTGAACTAAAATTTCCGTAAAAATTTTGTTTCTTTTGAAAACATTCTTGTTCTAACTTTAAAAATATATTTTAAAGTATAGTTCAGCTTCTAATTTATTTCTTTATTACAGGAAAATAAATTCATTATTTATTCAGAAATTTTACAAAACCATGTCTTTTCGTAAAATCTTTTAAAAGCATAATAATGTAGTAAATTATTGTCATGCATAGATATCGATAAAACTAAACTAAGTAAAATAAACTAAAATAGTTCTAGTTTATTATTACAAATTATTTAAAATAAATACGATAATTAGAAACTTCTGACATAATTATACATGCCACTATAAGTCAAAAGAAACATCAGAGATGTCTTACTGATACTTATGATATGTATGTCTTTCCAGAAAGATGCTCCGATAGCTCCTTACTGATCGTATTTATCCTTATTAGAACCTATGCATGAAAACCATCACGCGCTAAGTATAACTTAGTGAGGCATTAATAATCTAGGGTGAGTAAAATTTGAAAATATCATAAACATAAATAAAATATTCAACTTAAACATTAAACTTGCAAACCAACTTATCCAAGTCGATTTCTTCACTGGGACCTGAGATTTCTTTTTATAATCATGAAAAATAAATCTATATAATAAAATAAGCACATCATGCTTTCTGTTATCTGAAAATCATTCACAACTTGCATATTCATTTTCATAGCCCAATGCATATTTATAAGAACATAAGATACGTTAGTAAGGTGCGCACTATGCACAACACGGTGCAAATCATAACTGATATTGAGATATGATGCACTTCAGTGCCATCATAACCTGAATAAGCACCAACGGTGCTGGACATTGATACACGAATACCAAAGCTGATAGGATAACATTGATATACGAATGTACCAAAGCTGATATGATAACATTGATACACGAATGTACCAAAGCTGATATGATAACATTGATACATGAATGTACCAAAGCTGATAATACTCAACTAATGGCATGTCAAGTGTACCCATAATTCTCTTATACAATGGGCTCATGTATCATAATTAAATCCATAATCAAAATATCATGCTTGGGCAGTTCATACCCTAAATCATTCATAAAACTGATATAAAATTTATAAAAATAACTTTATAAACTTTATAAATCATACTGTAAATTGGAAGGAGGTTGACTTATCGCAAGTCGTCCTCGATCAAAATAATTAAATAAATAACTGCACTCACCTTTGCCTCACTACAGAACTTGTATATAATAATCCTAGTCACGAGCTTCGTCTTTTCCTTTCGAACCGTTCGGATTGCTAGATTTAACGTAGTCTGACAATACCAAATTATAATACAAAAATTGTTCGAACTTCAAACTTATCGAAACACTTATTCAATTCCATAAATAATTATTCTAACATGATTCTTCAAATCGTACTAATATAAGCTCGTTTTAACATTTGAAAATCTATATAATAAAATCGATAACTAATCGATAACAACCAACTCATAACTCCATTATAACTTCAAACTTATCGAAACACTTATTCAATTCCATAAATAATTATTTCTAACATGATTCTTCAACTTTTACGAATTATAAAATCTAACCACATATTTTAAATTCTTCCTACAATTCAACTCAACTTTTCCTTTAATTCATAATGGGTCCTTCACCATTATGATAATTGTACATTAATTACTAAAGTTCCATCACTTGAATAAAATAACCAAATAATACTTCTTCATTTAAGAACTTGCAAACAAGTCCCGAAAGTTTTGGAACCTTTCGAATTCCACCATCTAATCATTAAAATGAATTCTTTTAGAATTCTTCTCAACATTCCCAATTTATTCAAAATGGTCTCTTGCCATTTAACTTAAATTCCAAGTATAAAAATATACTCAACATTTAAACATTACTCTTCATCTTCTACTTCATTTCAACTTAAATTCTAAAATTTCCATATTCAACAACTTGCACTACTTTAAGAATCAGTATTCTGTGTTGATATACAAACTGGAATTTAATTCCCTTCTTCCATTGAAACTAGACTCGAATACAAATCTACCATAAAAGAACTCTTCTAATTCATATGTACAATTTATGGTGAATTTTCAAAGTTGACCAACAGAATCTGTTTGTGCAGAATATACTGCCCGTTTTTCTGACCTTTCCTCAGTTAAAATTTATATCTTTTTTTTATACATATTGAAATTGATATTCTTTGTTTTAAACAAAACTAGATTGATATATGAACATATATAAAATCACCTCCAAATAATATTTATAGAATTATGGTGAATTTTCAAACTCACTGCCAAATTCGAAAATCTAAATGTTTTCATTAATTTGCATCCTTGGTTCTTCTTCAATTCTTACAACACTTCTAATATCAAGAATTGATCTTTAATCATAAAAATCACACTTCCCCTTCATCCACCATAAATACCCATTTTCACATTAAGCATGAAACCAAGAATAATTATACCATCTTGTAGAGAAAATAGGATAGAACAATTTCCTATTTCACAATTTAATCCCAAAACTCACCAAATTTGATCAAAAAGAAAGAACAAATTGACTCACCTTGTCTATGGGTTTCAGTAGCTAGCTGGAGAAGAGAGAAGAGTTTCACGGGTTCTCAAAAAATCTCTAATTATTAACCTTTAAAACTAATTAAATGAATTTTTTATTCCTTTTTGGACCAAATACCAAAATTGCCCTTAATAAATCTTGAAAATTACCAAATGCCATTGTATTATCTTCTATTAAAATATTCCTTGGTCAAAGATGATACAACTTGACTTTGACTTCGAAATTGACCATGCAATTTCAAAATTGCATTTTATTCACTAAAATTCCATTATCGGTAAATCTGAAACATTGCACTGTTCTGAGCCAAATTTCTCTGATCGAAAATGAAAATAATATTTCCAACCATTTTATATCCTTCAAATTTTCGTAAAAATCCGGTTCGTTCGATTATCTGATTTCAATACCGAAATTTACTGCTTTATAACTTTTATCACAATTCCCGTACCAAAAAATATGATCCCCACTAAATTCTCTGTTTAATCCAAACTTTTCATTTACAAGCATAAATATATATAACTTTTAAAATTACAAATTTGGGTCCTAAACTTTCAAAGTTTATACTTTAGCTATTATACTTTCAAAACTTACATTTTAGTCACTGGTCAAAATTTGGGGTATTACATATACTAATAAGGAAAGCTATATCAAGACTTCCCAAATTTTTCTTTCTTAGCTAATGATTCGCTTTCCATACTGCACACCTAGTGGAACTCACCCTATACCTCTTCCAAATTCCTATTAGGAAGGTATTTTTGATATAGAACTGATGAAGCATCCAGTTCTCATTGGCTACTAATGGCAATAACAATATCACAATATTAATTTTGCCACAAGAGCAAACTTCTTGATAATCAACTTCATAACTGATTAAATCCTTTTGGCACTAATGTCGCTTTCTATATTTCAATACTACCATCAGCCTATTTCACAGTAATATTCATTTATAGTCGAGTGGTTTCTTGTCCTACAGAAAATAAACTATAACACAGTTATGAGGAACAATAATCCTGTACACACTGGCTATAAAATTCTTTAAACAAGGCATTGATTGAATCAAAGCATTGACTTAACTTGCACTGATTGAATGTTAACAACTATAATCCATGGTCCCATACTGTCTGACTTTGTATCAGTAACAGGCGCAAACAACACATTCTTTTGGGAACCAATGTTGATTCTCAACTGCTACAGATGCAGATTATTCGAATTGGATCAATGAAAATACCATGATTATGTCATGGTGGATAAACTGAATGATCCCTAAAGTGGGAAAGAATTTGTGTTGTACAATACTGGTGAAATTTGGAGTGTACACTACCAACGGAGCATACGTGTTAATACTTTACACATGAGTCCTTAAAGCGGAAATAAAAATGTGCCATAGCAGTAGCAGCAAAAACGTATTAAACATTATGAAGTTTTTAATTGCATATAGACTCAGTTTCTGAAATACATTAAGAAAACCACAATAGAATCCAAAAACATGCATCAAATCATGTAGATCTTAAAGCCATAATTTCTAGACTAAATCTCTAGATAAATGCAAAACAAAAAAAATCAATTCCCATAATAAATGCATATTAGCTTGCTCGAAAAAGATGAATGAAAACACAATATTTCAATTTTGGTCCTCTCTAAAAATAGTCCTTATTTAAGTTTAGTAAAGTATTGTAACATAATTCTGTAATAAGTGTAAATGTTCATAATATTTAGTTTCCAAAACTTAGCGTTGCAAAATACTTGTGTCTCATCTAGGAAAGAGTGCCCATATATTATTAACCAATCAACAGAACAAAAGGTTCCAACATTTGTCACATCTAGAAAAGGAATTCCTTACAAAACCCATACAGACAAGAAGAAGAGAAAAGCAAAATAAGTGTGAAAAAAGTAGGAACCAATGAAAAACAAAGCATCAAACAGCAAAAGGCACTAAAAGCAACGGCAGTATCGTCCAGGCAATATTACCTAGTGTTCATATTAATACCTCGGGTTTTGAAACACATGTCGAACATGCAATATTACCATACAACAAAGCAGTAGACATTCATAATATATCATATTACCGAACGTACAACACCCAAATGCAATATTAGCAGTATGTCAATATTACCGTACATACTATATTGATACCCACATGAAAACGTAACAAGCATTAAGTTTTGACGTGCCTATTCACAGAAAAGATATAGTTTAGCATCAAACCCAAGGTCATAATATTTACATATAAAGTATACTAAAGAGACAGATATAGATGTCAGACAAATAAAATATCACAAATTACATGCTATAGACATATTTACTTATGTATGCTGGCTTGACTTATGAGTTTTCTAGAAATTGTGATCTTAAAACTCGAAAGTCATTTCAGATTACAAAATATAAACAAATACTTAATTTGCACATTCATACTTAGTATTTGGAGACATATGGATTCGTGTGGTTGGCTCAACAGGGTAGCTTCTAGAGCACTTTGATTGAAGTCAAACCGACTACTAAATATTTGCAAACCTTAAACCAAAAGTAATGATTGAAACTAGATTTCATGATTCTATATATCAATTAATGAGATAACCTAATATAGCTGCAATCTAACTGAGGTAGCTTACATAAGTATAATACAAATCATAAAAATCATACGTACTGTTGTATACAAGAATTGGCAGCTCCTGCTACATATGGTTTTCTTTACCCTAACATGATATTAAATTAGGCGGAAATACCCATGTGTTTTGCAGAAAAGAATCTGATACTCAATGAACAAAGCATTAAAAAAAAACAGTGTAGGGTAGATACTTACCAGCAATGACAGAAATATCATAATTACCCATACGTTCATGAAGATTTGGTTTAAGTAAGAGAATATGTTAACATACAAAGAAAAGGCTGTTGAAAAGTGTTAGTGTTGTTAGGACCGTCGGCGCACCCCATGGCGCAGCGGAAACAAAACTCGACGGTCTCACCAGCGATCCAAGTACGAAAAACCGAAATCGGAGGAATAGATGCGAATACAGTGGGTTCCTTGAAAAACAGCAAGAACAACAGTGAATACGGTGGTGTAGATCGATTCGATCGAAAGCCTCCCGAAATCACGTCTCGGCCTCTACTCAGTTCACCGATTGAGAATATTTGTTTTCCCAAAAATTGTTTTGAGAGAAAACGCTGAAGTGTTTTTCTGTGTGTGCAAATGGCTGCTAGACCTAACACACACTTTTATATCCATTACCTAACATCTTAGGGTTTTTAAAGTTATTTAAATTAATAAATAAATATTATTAATTAATTCAACTTAAATATACATTAAAGACTTATAATCAAATTACACATCTTTAATGTTTACTTAAATATTTATTTAATTATTCTGAATTTATATATATCATTAAAAGAGTTGTAATATAAATTACATTCTTTTAATGCTTACTTAATATATTCGGATAATTAAATTCATATGTATATCAAATATACATATATTAACTTTAGATATATTTAGTAACGTACACAAATTGTACATCTTTGCTCATTTCAATCCTGGGTGTGACCTGTAGGTTCTTAACATTATAGTAATTATTAGAACAATTCTAAAATTACATGCAATGAGTGACATCTAGCATATATCTTGTCACCTAAGTTACAAGAAAATATGATTCGACATATCATCTTGGTGATTAACTCTTTTATGTATTACATCCTTATGTTCTTTATATCTAGAATAGGCACAAGTCTTGGAATAGTCACACTTGTATAGCCCATCTATTGTTTCTTGATATCTAGAGTAGACTTTGATTAACGAATAGTTTGTGATATCTCATATCAACTTATTCAAGCATGGCCATGCGTTTCTAGTCTCATTCAATCAAGTGGCCTCTGATATATTTCCTATTATGTAGGAAGGACATATCCTATCTTAATCATACACACCCACTACATATTGATATATATTCAATACAGTCTTTATAGAGCAACCAGTTACAGAGCTTGTTTAACTGCATCAAAACAAAACAATATATGTTGGGATAGTATTGATCTCAAGTTTGAGAATCATATAGTTATCACCATGAGCAATGTTATGACTGTCACATAATAATCCAGACATATGCTCATGTGGGTCAATCCAATACATTATTCTCTAACAATATAATCATATATCAATTCTGACATCTCTATGTCAATGACAACTCGTTGTCATCAATCAATAACATGTCAGTCTTAAGCGTATTATTATTGTCCATGCCCATAATAATACTTGACTAGGGATCTTTTAATAATAACAATTATGTCATTACATGGACTTTATTATCTTCCAGTTTATGTTAAACACATATATAACTGAAAAATAGCGGCAATGCTTTTATTGAATAAAATCGGTAAATAAAAGTATATTACAATCATCATATGATTGGTCTTTGGGCATACTCTACAATCTCCCCACTAGCACTAAGACTAATCACTCACATATCTAATACCGAGTGGCTCAGTGTGACGATCATGCCTCTGCTATGTAAGAGGCTTCATCAAGCGATCAATAATGTTGTCATTTGTGTGTACTCTACATATTTCCACATCTCCTCGATCAATGATCTCTCAAATGAGATGAAAGCACCTAAGAATAGTTTGGATCATTAATGAGATATGGGTTCCTTTGCTTGTACAGTGGCTATTATTGTCACAACAAAGTTCTACAACATCTGATATGCTGGGAACAACCCCTAATTCCATTATAAATCTCTTGATCCATACAACCTCTTTTGCTGCTTCACTGGCTGCAATGTATTCAGCCTCTGTTGTAGAATCAGCTAATGTGTCTTGCTTCAAACTTTTCCAGCTCACAGCACCTCCATTAGGAAAAAACACAAAACCCGATTACAATCATGAGTCATCCTTGTCAGTTTGGAAACTGGCATCAGTATAACCTTTTATACAAAGCTCTTCCTCCCCTCCATAGACAAGAAATTTATCCTTAGTTCTTCTTAAGTACTTAAGGATATTTTTAACCGCAACCCAATGATTTTCACTAGGGTTCTCTTGATACCTACTCATCATGCTTAAAGCATACGATACATCTGGTCGAGTACATATCATGGCATACATGATAGAACCAATAGCCGAAGCATATGAAATCTTATTTATTCATTCCCTTTCTTGTGGAGTTGAAGGAAACATTTCATTCGAAAGAGAAATGCCATGTCTCATAGGCAAAAATCCTTTCTTGGATTCTTCCATACTGAACCTTTTCAGCACTTTGTCTATATATGTACTTTGACTTAGACCTAAAAGTCGTCTTGATCTATCTCTATAGATCTTAACTCCTAAGATATACGCTGCCTCACCCAAATCTTTCATAGAAAAACAACTACTTAACCAAGTCTTAATAGACTGTAAGGTAGGTATATCATTTCCTATGATGAGTATGTCGTCTACATATAAGATTAGAAAGAAAAATAATGCTCCCACTAACCTTCTTATAAACACAAGGCTCATCTTCATTTATAATAAAATCAAACTCTTTGATTGCATCATTGAAACGAAGATTCCAGCTTCGAGAAGCTTGCTTTAGCCCATAAATAGACCTCTGTAGCTTACAATCCTTTCCAGTATTTCATGGAAAGACAAAACCTTCTGGTTGTGTCATACACATCGTCTTCAAGTTTTCCATTAAGGAAGGCGGTTTTAACGTCCATTTTCCAGATTTCAATCATGAAATGCGGCTATTGCAAGCAAGATCCGATGGACTTAAACATAGCTACAAGGGAGAATGTTTCGTCATAGTCTACACCATGAACTTGTCGAAAACCTTTAGCAACTAATCGCCCCTTGTATGTTTTACATTACCATCTATGTCGGTTTTCTTCTTGAAAACCCATTTACACCCTATAGGTTTGACCCCTTCAGGTGGTTCAACCAAAGTCTATACTTGGTTTCCTGACATGGAATCCATCTCAGATCTCATGGCTTCAAGCCATTTCTCATAGTCTGGGCTAGATGCTACCTCTTGATAAGTCATAAGCTCATCTTGATCCATAAGAAGAACATCTCCACGTGTTGTAACGAGAAATCCAAATCTCTCAGGGGCACGATGTTCTCTTGTGGATCTACGCAGTGATTGTGTTTCTAAATCTGTTGAATGCTCCTCAACAACTTGTGAAACATGCTCAACTTCAGGTTCATTTATATGTTTCTCTTGAACTTCTCCAAGTTCAATATTTCTACCATTCCCTTTCTTTGAGAGAATTCTCTTTCGAGAAAAACTCTTGTTCGAGGAATAAACACTATGTTCTCGTTAGGGTTGAAGAAATAATATCCCTTAGTTTCTTTAGGATATCCAATAAATATACACTTATGAGATTTAGGTTCAAGCTTTGTGGACATCTGATGTTTTATATATGCTTCACAACCCCAAATCT
Source organism: Hibiscus syriacus (assembly GCF_006381635.1). NCBI lineage: Eukaryota > Viridiplantae > Streptophyta > Magnoliopsida > Malvales > Malvaceae > Hibiscus > Hibiscus syriacus. The sequence continues at coordinate 1,802,027 of NW_024062603.1, read as the reverse complement.
TCATAAAAGACATACTAGGATGTTTCCCAGTCCATATCTCGTATGGTGTCTTTTGAATCGATTTAGATGGAACACAATTTAGTGTGAAAGTAGATGTTTCAAGTGCATGTCCCCAAAAAGAAGTTGGAAGATCACTATGACTCATCATCGATCGAACCATGTCTAACAATGTTTGATTCCTTCTTTCAAAAACCCCATTCCACTATGGTATACCAGGTAGTGTAAGTTGTGAGACAATCCCACATTCTTTTAGGAGTTCACCAAACTCTATGCTTAAGTATTCTCTACCTCGATCTGATCGAAGTGCCTTAATACTCTAGCCTAATTGATTTTGTACTTCATTTTTAAATTCCTTAAACTTTTCAAGGGCTTCAGATTTATGGCGCATAAGATAAATATACCCATACCGATTGAAGTCATCGGTAAAAGTAATGAAGTAATGGAATCCACCTCTGGCTTTTGTATTCATTGGTTCACATACATCACTATGTATTAACCCTAATAAATCACTTGCTCTCTCACCTTTACTATTAAAAGGAGATTTAGTCATTTTTCCCAACAAGCAAGATTCACATACATCATATTGTTCGAAAACAAATGAATCTAAGAATCCATCTTTATGGAGTTTTGATACGCGTTTCTCACTTACATGGCCTAAACGACAATGCCAAAGATAAGTTTGATTCGAGTCATTTGTTTTTGATCTCTTAGTATTTATGTTATAAATGGTGTTTTCTTGATCCAAAATATAGAGACCATTAACCAATTGTGCCGAACCATAAAAAACACTATCGAGATAAAAAGAACAACAATTATTCTTAATAATAATCTCAAAACCAATCTTGTCCAAACATGAAATAGAAATAATGTTCTTAGTCAACTAGGCACATAATAACAATCCTCTAAATTTAAATCAAGTCCACTAAGTAAAGATAAAACATATGTCCCTATAGCTAATGCAACAACTCTTGCTCCATTAATTGTGCCAAACCATAAAAACACTATCGAGATAAAAGAACAACAATTATTCTTAATAATAATCTCAAAAACCAATCTTGTCCAAACATGAAATAGAAATAATGTTCTTAGTCAACTAGGCACTAATACAATCCTCTAAATTTAAATCAAGTCCACTAAGTAAAGATAAAACATATGTCCCTATAGCTAATGCAACAACTCTTGCTCCATTTCCCACTCGTAGGTCCACGTCTCCTTTAGCCAGATTCCTTCTCTTTTGCAGTCCCTGTATAGAAGTACAAATATGAGAACCATAATCGGTATATAATACCCAAGAAGTAGATGTTGACAAATTAACATCAATAACATAAGTACCTGAAACAAACATTCCGTTTGCTTTTGCCTTCTTGACCTCTTCAAGGTAAACAGGGCAAATTCTATTCTAGTGTCCGATCTTATCGCAATGGAAACATTTTCCTTCTTTGCTAACTCTCCCTTTGGGTTTCAATGCATTTTTCCCCTTTTGGCTTGATCTTACCATTACCCTTTGACTTTGCCACTACCTTTTTCTTTCCATTTCCTTTGTCCTCATGGACCATCAGAATGGGCTTAGGTCCAACCTTTTTCATGTTACTTTCAGCAATTCATAACATGCCAAGTAATTGTGGCAAAGTCTTGTTAATTTCATTCATGTTGAAATAAAGAAAAATGGCTAAAGTTATCTGGCAACGATTGCAGGATAACATCTGTAGCCAATTCGTCTTTAAGAGGAAATCCCAGCTTTTCCAACGTTTGGATGTAGCCCATCATCTTGATGACATGAGCTCCTATAGGAGTTCCCTCTATCATTTTACATTGAAATAGAGCTTTAGAGGTCTCATATCTCTCTTGACATGCTTGCCCTTCATATATTTCTTTGAGATTTCGAATCATCTCATATGCAACCATGTCCTCATGTTGCTTCTGAAGCTCATGAGTCATGGTGGCAAGCATTAGACATCCAACATCTAACATATCATCCATATGTTTCTTGAATTTGTCTTTATCAGCTCTCAATGACATATTCCTTCCTTTCCTGTTTGAGAACATTCTCAAATTACGAAACCAGTCAAGGAAGTTTATGCCATTAAGTTTATCCTTCTCAAGTAGTGATCGCAGTGATAAAGTGTTGTTTTCCATTAAATCTACAACAACGAAAATATTAAAGTAAGTGAATTTATCGAATTAAAATTTATAAATAAGAATTATTTACAAATTACTCCCACTATTTATTCAAAATTAAAAACCCTCTATGTTTTAATTTCGGAAAAATTCAACGAAAATTTTCTAGTGGGTGAGGGTTCGCAATACATCAATTTCCTAAAACTTTGGCTTTTCTTTTAGAATAGTGATTATTTAGGTAAGTAACACTTTACTAGTTACATCTTATGTAACTCCTCATTTTGGTGAACAACTTTTGTTCAAGTCATCACTTATCCAAATATTAACCTCTAGGCTTCTAATCCTATTAGAATAACCTAGCTAAGTATTACCAATATTTCAACCGTTGAATATCACTTGCTTATTCTTCGTTTAAACCAATATAGATTTATGTGCCAATGCTTTGGCAAAGCCCACACAAATCGATCAAGCCTTAACGAGGGTAAATATCGGACGGTTAAGTTAACTTAGATTATAAAGAGGGATTTGCGTAATTATCTCATCATTATTCATTTTAATATTAGGCCCTTATTGATCTCATCAATTTTATTCTTATTTTATCATTTGATGCATTGCATATATAACAAATATAGTATAAATAAGATGAAATGGTTATAGCCCAAACAATGACTAAGGTGGCCCATCCCAAGCAATGGGAGAACCAGAACCCTAAAGCTTAAGACTGCTCTCTAGGTATCTTCTCGCCATTCGTCTGCTCCTTGTGAATCTTCATATGTTTATAATTTTAAAAGAAACTCGTTTAACATACGAGGGAGTAAGATGAGAAGAGAAATACAACAGAGATATAGAAAGGCACGGCTCGTAGACTGTATTTCAAAATAAACCATTGTAAATTAAACAAGGGCTAACCATGCATATCAAACACCGTGCAAAACAAAACATATATATATTACACGTTGTTACCCCTTTGTTAAAATATTAATATGGGCCTTCAATTTGAAAAACAATACTTCTGTTTCCATGGAAAAACTTCATGATTTGATAATAATTATCAACAGAATCGTTCCTTTGGGATTTTCAATCCCGAAGGTTTTCTGCATCGAACAACCATTGTTCCACTACCAAACGCGATCCACTATCGCAATCCCACAATCATCCAGCAACAATCGATTCAAAAACAATTAACAAATTAACATATTAATCGTTGCAGTTATCGATTTGAACAATGATATCAACATATTTACGGAAATTGATAAAACTAGAACATGCATCTCATACATATCGCATCAGCCAAAATTTAACCCAATTTCAGATCATACAAGTGGCTCTGATGCCACTGTTCACCAGCGCCACCCCATGGTGCAACGAAAACAAAATTCGACGGTCTCACCAGCGATCCAAGTATGAAAAACCGAAATCGGGAGAAAGAGATGCGAATACTTACAGTGGGTTCCTTGAAAAACAACAAGAACAACAGTGAATACGGTGGTGTAGATCGAATCGAATCGAAAGCCTCCACGAAATCACGTCGGCCTCTACTCATTCACCCGATTGAGAGCAGTATTTGTTTTCCAAAAACTATTTTGAGAGAAAACGCTGAAGGTTTTTGTGTGTGTGGTTGCAAAATGGACTGCTAGACCTAACACACCCTTTTATATCAATTACCTAACATCTTAGGGTTTAAAGTTATTTGAATTAATAAATAAAATTATTTAATTAATTCAACTTAAATATACATTAAAATATAATCTGAATTACAATCTTTAATGTTTACTTAAAATATTATTTAATTATTCCGAATTATATATATATCAATTAAAAGAGTTGTAATATAAATTACATTCTTTTAATGCTTACTTAATATATTTGGGATAATTAAATTCATATGTATATCAAATATACATATCTTAACTTTAGATATATTTTAGTAACGTACAACAAATTGTACATCTTTTCTCATTTCAATCCTAGGGTGTGACCCTGTAGGTTCTTGTAACGTTAGTAGTAATTATTAAAATAATTCTAAAATTACATACAATGAGTGACATCTAGCAATATATCATTGTCACCTAAGTTTCAAGAAAATATGATTCGACATATCATCTTGGTGATTAACTCTTTTATGTATTACATCCTTATGTCATTTCTATCTAGAATACTCACACTTGTATATTCTATCTATTGTTTCTTGATATCTAGAGTAGACTTTAATTAACGAATAGTTTGTGATATCTCATATACACTTATTCGAGCATGGCCATGCGTTTCTAGTCTCACTCAATCAAGTGGCCTGTGATATATTTCCTATTATGTAGGAAGGACATACAATCTTAATCACACAACCACTACATATATTGATATATATCATTGCAGTCTTTATAGAGCAACCAGTTACGGAGCTTGTTTAACTGCATCAAAACATACAACAATATATGTTGGGATAGTATTGATCTTAAGTATGAGGATCATACATATAGTTATCACCATGAGCAATGTTATGACTGTCACATAATAATCCAAGACATATGCTCATGGTGGGTCAATCCAATACATTGTTCTCTAACATTATAATCATGTATCAATTCTGACATCTCTATGTCAATGGCAACTCGTTGTCATCAATCAATAACATGTTACTCTTAAGCGTATTATTATTGTCCATGCCTATAATAATACTTGACTAGGGATCTTTTAATAATAACAATTATGTCATTACATGAACTTTATTATCTTACAGTTTATGTTAAACGCATATATAACTGAAAATAATTGCGGCAATGCCTTTATTCAATAGAATCGATAAATAAAAGTATTATTACAATCCATATGATGGTCTTTAGGCATACTCTAACAGTTGTACACATAAACTGTGCAACTAATGCTGCCTTCAACTTAAAATTGCAGTCCCCCCAACCCCACCTCCCAAAGGGGGGAAAAACACAATCATAATAATAGTTAACATTCACAAAAGCCAGAATTTGCATAATTTTTACTTGACAAACTGCCTACTTGTCAATATATTCAATTAGGGCATATCTAACAAACATGATATAACCCCGTACATAAGATAACCGGGTGCTATCAGTTGATGGAACAAGGGGGATTTCACGTCTAATTGAACATTAAGATACTAGAAATTCCTTAGGTTTTTCCAACTCTAGGAACAAGTTAACAATGAACAACAATTTAACTCATGAAGTGTAGTAAGATCGTACAGTGTTACATAACAGTAGTACTATAACGCATTTGAACCTACCAGTAAACAGCTTCGCTTCCCACTTGAGCAAGAATTTGGTGTAAATATAACCATCTGTTTGTTGTTCTGGAAATTAACTGCGTAGATTGAAAGGCGAAAATTGAAAATAGAAATCCCATGTTTTAGCAAATACATAAAGAAATATAAATTTACCTTTTGACAAACAGAATCGGAAGTTGCAGGAAAACCCCCAAAAACGAATCAAATCAATAGTTTTACTCCTTTAAGGTTGCATCGGAATAGGAGATTCTCGGAAAACCTTCACTGCAAATTTCAAACATTGGTTCAATGAGGGTGAATTTTTTCGCGGGGAGGATATAGTGAGAGGAATATAAAACCATTTTTTGGTTTATTACAAAACAATGAGTTTAGCACTAAATGGTTTAAATTCAAACGCTGCGTTTCAAAACTTTGAATGGCCATAACTTCGCCTACGATGGTCCGATTGAGTTGATTGTTTTTTGAATCTATGTATTTTTTTAGATCTGCATACTGGCAAGGATTCGAAGGCGCCTTATCTCAATTTTCGTTCTGAAACGCTTTATTTTAGTTTTTAATTTTAAATTTTTTGATATTTTTTAATAATTTTAAATCTTTCGGTCCAATTTTTTCCACCTTATCGGACGTAAAAACTTATTTTCTTTGCATCAAATTATGTCTTTCCCCACTGATTCTGCCAAGCCCGTTCCCTTGGTTGTGGTTTCGCTAGATAGTAGACAGGGACAGTGAGAATCTCGTTAATCCATTCATGTGTGTCACTAATTAGATGACGAGGCATTTTGTTACCTTAAGAGAGTCATAGTTACTCCCTCCGTTTACCAGCGCTTGGTTGAATTTCTTCACTTTGACATTCAGGGCACTGGGAAGAAATCACATTGAGTGAGCATCCGCAGGACCATCACAATGCTCTGTTTTAATTAAATAGTCGGATTCCGCTTGTCCGTACCAGTTCTGAGTAGAGTGTTCATCGCTCGGAGAAAGCCCCTGAAGGAGCCGTTCCTAGTCCATCCCCCGATTGGCACGCAGTAACCCGCTCTCGCCGTGGGAACAGCTTGAGCAATGCACCGACAGCCGACAGGTTCAGGACTGAGACCCTCGTGTCCATCCCTCATAGCCAATCCTTTTCTCGAGGTTGCGGATCCATTTTGCCAACTTCCTTTGCCTATGTTGTTCACCTTGGAGATCTGATGCGGTTATGAGTACGACCAGGTGCGGATAACACTCGGTCCTCTGGATTTTAAAGGGTCGTGGGTGCGGTGCTCTTCTAACTACTGGACCCTACCTCCGTCTGAGTTGTTTCTAGGGTAGGCAGGCCGTTAAACAGAAAAGATAACTCCTTCGCGAGGCCCTCAACAATGTCTCTGGACTCCCAAATGTTACCATCATCCGTCATATTCAGGTTCAAGAATTTTAATCTGATTCCCTTTCGAAGCTTGCGTGGAACACACTATCGGACGGGCTTCGCCCGTCTCTTAGGATCGACTAACCCATCTGCAAGTGTCGTTCAAATTGAACCTTTCCCCTATTTGGCCTTCAAAGTTCTCATTTGAATATTTGCTACTACCACCATGATCTGTACTACGGCCGCTCTGCCCAGTGTCACGCCCCAGGTTTTACGGCGACCGCCGCGCCCTCATACTCATAGGGGCCTGGTCCTTGCCTCGAAGGCAGGGTACAGGTCACACGCTTAAGTGTCATCCATTTTTTAGGCTAGTTGATCCAGTAGGTGAGTTGTCACACTCTCCTAAGCGAATTTCGACTTCCATGACCACCATCCTACTCTCTTAATCGACTAACACCCTTTGTGGGTTCTAGTTAGCACGTAGTTGGGCATCGTAACCTGGATTTCAGTTCATCATGCATCATCATTTCTGCCCACTTAGAGCTCTTAATTCTATGGCACAGCTAAATGAAGCAGTCGTGTCGTCCTGCCTATTTAAAGTTTAAGAATAGGTCGAGGGCGTTGTAACCCTGATACCTCTAATCATTACCTTTACCTGATAGAACTCGCTAAGGGATCCAACTATCCTGAGGGAAACTTCGGAGGGAACTATCTACTAGACGGTTTGATTAGTCTTTCGCCTCTATACCCAAGTCAGACGAACGATTTGCACATTAGTACCACTGCGGGCCTCCACCAAAGTTTCCTCTGGCTTCGCCCCACTCAAGCATAGTTCACCATCTTTTGAGTCCCGAAAAGCATACTCTCACTCGAACCCTTCTCAAAAGATCAAGGTCGGTTGGCGGTGCACCCATGAAGGATCTCGCTAATAAGCTTCATTATGCCTTACGTTTTTTTCTGCCCGTTGACTTGCACACATGTCAGACTCCTTGGTCCGTGTTTTAAGATGGGTTAGATGGAGAGCCCGTAGGTTGACTCCCTGAGCACACTTATGCTGAAACACACTGAGACGACACGTATCGGGTTCCAAGATCGAGGTGACGACGTCTCCACAGGCATATCAAAGGCCCGTGCTTGGGTCCCTACTACGATCCACGTCGATCCACATCCCGAGTAGATCGGCATACTAGTTATCGCTGTTCCACATCCAACCGGGCCGCATCACCGGCCCCCATCTACTTCTCTCCTGACAATTTCAACCACTCTTTGACACTCTTTTCAAAGTCCTTTTCATCTTTCCCTCATTGTTCTTGCTCGCTATCGGTCTCTCACCGTATTTAGCTTTGGATAGAATTTACCGCTCGATTAGGGTTGTATTCCTAAATAATCTTACTCATAGATAACGCCTCGTGGTACTACAGGGTCAGGCAAGACGGGCTCTCACCCTCTACGGTGCCCCTTTTAAGGGGACTTGGGCTCAGTCCGTCATTGAGGACGCTTCTCCAAACTGCAATTCAGATGTCGATGGTGACAAATTATCAAGATGGGCTCTTCCCGGTTCGCTCAGCATTACTAAAGGAATCCTTGTAAGTTTGTTTTCCTCCACTTATTGATATGCTTAAATTCAACGGGTATTCCCGCCTGACCTATGGTCACGATGTGAGCAATACAAGTGCGAAGCTATTCGGTTTAGAGAGTCTAGATCGACGAGAGTGCATGACTCAAAATGAGATTGCTCAAGGCATTACCACCGATCGTCATGGCATATGACGTCGTGTAATCAATTATAGTCAAACCGTGAGCAGTTTGCGCACTTGAGGCTAATTTACGCCCACACCTTGACCAATACCCTATGATTTGGGTTAGGATGGGGCAACAATGCATGACACCTAGGGAGACATGACCTCAGCCTAACGGCTTGGGACAAACATGCGTTCAAAGACTCGATGGTTCTCGGTATTCTACAATTCACACCAAGTATAGTATTTCGCTACTTTCTTCATTGATGCGAGAGACGAGATATCTGTTGTTGAGAGTCATTTTTTTTCTCATGACAAAGTTATTGTATCTATGTCGCACACACACCAAGAACAGGGCGAGGACAATATACAACCGCCGTTTGATTCCAATTCCTAGGTGCGATTCAAAATGAGGGTTATTCAGTTTACCTCAGAGACACCGGGTCGTGCCACCCAATAGTTCAAAGTGCATACCGGAGCAAGCGATCCTAGTGCTCCGAGACATGGAGGGGTCAAGGGGCAATGACACAACCAAGTCACCTCCAGGTGTTGTTTGATAACGTGTTCGCGGGTTGTTCTGCTAGGTAGGTTCAACTACGGAAACATTGTTACTACTTCTTATTCCTCTAAATGATAAGGTTCAATGGAATTCTCGCGATGTCACTGGTAGCGAACCACCTACGTCGCCGCAATCCAAGCACTTCACCGGATCATTCAATTGGTAGGAGCAACGGGCGGTGTGTACAAAGGGCAGGGACGTAGTCAACACAAGCTGATAACTCGTGCTTACTATAAATTCCTCATTGAAGACCAACAATTGCAATGATCTATCCCCATCATGATGAGATTTCAAAGATTACCTGGGCTTGTCAGCTAAGGCTATAGACTCGTTGAATACATCAGTGCAGCGCGCGTATAGCCCAGAACATCTAAGGGCATCACAGACCTGTTATTGCCTCAAACTTTGTTGGCCTAAGTGGCCATAGTCCCTCTAAGAAGCTAGCCACGGAGGATCACCTCCATATAACTAGTTAGCAGGATGAGGTCTCGTTCGTTAACGGAATTAACTAGACAAATCGCTCTACTAACTAAGAATGGCCTTGCACCACCACCCATAGAATCAAGAAAGAGCTTTCAGTATATGAATCCTTACTATGTCTGAACCTAGTAAGTTTCCCCGTGTTGATTCAAATTAACCAGAAGGCTCCACTCCTGGTGGTGCGCTTCTATCAATTCCTTTAAGTTTCAGCCTTGCGACCATACTCCCCCTGAAACCCAAAGACTTTGATTTTTCATAAGGTGTCGGTGGAGTCCTAAAAGCAACATCTGTCGATCCCTGGTTGGCATCGTTTATGGTTGAGACTATGACGATATATGATCATGTTCGAGCCCCCAACTTTCATTCTTGGTTAATGAAAACATCAATGGAAAATGCTTTCGCAGTTGTTCGTCTTTTATAAATCCAATAATTTTAATTATGACTATGAAATACGAATGCCCTCGACTGTCCCTGTTAATCATTACTCTGATCTTGAAGGCCAACACAATAGGATCGAAATCTTGTGATGTTATCAAATACTAATGTATACAAGCGTTAGCATGTTTTGAGCACTCTAATTTCTTCAAAGTAACAGCGCTGGAGGAATGACCAGGCCAATCAAGGCCAAGAGCGCATCGCCGGCAGTAGGGATGAACAGACCGATACTCATCGTGAGGCATACCGACCGACCCACCCTACGTCCAACAACGAGCTTTTTAACTGCAACAACTTAAATATACGCTATTGAAGCTGGAATTACCGCGGCTACTGGCACCAGACATGCCCTCCAATGGATCCTCGTTAAGGGATTTAGATTGTACTGATTCCAATTATCAGACTCGTAGAGCCCGATATTGTTATTTATTATCACTACCTCCTCGTCTCAAGATTGGGTAATTTGCCAGCCTGCTTCCTTCCTTGGATGTGGTAGCCATTTTCAGGCTCTCTGTCTGGAATCGAACCCTAATTCTCCCTCACCTTTCACCACCATAGTAGGTCACTATCCTACCATCGAAAGTTTATACGACAGAAATTTGAATTATGTAGCACGGATACTGTCGACACACATAACCATATCACCACACATATGCCCATTACGTAAGAGTAGTAGCATCCATGACCATCGATCCACAATACACACGACCAATGACTTGGCTGAGGAGCGGAGGAAACAATGAACTAGGGCACACCAAAACCACTTGGCACGAAAACTAACAGAGGCAAGTATACCTAGCAATTTCCAATCTCGTAGGCAACCAATAGTAATAAGATGTTTTGGTTCAAATAGTTTACGGCTTTTTGCGGAGCTTTTTTTTTTTGGTATGGCCTTTTTTAAGTTAAAGGGAAAGGGTTGTCCTTTTTCCTGGGAGTAGAGAAGGGTTTTTTTGAAGGAGTTCTTTAAGTTTGAGTGGAGGGAAAGGCTGGCCTATTGCTTTGATGAGGGGTGGGCTTGCAGCATAACCCGCTTGGGGCTTCAATCTAGTCTGATACGTACCCCTGAATGTATTATCTCTCTCCCCCAATAGGTCGTTGCCATTAAAAGACTTGGTAATGGGTTACAAATGTCTCGGCAAGTAACACATATCCAATAGAGCACGCAAACTAAACAAAAGTGATGAGCGGTTATCGAGTTTGGCCGGACATGGAAGGACAATGACTAATGCGCATGTAGGTGCCACACCACTTTGAGTTGATACGCACCGACCATTCACACGATCATGTCCTTCCGGCAACCATGTTCGAATAGCCCCACCAGTGATGGGGGCAAACATGTGCTAGTGCTAGGCACTGCCTCGCCCCCATGGGGTGCGGGGGTGGGATGGGGTACCAGGACATTACCCTCTAAAGAGCTAAAAAATTAGGCAAAATACTACCAATAGACATTGAAATGTCTGAAACAAGGACACTTCCTCCATCACCCTTCTTGTGGCCACCCAATGGCTTGTTTCCTGACCATGACGTGCATGGCTCCTGAATCCAAGTGCGTACCTACAAGTATTGTTCGTTGGTTTTACTCTTCATCGAGGCAATCATCGATGTCCCAATCGGCATTAGCGCTTTCAGAATTCCCTATTTCCATGGGGGAGGAAGTCAATTTCCATAATTGGAGTCTTATCTTGATTGAAGACCACAACTAATGTCTATTTTTTACTATTATTCATCGAGGCCATGCATAAATTTAAACTCATGGGACAGTAGTGCTTTTCGAATTATCCATTTCCACGGGGGAGGGGTGGGGCGTTTTCCATTGTTTGGGCCTTATCGGAGCTCCGATTGTGTCTCACTAGAGCATCGGTAGCACCATCAGGAACCTTTTCGGTGGTGAAGGGCACCGATGGCCGGTATGGGGTAATAGGTTACGTTGGGTCATGTTGTGGTCGTAATCCCAAGAGACCCTGTCGGGGCCTCAAGAATCATCCCCCTAAAAGAGCTAAAAAAACTTAGGCAAATGCTACTAGTAGACATTATAATGTCTGAAATGCGGACACTTCCTTTCCCACACCTGGGGGCCGTACGGCCTGGCCAACGCTGTGCGAGGCTCCCGTACCCAGCGCTCGATTCTGTGCAACACTCTTGCACCAATAGCATAGGGTTACAATGATTACCGAGGCACCCATCGGGGGTTATCGATTATGTCCGAGGCTCCCGTACCCAATGCTCAATTCTATGCGGAACTCTCGTACTAATAGCCTATGACTGTCGATGGTTACCGAGGCATCCGTTGGGGGTTCCTGATGGTAACCATAATCTCTCACCCAATGATCAATTATGTGCGACACTCCCACACCAATATCATGGGGTTGCCAATGGTGATCGAGGCTCCCACACTAACACTCAGTTCTGTGCAGAACTCCCAAACCAATGGTCTAGGGTTGCCAATGGTTTCTGAGATACTCGTCTGGGGTTTCCATGGGTGACCAAGACACCCGTCTGGGATACCAGATGGTGGCGAAACAATAACCTCCTCCTGTCAATGGTAACGGGGGCCACCCACCTGAGATTGTCGATGGTGACCGAGACTCACACAGATTGGGGCGTGATGGTGATCGACTCTTCCCCACCAAAGGGCATGCTTATTGCCTGATGTTGTGCGAGTCTCCAGGACCCATGGACGTGCTTCTTACCCGATGTTGTGCGAGCCTACCACACAAACATGCTTAGAACCGTCGATGGGGTTTTTTCAAGTACCATGACAAAATTTTCCTAACTCATTGAACTTATAGATGGAAGAAGATTAAAGTAGATGTGGTTTTGGATTAGAACCCTCGTGCCTTAGAAATGATGGAGGGTCCTCGTTCCCTCTTGTCGAACCCCTGGATTTCCATGGCTTTTTAATGAGGATATGAACGATGGGGGAAGGGACAAATCGAAGCGACAAAGAGTCGAATCTCAGTGGATCATGGTAGTAAGGCTACTCTGCCACTGACAATACCCCATCGCGTATTTAAGTCATCTGTAAAGGATTCTACCTGCCGCTTGGTAGAAATTACATTCCAGGGAGGCACCGCGACTTGTCTGATACGCGTGCAGCACCCACGACATGAGCCCTTGGGGGTCAACGCCCCTACTACGGGTCGGTAATCGGGCGACGGGCACATGAGTCACTTCTAGCTCAGATTCTGACTTAGAAGCGTTCTGTCATAATCCATCGCACGGTAGCTTCGCACCATTGGCTTTTCAACCAAGGGCGATGACCAATTGTGCGAATCAATGGTTCCTCTCATACTATGTTGAATTACTATTATGACGACCATCAGTAGGGTAAAACTAACATGTCTCACGATGGTCTAAACCCAACACTTGGTAATTGTGCTTCACAATGATAGGAAGAGCGGACATCGAAGGATCAAAAAGCAATGTCCCTATGAATGCTTGGCTACCACAAGCCAGTTATCCATGTGCTAACTTTTCTGACACCTCTAGCTTCAAATTTTGAAGGTCAAAGGATCAATAGGTCACGCTTTCATGGTTCATATTTATACTGGAAATCAGAATAAAACGAGCTTTTACCCTTTTCCACATGAGATTTGTGTTCTCTTTGAGATTATCTTAGGACAACAGCATTATCTTTTAACAGATGTGTCACCCCAGCCAAACTCCCCACCTGATAATGTCTTCGCCCAGATCGACCAACAAAAGTCAGCCTTGGGTCCAAAAAGAGGGGTCGTTCCTTACTTCCAATTCACTGAATAAGTAAGATAACATTAATAGTAGTGTTATTTCAATTTATCCCTAGAGCTCCCACTTATCCTACACCTCTCAAGTCATTTCACAAAGTCAGACTAAAGTCAAGCTCAACAGGGTCTTCTTTCCCCGCTGATTCTGCCAAACTCGTTCCCTTGGATGTGGTTTCACTGGATAATAGGCAGGGACAGTGGGAATCTCGTTAATCCTTTAATGAATTCCACTAATTAGATGACAAGGCATTTGGTTACCTTAAGAGAGTCATAGTTACTCCCGCCTTTTACCTGCGCTTGGTTGAATTTTTTCACTTTGACATTCATAGCACTGGGCAGAATCACATTGCGTGAGCATCCGCAGAGACCATCACAATGCTTTGTTTTAATTAAATAATTATATTAGCCTAGTCCGTACCAATTCTGAGTTGACTATTCGTTTCCCGAGGAAGAACACCGAAGGAGCCGTTCCCAGTCCGTCCCCTGATCAGCACGCGATGACCCGCTTTCGCTGCGGGAATAGTTTCAGCAATGCACCGGCAGCCAACGAGTTCGGGACTGGGACCCCCGTGCCCAACCCTTAGAACCAATCCTCTTCCCAGGATGTGGATCCATTTTGCTGACTTCCCTTGCCTACATTGTTCCATCGACAAGAGGTTGTTCACCGTGGAGACCTGATGCGGTTATGAGTATGATCGAGCGCGGATGATACTCGGCCTTTCGACCGCTGGAGCCTACCTCCGATTGAGCCATTTCTAGGGTGGACAGGCAGTTAAACAGAAAAGATAACTCTTCCCGAGGCCCCCTCCGACATCTTCAGACTCTTTAATGTTACTGTCAGCCGTCGTGTCCCGATTTAGGAACTTTAACTCGATCCTCTTTCGAAGCTCACACGGAACGTGCTATCGGACGTGTTTCCCCCATCTCTTAGGATCGACTAACCCATGTGCAAGTGTCGTTCATATGGAACCTTTCCCTTTTTTGGCCTTCAAAGTTTTCATTTGAATATTTGGTACTACCACCGAGATCTGTACTGACAGATGCTCTGCTAGGGCTCACGTACCAGGTTTTACAGCGACCGCTGCACCCTCATACTCATCAAGGCCTTCCCTTTACCCCAACGATCAGATATAAGTCCCGTGCTTAAGCGCTATCCATTTTTGGGGCTACTTGATTCGGTAGGTGAGTTTTTACACACTCCTTAGTGGATTTCAACTTCCATGACCACCTTCCTGCTATCTTAATTGACCAATACCCTTTGGGGGTTATAGGTTAGCGTGTAGTTGGGCTCAATAACCTTGCTTTCGGTTCATCTAGTATCGCCAGTTCTGCTTACAAAAATGGTCTACTTGGAGCTCTCGATTCCATGAAATGGCTCAATGAAGCAGTCGTACCATCCAATCTATTTAAAGTTTGAGAATAGATCGAGGGCATTGGGCCCCCATTGCCTCTAATCATTGGCTTTACCTGATAGAACTCGTAAAGGGCTATAACTATCCTGAGGGAAACTTTGGAGGGAACTAGCTACTAGATGGTTTGATTAGTCTTTCACCCCTATACCCAAGTCAGACGAATGATTTGCACGTCAGAATCGTTGCGGGCCTTCACCAGTTTCCACTGGCTTCGCCATACTCAGTCATATTTTACCATCTTTCGGGTCCCGATAGGCATGTTCTCACTCGGCCCTTCTGAGAATATCAACTTCAGTCGGCAGTGCACCCGTGACGGATTCTGCTAATTAGCTTCCTTGAGCCTTACAGGGTTTTTGCCTATTGAATCGTACACATGTTAGACTCCTTGGTTTGTGTTGCAAGAAGGGTCGGATGGGGAGCTCGCAGGCGAAGCCCTGAGTAGGCTTATGCCGAAACGAGCCAAGACGGTGAGTGTTAGGTTCCATAATCGAGGTAACGACTTCTCTGTAGCGTATAAATGGCCCGTTCTTATGCCGCCACTACGATCCACGTCAATCCACGTCTCGAGCTGATCTCCGGACTGGTTGTCGTCATTCTACATCCGATCGGGGTGCATCATCGGCTTTTTTCCGCTTCTCTACTATAATTTCAAGCACTCTTTTGATAATTTCAAGCACTCTTTGACTCTCTTTTCAAAGTCCTTTTCATGTTTTCCTCGCGGTACTTGTTCGTTATCGGTCTCTCACCCGTATTTAGCCTTAGACGAATTTACCGCCTGAGTAAGGCATCATTCCCAAACAAAATGACTCGTAGACAGTGACTCGTGGTGCGACAGGGTCCGGGCGTGATGGGGCTTTCACATTCTATCACTAAGGATGCTTCTCCAGACTATAATTCAGACACCGAGGGCGACCGATTATAGAGTTGGGTTCTTCCCGGTTTGCTCGCTGTTACTGACAGAATCCTAGTAAGTTTGTTTTCCTCTTCTTATTGATATGCTTAAATTCAGCGGGTAATCCCGCCTGACCTGGGGTCATAATGCAAGCATCACAAATACGATACCAAGAGGATCAGAGAGTCCAAATTAATGAGCGTGCATGACAAAATGAGGTTACTCAAGGCATTACCACCGATCGTCATGACACCATGACGCCGTGTACTCAATTTTAGGCCAACTATGAGGTGTCTACGCACAGGAGTCCAATTTATGCCCACACCTCGACTGAACCCTATGGTTCAAGTTAGGATGGGGGCAACGATACGTGACACCCAGGTAGATGTGTCCTCATCCTAACGGTTTGAACGTAACTTGCATTCAAAGACTCGATGGTTCATGGGATTTATTCAATTCACACCAAGTATCATATTTCGCTACATTCTTCATCGATGCGAGAGCCGAGATATTCGTTACCGAGAAACATTTTTTTCACGACAAAGCAATCGTATATATAATGCACGCACACAGCAAAGGGGCAAGGACAAGACATGATCACCTTTTTATTCCAATTCCTTGGCGCGATTTAGGCCTGGGGTTGTTCGTTTTGCCTAGGAGACACCGGGTCATACCGTTCAACAGCCCAAAGTGCGTGCCGGAGCAAGCGATCCCAGTACTCCAAGACATGGGAGGTCGAGGGGCAATGACGCAACAAGACCCCCTCCACTTGCTGTTCGATAATGTGTTCACGGGTTATTTTGCTAGGCTTCGACAATTATCCTTCTGCATGTTCATCTATGGAAACCTTGTTACGACTTGTTCCTCCTATAAATATTAAGGTTCAATGGACTTCTCGCAATGTCGTGGGTAGCGAACCACCCACGTCGCCGCAATGCACACACTTCCTAGGATCATTCAATCGGTAGAGCGAAGGGCGATGCGTACAAAGGGCTGGGACGTAGTCAACGCGAGTTGATAACTCGTGATTACTATAAATTCCTCGTTGAAGACCAACAATTGCAATGATCTATCCCCAACATGATAAAATTTCAAAGATTACGTGGGCCTGTCAACCAAGGCTATAGACTTGTTGAATATATTAGTATAGGGTGCGTGCGGCCCAGAACATCTAAGGGTATCACAGACCTGTTACTGCCTCAAACTTCCTTGGCCTAAGCGGCCATAGTCCCTCTAAAAAGCTAGCCATGAAGGATCACCTCCGTGTAGGTAGTTAGTAGGATGTGGTCTAGTTCATTAATGGAAGTAACCAAACAAATTACTCCATAAACTAAGAACGACTATGCACTACCACCCATAGAATCAATAAAGAGCTCTTAGTGTGTCAATCCTTACATTATCTGGACCTGATAAGCTTCCCCGTGTTAAGTTAAATAAAGCTGCAGGCTCAACTCTTGGTGGTTCCCTTCCGTCAATTCCTTTAAGTTTCATACTTGCGACCATACTCCCTCTATAACCCAAAGACTTTGATTTCTCATAAGGTATCGACGGAGTTCTAAAATAAACATCCAGTGATCCCTATCGGCATCTTTTATGGTTAAGACTAGGACGATATTTGATCGTCTTCTAGCCCCCAACTTTTGTTCTTGATTAACGAAAACATCATTGGAAAATGCTTTCGCAGTTGTCCTTCTTTCATAAATCAAAGAATTTCACCTCTGACTATGAAATAATAAAGCCCCTGACTGTCCCCGTAAATCATTACTCTGATCCCGAAGGCCAACACAATAGGATCGAAATCCTATGATATTATCCCATGTTAATGTATACAAGTGTAGGCCTACTTTGAGAACTCTAATTTCTTCAAAGTAACTGCGTCAAAGGAACGACCCGACCAATTAAGGCCAAGAGTGCATCGCCGACAGTAGGGATGAGCAGACCGTTGCTCACCGTGAGGCGGACCGATCGAGCCACCCCTAGGTCACAACTACGAGCTTTTTAACTGCAATAAATTAAATATATACTTTTAGAGATGGAATTATTACAATTGTTGGCACCAAACTTTCCCTCAAATTGATCCTAGTAGAGCCTAGTATTATTATTTATTGTCACTATCTCCCCGTGTCAGGATTGGGTAATTTGCGCTCCTGCTACCTTCCTTGGATATGGTAGTTATTTCTCAGGCTTCCTCTCCGGAATCGAACCCTAATTCTCTGTCACCCACCACCACCATAGTATGGAACTATCATACCATCGAAAGTTGATAGGGTAGAAATTTGAATGATGCGTCACCGGCAGAAAGGTCAAGCGATCCGTCGAGTTATCATGAATCATCATAGCAAAAGGCAAAACCCGCTCGACCATTTATCTAATAAATGCATCCCTTTCAAAAATCAGGGCTTGTTGCATGTATTAGCTCTAGAATTATAGTTATTTGAGTAGAAAATACCATCAAACAAATTATAACTGATTTAATGAGCCATTCGCAGTTTCACAGTCTGAATTAGTTCATACTTACACATGCATGGCTTAATATTTGAGACAAGCATATGTCTACTGGTAGGATCAACCAAGAAGCATTCCTTTGTGACGACGGGTACCGTATGGTCCTCAATCCAATGCCTTGGCGGAGGACAATGCCATAACAGGACACAAATATCATTCATATCGAGGGACAAAAATGCGTAGGCATCGAACAATGTGACCGAGGGACCCTGCGCTCACAAAATGTTTCGCATCTAAAAGAACGATCAAGCACCATGCACCGACGTGGCCGAGTATTCACAAAACGCACACACGGACACTGGGTACGACTTAAGTCCACCACGTAGGCACAATGTCACCTGATGGAAAATGGACGGTAAAACATCTAAAATTCCATTGATTTAGGTACACAACACAGGATCCCAATCGTACCCCTTGGGTTGAAGACTGGAAGAGGAGATATCGAAGAGGAGTGTGGCTCGATAGTTCGATGCATGTAGAACGGAGCCTACCGACGCAAATAACCATATCACCACTCACATGTCCATTGCGTAAGAGTAGTAGCATCCATACCCTCTGGTCCACAACACACATGACAAATGACTTAGCCTAGAGGCAGAGGAAACGAGGAAACTTCCTCCTAAAGAGATTAAAAAAATTAGGCAAAATACTACCAGTAGACACTGAAATATTTGAAACAATGACACTTCCTCCATCGTCCTTATTCTGGCCACCCAATGACCTATTTCCTGGCCATCTATCGAAGCCTCGGTCGCGGCATTAGTGCCTTCAGAATTCCCCATTTCTATAGGGGAGGGGAGGGTTATTTTTCATCGTCGAAGCCTTATCTCAGTTGGAGACTGTAACTAATATCTATTATTTTTCACTATTCATCAAGGCCATCCATCACTTTAAACTCTCGGGACACTAGTGCTTTTCAAATTCTCCATTTCCATGGGGGAAGAGATGGGCATTTTCTATTGTTTGGACTATATCAGAGCTCTGATTGTGTCTCACCGGAGCGTCGTCGAAGCACTACCGGGAACCTTGTCGGTGGTGGGGGCTCTAGTGGTCTGTATTGGGTTGTGAGTAGCGTCGAGCCATGTTGTGGTCGCAACTCCAAGGGACCCAGTCGGGGCCTCAAGTACCATCCCCCCTAAAGAGCTAAAAAAACTTAGGCAAAATTCTACTAGTAAACATTGTAGGTCTGAAATGCAGAAACTTCCTTCCCCACGCACCTGGGGGCCGTGCAGCCTACCCGACGTTGTGCAAGGCTCCCGTATGAGCGTTCAGTTCTGAATGGCATACCCACGCCAATGGCATGTGGTTACCGATCGTTGTTGAGGCACTAATAGGTGGTTGTTGATTATCACTGAGGATCCCATACCCAATGCTAGATTCTATGCGATAATCTCACGCCAATGGTCTGGGGTTGCTGATGGTTGTTGAGGCACCCGTTGGGGGTTATCGATGATGAACGTGGCTCCCAAGCAACGCTCGGTCATGTGCGGTACTCCCACACCAATGGCGTGGGGTTATCGAGGCACCCGTCGATGGTGACCAAGTCTTCCGTACCAATACTTAGTTCTTTGTGAAAATCCCACACCAATTGCCTGGGGTTGTAGATGGTTTCCGAGGCACCCGTCTAGGTTGTCCATGGTGATTGAGACACCCGTCTGGGATACCAGATAGTGGTGAAACAGCAGCCTGCTCCTGGCGATTGTTACCGAGCCCACCTGCTTGGGATTTCGATAGTGACCGAGCCTCATGCATATGGGGGCCTGATCGTGATAAACTCTCTGCACCAAAGGGTGTGCTTACTACCCGATGTTGTGCGAGCCTACCTCACAAACATACATAGAACTGTCGATGGGGTTTTCTTTAAGTATTGTGATTAAATTTTCCTATGTCATGGAACTTATAGATCGCAGAAGAATAAAGTAGATATGGTATTGGATTAGAACCCTCATGCCTTAAGAACGATGGAGGGTCCCCGTTCCCTCTCGTCAAACTCCTGGATTTTCACAACTTTTTAATGAGGATACGAATGATGGGGGAAGGACGAATCGAAGTAACAAAGGGTTGAATCGAAGTGACAAAGGGCTGAAAAGACCACTTTTCCACTTACAATACCCCGTCACATATTTGTCGTTTGTAAAGGATTATACCCGCCTCTCGGTGAAAATTATGTTCCATGGAGGCACGCACGACTTGTATGACACGCGTGCTGCACCCATGACATATGCCCTTGGGGACCGGGGGCCCTACTGCAGGTTGAAAATCGGGCGATGGGAGCATGCATCGCTTCTAGCCGAATTCTGACTTAGAGACGTTCAGTTATAATATAACGATTTATGTTCTAATGGATCGATAGGCCATGCTTTCACGGATTGTATTCTTACTGGAAATCAGAATCAGACGAGCTTTTACCCTTTTGTTCCACACGAGATTTATATTCTCGTTGAGCTCATCTTAGGACACCTGTGTCACCCAAGCCAAACTCCCCACCTGACAATGTTTTTCGCCTGGATCGACCGATAGAAGTCTACCTTGTGTCCAAAAAGAGGGGTCTTGGCCCGATTTCGATTCATGGAATAAGTAAAGTAATATTTAAAATTAGTGGTATTTCAATTTCGCCCGAGAGCTCCCACTTATCATACACCTCTCAAGTTATTTCACAAAGTCAGACTAGAGTCAAGTTCAACATGGTCTTCTTTCCCCGCTGATTTTGTCAAGTTCGTTCCCTTGGTTGTGGTTTCACTGGATAGTAGACATGGACAGTGGGAATTTCATTAATCCATTAATGTGAGTCACTAATTAGATGACAAGGCATTTGGATACCTTAAGAGTGTCATAGTTACTCCCGCCGTTTACCCATGTTTGGCTGAATTTCTTCACTTTGTTATTAAGAGCACTGGGTAGAAATCACATTGCATGAGCATCACAGGGAGCATCGTAATGCTTTGTTTTAATTAAACAGTTGGATTCCCCTTGTCTATACCAGTTATGAGTCGACTATTCATCGCTCGATGAAGGCCCTCGAAGGAGCCGTTCCCAGTCCGTCCCCCGGCCGACAAGTGGTGATCCGCTTTCACCGTGGGAGTAGCTTGAAAAGTACACCGAAAACTGACGGGTTCAAGACTAAGACCCCCTGCTCATCCCTTAGAGCCAATCCTTTTCCCGAGGTTATGGATTAATTTTGCTGACTTCCCTTGGCCACATTATTCCATCGATCGGAGGCTGTTCACCTTGGAGACCTAATGCGGATATGAATACGACCGGGCGCAGACAACACTCGGTCCTTTGGATTTTCAAGGGTTTCCGGGAGCGCACCGGATACCACACGACTGTTAGAGTATGCAAAAAGACTAATCATATGATGATTGTAATAATATATTTATTTACCGATTTTATTGAATAAAGGTAGTGCCACTATTATTTTCTGTTATATGTATGTGTTTAACATAAGCTGAAAGATTATAAAGTCCATATAATAACATTATTAAAAGATCCATAGTCAAGTATTGTTATGAGCATGGACAATAATAATACACTTAAGGCTAACATGTTATGATTCATGAGAAGGATTTGTCATTGACATACAGATGTCAAAATTCATACATGATTATATTGTTAGAGAACAATGTATTGGATTGACCTATCATGACCATATTCTTAGATTATTATGTAACGGTCATAACATTGCTCATGTTGATGACTATATGTATGATCTTCAGACTTGAGATAAATGTCATCCCAACATATACTATTGTATGTTTTGATACAGTTAAACATGCTCCGTAACTGGTTGCACTATAAAGACTGATATTGAATATATCTCAATATATGTAGTGGGGTGTGTATGATTAAGATAGTATTTTTCCTTCCTACATAATAGAAATATATCACAGGCCACTTGATTGAGTGAAACTAGAAATACATGGCCATGCTCGAATAAGTTGATATGTGATATCACAAATTATTCATTAATTATGGTCTACTCTATATATCAAGAAACAATATATGGGCTATACAAGTGTGACTATTCTAAGACTTGTGCCTATTCTAGATATAAAGGACAAAATGATGTAATGCATAAAAGAATTAATCACGAAGATGATATGTCGAATCATAATTTCTTGTAACTTAGTTGACAATGATATATTGCTAGATATCACTCATTGTATGTAATATTAGAATTGTTCTAATAATTACTACTATCGTTACAAGAACCTACAGGGTCACACCCTAGGATTGAAATGAGAAAAGATGTACAATTTGTTGTATGTTACTAAAATACATCTAGAGTTAATATATGTATATTTGATATACATATGATTTTAATTATATCAAATATAGTAAGTAAACATTAAAATAATGTAATTTTGATTTCAACTCTTTTAATTGATATTTAATTTGGAATAATTAAATAATATTTTAAATAAACATTAAAGATTGTAATTCAAATTATAAGTCTTTAATGTATATTTAATTTGAATTAATTAAATAAGAAATTTATTAATTTGAAATAAATTAAAAACCCTAAGGGTTAGGGTAACTGATATATTTAAGTGAAGTAAGGTCTAGCAGCCGACTACTTCAGTCGTTTTTCTCAAAACCAATTTTGGGAAAAGAAAATTTTGCTCTCAATCGGGTGAAATAAGTAGAGGCCGAGACGTGTTTTTGTGGAGGCTTACGGTTCGAACCGTTCGTGATCGCCACTTCTCTCTGTTATCTTGGTTGTTTTTTAAAGAACCCATTGTAAGCATTCACATCATTTCCTCCCGATTTCGATTTTACGTACTAAGATCGCTGGTGAGACCATCGAGTTTTATTTCCGTTACGCCGTGGGGTGCACTGTTGGTCCCAATAGTGGTATCAGAGCCACTTTTACGATCCAAATTTTGGTTAAATTCTTGATTGATGTATGAGATGCATGTTCTCGTTTTATCATTTTCGGCAAATTTGAATTATATCATTATTCGAATCGATAACCAAAACTATTAATATGTTAATCTATTTTTAAATCTATTTGTTGCTGCAAGGATTTTACGAAATCCATTTGTCAATTGTTGACATGATGATATGTGGGAGTGCGATAGTAGATCGTGTTTGGTAGTGAAACAATGGTTGTTCCAATGCAGAAAACCTTCAGGATTAAAAATCCAAAAAGCGCGATTATGTTGATAAGTGTTATCAAATCATGATGTTTTTCTATATAAATAGAAGTACTATTTGTCAAAAAATCTCATATTAATATTTTAACAAAGGCGTAACAACGTGTATATTTATATATATATGATATGTTTGTTTTGCACGGTGTTTGACATGAATGGTTATAGCCCTTGTTCAAGTTACAATGGTTTAATTTGAAATACGGTCTGCGAGCCGTGCCTCTCTATATCTCAGTTGTATTATCTTCTCATCTTACTCCCTCGTATGTAAAACAAGTTTCTTTTAAAATTGTAATCCTATAAAGATTCACAAGGAGCAGAAGAATGGAGAGAAGATACCTAGAGAGTAGTATTAGGCTTTAGGGTTTTTTTGGTTCTCTCATTGGCTTGGGATGGACCACCTTAGTCATTGTTTTTGGGCGATACCCATTGTATCTTATTTATTGCTATATATGTTATGTATGCAATACATCAAATGATAAAATAAGAATAAATATTGATGAGATCAATAAGGGCCTAATATTGAAACAAACAATGATGATATAATTACGCAAATTCCTCTTTATAATCTAAGTTAACTTAACCGTCCAATAATTACCCTCATTAAGGCTTTGATCGATATTGTGTGGGCTTTACCAAAGCATTGGCACATAAATCTATCTTTTTTAAACGCAAAGAATAAGCAAGTGATATTCACCGGTTGAGATATTGATAATAACTTAGTTAGGTTATTCTAATAGGATTAGAAACCTAGAGGTTAAATATTTGGATAAGTCATAAGATGACTTGAACAAGAGTTGTTCACCAAAAGGAGGAGTTACATGAGATGTAACTAGTAAAGTGTTACTTACCTAAATAATCACTATCCTAAAAGAAAAATCAAAGCTAATTTAGGAAGATGATTTAGGAAATTGATGTATTATGGATCCTCACCCAGTAGAAAAATTTTCGTTGAATTTTTCCGAAATTAAAACATACAAAGTTTTTCAATTTTGAATAAAATATTGGGAGTAATTTGTAAATAAAGAGCTATTTATAAATTTGAATTCGATAAATTTACTTACCTTAATATTTCTATTATTATAGATTTAATGGCAAACAACATGACTGGTTTTGTAATTTGAGAATTGTTCTCAAACAGGAAATGAAGGAATATGTCATTGAAGAACCTGTTCCTGATGAACCGGTAGCTAATGCTTCAAGAGCTGACAAAGAAAAATTCAAGAAACATATGGATGATATGTTAGATGTTGGATGTCTAATGCTTGCCACCATGACTCATGAGCTTCAGAAGCAACGTGAGGACATGGTTGTAATGAGATGATTCAAAATCTCAAAGAAATATATAAACTGAAAGCACATCAAGAAAAAATATGAGACCTCTAAAGCTCTATTTCAATGCAAAATGGCAGAGGTAACTCCTGCAGGAGCTCATGTCACCAAGATGATGGGTTACATCCAAATATTGGAAAAGTTGAGATTTATTTCAACATGAATGAAATTAAAAGAATTTGCCACAGTTATTTCGTATGTTATGAACTGTTGAAAGTAACTTGAAAATGGTTGGACTTAAGCCCATTCTGATAGTCCACAAGGACAAAGGAAAGGGAAATAAAAAGGTAGCGGAAAAGTCTAAGGGCAATGGTAAGGCCCAACCGAAATAAAAAAATGCATTGAAACCCAAAGTGGGAATTAGCAAGGGAGGAAAATATTTCCATTGCGATAAGACTGAACACTGGAAGAGAAACTGCCATGTTTACCTTGAAGAGGTCACGAAGGCAAAAGAAAATAGAACGTTTGTTTCAAGCATTTATATTATTGATGTTAATTTGTCAACATCTACTTCTTGGGTATTAGATATCGGTTGTGGTTCTCATATTTGTACTTCTGTACAGGGGACTGCAAAAGAGAAGGAATATGGCTAAAAGAGACGTACAACTATAAGTGGGAAATGGAACAAGAGTTTCTTTATTAGCTATAGGGACATATGTTTTATCTTTTCCTAGTGAACTTGATTTAAATTTAGAGGATTGTTATTTTGTGCCTAGTTTGACTAAGAACATTATTTCTATTTCTTGTTTAGACAAGATTGGTTTTGAGATTATTATTAAGAATAATTGTTGTTCTTTTTATCTCGATAATGTTTTCATGGTTCAGTACAATTGGTTAATGGTCTCTATATTTTGGATAAAGAAAACACCATTTATAACATATATACTAAGAGATCAAAAACAAATGACTCGAATCAAACTTATCTTTGGCATTGTCGTTTAGGCCATATAAGTGAGAAACGCATATCAAAACTCCATAAAGATGGATTCTAAGATTCATTTGTTTTCAAACAATATGATGTATGCGAATCTTGCTTGTTGGAAAAAATTACTAAAGCTCCTTTTAATAGTTAAGGTGAGCGAGCAAGCGATTTATTGGGGTTAATGCATAGTGATGTATGTGGACTAATGAATACACGAGCCAAAGGTGGATTCCATTACTTCATTACTTTCACCAATTACTTCAGTCGGTATGGGTATATATTTAGCTTATGCGCCATAAATCTGAAGCCCTTGAAAAGTTTAAGGAATTTAAAGATGAAGTACTAAATCAATTAGGTAAGAGTATTAAGGCACTTCGATCAGATCAAGGTGGAGAATACATAAGCATAGAGTTTGATGAACTCCTGAAATAATGTGAGATTGTCTTACTGCTTACACCACCTGGTACAACACAGTGGAATGAAGTTTCTGAAAGAAGGAATCAAACACTGTTAAACATGGTTCGATCTATGATGAGTCATAGTGATCTTCCGACTTCTTTTTTAGGACATAAATTGAAACAACCACTTTCACACTAAATCGTGTTCTATCTAAATCGGTTCAAAATACACCATACGAGATATGGACTGGGAAGCATCATAGTATGTATTTTATGAAGATTTAGGGTTGTGAGGCTTATATAAAACATCAAATGACTACAAAGCTCGAACCTAAATCTCATAAGTATATATTTTTTGGATATCTTAAAGAAACTAAGGGATACTATTTCTTAAATCCTAACGAGAACAAAGTGTTTGTTGCTCTAACAGAAGTTTTTATCAAAAGAGTATTTCTTTCAAAGAAAGGGAAGGGTAGAAATATTGAACTTGGAGAAGTTCAAGAACAACAGATCAATGAACATGAATTTGAGCATGTTTCACAAGTTGTTGAGCAACATTCAACAAATTTAGAAACACAACCACTGCGCAGATCCACAAGAGAACGCCGTGCACCTGAGAGATTTAGATTTCTCGTTACTACATATGAAGATGTTCTTCTTATGGATCAAGATGAGCCCAGGACTTATCAAGAGGAAATGTCTAGCCCAGACTCTGAGAAATGGCTTGAAGCCATAAGATATGAGATGGATTCCATGTCAGTAAACCAAGTATGGACTTTGGTTGAACCACCTAAAGGGGTCAAACCTATAGGGTGTAAATGGGTTTTTAAGAAGAAAACTGACATGAATGGTAATGTACAAATATACAAAGGGCGATTAGTCGCTAAAGGTTTTTGACAAGTTCATGGTGTAGACTATGACGAAACATTCTTCCCTGTAGCTATGTTTAAATCCATCCAGATCTTGCTTGTAATAGTTGCATTTCATGATTATGAAATCAGGCAAATGGATTTTAAAGCCGCTTTTCTTAATGGAAAACACGAAGAGGATGTGTATATGACACAACCAGAAGGTTTTATCATTCCAGTAAATGCTTGAAAGGTTTGTAAGCTATAGAGGTCTATTTATGGACTAAATCAAGCTTCTCGAAGCTAGAATCTTCGTTTCAATGATGCAATCAAAAAGTTTGGTTTTATCAGAAATGAAGATGAGCATTATGTTTATAAGAAGGCTATTAAGAGCACTGTTTCTTTCCTAGTCTTGTGTGTAGACGACATACTCATCATAGGAAATGATGTACCTACTTTACAGTTTGTTAAGACTTGGTTAGGTAGTTGTTTTTCTATGAAATATTTGGGTGAGGCAGCGTATATCTTAGGAGTTAAAATCTATAGAGATAGATCAAAACGACTTCTAGGTATGAGTCAAAGTACATATATAGATAAAGTGCTGAAAAGGTTCAGTATGGAAGAATCCAAGAAAGTATTTTTTTCCTATGAGACATGGCTTTTCTCTTTCGAATGAAATGTTTCCTTCAACTCCACAAGAAAGAGAATGGATGAATAAGATTCCATATGCTTTGGCTATTGGTTTTATCATGTATGCCATGATATGTACTCGACCAAATGTATCGTATGCTTTAAGCATGACGAGTCAGTATTAAGAAAACCCTAGTGAAAATCACTAGCACTAAAAGAAAAATACCCTTTAATGACGCGTATTGCGCGTCATCTATGGGTTCGGATGACACACAAATGCCTGTCGTTCAAGCCACCGACATGAATTTTTTATGACTCGCAATTGTGTGTCATAAATCTATGACGCGTATTTATGACGCGCATGTATGACTTACATTGCGCGTCATTGAAGCCCCCGTCATAAATTAAGATGACACACATTTGTGCGACATAAATTTTGGACACACATGTATGATTTACATTGTCTGTCATTGAAGCCCCCGTCATAAAATAAGATGACACCCATTTGTGCATCATAAATTTATGACATGCATGTATGACTTACATTGCGCGTCATTGAAGCCCTCGTCATAAATCTACTTGACATACATTTGTGTGTCATAAATTTATGACACACATATATGACTTACATTGAGTGTCATAGAAGTACACATCATTTAAAAAGACGACAAACGTTCGTGTGTTGTAATTGTATTTCGGAAATTATATATATATATATATATAGGTATATATATATATAATATATATATATATATATATATATATATATATATATATATATATTGTAGATTGACAAATAATCAAACTAAATCACATTGAATGCCTCATAATACTAAATCTATGTACCATATTATATATAAGCAATCCATTTGCATACAATATATTCACATTAAGTTATCAAAAATATTGTATTAATCATATGTCGATACAAAATATCAAGGCATAATAAAGTTTGCCACATAAGATACCCATTCTTTGCGAATATCATCAATGTCATCATCCGTATATTCTTATTTCCCATCGCCAACCTAAGTAAAAAATATGAAATAAGTATATAATTTATACTTATTTAAAGTGAAGTATATAATGAACTATTAAAGAGTACTAAAATGACCAATTTTACATATGCATTCTTTTAAGCATAATAACATTATGCAAAGTCATAAAATCAATAGCATTATAAAAAATTCGAACTTTGTTCACAACAATATCATCACAAACAATAACCACAAGAGAGTCCCTGTTACGTCTATAGTACTTGACAAAATCAAATTTTGGATTTTAAGTGCTAGTACGTGTCAAATGCTTTCACAACTCCACCGAACATTTCAAATTGTTCCTTTAGACATTTATTCATATATCGACAAATAGAATCGATTGCCACATGCTTAAAACATGTAATTATATTCAAGAATTCACTCATTACTTACAACAGAATCTATCAATATATAGAAGCAAATAACAAGAAGTTTACCATTAATGTAGCTACCAAGTCAAGGCCCTTCTCCTTTGCAAATGTGCAAGCAGAATCCTTAGCTATGGTTTTAGAGACTACATAACATAGATGAATTAAAAAAAAAGACATTCAGAAATAATACCCTTTTATTATAAAAGAAACAGTTTGATATTCTAAAATATTAAGTTGTTGCATGAACAAATTGTATAGTGCACAAACAAGACAATAACTAGCCAGTTCATGCAACCAGCAAAAGAAGTTATGAAAAGTGTGATCAATATCCTTAATATGATAAAAGTGCATGATGGTCACTAATTAGCTGCTAAAATAAGATACCAAGAAAAATATCGGAACACTACCAGGAATGTGCTGAAGTCAGTCCATAATAAATAAGTTAATAGAAAGACCAATGTAAATTGACATTCATACATTTACGTCCCGATACATTTGGGTTTCTTTGACTGAACATGAGAAGGTTTCATCCTTCCTTTTTCATCAACTTTACCAGAGAAACTAATGGGGCAAATATCTTCTTCCTTAGAACTGGAATCTGTGCCAGTGGCCTCATTATTGTTATTTGGAATCCTTGTGTCAGTGTTCTTGTGACTTGAAACCGAACTATCTTTATCACTACATGAGCTATTACTATTCTGACTCTCGACCATATTTTTCCTATTACCACGACCACTGGTAACATGCTTATCCAAGCAGCAGTTCTTCGAAAGGAAGCTAAATGATGGACGATACTTATGAACATATGGCTGCAAATAAGGGTGCTTGAAAAGCTCTGATGCCTAATCAAGGTGAAAACTCAAAATGTTACATTGACGTCATGCATGTGGAGAATCCTTGGAATTGAGCAAAAAGAAACTTACACTTGGTCGATGCTCTGGATTCTTTCTTAGCATGCCCTTGATAACTGCCTTCCTGTTTGTGTAAAATTAAATAAATTAACAATAATGTAGCAAGGACTTGATTACTTGACAAAATATATAGCACTAATCATGCTTAGTGTTACTGCCAAAATACAGATCACCAAGTCCCTTGGGAATTTAAACGAAACTTCACTATTTTTGCCTTATTAAGCGAGAAGAAATAAATTTTCATGGAACCAATTTAAAAATTCCTACATTTATAAGAAATAATCTGATCAAGAAATCTGTACATTGTTGAAACCTAATACATAAAGGAATAATTAAAGCAAATGAGGAAACAAGGGTAGAAAAGCATAGTATGAGCATGAAAAATCATAGAGAATACTTGGTTATCATGAGAACATACAATAAGAGTGAGCTCTAAAGTTAATATTGAGACTTACAATGATGGAGAGTAGCAAGAAGGCAAAGGGCTCATAGAGGAACGATTTATATTGTTTATCAACCCTGCCATGTCCTAGAACAAGAAGTTTAACAAAAATTAATGGAATTAAATTTGTATAATTTACACAGATAGTGGAGGCATACAAATGGTAATTTATAGAAAACCTCTCAAAGGACAAGACATCACACTAGATGAGGACAACATTAACTACTTTGAAAGAATTATTTTAAAGAGTGGAGTGCAGAATTCATGGAAACTGTTATGAACCTAGCAAAGGTTGCTACATATTATTCTCAATTCAGATAACCAAAAGATAGAAAGTTCCATTATATTTGGCAATGGAATAAATTCCATAATGAGAAAAAAGGAAGGGAATAAAAAAGAATTTTAAATTCCCTTTTAATAAAACATCAAATGAAATTCGTCCTATTTGTCAGAAAGAGAAACTGTGTAAACTCATTACAGAATAAAAGAAGCAGATTCAACAAAAACATTTGTGAGAACTCTTACAAAAGCTTTAAAAGCAGGGCGACGAGAAGCCATCTCATACATACAACACCCTGTTCAACAAGAAGAAATTCAGCTGATATATATATACATGTATGTAAGTCAAACACTCGAGAAAAGACATACCCAGAGACCAGATATCAGACTTGAAACTATAAGGAATATCTGCAAGCAGTTCAGGACACATGTAATTGGGAGTTCCAACCACCTGAGGCACGTACAAAACCACTATTATCTAGCACTAGAACTAAAAATAATTAGCACATTCTAATATAAGAATAAATACAAAAATAGAACAATGATATCAAAAGGTAAATAAGTATTGTTCATTGTTAATATAAGGGATTGAGAATACCGAGTTTTAGACTAGTGGTTGTTCTCATACTCATTGCATTGGAGGCTCATGGTGCAGTTTCAACTCCCTCCTCCACACTTCCTTTGTCCAAAAGTGTTTATGTTATATACGCTATTTCTTTGGATATTTATGATCAATACAACATGAGTGACAGTTAATTTACAGCACTCCAGTATTTAATCCTTGCACAAATTCTGGGCCCTTTTATGATTAATTATTAATACATCTCTCCTATCACCCAATTTAACACACTTCGACTAACTACCCAGAAGTCGCATACATGCATATATTTTCAGTTCATAAGTAATGATGCCATACCAAAATATACTAAGGTAACAACAAATAATTCTTTTTTGCTTAGTTCTTTCCTTAAAAATGATTAAGTGATTATTTATGTTAATCTACTTGGTATTGTTATAAATTTTACTCGACAATTAGTTACAGTTTGGTCTCGGTCAATAAAATTAAAATTAGAACCAAGTTTAACTGTAAGCTTGGCACACACTAGGCGTGTTCATTTTAATAAATCATATTATTTTTCCAGAAAATGTAACTATGCTAGATTGTGACAGCCAATCTGGAAGACTAGAATATGTTATTAATTACAGAATGTGAGTAATATGCTACCATGCAAGAATTGTTGCAATAAAAGTAAAGGGAAATTGAGGCATCTGCCAACAGAACACAAAACTGCATTTCGAGTTTTACAGCATAAGCTACTAAGCTTATTATACCAAACTGTAGGAAGATAAGGAAAAGAAATGCTAAAAGAATGACCCAAAAAAATTATTTTCAATTTTAGATATTGTTGAAAAAAGACTAAAAGGAAAATGTATGTCTAAAAATCATTTCATTACAATGTACATACCGAGGAAGCCAAATCATATGCCTTTAGAGTTTTAGCAAGCCCAAAATCCCCTAAACCAATACAGACAAGAAAGGAATTTAGGGTAACAATACCAGAATAGCCAATTAGGTAGGATATTTGACATAACTTAATAGGAAACATAGATAAATACCAATGTAAATTGACATTCGTACCTTTATGTCCCGATGTAGAACAAAATTTGAATGCAGATATTCAACTGCCAGAAGTAGCTGCCCGAACCACTTGCAGAGCTTCTGCACAATGTTCATAACCAGCAGAATTAACTGTAAGTCGTAACCACCTCTTCTCTTCCATAATTAGGTGAGGACCATGGAAGCAAAAACCCCAACGAGGAACCTTTTACCGTGCCACACAATTCTAAGAAGAAACTAACTTGTAAAATCAATAGGAATAGAGATATAAGATTACCTCCTCCGGGAAATAGATCCCGTTTGATTTTTTCATCAATTCATCCCTGTTAAAAAAAGTTAAACAGGAAAATAATAAAATACTACAAATTTTGCAGGATGTCTAAAAACAAAAAACTCCGAATCAAACTTCTACATACAAACGTGGAAACTCACATATCTCCACCTTCGCAGTATCCAGTAACAATGCAAACATAGCAACCCTACATTACAATTTCAAAACACAAAATCAACATAAAAAAAACGAAGGAGTCACAGACTCAACAATCTACAAAGTGAAGCCAGATTTTGATTCGATAATCCTAGCAAAAAACAGTAGTCTAGTATCTTACTTTCTCAACCCAGGCTTCCTTAAATTGAATAACGTAAGGGTGTTGGATTCGCGAAATAAGTGACATCTACATACCACAAAAATGAAACTAGATCGTAAATTGGAATATTAAACTCGCATTCCTTTAAGGCGAAAATAGATTAATTTGTTTAGATGAAAGTAACAACTAACTTCTTGATGCGCAGAACTCCTACAGCGCTCGTTTTCCGTTCCAATATGATTTTCTTCAAAACATACCTATTTGTTTTAAGAAAAATAGTCAAAAAATCAAATTACACATTAATTAAAATCAGAAATTGAAAAAAAAGTACATGTTCTTTTCAATTTTATGATAAACGAGAATGACAGCGCCAAAAGCTCCACGGCCAATCCGTTCCAGATCACGTAATGATACATTCTCGACTCCATTGCTATTAACTCTTTACTGG
This sequence comes from Hibiscus syriacus, assembly GCF_006381635.1. Classification (NCBI taxonomy): domain Eukaryota; kingdom Viridiplantae; phylum Streptophyta; class Magnoliopsida; order Malvales; family Malvaceae; genus Hibiscus; species Hibiscus syriacus. The sequence goes on along the minus strand of NW_024062603.1, from coordinate 1,768,570 downwards.
ATATCCTTTTCTTTTTTTCTTGCTTTTTCTTCAGAAAATCAAAACAAAAGGAGCAGCGAAGAATTGTTTTGAAAAATCGTTTTCGTTTTTAGACGTTTTGTTTTTTCTCATAATTGGGAGTAGAAAAGGGGGAAAATTACCTGAGTAGAGTTACGGGAAGCGAAAGGCGAGAGAGGCTGCAATCTTGAGAGATCTCAAATTCACAGGAATATAACATAATAATTCCTAGGACCAGAAACCCAAATTGAATGGTGGAATAGAGAACGAGGAATACATGTGGAAGAAGCGGCGTGAACTGATAATTATCGACAGGAAGAAGCGAGAAATGATGAAAATAATGGGGGGGAGAAATTAGAAAACGACTCCTAAAGATGACACACAATTAAAACTATACTCCGTGTTTTTGTAAATTTTTTGAATTATGACTATTAAATATGGCACACATTATTGTAAGTCATAAATCGTTCAGATTTTAAAAAACATGACATTTTTTTTATGACACACATGTTTTGCAAGTCATAAATTAGTGTGTGTCATCGTTCGTGTGCCATTAAAGGTATATTTTCTTGTAGTGTAGGTTGCGGTTAAAAATATCCTAAGTACTTAAGAATAACTAAGTATAAATTTCTTGTCTATGAAGGGGAGGAAAAACTTAATGTAATAGGTTATACTGATGTTAGCTTCAAAACTGACAAGGATGAATCACAATCACAATTGGGCTTTGTGTTTTGTCTTAATGGAGGCGCTGTGAGCTGGAGAAGTTTAAAGAAAAACATAGTAGTTGATTCTACAACAGAGGCTGAATACATTGCACCCAGTGAAGTATCAAAAGAGGTTGTTTGGATCAAGAAGTTCATATTTGAAATAGGGGTTGTTCCAAGCATATCAGATACTATAGAACCCCATATCTCATCAACAATCCAAACACATTTTTAGGCGCTTTCCTCTCATTCAAGAGATCATAGTTCGTGGAGATGTTGAAATATGTAGAGTACACACGGATAAAAACATTGTTGACCCCTTAACGAAGCCTCTTACACATGAGAGGCATGATCGTCACACTGAGTCACTCGATATTAGAAATGTGAGTAATTCGTCATAGTGCTAGTGGGATATTATTAGAATATGGCCAAAGACCAATCATATGATTATTGTAATAATACATTTATTTATCGATTTTATTAAATAAAGGCATTGCCACTATTATTTTAAGTTATATGTATGTGTTTAACATAAACTAAAAGATAATAAAGTCCATATAATAACATTATTAAAAGATCTATAGTCAAGTATTATTATAGGCATGGACAATAATAATACACTTAAGACTAACATGTTATTGATTGATGACAAGGAGTTGTCATTGACATAGAGATGTCAGAATTGATACGTAATAATATTTTTAGAGAACAATGTATTGGATTTACCCATCATGACCATATTCTTGGATTATTATGTAAAGGTCATAACATTACTCATGGTGATGACTATATGTATGATCCTCAGACTTGAGATAAGTCTCATCCCAACATATATTGTTGTATGTTTTGATACAGTTAAACATCCGTAACTGGTTGCACTATAAAGACTGATATTGAATATATCTCAATATATGTAGTGCACCCGTGAAGGATCTCGCCAATCAGCTTCCTTGCACCTTACGAGTTTTCTTCCCGATGACTCACACATATATCAAACTCCTTGGTCTATGTTTCAGGACGGGTCTGATGGGGAGCCCATAAACTAACGCCCTGAGCATGCCGATTCTGAAGCATGCCGAGACAACGCATGTTAGGTTTCATGATCGAAGCGACGATATCTCGGCAGGCGTATTAAAGGCCCGTGCTTAGGTCGCCACCACGATCCGCATCAATCCACACCCTAAGCCAATCAGTGGATCGACTGTAGCCATTCTACATCCAACCAGGGCGTATCGTCAGCCCCCATATGCTTTTCTTTCAATAATTTCAGGCACTCTTTAACTCTCTTTTCAAATTCCTTTATATATTTCCCTCACGGTACTTGTTCATTATCAGTCTCTTGCCCGTATTTAGCCTTGGATGAAAATTACCGCCCTATTAGGGCTGCATTCCGAAACAACTCAACTCGTAAACAAGTGTCACAGGGTTTGGGCACGACGAGGCTCTCACCCTTTACGAAGCCCCTTTTCAGGGGACTTGGGCACAGTCCATCACTGAGGACGCTTCTCCAGACTACAATTCGTATGCCGATGGTGACCGATTATCAAGCTAGGCTATTCCTAGCTCGCTCATCATTACTTAGGGAATCCTTTTAAGTTTATTTTTGTCTGTTTATTGATATGCTTAAATTCAATAGGTAATCCTGCCTGACCTTGGGTCGCGATACGAGCACCGTAAGTACGATTCCAATAGGTTCAAAGAGTCCAAATTAATGAGCACATATGACTCATAATGAGGTTGCTCAAGGCATTACCACCGATCATCGTTGCATCGTGATGCTGTGTACTTAGGTTAACTTTGAGCGATTTGCCCACAAGAGGCCAATTTACGCCCTTACCTCCACCGATACCCTATAGTTCGAGTTAAGATGGGGCAACAATGCATGACACCCAGGAAGACATGCCCTCGGGCTAATGGCTTGGGGCATAATTCAAAGAATCGATGGTTCACGGGATTCTGTAATTCACACTAAGTATTGCATTTTGCTACATTATTCATTGATGCGAGAGTCGAGATATCTGTTGCTGAGAGTCTTTTTGTTTTTTCACGACAAAACAGTCGTATGTATGCCGCACGCTGATAAGATGCATATTAGACATATATTCTATGATATTTTCATCATATTTGAATAACTAAAATTTCTTAAATCATGGATTTTGATTATATTTCATATTTTGTGGATTAAGTTGAAGATTTGGATTAAACAAGTTCAAAATCTAATGATTAGCATGATCTTCAAAAATCCCAAAGTTAAGGAGGAAAAATCAGAATTCAAGAAGTTGGTAAGACCAGAAGAGGGTTTTGTATAAGGCAAGGGCACAACTTATTCAGCCTAAGCTATCATAGTAAAAGTCTTCAGTTAAGGCATGGGTGCGCCTTACCAGTTTGTATAACCCTAAATTAGGGTTATATATTTACAAGGGAAAGGAGTTTAATGAGGTCTGGAAGACTATTTTAAATTATTATTATACTTAGAAAAGGACTAGGGTATTTAAAACCTCTATTTTTGGGGGATTTTCTTTGGGGAAAACTTCTTTATCTAGAATAGGGAAATCCTTATAAAAGGTGAGCTAGGGCTTTCATAGGAGGCATGAAGTTTTCATTAAGTTTTCTTTAGGATTATTTTACAGACTTCATCTTTATTTTCTTTTGGTTTTCTTTCAATTATGAGTAGCTAAATACTTTTGTTCCAACTGAAGGATAATTGAAGTTTTGGTTCTTCAAGGATTGTGAGATCTAAATAATTTTCATTGTTCTTTTACTTCTTTGCTATTTATATATCTTCTCTTTTTATTAATAATTATTGTATTGATTGATTGTGCAAAGGGCTCGTTGTTCAATTATCAGGTTGATAAATTGCCATTTAGAACTTTAAATCAGTAATTGTTTAAATGTTCTAATATTAGTGGTAAAGTAACATAGTTGATTTTGATTATGTTATTAGGGTATATAACCTACTCTAAATGAATTGACCTTGTGTATTTGTTGGATAGAATTGGTGGTCCCTATAGTATTTAATGTTGTTGGTGGATTAAATCTTAAGAGCTTGTCTAGGGTTGTTCATTAATAAGGGAAATAATCAAAGAGCTTCTCTTGATTATCAAGAAAATAAGGAGAGACAGGTTGTTAGACATTCTCAATTACCATAACTAATTTAGTGAAAAGTAGAAGATTTTATCATTTCATCTATGATCAGTTCTCTGAACCAATTCTGAAATTATACCTTTAGTTGGATATTTTCTTAATATTAATCTCTCTAAATTTTTGGTTTATTTTTAAATGCTTTTTCTTTTTGATTTTTTCTCGATTTTAAAACCCCTTTTATTTTCATTAATTTTCATTAAATTAAGTCTACTCAATCCCTGTGGATTCGACCTGCTTATCACTACTACAATTTTATATTTCGAAAAGAAAATATTATTATTTGTTGGATTTGACACCCACCAAATTTTTGGTGCCGGTGTCGGGGATTGGTGTCATTTAGACGTATTTTGTTGCCCCGTTCTTCTCATACAGGTGAACTCTAATATAATCCTGAGATCGAGAAGACCGCTCGCAGGTTAAGAAAAGAAACTAACTTGCGCAACAGACAAGCTTCTTCTTCTTCATCCCCTGAATCGAAATCTGCACTCAACTTGGGTGATTCATCCAGTGATTCTGAAATAGAGGGAACAATGGCCAACGAATAAATAACTCTAAGAGAATTGGCTGCACCAAATGAGAATCAACAACCGCTCTTCATTGACTACCCAACTTTGGAGGTAGCTTTTGAATTAAACTCTGGTTTGATTCATTTGTAGCATTATTTTCATGGACTTGAGAATGAAGATACTCATAAGCATTTGAAGGAATTCCATGTGGAATGTTCAAGTATGAGAGCGCAAGGAGTAACTGAAGAGCAGATAAAACTTCGTGCTTTTCCATTCTCGCTAACTAATAGAGCTAAAGATTGGCTCTTCTATTTACCCCCTTGTTCTGTAACTACTTGGGCCGAGATGGTAAGGATGTTTCTTGATAAAATTTTACCTGCTTCAAGAGCCGCTGGCATTCGAAGAGAGACATGTGGAATAAAATAAAAAGATATTGAAATCATTCATTAGTATTTGGAAAAATTCAAACGACTTCGTGTCAACTGCCCTCAACATGGTATTTCTGAGAAACTTCTTATCCAATATTTCTATGAGGGACTTCTACCCATGGAGAGGAAGATGATGGATGTAGCTAGTGGAGGTGACATAGTGAATAAGACTCCTCGCGATGCTAGGGAATTCATCTCCATCATGGCCTCTAGTTCATAACAATTTGGCTTTAAGCAAGACACATCATCAAGAAGGGTGAATGAGGTAGGTTCTTCCTGTATTGAACATCAATTATCGAATCTCACCTCCCTTGTTCAACAACTAGTAGTAGGAAAAATGCAGCAAGTGAAAGCTTGTGGGATATGTGTTGCGATCGGTTACCCAACTGACTCGTGCCCTACACTTCAAGATGATTCTCATGAGTATGCCAATGCAGTTGGAAGGTTTCCTGATCCTCCATAAAAGAAGTGTGATCCTTACTTAAATAACTATAATCCAGGATGAAGGGATCATCTTAACCTGAGCTGTGGACCAAGACCATCGCAATTCTAGCGTTTTCCACCTTAGCAGTCTTCTTCAAAGCCAGGTATATCCCTAGAAGAAATTCTCAAATCACTTTCAACTAATACACAATAATTTCAATAAGAGACAAGAACAAGCATACAAAATTTGAAGAATCAAATGAGTCAATTGGCATGCTCCGTGAGTCGATTAGAATCCCAAGGTAAGCTACCTTCACAAACCATTGTTAATCCAAAACAAAATGTTAATGCAATCACATAGAGAAGTGGGAATTAGTTGAAGAAACCTAGTCCATTGGCACCTGGGAGAGCCTTAGAGGAAGAAAATGAAAAGGAAGTTGTTACTTCCAAGACTCAGAAAGACCAACCTAAAGGACTCAAAACAAAAAATGAAGGAATTTGTCATAAAACCTCTTTTTCCCGCTAGATTTGTTAAGTCCAAGAAAGAAGTAGAAGAGAAAGAAATTCTTGAGTCATTTCGCAAGATCGAGGTAAATATTCCTTTACTTGATGCAATTAAACAAGTACCTCGATATGCTAAAGTTCTTAAAGAATTGTGCACCAACAAGAGAAAGCTCAAGGGTAATGAAAAGGTAAGTATGGGGAGAATGTTTCAGCTGTCCTCTAGAAAAAACTACCCCCAAGTGCAAAGATCAAGGTATGTTTACTATCCCTTGTAAACTTGGTAATGTTAGGATTGAGAGAGCAATGTTATATCTAGGAGCCTCAATAAATATCATGCCTCTTTCTATTTACTCATCTCTGAATGCAGGTCCTTTGAAAGAAATAGGAGTGATTATTCAACTTGCTGATAGATCTAATGTATATCCTGAGGGAGTTTTAGAGGATGTTTTGGTGCAAGTTAATGGATTGATTTTTCCTCCAGATTTTTATGTGCTTGATATGAAAGAAAATGATTCTTCTAAATCAACATCAATTTTGTTAGGAAGGCCATTTTTGAAAATAGTTAGGACAAAAATTGATGTAAATGATGGTACACTTACCATGGAATTGATAGTGAAATTATTAAATTCAATATTTATGATGCCATGAGATATTCTAGTGATGTGTCCTCTGTTTTTGTCATGGATGTTATTGACCCTCTAGCAAAGGAAACTTTTGATCAAAATGATGATGACAAGTTGAAAGATACACTCAACATGAATTTCACTTCTGAAGGATTGTAGGGAATTATGAAAAAGTCTGTGTTAGATCTTGATTTACAAGATACAATCCAAGAACTAGAATCACTCAAACCCATGAGGTATGATGTATCTTTTATTTAGTTACCTTTTTCTCACACCAAGCTTCTTCCTTCTCTTTTGCAGGCATCAAAGTTAGATGAGTCAGATGTACAAAGGAAATTAAAACTGAAAGAGCTAGAGGAAATTTGTAATGACACTTATGAAAGCTCGATAATCTACAAGGGAAAGACCAAAACCTTCCATGATCATATGATTTCCAGTAAAAATGTCTCTATTGTTGAAATAAAAAGTTTGGATACAGGTCAAATATTTAAGGTCAATGATCACCATTTAAAACCTTTTTATGAAGGTTCTCAGTGCATAATGTTGGTAAAATCATTTTGGAGTACCCAACTTAGGATGATTGAGAAGTTACAACATCTAGCCAAAGACGTTAATGAAAGGCGCTCTTGGGAGACAACCCAATTTTTCATTTTCCTTTTCAATTTCTATTTTCGCTTTTTTTATTTTTATTTTATTTTTACTTTTTTCTTGATTTTTTGGAGTACAATTAATATTGTTTACTTCTTTAGGTTTGAAGATGAATTTTTGTAACCCGTGGGCAGGCCTTACAAAAGTAGAATTATTCATAAAGTCTCTCACTATCCAAAACATGTTTTTGTATAAGACGTGCCCACGTCTAAACTCAACACCACTTCTGGTTTAGGAAGCAAGATTCAAAGAAACTTTTTAAAATATAAATGTTCCTTATCTTTTCTTTATTTTCTCTGCTCTTTAGAAGAATGTGCGCCACTAACCGTCCTCCCCGCTCCACTCGACCCACGCCTCCGCTTAGTCCGAGAACCAACCCAGCTGACGAACAACAGCTTCGCCCCCATCTCGTGACAGATATCATGGTTGATGCTCAACATTTTCAGGGGAGTTTTCTACTCTTATTCTTTTATGGTTTTTGAGTATATAGTTTTGATACATTGAGAACAATGTATGGATTAAGTGTGGGGGAGAGTGTTTCATATATGGTTTTTCTTTGAACATAATTTTGCGCTTCAATTTTTGGAAAAAAACAAGTGTGCTTTAGTTCTTGTTTGTGATTTTTCTCTTCAAAATTCTAGATTCTTTCGATGTTTGTCCTTACATGATTCAGATTGTTTTGAATTATCAAATTAAGTTGAAGTATAATAGGGGATTAGCTTGAGTAGTTGAATTCTTATTTGCTACACACTGGTTGGTTACTCTTGATGACTGATTGAATGAAAAATGTGTGGGATTTGATACATGTTTACCCTTTTTTGTGAGATTTTGGGCCAATGAGCACTCACATGCTCCATTTCTTAATTGAGTGATTGCCATACATAGTTAATTTTTCTAGAACTTGCTTTGGTATACATGTCGAAGACCACATTTTAAAATTGGATGCATCAAGAACGATAAGGGAATTTAGGTGAAACCACTTTTAGCTTTTGTAAAGAGCCTACCCTAATTATCATCCTTAGAAAGCCAATTTTGAGGCTGAGCCTTTTTGTTTGAAATTAACCATGGTACAAGCAAATATCAAATCCTTTTTTATTAATTTCCCCTCTTTTGAACCTTGAATTGGAGGATTGTATGAGCTTCTTCACATGAGAATTCAAATTATCTTGAGAATATCGGAAGATGTTGGAATATAATGTTCGAGTTGCAATCTCTTTCATTTAAAAAAAGAATAAAAGGAATAAAAAAAGAAGCAAAATTGTGCAAAGGAAAGGGAAAAAGAGAGATTGTGCAATAAAAAAATGTTATGTGGCTTGAAGAGAACATTTTAGATGGAGTTCCATGCGGATAAGTTTGTATGACTCATTCGATAAAATAGCTCAATTTCATTTCCTACCAAACCTCACCTAAGCCCTATTACACCTTGTTTAAGACCCTTAGGTTTTTATGCATTCAATTCATTGATTAGTGGTGGGGATGTGATTAGTTAGCAAGCTTATGGTAAAAATCTTTCTATGTTAAGAGTTTATTGACACCCTAAACACTTCGAGCGTATTTAGTGAATCCAATGTGAGGTTATTAGATCCCACTGCATTTTGATTTTGAAAATATTGATGGAGTGATTATTCACGTATGTTGGTTTATGAAAAAATTTCTACGAATTGTTCGTTCCTTACTTGTGTCTAGATTTGAATCTTTAAGGCATGACAATTTTGATTGTGGAAGGATGAGCAAAGGAAGAAGAAGGATTGATGTCGAGAAGAGTTATTTGAATGCTTGAGGACAAGCATTGTTTAAGTGTGGGGGAATTTGATAAGATGCATATTAGACATATATTCTATGATAGTTTCCTCATTTTTGAATAACTAAAATTACTTAAATCATGGATTTTGATTAAATTTTGTATTTTGTTGATTAGGTTGAAGATTTGGATTAAACAAGTTCAAAATCTAATGATTAGCATGATCTTCACAAAATCCCCAAATTAAGGAGGAAATCAGAATTCAAGAAATTGGTAAGACTAGAAGAGGTTTTCATATAAGGCGTGGGCACGACTTATTTATCATGAGCTATCGTAGAAGAAGTCTTCAGTTAAGACGTGGGCTCTCCTTACCAGTTTGTACAACCCTAAATTAGGGTTACGAATTTATAAGGGAAAGTAATTTATTGACGGTTAGAAGATTCTTTTGAATTATTATTATACTTAGAAATGGACGAGGGTATTCAAAACCCCTATTTTTTTTGGGATTTTCTTTGGAGGAAACTTCCTTATCTAGAACAGGGAAATCCTTATAAAAGGGGAGCTAGGGCTTTCATAGGAGGCATGAAGATTTCATCAAGTTTTCATTAAGTTTTCTTAGGATTATTTTACAGATTCATCTTTATTTACTTTTGGTTTTCTTTCAATTATGAGTAGTTAAATACTTTTGTTCCAACTAAAAGATAATTGAAGTTTTGGTTTTTCAAGGATTGTGAGATCTAAATAAATTTCATTGTTCTTTTACTTCTTTGCTATTTATATATCTTCTATTTTTATTAAGAATTATTGTCTTGATTGATTGTGCAAAAGGCCCATTGTTCAATTATCAGGTTGATAAATTGCCATTTAGAACTTTAAATACGTAATTGTTTAAACGTTCTAATATTAGTGGTAAAGTAGTTGATTTTGATTATGTTATGAAGGTATATAACCTACTCTAAATGAGTTGAGCTTGTGTATTCATTGTCTAGAATTGGTGGTCCCTCTAGTGGTTAATGTTATTGGTGGATTAAATCATAAGAGCTTGTCTAGGGTTGTTCATTAACAAGGGAAATAATCAAAGAGCTTATCTTGATTATCAATAAACTAAGGATAAACATGTTGTTAGAGCTTCTCAGTAACCATAACTAATTTAGTAAAAAGTAGAAGATTTTATCATTGCATATGATCAATTCTCTGAGCCAATTCTGAAATTATACATTTAGTTGGTTATTTTCGGTTAATTTTTAAATATTTTTTCTTTTTTTCTCAATTTTAAAACCCCTTTTATTTACTTTAATTTTCATTAAAACAAGTCTACCGAAACCCTGTGGATTTGACCTTTCTTATCACTACTAAATTTTATATTTCTAAAAGCAAGTATTTCTAAATTTTATATTTCATTAAAACACGACTGCCTTTACATTCCAATTCCTTGGTGTGATTTACGCCGGGGGTTGTTCCTTTTACCTCGGAGACACCGGGTCATGCCACCCAACAGCCCGAAGTTCATGCCGGAGCAAGCGATCCTAATGCTCTGAGACGTGGAGGGGTCGAGGGTAAATGACACAAGCACGCCCCCCTCCAGGTGTTGTTAGATAAAGTGTTTGTGTGTCGTTCGGCTAGGCAGGTTTCGAAAATGATCCTTACACAGGTTCACCTATAAAAACCTTTTTGTAACTTCTCTTTCCTCTAAATTATAGGGATTAGTGTACTTCTCACAACGTCACGGGTAGCGAACCGCATACATCGCTGCGATCTGAACACTTCACCGGATCATTCAATTGGTAGGACCGACGGGCGATGTGTACAAAGGGTAACACGTAGTCAACGCGAGCTGATGAGTCGCACTTACTAGGAACTCCTCATTATTGCAATGATCTATCCACTTCATAATGAAATTTCAAATATTTCCCAGGCCTGTCGGCCAAGGAAATAGATTCGTTCAATACATCAGTGTATTGCGCGTGCGGCCCAAAACATCTAAGGGCATCACAGACCTGTTATTACCTAAACTTCCTTGGCCTAAGCGGCTATAGTCCCTCTAAGAAGCTAGCCATGGAGAATCACCTGCGTGTAGCTAGTTAGCAGGCTGACGTCTCGTTCCTTAACGGAATTAACTAGACAAATCGCTCCACTAACTAAGAACGACCATGGACTACCACCAATAGAATCAAGAAATAACTCTCAGTCTGTCAATCCTTGCTATGTATGGACCTAGTAAACTTCCCTCTCTTGAGTCAAATTAAGCCACAGGCTTCAATCCTGGTAGTGCCCTTACGTTAATTATTTTAAGTTTCATCCTTACGACCATACTCCCCCCGGAACCCAAAGAATTTGTTTTTTCATAAGGTACCAACAGAGTCCTAAAAGCAACATCCACAGATCCCTAGTTGGCATCGTTTATGGTTGAGACTAGGACGATATCTGATCGTCATCGTGCCCTAACTTTCGTTCTTGATTAATGAAAACATCCTTAGCAAATGCTTTCGCAAATCCTCTGACTATGAAGTACGAATGCCCCTGACTGTCCCTGAAGACCAACACAGTAGGATCAAAATCCTATCATGATATCCCTTGCTATTGTATACAAGCGTAGGCCTACTTTGAGCACTCTAATTTCTTCAAAGTAACAACACCGGAGGAGTCACCCGTCCAATTAAGGGCAGGAGCGCATCGCTGGCAGTAGGACGAGCAGAGTGATGCTCACCGTGAAGCAGACTGTCCGACCCACCCTAGGTACAACTACGAGCTTTTTAACTGCAACAACTTAAATATTTGCTATTGGAGCTAGAATTACCATGGCTGTTGGCACCAGACTTGCCTTCTAATGGATCCACATAAGGGGTTTAAATTTTACTCATTTTAATTACCAGACTCGTAGAGACCAGTATTGTTATTTATTGACACTACCTCCCCGTGTTAGGATTGAGTAATTTGCGCGCCTACATCCTTCATTGGATGTGGTAGTCGTTTCTTAGGCTGTCTCTCTATAATGGAACCCTAATTCTTCATCAACCATCACCACCATAGTAGGCCACTATCCTACCATCGAAAGTTGATAGGGAAGAACTTTGAATGATGTATCACCGACACAAAGGTCATGCACTCCGTCGAGTTATCATGAATCATCAGAGCAATGGGCAAAGCCCGAGTCGACCTTCTATATAATAAATGCATCTGTTTCAGATGTCGGGGATTATTGCACGTATTAGCTCTAGAATTACTACAGTTATCTGAGTAAAAAATTCCATCAAATAAACTATAACTGATTTAATGAGCCATTCGTAGTTTCACAACCTAAATTAGTTCATACTTACACATCCATGGCTTAATCTTTGAGATAAGCATGACTACTGGAAGGATCCACTAGGTAGCATTCCTTCTTGACGTTGGGACCGTGTCCTCAATCCAATGCCTGGGCAGAGTATGAGGCTATAACAGGACACAAGCATCGTTCATGTCGAGGAACAAAAATACGTAGGGCCGAGTGGCCCTACGCTCATAAATTGTTCCACATCCTAAAGAACGATTGAGCACCGATGCACCGACGGGGTTGAGTATTCATAAAATGCACACACCGAACACCGAGAACGACATAAGTTCACCATGTAGGAACAAGTTCACATGATTGAATAGGGATCGCAAGACATCCGAAATTCCATCAATTTAGGTACACAACACAAGATCCCAATCACACCCCTTGGTTTGAAGACTGTAAGGGGAGATATTGAAGAGGAGTGCGGTCGCCAGTTCGATGGATGTATCACGACACCTTCTGAAACACACAACCATATCACCACTCACATGCCCATTGCATAAGAGTAATAGCATCCATGCTCACCAGTCCACAACACACACAACCAGTGACTTGGCTGAGGAGTGGATGAAACAATGAACAAGGGCACACTATAACCGCTTGACACGGAAACTAACAGAGGTGAGTATAACCACCAATTTCCCATCACATACAAAATCAATAGCGACAAGATTTTTTGGTTCAAATATTTTACAACCTTTTTGCGAAGCTTTTTTTTTGTGTGGCCTTTATTTAGTTTAGGGGAAAGGGTTGGCCTTTTTTCCTGGGGTGGAGAAGGGTTTTTTAAAGGGGTTTTTTGAGTTTGAGAGGAGGGAAAGTTTTGCCTACTGCTTTGGTGAGGGGTGGGCTTGCAGCATAACTCGCTCGGGGCTTTAATCTAGTCTGATACGTACCCCTAGATGTCTTATCTCGCTCCCCCATTACGTCGTTGCCATAAAATGACTTGGTATTGGGTGACAAATGTCTTAGAAAGTAACACATAACAAATAGAGCACGCGGACTAGACTAAATCAATGAGCGGTTGCCAAGTTTGGTCGGATATAGAAAGAAAATGACCAATGCACAGGTGGGTGCTACACCAGTCCGAGTTGATACCTCACCTAAAATAATGGGAAGAGGTTCATAAGTATCAGGTGCACCGACCATCTACATGATCACGTCGTTCCGACAACCATGTCTGAATGTCCCCACCGATGACGGGTGCTAACCTGTACTAGCACTAGTCGTTGCCTCAACCCCGTGGGGTACCAAGGCCTGCACCCCCTGGTGTGGGAGTGGGTGCCAAGCCACTACCCACTAAAGAGCTAAAAAAACTTAGGCAAAATACTACTAGTAGACATTGAAATGTCTGAAACGAGGACACTTCCTCCATCTCCCTTCTTGTGGCCACCCAATGGCCTGTTTCATAGCCATGACGTGCATGGCTCCCGCATCAAAGTACGTACCCCCAAGTATTGTTCGTTGGTTTTACTCTTCGTCGAAGCCATCCAGTGAAGTCCCATTCGGTGCATTAGCGTATTCAGAATTCCCCATTTCCATGGGGGAAGGGAGAGTCATTTTCCATCGTCATAGCCTTATCTCGGTTGGAGACTACAACTAATGTATGTTGTTTCCTACTATTCATCGAGGCCATCCATCAATTTAAACTCTCGGGACACTAATGCTTTTCGAATTCTCTATTTCTACGGGGGAGGGGAGGGGTGTTTTCCATTATTTGGGCCTTATCGGAGCTCTGATTATGTTTAGTTGAAGCATTATCTGAGCACCACCGGGAGCCTTGACGATGGTGGGGGGCTCTAGTGGCCAGTATGGGGCCGTAGGTAGCGTCAGGTCATGTTATGGCCGTAATCCCAGGGGACCCTGTTGGGGCCTCAAGAACCATCCCCCCTAAAGAGTTAAAAAAGCTTAGGTAAAATACAACTAGTAGACATTGTAATGTCTGAAATACAGAAACTTCCTTCCCAATGCACTTGGGGGCTGTGCGATCTGCCCGACACTGTGTGAGGGTCCCACACCCAACACTCAATTATGTGTGGCACTCCCCAACTAATAGCCTGGGGTTGCCGATGGTTACCGAGGCACCCGTCGGGGGTTGCCGATTGTGACCGAGGCTCTCGAAGCCAACGTTCGGTTCTGTGCGTCACTCCCGCACCAATGGCCTGGGGTTGCCGATGGTTTTCGAGGCAATCATCGAGGGTTTCTGATGGTGACTACAGCTCCTGCATCTATTACTCGGTTATGTGCTGCACTCCAACACCAATGGCGTGGGGTTACTGATGGTTGTTGAGGCACCCGTCGGGGGTTAGCGATGGTGACTGAGGCTCACACACAAATAATCAACTTTGTGTAGTACTCCCGCACCAATGGCTTGGGGTAGCCGATGTTACCGAGGCACTAATTGAAGTTTGTTGATGGTGACCGAGACACCCGTCTGGGATACCAGATGTTGGCAAGACAACAGCCTGCTCCTGCAGATAGTGACCGAGGCCAGCTGCCTGGGATTACCGATGGTGACCAAGGCTCACACACACGGGGGCCTCATAGTGACCAACTGTTGCCTACCAAAGGGCGTGCTTACTGCCCAATGCTGTGCGAGTCTACAGGATCCATGGGCATGCTTCCTGCCCGATGTTGTGCGAACCTACCGTACCAACATGCTTAGAACTGTCGATGGGATTTTCGTCAAGTATCGTGATAAAATTTTCCTAAGTCATGTAACTTTTAGATGTAGAAGATTAAAGTAAATGTGCTATTGGATTAGAACCCTTGTTCCTTAGGAATGATAGAGGGTCTCATTCCCTCTCGTCAAACCCTTCGATTTCCACAATTTATATGAACGATGGGGGAGGGACGAATCGAAGCGACAAAGGAATAAATCTCAGTGGATCGTGGTAGCAAGGCCACTCTACCACTTACAATACCGTGGCATTTTTAAGTTGTCTCTAAAGGATTCTACCTGCTGCTCGGTAGAAATTATGTTCCAGGGAGGCACGCGTGACTTGTTTGACGTGCGTGATGCAGACACAACACATACCCATAGGGGTATGGGGCCCCTACTGTGGGTCGGCAATCAGGTGATGGGCTCATGCGTCGCTTCTAGCCCAGATTCTGACTTAGAAGCATTATATCATAATCTAACGCACGGTAGCTTCACGCCATTGGCTTTTGAACCAAGCACAATTACCAATTAAGTGAATCAATGATTCCTCTCGTACTAGGTTGAATTACTATTATGATGCGACCATCGGTAGGGTAAAACTAACCTGTCTCATGACAGTCTAAACCCAGCTCACGTTCCCTATTGGTGGGTAAAAAATCCAACATTTGGTGAATTTTGCTTCACAATGATAGGAAGATCCGACATCGAATGACCAAAAAAACGTCGCTATAAATGCTTCGCTGCCACAAGCCATTTACCACCAAGCTTGCATAACTCAGAATGAGGTTGCTCAAGGCATTACCACCGATCATCGAGGTATCGTGACACCGTGTACTCAATTTTAGGCTAACCGTTAGCGGTTTGTGCATGGGAGGCCAATTTTTGCCAACACCTCGACCGATACCCTATGGTTTGGGTTAGGATGGGGGCAACAATACATGATAAAATTTTCCTAAGTCATTGAACTTATTGATGGTAGAATAGTAAAGTATATGGTATTGGATTAGAACCCTCGTGCCTTGGGAACAATGAGAGTCCCTGTTCCCTCTCGTCAAACCCTGGATTTCAATAACTTTTTAATAAGGATATGAATGATGGGGGAAGGATGAATCAAAGTGACAAAGGGTTAAATCTTAGTGGATCGTGGCAGCAAGGCCACTCTGCCACTTACAATACCCCATCGCATATTTAAGTCACATACAAAGGATTCTACCTACCGCTCGGTTTAAATTACGTTCCAGGGAGGCACGCGCAACTTGTCTGATACGCGTTCTGAACCCATGACACATGCCTTTGGGGAATGGAGCCCCTACTACGGGTCGACAATTGAGAGAAGGCACATGCGTCACTTCTAGCCCAGATTCTAACTTAGAGGTGTTCATCATAATCCATCGCACGGTTCCTCTCGTACTAGGTTGAATTACTATTATGACACGACCATCAGTAGGGTAAAACTAATCTCTCTCACGATGGTCTAAACCCAGCTTACGTTCCCTATTGGTGGGTGAAAAATCCAACATTTGGTGAATTCTTCTTCACAATGATAGGAAGATCCGACATCGAATGACCAAAAAACAACGTCGCTATAAATGCTTGGCTACCACAAGCCAGTTATCCCTATGGTAACTTTTCTGAAACCTCTAGCTTCATATTCTAAAGGTCTAAAGGATTGATAGGCCAATCTTTCACGGTTTGTATTTGTACTAGAAATCAGAATCAAATGAGATTCTACCCTTTTCTTCCACACGAGATTTCTGTTCTAGTTGAGCTCATATTAGGAAACCTACGTTATCTTTTAACAGATGTCTCGCTCCAACAAAACTCCCCACCTGAAAATATCTTCGGCCCAAATCAACCGAAGAAAGTCGGCCTTGGGTCTAAAAAGAGGGGGCAGAAATCACATTGCATAAGCTTCAGTAGGGACCATCACAATGTTTTGATTTAATTAAGCAGTCGAATTCCCCTTGTCCGTACCAATTCTGAGTCGACTGTTCATCGCCCAGGGAAGGCCCCTGATGGTGTCGTTCCCAGTCCGTCCCCCGACAGGCACACGGTGGCCCACTCTCGCCGCGGGAGCAGCTCGAGGAATTCACCGACAGTCGACGGGTTCAGGACTGGGACCCCTGTGTCCAACCCTCAAAGCCAATCCTTTTCAAAGGTTACAGATCCATTTTGCCGACTTTCCTTGCCTACATTGTTCCATCGACCAGAGGTTGTTCACCTTAGAGACCTGATGCAGTTACAACCCGACACGGATGACACTCAGTCCTCAGGATTTTCAAGGGTTGTCGGGGGGTAACGGACACCATGCGACGTTCAATGCTCTTCTGGCCGTTGGAATCTACCTTCGACTGAGCCATTTCCACGGTGGGCAGGCTGTTAAACAGAAAATATAACTATTCCCGAGGCCCCTACCATCGTGTATGGACTCCCTAATGTTATCGTCAGCTGCAACGTCCCGGTTTAGGAATTTTAAACATATTCACTTTTAAAGCTCGCACAGAAAGCGCTATCGGGCGGGCTTCCCCCTTCTTTCAGGATCGACTAACCCATGTACAAGTGTTGTTCACATGGAACCTTTCCCCTCTTCGGCCTTCAAAGTTCTCATTTGAATATTTACTACTACCACCAAGATCTGCACCAACGATCACTCTGCCCGGGCTCACTCCCCTATTTTTACATCTACCATCCTGCCCTTCTTCTTATCGAGGCTTAGCCCTTGCCCCAACGGTCAAGTATAGGTCATACGCTTAAGCGCCATCTATTTTTCGGGCTAGTTGATTCAGCAGGTGAATTGTTACACACTCCTTAGTGGATTTTGACTTCCACGACCACCTTAATACTGGCTTAATCAACCAACACCCTTTGTGTGTTCCAAGATAGCTCGTAGTTGGGCACCGTAACACGGCTTCCATTTCATCCCAGATTGCCAATTCTGCTTACAAAGAATGGCCCACTTGGAGTTATTGATTTCATGGCATGGCTCAATGATCACTTGTGAATGTATATGCTAGGGCAACCTAATCTGTTCATGTATACACAATAGATGCAAGTAATATAGTAGTGAGTGAGTATCGTATCCATAGGGATTGGATTAAAAATATCTTTTCACCACAACTAGAACTAATTTCACAAATTAATCCTACTAAGTATTAAAGCTAAGAACTAATATTAAGGAGCTAAGAATAATGATTCAATGATTTCAGAAAAGTGTGGTTGAGACAAAGAAAATATGCAGACAGATAAAACAAAACAAAACAAGTATTGGATTAAATATAATGCAAACAACCTCACATATTCACACGTGTCAAAGAGAACTGATGTTAAACCATAGTCTCGACAACAATTATTTTAAGCTCATAATGAATTATCATGACTCACTAAACTACCCGACAGGATTACTAGGTATTCTTAGACTATTGCTATGGAAATACCTCTCGGCGTAAACTATAGGCATTGTCTTAACCTACTATAGCCTCTATCCCTTTTAGTCATTTGAAACCCACTCCTTATCTCTAAGGTAGACAAGTTAGAACTTCACCTCCCTGATTCATTCCTTTGCTCACGTTAATCTCTCATAATTCTCTCGAGTTTAAGAATTACTTTCTAGACAAAAGGATATCTCTCGATGCTCATACAATGCTCATACATGTTTTACCAAAACCCTAAGCAATATCTCGATGCTCTTACAATGTTAAGGCAAAATATTTAAACTATGAGCAAAACAATCATAAGCAAACATAATTCATCATTCATAAACATAAAATATTGTTCAAGCAAAACAAAGTTTAACACCAAGTAAAACATTCTTGTGGTATCAAAGATCATCCAAGATTAAATCGTTTAATACAACCCCAAATAAAATAAGAGTTTAAGAACAAAGGAAGAACGACTCCCAAAACCAGGGGCTCTGTCGCAACAATCCTGATCAGCACCACACCTACCTTGGTGATCACCCTCTCTCAAGGCCTGATCATCGCTCTGCTATCGTCTGGCTATGGAGCAGACCAAGGAAGACTAGGGGGTAGACGGAGGGAAAGCACTATAGTTGCTTGCTCATGCCTAAGGTAAAGCTCTTCTTTATTCTTTCTTGCCCTCTATTTTTACGGCTGGTAATTATAAGGAGTATCTCCTAGGGCTTTGCATGCTTTTGGAGTTTCCTTAATTAGCCGTTATAAATTTCCTAAACTTAAAACGAAAAGGAGGCTGGCTTGCACGTGAAGCAGGTCATCCAGCTGGCATGTGACATAGGCGGTTTCGCCACCTTTTCTTCAGACTTCTTCAGATAAAACTTGCCTCGATGAGATAAATTGCTCCTCACGTTCTCATCTACTCAATTGGCCTTTGCAACTTTTCATTGTCACGACTGAAATGTTCTTCCTCTGTAGAATTCCTACATAAATACAACTCAAATAACCCCTTCTCCTCAGCAGCATCAGTTAAGCCAAATAAATCTTGCCTATGCAAATCTTATCCACTGCAACCTATATGTAACAAAAATATTGCGCATTCTTTGTTTAGATGAGAAATAACTTAAGTGAAAAGACTAGAATTGAAGTCCTTTTACAGAGTTATCACACCCCCAAACTTAAGTTATTGCTTGTCCTCAAGCAATGAATAATAGCTAGAAGAAAATCAAAATTGTCATGGCAAAGCAGTATCAAGAACATCATCAGGTTTGAGATTTCAGCCGTCAGCAAAAATATGTGGCCTCAACATGTTCGACAGTCATATTTGTCAAGTCCCTTCCCTAGTCAGGATCCTTTGTTATTGTGTGTACGTGATTGTAACTAGTCTATGCATAGAGGTAATTAGAAAACTTAAAGTAAGCATTTCTAGGTTGTCAAGGCAAAAAATTATTCATCAGGCTTAGTTTATACTTCTAGTTATTTATCAACTTTTATTATCTTTATTCACATTTTTTTATATAAGGGAGTCAGCACATCACAACTACCGTTCCACACTCTAGGTGAAAGGGATCACATCTTCCACCCCCAAGCTAGTCGGGCAGAGTCATCCTATGACTACTTTCATTCACTCATATGCCTTGGCTACTCTTAATTTATTTTGGAGTTTTTATTATTCATGCCTTTGCACAGAGGAGTGTCCCTTTGTATTTTTTGAGTTTTCAAGTTTTTAAACACTAGAGAGTTTTTACCTTACCCTTAGAATATTTTTGAAGCCTCGGCAATTAGAAAGTTCTATCCTAAAAATTTTATAGATTACCTAGAGCAAAGACAGCCTACAATCGTGTTTATAAGTTTCAAAAGATCAAACCTAGGGTTGGTTCTTTTCTTCAGACAGACTTTATAATAATTCTGGCCTAGGCAATAAAATTTTGCATTCATCATTGGGCATCCCTAATTCAGTCCTAACAATAATCCTAACCTGATTATGTCATGACAACCAAAATTTTCAACCAATTAACATCAATTACTATTTAACAAAGCATGGCATAATGGACAACACCTCCCCCAAACTTGACGGATGCATTATCCTCAATGCATGAAAAGTACACTAAATGTTGTTATATGCAAGTGTGAAAATAAAAAAAAAAAACTACAAAAACTTACTATGGTGGTGTGGCTTAACTGGACGCCCTCGTGCGGTGTCGTTTGGGAGGGGAAGGGCTCTCGGATCCCGAGTCTACTGCTTCTACCTTAGAAGGAGATATTGAAGTATACGCCCCATCGTTCTATTGTATCACTTCTTGCTGGTCGAAGCCCGGGATGGAGTGGACTGCTCGGTCGCGGGAGTGGGTTGTGCTGGAATTGGTGGTGGACTAGGAGTTGTTGTTGGGGCTGGTGGTGTTGATCGAACTGGGGATGGAATAGGATCCTGCTCAGGCTGCTTCGGTGTTGGCGTGAAATCTTTATCAGTAAAAAGTAGGGTGGAGTATCACTGCTACTTTCGGTGGTGGAGAAGGATCATGAATTGAGGAACTCCTCGGGTCATCGTGGCTTTCTTCTAGTACGGGTGGGACATGGGTTGCCAATGGTGGCACATCGATGGGCACCTCTGGTGGAACATTTGGAGGGACATAAGATATCGAGGCATGGAATGTGTTGCCACCCGTATTGTAGTTGAGGATGACATTGGGGAAGGTTGGCAGTCTGATCATTGTGGTTGGGAGCATCTCCTTGATGAAGGCATTGAGTTGCATGTCCCTTGCCTTGGTGTATTCAAAGTAAATTTTCATGTGGTTTCCAGGTGCCCGATCTTTTCACGTATGTGCATGACCACAGCGGCTATTCTAGCCTCGGCAATTGATTTTGCTCCTCGTTCTAGACCCTTCTTTGGGTCGTTATCATTGAAACTCATCAACTCGGGGAACTTTTTCTTTGTAATACCCTCATTCGGTTTAATGAAGTCTTTGAATGTTCCTCAGAAACCTTTTTGTTTCTACACAGCGCAGTTATAAAGTTTGGGAACAGTAGGTTACCACGGTTCTTCTTGGAACAGTCATGGATCTACCCAAAGATGATTTCACCCACATCGATTGTCCTACCATATATGATCGAGTGCAACAGCATCAGCCGCTTGATGAGGACAGTGGTGTTGTGGGACATTGGCATCAACTTGCCTTAAAAAAATGGTTCCACAGTTTCACGTGTGGTTTGAGGGCTTGGCGATCTACTCACTTTCTTGTGGGGGCATTCCCTTCGAACTTGGCCACCCAAAACATAAATCCTGTAGAACTCCATTGTATGTTTATTGATCTGCCTCGGCCATAAATCTCTTGTGCTGGTCATCCACTTTCCCTAACTTAAAGTATTTGTTAAGTGCAGAAGGGAAAAGCGAATGAGTTTTCCTCAAACATATACCGTGTGGTTGGAGGTGTCCACGAGGTGTGCATAGAACTCCCTTACCATTGATGGTGTTATGGAGTTAGGATTATGAGCAAACTTCTCCCAGTTATGCTTCTTTATGACGTCCATCACCTAAGGGCCAAACTGCTCTTTTCTCTCAGCTAGAAAAATGAATCCATCTTCCAAATAAACTTAGAGTTGCTGAATGGTTTTGAAGCGTGCCTCTGCTTTGGTTATTTCAAAATGTTCAAACTTTGTCTGGGAGCTAGGGCCGACTCGATCTTACCATTTTTCTTGGTTGATTTTAGTGGTGGTGATGGGGAGGTATTTTGAGAGAAAGAAAATAAATTTTCTGGTTTGTAAAGAAAGAAGGAAACATGAAGAAGAAGAAGAAGAGTGGGTAGTTTTTCTTGGAAAGTGATGGTGGTTTCGGTGCATTTTGGTCTTTACACGGTGGAGAAAAGATTTCTCATTAAATGAGAAATATTTGATAAGATATAAAGGGGAATAAAGGATTTCTTTCCCTCTTTATTATGCCGCCAAAACACGTACCCTAGGGCTTCTTCTTTTTTCTTCATGCATGCTTCAACTCCCCATGCTGCCACGTGTTCCTTGCTTGCCTACTATATGAAAGAAGAAAATAATAAAATAAAAAGGATTAAAGTATAAAATAACTTAACTTATTTATGTACAGAATTCAGATTTTCGTTGCCTAGACAACTAATATTTTCTAAATTAAAAAGAGCAAACTCTTGGGCATTATGTGCCAACGATGTCGGTTTGTCGCGCATGAATGGGGCTCCTTTATACTCCTTGAGTCTCTGCCCGTTCACTTTGAAGATGGAACCATCGTTTTGGTTTTGAGTTTCAATTGCTCCATTGTCATGGACTTGGTGTACAATGAATGGTCCTGACCATCGTGATTTTAACTTTCTTGTGAATAACTTAAGGCGTGAATTATAAAGTAGTACTTGTTGTCCAGAATAAAATTTCCTCGACAATATTTTTGTATCATGCCATCGTTTTGTTTTCTCCTTGTAAAGGTTGGCATTCTCTATGCATGTGCTCTAAATTCATCCATCTTGTTCAGTTCTAATAGTCTTCTTTCTCCAGCAAGTTGAGCATCCATGTTTATCTTTTTGATGGCCCAAAGCTTTGTCTTCGATTTCAACCGGTAGATGACATTCCTTTCCATAGACTAGCTTTAATGGGGACATTCCCAACGGTGTCTTGAATGCTGTGCGATAAGCCCATAGTGCTTCATCTAGCTTCGGTGACCAATATTTTCGACTTGGGTTGACCACTTTTTCTAGGATATGTTTGATTTCTCGGTTAGACATTGGCTTATCCATTCATATGAGGGTGATACGCCATAGTAATTCTATGTCGTACTCCATATCTTTTCAGTGCCTTGGCAATCAATTTATTAGCAAAATGTGTCCTAATGAGAGCTCGTGGTGTTCCAAAGCGGGTGAATATATTTTTGTGCAAAAACTTTAACACCGTCTTCGAATCGTTCTTAGGTGTTGCAATGGCTTCAACCCATTTTCATACGTAATCCACTGCCAAGAGAATGTACATATTTCTGAATGATGTTGGAAAAGGTCCCATGAAATCTATGCCCCATACGTCGAAAAGTTCGATCTCCAGAATGTTTTACCATGGCATCTCATGTCGTTTTGAGATATTTCCTGTACGATGACATCTATCACATGACTTGTAGAATTCATGTACGTCTTTGAACAGGGTTGGCCAATAAAATCCCGACTGAAGCACTTTTACTGTTGTTCTTATCCCACCAAAATGCCCTCCATATGGTGATGAGTGGCATTGGAGTAGGATATCTTGCTGCTCTTCTTCTGGAATGCACCTTCGGATTATTTGGTCTCCGCACTGCTTGAATAGAAATGGTTTGTCCCAGTAGTAATGTCGCACATCATCTCAAATTTCGTTTGCCCTGGCTAGATAAATCAAAAGGAACAATACCACTAACAAGAAAATTAACAATGTCAGCATACCACAGTGCAGCCGTGACAAATAATATTTTCTCATCAGGGAAATCCTCTTTAATATTTGTGATGTCAGGATAATCAAGTTTGTTATCTAGCCTAGACAAATGGTCTGCCACTTGATTTTATGTACATTTTCTATCCTTGATCTCTAAATCAAATTCTTACAGTAATAATATCCACCGAATTAGTCTAGGCTTTGTATCTTTTTTATTAATCAATATTTAATAGCTGAGTGATCTGTGTGCACAATTACCTTAGTGCCTATTAGTTATGGTCTAAACTTATCGAATGCAAATACTATTGCTAAGAGTTCATTTTTAGTGGTTGTATAGTTCACTTGAGCATCATTAAGTGTTCGGCTTGCATAGTAGATAACATGAATAATTTTACTTTTTCGTTGCCCTAGCACTGCTCTGACTGTATAGTCACTAGCATCACATATAAGCTCAAATGGTTAGTTCTAGTCTGGTGGGATAACTATTGGCGCTGCTGAAAGCTTTTTCTTCAAATCTGTGAAGGCGTTCAAACAATCATTAGTAAACTCAAATGGATGATTTTTTGAAGCAAAAGACATAAGGGTTTAGAGATTTAAGAAAAGTCTTTTATGAACCGCCTATAGAATCCTGCATGTCTAAGGAAACTGCGTACAACTCGCACATTAGTAGGTGGGGGAAGATTTATAATTGCATCCACCTTGGCTTTGTCACTTCGATGGCATGGCATGAAATTTATGTCCCAACACTATTCCTTCAGTTACCATAAAATGGCATTTTTCCCAATTCAGTACTAGGTTGGCTTCTTCACAATGTTTCAACACCTTGGATAAATTGTTGAGGCATCGGTCAAAGTCATTACACGAAATAGAGAAGCTGTCCATAAATATATCCATGCACTCTTCCACCATATCTGAAAAGATTTCCATCATACATCGTTATAATGTAGCTGGAGCGTTACACAGTCCAAACGGCATTCGCCTAAATGCATAGGTACCATACGGGTATGTGAACGTTGTTTTCTCTTGGTCTTTGGGTGCTATGGAAATTTGGTTATACCCCGAATATCCATCGAGAAAGTAATAAAATACCTTTCCCGCTAATCTATCCAACATTTGATCAATGAAAGGGAGTGAAAATGATCCTTCTTTGTGGCTTTGTTGAGCTTCATATAATCCATGCATATGCGTCAGCCCGTGACTGTTCTCGTGGTGAGTAACTTATCATGCTTGCTTTTAACCACAGTTACACCACTTTTCTTTGGCAAGCATTGGACTGGGCTAACCCATGAACTATCAGATATAGGATAAATCACTCCCGCATCCAACCATTTTATTATTTCCTTCATGACTACCTTCTTCATGATCGGGTTGAGCCGTCATTGGGGTTCCACCGAGGTATTGTGGCTATCTTCAAGATTGATTTTGTGCATGCATATGGTTGAACTGATTCCTTTCAAGTCTGGCATCGTCCATCCTATAGCTTTTTTGTGCTATGACAAAACATTTAACAAACTCTTCTCCTGTTCGGAGGTTAGGTTGACAGAGATTATCATTGGAAAAGTTTCATCAACTCCTAGATAAACATATTTTAAATGTGATGGTAAAGTCTTAAGCTCCAATTTCGGTGCATGTTGTGAAGATGACTTTTGAGATTTAACTTCACCATTTCTAAAGGTTCGAATTTCATACCTGACCTATGAAGAAATCTCAATTGGTCATTTGTCTTTCCTTCGCATCTTGCCTTGGTATCGCTTTCAGGGTGTTTAGTGTGCTGATTTTCGTTATCGTGGCCATGATTGTTAGAACCGTCTTCTGAAAATATTTTTCAAGGCCAAAGTTTTTTGCTTCATGTATTTCGGTTGTAGGTTCATGGTACAAATTAATGTACTCATTAAGCCTTAGGGATTCATCTCGTCCCAAGATTTCCTTTTCTTCAATCTTATTAATACATTGCCATTCTTCTGGATCGTCTGCGTATTTCATAAAGTTGAATACATTGATTGTGACACTTTGCTAGCCAACTCTCATGGTGAATTCTCCCTTTTCACTGTTATTAGGATTCTGCTATGGCTAGAAATGGGCGTCCCAGAATGATTGGTACATTTTCATCAGCTTCGCAATCCAGAATGAGAAAATCCACTGGAAAGACAAATTTATCTGCATTTACTATGACATTTTCAATTCTGCTCTTGGTCGCACATAAGACCGATCAGCAAATTGTAGAATGACTGAGGTGGGATGGGCGTGATACCCGTCTAGTTTCATGAATATCGATTTTTGTATCAAGTTTACACTTGATCCCAAGTCAATGAGAGCTCGTCCGATGAAATCATTACCAATGGAATATGGTATTACAAAGCTGTCAAGGTCTTTTTGCTTTGGTGGAAGTTTGCTCACTGCCGAGCAGATTTCTATTGTCGTGGCGACACGTTCACCTTTTTTTCTTTGTAACAATTTCCTTCAGATACTTGGCATAGGAAGACATTTGCTCGATGGCGTTGAGTAGGGACACATTGATACACAACTGGTCCAGAACATCAACGAATTTCTTGAACTGGATGTTATCATCATGTTTCTTCAACCAGTTTAGGGAACGGTGATGGAGGTCTCACATCGACTACTGATGGTGTAGGAAATCGTTAGCCTTGATCATGAATTTCTTGTTATCTAGTTTATGCTTTTCTGAGCCTTCACTTCTTTCCTTCTCTTCATGCGCTTTTCTTGTTTAGTATTCTCATATTCCTCATCTGGTTGTGTTACGCCTTGGCAGAATTGTTTAGCTGTTCTCCCCCAAACTTGTCATCTTGATCAACTTGTTTTCCACTCCTTAGCGTAAGTACATTGCATTTCTCCTTCCCATGATGCTTAGTGACTTCAGTATCACTTGGGAGATTTCTGTGTGGGTGAGAATGTAATACTGTGGTAATCTGTCCCACTTGATTCTCCAATTCTCTAAGAGATGAACTATGGCTTTGTAAAAGTGTTGCCTGCCTTTGTAACAAATATCCTTGATTTTTGATTGTTGCAGAATATTCGTGCATCAAGGTTTTTATAGACGCCATGAAATATTTTGTGGAGGCCAAGAATTCCTGCAAGGATAATTCCAAGGAGTTAGTATTGGAATGAGTTTAGAGGAATAAGCTATACTTTTGTTGTTCTACCAGAGCTTCTGATGTTGATTCTGAATATGTTGATGGTCAGAATTATTTTACTGTGGCCTATAATTTGTGGCTTGATTGTTGCTATTCCCTTGATTATTCCACGAAAAATTTGGGTGTTATCTCCAACCAGGGTTCTACGTGTTTGAATAGGGATTATTGTTGTTCCAATTGTAGTTGCCCCAAAATTAGTTTACTCATGGTTTTTAGGATATTCACTCTCATGATGCTTGCCTTGACAGAATAGGCACACATTATTGGTCGCCTTGACTTCTCTTACCTCATTAGGACGTTGCAAATTTTTCAACATATTTGTTATGGTAGAAAGTTGGGGTGCTACCGAATATTTGCTTTCTAATTCATATGCTCCAAAGGTTTTTTTTTCGGTTCCCAATCTTGCACTTGGAAATTGATAGTCATTATTTGCTATCCTGTCGAGGATGTTAAAAGCTTCCTTGGGTGATTTGTCTAGTAGGGTGCCATTTGCTGAGGCATCTAACATCATTCGAGTTGGTGTGTTGACTCCATTGTAAAACATCTCCACTTGCATCTAATCATGAAATCCATGATTAACACATTTGCGAAGTAAGCTTTTATACCTATCCCAAAATTCATACATTGAGTCATCATCGCCTTGGCGAAAACTCGCAATGTCGTTTCGAAGTTGTGTATTCATATTGGACTGATTATATCGAAGTAGGAAACTCTTGCATAAATCTGCCCATGACTCTATTGATCCGGAAGGAACTCCGCTGAGCCAAGCTCTTTCTCTATCACGTAAGGAGTAAGGAAAAAGTTTCAGTTTGAGCACATCTTCATGTACTCCTTGTTGTCTAAATGAATCACATACTTCAAGGAAAGCACGCACATGTTGTCTAGCGTCTTCATTGGGTGTACCACCAAATTGGCCGATAGAGTTAAGCATATTAAACATCACCGGTTTGAGTTCAAAATAAGTGGCTTGTATCTTAGGTGCCACTATGCCAGGATTGAGGTCATCGAGAATTGGGTTCAAATGATCTCGTATCGCTCTTGGTCTTGCAACTTGATCTCCTAAATCTCCCATGTCGTTTTGCATTTGATTCAATTGATCTCTGGTTCTTTGGGCACGCAACCTTTATCTAACGATTGCTTAACTTCGGGGTCGAATGGTTCCAAAGGCTTACCAGCAGATCTCAAGGTCATGCAATAATAAAAACCTATAAAAAAATAATAAACTATGTTAGACTAAATAATTATAAAGTGACACAAAGAACTTGTTATGGCTGGAAATTTCGTCAGTTGTAAATCCCCGGCAACGGCGCCAAAAACTTGATCGCTTGTGAATGTATATGCTAAGGCAAGCTAATCTATGCAAGTATACACAATCGATGCAAGTAATATAGTAGTGAGTGAGTATCGTCTCCATAGGGATTGAATTAGAAATAGCTTTTCACCACAACTAGAACTAATGCCACAAATTAATCCTACTAAGTATTAAAGCTAAGAACTAATATTAAGGAGCTAAGAATAATGATTCAATGTTTTCAGACAAGTGTATTCGAGACAAAGAAAATATGCAGACAGATAAAACAAAACAAAACAAGTATTGGATTAAATATATGCAAACAACCTCACATATTCAGATGCAGAGCACTGATGCTAAACCATTATCTCGGTAACAATATTTTAAACCCATAATGAATTAATATGACTCACCAAACTGCTCGACATGATTACTAGGTATTCTTAGACGGTTGTTGTGGCAATACCTCTAGGCGTTAACTATAGACGTTATCTTAACCTAGTCTAGCCTTTATCCCTTTTAGTCGTTTGAAACTCAATCCTTATCTCTAAGGTAGATAAGTTAGAACTTCACCATCCCGGATTCATTCTTTTGGTCACATTGATCTCTCTTTATTCTCTAGAATTCAAGAATCACTTTCTAGACAAATGGCTATCTCTCGATGCTCTTACAATGTTAAGGAAAAATATTAAAACTATGAGCAAAATAATCATAAGCAAACATAATTCATCATTCATAAACATAAAATATTGTTCAGACAAAACAAAGTTTAACACCAAGTAAAGCATTCACGGTGTTATCAAAGATCATCCATGATTAAATAGTTTAATACAACCCCAAATAAAATAAGAGTTTAAGAACAAAGGAAGAACGGCTCCTAAAACCGGGGCTCTGTCGAGATAATCCTGATCAGCACCATGCCTGCCTTGGTGATCACCCTCTCTTGAGGCCTAATTACCGTTCTGCTATCGTCTGGCTATAGAGGACACCAAGGAAGACTGGGGGTAGACAGAGGGAAAGCACTACATTTTCTCACTCATGCCTAAGGTAAAGCTCTTCTTTCTCTTCCTTGCCTCTCTTTTTACGGATACAACTGGTAATTATAAGGAGAATCTCCTAGGGCTTTGCATACTTTTGAGTTTCTTTAATTAGCCGTTTTAATTTCACAAACTTAAAAAGGAAAGGCGACTAGTGGTTATCAGGATATTCAAGGCTTGCTTGCACGTGAAGCAGGTCATCCAGTTGGCATGTGACATAGGCGGTCTAACCACCTTTGCTTCAGACTTCTTCAGATAATCTTGCCTCGGTGAGATAAATTTGATCCTCGAGTTCTCATCTGCTCCATTAGCCTTTGCAACTTTTCATTGTCACGACTGAAATGTTCTTCCTCTGTAGAATTCATGAACAAACACAACTCAAACATCCCCTTCTCCGCAGCAACATCAGTGAAGCTAAATAAATCTTGCCTAGGCAAAACTTATCCACCACAACCTATACGTAACTAAATGCAACTAAAAATGCAGTGCATACTTTGTTTAGACGAGAAATAACTTAAGTGAAAAGACTAGAATTTAAGTCTTTTTACGAAGTTATCACTAAACGAAGCATCTGTGTCATCCTACCTATTTAAAATTTGAGAATAGTCAAGGGCATTGCGCCCCCGATGCCTCTAATCATTGGATTTACCTGATAGAACTTTCTAAGGGATCCAACCATCCTAAGGGAAACTTCGGAGGGAACCAGCTACTAGATGGTTCATTAGTCTTTTGCCCCTATACCAAGTCAGACGAACAATTTACACGTCTGATCGCTTGTAAATTATATGTTAAGGCAAACAATTATGTACAAGTATACACAATCGAATCAAGTAATATAGGGTAAGTGAGTATCGTCTCCTCAGGGATTGGTCAAAAGTTTTTAATCTCCACGCAACCACAACTAGTTGTCACAAGCTAATTCCTACTATCTTGTCAACCTGTAAAAAACTATTATTAATAAAACAAGAAACATATAACGTATGATTGCATAAAAGTTTGGTCGAGACAAAATAAATTTGTAAACTATCGAAATAAAATTAAACAAAGACAAACGTTGATTTAAATATGATTCAAACAACCTCGCATATTAAGACCTACAATAGAGCACTC
This sequence comes from Hibiscus syriacus, assembly GCF_006381635.1. Classification (NCBI taxonomy): domain Eukaryota; kingdom Viridiplantae; phylum Streptophyta; class Magnoliopsida; order Malvales; family Malvaceae; genus Hibiscus; species Hibiscus syriacus. The sequence continues at coordinate 1,738,471 of NW_024062603.1, read as the reverse complement.
GTATTAATCTTTTGTGTTGTCAAACAATGATTTTAGGTCTAGAATAAATTATTATGACATGCATAAGCTTCCCGACAGGACTGCAAAGTATTCTTAGACGGTTGTTATGCAATACTACTCAACGTTAACTATAACTCTTGGTTTGTCAGAAAGTTGTTGTAGCAATACCTCTTAGCGTAAACTATAGTCATTGTCTATCCTACTTAAGCGTCCATCCCTTTTAGTCGATTGAAACCAACTCATTATCTCTAAGGTAGACAAGTTAGAACATCACCATCTTGGATTCATTCCAGTGTTCATGTAGATCTATCTTAATTCTCTCAAATCTAAGAATCACTATCTAGACAAAAGCAATCTCTCGACGCTCTTACATTGCAAAGACATGTTTTACCAAGACCCCAGGCAATCTCTCGAAGCTCTTACAATGTCAAAGTTAATATTCACACAATGAACAAAACAGTAATGAGCAAAATCATAATTCAACATTCATAAAGCAGAAATAATTGTCTAGGCAAAACAAAGATTAACACCAAGTAAGACAGTCATGGTGCTATCAAAATTCATCCAAGTATCATCGTTTAATACAACCCCAATTATGTAAAGAAATTAAGAACAAATGAAGAACAACTCCCAAAATCGGGTCTCTGTTGTGACAATTCTGATCAGTACCGTGCCTGCCTTGGTGATCAGCCTCTCTCGAGACCTGATCACCGCTCTGCTACAGTCTGGCTATGGAGGACACCAAGGAAGGTCGGTTGGTAACGGTGGGGAAGCACTGTAGCTGCTTGCTCACACTTTCAGTAAAGTTCTCTAACTTCCTTGCCTCCTTTCTTGGCGGCTACGGTTGGATATTTATAGAGGGGAATCTCCTAGGGTTTCACATGAGTGGAGATTCCTTAAATAACTTTTATTATTTTGTCCAAACTAAAAAGGAAAAGCGGCAGGCGACTGTCAGAATTTTGAGGGCTTGCTTGCACATGAAGGAAGTCATCCAGCTAGCTTGTGACATAGGCGATTTCGTCATATTCGCTTCAGACATTCCAGATAAACCTTGCCTTGGCGACATAAATCTGCTCCTCACATTCTTTAACTTCTCTATTCCATTGGCCCCTTACAAATTACGTTGTCACAACTGAAATGTTCTTCCTTCATAAATTTCCTACATATACACAATCAACACAAACCCTTTCTCCTCAGTAGCATCAATTAAACCAAATAAATCTTGCCGAAGTAAAACTTATCCACCACAAGCAAATAGAACCTAAATGCAACTAAAATGTTATGCATACTTTGTTTAGACGAGCAATAACTTAAGTGAAAAGACTAGAAATTGAGTATTTTTATGGAGTTATCACACCCCCAAACTTAAGTTATTACTTGTCCTCAAGCAATGTATAATAGCTAGAAGAAAATTAAAATTGTCATGGTAAAGCAGTGTTAAGAAAATCATATGGTTTGAGATTTCAGCCCTCAGCAAAATAAAAATTGGCCTCAACATGTTTGACGGTCATATCAGTTAAGTCCCTTCCCTAGTCAGGATTCCTTGCTATTGTGTGTGCGTGATTGTAATCAGCCTATGCATTAACGTAATTAGAAAACTTAACGTAAGTGCTTCTGGTTTGTCAAGGCATCAAATTATTTGTCAGGTTAAGTTATACTCCTAGTTATTTATCAACTTTTTTTGGAGTCAGCTCATCACACCTACCTTCCCACACTCTAGGTGAAAGGGAGCCTACCTTCCACCCCCAAGCTAGTCTGGTAGAGTCATCATGTGACTACTTTCATTCACTCGTATGCCTAGGCAACTCTCAATTTCTTATGGAGTTTTTTTGTTTATGCCCTTGCATAGAGGAGTGTCCCTTTTATTTTTCAAGTTTTAAACACAGGGAGTTCCACCTTAACCTTAAAATATTTTTGATGTCTCGGCAAGCAGTAAGGTCTTTCCTAAAAATTTACTGATTACCTTAAACAGAGGCAGCTTGCAATCGTGTTTGTAAACTTCAAAGAATCTAGCCTAGGGTTGGTTCTCTTTTTTAGACAGTATTAACAATAGTTCTGGCCTAGACAATCAAATTGTGCATTCATCATTGGGCATCCCTAATACAATCCAAACAATAAACTTAACATGCTTATGTCATGACAACCAAAATTTTCAACCAAATATTATCAATTGTTTTTTAACAAAATATGGTACAATACCTCCCCCAAACTTGAGGGATGCATTGTCCTCAATGCTTGCAAACTAACTACATGTATCTATATAGAAATACGAAAGAAAAGAAACTTAAAATGCGAGCTTACTGTGGTGGTGTTGCTTGATTGGACACCATTGTTCAGTGTTGTTTAGGAGGAGGGTACTCTCTGATCCTGAGTATACTGCTTCTATAGTCGACGATGATGGCTAAAGGACATGACTTGTCATTCGCTTGATGTGTCTCTTGGTACTCGGGCTCGTGCTGGAGTTTGTTGTTCTTCAGTAGGAGTAGTTTTTGCAAGAACTAGAGCTTGGATTTGAGTTGTTTTAGTGATTGGCGTTGCTTGTCGGACGGGTGACTGTACTGGAGCTTGCTCGGGTTGCGTCGGGGCTAGAATGAAATCTTCATCGATGAAGAAGTTGGAATCTCTTGAGTGCTTTCATAGGTTGAGAAGGAGGAGTTGAGGAACTCGTATGTGTCGCCATGGCCTTCCTCTGGTATAGACGAGACTTGGGCGGCCAGTGGTGGAACGTCTGTGGGTACTTCTAGGGGAACATTTGATGTCGAGGCGTGGAATGTGCTGCCACCAGTAGTGTGTTTCATAATGACGTTGGGGAAAGGTGACAGATTAGCAGTTCTGATCGGGAGTAACTCCTTGGAAAAGATGTTAAGTTGTGCATCCCGTGCCTTGACGTACTCAAAGAAGATCTCCATGTGATTCTTAAAGCACTCGATCTTCTCACGCATTTCTCGCGTGTATGTGACCAATACAGCCATTCTGGCTGTGGAAATAGATTTTGCTCCTCTCTCTAAACCTTCATGCGAGGCGATGTCATCGAAACTCATCAGTTATGGTACTTTCTTTTTGGTGATACCCTTCTTGGATTTGATGAAATCCTCAAAGGGCTCTTGGGGACCTTCTTTTTCATGTACAAGCAGTTATCAAGTTAGTAAATAAGAGATTACCCCAGTTTCTTTTGGCGCACTCATGGATTTGCTCGAAGATGAGTTCGCCAACATCAAGTTTTCTCCCGTATATTATCGAGTGTAAAAGGATCAGTCTTTTCACGAGCACGGTACTGTTATGGATGTTGGAATAAGTTTCCCCTGAGAAAATGATTCCACAATTTTACCACCGGTTTAAGAGCTCGGTGATCGACTCTCGTCTTTGTTGGAGTATTCCCTTGAACTTAGCCCACCCGAAACAAAGATCTTCGAGTACTCCGTCGTAGGTCTCTTGGTCTGCTTCAGGCAAAAATTGTTATGCTGCTCCTCCACTTTCCCCAACTTGAAGTATCTATTGAGTGATAAAGGGGAAAATCAAAGGAGCTTCCCTCGGACATACACAATGTGGTTGGATGGGTCTTCGAGATAGGCGTAGAACTCTTAACCATCGCTGGTACTACGACTTTGGGGTGGAGAGCAAATTTCTCCCAATTGTGCTTTCGAATCATATCCATAACCTCTGGTCCGAATGGCTCTTCGTCCTCTGGTGGAAAGACGAACTTGTCTTCCAAATACACTTGCCATTTTTGGAGGTTTTTTAAGCGTGCCTCAGCTTCGACTGTTAAAAATAGCTCAAAGCTTGGTGTTGGGGATGGGTTTTTCTTCGATCTGGTCATGATGTTTGTTTAGTGAAGTAAGTTTAGCAGCGGTGATGGGAGAAATTTGCTGAAAGAGAACAAATTTCTTGTTATAGAGTAGAGTGAGGCACGATAAAGAAGATGGAGTTGAGGGTGGTTTTTCTGTAAGGTTAATGGGTGGTTTCTTTAGGGCAATTCGGTCAAAACAAGAGGGGAAAATATATGGTATTAATTGTGTGATATTTGATTTGACGTAGCTAGGAAAAAGATATTTTCCTCTTTAATTCTGCCGCCAAAATTTTATTGCCCTAGGGTTTCTCTCCTTTCATGCATGAACTATCTCTTCATACTGCCACGTGTACTCTGCATGCCTACAATAAATAAAGAAAAACTAAAATAAAGTAAAATGGATAATGTGTGTATAAAATAACTTAATTTATTTATGTACAAAATTTAGATTTTTTGCCTAGGCAATGAATTTTTGTTCAAGTAAGTAAGGCAAACTCTTGGCCATCATGTGCCCTTGATGCCGGTTTGTCTCGCATGACTGGGGCTCCTTTGTATTCCTTTAGCCTCTACCCGTTCACCTTGAAAATTGAACCGCTGTCTCGGTTCTTGATTTCTATTACTCCATTGTTATGAACTTGATGTACGATGAACTGTCTTGACAATCGTGACTTTATCTTGCCTGGGAATAACTTGAGACACGAATTGTACAGCAGTACTTATTGTCCAGAATAAAATTGCCTAGGCAATATTTTTCTTTCATGCCATCATTTTGTTTTCTCTTTGTATAAACGTGCATTTTCATATGCGTCTACTCTGAATTCATCCATCTCGTTCAGTTCCAAGAGTCTTCTTTCTCCAACAAATTGAGCATCCATGTTTAAATTTTTGATGGTCCAGTAGGCTTTATGTTCAAGTTCCACAGGTAGATGGCATTTTTTACCGTAGACAAGTTTGAACGGGGACATTCCCAGCGGTGTCTTGAATGTTGTGTGATAAGCCCATACTTCTTCATCTAGCTTTGGCGAACAGTCTTTTCGACTTGGGTTGACTACCTTATCAAGGATCTGTTTGATTTCTCGGTTAGACACTTCGGCTTGTCCATTAGTCTGAGGGTGATACGCCATAGCGATCCTATGTCGCACTCCATATCTTTTCAATGCCTTGGCAATTAATTTGTTATCAAAATGTGTGGCTACATCACTAATGATATCTCGTGGTGTTCCAAATCGTGTGAATATCTTCTTGTGCAAAACTTTTAGCACCGTCTTGGAATCATTTTTAGGTGTTGCAATGGCTTCAACCCACTTGGATACATAATCCACTACCAAGAGGATGTATAAATCTCCAAAGGATGTGGGAAAGGGTTCCATGAAGTCTATTCCCCATACGTAGAAAAGTTCAACCTCCAGAATATTTTTCCATGGCATCTCATATCGTTTAGATATGTTTCCTATCCGTTGGCATCTATCACATGACTTGTAGAATTCATGCGCATCTTTGAACAAGGTTGGCCAATAGAATCCGGATTGAAGTACTTTCGTCGTTGTTCTCATTCCACCAAAGTGCCCTCCATATAGTGACGAGTGACATTGAAGTAAAATTTCTTTATTCTGTTCTTCTGGGACACATCTTCGAATTATTTGGTTTCCACATTGCTTGAATAGAAATAGTTCATCCCAGTAATAGTGTCTCACATCATGTCGAAACTTTTTGGACTTGGCTAGATAAATTAGGAGGAACAATACCACTAACAAGAAAGTTAACTATGTCAGCATACCACGGCACAGCCGTGACAAATAAAATTTTCTCATCAGGGAAATCCTCTTGAAATTGTTATGTCATGACAATCAGTTTTTTTATCTAGTCTAGACAAAATGGTTTGCTACTTGATTTTCTATACCCTTTTTATCCTTGATCTCTAAATTGAACTCTTGTAGTAATAATAACCATTGGATTAGCCTAGGATTTGCATCTTTTTTGTTGATCAATATTTAATGGTAGAATGGTCTGTATGGACAATTACCTTAGTGCCTATTAGATATGGCCTAAACTTATAGAATACAAATACTACTGCTCAAACTTTTTTTTCAGTGGTGGTATAGTTTACTTGTGCATCATTACGAGTACGGCTCGCATAGTAGATAACATGAAATATTCTACTTTCTATTGCCCTAGCACTGCTCCGACTGCGTAATCACTAGCATCGTACATGAGCTCGAAAGGTTCGTTCCAGTCAGGTGGGACAACAATTGGTGCTGCTGAGAGTATTTTCTTCAAATCTGTAGAGGCATTCAGACAATTATTAGAAAATTCAAATGGATGATTTTGTTGAAGTAAAAGACACAAGGGTTTAGAGATTTGAGAAAAATCTTTTATGAACCGCCTGTAGAAGCCTGCATATCAACGTAAATTGCGTACACCTCTCATGTTGGTGGGTGGGGGAAGGTTTACGATTACTTCCACCTTGGCTTTATCGACTTCAATACCTTGACATGAAATTTTGTGACCCGACACTATTCCCTCGGTTACCATAAAATGCCATTTCTCCCAATTTAGTATTAGGTTGGGTTCTTCACATCGTTTCAGTACTTTGGATAAATTGACAAGACATCGATTCAAATCGTCACCTGAGATGGAGAAATCATCCATAAATATTTCCATGCATTCTTCCACCATATCTGAAAACATTGTCACCATGCATCTTTGGAAGGTAGCTGGAGTGTTACACAGCCCAAACGACATTCGTCTAAATGTATAGGTACCATATGGGCATGTGAAAGTAGTCTTCTCTTGATCCTCCGGTGCTATTTCTATTTGATTATATCCTTAGTATCCATCGAGGAAATAATAAAATGCTTTTCCCGCTAACTTATCGAGCATTTGGTCAATAAAAGGTAGGGGAAAATGGTCTTTCTTTGCGGATTTATTAAGATTCCTATCATACATATGCGCCACAGTTCTAGTAATGAGGAGCTCGTCGTGTTCACTTTCAACCACGGTCACACCACCCTTCTTTGGTACACACTGGACAGGGTTGACCCATGAACTATCGGATATAGGGTAAATCACTCCCGCATCTAACCATTTTATGATTTCCTTAATGACTACCTTCTTCATGATCGGGTTGAGCCTTCTTTGAGGTTCTACCGAAGTACTATGACTATCTTCTAAATTGATCTTATGCTTGCATATGGTAGGGTTAATTCCCGTCAAGTCTGCCATTCTCCATCCGAGAGCCATTTTGTGCTATGACAAAACATTTAACAAACTATTATCTTGTTCGGTGGTAGATTGGCAGAGATTATTACTTGTAAAGTTTCATTACTTCCTAGGTATGCATACTTCAAATTTTATGGCAAGGTTTTAAGTTCCAAATTGTGTGCATGTTGTAAAGATGATTCTAGAGGATTAATTTTATCAAAATCTAAGGGTTCGAATTTCATACCAGATCTATTATGAAGGAGACTTGATTGTTCCTTTGACTTTCCTTCTTTTCTGCCTTTGTGTCATTTTCAGGGAACCCATTGCGTTCTTTATTCAGATTCTTGTTGTTAGGGCCATAATTCTCAGAATCATCTTCTGAAAATAATTCGCATGGGCAAAGGTTTTCTTGTTCGTGCACCATGGTTATAGGGTCGTGGCACAAAGCATTGTATTCGTCTAGATTTAGAGATTCATCGTGGCTAAGAATTACCGTTTATTCCTCTTCTATTGAGTCATTTCTCTAATACATTGGCATTTTTCTGAGTCGTTCACATATTTCATGGAGTTGAATACATTAATTATTATGCTTTGCTCTATTAATCGCATTGTGAATTCTCCCTTTTCACAATCTATTAGGATTCTTCGAGTTTCTAAAAGGGTTGTCCCAGGATGATAGGTGCATTTTCATCGGCTTCGCAGTCCAAGATGAGGAAATCAATTAGAAATACAAATTTTTCCACCTTTACTATGATGTCTTATATTCTTCCCTTAGGCCACATATAAGACCGATCAGCCAGCTATAGGATAATGTGGTTGGACAATCATGATATCCCTATAGTTTCAGAAATATAGACTTTGGTAACAAGTTTACACTCAATCTCAAATCAACAATAGCTCATCCTACAAAGTTGTTACCCATTGAACATGGTATTATAAAACTACCAGGGTCTTTTTATTTTGGTGAGAGTTTGCTTACTACAGAACAGATTTTTGTTGCAATGGCAACATGTTCTACTTTCCTCTTCTTTGTAATGATGTCTTTAAGAAACTTGGCATAGGAAGCCATTTGCTCGATGGCTTCAAGTAAAGGCACGTTGATATACAACTGGTCCAGAACATTAACAAATTTTTTTAACTGGATGTCATCATTATGTTTCTTCAATCGTTGAGGGAACGGTGGTGTAGGTCTCACATTTTCTACTAATGGTGCTAAGGAATCTCTAGCCTTGGCCATGAATTTCTCGTTATCTGGATGATGTTTTTCTCAGCCTTCATCCTTTTCCTTCTCTTTGGGTGATTCATCATGTTCCTCATTTTCAACTCGATCCTCTGGTTGTGTTATGCCATGGCGAGAATTGTTTAGCTTATCTCCCCAAAACTTGTCATTTTGGTTGACATGTGTTCCACTCCTTAGTGTAAGTACACTACATTGCTCCTTTCCGTGATGCTTAGTGATTTCAGTATCACCGGGGAGATTTCCTTGCGGGTGAGAATGTAATGCCGTAGCAATTTGGCCCACTTGATTCTTCAATGCTCTTAGAGATGAACTATGGCTTTGTAAAAGTGTAGCTTGGCTTTGTAAAAAAATTCCTTGGTTTTTAATTGTTGTAGAATGGTCTTGCATCAATGTCTTTGTTGAGGCCATAAAATCTTTTGTCGAGGCCATAAATTCATGCAATGACAACTCCAAGGAGTTAGTATTGGAATTAGTATTAGAGGAAGAAGCTATACCTTTAGTGTTTTGCTAGGGCAGCTGATATGATGATTATGAAAATGTTGATGATCTGAGTTACTTTGTTGTGGCCTGTTGTAGTTTGCTGCTTGATTATTATTATTTCCTTGATTGCCCCATGAAAAATTCAGATGTTGTCTCCAACCCAGATTGTACTTATTATGATCTTTGGGTCATCCTGATCCTCATTGGTTTTAATGTTGTAAATTCTAGAGACTCCCTGAGTCTCTTGTCATGACATTGATTTAGATTGTCCTCTGGATCTACCTCTACTTTATTCGATGCCGCCACTGGTCTCTTAGATGGCACTAAATTGTCCCTAAATTTCTTAGGATAGTTTCGGGCAAAGTGACCAGTCTCACCATACTAGAAACAAGCTCTACTGAGTAATTTGCATACTCAATGGTGTAATTTACCACATGTCTGACATGGAGTTCTCTCTCCAAATGCTCTAGCCGACCTAGCAGTAAAATACGAGATCGTTTAGTTTTCTGTGAAGCTGCAGCAGAACCATCTCTATCAGTATATCGGGAACTCGAGCCCTTTCCTCTATTAGCATGATGGGAAGTGGAATGTGTTCTAACGCATTTCCCTCTGCATACTCTGCTCCGCTGCTAGGGTCTCCTCTTGAGCTCTTTCAATAGCTTTGGCTTAGTTTATAACTTATTGCAAACTAGGAAGTTCAAAACTAACATCATCTCTTTCAACTTTAGCCTCAAACCTTCAATGAACCAATCATGTCGAGCCTTGTCATTGGGAACTACCTCAGTAGCAAAACGACTCAGTTTATTGTATTTCACCTCGTACTTATGTACGGCTCGATCACCTTATTTCAAATTAAGGAACTTCAGCAGTATCGCCCGTCTAAACTGCTCACCGATATACTTGGTCTTAAATTCCTCCAGGAAGAACTGTCAGGTCACTTGTTTCGGTGGTGAATACATCGTAGTATTTGACCGCCATACTCGAGTTAATCCCATAAGTAAATATACAGCTCCACCCAACTTTCAGAATCGGAATAGTTAAGTCTTTTAAGCATTACAATAACATCATTTAGCCATAAGTCAGGCTCCATAAGACCCTCATCCTCTTCTCCCTAGAACTCTAGAGCTCCCAAACTCTTCAACTCTTTTGGGATCAACATCCTCGGCGCTAGAGGAGTACGGGAGGTGGAGGAGGTTGAAATTAGATCAATATGGGGTTGAGAGCTTGCATAAAAGTTCTAAACTCAAGCATCGGCATCCTTTGATATGCAGACGCACTAGCAATTTCAGATGGAATTGGATGCTCACTATTAGCCTCGTAACCTTTACTACTAGTTGTTTCTCTAATTTCTTGTTCCCCCACTCTTCGCGAGTTCGAAGATTCCGACATCTAATAGGACATACATAATAATAACAATAAAGTTAGTAAGTAGTGTCATCAATCATATTCTAATGACACCATATCAGTAACCTTGACAGTCTTAATGACATGTAATCCCTTTTTCTAATTTCAAATAAAACTAGTTTCAGTCGAGAATCAAAAACCTATAGCTCTGATACCAATAAATGTAACACCCATTTTCCGTATATGTTTTTGTACACAAGTCATAAGTGTCACATGACTTTTAAAAGCATTCACTTTTTTGTAAAAACCAATAAATTTTGTTTCAAAAATAAAACAAAACATTTTAGTACAATAATAAAACATTCTTTAAAACAAATTATAAAAATTTGCAACTTTAATACATTACAAAGTGTTTTTTTAAGTTCATATACATGCCATCTAGTTACCAAAAAGAGTGTTTAAATGGGTAAAATATTTAGGTTGTAGAAGAGGGTTCGAAACCCCCTATGGTTGGTTTCAAAACCTTTTATCTAGAATGTAAATTTTTAGATAGGTTTCGAAACCTCTATAGTAGGTTTCAAAAACCATCTACCCATACCCTAAAAATTTATGCTAAGGTTTAGAAACCTCTACAGTAGGTTTCAGAACCTCTTCTTGATTTTGGCCAAATAGGCCTAAAAATTACATGGATGGTCGTGGACTTATAGTATGCTTTTAAATGGGATAATTTCTAATAAAATGATAAGTGAGAATGAAACAATGCTAATTACAAATATAAACGAGAAAAATTAGGTGACATAAAACTAGCCTTGTTTTGTAACACTCATTTTCCGTATACGTTTTTGTACACAAGTCATAGGTGTCACATGACTTTTAAAAACATTCACTTATTTGTAAAAACTATAAGATTTTGTTTCATAAATAAAACAAAACATTTTAGTACAATAATAAAACATTCTTTGAAACATATTATAAAAATTTGCAACTTTAATACATTACAAAGCGCTTTCTTAAGTTCAAATACAAGCCATCTAATTACCAAAAAGAGACATAATTATCCTACAGTTACTGATGAGTCAACCTTGAATTGATGATCTTAGTTGCACTCCTTACTCTGTTAGTCTTTGCTATTTCCTACATGTGAAATCAACACACGCTAAGTAGTTACTTAGTGAGGCATAATATTGTAAAGAAACTACAATTCATACATAAGTATATTGTGATTATCAAAATCTGAAATAATTCGTATACTTCATGAGATTTATTTTAAACCTTTTCAATTAAACCATGAATGACATATTTTATGTCGAAATGAATTGTTATACATTTAATTGTTGTTAGTGGCACCTTTCTGCGAAAATACACCGTTATGCATTTAATTTTCATTAGTGGCACCTTTCTGCCAAAATGCATTGTTATGCATTTAATTTTCATTAGTACCAACTTTCTGTCAAATGCACCGTTATCCATTTAATTTTCCTTATAGAGTATTTAATACTCTAAAACTTATTCATAATATCATTTCCATACACATTATAAAAATATATCAAATATGTAAAACATACATTAAAACAAAACATTAGAGGTTGACTCATTGAGAATCTTCCTCATCCAATATAATTATAATAAATGCACTCACTTGATATACCGCTGTAGTATGCTGTAATGACATCCAACTACTCGGCAACCTTATCCTTGCCCTTTTCTTGTTTGATTTGGGTGGTTGGTTATGATCTACTCAAGCATCCATTAAGTACACATACCATACCAATGTTAGTATACTCTCTATATTTATACTTTTAATAATACCAAAAGTACTATTCAAGGCTCAATAGTATCGGTACCCCTACCATTATATCTACTTCTATACTATGGTATCGATACTCCCCTTTAATATCGATACCATTTCTTCATTATGGAATCCATGGTCTCGATACCTTTCTCTTAGTATTGATACCCATAGCAGTATCGATACTAATTGCATCAGTATCGATATTGTTCATCATAATTCTTCAAATTTAAACCTATAGTTTTGGTATTGTTCTTCCAGTACTGATACCCCTACTTAAATTTTCCAGCTTAATTTTCATCAATTTTTATTTAATTCTCTTAATTTTACCTCAAACAATACCCTTAAACTTAACATCACTTAACGCAACTAACTTTCCTCCATTTAGCTTCGTATAACATCCAAATTCTCTAAAGAACAACTCAAACCAAGAATCATACAACTTTTCTAACATGTTTTTAATCACATCCAAGGCTTTTAATCTTTTATTTACTTCTTTGACAAGTAAAATATACTAGTAAACCTCAATAAAAACTCATATTTCAACATATCATTCAAAACCATAATTTCTTCAATCTCAAATAAATCATTCATCTCTTAGTTTTAATCCTATTTAACCCTTCCTTAAGCCTCTATAACACTCAAGGTTTGAAGAACAAACAAAAAATGAAAGGAAAAGCTAGCTAGATGAAGTCTTACCTTTGGCTATGAGGAGAGCACTATCACGGGGAAGAAGAAGATAAGATAACTTAGTGTATTTTTCAACTTCCCCTTTTATTTAATACCCTAATTTAAAAATAAATTTTAAATCCATTTCCCTCTAAAGGACCAAAATACCCCTTTCATTCTTCCATTCTTACTAATTGGTCTTAAACAAAATTTCTAAATCATTTTCTTATGCTTTACCATATATTCAATTTAATCCTCCAAATTTTTAAATCCTTTCAATATAGTCACTGACCTGATATTTGGGGTATTACATGTTTGATGCTCAGGAAACGATTCAGACACACGAGTTCCTTTAGAAAATATAGCATAGTCGAAAGTATGGATTCAGTACGAATATCATTAGGTAGTGCACAAGGCACTTTATACTGACTAGCTAGAGCGTAAGGTCCGACACTCGATAAGGGTGGGCTAGTCGAGGTATAGAGATTTCAGTCACTCATCCTTGGTAGACTAGATGGGGTGCGTGAGATCCGAGATATAGAAATTCCTCAGTTGCACCATGATGTCTGTCATAGTATAGAGAGTGAGTAAGCGTGTAATACCCCAAAATTTTAGATAATGACCAAAATACAAATTTTGAAAATTTATGGTCAAAGTAGAAAGTTGGGAAAAGTTTAAGGAATTAAGTGGTAAATTTAATGGTTTAATTCCATGTTTAATTTAAACCGTTGGATTAAGGTGACTGAATTGTAATTTTTGGAAATTCCAATGGAAAATCAGTAAATAAGATATTATTTGTTCATATTTGACTTATGGATGAAGATAAGGTTCAGGTGATATGATTTGAATGATGATAAGGATAAGTATCTAGGTTTCATGGTAATTACGAAGTTATATTAAGGGTATATTGGTATTTTCTCAAGTTAATGATTTAAATAATATTTTTAAAGGATGATAAACATGATATCAATGAAAAATATCATGCCAATGTTAATCTTCTCCAGAATATTCACATGATAAAGCTTTCAAGTAAGAAAAATATTTTATTTTCAATTTTTGAGCTAATTCCTTTGGAATTGGGATTATGTCCTGAAATAGGAAAGTGATCTATGCGAAAAACGCTATCATTTGGTACCAATATTGCTTTCTAATCTTGTTGGATTTCAAAGATCTCAAAATTTTCAGTTTGTGTTCATTTAAGGGATCATGAAATTGATGATTAATCTTGATGATTTAGAGGTTGTAGATTCATTTTCAAGCTATATTGATGGTTATAACATGTTCAATCTTCCTAGAATTAATTCTATAAAATTCGGCCAACTATTAAGTTGGAGAACTTTTTGTTCTGATGAGAATTGATAAGGGATTTGATTGTAGAGATGTAATAAGGTTGATTGAAAGTTGATTTCATGCTTGAATCGAATCAAAATCGAGAAAAATCATGGAAAACCTAGTTTTTGATCTTTAAACCATTAGGCTTTGGTCTTAAAATATGAGAAAATATTATATAAGGTCAGGAAATGATGTAGAAAGTATTTTACAGGCCTTAGAAAATTTTGGGACCATTTTGTAATTTTCACAAAGTTGAGGGACCAATTCGTAATTTTGGAAAAAGTTGGAATGGTTGTATAATTGTCTAATAGTTGATGTACTATGCTGGAAATTTCTGTTTTGGGATTGAAATGAGTGTTTATGCAAAATATGACTATTTTGGAAGTTTGAAAAGATTAGTGATTTAAGTACAACGTTTACATAGTTGGGTACTTAAATGTAATTATGCTTTTGTAAAAGGATTTGAATGGTAATAATTTCAATGCTGGAATTTTTTATATTAAGAACCTAAGTGATAAAATGGTGAATGACCATTTTAAGTAAATTGGAAAAGTTGGTTCTAATGTTAAAAAGGAATCATTAAGTGTTGAGTATTTTGATAGAAAATGAGTTTCAAGTATATTATGGAGTTATTTTGAGATATGTTTATGTTAGTAAAAAACTAACATATGTATCAGAATTTGTGATTTATACAGATTGTGATTGATTTGCGATTGAAGCAAGTCAAATATAAAAAGGTTTATTGTGGAACATAGTGAGGCACATATATTAGATATATAAAGTGTCAAGTTGAGTGCAATACATGGATGTTTTATACTTCATCAGGAAGACTTGCGATAAGTCTACCTTGTTTATATCAGCATGATATTATGTCATATTTTTTATAAATTGACATGATATTGATATGTCATAGTATGAAATTATAATGCATTGATCATGGAAAATGTGATATTTTACCATGAATGTTTTTGGGTATGAATTGCCCAATGTTAAATTATGCTATTATGTCATTTTTATAAATTGACATGACATTGATAATGAATGATATTTTACCATGAATGTTTTTTGGTATGTAATGCCCTATGTTAAATATATGGTATATGATACCATGGATGAATGAAATAGACTATATGCCCAAGTAAGTCATTGAGGGACATGGTATAGTTGGCTTGCCATAGAGTCCAGCAGCAGGCTGCATATTCGGGAATACACTAAAGGATACCTAGTGTATATGGTGGGCACGACCTTATGTGTCATATTCGGGACTGTACTTTAGGATACCTAGTACAGATGGTGGACACGACCTTATGTGTCATACTCGGGATTGCACTTCGGTGTATATATTTGACTCGTGTACCCAGGGTCCTCAGGGTGTTATATTGGGTTATTGTCTATGGTTTATGGTTTATTGGTTAATAAACAGTAACCATGCAAATAAGCTTACGAGCTTATGGATTAAATGGTAAATATATTGATAAGAAATTTTATATTATGTTGATCATGGTAAAATGTTGGATATGCATGTAACATGATCTTATGGCATTTGTTTTTTACATTGAAAATCATGCATGAATTGTATTGCACTGTTTATTATTTTAAATTGCCTCACTAAGTTTATACTTAGCATGTGATGATTTTTTACGCGTAGGTAAAAAGACAAGAATAGAGTAAAGAGTACAAGGAACTCCGAGCATCCAGAAATACACTACAATATCAGTAAGACATCCTATGATGGAATTTTGACTTTGTTAATGTCATGTAATTATTAATGTCTTAATTGCTCTGTTAAATTATTTTTGCAACTAGTTTGTAATGGTTTAACTAAACTGCTTTACTCTGATTCAATATGGATAGCATAAATCCATATTAATATATTTTAAATAGTATGTGATAAATGGATATGATATGATATGATATTTTTATAATATCAGTTACCATTCCTATAAATAAATTTTAAATCACTTCTGAAATGGAAATGGTTTTAGAAAATCAGGTGACATCTATAATCTGTATATGTATAATTATAAGGGTTATGGGTGTTACATTTATTGGCATCAGAGCTACAGGATTAGCCGATTCTAGGACTAAATCGAGGTTGTTTTGAGTTAAAAAGTGTATACATGCCACTAGGATGTCAAAAATTACTTATAATTATATATATACTGTGATGATGCTTATTGGGAGTAAAGTTGCTCTTTACTAATGTAAGATGATTTTTGTAACACCCATAACCCGTATAATTATACCTATACAAATTATAGATGTCGCCCGAATTTCTAAAACCATTTTCATTTCAAAATCGATTTAAGATTTATTTCCTTAAAATGGTAATTGATATTATAAAAATATCATATATAATTTATATTTCGTTATAAACAAATTTAATTCAAAAGATTTTTTTTATTTTTTTATGAATAGTGAACAGTGCCTGTGAATAGTGAATAGTGGGGTATCAATTCCCCTGTAGCAGGGAATCGGTTCCCCTATAGCAGGGAATGGGTTCCCCTTTAACATACTAGAAAATTTTTAACAAACATGGTTATTGTTCATTACTCTTCACTGCTACAGTAACTTCCGAAAATTTCATATAAAACTCATAAAAATTAACCTTTCATCACTATCAAGTTAACAATTTGTTTCCAAATTAATTCAACAAAAAAAATTTAACATTATCAAATTACATGCCACTATCTAAATTAAATTCATCATAAGATGTCTTACTGATATGAAAATACCCTCGATGCTTGATGTCACTTTGAACTCTTTATTTCACTACTTGCTTTTTACCTACGAGTGAAAATCAACACACGCTAAATATAAACTTAGTGAGGCAATTAAAAATAGTAAACAGTGCAATACAATTCATGCATGAATTTCAATGTCAATAACAAATGCCATAAAATCATGTTACCAACATATCCAATATTTTTCCATGATCAAAATAATATAAAATTTCTTACCATTTATCCCATAAGCTTGTAAGCTTATTTTACCAATATACTTACCATTATTCCATAAGCATAAGCTTATTTTACCAATATACTAACCATTTATTCCATAAGCTCGTAAGCTTATTTTACCAATATACTTGCCATTTAATCCATAAGCTGTAAAACCTACACTAAGCTTACGCCATAGTGCTAATCTGAACAATACACATAGGGTCGTGGCCACTACCTACACTAAGCTTACGCTATAATTCTAATTCGGACATGATACATAAGGTCGTATCCACCTTTCCCGCACTTAGTGCCCTTACACACTATAGTGATATTATAAACATGCAGCTGCTATACTCTATGGCATGCCAACTATACCCTGTCCCTCAATGACTTACTTGGGCATATAGTCTATTTTATTAGATTCATCTATGGCAAAGTATATTATCAATATTTAACATTGGGCAGTTCATAGCCAAAATAACATTCATGGTAAAAATCATATATGTTCATGATAATATCATATGCAAAAATCAGAGATCAATGCATTTTATTTTCAACCTTTGACATATTTAGAATATATCAAATATATGATAAATGACATAAATATCATGTCAACATAAACAAGGTCGACTTATCACAAGTCTTCCTGATGATGTATAAAACATCCATGTTTAATTTCATGCATATATTGCACTCACCTTGACACTTTATATCTTTCAAAATATGTGCCTCACTATTGTCCACAATAAACCCTTTTTATACTTGACTTGCTTCAATCGCAAATCAATCATAATCTGTATAAATCACAAATTCATAGTGATACATATGTTAGTATTGTACTAACATAAACATATCTCAAAATAACTCAATAATCATACTCGAACTATTCACCACCAAATACTTTAACACTTAATAATTCTTTTTAATATTGGAACCAACTTTTCCAATTTACACAAAATGGTCTCTTACCATTTAAATTAAATTCCAAGAATCCAAAAATATATTCAACATTTAAACATTACTCTTCATCTTCTAATCCCTTTCCACTTAAATTCTAAAATTTCCATATTCAACAATTCACACTACCTTTAAAGAATCAGTATTCTGTATTGATATACACACTGTAATTCATTTCCATTTCTTTGGTTAAAAACTAGACTCGAATACGAATCTATCCATATAAATAAATCCTTCTCCAAGAATCCAAAAATATATTCAACATTAAACATTACTCTTCATTCTAATCCCTTTCCACTTAAATTCTAAAATTTCCATATTCAAACAATTCACACTACCTTTAAAGAATCAGTATTCTGTATTGATATACACACTGTAATTCATTTCCATTTCTTTGGTTAAAAACCTAACTCGAATACGAATCTATCCATATAAATAAATCCTTCTAATTCATTTTGTACAATTTATGGTGAATTTTCAATGGTGATCAACAGAATCTGTTTTGTGCAGAATTCTGCTGCCCGATTTTATGACCTTTCATCGGTTAAAAATTCATATCTTTTTGTATACACCTTATAATTGATCCCTGTTTGTTTTAAACAAAACTAGATCAAAATAAAAACACAAATATATAAAAAATAACCTCCAAATTATTTTTATATAATTTTTGGTGAATTTTCTAACCCAGTGCTAATTTCAAAATATAAACTGTTTCATCCTTAGGTTCTTCATCATTTCTTACAACCAATTCTTTAAAATCACTTAACTCTTCATAACCCATAAAAAAAGAAATCAACATCCCCTTCATCAACTCAAGATGAAATTGAATATAAACCCTATTGATATTCATGTCAAAACGTAGCGAATTGAACGTAGAACATTTTTCCTAACTACACTGAGTCTAATTCTCAAGAAATAGCTTCAAAATTCAAACTAAAAATGTTTACCTTTCTTGCTTGAAAGTGCCGGCCCTTGGAGGAAGAAGAAGCTGGAAATGCTCATCCATGATTGATATTTAATGATAAATAAATCTATCACATGGCAATATATATTATAATGATATTTTTTATTCCATTCAATTTTTGCCCTTAATGAATCTTCCTATTCACCATAAAACCAAGTCACCTGATCCATATCTTATTACAAAGTCAAATATGAATTAATTTGACTTTTATTTCTGAAATTCCGTTGAATTTTCAAAATTTGCGTTTTAGTTACTAAATTCCACTGTTTCGATTAAATCTGAAAAAATTTACATCTCCAAGCCAAATTTCTCTAATCCAAAATATTAAAATAATATTTCCAATCATTTTATAACATCCTTCAAATTTTTGTAAAATTCCAATTCTATATGAATTACTGCTTCCTTACCGGCTTTAACCCTTTCTAATTTTTCTTTACTAAAATTCCAAATCCAAAAAATATGATTTCTAGAAAACCCCACTCTCAAGAGTAAACTATCTTTTAATGGAATAAAATTTCTTTTTAGAAAATGATCACTTAATTCCTCAAACTTTTCCCAATTTTCTACTTTGACCATCAAACTTTCAAAATTTTCATTTTGGTCATTATCCAAATTTTTGGGGTATTACAATTTTGACTATGTTTAGATGTCGGAAACTAAAGAAAAAGGTAAGAAAGTCGAAAATGTTGAAAAGAAAGTCGAGATTGAAGTCGCCAAAAAGGAACCTAAGACGACTGATGTAACACGCCTTAAAAGGGTGAGTGATGTTAGGGATTTTTCTCCATATTGTGGAAGAAATGCCCCAACTTTCAACGAAGTTTCTGAATTGGAAGAATCAATTAAAAATTTTGAACGACTTACAAGAAAAGTCAAAACGGATGAGGATCCAGAGGAGATTTCTGAATCTAGTGATAATTTTGAGCTTCCTCCAGGTAAGCTTAAATAAGTAAGAAATATTTAAGCTAAGCATTAAATTGTTTAAAATATTGTTGATTTGAGTAAGAGGAAATAAATAACCGATAATAAGTAGTCGCTAAAAGTTTACAGAAAATTGAGTTATTATTGAATCAAATGAATTATTATTTAAATTGAGATTGATTCTCAAAAAACTTGAAAATATTCAAGTTTGTAGTGAGAAAAAAATAGTAAAATTGCCTGATAGTGTGATTTTAGCATTAATTGTTATGAAGTTATTGCTATAAATTTATCAAGTTTTCTTATTGAACGACGTGGACATTTAGACTTTCATTTGAGATGGAAAATGTTTCAACTGTTTAAAAATATTATCTTTGGATATGGAA
The DNA here is from genome assembly GCF_006381635.1 of Hibiscus syriacus. Lineage (NCBI taxonomy): Eukaryota > Viridiplantae > Streptophyta > Magnoliopsida > Malvales > Malvaceae > Hibiscus > Hibiscus syriacus. The sequence goes on along the minus strand of NW_024062603.1, from coordinate 1,718,465 downwards.
AAAGTTATACAGATTTCCTTAAGAATGAAATAAGGAATTCCAAAGATGAAATATTCAATTCTACTTGATATCAAGTGTTATTATGGCGGAAGACCTATGGGTCATGATACAAGTGTTAGTCAGGCAAATAGTAAATGTCCGATAAAGATTCAGTAGTTTATGTTACTGGTGAATCTTATGGATTATCATTAACGAGTTTTAGATCATTTTGATCATGAGTTGGTTGTCTCTGCATTAAGGTTGGGTTAATAGTCGCAAGAAGCGATTAATTTAGAAAAATATGGAGAAATTAAAATATTTTAATGATTGATGAAAAAGTGAAATCATAAATAATGTGATATCAACAATGGTTATGATTAAGATGATGTAAAAAGGATGCATAGTTTTTTCTAGCTAAGGTGATAAATACTCAAGTATCTGAAGTAAGATCATATGATATTTCCATAACTTGGGAATTTTCATATGTCTTTTTAGATTTATTATTTGGATTACCTCCAGATTGAGAGGTGGAATTCAATATTAATGGTTATCAAGGCATTAATCTGTATCTTTGGGTTCGTATCGAATGGTTGCAATTGAGCTAAAAGAATAAAGAACCAATTGCAAGAGCTACAAAATCGAGGATTATTTAGACCGAGTATTTTACTTGGGGTGAACCGGTATTGTTTATAAAAAAAATGGATATATGCGATTATGCATAGATTATTGATAGTTAAACAATGTAACTATCAAGAACAAGTATCATCTTCCGAGGATTGATGACTTGTTTGATTAGTTTAAGGAAGATGTTCTAAAGATAGCTTTTAGAAAACGGTATGAATACTACGAGTTCGTAGTAATGCCGTTTCGTTTGACAAATGTTCTAGCAGCATTCATAGACTTGATGAATCAAGTATTTTAATTTTACTTGGATTAATTGGAGGTGGTTTGTATTGATGACATTCGGGTATACTCGAATAAAAAGATAGAGCATGATGCTTATCTTTGTATTGTACTTGAAAATAATTAAGGATAAAAAGTTATATGTCAAACTGTCAAAGTGTGAGTTTTAGCTATCAGAAGTTGATTTTCTTAGCCATGTTGTCTCGAAAAATGACATAAGAGCATATATATATATATATATAAAAACAGAAAAGAAGAAAACAAAAAGAAAAAAGAAAATAAAAAGAAAAAAAATAAGAGATGATTAAAAAATATATATTTCACTGGTGGAAAAATAAATATGCGAGACTAAAGAATTTGAAGTCAACTCTGATGAGTGTTTATTTTATAAAGAATAATTTGTATTCCTCATGATGATGAGTTGAAGAAAGATATTCTTTTTGAAGCACATTATAGTCCACTAAATATGCATCCAGGTGGAAACAAAATGTATCAAGATGTAAAAAGTCATTTTGGAGGCCAAGTATGAAAAGAAACATTATTGAGTTGTTGCTACATGTTTGACATGTCAACAAGTAAAAAGCTGAGAATCAAGTGCTCTAAGAATTGTTGCAACTGATATCTATTCTAGAGTGGAAATAGTAAAGAGTCACTATGGATTTTGTTACTAGATTACCTTTGACATCAAATAAAAAAGATTCCATCTGGGTGATAGTGATCGGTTAACTAAATCGTCACATCTCATTCCGATGTGAATGGACTATGCATTAGATAAATATGTAGCTTTATATATCAAAGAGATAGTTCAGCTACATAGAGTGCCAGTATCCATCATATTGGACATGAATCAAAGATTCACTTCAAGATTTTTGAATTCTTTGCATTAAGTTTTGGGTACTTGATTGAATTTCAGTACGATCTTTCATCCAAAGACAGATGATAAGTCAAAAAGTACTATTAAGATATTAGAATCTATGCTGAGAGCGTGTGATTGAGTTAAAGGAATCATTGTATCTATAAGAATTTATCTACAATAACAGTTATCAATTGAGCAACAACATGGCTCCGTATGAAGCTTTATATGGGAGAAAATGTCAAACACCATTGAATGGGTACGAGTTAAAAATCGAAATCTTGTTGGCTTAGATTTATTTAAAGAGGATGAGGATAAAGTACAGATAATTCAAGATAATCTCAAAATGACATTTGATCGGTAAAAGTTTTATGCAAACTTGAAGCGAAAAGAGATTGAATTCATGAAAGTGATAAAGTTTTTCTTAAAATTTCACCTTGGAAAAAGATTTTATGCTCAAAACGCAAATGGAAACTAAATCCAAGATTCATTGAACCTTATGAGATATTAAAAAGAGTTTGACTGATGGTTTATCAGTTAGCATTAACTTCGGTGGTAATTGAGATCCGACCAGATTTGATTTATGATGTAACAAGACGATTCCTCTAGTCAAAGTGATTTAGCAAAATCATAATGTCAAGGATGTTACTTGAGAAATAGAGAATGATATGAAGAAATAAATCTTGCAAATTTCATATCATGTTAAAGATTTGGATTAAACAGGTTCAAAATTTAATGATTAGCATGATCTTCACAAAATCCTCAGATGAAGGAGGAAAAATCGGAATTCAAGAAGTTGACAAGACCAGAAGAAGTCTACAATTAAGGTGTGAGTACGTCTTACTAGTTCGTACAACCCTAAATTAGGGTTATGAATTTTACAATGAAAAAATGCAATCCTTATAAAATGAAGGTTTTCATAGAAAGTTTTAAAATCCGAGGACGATTTTCTTAAGGAGGGGAGAATTATAATCCCCAAAAGTTTAGATAATGACCAAAATAAAAAATTTAAAAAATTTGATGGTCAAAGTAGAAAGTTGGGAAAAGTTTAAGAAATTAAGTGGTAATTTTCCCAAAAATAATGTTATTTCATAAATGGATTTATTTAGTGACCAAATTATAAAATTTTAAAAAGTTACATATGGGTCACGAAAATAAGTAAATAAAAATATTATTTTCATATTTTTAAAATGTTGGAAAATAATATTTAATGGTTTAATTCCATGTTTAATTTAAACAGTTGGATTAAAGTGACTGAATTATAATTTTTCGAAATTACAAGGGCAAATCGGTAAACTAAGATATTATTTATTCATATTTAACTTATGGATGAAGATAAGGTTCATGTGATATGATTTGAATGATGATAAGGATAAGTATCTAGGTTTTATGGTAATTATGAAGTTATATTAAGGGTATATTGGTATTTTCTCAAGTTAATGATTTAAATAATATTTTGAAAGGATGATAAGCATGATATCAATCAAAAATATTATGCCAATGTTCATCTTCTCCAGCATATTCACGTGAGAAAACTTTCAAGGTAAGAAAAATAGTTTCATTTTCAATTTTTGAGCTAATTCCTTTGGAATTGGGGTTATATTGTGAAATAGGAAAGTGATCTACGCGAATTCGCTATGATTTGGTACCAATATTGCTTTATAATCTTGCTGGATTTCAAAGATCCCAAATTTTTTAGTTTGTGTTCATATAAGGGATGATGAAATTGATGATTAATCTTGATTATTTAGAGGTTGTAGATTCATTTTCAAGCTTGATTGATGGTTATAACATGTTCAATCTTCCTATAATTAATTCTATAAAATTCGGCCAACTATTATGTTGGAGAACTTTATGTTCTGATGAGAATTGATAAGGGATTTGATTGTAGAGATGTAATAAGGTTGATTGAAAGTTGATTTAATACTTGAATCGAATCAATATCGAGCAAAATCATGGAAAACCTAGTTTTTGATCTTTAAACCATTGGCCTTTGGTCTTAAAGGATGAGAAAATTTATGGAAAATTATATAAGGTATGGAAATAATGTAGAAATTATTTTATAGACCTTCAAAAATTTGGGGACCATTTTGTAATTTTCAAAATGTTGATGGACCAATTTGTAATATTGGAAAAAGTCTGGAATGATTGTATAATTGTCTAATAGTTGATGTACTATGCTGGAAATTTCTGTTTTGGGATTGAAATGAGTGTTTAGATGCGAAATATGACTATTTTGGAAGTTTGAAAAGATTAGTGATTTAAGTACAACGTTTGCATAGTTCGGGTACTTAAATGTAATTATGCTTTTGTAAAAGCATTTGAATGGTAATAATTTCAATGCTGAATTTTTTATACTAAGAACCTAAGTGATAAAATGGGAAGGACCATTTTGAGTAAATTAGAAAAGTTGGCTCCAATGTTAAAAATGAATTATTAAGTGTAAGTATTTTGATAGAAAATGAGTTTCAAGTATATTATGGAGTTATTTTGGGATATGTTTATGTTAGTAAAATGCTAACATATGTATCATTATGAATTTGTGATTTATACAGATTGTTATTGATTTGCAATTGAAGCAAGTAAAATATAAAAAGGATTTATTGTGGAACATAGTGAGGCACATATATTGGATATATAAAGTGTCAAGGTGAGTGCAATACATGCATGAAATTATACATGGATGTTTTATACATCATCATGAAGACTTGCGATAAGTCTACCTTGTTTATATCAGCAAGATATTATATCATAATTTTTTATAAATTGACATGATTTTGATATGTCACAGAATAAAATTATAATGCATTGATCATGGAAAATGTGATATTTTACCATGAATATTTTTGAGTATGAATTGCCCAATGTTAAATTATGATATTATGCCATTTTTATAAATTGGCATGACATTGATAACGCATGATATTTTACCATGAATGTTTTCGGGTGTGTAATGCCCAATGTTAAATATATGGTTATATGATACCATGGATGAATGAAATAGACTATATGCCCAAGTAAGTCATTGAGGGACAGGGTATAGTTGGCATGCCATAGAGTCCAGTAACAGGCTGCATATTCGGGAATACACTAAAGGATACCAAGTGTATATGGTGGGCACGACCTTATGTGTCATATTCGGGATTGTACTTAAGGATACCTAGTACAGATGGTGGACATGACCTTATGTGTCATACTCAGGATTGCACTACGGTGCATATATTTGACTCGTGTACCCAGGGTCCTCAAGTTGTTATATTGATATTGATAAGAAATTTATATTATGTTGATCATGGTAAAATGTTGGATATGCATGTAACATGATCTTATGGCATTTATTTTTGACATTGAAAATCATGCATGAATTGTATTGCACTGTTTATTATTTTAAATTGCCTCACTAAGTTTATACTTAGCGTGTGATGATTTTCACGCATAGGTAAAAAGCCAAGATTAGAGTAAAGAGTACAAGGAACTCTGAGCATACAGAAATACACTACAATATCAATAAGACATCCTATGATGGAATTTTGACTTTGTTAATGGCATGTAATTATTAATGTCTTAATTGCTCTGTTAAATTATTTTGCAACTGGTTTGTAATGGTTTAACTAAACTGCTTTACTATGATTCAATATGGATAGCATAAATCCATATTAATGTATATTTTAAATAGTATGTGGTAAATGGATATGATATGATATTTTTATAATATCAGTTACCATTCTAAATAAATTTTAAATCACTTTTGAAATGGAAATGGTTTTAGAAAATAGGGTGACATCTATAATCTATATAGGTATAATTATACTGGTTATGGGTGTTACAATGCGAGTATACTCGCTATATTATTTTATCATTTGGTTGAACATGTAATGAACCCATGTTAGTATGATTTAGTTGTTAATGTGGCACTAGGCTAGTTAGCTCAGCGTTTGGAATTTGTTTCTTTAAGCAGATTCTTAGGTGGAGCAGTTGAAGAACTTTTGTGCATAGTAGATCCAGACCCAGACTTTCAGAACAGAGTATGTCTCATTTTCTTCTTAGATGGCATGTATATTTGTAATCATATTTTGTATAATCGAGTCGAACTTGTTTTAAATGAATGGTCTATATATTTTGTAAGTATTTGTTTTAGGGAGCTCTGGATTGTTGTAACTTATTTATATAAAGGTTAATGTTTATTTATTTATGAGCATTTTTGAATGTATGTTTTCCATTGATATGTTAAATAAAATTTTTGGTTAACCACTCTGGTGGTTCCGTGTGGCACTCTCATCGGCCGATTATGTTTCATAACGGTGTAGGGTGTTACACAACTAGACCTTTTGGTCTAAAATATACTACATATGCTATATATTTTGAATACTAGTCTAAACTTAATTTCTTATTATTTTATATACTTAAAATCACGTATTAAAATAAATTAGCATATTAACAATAAAAATATATATATTATTCTAATCTTAACTTAAAAATATATTTTATTCTTATTTTAACTTTAAAATATATTTTATTTTTTTATTAACTTAAAAAATATAATTTATTCTTATCTTAACTGAAATATTTATATTTTATTCTTGTAATATTTTAAAATTAAGATAAAAATAAAATATATTTTAAAATTAAGATAAAAATAAAATATATTTTTAAATAAAAATAAAAATAAAATATACATTTGAAATTAAAAAAATAAATATACATTTTTAAATTAAAAAATCAAATATATATTTTAACATAAAATAAGGATAAATATATTTAATAATTTAAGATAAGACTATAATATATTTGTTAATTTAATTAAAGAATTTAATATATGTAATAAGTAAAAATAAAAATAAAATATGTTTTTAAAAGTTAAGATAAAAATAAAATATATTGTTAAGTTAAGATAAGATTAAAATATTTTAAAAATAATTTTATGTTAAGGCAAGAATAAAATATATTTAATAATTTAAAAAATAAAAAAAAATTTTAATGTTAGTATGTAAAATATATAAAATATTAAAAATTTATGTTTAGACTAATATACAAAATATATACTATATGTAGTTTAAATAAAAAAATATTTTTAATGTTAGTATGTAATATATATAAAATATTAAAAATTTATGTTTAGACTAATATACAAAATATATACTATATGTAGTTTACCCCAAATGTAATAATTTATTTGATATAATTGATGGAAGGTCACTCTACCACCCCCAAGACCCAAGTTTGACTCCCACCATTACCCTTCAACACCTTAAATTTTTTTTTCAGTTGAGGGTGACACGTGTCACCCTCAGATTGGTGGAAACTAAATATATTAAATTAAAATAAATTAAATACTCCAATTATGTGGTGACACGTGTTGTGATATTTGACATTAGTGACATGTGTCACGATTTGATTCGAAGATTAAATTTATTTTAATTTATTAAAATTAGGACCAAATTGATAGAATATATAAGTAGCAGAGACCAAATGTGTAATTATATAGATTTTATTAATTGTCACATCATCGTTTCCATTAAATGTTAATGGCAAGTGGCCTAATTAATTGTATTTAAATAGTTGGATAACATGATTGAAAAAATTTGAAAAATAATGGTCAAAATGAAAAGGAGATATAATTAGGTGGTTGCTGGTATAGTTTATGTAACATCCATTTCCAATATACGTTTCTGTACCCAATTCATAGGTGTCACATGACTTTTAAAAATATTTACCCATTTGTAAAACCCATAAAATTTTGTTTCAAAATTTAAAACCAAAACATTTTAGTACAACAATAAAACAGTAGTTGAAACATATTACCAAAGTTATCTCTTTAAATACATTCCAAAGCATTTTTCTTAATTTCGATTACATGCCATCAAATTTTCAAAATAAACATGATTATCTTACAGTTACCGATGAAAGTCAACCTTAGATTGATGATAGTTGTTGCTACTGCTACACACCTTACTCGGTTAGTCTCTTCTTTTACCTATGCATGAAAGCGTTAAGTATTTACTTAGTGAGACATAATATTGTAAAGAATTTGCAATTTATACATAACTATCTCATGACTATTTAAAGACAATTTAATCGTATACTCCATACGGATCAGATAATTCCTTCTCCGTTAAACCATATTTCTTTCATACAATCATCAAAATTATTCTTAGTAGGTCCAGCATATATATCCTTCTATATATTTTCCCAATTATTCTTTATTTTCTCTATGCACGTTAAATGAGAAAGTAAATGTACATGTATTACACCAAAGTGCCAAATGGTTCTTTATCCTTATATAACTATCATGAACGACACCGTATATATTCCGTTAATACACCGTTATGTATTGTCATTTGTGTCATCCTTTCAAGCCAATTATGCACTGTTATACATTTTCATTTATGATATCATTTCATGCCAACTATGCACTTTTCCTCATCTAACTTGCATTAATGGCACCTTTCTACCAAAAGTACACTGTTAGACTTCTAACTTGCATTAACGGTACCTTTATGCCAAAAAGCACAGTTAGCATCTAACTTGCATTAATGGCACTTTTTTGCCAAAAATACACAGCTAGGCATTTAGTCTTTTATCCCAAAGGTATTTAACCTTTCATCTAACTGACAATATTGGCACATTTCTGCCAATGCACACCTAGGCATTTAGTCTTTTATTTTAGAATAGTTTCTACTCTAATAATTATTCATAATATCAATTAACTCTTTAAATTCAATATAAACTCTACAGTTTACACACGTAGTGTCAATGAGGTAATTCACAACTTATTATGAATTACATGGGGTTGCACACACAGTGCCAATATGATACAAAAATTCATAAACTTATTATGAATTTCTTAATTTTGCACACACAGTGCCCATATGGAAATTCATAAACTTATTATGAATTTCTTAGTTTTGCACACACGGTGCCCATACGGAAATTCATAAAGCACACACAGTGCCCATTTGGAAATTCATAAACTTATTATGAATTTCTAAGTTTTGCACACATAATGCCCATACGGAAATTCATAAACATATTATGAATTTATTAATTTTGCACGCACAGTTCCCATACGGAAATTCTTACTCTTATTATGAATTTCTTAAATTTGCACACAGAGTGCCCATACGTAAATTAATAAACTTATTATGAATTACTTAGTTTTGCACACACAGTGCCCGTACGGAAATTCATAAACTTATTATGAATTTCTTAGTTTTGCACACACAGTGCCCATAAGGAAATTCATAAACTTATTATGAATTTCTTAATTTTGTACATACAGTGCCCATACAAAAATTCATAAACTTATTATGAATTTCATAGTTTTGCACACACAGTGTCATACAGAAATTCATAAACTTATTATGAATTTTTTAGTTTTTCACACATAGTGCCCATATGGAAATTTATAAACTTATTATGAATTTCTTAGTTTTGCACGCATAGTGCCATTCGGTAATCACCATAAATACATTAAGAAACATTCATCTATGACTTCCAAAACATATAACTATATAATAAATGCACTCACCTGGTAATCCTTGCTAATAAGATGTAATGATGTCTGGCTATTCAGCAACTTTATCTTTTCCCTTTTTCTTGCTAGACGCGGGAGCTTGGTTATGATCTACACAAGCATCCATTAAAGACACATACCATATCAAATGTTAGTATATTCCCTAACATTTATACTTTAATAATACTCACAAATACTATTATTTCAACTTCTATAACAATTTCATCCTATCTTATAATTCCAGGCTTAATAGTATCGGTACCCCTACAATGGTATCGATACTTCTATACTGTGGTACCGATACTTCTATACTATGGTACTGATACTCCCTTTCAATATCGACACCATTTCTACATTCTGGATCCATGGTATCGATATTTGTCTCTTAGTACCGATACTTCTATACTATGATATCGATACTCTATTATGTATCGATACCATTTCTGCATTCTATAATCAATGGTTTAGATACCTTTCTCATAGTATCGATGCACACCTCAATATTGATACTAAATGCATTAGTATCGATATTGTTCAGCTGATTTCTTTCTATTTAAGCATATAGTATCGGTACTATTCTTTTAGTACCGATACTCTTACCCATATTTCCTATTTTCAGTCTAATTTTTACCCAAATTTGTTCAATTGCCTTTATTTTTACCTCCAACAACACTATCAAACTCTTCTTTATTTATCCCGACTAACTTTCCTTCAATTAGCATCTTATAACATCTACAATCTCTAAGGAACACTTCAATCCAAGAATCATACCACTTTTTCTAACATGTTTGTAAACCCATCCAATGTTTCTAATCTCTTATTTACTATATTGACAAGTCCAATATACTAGTAAACTTCAATAAAAACTCATATCTTAACATATCATTCAAAAGCCCATTTTCCTAAATCTTAAATATTTCATCCATCTCTTACTTTAATATTGTTTAACTCTTCCTTAAGCCTCTATAATACTCAATGATTCAAAAACCAACCAAAAACGAAAGGAAAAGCTAACCAAATGAAACCTTACCTTTAGCTATGGAGGAGAGATCTTCCACGGGAAAGAAGAAGAAAAGAGATGGCTTTTTGTTAACTTACTTTCCTCTTCTCCCTAGTAAAATCCCTAATAAGGAAATGTATTTTAAATCCATTTCCCCCTTGAAAACCCAAAATACCCTCTTAATTAATCTATTGTTACAAATTAGTCTAAACACTATTTGAAATCATTTTCTCATCTTCTATCATTTATTCAAATAGATCCTTAAATTTTAAATTTTTTCAATAAAGTTCCTAACCTGATATTTAGGGTATTACAATTCTTCCCCTTTAAGAAAATTCATCCTCGAATTTAAAGACTTTATACTTTTACCACAACATTTTAACTAGAGAAATCATTTTGTTTCGCGATTCCTTGATTTCTCGAGTCCAGATCCATATTGGTTCTTTTTCATAATTCAAAACTAATTAAATCTCTATTTTCCTCAATGTAAGAACGTGCGATGGATTTGATTGGTAATTAATAAGAACAACACATGAAAACATTATAGGTCTTGTCCATTTCGGGAGGCAAAAGCTAACTAATAAAATCTCAAAATGTTCAGAAATTCTCGGACTCAGTCCAAACCGTAATACTTCCTTCTAAGGCAATACTTTCAGAAAAACTTTATCACCTTTTTGATATTCAATCCCTTTTCTCTATAGATCAGCATAAGACTTTTGCCAATCAGAATCGATCTTAAAAATTATCTTAAGTAACTTTCCTTTTATAATCCATTTCTTTCATTAATTCAGGTCCAACTAAATTTTGATCTTTTGACTCAAACCAATTTAACAGTGTTCACCCTTTTCTCCCATATAAAACTTTATAAACAACCATCTTGATGTTCAAATTTTCCTCTAATAGTACGTCAGACATTTTGCTAAAATTTTTGTGATGGCTCTTTTCAAACCAGGCCACCCAACCGACTCTTTAAATCTTGGTACCACATGTTTCACCTAAATGCATAGTCAACAAGCTTAATGCCTCAAAAGAATATCTTTCTAAGTTCTTAGTCATCAGTAAAATAAAGTCTCCCACGATAATACGAACATCCGTCAAACTTGACCTCCAAGAGTCCTTAATTTCTTTATTTCCTACTTAACAAATCTTATTAAGAAATTTTCGTCTTTCCTTTGTAATTCTCTTATCCGATCTAATAAAATATCGACTTCATCTTTAATTCAGCTCATAGTGCCATTTTCATTCAACACTAATCGCACATACATAGCTCGCAAAACTATAAAAAGGTTTCCGACCAAGTACCTCTTCAACAATATTGGCCTTTCCGGGAAGATAATCAATGATCACCTCATAATCCTTTAAAGGTTCTGTCCATCTTTTCTGTCTCAGGTTCAGCTCTTTTTAAGTCCACAAGTACTTTAGGCTTTTGTAATTAGCACAACTATATCACCACTCACCATACAGATAATGGCGTCAAATCTTTTAAGGCAAACTCGACTGCTATCAACTCTAAATCATGCGTAAGGTAATTCCTCTTGTGAGTCTTTAACTTTATCGATGAATATGCCACAACCTTACCTTTTTGCATAAGCACCCTTCCTAAACCGTTAGGAGATGAATCAGTAAAAACCACATAATCCCTACCCAACTCAAGTTGTATAAACATTGATGCCTCTATTAAAATTTTCTTTAGCATTTCAAAACTCTCTTGACCCTTCTTCGTTATTCGATAGTAACCAGCAAGGCCCAAAGAAATCCGAACTTCAGGATCATTCTTTGGAAGCTTCCCATCTACTACATCATGAGTTTTTCTTAGGATATACTCTTATACCTCATGTCGAAACAACCTGACCAAACAAAACCATCTCTGCTAACTAGAATTTCATATTTGGATAGTTTGACATAAAACTTTTTCTCTCGAAGAGTCTTATTTAATTGTAAAAAATATATGCATAACAACATAGATTTATCTTTGTTTTCGCTAATAACACAAATACTCCCCAAGATAAAATACTCGGGCTAATAAAACCTTGATCAATCAACTCTTGTAATTGAGCCTCTAATTCTCTTGACTCGCTTAAGTAATTTGATACTAACTCATAGAAACATGGTCAATACCTTAATAACCATCAACCTTGAATTCCACCTCTCGATCTAGAGGTAACCCAAGAAATTCATCTGAAAATACATCTATAAATTCTCAAGTTTGTGAAATTATCATACAATTCTACTTTAATTATTTGAGTATTTATCACATTAGACATAAAAGCTATATTTATCTTTCTGACATCATTTCTTCACAATCATTATCGATGTCACCTTGAGCAATGATTTTACTTTCTCCAAAAACTATTATTTCCATACCCTCTGCATCTTTATGAACTAATCTTCTCTAAAGATAAACAACCTAAACATAGTATGATCTTAACTCATCAAATGATAATTCCATTAGATTCACCTAGAACATAGCCCCTATAATCTTTATTAAATGTTTATTACCTGACTAACTCATGCTTGTACCATGACCCACAAGGGTTTATCGCTATCATCTCACTCGAGATTAAGTTGAATAGAATACTTTTATTTTAAAATCTTTCATTTTCTTATTGGGGTAATCCATGTAATTTTTTCTGAATCCATTGAAAATATTCTCGAGCAATTGAAACATTTTCTGTCTCAACTATAAAAGCCTAATTATCCACATCATTTAATAAGAAGACTTGAAAATTTTGTAGCAATAACTTCATATCAGTTAATGCTAAATATTAAACTAGTAACCAAATTTACTCTTTTTCCTATTATTACGAACTTGACACTTTTCCAAGTTCTCGATAATTAATCTCGATTCTAAATAATAATTCATTGAAGCATATAATGGGTAGAAAATCCATTTTCACAAATTACCTTCTAAAAGTAACTCTATTAAGTCCATAAAACTTAACATTTATTCTCAAACAAACTCATAATCATTTGATCCACTAATAACTCACCTTTCTATAAGCTTTTAGAGGTCAATGTATTTACCGCTTACTCATTTCCTCTTACTCCAATTAACAATACTTTAAACAATTTAATGTTTCACTAGATTCATAAATCTCCTCTGGATCCTCCTCCAAGTCAACTTCTTTTGTAAATTGTTCAAACTTTTTAATGGATTCCTCAAATGCGGAAACGTCGTTAAACGCTAGGGCATTCCTTCTACAGAATTGAGGAAAATCCCTAGCACCCATCTAAGACATAATACTGAAGTCATGTCAGATTCTCTTGGGTCGATTTTGATCTCGACCTTCTTTTCAATATTATCAACTTTCTTACATTTGTCCTTAGTTTCTGACATCTATTAGGATATAAAAATAATAATAAACATTCAAGTTAGTAAGAAGTGACATCAATCACACTCTAATTGACACCATATCAATAACTTTGACATTAATGGTATGTAATCCTTTTTCTATTTTTAAATAAAACTTGTTTCGGTCAGGAATCGACTAAACATGTAGCTCTAATACCAATAAATGTAACACCCATATCCAGTATACGTTTCTATACCCAAGTTATAGGTGTCACATGACTTTTAAAAACATTCACTCATTTGTAAAACCCATAAAATTTTGTTTCGAAATTTAAAACCAAAACATTTTAGTACAACAATAAAACAATAGTTGAAATAAATTTCCAAAGTTATCATTTTAAATACATTATAAAACATTTTTCTTAATTTTGATTACATGCCAGCAAATTTTCAAAATAAACATAATTGTCTTATCGTTACTGATGAGAGTCAACCTTAGATTGATGATAACTGCTGTTGCAACTACTGCACTCCTTACTCGGCTAGTCTCTGCTTTTACTTACGCGTGAAATCAACACACGTTAAGTATTTACTTAGTGAGACATAATATTGTAAAGAATTTCTAATTTATACATAAGTATCTCATGACTATTTAAAGACAATTTAATCACATACTCCATAAGGATCAGATAAATCCTTCTCCGTTAAACTAGATTTCTTTTATACATTTATCAAAATTATTCTTAGTAGGTCCAGCATACCTATCCTTCTATATATTTTCTCAATTATTCTTAATTTACTCTATGCACATTAAATGAGAAAGTAATGTACATGTATTACACCAAAGTGCCAAATGGTTTTTTATCCTTTTATAATTATCATGAGCGACACCGTATATATCCCGTTAATACACCGTTATGTATTGTCATTTGTGGCATCCTTTCATGCCAATTATGCACTGTTATACATTTTCATTTATGGCATCCTTTCATGCTTACTATGCATTGTTCCTCATCTAACTTGCATTAATGGAACCTTTCTGCCAAAAGTGCACCGTTAGACTTCTAACTTGCATTAATGGCACCTTTCTGCCAAAAAGCACAGTTAGAATCTAACATGCATTAATGGAACTTTTCTGCCAAAAATTCATAAGCTTATTATGAATTTCTTAGTTTTGCACACACAGTGCCCATACATAAATTCATAAACTTATTATGAATTCCTTAATTTTGCACACATAGTGCCGATATGGAAATTCATAAACTTATTATGAATTTCTTAGTTTTGCCCACAGTGCCCATACGGAAATTCATAAACTTATTATGAATTTTTTAGTTTTGCACACACAGTGCCCATACAGAAATTCATAAACTTATTACGACTTTCTTAATTTTGGAAAAGTGCCCATACGGAAATTCATAAAATTATTATGAATTTCTTAGTTTTACACACACAGTACCCATACGAAATTCATAAACTTATTATAAATTTCTTAGTTTTGCACACACAGTGCCCATACGGAAATTCATAAACTTATTATGAATTTATTAGTTTTGCACGCATAGTGCCATTCTGTAATCACCATACATACATTAAGCAACATGCATCTATGACTATCATAACATATAAGTACATAATAAATGCACTCACCTGGTAATCCTCGCTAATAAGATGTAATGATGTCTGGCTATTCAGTAACTTTATCTTTGCCCTTTTTCTTGATAGACTCGGGAGCTTGGTTATGATCAATACAAGCATCCATTAAAGGCATATACCATACCAAATATTAGTATATTCCCTAACATTTATACTTTAATAATACTCACAAATACTATTATTTCAACTTCTATAACAATTTCAACCTACTTATAGTTTCAGGCTCAATAGTATCGGTACCCCTACAATGGTATCGATACTTCTATATTGTGGTATCGATACTCTATTTCAGTATCGATACCATTTCTACATTATGAATCCATGGTATCGATATCTGTCTCTTAGTACTGATACTTCTATAGTATGGTACTGATACTCTATTACGGTATCGATATCATTTATGCATTCTGTAATCAATGGTATCGATACCTTCCTCATAGTATTGATACCCACCTCAGTATCGATACTATTTACATTAGTATTGATATTGTTCAGCTGATTTCTTTCTATTTAAGCCTATAGTATTGGTAATGTTATTTCAGTATCGATACCCTTACCCATATTTTCCATTTTTTCAGCCTGATTTTAACCCAAATTTGGCCAATTTCCTTTATTTTTACCTCGAACAACACTATCAAACTCTTCTTTATTTATCCCGACTAACTTTCCTTCAATTAGTATCTTCTAACATCTACAATCTCTAAGGAACACTTCAATCCAAGAATCATACCACTTTTTCTAACATGTTTGTAAACCCATCCAATGCTTCTAATCTCTTATTTACTTCATTGACAAGTCAAATATACTAGTAAACATCAATAAAATCTCATATCTTAACATTTCATTCAAAAACCCATTTTCCTAAATCTTAAATATTTCATCCATCTCTTAGTTTTAATCTTGTTTAACCCTTCCTTAAGCATCTATAATACTCAATGATTCAAAAACCAACCAAAAACGAAAGGAAAATCTAACCAAATTAAACCTTACCTTTGGGTATGGAGGAGAGCTCTTCCACGGGAAAGAAAAAGAAAAGAGATGGCTTTTTGTTAACTTACTTTCCTCTTTTCCCCTAGTAAAATCCCTAATAAGGAAATGTATTTTAAATTCATTTCCCCTTGAAAGACCAAAATGCCCTCTTAATTAATCTATTGTTATAAATTTGTCTAAACATTATCCAAAACATTTTCTCATCTTTTATCATTTATTCAAATAGATCCTTAAATTTTAAATCTTTTCAATAAAGTCCTTAACCTGATATTTAGGGTATTATAGTTTACCTTATTTTAAACTCGATTCTATCTCAATTTTTGTCTTCAAAAAACATAAAACTCATCTTAACCTGTCTTGATCTTAAAGTAAAAAGAAATAAAATTGAATCAAATGAAAAAAATATAACTTTATAAAATTAAATAAGTTATTCATTTCAGAGTTTTTACTCATCCCTACCGGCAACCAAGGGGTGGCCAATTAATTATATTCACAAGGCTAAAGGTAGTCCCTCAATGTTTATCAAAATTATCATTTTGAACTTTTTTTTGTTTGGAGTATTTTGGCTCCCTATGTTTAATTTTAGGACAAAAAGACCAATTCATAAATGAAAATTGTTAGTTAACAAACCATTAATGCTCCAAAATATGGATTTTTATCCTAAATTGAAACATTAGGGCCAAAGTACTCCAGAAAAAATAAAGGTCAAAATGATTATTCAAACAAACGTTATGGGTCTTTTTGTCATAAAGTGAAACGTGACGGTTAAAATGCCCCAAAAAGAGAATAAGAGATAAAAATATTCATTTTAGTAAACGTTAAGGTTAATTTTGACACTATGTTGCTTTCTGGAATACTATTAGAAATTTTAATTTGTTTCTATAGGTTAATATACTATTTTATATTTGAATTTAAGTTCAAAATTCAATTTATATTTATATTTGTATCTAAATTAAGTAAATTAGATATATACATTCTCTACGAAAATATATTTTAAATAGGGCAAGTTAATATAGGGGTGAACGTTCGATTGGGGCGAATTAAAAAAAATTTGTTATTGGAGTTGACGAGTCCTATTTTATAACTCAAAATTTTATTTTAAATTTTTTTGAGTCGTGTTGAATTCTTCAAGTTTCTATTTAAATTTAATCATAAATAATTATACTATTATGATACGATTTGATTATAATTTGAACGGTTTTTGTAACCATTACAATATAGATATATTTTTTTCATATTTTTATGTGATATACGTATAACACATAGAGTTGATGATCTCGACTCAAACTTGAAAACTAATATATTAATTACTAAAAATTTCAAGTTATTCGAGATATTTATATTTTTACAAGTTGACTCGAGTTTATAAAATTTAGAGTCGAGAAAAATTAAATCGAGTTTTTTAGTCAAATCAAATCAAAAAATCAATTTTTTAAGCCGAGTCGAGTTTTGCTCACCCCTGACTTAAATTATATCCAAGCTAGATGTACGCAAAGCCTGAACAAGCTCAGGTTTCTTCCAACCTGTAGTTAACCTAAAAAAGTCTTATTTTGAATATGCAGTAAGGGGGAAAAAGTGTGTATAAATCATAGGATTAAATTACGACCGCCATGTAATATAAATCTTATCGTAATATTTTTTAAGATTATCATGAAATCGAATATGTAACATAAAAATATAATTATTTTTAAGAAATAAATCACGACGTAATATTCACAACCACAATTTAATACTATGGTACAAATGGGGTCGGGTAGAGGAAAAATCCTTAGAACTTGGGTGTTTATGTGCTCTTCACATGAAGTTGCTCAAACCTCACTGATTTTACATTCTTCTGGTATATGGATTTGGTATGCATGACCTTTCAACTAGGGATGAAACGACGCAGGTTGACGGGAACCACCACTTCCTAAAAATTTAAATTTTCATATAATTTTTTTATGTTTTCATTAATAATTTATCTTTGCCCCTAAATTTTATAATTTCATCCCTTAACCTGAAATCATGCATCCAACCCTACTTTCAATATTAAAATTCAATTATCTACTAGGCTTTCTTTGGACTTGTAGCTCTTGCTTTACTTGGTCCCCTGTACTGAGATGGCTAGATATAATACACCCTAAAGGAGCCAAATGTTCTATACTGTCATGATTTTGGGAGCTTGCCATGCATGTACATGGTCAAGAAGCTCTAAGGATACACTCAATGATGCTTGAAGGTCTGGATTCGGATGATGGGTGTATTAAGCGCTTTATGTTATGCTGGCCTTATCGACTAGGGCTTCGAGTGATTTGATATAATGAAATATAAGCATGGAATAGAACCAACAGTTCAACACTATGGTTGCATGGTAGACATCAAGGGAAACGCTGGTATTATCAATGAAGCTCTTGTTCTCATCTACAGCATACCTGTCCAGCACAATGATGTGGTCAGGAGAAGCCTTCTTTGTGCTTGTAGAGTTCGTTGTGACCTGGAATTGTATACATTGCAGCTAACCATCTATTCCTGTTGAAATCAAATCTCGGCAACTATGTGGCACTGTCGGATATGTATCCACGAGCTGCAAAGTGACGAGAGGTTAGCTTTGCAGCTCGTGTATCGAAACCACAGAACGGTGTATCGAAACCACAACTCGCATGGTGAGGAATGCAGTCATGAACCAAACCATTCTGGTTACATTCCCTGATTAACTTTGATACAGATGACGAAAAAAGTTGCCAAACGATATAAAAGAAATCTAAAAGTTAACTTGAGTTTTTTCAAATCAGTTCGATCAAAGTTTTCCTCACCTGTTTCCTACAAATTCAATGGTTTTCCAGGGCTCCTTCAGCATTCAATATGAAATACTCAAACCAGCTTTAAAAAATCAGAATCCTTGTAGCCTTTAGGGCTTTACATGTTCCCTGATAAACTGTTCTATTTGTGCTATTTCACCCTTCAAACCAGAAGCTTCGAAATGGTAACCGTGTTTCTACACTGAGAGAAAGCAAATACTTCACCAGGTACTCCCAAAGTGAAGTCATTCGAAATATCAGCTGCTGATATTGCACTTCTTGATGCCCTCAGTTTCTCACTATAAAATGGTAAACACAGACATTAAATATATAATAGTAAATGAAATATGCAAAAGACTACAAGTTCTACAGAGAAATGCATCATTTTACGCGTCTATGCAAGTAGGATATCCTAAGTTCCTAACCCGCTATGGTTTTAACATACACAGGGTATTGCAAAAGATAATTACAGAAACATATAACATGAAGAGAAAAAGAACTTGAGACCATACATTTCCTTTTCTAATTGCTTTCTGATGAACTCCTTGGTATGCGCAGTCACTTTATCAGATTTGTTGCAACAGATGAGAACTGGAATTTTGTTCTTGACCACACTTGCCTTGGTCAAAATATCATACAGATATCTGTTGCACAAAAGCGAATATCGTATATAAAATTCTACTTGGAAATCAGAAAGTGAAGGGAGAAACTTGCAAGTGTAGTTTGTGCATTATCATAGCTATTCTTACTCCGAAACTGAAGAGCAATTTGGTAAGAACTCCACAGCATCCACAACAAACACAATGCCAGCTGCTTGTGGCAAGAAGTCATCCAGTTTGGGCCGCAAACGAGAATGGCCAGGAACATCAACAAGATGGACAGGCTTGATTTTGCCCATCTGTTAAAAATAGATTTAAAAAAAGAAGAAGAAGAATATGCTTCGTAAAAAACAAAGAAAGAAAGTGTAATCGAACCTCAGAAAAGCAGGTTACGATGAAATTACCATATTACTTTCAGAGTTCAACATGAAAGTCCCCTCATTTGGTTCCATGGATGTCACAGTACCCTGATGTGAGGTACCATCACGAAGCTGACATGGGAATCATGTCAAGAAAGTTATGACAACGTTACATCACTAGGCATTTTGTTGTGCATTTGGCAGCCATTAAAGGACATCTCTAGAAGAATTTAGTATTCATAAAGACTTCCAAAAGGAACAAAGTAAATAATGGCACTGCATACCACATAGTAAAGAACCGTTTTTCCACTCCCACTAAGGCCAGTGAGTACAATGGTATTTGATTTTGAGCTTTTGAACAAGCGGACTGTGAGACCAAGAGAGAGAAAAAAGGCAAATAAATATAATTTGAAGCTCCAACTCCAATTGCGAAACCGATTATAAACGAAAATTGCCTCAAGAAAATATCTCATAGAATGCTAAATAGTTACCTTACTTAGCCATTTCAACCAAATGGGGTTTAAACTAACATCTTTTCTCAAGGGGAATTAATAAAATTAGAAACACGGTAATCCACTTCAGAAAACATCATGTCTCTTTATAAGAGTCTAAGTAGGTTTTAACCAAGATGATAACCTAAATACTTATGTGTTGAGCGTCGAACCATGTCTAACAGGAATTTGTAGGTTAAACAGTAACATCTAAGAGATGGCATTCCAAATTTTTAAATGCATAAACCAAGATAAAAATAAGAAACCAGAGGAATATACTAGTGATTAATTCTTCATAGAACATTAATAAAAATCATTTCTATTCAATGATAGTCATTTATCATGCAATGCGAACTTACTGGTGAAAAGAAAGATAGTAGATATGAGCAAGACAGCAATAGCAGCAGAGAGTTGAATTGGTGGTATTTGATTCAAGTATTCAATTGCTGGATGCAACCACCGCTCCACTTGATTCTTCAACTGCTCTAATTGATCCTTAGCTTGACTCTTCCACGGCTCCAATTGAATCTTCAACTGCTCTAATTGCTCCTTCCACTGTTCCATCGCTTGAATTTCAGGTTAAAAAGGATATCAAAACCTAGAAAACGCAAAACCCAGATTCAAAAACCAAATATTTTCTGAATCCTTATTCTGGAGAAAAGAAGTTCTAAAAGGCGAAGAAGCTGAGTTTTTAATAGAGGAACACAGATTCAAAGTTAAACATTTCAAAAGTATCTCTAGCGTAATGTTCTAGTATACTCTACTAGAAACTGAAAGCAAAAGAAGAGAAGAAACAATGATAACAGAGGTTTTTGATGCAGTAGATTACGAATTAGCCAAATTGAGATTCAAAAATATCTCAAATAATTAAAAAATTAAACCAAATCACAAATGAGAAAGTTTTCGATTAAGATTTAGGGGAAAACCCTAATTTTAACTATCAACTCGCAGTTTCATTCAAATGGAATTTAGAGACTTACCTCTAACGTATTTTCGCTTATCGCAGAGAAAAGATACGTTTATTTGTTTTTTTTTTTATTTCTTCCTTCCGCCAAAGGAAAAACCCAACTGAGGAAAAGAAAGAAAACATAATTGCACTGCGGATTTAACGGATCGCAATCCAAGTACCAAATCTGACGGTCACAAATGACTGATTTAAAATTTGCTTTTTTCCAGTGTAAAATTGATGAAAAAACTTGGAAACTGAGAAACCGACAAAATTGTCCAACTAATATTGTGGGGGAAAATATCATGTAGTGATTATTCCAATTTATTTTCTCAAATAAAATGATATTTATAATATTACAAGATACATGCATATCTTGCGTGTCTATACATATACATAAAACATTAAATGTTTCCTTTTAAAATACATGCGTATCCAGCCGCTTTTTTCTTTTCTTTTTATTATTTATTTATAATTTATGAATTTTATTGATTAATTTAATTTTTATTTTAGTTTTGTTTAACCGGTGATGGTATCAGTTTTGATATTGGTTGATGTCGACATGTTATCTTTTTTCTTTGTGTTTTAGTTTCTTAATAAGAATAATTATGTCTTTGTGACATATTCTTGTTTTTGTGGTACGTTTATCTCTGTATTTGAGGCACGTTTTTCTATGTCTTTTGGTAGCTTACGGTTTTTTGTCGTTGTTTTCATTTATTTTTTCTCATGGTTAGATTTGACATCGCCATGACTGATCAAGATGACGTTTATTTATTATCATGCTAATCTTCCCTGCTTTGGATCCTCGGATTAAGTTAGATATGCTCTTTGCGTTATTGGATAGTTTTCTCACGTCGTTCGATTCTGATTTACGATTTTTCGGTGGTCTTTCAGTAGCTTCATCCCTTTTTTTGGTTTGTTTGTGATGCAATTAGATTTATTTGTATCTTTATTTTATTGAAACTTTTTTGTTAGGCTTTTTAACTTTTTTTTTCTTGTTTGGTCCTTATGTGATCTAGGTGACTATATTTTTTGTCTCTGTTATAATAGGAAATTGTCATAATTATATTTTAGGTTTACGATTATGCTTGTAAATATTCATTGTAATTTTAGATATTTTTTATTTTTAATAAAACAAGCATTTCAATGAGAAAAATATATATATGTATATCTATAAGTTAATAACGTCACAGTTTGAACGATATCTTCTCAAAGATGTGTAAATTCAACGATTCATAGAAACCGTTAGGAAATTCAAATATCTTCTATAATTTACCATAATAATAACTTTAGACGGAAAATGTAACAATCCGGAAAATTTGAAAAGAAAAAAATTTTAATTAAGTAATTTGAGGATTAAATTAAAAGTTTTCAAAACTTATAATCTATTTTAGAGTTGAAGGAATTTCAGGGACCAAGCCCTGAATTTACCCAAAAAGTGTCTGCAGAAAACGCATTATATGCGCGCAATTCATTTCTGATGAAATCAAAAATGGAATTGCTCCCAAATTTCCTCCTCCAACTCCCAACTTCCAAACACGATTCCGACGCCGTCCGACCATTGATCGTCAATTTGAAACCACCATCGTGTTCTTCATCAAGCGATGAACAAACCCCTTAAATCAATTTGAAGTGAAACGCTGTCAAAAGCTGTGAATTTCGATTCAAAGTCTCGACGTTTTTTAGCACCACGGCCGAGAAAATCTTCAATTCATCGTCGATCGTTGCTCTGTTTTTGACACCTCCCACACCATTGTGTTCCTTGTGTCATTTCGAGTTCGCCGGCGTCCTCCTTGTCCCCGGCGGCGGCGGCGCGTGAGGGAGGTAAAGCGGTCAAAGTTTCGGATTTATTGAAATCAAGCTGTCCATCGTTCAAAATTATGAACCGAGCTTTGTAAGTGCCTCAAAATCGCTTAAAATAATTTTAGGAAATTTTTTCGTGATTTTTAGGACACCAAAGGACGCCGCACGTGCCCCCACGCACCACCCCTACGCATGGGGAGCTTCGAAATCAATTTGGACCGGTCTGAACCGGTTTGACCGGTCTGAACCAGTTCGACCCGTTAACCTGACCTGACCCGACCCGTTGACCTGACCCGACCCGGTGACATGACCCAACCCGGTGACCTGACCTGACCCGATGACCTGACTCGTTGACCGTTGACCATTGACTGTTGACTTTGACCAAAAAGTTAAATTTTTCGAAAAGTTAAATTTTTCGAAAAGTTAAATTTTTTGAAAAGTCATATTTTAGGTTTTTTGATGTCTTTAGTTCAAATCCGAAGTCCTTTTTTGAAATTTGAACCTAATAGCCTCGAAATCGTCAGTCAACCCCATTGACTTTGACTTTTACCAAAAGAGTCAAAAATTTTAAAAGTCATATTTTATGTTTTTCGACGTATTGAATCTGATTCCGAAGTTTGTTTTGCCAAATTCTAACCCGAAAGCCCTGAATTAAGCTCGTTAACCAAAAAATGCTTAGTATTTTTAGCATTTTTGATTATTTATTTGAGATATGGTTGTGGAATTAATCCAATAAGATATTTTATGAAGGTACTCGTGTTTCACCTGAGCGATGATCAGTTAGGTCCGGTGTTATCCGTTCATCAGATTAACCCGAACTGCGTACTACGATAATTACCCGTAGGTTTCCATAAATTATTTAAATAAAGATTAAGATTATTCATATTAGGATTTAAATATGGATTTTTCCGATTCGTAGGATCTAGCGCTACAGCAGAGCATGATCGACAAACCCAGTAGTAGGCTTCCCTATCCGATTACTCAGACTGTTACAGGTGTATTTCCTGACGGTGTTACCTTACTGTTTTAAAACTATCTATCTGAACTGTTTTTCATTTCTGAGGATACTAAATATTTTTATGAGACAATATCTGATGTTCGAAATACTGTGTATTTGATATCTGAGTTACTGCGTATTTCTAATATGATTTTTGGCTAAGATGTTTTGTACCTAATTTCTGAATATGGATTAATTATCGTTTAACTTCAATACATACATGGTTATTACTGTCATTGGGGGTATTATTGAAGGAAGTATTTCAAGCTCCTTTGTTGTGTGCTCAGGGTAAGTCCTTACTAGTGTGCAGGTGGGTGTATGGTTCTGTGGAACCTACACATTTTGGTGATCGGAGTGATTGGATGGGGCAGTCATTACCGCAAGCTCCTATGCTTTGTGCTCAGGGTAAGTCCTTATTGGTTTGCAGGTGGGTGTATGGTTATGGAGAACCTACACATTCTAGTGATCGGAGTGATTGGATGGGAATAGTGTTCACGTTTTTAAAACATGTTTGATAAATTGATTTTATTGAAATATTTTATCTGTATGTTTATTTTTACACTGTATGGAACACACTGGGCTTTTTAGCTCATTTTGTAAATTTTACCCTTTTCAGATAACAACAGACCGTAAACTAGCAGATTTGACATCAGGGGAGATCAACTACTTTTACTTTGTATGAACATATATCTTTATATGTTTTCCAGTTGTATTTGGTGACATGTATTTTGCTATCGTTTTGGATATATCTGTATTATCGATATTTTGTTTCGTATTACCTCTAATGTTTTATAACTTGTTTTAAATATAAAAAAAATCTCTGAATGGGATATGTGGCCACTTAGGTTTGAGTCTAGCGTTCAGGCTGGGTCTAGGGGTTACAGAAAAATAGTAACTAACCCCTTAAATGAATTTTTTTTCCAAATACACTATGTAAGGAAACTTGTGGAGAGAAATCATTTGAATGCAAAGCAAAATTGGCAATGTATATCCGATTTGACTAAAAGAATGGATGTTTCATTACTGTATCAGCTTTATTATTATTATTTTCTTATCCATTTTACTAACAAGCATTTCATATTAGTAATTTAGTTGGGTATTTTTGCCAATGGTCTGGTCGGTATTATGTGAATGGAGAACGCTCCATAGACTAAGAACATCATGTTGCTGAAATACATATCATCTTGCAAGATGATCGTAAGTGAAGCAAGATCAAGTTCCCAGCAATCTTTCAAAACATCAGGGACATCATCTCTAAGAAGCTTACGTGCAGGAATCTGATGCGAAAACAATCTAATATCATCTTTTTCAAGCCATCTAATAGCCTGACATCCAATCTCCTGTTTCTTAAATATCGTCTTGAATGACCTTCTAAAGATATACCGTGCTCAACCCATGAATGTCACTATAGGTTGTTAAAAGCATGACTATGCCGTAGCAGTGTCTATCTCTAGCTGAAAGATTTCTTCCTCCTGCACCTAACTTAGCTTCATTATAAACAGCCCAAACCGAGCCCTTCCTCGGATAAATCCTATAAAATTCCTTTGCTTCCGTTTCACATTCTACCATGTGCAAAAAGATATCCAAAGCGTTAATAGAACTCTTCCTGCGAACCTTAAAATCTCCCACAAGATACGTTAAATCCCATTCTCTCCCAACCCATCAATCTGTCATCCCAATTATTCTGAAAATCCAACTCATCATCACTTCAAACGGATTTATGTTAAATACTTCCTCAATCAAACCATAATTCCTAGTCATTCTATCATCATCGTCGTATATAGCCCACACTTGTCATTTCTTAAAATTCTTTTCTAATCTATTTTTATCAAAATGACAGAAATATGAGTCCTCCACAATAGGGGTGAGTATTCGATTGAGTCGAGTCAAAAAATTTCGAGTTATTCGAGTTGACAGGTCGTATTTTACAACTCGAATTTAACTTAATTTTTTTAGTCGAGTCGGTTTTAGAAATTCGAGTCGAGTTATTAGAGTTTCTATACTAATTTTATTATAATTATTTATAATATTATGGCAAGGATTTGTTCCAATTTTTGTTGACTTTCTTTAACCATATAAGATATACATATATTATATTCTTTTCACATTATAATATTATTTAATATATCAAATACAATCTAAAGTTATAAAATATATTCATAATAGTATATTTTAAAGAAAATATTTTGTGGGTAAAATATTGATGAGAGTATATAGGAGTCAAGGAATTGATGGGAAGAAAGAATTTGCAAACAATTGTAGTCAAAAGACCAAATTGAGTAAAATGCAAAGTTAAGAGACTAAATAAAAAAGAGTAATTTTTAGTAAAAAAGTAAGAATTGAAGTTACATAGGCATTATATTGTGATATATGAGCATGTGCTTCAAATTTGGTAAACAACAGACTTAAAATATAGGATAAATTGAAGAAATAAGAAAATTATTAAAAATTGAGGGACTAAATTGAAAATTAGAAAATTTATTATCAAAAATATGAATTAAAAGTACATATGTATTCTACGATGATTTAGGAGTCAATGAATTGATAGGAAGAAAGAATTTGTAAACAATTGTAGTCAAAAGACCAAATTAAGTGAAATGCAAAATTAAGAGACTAAATAAAAAAGAGAGTACATTTTTAGTAAAAAAGTAAGAATTGAAATTATATAAAAATTCTATTATGGTATATGAGCATGTGGTTCAAATTTGGTAAAAGACGGACTTAAAATAAAGGATGAATTGAAGAAATAAGGTAATTATGAAAAATTGAAGACTAAATTGAAAAATAGAAAACTTATTATCAAAAAGAGGAATTGAAAGTACATATGTATTCTACGAAGGTTTAGGAGCATGTAGTCCAAATTTGGTAAATAAAATGACATAAAATGAAGTAGAAATTGAAGAAATAATGAAATCAGGGACTAAATCGTAAAACTATCAAAATACTTAGTCAAATTTTCAGTTTTTTGAGTAACTCGAAATTTCAACTCGACTCAAACTCAAAAGCCGAATTGATAATTTGAGTTGAATCAAATAACTCAAATAATTCAATCTGAATAACTCAAAATTGATTTTTTTTAATTTTTCAAGTCTAGTCGTGTTTTGCTCACCCCTACTCCACAACCACAATTTCCATATCCCTGCTCTTGGAACCATGGCCTATTTTATCTTCTCAATGTCCAAATTCACTCTCTTCCTAGAAGTCCCTTGCTTTTTTTTATCTCTGAATTTTGATTCTTCTTCACACCCTCGAGTCTTAGCTTCCAACTCTGTACTTATTTTCTTTATCGAGTGTGTCATAATCCCCACATTCACACTTGCATATGAATGTCCCTTATTGTCAATAAAAAAATCCACACTCTTTCCTGATGCATTTGGTTTCTCATTCTTTGAAAGGCTATCTTGTTTAGGCGCATGTCCCTCTCTTTCTTCTTTTCACCCACGTCTTTCACCTTTTCTTTTCTATTCGTGTTTTTCTTTCTTTGATTCACCTTTCGTTTCATTTTCACATGCATTTCCGTAAGTGTTATTGTTTCCTCTACAACTTTTACCCTCTTTGACTTTGATTTCTCCTCCATCTCATCATCTCCCACCTTTGTAGCTACAGGCGTAGCCAATATCTGGCCAACAGTTGTCCTCCTTGAAGCTCTGCTCCTTAATCACCCTATACCCCACTCTCCATCATCTGCTTCTTCTTTCGCATCTCCACTCTATTTCTCATTCAAATTCTCACCACTAGCTTTCTTCCTTAAGCCTACACTCTCAATTGCCTGACTGCTACCCTTTGCTCCCTCCAACCCATCATTGTCGGGCTCTTCATTTTTCTCCTCTATCTTCCTCTTCAAACATCTCACATACTCTAGACACCAACACGTCTTCCTCTTCCGCACTTTCTGTTGAAATTCACAGAAGAAATCAGTGCATTTATTGCACCGAATGAATTTAGTGCAATGGTCTAAAAGGAAGTGTTACCTTTGTTAAGTCTAGAAGTAGCTTTTGCTCCACAATAACTTTCATTCCTTGTTCTGACATGTGTCCAAGTTTCTGATGCCATAACATTGCAGAATCTTAACTACATGAGGGAACAGAGGCTTCTGTTTCTAGAAAAGTCTCTCCTTTCAGCATGTACAAGTTTGCTGCTATATTTTTACCTTTCAGCACCACAAGCGCTCCATGGAACACCTTTATGATTCCTTTCCGTGTTTCAATTTTGCCTGCATTATTATCCAACAATCCGTAGGAAAATAAATCTTTCTTCAGGCCTTTCACGTGTCACACATCTCGAACAACTTTAATTGTTCCATCATACATCTTCAATTTGATGGTTCCCACGCCAACGATCTAAGGCATGATCATTGCAACTATACACAGATCCTCATGAGACAGGTTCATAATGATGGAACCATTCTCTTCTTGAGGTCATGTGATATGTTGCTCCCGAATCAATGAGCCATATATCTGCATATCTCTTTCTACCTTCCACGGTGGTTAACGCTTCATAACATAGAACATCTCCATCATCTGAAGTGTTTGCGGTATTACCTTGTGGATTGGAGTTTTTATTTAGACTCAAACAATCCTTCTTTAAGTGACCCTTCTTTCCAAAATTGTAGCACTTTAAATTCTTCTTGCTCCTCGACTTCGATCTACCATGTTTGTGACTACTACTTTGGCCACGTTCTGTTGATCTCCCTCTCGTCGTTGTCAACGCTTTTGCTTGTTGAGGATTTACTTGTCTGTCTTCCTTGTTCTTGCGCCGATTTTCTTCTTGTAGAACAGTAGCTGTAACGTCATCGAAGACTAGACTGGTGACATTACTGTTTGTCAAGTTGATGATGAGTTGATCATACGAATCAGGTAGACTTTGAAGTAGAAGTTCAGCACGTTCTTGTTCTCTTATTTTACCGCTTAAGGATGTAAGCTGAGAAAATAAAGTGTTCAGTGTATTTAAGTGCTCCGTCACTGAAGTAGATTCTAGCATACGGAGAGTGTACAATTTTCTCTTAAGGAAACTTTTATTGTGCAGCGATGTGGCCTCGTACAGTTTGATGAGATGATCCCATATCTCCTTAGTTGTCTTCTTCTCCTCGATGCTTGATAATACTTCATCTTCTAATGCTAGATGAAAGTTTGCCATAGCATTCCTGTCCATTTCGATCCATTTGTTGTCATATGTAAAATCCACCGGCCTTTCACTGATAGCTATTAGACAACCGTATTTCCTCAGGATGGCCTTCATCTTCAATTTCCATAGCTTCTTTTACAGATAGCTCCCACTATTTCACTATCGTGAATAGTTCTCTGGAACCTTCAAAGAATGGGTAATAACTTCTTACTTTCTTATATTGGAGGATCCACCTTTTGGTGGCAACCACAAAGACAATAAGCAGATATTACACACTCTAATCTGGCTCGGATACCAATTATTGCGGAAGACGGCTATCGGATAGAGCAAAACCGCAACTCTTTCACCATGACCATCACCACCTTCTCCATCAACCTCCATTTACAGCTTGGGCAAACCAAATTATGGCCCAAATACTTCCTTTCAAACATGTGCAAGAACCTATATCATGAACATACGGTCCAAAATGTCTCACCAACTCCACGATTTGCTTCTAGTCCAACAACCTTTTCCTCCTGAATCCTAATCCTTTCATATCATATTCTTTCCTTCTAATCTTATATTAAAATATCCTAAACCCTTCACCCACTAGGTTAAACACTTCTTCACATACTAAAATTTGGTTTTTATCAGGGTGCCAAATCAATGTCAATTTCATTACTGCTTCTTGATGGAATTTATGTGGAGAAAGAGCTCTACCTATATGATTTTATACCAGTCAAGCATAGAATTGGGTTTGGATGCCGCCTGGAGAATCTTAAAGGCAGAGAACATTGAGGAGATGCCTTCCAGGTTTGGGCAAAGATGATGGGCTTTCTTCGCATATTTTAGAGTTGATTTCAGGTTCGAATTCTTGCATTTGGTTTCTGCTACTAGTTTCAAGCGTTGTGTTTTTTCCTTGACATCTAGGTTCATCGCCATTTTAGTAAACAAGATTGAGACAAGCAAGGTTGATGCCTCTGTTGGTAAAGAAATTTTTCTTATGTTTCGAAAGCTTTAGGGCTTTTGGCTTGTATGTTTGGTCTGTTTTTGTGTTTTGCAAATGAGTAATCCTAATGCCCCTTTAATTTTATTTTTGGGTAAAAACATGTTGAAATAGCATAAAAATAAGTAATTTTTTCACATTATTCCAAGAAAACCCTGAAATTGAAAATGCTTTACAAAGTTGATCATGTAAATTAAGTCATATTATCTCAGATATAATGGAAAATCAAACAATAGACAAATATTTTTTTTCTACGAATAACCTAATAATCGAAATTCTTTATATTTTGAAAATTAAAATCCAAATCTGAATAAAAGAAATCATTCAAAAGTACCATATTCGGGAAGAAAAGATGAACATGAAAAGGAAGACCTAAAATCCACAATCTAAAGAAAAATCAAGCAAATAACTGAATATATGCAATGAACCTAAGGGAAAATAAAGACTTTATTTGCAATAAAAGGGCAACAGATCTTAACACATGAAAGTAAGAAAAGAGGGAGACAGAGACAAGATCCACCTTGAGGGCTGAAAATGCGAGTGAAATAGTTTAGATACAGACAAGGTGGCTGTCGGCTGACTGAGAACCAAACCAAGAAAGAACGTGTATTCTGCCTAAACAATGTCGGAAACGACCATGGAAAGATGAATCGAGAGAGTGGGTTGGGTGGTTGACTAGTCCGGGCAACGTCCAGTTGTATGCAGTGGTAGATGTATGTACAAAATTTTTTATTATTAATGCATATGTACTCATTTTAAAAAATATTTCTAGATCTGTCACTGATTGTGTGAGCTAAAGCTTTTTTTCCTTTAGTTTTAGGGATCTAGATTCAACATTATTAAATACAAAAATGTCCAATTATTATTTTATTAAAAAAACAACCCTCAAATAACATTAATTAGAAAAATACCTCTCAAACTGCATATGTAGGACTACCTTGCATCTTGCAAAACGTGTGCCAAGGCCTCACTTTATACATGGTGTGAGACCCTTCTAACATGGAAACACTTTTCAGAGAACATAATTTAATATTCCAAAAAATGACCTAGCGTTCTGCGAAATGAGAGGTCCATGAGATTTTGAAACGTCTTGACAATATGACAATTTGAAGCATCACCGAGTTGTGTCTGATGAAGGGACCTTGTAGTTTGTGTAACGTGAAGTCTAGTGGTAAAATAAATTCCTTTATGAATATCATTATTTTTTAAAAATTATATAATAAAACAGCAAAAAAAGACTATTGTAATAAATATATAGAACTTGTTAAAATTCATTTTAATTTTACATGTTACAAAATAAAATTCCTTCATGATTCCTAAAAAAAGAATCATAACAAGTACATAGGTTGTTATATGGTTTCCAAACATGGTCATATGAACAACGCGAACAATTGTCATCACAATTGTAGTCTTTGATTATTTCTGGAATGACGTTGTTGTGATGATTCCACGATATTAAGCGGACAAATGGATTGATCTCCGCATGAATAACTTCTAAATTTATTTTCTTAGAATTGGCAAGATCGAGAGCTTTCACAATTTGAATCCTTCATCTCTTAATTCAACCCCAGAACAAATTATAATAAGGCTATAGACATATATGGCGTTGATATTGCCTTTATCAACTACTTTCTTCAAACAATTGAGACCGAACTCTAAATTTATTGCACTAAAATAATCATAGATGTCTCCTTGGTATAACTCTTCATGATTATTACAAGCTTTTCATATTTCTTGAAAACTTTTCTCAGTTTTAGTCCATAAAATTACGTGGAAATTCTTCATTGAAACATTTTAAAAAAGTAATTGTGCTTTAAGGCTTTATGAAAAGTCTTGGAACTTATCCGCCTATTGAGAAAATCAATGATAGAATTAGACGCCACATGCATAAGAATGTTGGATAACACTTATATCGGGAATAACTCAACAATAATACTGCATATTTTTTCCATTTTTTATATATATCTAAAAACCTTCCAAAATGGGCCCTTATTTATACTAGTCTTTTCCGAAGTGAGGAATAGTTGGACTTCACGCTACACGGGATGTGAGGTCCATTGAAATGATGAGACTTTTAATTGGAATAATATCCAACGTGTCAGAATGGACCTCGTGTTACACATGACATGAGGTATGTTGAAAAGACGTGGCTTTTAATTGGAATAATATCCAATGTGTCATAATGAACCTCGCAGTGCGTAAACCTGAGGTCTTTGTATTTCCAGCCCATAGTTCTTCCGTTCATATCCATGTTCAAGGTTTTTTTGGGTCATAAATTTAAAAAATTTCATAATTTATAAGGTTAGTGGCGTAGTATTTGAACTTATCTTTCATTTGAGTTTAATATCGACACATACTAGACATTATAAGCGAGATAAAAATCACGTTCAAAATGGTTCTGAAGCTTGGTTGGTGCATGAAGAACAAGGTAAAATGCCTTGATAGACATGCTTGTTGTGTATTTCGGGGAAGCTAATCGAAACATTTATGTAATTTATGAGCTTAGAGGCGTAGTGTTGCAACTTATATGTCCATTGAAACTTATATCGACAAATACAAGAAATTGAAAACTGAGGTAGAAATAACATTTAAAATGGCTTTAAGCCTTTTATAATACCCCCAAACAACATTGATTGGAAAAATACCCCTCCAAACTACACTCGTTGGACTATCTTAGCACGGGGAAAGTAGATGTTGCCACCAGAAGAGGATTCCTTTTATAATAAACTTTGTCTTAGAATTGTGTTCTTGGCATCGATAGTTCAAAATGCAAAGGAAAAAACTCAGATACCAACATGCTAGAGTTTATTTCCCAAAAGGTGTTTGTTTGGTTCCTAACTGATTGAACGAGAATTTTTTTTAAAAGGCCAAACGAAAATCTAGATGCCACAAAGAGAGAATGCCTTCTTGTATGAACGGATACAAAAACACTAGACATTACATTTTTTTGAAGTCATTACAATTTTATTAAAGCCCAGACGGCGTCTGAATATGCAACCAGAATATGTTTTTTTATAAAATAAAAGTTTTTGGAATAAACTATAAGTTTTTGGAGAAGGGATATATCATTTATGAAGGAAGAAGAAGGTTTCGGTTAGGTTTGGTGGCGTAACACCCTAAACACAATTGGGCATAAAGTGTCACATTGGGCTATCGAGGTAACCCCCAATTTTCAAAACATGTTCATTTCTTTTCAAACATGCTGAATGATATCACAAATAAACATAAATAACTGTTATAAAACATTTTACAAAACCGGAGCTATATGACACATAATTTAAAACAAAAATAATACAAACTTTGAGATTAATAAAATGAATACATGATTAAGGTTCTATGAATAAATATGCCCACTAAGATACTGTACAATACTCTGAATAAGATGTTGAAAGTCCTACTGTAATGGTGCTCCACGAACTGCTCAAGCTACTGTTCTGTTAACGAAAAACATTCGAAGGCTGAGCTTACAAAGCCCAACAATATAATCGATAATTTAGAGCAACATAAGAATTTCATCAATACATGCTGAAGACATGGTACAAAGCAGTAGGTACATGCATGATCTAGATCAAATGCTACGTATTTAAGGCTTTATTATTCTATCATTGAAGTAGTAGTCTCACGCTTCCCTTAGTTCTCTACTAAGGGCCTCACCATGAGTACATCTCTAAAGGGTCTCTAACCCTAATAACTATAATTGCTACACATTATCTAAATGCGACACTGTTACTCATGTGCATTAACTGAATGCAAACCTAATTATGTTGTGCATTATCTTAATTCACTTGACCATAATGTGCATTATTTGAATGCACCCTAACTAGTATCTAATCTCACAAAGCCATCATACACTAGTTATTGAGGGAACCCACTGTCACATAACATCAGTGAAATTTCCACTAAGCTATTGAATGATCTCCTGGTCTTCATATAGCCATCATGTAGATCATGAAGGGGGAACCTAGTGTCACATAACATTAAAATAATTTCTGCTCAACTGAAGTATTGGCTCGGTCTCATAGGCTTCAAGTTAAGCTTTAACATATCTGATGGATTGTACTGATGCAACTACCCATGCATACCTAAAGCCCGAATGCCACACAACATTGACATCACTAACCCACTCATCGTGAGTGTTTGGGTCTCACGCCCTAGTTAGCCTCTAAAGTACCTCTCGTACTGAGAGTCTCACTAGGGTAGTTAAGGTAACCTGGCTATACCCTAGCATAGCTGGACTTGCTAAAGTGAAGTCATCCTCTCACTAGTTTCTATCTTGCTCATTTTCTCATCTAGAATGTTATACGATGACTTATTAGTCTGTTACTGATGTTATTTATTAATCTACCCTATTCTTGTCGTTCGTTACATAAGGGCGCTTTAGTCACTTTGACTCAAGAGAAGTCTCTATGTGTTTTGTGATGCAATGACTATTACTGATTTTACTAATCACTAGTTGTACTACTCGTTAGTCGGATACCTGACTCGGGTTTAACTCTAAGTAGTGACACTCTAGTCGCTCTTATCGTGTTTCCCTTCAATACCCCTTGAATTGAAAGGGATGACTTACCCTTCTTGGGTTCATTAAAGTTCTCGAAGCTCACATTTGTTGCTATAACTGAATATGACCTATTCATTGTACCACTGGTCGATACATCCTTTGTAAAGATCCTCATCCTTAACAATCCGTATACATCCTTGACTGAAGATATTTTGACATATTATGCTTGGTATGGTTACATCTATTGTAACCCACTCCTATAAGTGTTTTCTTGGTATGTTTCGTAATTTACATCCCTCACGGACTAAGTCTTACTATAAATCATCTTAATATTCTGGATCATATTTAGCTCTTACGGGCCTTAAATGAGTCAAATCTAACCATCTCAAGTGACTACTATCGATACTCTACTTGCCGTATCGATACCCTTAGGTTAAGTATCGATACCCCTATGAGTATTAGTACCAAAAATGCATTATGTTTTCGTAAAATAGGCCCAATATCAATATTATCACCCTGAGTATCGATACTGTAGGGGCAGTATCGATACTATCACCCTAAGTATCGATACTGTAGGGGCAGTATCGATACTATCACCCTGAGTATCGATACTGTAGGGGAAGTATCGATACTATCACCCTGAGTATCGATACTGTAGGGGCAGTATCGATACTATCACCCTGAATATCGATACTGTAGAGGCATTATCGATACTCTCCCTAGAAGTATCGATAGTCCCTGCCTGAAACCTAATTTTTAGCCTAATTCATCTAGTATCGATACTATTCCTCCTAGTATCGATACTATTCCTCCTAGTATCGATATTATTCCACCTAGTATCGATACTCACACCCTAAAATGCTTTATTTAGGCTAAAGAAACACCCAAAATCCTTTTAAATTAGTTGTTTGGTTCCTAATCTTGTACTCAACTTTTAGAATGTTATTTAGGGCCTTCAGTTGTTTTAAAGACATATTCTTTACACCTAAAACATGATGTGTTCATGAATTCAAAGATAAAACCTAAAATGCTTAAATAACCAAATCTTAGCAAATTCTTTAAATTTATGAAAGTTTAACACTCCAAAGGATCAGAAATACACTAGCTTGGTGTTTGAATCCCGAAATGAACCTCATTTCTTAGCCACAATCATTTCCTTGTTGATTTGCATGAAACCCCCCACTTTTTTTATCTAGGAATAAACCAAGATTTTGATTCATTAAAACGATGTTACTGGGGGATTATGAACGAAAATGAAGCATGAAAGGGCTCAAGACCTTACTTTTGTGCTATGGAACTTGAAGACGAAGATGAGAGAATGAGAAATGAGAAATGAAAAGGAAGGAAATAGCGAGAAGATTAAAGATATAAAAAGTCTCAATCTTTTTAAAATATTAAAATTGCATAATATGTCCTTTCTCATTTTCTATTATTCAAAAACCCCTTTTTATGGCTAATTGGACCTAACTCCAACTTAATTAAGCCAATCGACTTAAATCATGAAATCCATAAGGTCTACTTACCTCTTGGGTAAACCCAAAACTACTAGCCTAAAATTTGGGGTATTACAGGTGGAGTAAAACTAATTTAAATATGAAAAAATCTTGGGATGCGAAATGGATTTTACGTTGTGCACAACACGAGATCACTGTTCCACGTCAAATCCATCGTTTCCCTTTCAGGAATCTTTACAAAATGCATGTTCAACAGAACGTGAGGTCATTTCCACATCAAGTCAAGAATCTTTGTAGACCCATTTCTAATGCACGTCAAATCAAGAATCCATACATATATCTTTTATTGAAAAAACGAGACTTCCATTAAAAATTTTATTGCAAATAATTGAAGGCAAACCAACAAACCATACAGAAGTGAAATTGAAGTTATTACAATTTCACTAATGTTTGTTGTTCTCTTTGCATGATAGATTCTCGGTTATTAAATAGTTTGAATTTATTAGAATTTCGCTAATGTTTGTTTCTCTTTTTGCATGATCGTAGATATTTTAAAAAAATATCGAGAAGAGGAAGTATTACTGCTTTGGTATACTATGATGGAAAAATGATCCGTGATGAATCTCTCGACATCGTCTTCCATTCTGCTCATACTGTGATGATAATGTTGTCGAGGAAATTAATGTATAATAATTTGATGAAGGAAGTCAAGACAATGTTTCGCATGGTCGTGGAAAAAACTTGAACCATTTAAGTATCGACTACCGATGCCATTAGAACTGTTAACATACTCAATATACAACATTGAGGACAATAGTGATGTGACATGATGCTCGATTCCCACTTGTAGTATTCATTAGGAGGACCTATTGAGCTATATGAAATTTTTTTTGATGGTAATGATGCTACCAATGTCTCAGATTAGAGACGGACAAATTTTGACTTTGATCCTATTATTTAGAGTCTAACAGCTAATTTACGTAATAACTTTATCTTATTAAGGTCACAAAGTGGACGCAATGACTTGGCTGCATCATCGTCTTTGATGCTAAGGCATTCTTGCGTAGCTACCTTCAATTTTAACCTGAATCTATCACCATTGTAACATTCAACGAATAACCATACAATATTAGTGTGGTTGTATCATCTTCTCAGTAGGACATGAGGTTGCAAGACCATGAATCTTTTAACCCATTCGATGAGTTCTCAGCTTCTATGGTAGACATTCTTGTACTAGTGCTATCAACTTTTATCTTGGTAATATGGTTCATGAGCAATCTCATGATCGATGCAAAATTACTACTCTTATACTCATATTCAATGACACATAACTATTCTTATTTGGGGGTAATATTTCTAACGAAGAACTGGTACGAGAGACCGATCCCGATGGTTATGAGGTAGTCATCTTCAATGAATAAACATAAGGCCCTAACATACTAGTGGGAGAAAATGACGATGACATTCCACATGCTGTGATTCTTATTTCTTATTATTAGCCACCATCCCACTTCACAATGGTTGATATGAAAGCTTTCAACGACCTAAAATTTTCACAATTCCCACATATTGAGCAATACAACCAATGTGGTGATGGTGAGCTCTATAATGAAATGACATTAAGAACTAAAGAATTTTTGTGGCTACCATTAAGAACTATAACATATGCCACTCAGTTACGTCGACTATGAAAAATACAGACGTGAACAAGTTCATGGTTGAATATGTCCACAACTATGAGGGATGTAATTGTAGGATTTGTATATCATTCTTGAAGAGGATGAACAACATATAGAAGCTGACAAAATACGAGCAACCTCATACATGCACAATCAACATACTCAATCAGGACCATCTTAACTTGGATGTGCACATGCTCTGTGATGTCTTTATTTCACTGGTCAAAGAAAATCCATTGATAAGAGTTAACAATTATATTGCTGTAATTACATCTCAATACGACTACACAAGTAATTACCATAAAGCATGGTATGCCAGGTATCATGCTCAATAAAAATTGTATACACAATGGGAGAAATTGTATAAAGATGTACGGTCATGGCTGAAATTGAAAAAAAACACATACTGGGAACAATTTTGGAATTAGAAATTACACTGGTGTACGAAAATGATCGTGTCGAACAAGGTGTGTGCCAATTGCACAAGATATTTCGGACATATCTGTAGTGCGTTAATGCATTTTGCCACTGTAAGCCGATGGTTCAGCTCCATGGCACTTGGTTGTATGGAAGATACACACAAATATTGTTGTTTTCGGTTACACAAGACGGTAATAGGAAAAATATTCTCATTGCCTTTGCAATACTCGAAAAGGAAGGCATGCTCTTAGGAATTCTTCCTTAAGAAATTACACATACATGTTCTATGACATGTTTTACATGATAGAGATGATGATATATGTCTTATTTCTGATAGAGACATAGGGATCAAATACGCAATTCAATATATGAGATCGTCTTGGCAATCTTTTATTATTTATTATCGGTACTGTTTATGCCACGTTGCTGCGAATTATTTTCAAAGTTCAAGACCTAAGATGAATGTGTAATGGTGCTTCGAATGGGTACGCCTTTCACTCTTTTGGGTTTAAAATATCTTCTTGTATATTATTTTTAATTAAACGTTGTATTTTTATGGATATGCCACTTATATTTCGTACGTGAGATTCAGGAGATATTTTAATAATCGAGACACATGAATCAACAAGGCTATAACTACCTTGTTAAAATCCCAAAGGAGAAATGGTTTTTATCAGTTGATGGGGGTAAACTATATGGTCACATGACAATGAACTTGGCTTAGGGATCAATTCATCATAGAATGAAGTGCGCCATTTGCCTATCACTTTCGTTGTCAAAGCGATATATTATCGGTTGGCAACCCTATTTATGACCTTGGGAAAGCAAGCAGCTGGTTGGAGGATAGGTGGTCACATAGTCCCCACAAACCTCCATATAAGATTGCAAAACTTTGTGCGTCATTCAAACACGATGAATGTGACATGCGTCTCTCACGAATAAAATAAATTTTTTATTTCGAAATATTTGAGGCCATTGGAAGACATACAACACAATGTGATAGAGAAGCGGTAGTGGATGATAGAACATTGCTCTCGTTGAGAAATCAAACCTATAAAGCTCTAGACTCGATAAAGAAAGAGAAAGGATTTGAATGGAAGAAGATGATGATGGAGTTATGAAAGATGGATAATGTAGGGATTAGGGTTGTTGGAAAATCAAAAGTAAAGATTAAGATAATAAAGATCAAAAAGATAAGGAAAATAAACATAAAATAAAGAATTGAAAAAGATATAATGACTTAGCTAAATTAGGGTTTATGGCCAAATCATGGAGATTGTGGTGTGGATGATATTGATAATGAATATGGATATGATGGAAATCGATAGATAATTCTCCTATCAAACCCTCCTAGTCACAATGAAAAGGCAAATTTGATAAATGGCTCTAACCAGTCCTCTTAATCACAATGAAGAGGAAAACTGGAGTGTGAAGTTCTCTCTCACAAAGAAATTAAAACAACTTAATGGAAATAAGATTCGTATGTACATGTAATCAACACTTGCAAAGATAAACTCTCAATGAATTGTATATAGATGAGGAGGAATCCTTGTTGTAACATAAATATGTAATAAAATAATAAATAATAGATGCCCTAATAGCAATAAACTAAAGATAATTATTTTAACTCTATATTTGTAATACCCAAAATTTTGGTTAATAACCAAAATGTAAAATGTAAAAGTTTAATAGCCAAAGTATAAAGTTTGGGAAAACTTTAGGGACCAAAGTGGAAATTTTTCAAAAAAATTATTCCATAAATGAATAGATAATCCCTTAAGAATAAAGTTTTCATGGGAATCAAAATTTCGGTATAAGATTTGTATTAAAAGCTATAAGGTAATAAAGTTAGATATAGATTTGGATAATCGGATCGAATCGAAATTTTACAAAAAATTAAAGGATGATAGATAAAGGTTGGAAATATAAATGTAACACCCTTAACCCTTATACGTACCTAAATATGAGTCAAAGATGTGACATAACATTTACAAGCATACTATAGTTAAAAATTAGTACAAATTTGAATTTTTAAAACTTATCTAATTTAATCGTTCCAATAGAATAATATAATCATGTAAAATCATGTTGTAATATTTAAGCATCAAAATCAATATCAATTTTAGGTAGTAATTGGATAGTTTTATATTGTTTCCTATCATAAAGTAAACTGCCTAATATCTGTCTAATTTAAAATATTTCTTATTCTAATAAAATATAACTTCTTTTCTAAAACACGAAACTTAGATTTATATTTATATTCATAATAATACATCTCAGACATTTTTTTTGTATACATGCCATCTAGAAAATTTAAAAGAGTAGAATGTCATAACCGATATCTGTAATTATTCTTTGTTGATTGATACAAAGCTCCACTCCTTACTTCACTTGCTCTTCTTAACCTACGTGTGAAAATCATCACATGCTAAGTGTACACTTAGTGAGGTATTACAAACAAACAAAGGTGATATCAATTATAAAGCAACTTAGTAATATTATATCAATTTAAAACATTAAGCTTGAAGTCAAATAAAATCATTAAATATTCAAACCGACTTATTCAAGCATCTTTTCCTTATCAGAAACCTGAAAATCATCATCTCATGATTTTTCAAAACCATGGTAATTAATATCAAACATAATAATCATGTCACATTCTTTTTCATTTAGATATATTTCAGAACATTTCATATTTTATTTTCATCTTTCACTTTTGTATTCATTTTTATATTATTTTCTTTTAGATACTTGTCATCACATTCACATTTACTTTCATAGCCCAATGTGTATGTAAGAGAATGCAAGGTACGTGAGTCATACCAAATGTGCACACTAGGCACTTCACGGTGCCAATGATCATCATATGATGCACTCCAAGTGCAATTTATATAATATACACCGACGATACCATCCGTAATGTACACGAATGTACCATAACTTAACTTGAACTTTATTCAACTTCCTGATATGCCAAGTGTACCTACGTCTCTCCATGCAACATACAATGAGCCTCCTTATCATATTATATTCATATATTAATCAACATTTACCTATCAGAATCAATTTCAACTTATCATCATAAAATTTATAACTTGGGTAGTTCATACCCGAAATCATTCATAATTAAAATATAGATATCATGTAAAATACATTGGGCAATCCATGCTCTAAAATAAATACAAATAATATTTCTAAAATTGTTAAAGAAATATTCCATTACTTAAATTATAAATAGTTCTTTTATATTATAATCAAAAATTCATTCGAATATCTTTTTAGATATGTCATATAAAAATGTATTGGGTAATCTCATACCGAAAAATCATTGATAAATCTCTATATAATCATTATGAAAATTAATCCATATTTATAATTAAATCATACTTGAAGTTTCATACTTAAAGTAATAATAAGAGGTTAACTTATCACAAGTCTTCCTCAGTCATAATAAATAATTAAATAAACTGCACTCACTTTGACATTTTATTTATACGTCAAAATATAAGCCTCACTAAGCTCTAAGTTCAATCATTTGCTTTCAATTTGCTTCATTCCCGAATTTTACCACAATTTCATGCTTCAATAGTTTGCACTACCCTCAAAGAAATATTATTTTGTATTAATATACACACTTAAAAATTATTTCACTTATACCACTAAAAATAGAATCGAATACGAATCTAACCATATAAGGTACTTCTTCTAGTTCAATTTTTACAATTTATACTGAATTTCCAAATCTAACTTACATAAGCTATTTTTGAGCAGAAACTGCTACCCTGTTTTTTGACCTATCATTGATTAAAAATTCATATCTTATTTATGGTGATTTCTATAGAATTTATGGTGATTTCCTAAACTTACTGTTAAAAATATAATTTCTAAGCAGCTTATTCTCTTGTTCTATTAGCTTGCCAAATGAACATATATTCATGAATCACAAATCACATAACATTTATGAGTTACTTTTACTATCGTAACTCCGTCACTGGTTCATCCCAAGCCAATGTTTGCATGATAACATAAATATGAATTAAGTATGCACTCACCCGGTGTCCTTAGCTTGCAAACCTTTCTTAGAAATTCACATTCATCCTTAAGCTTCTCCTTATCTTTAATATTGCTTGATCTTGATTTCAATCATAATCTAAATGAACATCATTATAAGACATGCACATTTGAAACCTCATGTTAGAATCTCACTAACATAGGCACAAAATAGAAAATAAATTCCTAAAAATCATTCGATGCTCATTCGATGCTAATTTATTTGGTAAGGGAAAGCTTTTTAATTTGATTTTTAAGCTTATTTGATTGCTTTCTGGGTTACACTATTAGATAGAGAATTAACATCCTTGAATTTCTCTATCATTTGGTATACCTATTTCATGGAAACATGCTTGGATGATGAATTTCATAATTTAGGTGGTTTAATAACAAGTTGAATTTTGGTGATT
The DNA here is from genome assembly GCF_006381635.1 of Hibiscus syriacus. Taxonomy (NCBI): domain Eukaryota; kingdom Viridiplantae; phylum Streptophyta; class Magnoliopsida; order Malvales; family Malvaceae; genus Hibiscus; species Hibiscus syriacus. Next base: position 1,675,687 of record NW_024062603.1, on the reverse strand, counting down.
TAAAGCTTGATTTTTATGATATTGGTGTTTTAGATTAATTTCCAAGTTTATGTGATGATTAAAATCATCTAAAAATAACATTTATGATTCGCCTATGGTTAGGGTTTAAGAGGAATCATTGAAATTAGATTGAACTTGATGTCATGATGATTGCAATGGCATCAATTTAATTGTAGGAGGTTGAACTCATGCTTGAAATTGAATGAAAAGTTTACCCTAAATACTTTATAGGTTCTTCCATGGGATAAGAAATGCAGAAAAATATTCAAAAATTTCCTATGGTTTAGAATTAATACTAGAATGATTCTACATGCTTTGGAAATTAATTTGGAGCCTTGTGATAGTAAAAAGACTATTTTGCAAGTTTTAGAAATTATTAGACATTGAAGTATAAATGTTCAATTGTGAGTGTTCATTGCTGAATTTAATGTTAAATGTTGAATTTTAAGTTAGAATATTGTTTTGGATCAAATTTGCAAGAATTTGGAAAAGTTAGTGGCCAATTCAAATTTGTTAGAAAGTTGGGGATGTAATTGCAAGTTTTCAAATGTTAGAGTATTAGATTGAGTGAAGTATTACAATGCTGGAAATTAATTTTTGGATACTGAATTTGAAGCTATAAGGATGATTTGGGACCAAATTACAAATTTGGTTAAGTTTAGTGGTTTATTTGAAATGATTGGAAATTTTAAGGGTTAAATGATGAGTTTGCAAATGTGATGGTATTAGATTGAATATATTATTTAATTCTAGAAATTTTGGTAATAAGTTTGGATTGAATTAAATGTTGAAGGACCATTTTGAATTATTTGGAAAAGTTAGTATGAATTCTAAAAAATTTGTAAATGGTGACTAAATTGTAATGTTTATGAAAGTTAAGTAGTTTGATGTTGAATATGGAAATATAAGGGATTGAAGTGTCATATTGGAAATGTTGAAGTTGTTTTTGAATAGTGAAGTGAAATTATATCGAATATAAATTACAGATTTGGATTATGTTACTACAATACTAACATATGTTTTGAATATTTTGTGTTGTTTATATGATTTAATTTAGACCGTGATATATATATATATATATCATGAGCAAAGCGAATCAAAAGCGAAGGACAAAGTTTGAGACTAAAAGGTTATCGTCATAAAAGGTTTTAGTGAAGCAAATAAAGTGAGTGCATTCTTACCTATTTATTTATAATGTTATAATACGAGGAAGACTTGCGATAAGTCGACCTCTAATGCTTTCGAAATAAAATTAATATGAATTTTATTTTGAAATATTTTCATAATATTTTCTAAAGTGATTTACGAATGATTTCGAGCATGAACTGCCCAAATCTCTCTAATTTGTGTTATGGTTATTTTTGAATGATAATTGGAATCTAATTTAGATTATTAAGTTCATTGTATGTGCATTTAGAGTTAAGGGTACGATTGGCATGCCATTAGGTTTAGTGATTATGTATTTTTGCACTACATGTGTGTTTTGGTACCTTTGTGTATATTTATTTTGCACTATTTATGCGTTCTAGGCTTCACGATGTATTGACATTTTGAGTTGCCATTATATGAGTTCTGTTCTAAATATAGTGATGATGTGTTCTATAGTACATTTATTTATGTCTTACACCAAGGGTGCGTTCTATTTTGGCAGTTACAATTGCATGTTGTGCACACACTCGTTCTAACTCATGTATCTTGTATTCTCAGTTGTGTACATTGGGTTATATGTTAAAATGTTCTGAAATATGCAGGATTGATTAATTCATTGAAAGTAAATCTTTCTTTGAATATTTTGGTATATGAATATGGAAATGAGTTATGAATCTGAAAAATAGTTATGAATCTGAAATGTGAAAGTACTGGTTATGAGAACTAGAAATGTGATTGAAAGAAAATCAACTTTTTATTAATTATTGTGATTTGACATTTTATTGTCATTATTTTTCGGATACGTGAGATATTGATTTTGATAGGTTTTAAAGATGAGGAAATGATTGATTAAAGTTGGTTTGTGAATTTTGAAAGTTTTAAATAAAGAATTATATTGTTTTGATTTTATTAAGTTGTTTTATATTTTATATCACCTTAATTTGTTTATAATGCCTCACTAAGTTATACTTAGTGTGTGATGATTTTCACGCGTAGGTACATAAAAGGATAAAGATGTGAAGTGAGGAGCACTACAAGTATCTATTCCGAGGAAATCATACAGACCTACGGGATCAGTAAGACATCCATGATGTCATTTTTATTTGTTAGTGGTAAGTATATTATGAATGTTCTAGTTGCTATGATAAATTACTTTAATATGGTTGGTAGAAGATATAATTAGTAGTATAAATGAATAGTAATTTATACTACTATGTTTTAAAAGTTAACTGATTGATTTTTAAATTAGGTAGTGTTTTGACAACTTTATATATGTTGTGAAACAATATCAAACTTCCTAGTTGCTGCCTAAATTCAAATCCAAATCAAACGATAAAATATTATTTTATGTTTTTACGTTATTAATTTAATTAGTTTTAATGGATAAATTGAAATTTTAAAATGAAAGAAAATTTTACAGGTTTCAAGTATATAATGTTATAAAAAGTCAATGTGACATATTTAACTCGTATTTAAGTACGTATGCGAGTTCAAGGTTTATATATTGGTATCAGAGCTGTAGGATTAGTCGATTCTCAATCTAAACCGGGTATGTTTTATGTTAAAAATGTGTACATGCCACTAGGATGTCAATATTACTGATATGATATGATTAGGTGATTTAATATTTGTTGTTACTCCTTACTAACGTAAATTTGAAATGTGATTATGTTGGATGTCGAAAGTAGAAGGATCAACTTAAATGATCAATTTTGAGTTTCAGGATGGAGCTAAGAATAAGGATAAGATAACTGATGATAATAAAAAGAAGATTGAAATTGTAATCTACTCAAAAAAATCAGAGGGAACTTTAGTATTTCGCCTTAGAAAGGTTGGAGCTATAAGAAATTATCCTCCATTTTGTGGAATAAATACCTCACCTCTTGATAAGGAGGAAGCGAAGATGTGGTCACAACTTACTCGACTGAATAATGAGTTGTTGAATAGAGAGATGTCTGATTTGAGTTAATCTTTAGTGATAGAGTAAAGGTTAAACCATTAAGGCCAAAGGGCAAGAGTAAGTGGTATATAAGTTGTCTACTAAAAGTTCAAAAATAGTTAAGTTCATAGTGAATCCGATGAAACTATTTTATCCTTCAAAGAATTCAGAATAAGTTTGAATGGAGAGTAGTTATTCCCTTATTGGGTAACAATATACTATTGTATAAAGTTACTAGTTCAAAAGTCTAAAAAAGGGTTTCAAGATCATAGTATTTGGACGAAGAATATAGAGATAAGAAATTGTTTAAGAACTAATTGCAAGTAATAAAGTTATTGTTAACCTTCAAGGTTAGAACGTTTAGGTAAGTCGTAATAGTAATGATTGTACAATAAAGATTCTAGGAGAATAACGAGTATAATGATAAGAATTACTGAATTGGAATAAGATTGATTTTTTTGCTTGGGGATTGTAGATATTAATTGTGAAAGAAAAGATGATTTCATGGAATCTACCTAAAACTGATATTTGATTTTTAATATCAGTAGTAGTGACCAAAGTGAAGGATATTTCTAAAATGAGTTTAAGAAATGCTATTCGGATGGAACATTACACTTTTGTAGCATCTGTATATTGAATAAATCGAGTTTTGATTGTATTTGGATCGGTTGAGGTAATATTCATAAATGACATTTGATCAATAAAGATAAAGAAGGGATATGATACAAATTTTGTACAATGTTTCAAAATCTCCTAGAGAAAATAAGAATAGTTTGAAAAGTATAAGTTATAGATCAGTGGGAACTTCGAAGAATTTTTCTAAAGTTTGAAGTTTTTTATAGTCCTTTGGTTATCCAAGGGTGTGAAGGATTTCTTATAGATTTCCTTCCCGTTATTCAGGTTATGGAGAAAAAGATATGTTTTTTATTTGGACTAATAAGTGTTAGGCAAGATAAAGATGAAGAATAGTAAAGCCTATCAAGCTTTTATGGTTAGAAAGATAACTTTGGAAAAATTGCTATAAATTCTATAGAAAGCATTAGAAGCTGATTTTTACACTGTTAGATTTATCTATCTGTCTTATTTTGTGTAAAAAAGAGAAAAATTTAATTCTGAATTATATACTAGAAGATATAAATTATTAACCAATGATAGGTTAGAAAGTGGGACATCAAATTCTGCTCAAATCAGATTTTGTAATCTAGATTAGAAATCCACTATAAATTGTACAAGTTAAACTAGAAAAAGTACTTTATTTGGTTAGACTCGTATTCAAGTCAAGTTTTTAATAGATTAAACTGAATAATTTTTGAGTACGTAAATTAATAAATAATATTATTTCTTTACCAGTAGCACAAACTGATAGAGTAAAAAGATTGTGATAAGTAATCAAGGACTATATGTCTAAGAGTGACGCAATTCATAATGATATGATTTGCGTAACAAGGAAAGAAGTAAAAGTTTTAGCTTATGTTTTGAGGAAGCTTAAAGTTTATGAAATGGAAATTTATTGAATTATGAACAAGAGTTAACATTTATTGTGCTTACTTGAAGATTTGGCGTAGTGGGAGCATAGTAAGTGATGATTTTATAATACTGATTACAAAGAAATGAAAGTTTAAAGTATTGATCAAATAAAAAGAAGTTGATTTTGAAATAAAGAATAAGAATTGGATTTCTTAAAGATTATAAGATAGTTATTAGCTATCGTCCGGGAAAGACCAGTGTGGAAGTTGATACGTTATGCTGAAAAACTTTTCTGCATTGAAAATTTTAGAAATGTTAGATGGTCAGTGAAAGAATCTGAGAAGTGCATAAAATGTAACGCCCTATACCCAGTCAAGAAGTTTGAGCCGAATACCTGAGCGTACATTAGGTTCCAATCGTGTTGGATAGATCATGACCCACGTAGCGCACAATTTGCGAAAGCAAACAAATTAAAATCACTTAATATTCTTCACACACAATGTTCAATGTAATTAATATGCAATTAAAGGTTCCATTATGCAATTAAGTGTTCTTAAGAAGTGATCACCCAAATCTCATCAAATTTCCAATTTAAGAATTTAAGTAATTAAACAAATAAATTTTTGGGTTAAATCAAACCCATAAAATCATTCGGGGGTCAAATTAGAATTTAAGAACACTTCAGAGCTTTAATGAATTCAATTTCACCTTTTCCATCGAGTAAAATAGTGAAGGGATCGATCCTTTTTCACGGGAGATTAATCCTTTTGAAAAGGGATCGATCCATTGCAAAACAGAAATTTTGGGATCGGTTTTCACAAACTGTTTCCAAATCTTACGCATCATTTGCAACACATCATATTAATAATTCACATTCTCATTTTTGACACAAGTGGCATCATTTATAAATCAACATGATTCATATTCCATCATCATAATTAACCAAATAACATAATATATCGGAATTACAATTGCAACACTACACAAACCTCAACCTTGAATCATGTTCATTTCCTAAGAATGGAAGCCACTCACCATTCTGTCCGGAAGCTAAAAACGCTTCCAAGCACTACCTCAACGTTCACCAACTCAAAGCACCAATTTTCCTTAACTAATAACAAAATAAGAACCTTGCAAAGCAAATTAACACATCACAATCTAATCTAAAATAAAGAAGAATCCTCTGTTTCTAAAACTGAGAGCAAACGTCGAAAACACAGAAAATCTTACTGAAACATCACTCCGGAAGCTCCAAATCAAAACACACGAAATGCCACACTAAAAGATGATAAACAACAACTATAATCAACATCAACATCTAACTGAGCTGTAATCGAAGAAATTAACATCTACAAACCTAAATTCCCATATTCCAAAAAAACCTAAAAATAGACATTGTTTTCAAGAAATCAATATCCAAATCATTTGCAATCGAAAAAATGATTTAATATGATTATAATCACTCCAAAAAAAAACTCAATTGCATTAAGAAAACCTCAAAACCAATTCAAGAAATCAACATATTAATTAGCTCTAAAAATTAATTGAAATCTTAGACATCCTCTCAACTAAATCAACAATTTAATAAAATCATTAACACATTGTCACTTGCCCTCGAAGCTTAAAAGAAAACCAATGAAAAGACCCTTACCTTGCTAAAAAATAGATTGAAATTGAGATCATCAATGGAACCCCATTATGATCAAGTTTTAAAACAAGAAGAGAAGAGAAACTTGAGAATTAAAATCAAGATTGAGATGAGTGAATTCAGAAATCAAGAAGAAAAAAAGAGAAAGAATTGATCACCTTGATTGGGAGAAAATGAGAGAAAATGGAGGAAGTTAAGAGAAGTTACTAAAATGTAAAATAAAAAGGAAATGAAAAGTACATGAATTAAAACAAACAAATGTAATTTAGATTAAAATGAATCTAGATGAAAAATGGTAAAAAGAGAAAATTAAAACATTTTAATTTAGAAGTAAAAACTCTAAACATAAGACTTGGTGTAATTGCTTCATAGACTTTATACATTGTGGAAATTTACAAAAAGATCACCGAAATTATAATTTCAAATTCTTTCAATTCAGTCACCAAATCATTTAATTAAACTTCCATAATTAAAATTAATCATCTAAAATCACTTAAAACCTTTCCAAAAAAATTTTAAAACCAAAATATGAATTTTAGAAAATTTTCTTTCTTTTTATCAGAAATCTAAAAATCAACTCGAAACTAACCCTAGCTACCAGACCCGACTTTAGGTTGTTACAACTCTCTCCTCCAAAAAAGAATTTCATCTCCTAAATTACCTTAGCTAAACAATTGGGAAAACTGAGTTCTCATTGACTCTTTCGTCTCCCAAGTCGCCTCATCAGTATTGTGGTTACACCACAACAGTTTTACTAACGGAACAGACTTTTTCCAAAGAACTTTCACATCGCTGGCCAAAATCTTAATATGTTCTTCCTCATAAGAAATATCCTCGCATACCTCAATCTTATCAACCGAAACAACATGAGAAGGATTTGACCTATATTTATGCAACATTGACACATGAAACACGTTGTGAATATGCTCGAGCTTAGGCGACAACCTCAAATGATACACAACTGGAACAACACGCTCTAACACCTCAAACAGTACTATAAACCTCAGACTAAGCTTACCCTTACACCCAAAATGTAACACCTTCTTACAAGGTGAAACCTTAAGAAACACCAAGTCACCCACAGCGTACTCAACCTTTCGACGCTTTAAATTGTCATGCGACTTTTGCCTATCAAAAGTAGCCTTTGAATGATCCTGAATCAACTTAACTTTATCCTCAGTCTCTTGAATCAATTCCAGACCAACAACACGTTTCTCATTCAACTCAGTCCAACACAAAGGAGTACGACACTTACGCCCGTACAATGCCTCAAACGGAGTCATCTGAATACTAGCCTGAAAACTATTATTATAAGAAAACTTTACAAGCGACAAATAACGCTCCTAAGAACCAACAAAATCAATCACGCACACCCAAAGCATATCCTCCAAAACTTGTATCACACGCTCAGACTTCCTATATGTCTTGAGATGATAAGTCGTGCTCAAACTAAGCTTCGAACCCAAAGCCTTGAAAACTTCACCAAAACGTCTACGTAAACTGTAAATCACGATCCAAAATGATCGACAAAGGAACTCCATGCAACCGCACTCTCTCAGCTATGAACAACTCAGCTAACCTCTGTAACGAACAAGTAGCATGAACTAACAGAAAATGTACACAGTTAGTAATTGGATCAACTATCACCCAAATCTAATCCTTATTTGACGGTGTCAACAACAAACCCACCTAAAAACCATTGTAATACATTCCCATTTTCACTCAGGAATACTAATATATTGCAACAAACCTGAAGGACACTAATGTTTGGCTTTAACATGTTGACAAACCAAACATTGTCTGATAAACTCAGTAACAATACAATTCAACCCATGCCACCAAAACAACTCACGCAAGTCCGAAAACATCTTTGTACTACACAGATTCATCGTAAACGGTCCACTATGTGCATCCATGAGAATCTCACACCTCAGACCCTCATCCCTCGGTATACGCAACCTACCTCGAAAGCACAAAACACTCACAGAGTTCAATGAGAAGTAACCTCCAACACCATCTCGCACAAGCTAAAACGTTTATTCCAACTTCTCATAATTTAGTTGAAAATCCCGAATATATTGAAACCACATATACTTAACTTTAAACTCAGCTACTAATGCTCCATCCTTATCCAAACTCAAACAAGCAAACAAGGCCATCGACTTACGACTCAAGGTGTCTGCAACCACGTTAGCATTATTTAGATGGTACTCAATCACACAGTTGTAGTTCTTTACCAACTCAACCCAATGCCTCTGCCTCAAATTCAACTCCTTCTGAGTGAGGAGGTATTTGAGACTCTTGCGATCAGTGTAAAGAATACACTTCTCACTAAAAAAGTAGTGCCACCAAATCTTCAATGCAAACACTGCTACGGCCAACTTCAAATCGTGTGTAGGATAATTACGCTCATACGACTTCAACTGCCTCGAAGCATAAGCAACTACCTTTCCATCTTACATCAACACTCACCCAAGACCCACAATTGATGCATCACTATAAACCATGAAATCCCTTCCCGAGACCGGTTGAATGAACACCAGAGCCTCTATCAAAGCTGAGTTTAACAACTAAAAACTATTATGTCTTTTACTCATCCACTCAAACTTAACATTCCTTTGCAACAACTTAGTTAACATAGCATTTACCTGCGAAAAAGCCTCAATAAACCGTATATAGTACCATGCTAACCCAAGAAAAATGTGAACCTTAGCAACACTTCTGGGCGGCTTCCACTCAACTATTGCCCCAACCTTAATCGGATCAACCCGAATACCCCCGGCGGAAACAACATGACCAAGAAACACCACTTCGCCTAACTAAAACTCACACTTAGAAATCTTAATATACAACTTCTTTTCCTTTAAAACTTGCAAAATAACCCGGAGATGCAAATCATGATCATGCTCAGAAGCTTAGTACACCAAGATATCATCAATGAACACCACCACAAAACGGTCGAGATACGTGTGAAACATACGGTTCCTCAAGTCTATAAAAGTAGCTGGAGCATTAGTTAAACCAAACGGGATCATCAAGAACTCATAATAACCATAACACATCCAAAAAGTTGTCTTTATCACATCCGGTTCACTACCGTTTAACTGATAGTACCTTGAATGCAAGTGGATCTTCGAAAACACATTGGCATCCCTAAACTGGTCAAAAAGTCATTGATCCTCGGTAAAGGATATCGATTCTTGATCGTCAACTTGTTGAACTAACGTTAATCAATGTACAATTTCATTGTATTATCCTTCTTCTTTATAAATACTCAGACGGATAAAACCTCGATCCAACAACTCTTGCAACTGCACTTTAAACTCCTTAGGTGCCTTGCATAGGGCGCAATATACACAGGGGCTAAATCAGTATAAGTCTCTATACGAAACTTAACCTCACGATCCTGTGGTAAACCCAGAAGCTCTTCTAGAAACACATTCGAAAAATCTCAAACTATACGAATATCATGTACACGTAACTCCTAACCACCCGGATTAAGTACGTAAGCCAAGTATGCCTCACAACCATGACCCAACATCCTAATAGCATCCAAAGCTGACACAACATTAGAAAGAAACTCTAGTCACTCACCTACAACCACTAACTCAACATCGCATTCCGTCTTGAAAATTGCCCGGGAAAACTCAAAATCCAAGTTCACACGATGCTCGCATAACAAGTTCGTACCTAGAATGATGTCAAAACAATGGAACGATAACTCCATCAAATTGACCGAAAAAACCTCATCTTGAACAACCAAATGAGACCTATGATACACACGGTTTACAAGTGCTCACTCACCCAAAGCACCAGTTACAACCAAACCCACACTCTTAACACAAACATGAACACTCAACCGACTAGCAAAACTACCAAGGATATAAGAGTGCATATAACCAGAATCTATCAAGGTAAGCAAAGGAAAAGATTCTAGCAGAAAAGTATATGTGATCACATCAGTAGGAACATGGTCCTGAGGCTCATGAATCACGTACACTCAACAGGTTCACCAGTCTCAGCTACCCCGACATGACCACAACCTCTACCATGAGCTCAACCCATTATACCACCCGTACTAACTCGACCACCTCTTCTGGTAGGAACAATTACACTATCTCTAGGCTCACTTTCATCGAACAATCTTACAACCGATGACATTCTTTGCCATAATGAAAACAACCTCCAGTAGTGAGCCAACACTCATCCAGATAACTCTTACCATAAGATATACAAAGTGGGAACTGCTGCCAACCTCCAAACGATCCAACAACCCTACGAGACTGGCCCTAACGAGAATCACGCTAATATGATCTGTAACCCCTCTTAGCCGAACAACTCTAAAAACTAGCGCCACCGGACCTCTTTTCAGAGGAATCCTTGACTAGTCCACCCAAAGTACTCTTGACATCCTTTACCTGATCTACCAAAACGTCGAACACCTATAAACACCCGAAAACCATGTAGGCACAAATCTCTCTCCTTAGACCATCCTTGAACCTCTTGCATCTTGCAAGCTCAGTCAGAACAATCTCTCAGGTATACTCACTCAGACGAACAATGTCGACCTCGTAATCAAATATCGACGAATGAATCTAAACCAAGTTAAGAAATTATTTCATCCTCGCATTCGTATATTGTGTACCCAGAAACTTGTACCTAAACACCACTAGGAAGTATGACCACGTCAGCCTATCCTCAATAGCACTCCTTCGAGTCGAGACACCAATAATGAGCGTCACCCTAAGGTAAGGATGTAACACAACCCAACCTCTCAGTGTCGGTATAATCAATCTAATCTAAAACCCAAATAACACTCTCCAACCACTCCTCTGCCACTGTCAGCTCAGTAAGACAAACAACACTAAACTCTTTGGCTCCTAAATCCCTCAGGTGCTCTAGCGGCAACCCTCTAGTAGTTGGCACCAGCAAGAAGCAGTCACCTCAACCTGAATGGCTTGACGCAAGGCTCCCAGAAGTGCCTCAGTTAACACATACACATGAGGGTTAGATTGTGGAACTACTAGAAGGGGTCCATTAACATCACTCTCGACCTCCGTCACATTTACTCTAGTAATAGGATAACTCGACCCCAGAGCTCCCAACATAGCACGTCACTGTGGTTCCATCACTCTAACTAGACACAATACAAATCAACATTAGAGTAAGAAGCGCAACAGTATTCAAGGCAAGACCTGCAAAAACATTTCAAAACTATATTACAATTTGGTTCTCGTTTTCTACCCCAACCTAAAATAACATGCACATCATTAATCAACACAACATTTGTGTAACTTGGCTTTGATACCAGTAAATGTAACTCCCCATACCCGGTGCAGGAGTCTGAGTTGGATACATGAGTTAACATTATGTTCCAATAATGTTGGACAGATCAAGATCAACATTACACACAATTCTCGGAAGCAAACAAATTAAATTATCTTACTATTATTCACACACAATGTTTAATGTAACTAACATGCAATTTAAGGTTTCATTATGCAATTAATTGTTTAAGAAGTGATCACCCAAATCTCATCAAATTTCTAATTTAAGAGTTTAAGTAATTAAACAAATCAATTTCTGGTTAAAGCGAACCCACACAATCTTTCGGAGGTAAAATTAGAATTTAAGAACACTTTAGACCTTTAATGAAAGCAATTTCACCTTTTTCCATTAAGCAAAACAACGAAGGGATCGATCATTTCTTGAAAGGTATCTATCTTTTTTCACGGGGGATTGTTCCTTTTGAAAGGGATCTATCATTTGCAAAACAAAAACTTTGGGATCGATCTTTTCTCCTAAGGGATCGATCATTTTTCTAAAAACCTGCAGATTTATCAAGAACATGCATATCTGGTCAACTAATTACCCACATAAAAGTAAACATGGACTACGAAAATGCTTGGACATTATTCAATCACTTTATACATGTCGAAATAAAGGTATAGCATGCTTTATAACACAAATCAACATATTAATCAAGGATTTGACACCAAAAGTCAACAATTGCATAAAAGTTCATTTCAAGCACAAGTCACCTAATCATTTTTGGCATTTAAGGTTGCTTCATGCAGCTTAAGAGTCTAACACGTTTAGTTTACCAAGTGACACTTAACTAAACACTCTAAAAACTTTTTTAGGGTTTAAAACAATATTTGAGTAATCTCATGCTTCAAGTAACAAGTTCATACTTATAAATCCAAATTCAATGAATCAAAACAATATTAAATCCCAAATGTAAATCCACTTATTATAAACCAAAATCCAACATTATAACTGTTACAAAGTGAATAATAGGTCTAAGTCCCAAACGTCCCCAAATTGCAACACAGTTTCTAAAAACAACATATGTAAAGCTTTATGCCTTAGCCTTGCTTGATCACATCGATGCTAAGCTCATCACCTCCAAACTCGACTCTAATCCTCTGAAAAGTGTTAACAACGAGTGTGAGCTTACAAAGCCTAGTGAACAACTAACATCCAAAGCAATGCACATAACCAAGATAAGGATCAATCCTATATGTTCATACGTAACTTGTTTTTAACTCTACGCATATAATTCCATATATCATGCTTAAATGATCAACTAATGTTTCCAAATCACTTGATTTCCATATTAAGCAAACATCAAGGACCATATAGTTCAAAAGTAATCACAAGCACACATTCACAATTACCTTCTTTGGTAAATCACACAATCACACACATTTTTCCATTTTAAGATCAATGGCTTTTGTTCAAAACACAACTCACTCAATGGATAAATAGACTCCATACAACTCTCATTTTGTTTACAGATAGGTCTAAAACCATGAATTATGAGGCAAACTCAATGCTCAACCTTACCTGTATCTTCTTGGAGCAAAGCTCAACGTACCATCCAAACCCCGTATAGTCCTAAATCACACACTAATGCAAAACACATAGAGTACTCTTTCCTAGGCATTCCTTTTATATCCAAAGGTCCTATTAAGAACAATATCGAATTAATCAAATTCACCAAGAGTGGTTGTCAATGATGCATAGTTTTTACATATTTATTCAAATTCATTTTGAAACACACTTATAAATAGTTGTCAAGATCAACCCACATATTTGGACATTGATAAAGTTCAGCTCATCCAATTCACATTCAGAATATACACAGATTTTTACAAATCATTTCCAAAGTTCTATGCATCATTTGTAACACATCATATTCATAATTCAAATCCTCATTTTAGACAAAAGTGGCATCATATGTAAATCAACATAATTCATATTCCATCTTCATAATTAACCAAATAACACAATATATCAGAATTAAAAATATAACACTACACAAACCTCAACCTTAAATCATGTTCATTTCCTAATAATGAGAGCCACTCACCTTATTTTCTGGAAGTCGAAAACGCTTCCAAGCACTACCTGAACGTTCACCAACTCAAAGCACTAATTTTTTCAACTAACAACACAATAAGAACCTTGCAAATCAAATTAACACATAATCTAAAATAAAGCAGAATCCTTTGTTTCTAAAACAGAGCGTAAACGTCGAAAACACCGAAAACCATATCGAAATGTCACTCCAGAAGCTCTAAATCAAAACACATGAATCTCTACACTAAAAACTGATAAACAACAACTATAATCAACATCTAACTCAACTAGAATCTTACAAATTAACATCTACAAACCTAAATTCCTAGATTCCCAAAATACCAAAAATCAACATTGCTTTCAAGAAATCAATATCCAAATCATTTGCAATAAAAAAATTGATTTAATATGATTATAATCACTCCAAAAACAACTCAATTCCATTAAGAAAACCTCAAAACCAATTCAACAAATCAACACATTAATTAGCTCTGAAAATCAATTGAAATCTTAGAAATCCTTTTAACTAAATCAACAATTCAATAAAATCATTAATACATAATCACTTGCCCTCGAAGCTTGAAATAAAAACAAGGAACATATCCTTACCTTTCTAGAAAATAGATTAAAATTGAGATCATCAATGGAACTTCATTATGATCAAGCTTTAAAAACAAGAAGAGAAGAGAAAAGAAACTTGAGAATTAAAATCAAGAATGAGATGAGTGAATTTAGAAATCAAGAAGAAAAAAGAGAAAGAATTGATCTGCTTGTTTGGGAGAAAATGAAATAAAATGGGGGAAGTTAAAAGAAGTTAATAAAATGAAAAATATGAAGGAAATAAAAAGCATGTGAATTAAAACAAGCAAATGTAATTTATATTAAAATGAATATAGACGGAAAAATGGTAAAAAGGGAAAATTATAACATTTTAATTTAGAAGGAAAAACTCTAAACATAAGCCTTGGTGTAATTGCTTCATAGACTTTGGACATTTTGAAAATTTACAAAATGATCACCGAAATTATAATTTCCTATTATTTCAATTTAGCCACCAATTCATTTAATTAAACTTCCATAATTTAATCCTTGTTGTCTTCGTGTTTGTGTAAAAGCGTGATCTATTTATATATACCTAGTGTCATGTGATGTCAAATAGCCCGATAGATTTTAGTGCTTTATGCTAAGGGAGATCAAGTACCTTAAGTGTTGGTTGACTAGCGTTAGCTGACCTCGAATAGAGTAGTTGTAGTAAGCGTTCGTGGGTACGTATATAGAGTCATAAAACCCTTAAGTCATAGTGTAGTCATGAGTGATATCTTATCTATATTGTGTTCTCTCTAGGAGGGCCAAATTAGCCAGTTTGCTAAGCAAGTAATCGATTCTCAACTGTGGTTACCTTATATGTACAATATGGTGATTAACGCATATGTGAACTGTAAGGAATATGAGAATCAGTAGACTAACAAGGATGAATATTGAATCAGAGTTGTGCAGCGTAAGCTTATAGATTAATACTTAGGAAGTTGAGAATTATAATCAGGTCTTCAGTGGACAACAAAGAGACCGTGGATGACAAGTGTCCGTAAGATCTCAACATGTAGTATGGCGGGTTACCTAAGTTCATTAAGTAAAAGAGGTTTATAAAATTATGCAGTACGTTAACTTGATTGAGTAGAGTTAGCCATTGAAAGCTTAGTGGTAGCAGTTTGAATCGTGGAGTATATTTTTCGTTGTAAAATGTCTTGGGCATTGGTGTTAAAATAACTAGAATGAAACTCGAGGGTTTTGCACTACTCAATAGTTTTCACTTTAAAATCGATGTAGATAATGTCTTTTAGAAAATTATAGATCGATTTTGAAAGATTTTGAGTTTCATGTCATGTTGCAAGAACTTTTTCCCCTAAAGGTCAGACTTGCTAAGAATATAGGTCCTTCGATACTTTTAATTGTTTGACATAAGGGTAGGTCGTTATTCGATTCAAGTAAATTTTGAGGATGAAATTTCTTTCAAGGATGAGAGAGTTGTAACACCCAAAATTTTGGGTTAATAGTTTTGGATTCACCCTAAAGGCATATGGGTCACGTAGAGTTTGTAATTAATGTCCTTCTGCCAAGTGTGGGCTTAATTATGTGTAATTTAGGCCAAATTGGCTATAAAGATGGGATTTTTTCATTAGAGACAAAAGAGGAAGAACAAAAGTGCAATTATCCCATTGGTGAAAATGAGGTTGATTTATTGGGATTTATTTTCAGGTTGGGCGTAGGATTTGAGGGGAAAGTTGAAAAACTTTTATAATTTTTCTTTTCCTTCTTTATTCTACATCTTCCCCTTTCATTGTATTCTTCAAGATTAAAGATGGAGGTAATGATTTCTTCTAGGTTTTATTTAGCTTTTTGTTAGGTCTTATTCCTTCCCACAAACTTGGTTTGTAATGCAAAAGCTTCAGTCTCATGTTATGGCAAGAGAAAGTGGTTGGTGAGCATATCATCTCAAGAGGAGAAGGATAAAGCAATTGTTATTGAGAATAGAGCTTTATTTCAGGATTCTTTAACTAGGGTAGTGTATTTTTATTCCTTTAAGGTTTTATGCCTTCTATAATCATAATGTTTATTGAAGATATGAGTATTAGTTATATTGGGGCTTGTGGTTGATTCATGCCATTGATAATGTTTTTGTTAAAAAGCTAGTGTTTTTATAGTACTAGATGACCCTAAATAACTTCCATAAAACTTAAATAAATGTTTGGAGACCTTGAGAAAGTTTTGAGAGTGATTTAGTAGTTCTCTCATGAGAAACAGGTCAATATGCAACAAGTTGTTTTGAAACCCCATGGCTTGTTTCGAAACACTAGTCAAAAATGAAAAAGTTACACTATGGTTTCGAAACCCCCTAGGGTGGTTTCAAAACCCCTACCCAAAATTTCTAAATAGACCTAAAATATTTCTCGGGAGGCCTTGGACCCATAGTATGATTATGAATGGGATTAAATATGCGTAAAACACTAGAAAAAGTGTTAAGGAAGGTGTTTAGAGGTGGGTTATAACCAAAGTATCCATATAGGTGTAATAATTCCAAGTATCTCATATTGAATATGTATTGAGTAATCACGAACGAAAGATCATTGTTGAAGATGTGTCTACGAGTGAAATGACGAAAGGCCTGATTAGCGAGATAGAGGGAATTAAATACCATATGAACACCTACAATCAAAGATGAACAAGTTACCTTATCGATTTAAGGGTAAACAAATGGGAAGTGTAATGGGAGTAACTAAGGAGTTGTTATCAAATAACAAACCTTGAATCAAGTATTAAACTAGTTGTAATATACCAGGTGTGTAGCATGTAATACTGATTGCTTTAAGGGCATGAAGAACTAAAATATTAAGATGTCATTTCATAACGTTCTATATGAGAGAACGAATGAGATATCATTGAGTGAGGGGGATGACCTCACCTGACTTTGACAAGTTCGGTAGCGAGTAGTCGAGCTACTTTGATATCTCTTGCGTGGCATTGGTTTTCATGTGTGTTAAGACCTTTAGCTCTTTAGAAGAGCTTGGTAATAAAGATGAGAAAATAATGTATTGAAAATGATATATGTGTCATAATCATAAGAACCTTATAAAGTAAGTTTCCATAAAACTAGCTTTTGTGTGACATATGGGAAACAACAAGGACATCCGAGTTACTTTAGTAGTATAATGATCATCTTATGTGTGTAGAATACCAAGATATATCCAATCAGTGCAAGGGCACTTTAGTCACTAGTTGGACATTGTACTGATGCTGTGTGACCCAAACATGTCCCATTTACTCAAGAGGAGTAGACTAGCCAGCTAAGGTACCGATGTTGTGTGACCCGAACATAGCTAAGGTATTTCAGAGGTACCGATGATGTGTGACCCAGACCTCACTTGAGATACTTGGAACATGCTGATTCTATGTGACCCAGGTCTACCCAAGGTATCTCTAGTAAGCAAACATGGGTGTGATTTATGTGATACTATGTGACCCCGAGCTACATCATGATGCTTAATTATTGTTATGTGATAGTACCTACGTCTCAGAGATATCGATTACTATTATTTTGTGTTGCATGATGATGCATTGTAGTATGATACTAAGGGTAGAGACCTAGCATATGTTTACTCATGGAAAGACCATTAGTAGAGACTAAAGGAAGTGTGAGCCTAACATCAAATAAGTAGAACTGTTGAACCATAAGTAGGTAACACATAATTATGATCATGCATGTACCTACTATTATTTACCCTATGTTTTAGCATACTTATGTTTATGAGATTCATATACCGCTCTAGATTAGCCATTATACTACTGGGCTTTGTAAGCACATCATTTGGATCTTTCCATTCGCAAGTTAGTATATTGAGCCATTCGAGGAGCACCGTCGCAACAGGATTTCCAGCATCCCTCTTAGAGTACTGGTTTGTTACTTTTAGTAGGCATGTGTATTCAAAGGACCCTTATGTATTATGAATTATGAACTTGAGTTGTATTAATTGATTTAAATTATATCATGGAGCTCCATTTTGTAAAAGTATTTTATGAATATATTTGATGTCTTTTCACAAATATATGTTGTTTTGATTTATAAAAAAATGGTTAATCACTTTGGTAGTTTTGTGTAATATTCTAATCTTCTGGATTTAGGTTCAGATAAGATTAGGGTGTTATAATTTAAGTGTAATACCCCAAATATCAGGTCAGTGACTCTATTAAAAGGATTAAAAAGTTAGAGGATTAAATTAAATAAATGGTAAAGTATAAGAAATGATTTGGGAAATTGTGTTTAAGACCAATTAGTAAGAATGTAAGAATGAAAGGGTATTTTGATCCTTTAGAATGAAATGGATTTAAAATTATTTTAATTAGAGTATTTAAGAAGAGGAAAAGGGGGAAGTTGAAAAACAAGTTGTCATATTATCTTCTCATTCTTCCCGTATTCTCGTGCTCTCCTCCATAGCCAAAGGTAAGGCTTCATCTAGCTAGTTTTTCCTTTTGTTTTTGGATTGTTCTTCAAAACTTAAGTGTTGTAGAAGCTTATGGAAGGTTTAAAGAGGATTAAAACTAAGAGATGGATGATTTATTTGAGATTGAAGAAAAATAGGTTTTTAAGTGATATGTTGAAATATAAGTTTTTATTGAGGTTTACATGTATATTTAATTTGTCAAAGAAGTAAATAAGAGATTAGAAGCCTTGAAAGTGATTAAAACATGTATGAAAGGTAGTGTGATTCTTAGTTTGGAGTGTTCTTTAGAGAATTTAGATGTTATAAGAAGCTAAACAGAGGAAAGTTAGTTGGGTTTAGTGATGTTAAATTTAAGGGTATTATTGGAGGTAAAAGTAAGAGAAATTAGTGAAATTTGGGTAAAAATCGAGCTGAAAAATGGAAAATTTGGGTAAGGGTATCGGTACCGGAAGAACAATACCGATACTATAGGTTTAAATCTGGGGAAATATGATGAACATTATCGATACTGATGTAATTAGTATTGGTACTGTTGTGGGTTCAATACTAAGATGAAGGTATCGATACCATGGATTCTATAATGCAGAAATGGTATTGATACTGAATGAAGTATCAGTACCATAGTATAGAAGTATTGATTCCATGGTAGGGGTACCGATACTATTGAGTCTGGGAAATTTTAGATAGGATAATTTTTTATAGAAATTGAATATAATAGTACTTTTGAGTATTACTAAAAATATAAATGTTAGAGAGTATACTAACATTGGTATGCTATATGTACTTAACGGATGCTTGTGTAGATCATAATAAAGCTCCAAAGCCAAACAATAAAAAGGGAAAATATAAAGTTGTCGAATAGCTGGACATCCTTAAACCATATTAGTGAGGCATATTAGGTGAGTGCATTTATTATACTTATATGAAAGGAGGAAGACTCGCGATGAGTCATCCTCGAATATTTTGTTAAATGTATATTTTATAGCATTTTGGTATATTTTCATAATGTGTATGGGAATGATATTATGAATAAGTTTTAGAGTATGAATTTCTCTAAAATGAATAGATGAATATTGATGTTGTTCAAAGGTTATCGATGTTGCCAAAATAAATGTATAGATCTGTGAATTCAACTTAAAACCCCATTTTATATTCATTGAGAGTCATAGGTGCAATTAGGGATAAACGGTGCCACTAACAAAAGGTATCGATCGATTTTGGTAAATGCATAACGATGCATTTTCGGCATAAAAGGTACCATCCATGGTATTCATAAAAGGTGAGTTAACATTTTAGCACTTCAGTGCAATGTATGTACCTTACATTCTCATTCGACATACATTGGCCAAAATAAAGGATAATTGGGAAAAATATACAGAAATATAGGTATGTTGGGCATACTAAAAATAGTTTCGATGACTATATGAAAGAAACTTGGTTTAACTGAGATGGTTTTAAATGATTCTTATGATGTATATGATTTAGTTCGTATTTCAATAGCCATGATATACTTATGAATGAATCGCAGCTCCTTAACATTATTATGCCTCACTAAGTAAATACTTAGCGTGTGTTGATTTCACATGTAGGTAAAAGCAAAGACTAGCCGAGTAAGGAGTGCAGTAGAGATCATCAATCCAAGGTTGACTCATCAGTAACTATAGGCCAATTATGTCTATTATTGATAATTAGATGACATGTATTTGAACTTATGAAAATGCTCTGGAATGTATTAAAGTTATAATTTTTGTAATATGTTACAAAGAATGTTTTATTATTATATTAAAATGTTTTGTTTTGTTTTCGAAACAAATATTTTATGGGTTTTACAAATAAGTAAATGATTTAAAAGTTATGTGACACATGTGAATTGTGTACAGAAACATATACATGAAATATGTGTTATATCAGATCTACAGGTTTAACCGATTCTTGGTCGAAATGGGTTTATTTTAATTTAGAAAAAGGGTTACATGCCATTAAGATTGTCAAGATTACTGATATGGTGTCATTAGAGTGTGATTGATGTCGTCTTTCGTTACTAACTTTAGTGTTATTATTATGTATATCCTAGTAGATGTCGGAATCTTCGAACTCACGAATAGAGGTTGAACGAGAAAATAGGGAAGATCATGTTGCAAAAACTATGAAGTAAATAGTGAGCATCCGATTCCATCCGAAAATGCTAGCGCACCGACACATCAGGGTATGACTGTTCCAGAGTGTAGAGCTTTTATGTAAGCCTTCGATGCCATCTTGACATGGTTCCAACCTCCTCCAACTCCCCCTGGTCCACCAGCACCGAGGATGTTGATTCCAAAAGAGCTGAAGAGTTTAGGAGCTTCTGAGTTTTGGGGAGAAGAAAATGGTCCTATGGAGGCTGACTTTTAGCTAAATGATGTTATGGTAATGCTTGAAAGTCTTCACTTCTCAGATTCTTAAAATTTAGGGGGATCTGTATCTTTACTTCAGGGATCGGCTCTAGTATAGTGGTCAAATACCATGATGTATGCACTACCGGAGCAAGTGACCTGAAAGTTCTTCCAGGAAGAATTTAAGAACAAGTATGTTGGTGAGTAGTTTAGATGGACGATGTTGCTAAAGTTTCTTAATTTGAAACAATGTGGTCGAGCAGTACATGAGTATGAAGCTGAATACAACAAGTTGAGCCGTTTTGCTACTGAGGTAGTTCCCAATGACAAGGCTCGATGTGATTGGTTCATTGAAGGTTTGAGGCCAAAGTTGAAAGAAATAATGTTGGCTTTGAACTTGTCTAGCTTGCAAGAAGTTATAAACTGAGCTAAGGCTATTGAAGAGCTCAAGAAGAGACTCTAGCATCTGAGCAGAGTATGCAGACGGGGAAAAGATTTGGAACACCTTCAACTCCCTATCATGCTAAGAGAAGCAAGGGCTTGAGTTCTCGATATACTGATAGAGATGGTTATGTTACAGCTTCACAGAAAACTAAACAATCCCAGTCTTTTACTGCTAGCTCGGGTAGAGTAATAGGAGAGAGAACTCCATGTCAGACGTGTGGAAAATTTAACCATGGAGTATGCAGATTTCTCAGTGGAGCTTGTTTCCAGTGTGGTGAAATTGGTTACTTTGCCTGAAATTGTCATAAGAAATCCGGGGATAATTCAACACAATCTGAGAGATTGGTGGCAACTTCTAATAGAAGTAGAGGAAATGGTATATCCAAGGGATAATCTGAATCAATTCTGGCAATTTTGTGACAAAAGACTTAGGAAGTCACCAGAATTTACAATATTAAGACCAATGAGGATCAGGATGACCCGGAGATCTTAACAGGTACCTTCCATCTTTTCGATAAACCTGTATTTATTTTAGTTGACCCAGGTTCTACACACTCATACATTAGTAAAAAGTTGGTTAGAGCTAGAGGAATTCCTTTAGAATAAATTTTTAGTGAGATGATAGCGACAAACCGTATGGGTTGTGAGAGAAACGCAAGTATGTAGAAAATGCCCGATAAAGATTCAAGGGGTTGTGTTTCTAGTAAACTTGATGGAGTTACCCTTTGATGAGTTTGAAATCATTTTGGGAATGGATTGGTTGTCTCCAAATCATGGATGGGTTGATTGTCGCAATAATCAATTATTTTTTAACGATACGGAAGGCTCCGAATTATTAGTGATCGACGAAAAAGTGAAAACACAATCCAATATGATATTAGCCATGACTGCTAGGAAAATGATGTCAAAGGGATGCATAGCTTTTCTAGATAACATGATAGATACTTGAGTATCAGAAGCGAGATTAGATGATATTCCAATGTTTAGGTAGTTTCCAGATGTTTTTCCGGAAGAGTTACCGAGTTTACTTCCAGATCGTGAGGTGGAATTCAAGATTGAGATTTACCTGTGTACCAAACCTATTTCAATGGCTCTATATCTAATTCCTCCAATTGAGTTAAGAGAGCTAAAAGCCCAATTACAAGAGCTACTCGATAAGGGATTTGTGAGACCCAATGTTTTTCCTTAGGGAGCACTCGTGCTTTTTGTGAAAAAGAAGGATGAGTCTATGTGATTATGCATCGACTACCGTCAGTTAAATAAAGTAACCATAAAGAATAAGTATCCTCTTCCAAGGATTAGTGATTTATTCAATCAATTGAAAGATGTAGTAGTGTTCTCTAAGATAGACTTGAGGTCAGGAAATCACCGATTAAATATCAAAGAGGAAGATATTTCAAAAACAACTTTTTGGACTCGGTATGGACACTACAAATTTTTTGTGATGCCATTTTGATTGACTTGATGCTCCTAAAAAATTTATGGACTTGATGAATCGAGTATTCCAACCTTACTTGGATTAATTCATAGTGGTATTTATAGATGATATTTTTGGTATATTCCAAGTCAAGAGAGTAACATGATGCCCATCTTCGGGTGATTCATCAGATACTTTGAGAAAAGAAGCTATATGACAAATTATCCAAGTGTGAATTTTGGTTAGCTGAGATTGCTTTCCTTAGTCATATAGTCTTCGCAGAAGGCATAAGAGTAAATCCTAAAATGATTCAAGCGATAGTGGATTGGCCACCCCCAAAGAATGTTCTTGAAGTTAAGAGTTTCTTGGGGCTTGCTGTTATTATAGACGGTTCGTGAAGAACTTCTTAATGTTAGCTTCACCTCTAACTAAGTTTTTACGGAAGGATGTACCTTTTGTTTGGTCAGAGTAATGTCAAGAAAGTTTTGAAATGCTAAAGAGAATTGTAACAGAAGCCTCAGTGCTTGTACAACCTGAGTCGGGTAAAGACTATGTAGTCGTTAGTGATGCGTCTCATAATGAGTTGGGATGTGTACTTATGAAATATGGAAAAGTCATGGCGTATGACTCATGACAGTTGAAAATTCATGAGAGAAATTACCCAAAACATGATTTGGAATTGGCAGCAGTCGTGATTGCTTTAAAAATTGGTGTCATTATCTTTACGGTGAGCGATGCCATATTTATGCGGATCACAAAAGTCTAAAGTACTTGTTGAATAAGAAAGAACTGAAACTGAGACAGAGATTATGGATCGATCTTTTAAAAGATTATGATTTAATCATCGATTATCATCCCAGAAAGGCTAATGTGGTAGTGGATGGACTTAGCCGAAAGACTTTTACCGCTCTACAGGCCTTGGATGCCCGTATGTATTTAGAGGAAGTTGGTTCCTTGATTGTTGAACTTAAGTTAAGGTCGGTGATTTTGCATCAGGTAAAAAAGCTACAAAGTCAATATGAAAAATGCTTGGCAAAAATTACGCAAGTAGAAAAAGAAGAGGCCAAAGATTTCGAAATAAGGGTTGATTGATGTTTATATTATTGAGGAAGACTTTGCATTCCAGATATGAAGAATTGAAGAAAGATATTCTCTCTGAGTCACATTATAGTCCTTTGACGATGCACCCAGGAAGAAATAAGATGTATAAAGATACAAAGAGTCATTATTCGTGGACTGGAATGAAAAGAACTGTATCGGAGTTTGTGGCAAAATGTCAGACATGTCAGTAAGTGAAAGCTGAGCATCAAATGCCTTCTAGATTGCTACAACTGATATCCATTCCTAAGTGGAAATGGAAATGAGTTAAAAATGGATTTTGGCTGCCTTTGTCATCCGATAAAAAGGACTCAATATGGGTAATTGTGGATAGATTGACAAAGGCAGCTCACTTTATTCCAGTTAGGGTGGATTACTCGATGGATAAATATGCAAAATTGCATGTAAGAGAGATAGTTAGGCTGCATGGAGTGCCTATTTCAATAGTGTTCTATCGAGACCCAAGGTTTATAATCGCTTGTAAATATATATGCTAAGGTAAGCAAATCTGTGCATGTATACACAATCGGTGCAAGTAATATAGTAATGAGTGAGTATCGTCTCCACAGGGATTGAATTGTAAATTTATTTTCACCACAACTAGAACTAGTGTCACAAACTAATTCCTACTAAGTTGTAAACTTAAGGACTTTTATTAATAAAACAAGAAGTAATATATTGGCTGTAGAGAAGTTTGGTCGAGGCAAAATAAGTATGCAAAATGCTGGAATAAAATAAAACAAGTGTTGGTTTAAATATAATACAAACAACCTCACATATTCAGACTTATCACGTAGCACTTATGCTAAACTTTTATATTGACAACAATTATTCTAAGTCTAGAATGAATTATTTTGACTTGCTAAAGCTGACTGACAGGATTACTAGGTATTCTTAGACGTTTGCTATAACAATATCCTCAGCGTTAACTACAACCCTTGGTTTGTCAAACGTTGTTGTAGAAATACCTCTCAGCGTAACCTATAGGCGTTGTCTATCCTACTCTAGAATCTATCCTTTTTAGTCCTTTGAAACTCACTCCTTATCTCTAAGGTAGACAAAGTTAGAACTTCACCATCCCAGATTCATTCCATTGCTCATGTGGATCTATCTTAATTCTCTCGAATTTAAGAATCACTATCTAGACAAAGGGCTATCTCTAGATGCTCTTATATTGCCAAGACATGTTTTACCAAAACCCCAGGTGATCTCTCGATGCTCTTACAGCGTAAGGTAAAATATTTAAACAATGAGCAAAACAATCATAAGCAAAACATAATTCATCATTTATAAAACATAAAAATATTGTTCAGGCAAAGAAAAGTTTAACACCAAGTAAGACAATCATGGTGATATAAAAAATCATCCAAGTTTCAACGTTTAATACAACCCTAAATAGATAAAGAGTTTAAGAACAAAGGAAGAATGACTCCCAAAACTGGGGGCTCTGTCGCGACAATTCTGATCAGCATTGCATGCCTTGGTGATCAGCCTCTCTCGAGACCTAATCACCGCTACAGTTCGGCTAAGGTGATTGAGAAATAGTGAGAAAGCACTGCAGTTGCTCACTCACGCCTTGAGTAAAGATCTTCTCTTCTTTCTTGTCTCCTTATTTGGCGGCTACGACTGGTTATTTATAAGGAAAGATCTCATAGGGCTTTGTATGCTTTTGGAGTTTCCTTAAATAGCCGTTATTAAATTCCCAAACTTCAAAAAGGAAATGCAGCTGGTGGCTCTTAGAATAATTAAGGCATGCTTGCACGTGAAGTAGGTAATTCAACTGGAGTGTGACATAGGCGGTTTCGTCACACTTGCTTTAGACTTCTTCATATAAACCTTGCCTTGGCGGGATAAATCCGCTCCTAACGTTCTTATCTATTCCATTGGCCTTTGCAAAGTTACATTGTCACAACTGAATTATTCTTCCTCTGTAAGTTTCCTACACAAACACAACCAAACAACCCTTTCTCATCAACAAAATTAGTCAGCCCAAATAAATCTTGCCTAAGCAAAACCTATCCACCACAAGCTAACATAACCTATATGCAACTAAATACAACTAAAATGCTGAGTATACTTTGTTTAGACGAGCAATAACTTAAGTGAAAAGATTGGAAATTGAGTCTTTTTACAGAGTCATCGCACCCCCAAACTTAAGCTATTGCTTGTCCTCAAGCAATGTATAATAACTAGAAGAAAATTAAAATTGTCATGGCAAAGTAGTGTTAAGAAAATCATATGGTTTGATATTTCAGCCATCAGCAAAAAATTTGGCCTCAACATATTCGACAATCATATCAGTCAAGCGCCCTCTCTTGTCAGGATTCCTTGCTATTGTGTGTGCGTGATTGTAACAATTGTATACATAAAGGTAATTAGAAAACTTAAAGTAAGCACTTTTGGATTGTCAAGGCATCAAATTATTTGTCACGCTTAGTTTATACTCCTAGTTATTTATCAACTTTTTTATTTATTTATTTATTTTCATAGGGGATTCAACTCATCACACTTGTCTTCCTACACTCTAGGTGAAAGGGAGCACACCTTCCACCCCCAAGCTAGTCTAGCAGAGTCATCCTGTGACTACTTTCATTCACTCATATGCCTTGGCTACTCTTAATTGTTTATGGAGTTTTTATGTTTATGCCTTTGCACGAGGAGTCCCTTTTTTGTTTTTCAAGTTTTAAACACTAGGGAGCTTCACTTTACCCTTAAAATATTTTTCAAGTCTCAGTAAATAGAAAGTTCTTTCCAAAAATTTTATAGATTACCTTAAGCAGGACAACCTACAATCGTGTTTGTAAATTTCAAAGAATCAAGCATAGGTTGGTTCTCTTCCTTAGACAGTCTTACAATATTCTGGCCTAGGCAACCAGTATGAATTCATCATTGGGTATCCCTAATTCATTCCTAACAATAACCTTAACCTCTATGTCATGACAACCAAGATTTTCAATTATCATCAATGCTTTTAAACAAAGTATGGCAAAATATGGCACAATACCTCCCCCAACTTAAGGGATGCATTGTCCTCAATACTGAAAACTAAAACTACATGATACTATCTGTGAATGCAAAAATAAAATAAAAAACTAAAATAGAAACTTACTGTGGTGGGGTGGCTTGACTGGACACCCTCGTCGACGTTATTTGGGAGGAGATGGACTCTCAGGACCACGAGTCTATTACTGCTATCGTCGAGGGAGACAGTTGAAGTATACATCCTGTCGATCTCTTATAGCTCTTTTTGCTAGTTTAGGCTCATGCTGGAGTTGGTTGCTTGTTCGCGTGTTGTGAGTACTATAAATTATATGCAAATAATGTACAAGTATAACAATCGCTCAATTATCTCCATAGAGATTGGTTGAAATTACAAAAGTCTAACCAAAGCAATGCACTATTCTATCTAAGTATAGTTAGTCTTGATATATACAAATGTCACGGCAATGTAAATGTATGCTGGTGGATATGCAGTGATGGTCTGATGGTGTAGCAAATGGAAATGCAATGGCAATGATGGATGTTTAATGTTGAGTATGGTGAAATGTCAAGGCAATGAAAAATGGTAAAAACAATAAATAAAAAGAAAATAGAATGTAAAGAAATAATCCTCACGGGACAAGCTTCCAAGAATGAATGGTAGGTTGATCTAAGGTTGCTAAACTTATTTCTCAAGTATTTTAAGCTATCTGGTCATTACTTACTCGACAGAGCTTTCCTAAAGTGTTCAAAAGAACCTAACAGAATAGGATGCGAAGGCATCTGCTCTCACTCAACGATGTTGGCCAGCCTACCCTATTGAAATACACCCCTTTTTAGTCGTTGAAATCCTATCCTAGTCTCTTCCGAGATCTAAGGGATTATTATAATATTCGTAGGCCGGTTCAAAGCCCCTTGAAAATACTAACCCATTGCTTATGAGGATCTTATCTTGCGTTTCTTCCAAATACTTACAAGTATTTTAGTCTAGGATTCTTCCGAATACCTAACCTTCATCTAAAATGACATTTCCATGCCTCTTACAAGCCTAGATGGTGAAGTATTCATAAGCAAAGCAAATAAAGAATCGAAATAAACTTAAATACACCATTAAAAATAAAGTTGAAACAACCATTAAATCAACCACCACCAAATAAGTTAGTTCATGGTGGGGTTCAAAATATCCAAACACAAAGTCATGAAAATATTTGTTCCAACAACCCACAAATAAATATAAAATAGCTGCAAAAAAGGAAGTTGAGAAAAAGCCTTCGACGCGCCACTGGAGGTCTCCTCTCGACCACCGTGAACCACCTAGCTCGCTAGCTCCTTTCGGCACCTAGGTTGCCACTCCTTGGAGCTTTATCAATGGAGGAATAACCCAAGGAAGAAGAAAAGAGAATAAAAATCTGATTTTGCTATAGTGCGTGTGCATGAATCCTCTCTTCCTCTCTCCCATGAGGTGTCATATATAATAAAAAAAAATATATAGGGGTAATGATGATATTATTGGGTGTACAATACCCCTCATACCCCTAGAATCACATGTTGAGCGTGAATCTTATCCTCCAAGTGGCAGTGGTCCTCTGGCGGCTCTGGCAGGCGGTTACATCAGTCCTTCACGTACAGAGACAGCTGTCTTGTGCCAGCTGTCCTTGTGCAGAAATATCTTTTTTTGTCTTTTTCTTCGCCAGAAATACCGAGGCATTTCTTCCGAAAGAATCCTTTTTCTTGCTATTCCATGCACATCGCAAACAAACTGCACCTTTCCCTCAAGCAGCACCATTAAGAAATAAAATAACATTACCACCACAAATGCAACTATATGCAACTACATGATCCTAAAATGCCTAAAATGAGCTTTTAAACAAACAATAACTTAAGTGAAAAAGGCCTTAAAAGTAGGCTTTTTAGGAAGTTATCACACCCCCAAACTTAAGCTATTTCTTGTCCTCAAGCAATGGATAACAGTTACATAAGTAAAATGTCATGGCAATGTTCGACAGTAAGACAGTAGGATAAAATTGAATTTCAACCCTCAGAAAAAAAAATAGGCTTCAACATGCTAAACTTATCAAGAATTCAAGTACTTTGCTCTCCTACTCTCATTGTGAACTCTCCATTTTCACAATTTATTAGGATTCTTCCAGTAGCTAAGAAGGGGTTTTCCATCGACTTCGCAATCCTCTCCTACTCTCATTGTGAACTCTCCATTTTCACAATTTATTAGGATTCTTCCAGTAGATAAGAAGGGGTGTGTTTCCATCGACTTCGCAATCCAGATGAGGAAAATCTACTAGAAATAAATTATCCACCTTCACTATGACGTCTTCTATTCTGTCCTCGGGCCGCACATAAGACCGATCGGCCAGCTGTAGAATGACTGAGGTTGGACAAGTGTGATGCCCTCTAGTTTCATAAATATGGACTTAGTATCAAGTTTACACTTGATCCCAGATCAACAAGGGCTCGTCCTATTAAGTTACCAATTGAGCATGGTATAAAGCTGCAGGGTCTTTTGTTTTGATGGGAGTTTGATTACTGTCGAACAGATTTTTGTTACCGAGGTAACACGTTCTACCTTTCGTTTCTATGTAACAATGTCTTTAAGAAACTTGACATAGTAAGGCATTTGTTCGATGGCTTCAAGTAATGGCACATTAATACACAACTGATCCAGAACATCAATAAATTTTTTGAACTGGATGTCCTCATCATGCTTTTCAACCGTTGAGGAACGGTGGTGGAGGTCACATTGTCTGTAGTTGGTGTTGAAGAATCGCTGGTCTAGGCCATGAATTTCTCATTGTTTGAGCGATGTTTTTATGAGCCTTCAGTTCATCCCTTCTCTTTAAGCGCTTCTTTTGTTCATCATTTTCAGCTCGATCCTCTGATTGTGTTATGCCATGGCGAAAACTATTTGGGTGTTCTCCCCAAACTTGTCATCTTGGTTGACCTATTTTCTACTCCTTAATGTAAGTACATTGAATTTCTCTTTCCCATGATGTTTAGTGATTTCAGTATCACTAGGGAGATTTCCTTGTGGGAGAGAATGTAATGCTATAGTAATTTGTCCCACTTGATTCTCCAATGTTTGCCAGGGCTACGGATGATGCGATTTGAAATATAATGGTCAGAATTATTTTGTTGTGGCCTGTAATTTGCTGGTTGATTATTGTTGTGTCCCTTGATTACTCCATGAAATATTTGAGTGTTGTCTCTAACTAGGATTGTACGTTCTTGAATAAGGGTTATATTGCTCCGATTGTAGTTGCCCACAAAATTGGTTGACTCATGGTTTTCCAGGCATTCACTCTCATGGTGGTTGTCGTGACAAAATATACATGCGTTATTGGTCACCTTGACTTCTCTTACCTCATTAGGACGTTGAAAATGTTTCAACACTTTGGTTATGGCAAAGTTGAGCGGCTACCGAATCTTACCATCTAATTCATATGCTCTAGATGTTTTTCTTCATGTTTTCAATCTTTTATTGGAAATTGATAATCATTATTTAATCCTGTGGATGTCAAAAGATTCCTTGGGTCATTTGTCCAGTAGGTGTCATTTGCTAAGGCATCTAGCATCATTCGAGTTGGGGCATTAACTCCATTGTAAAACATCAACTTACGTCCAATCGTGAAACCCATGGTTAACATATTGTGAAGTAGACTTTTGTATCTATCCCAACATTCGTACAATGATTCATCTCCTTGGTGAAATTCATAATGCCATTGCGAAGTTGTGTATTCTTATTGGATGTATTATATTGGAGTAAGAAACTCTTGCATAAATCTACCCATGACTCCATTGACTGGAAGGAACTCCGCTAAGCCAGGTCTGCTTATCATATAGGGAGTAGGGAAAAGTTTCAATTTAAGCACATCTTCATGTACTCCTTATTGTCGAAACGAATCCATACTTCAAGGAAGCACGAACATGCTACCTAGCATCCTTATTGGGTGAACCACCAAATTATCTAATAGTGTTTAGTATGTTAAACATCACCGGTTTAAGTCGAAATGAGTGGATTGAATTTCAGGTGCCACTATACTTGGGTTAAGGTTATCGAAAATCGGGTTCAAATGATCTTGTATCGCTCTTGGCCTTGCAACTTGAAGATTGATGGCTGTATCAGGTCCTAGATTTCCCATGTGTCTTGCATTTGGAGTTTCTTAATTGTTATCTAGTTCTTTAGGCACGCAACCTTTGTCTAAAGATGCTGAACTCAGGGTCGAATGGTTCCAAAGGCTTACCAGCAGATCTCAAGGTCATGCAAAATAAAAACCTATAAAAGAAAATAATAAACTATGTTAGACTAAATAAATATAAGGTGACGCTAAAAGAACTTATTATGGCTAAAAATTTCATCAGTTGCAAATCCCCGACAACGGCACCAAAAAACTTGATCACTTGTAAATGTATATGCTAAGGGAAGAAAATATGTGCAAGTATACACAATCGATGCAAGTAATAAGTAGTGAGTGAGTATTGTCTCCACAGGGATTGGATTGGAAATGTATTTTCACCACAACTAGAACTAGTGTCACAAACTAATTCCCTAAGTTGTCAACTTAAGTACTGATATTAATAAAACAAGAAGTAATATATTGGTCGCAGAGAAGTTTGGTCGAGGTAAAATAAGTATGCAAAATGCTAGAATAAAATAAAACAAGTGTTGGTTTAAATATAATGCAAACAACCTCAAATATTCAGACTTATCACAGAGCACTTATGCTAAACTTTTGTATTGACAATAATTATTCTATGTCTAGAATGAATTATTATGACTTGCTAAGCTGCCCGACAATATTACTAGGTATTCTTAGACGGTTGCTATGGTAATACTCCTCAGCGTTAACTACAACCATCGGTTTGTCAAACTGTTGTAAAAATACCTCTTAGTGTAAACTATAGGCGTTGTCTATCCTACTCTAGCATCTATCCTTTTTAGTCATTTGAAACTCACTCCTTATCTCTAAGGTAGACAAGATAGAACTTCACCATCCTGGATCATACATTGCTCACGTGGATCTATCTTAATTCTCTCGAATTTAAGAATCACTATGTAGAAAATAGGCTATCTCTCGACGCTCTTATATTGCCAAGACATGATTACCAAAACCCCAGGCAAAACAATGAGCAAAATAGTCATAAACAAAATGTAAGGTAAAATATTTAACAATGAGCAAAATAGTCATAAACAAAACATAATTTATCTTCATAAAACATAAAAATATTGTTCAGGCAAAACAAAGTTTAACACCAAGTAAGACAGTCATGGTGTTATAAAAAATCATCCAAGTTTCAACGTTTAATACAACCCCAAATAGATAAAAATTTAATAACAAAGGAAGAACGACTCCCAAAATAGGGGGCTCTGTCATGAGAATTCTGATCAGCATCGCGCCTGCCTTGGTGATCAGCCTCTCTCGAGACCTAATCACCGCTCTGCTATAGTCCGGCTATGGAGGACACCAAGGAAGTTGGGGGAAACAATGAGAAAGCACTGCAGTTGCTCGCTCACGCCTTGAGTAATACTATTCTCTTTTTCCTTGCCTCATTTCTTTGTCGTCTACGGTTGGTTATTTATAAGGAAATATCTTCTAGGGCTTTGCATGCTTTTGGAGTTTCCTTAAATACCCGCTATTAAATGCCCATAATTAAAAAAGGAAAGACGGATGGTGGCTGTCAGAATAATTAAGGCTGGCTTTCACATGAAGTAGGTCCAGCTGGCGTGTGACATATGCAGTTTCGTCATACCTGCTTTAGACTTCTTCAGATAAACCTTACCTCGGTGAGATAAATTGCTCCTCACATTCTTATCTGTTCCATTGGCCTTTGCAAAGTTACGTTGTCAGGACTGAGATATTCTTCCTCTATAGGTTTCCTGCACAAACACAATCCAAACAACCCTTCTCCTCAGCAGCATCAGTCAGACCAAATAAATCCCTAAACAAAATTTATCCACCACAAGCTAATAACCTATATGCAACTAAATGCAACTAAAATTGTGCATACTTTGTTTAGACGAGCAAAACTTATGGGAAAAGACTGGAAATTGATTCTATTTACAGAGTTATCAGTTTACTTTAAGATTCTGGAAGTCCTTGCATGAGGCATTAGGTACTCGATTGAATTTCAACATAACTTTTCATCTGTAGACAAATAGACAATCAGAACGAACTATTCAGGCATTGGAGGATATGCTAAGGGCATGTGTGATTGAGTTCAAAGGATCATGGGAATGATATTTGCCTTTAGTGAAATTTGCTTATTGTTGAGTCAATCGATTGGGTGAATTAGCCAAGAGGGGATAAATTGCCAATTAAAATTTTGGTGGAAGCTTTAACAGAAACAGAAATAATTTGCACAGCGATTTAGAGTGGTTCAACTTTTCAACTAAAGTCTATGTCCACTACCTTAGTTATCCACACTAAGGATTTTCCACAAATTCACTAATTTGTTTTTCTTCTGAGGACAATGAGTAATCTTACAATTCCCTCAAGAATTATATCCTAAATTCTTGAGATACTATATTCTCAAAGAGAAAATTACAAACATGCAAACTTACAAAAAAAACTCACAAGGTAAGATGTTTGCACAATTCTAGAACAAAGAAAAAACACTAAAAATGAATACAATTGAGCAAATGGTGTTCTTGAAAGAAAAAATAATATTGAATGGATATTGGCTTGAATTGCTCAAACTTGATGTTTAAGGCTTTCTTTTTTGTTTATCTAGCTTCTCCTCTTAATTCTTAATAACCAATGGCCCAAGAACTTATTTAAATACTCCTTGGATGAGTTCTGAATGTTGGGAATCATATTGGAGTCAATAGAGCCATTGTAGTGTGAAATCCACTTGAAAAGTATGCTGGCATTGTATGGGTATTAGTACTCGTTCATAGGGGTATTGATATATATGTATAAAATTCAAATATTTCGACCGTTACAAACCAGCGATATCGATATGTCAAGAGATTATCGATATTACTATGTGAAGTAGTATCAATACCTTCTAGTGAGTATCGATACTACTATGTAAAGTAGTATCGATACCTAACACGGTATCGGTACCCGTTTTGTATTCTGTTAAATTCGGAGTCAAAACCAAAGGGTAGTAACGGTACCATTGACAATGGTATCGGTACTACTATATATAATGGTATCAATATCGTGTAGGGTATCAGTACCTCTTTTGCATTCGTTTGGGGGTATCGATATGTTAAGGCAGTATCGGTACTACCCTATTGAAATCTCAAATTTGACTCTATTATGGTTTGCAATACTTTATAAAAATTGTTTCAATATATTTTAAGTGTAAACCTCAAATTTTCATTTAGTAAGGAGTAAAAATTGATATTTGAAAACTTGGAGTAATATTTGAATAATTTAATCGAATATAAAATTTAAATCAATTATAAAATATTAAAATTAATTAACATTTTGTTATATCGAAATATCAAAAAAAAAATTCAACAATCTCCCATTTTTTGATATAACAAAACCTTTTAGAAATTTTAAGATTTTCTTTTTGAATAATCTCTTTGAAAAATTTACTCCCTTTTTGTTAAATAAATTTGACTCTAAGAATTATAAACAAGATTTCTACCCAATTGTATATGTTTATATATAGCTGCTAAGATCAAGCTAAGAGAATTGTTAGTAAACCATTTTTAATATTCATAGTCAATATGTGATAAGGATTGGTCATAAGATTTCTAATATATAAAAGACGCATGAACTAATGAAATCAACATTTAATTAAGTTCAAATTACTAATCATTCAAAATCAATCATTCAAAACCCAAAATATCCAAATCTATTAAACAACCAAATCAATTAAAATGTTTAAACAATGTTAGATTCAAAACATAGATCAACTAAAAGAAAACTAGCAAAAGTGGTCATCATCCACAGGAGGATCGGGAGGAGATAAATGTGCTCGTATAGAAGCCACATCTCGTGTAAGCGCATTGACCAAGTAAATCTACAATAGTCATCAACCAATACAAAAGCATATTGTTTTCCACCCAAGCTAGTTTTTCTAATTGGCCCAAAAGATCTATGTGGATCAATTGTAATACTCTACTAGTTGATACATCATTAATGGATTTAAAGGTAGCTCTCTTATGTTTTCATTTTGTACATGTATCACAAATTTTATCATTATCAAATTTTAGTTTTGGCAATCCTCTTACTAAATTTCCTTGATAAAGTCTTTGCAAAATACTCATGCTTGTATGTCCTCTCATATGCCATAACCAACTATCATGTTCATCTTTGGCAAGTAGACATAAATTAGTCATGTTAATAGGATCTAAATGCACATGTATATGTTCCCTATTCTATGACCAATAAGCATAATCCTATAGATGCAATGTTTACAACTTTACAACCGCTAGATTCAAATAAGACATTGTATCCTTTATCACACAATTGACTAATACTTAATAGAATATGCTTTAACCCATTCACATATAATACATTTTTTATTTGTATGGAAGATGTATTACCTATAGTACCTATACCTTCAATGTAACCTTTTGAGTTGTCACCGAAGGTTACTACTCCTCCATTTTTTTGTAAAGCTTTGTAAACCAGCTTGTCTCGATCACGTGTCTCGAGCATCAACTATCAAGGTACCATGAATTTAAGCTTGTGTTTCCTGCTTAGAAGCAATGCTCTTTTCCTGCAAACATAGATTAATTTTTTTATTTTTGGTACCCAAATTCTTTTAGGTCCATATTCATTAGTCCCTAAAAGCGTAGTCCCCTTGGGTATCCATTTGTTTAGGGTATTCTTATCTTTAGTAGCATTGAGTCCTTTAGGGACCCATATACTCCTAATAATATTACAATTTAAGGTTCTTTAGGGACCTCTATGATTTTAAGATTTAAAATTCTTTCTAATATAATTGATTTTGAACTTTCTCCTTTTTCAAAATGTTTCGATCCAACTTTATCAAAAGAAGCTTTATGATCATCAATTTTATTTTGATGATATCATAAACCCTAGAAAGTAAGTTTTGCAAATCATAATTTTTTTTTCAAAATCTATTTTGATTTGCAATTCATTAATCTTACTTTGAGTTCACTGTTGGTCTTGGATATGAGATCTTTTTCATTTTTCAATTTTGAAGTATCTTTCTTGTATATTGAAAACAACTTCTCATAATCTGAGTTCAACTCATAATATTCCTCTAATAACTCATCAAATGAATAATCTTCTACATTGGATGAGTTAGAGGTTACCTGAGAATCCTCCTCAGTGGCCATTAAGCACAAGTTTACTTCTTGTTCCTCTTCATCAGATAATCATCATTGCTCCAAGTAGCCACGTGTGCTTTATATTTCTTCTGCAAAAGACTTTTCTTCTTCAATTATGGGCAATCGTATTTAACATGCCCATGCTTTTTGCACTCATAGCAAATGATTGGGTCCTTCTCCTTGGACTCATTTTTGAAGCCTTCATTACTTTGGAATTTGCTTCTCTATTTGGCTTCATTAATTTTCTCAGTCTTTTGGTAAGCAATGCCAATTCTTCATCTCTTTATCATCAGAGTCACTCTCATCTTTGGTGGATTTAAGAGCAACACCAACGTTCTTCTTTTTTCTCCATCTCCTTTTTTGTATCGTCCTTCTTCTCGTGATCTACCTCATCTTGAATCATCATTTCGTGAGTGAGGAGAGAACCAATGAGTTCATCGAGAGTTAAAGACTTTAGGTATTTAGCTTCGATAATTGTAGTCTTCTTTGATTGCCAAGCTTTTAGAAGAGAATAAATTATCTTCCTCATAAGTTTCTCATTAGGGATTATTTCTACGAATCCCTTGAGGCCATTTACAATTACGAAAAATCTTTCAGTCATAGCTTTGATGTCTTCATCTGGTTTCATCCTGGAATTTTCATAGCTATGATTAAGAAGACTAATTTTGGTTTTTTTACCTCGTCAGTTCCTTCATGTGTGACTTGAATCTTGTCCCAGATTTCCTTGACGGTTGAACAAGATGGTATTCTCTTGTATTCATTTGGTCGAAGTACACAAAATAGAATATGGATTTCTTTTTAATTGAGCTGGCATATTTCGTCTCTTCTTCACTCCATAAATCCATGTCCTTGGATGGTGCAAAGTAACATTTCTTCATGATGTTCCATGCTTCCAGTCATTTTCTTGAATGAAGAACTTCATCTTATTCTTCCAGTAGGCGTAGTTATCCCTATTGAAGAAAAGAGGCTTGTTGACTGATTGAGAATCAAGAACAAAGTCGAAGTTTGATGTAGAGGCCATGGATGCTTAGATAACGATTGAACTCTTCCTGGATCTTCTCAAGAATTGGTAAAACTTTCAAATGAGTGTATCCCTGATACCAATTATTGAGTCAATCGATCAGATAAATTAGCCAAGAGGGGTGAATTGACAATTAAAATTTTGGTGGAAGCTTTGACAAAAAATAGAAATAATTAGCACAACTATTTAGAGTTGTTCGACTTTCTCAACTAAAGTCTACGTCCACTGCCTTAGCTATCCACACTAAGGATTTCCACACTAAGGATTTTCCACAAATTCACTAATTTGTCTTTCTTTTGAGAACAAAGAGTAACCTTACAACTCCCTTAAGAATTATACCCAATTCTTGAGACACTCTCTTCTCAAAGAGAAAATTACAAACTTACAGAAAAACCTCACAAGGTAAGATGTTTATACAATTCTAGAACAAAAAAGAACACTAAAAATGAATACAATTGAGCACAAATGGTGTTCTTGAAAGCAAAATGAATATTGAATGGATGTTGGTTTGAATTGCTCAAACTTGATGTTTAAGGTTTCTCTTTTGTTTCTAGCTTCTCTTCTTAATTCTTAATAACCAATGGCTTCAAGAACTTGTTTAAATACTCCTTGTATGAGTTCTGAACGTTGGGAATCATATTAGAGTCAATAGAGTCATTGTAGTGTGAAATCCACTTGAAAAGTCTACTGGGAGCGTATGGGTATCGGTACTCGTTCATAGGGGTATCGATACTACCTGTATAAAATTCAAATATTTCGACCATTGCAAACCAACGGTATCGGTACACGTTTGCATTTTGTTAAAATTCAGAGTCAAAACCAAAGGGGTAGTATTGGTACCATTGGCTATGGTATCGGTACTACTATATAATGGTATCGATACCGTGTAGGGTATCGATACCTCTTTTGCATTCGATGTTTGGGGGTATTGATACTGTTAATGCAGTATCGGTACTACCCTATTGAAATCTTAATTTTGACTCGATTATGGTTCGAAATACTTTGTAAAAATTGTTTCAAATATTTTAAGTGTAAATCTAAATTTTCACTTAGTAAGGAGTAAAAATTGATATTTGAACACTTGGACTAATATTTGTAATATTCGAATAATTTAATCAAATATAATAATTAATTCGAATATAAAATCTTAAAATTAATTAACACTTTATTTTTATTTCGAAATATCAAAATGTTTTTAACACTTATAATAACAGTTACCAACCGAGTATAAAGATGGCCCCGTACGAAGCCTTGTATGGGAGAAAGTACAGAACACCTTTAAATTGGCTTGAACTAAAAGATCGAGACCTAGTTGTCCTGGATTTGATGAAAGAAATGGTAGAAAGTGAAAGTTATCTAGGATAATCTAAAGACAACCTCCAATCGACAAAAGTCTTATGCTGATTTGAAAAAAAAAGAAATTGAATTTCAAGTATGAGACAAGGTATTTCTGAAACTGTCGCTTTGGAAGAAAGTATTGCGATTTGGACGCAAAGGAAAGCTGAGTCTGGGATTCATTGGACCTTATGAGATTTTGGAAAGGTCGGACTAATAGCATATCAATTAGCTTTACCTCTTGATATGGACAAGATCCACAATGTTTTTCACTTGTCGATGCTCAGAATGTACCGATCAAATCCATCTCATATTATCACACCAGAGGAAATAGAGAACTGACCAGATTTGACTTATGAGGATGAATCAGCGCATATCTTAGCTAGAGAAAATAAGGAACTGCATAACAAGAATATTCCTTTAGTTAAAGTACTTTGGCAAAACCACAAAGTAGAATAAGAAACTACTTGAGAGAAAGAGGAGGACATAAGAAAGAAGTTTTCACACCTCTTCGTATCAGGTACTTCTTTAAATTCAAGGATGAATTTTCTTAGGGGGAGAATTGTAATACCCGAATATCATGTCAGTGGCTACATTGAAAGGATTAAAAGTTGGAGGATTAAATTGAATAAATGGAAAAGTATAAGAACTGATTTAGGAAACTATGTTTAAGACCAATTAGTAAGAATAAAATAATGAAAGGGTATTTTAGTCCTTTAAAAGAAAATAAATTTAAAATTATTTTAATTAAGGTATTTAAGATGAGGAAAAATGGGGAAGTTGAAAAACAAGCTAAGTAATCTTCTATCCTCATTCTTCTCGTGTTTTCGTGCTCTCCTCCATAGCCAAAGGTAAGACTTCATCTAACTAGTTTTTCCTTTTGTTTTTGGTTTGTTCTTGAAAACTTAAGTGTCGTGGAAGCTTAAGGAAGGCTTAAGAGGATTAAAAGATGGATGATTTATTTGAGTTAGAAAAAATGAGATTTTAAGTGATATGTTGAAATATGAGTTTTTATTGAGGTTTACATGTATATTTGACTTGTCAAAGAAGTAAATAAGAGATTATAATCCTTGAAAGTGATTAAAAACATGTATGAAAAAGTAGTGTGATTCTTAGTTTGGAGTGTTCTTTAGAGAATTTGGATGTTATAAGAAGCTAAACAGAGGAAATTTAATTAGGTTAAGTGATGTTAAGTTTAAGGGTATAGTTGGAGATAAAAGTAAGAGAAATTAGCGAAATTTGGGTAAACATCATGTTGAAAAATGGAAAATATGGGTAAGGGTATCAGTACTAGAAGAAAAGTATCAATACTATAAGTTTAAATTTAGGGAAATACAATCATCAGTATCGATATTGATGCAAAGTATCTGTACTGCTGTGGGTATCGATACTAAGTATATAAGTATCGATACCATGGTAGGGGTACGATACTATTGAGTCTGGGAAATTTTAGATAGGATTAATTTTGATAGAAATTGAATATAATAGTACTTTTGAGTATTACTAAAATTATAAATGTTAGAGAGTATACTAACATTGGTATAGTATATGTACTCAAAATGTTAGAGAAGGTTTTGAGAGTGATTTGGTAGTTCTCTCATGAGAAACATGACAATATGCAACAAGTGGTTTTGAAACCCTAGTCTAAAATGAAAAAGTTACATTATGGTTTCGAAACCCCTAGGGTGGTTTTGAAACCCCTATGGGGGTTCAAAACCGCTACCCAAAATTTCTAAATAGACATAAAATATTGCTCGGGAGGCCTTAGACCCATAGTATGATTATGAATGGGATTAAATATGCGTAAAACACTAGAAGTGTTAAGGAAGATGTTTACAGGTGGGTTATAACCAAAGTATCCATTTAGGTGTAATAATTCCAAGTATCTCATATTGAATATGTATTGAGTAATCAGGAATGAAATATCATTGTTGAAGATGTACCTGCGAGTGAAACGACAAAGGCCTGATGAGTGAGATGAGGGAATTGAATACCACATGAACACCTACAATCAAAGATGAACAAGTTATCTTATGGTTTAAGGGTGAACCAATGGGAAGTGTAATGAGAGCGACTAAGGAGTCCTTATCAAACAACTAGCCTCGAATAAAGTATTAGACTAGTTGTAATATACCAAGTGGGTAGCATGGAATACCGATTACCTTAAGGGCATGAAGAACTAAAAGAATAAGATGTGATTTCATAACGTTCTATATGAGAGAATAAGTGAAATAGTATTGAGTGAAGGGGATGACCTCACCTGAATTTGATAAGTTCGATAGCGAGTAGTTGAGCTACTTTGATAACCCTTGCGTTGCATTGGTTTTCATGTATGTTAAGACCTTTAGCTCTTTAGAAGAGCTTAGTAATAAAGATGAGAAAATTATGTAATGAAAATAATATATATGTCATAATCATAAGAACCTTATAGGGTAAGTTTCCATAAAACTAGCCTTTGTGTGACACATGGGAAACAACAAGGATATCTGAGTTACTTTAGTAGTATGATGATCGTCTTATGTGTATAGAATACCTAGATATATTCAATCAGTGTGAGGGAACTTTAGTCACTAGTTGGGCATTTTACTGATGTTGTGTTACCCAGACACGTCCTATGTACTAAAGAGGAGTAGACTAAGGTATTTGGGAGGTGCCAATGATGTGTGACCCATACCTAGCCTAAGGTATTTGGGAGGGGCCGATGATGTGTGACCCAGACCTCGCCTAAGATACTTGGGATGTTGATTCTATGTGACTCATGTCTACCCAAGGTACCTTTAGTAAGTAAACATGGGTGTGATTTCTGTGATGCTATGTGACCCCTAGCTACACCATCATGCTTAATTATTGTTGTGTGATAATACATATGTCTCAGTGATATCGATTACTATATTTTGTGTTGCATGATGATGCATTGTAGTATGATACTAAGGGTAGACACCTAGTATATGTTTACTCATTGAGAGACCATTAGTAGAGACTAAAGGAAGTGCGAGCCTTACACAAAATATGTAGAATTGTTGAACCATAAGTAGGTAACACACAATTATGATCATGCATGTACCTACTACTCTTTACCCTATCTTTTAGCATACTTATGTTTATGAGATTCATATACTACTCTAGATTAGCGATTATACTACTGGGCTTTGTAAGCTCAACATTGGATCTTTCTTCGCACGTTAGTATATTGAGCCATTTGAGGATCACCGTCGCAACAGGATTTCAAGCATCCCGTCGAGTACTGGTTTGTTACTTTTAGTGGACATGTATTCAAAGGACCCTTATGTATTATGAATTGTCAACTTGAGTATATTAATTGATTTAAACTATATCATGGAGCTCCATTTTGTAAAAGTATTTTATGAATATATTTTATGTCTTTTCACATATATGTTGTTTTGATTTGTAAAAAAAATGGTTAGCCACTTTGGTAGTTCTGAGTAATATTTTAATCTTTTGAATTTAGGGTCTGGTCAGATTAGGGTGTTACAATGTAAGTGTAATACCTCATATATCAAGTCAGTGATATTAAAATGATTAAAAAGTTAGAGGATTAAATTGAATAAATGGTAAAATATAAGAAATGATTTTGGAAATTGTGTTTAAGACCAATTAGTACGAATGGAAGAATGAAAGGGTATTTTGGTCTTATAGAAGGACATGGATTTAAAATTATTTTAATTAGGGTATTTAAGAAGAGAAAAGAGGAAGTTGAAAAACAAGTTTTCATCTTCTCTTCTTTCTTCCCGTGTTCGTGGTCTCCTCCATAGCCAAAGGTAAGGCTTCATCTAGCTAGTTTTTCCTTTTGTTTTTGGTTTGTTCTTGAAAACTTAAGTGTTGTGGAAGCTTAAGGAAGCTTTAAAGAGGATTAAAACTAAGAGAAGGATGATTTATTTGAGATTGAAGAAAATGGGTTTTTAAGTGATATGTTGAAATATGAGTTTTTATTGAGGTTTACATGTATATTTGACTTGTCAAAGAAGTAAATAAGATATTAGAAGCCTTGAAAGTGATTAAAACATGTATGAAAAAGTAGTGATTCTTAGTTTGGAGTGTTCTTTAGAGAATTTGGATGTTATAAGAAGCTAAATAGAGGAAAGTTAGTTATGTTAAGTGATGTTAAGTTTAAGGGTATTGTTGGAGGTAAAAGTAAGAGAAATTAGTGGAATTTGGGTAAAATTGAACTGAAAATATAAAATATGGGTGAGGGTATCGGTACTGGAAGAACAATACTGATACTATAGGTTTAATTCTATGGAAATATGATGAACATTTTCGATACTGATGCAATTAGTATAGGTACTGCTGTAGGTATCAATACTAAGAGGAATGTATCAATACCATGGATTCGAGAATGTAGAAATGGTATCGATTGAAAGGAGTATCGGTACCATAGTATATAAGTATCGATACCATGATAGGGGTACCGATACTATTAAGTTTGGATAATTTTAGATAGGATGAATTTTGATAGAAATTGAATATAATAGTACTTTTGAGTATTACTAAAAATATAAATGTTAGAGAGTATACTAACATTGGTATTGTATATGTACTTAACGGGTCCTTTTCCTTGATTTCTCTAGCCAAGATCCGTAATGGTTCTTCTTCATAAGTAAAATCCATTTGGACCTCTATTTCCTTTGGTTTAATAATGTTGGATGGATCGGATCGGTATCTTCGGAGAATTGATACATAGAAAACATTGTGGATTTGTCCATATCCGGAGTCAAAGCTAGCTGATATGCTACTGTTCTGACTCTTTTCAAGATTTCATAAGTTCCAATGAATCTCGGACTCAGCTTTCATTTGCGCCCAAATCTCAAGACTTTCTTCCAAGGCGACACCTTTAGGAACACTTAACTCCCACTTGAAATTCAATTTCTTCATTTTCAAATCAACATAAGATTTCTACCAATCAGAGCCTATCTTGAGATTTCCCTGAATAATCTTTTCTTTCTCTTCCATCTCTTTAATCAACTCTGGCCCAATTAGGTCTCGGTCTT
This sequence comes from Hibiscus syriacus, assembly GCF_006381635.1. Taxonomy (NCBI): domain Eukaryota; kingdom Viridiplantae; phylum Streptophyta; class Magnoliopsida; order Malvales; family Malvaceae; genus Hibiscus; species Hibiscus syriacus. The sequence continues at coordinate 1,632,176 of NW_024062603.1, read as the reverse complement.
TCAATTAAACCAATTTAATGGTGTACGACACTTTCTCCCATATAAAGCTTCATACGGGGCCATCTTAATACTCGACATGTAACTTTATTATACACAAATTCGGTTAAAGGAAAATACCTCCCATGATCCTTTAAACTCGATCACACATGCCCTTAGTATATCCTCAAGTATTTGGATGGCTCACTCTGACTACCCATCTATATATGTGGATGAAAAGCAGTGCTGAAGTTTAATCGAGTACCCAATGCCTCATGCAACGACTTCCAGAACCTTGAAGTAAACCTTGGGTCTCTATCGGACACTATTGATATAGGCACTATGCAATTTTAATATTTCTTTAATATACAACTCTGCATATTTATCCAACGAGTAATCTACCCGAACTGGAATAAAATGAGTTGTCTTGGTAATTCGGTCTACAATAATCCATATGGAATCCTTTTTACCTATAGATAAAGGTAGCCTCGAAACAAAATCCATGGTAACTCGCTTCCACTTTCACTCTGGAATGGATATCGGTTGAAGTAATCTAGAGGGTACTTGATGTTTAGTTTTTACTTGCTGGCATGTCAAACATTTTGCCACAAACTCCGATATAGCTCTTTTCATACCAAGCCACCAATAATGACTTTTTAAATCCTGGTACAACTTATTACCTCCTGGATTAATCTTCAATGGACTATAATGTATTCATAAAGAATATATTTCTTCAAATCATCATTATAGGGGATAAAAAGTCTTCCCTTATAATATAGACACGCATCCACTCTTTGAAGTCTTTGGTCTCATTCTTTTCAATTTGTGCCATTCTCACCAAGCAATTCTCATATTGACTTTGTAGCTCTTTAATCCGATCTAGAAACATCGGTTTTAGCTTAAGCTCAGTAACTAAGGCTCCATCTTCCTTTAATGACACATACGCATCGAAGGGTAGTAAAGAGGCAAAACTCTTTCGGCTTAGTGCATCTGCTACCACATTCACCTTTCCGGTATGATAATCGATAATTAAGTCATAATCCTTTAGAAGCTGAATCCATCTTATTTGCCTCAAGTTCAATTCTTTCTGTCAATAAATACTTTAGACTTTTGTGATTTGTATAAATATGACATCGCTCACCATACAGATAAAGACGTCATATTTTCAATGCAAACACAACTATTGCCAATACTAAATCATGCATCGGTAATTTTTCTCATGATTCTTCAACTATCTTGAAGCATAAGCCACAACATTTCCATCTTACATCAGCACACACCCTAGTCCATTATAGAATGCATTACTAAACACCGCATATTCTTTTCCCAACTCCAATTGTACAAGTATAAGGGCCTCTATTAATATTCTCTTAAGCCTTTCAAAACTTTCTTGGCATTTCTCTATCTAGACAAATGGCATATCCTTTCGTAACAATATAGTTAGTGGTAAAGCTATCATTGAGAAGTTCTTTACAAATCGTCTATAATAACAAGCAAGTCCCAAGAAACTTCGAACCTCATAAACATTCTTTAGAGCTTGTAAATCCACTATAGCTTGTATTTCTTGGATCTACTATTATGCCTCTATAAAGACTATGTGACAAAGGAAAACAACTTCGGCTAACCAAAATTCATACTTTGACAATTTGGCATACAACTTTTCTCGCGGAGTGTCTGAAGAACTACTCAAAGATGAGCATCATGTTCTTCTTTGGACTTGGAATATACCAAGATATCATCTATAAACACCACCACAAATTGATCTAAATACGGTTAAAATATTCGTTCATCAGATCCATGAATGTTGCAGGTACATTAGTCAACCCAAATGGCATCACTACAAATTCATAATGCCTATACCGAGTTCAAAAAGTTGTTTTGATATATCATACTCTTTGATCTTCAACTGATGGTACCCCGACCTTAGATCTATCTTAGAAAACACTGTTGCTCATTTCAATTAGTCAAACAGATCATGAATCCTTGGAAGAGATACTTATTCTTTATCATTGTCTTATTCAACTGGCGGTAATTGATATAATCACATAGTCTCGTCCTTCTTTTTCATAAACAGCACAGGTTCTCCCCAAGAAGAAACACTAGGTCTTACAAACTCCTTATCAAGTTATTGCATATGGGTTTTAATTCTCTCAACTCAGTCAGAGCCATACGATACGAAGCCATAGAGACAGGTTATACACCCGGGTAAATCTCAATCCTGAATTATACCTCACGATCTAGAGGCAATCCAGGTAACTCCTACGAAAAAACATCTGGAAACTCTTTGACCATGGAAATATCACTTATTCTAACTTCTGAAATTCGAGTATCTATCACATTGGCTATAAAAGTTATACATTCTTTCGACATCATCTTCTTCGCAGTCATGGTTGATATCACGTTTGATGGTGATTTCGCTCTCTCGTTGAAAACTATAATTTTTCAACCTTCGGCATCCTTTAAAAACAAATGTTTCTTATAGCAATCAACATCCATAATATGAAGACAACCAATCCATGCCTAAAATAATTTCAAATTCATCGAAGGGAAATTCCATTAAGTTTGCCAAAAACACAATCTCCTGAATCTTTATTGGGCATTTGCTACATACTCTAGTTACTCTCGCACTACAACCCATAGGGTTTACTGCAATCATCTCACTCACAATTGTTTCTAAAGGAATTCCTCTAGTTCTAACCAACTTTTTACTAATGTATGAATCTGTAGAATCAGGGTAAACTAAAACAAATATAGGCTCATCAAAAAAATGGAAAATACATGTTTTGATTTTAGGGTCATCCCGATCCCCATGGGTCTTTATGTTGTAAATTCTAGCGACTCCCTGAGTCTCTTGTCTCTGCAATAAATCCGATTTCTCCTAGATCTACCCTTTCCTCTGCTTTTATTTGAGGCTACCACCGATCTTTCAAACTGTGTCGAATTATCCCCAGATCTCTTAGGGTAGTTTCGGGCAAAGTGACCAGTATCGCCACATTGAAAACAAGTTTCCCTGATAAATCTACATACTCCCCGGTGCAATTTGCCATAGGTTTGACATAGAGTCTTTTCCCCATATGCTCTACTTGAGGTAATAGCAAAAGATTGGGATTGTCTATATTTCTGTAAAGCTGCTGTAGAACTATCACTATCAGAATAACTGGAACTCGAGCTCTTGCCTCTTTTAGCATGATGGGGAGTGGAAGGCATTCCCACTCTTTTCCTCGTCTGAACACTCTGCTCTACAACTAATGTCTTCTCCTGAGCTTTTTCAATAGCTTTGGCTTTATTTATGACCCCTTGTAAACTCTGCAAGTTCAAGGCTAACATCATCTATTCAACTTTGGCCTCAACCCCTCTATGAACCAATCACATATTGCCTTGTCATTTGGAACGACTTCATTGGTAAATTGGCTCAACTTGTTATACTTAGCTTTGAATTCATGTACAACTCGATCACCTTGCTTTAGATTAAGGAACTTCATCAACATTGCCCGTTTGAACTGTTCACCCACATATTTTTTCTTGAATTCTTCCAGGAAAAATTGCTAGGTCACTTGCTCCGGTAGTGCATACATCGTAGAGTTTGACCACCATACTTGACCTGATCCTCTAAGTAATGATACAATTCCTCCCAACTTTTTCGTATCTGAGCATTGTAGACTTTCAAGCATTAACATTACATTATTTAACCATAGATCGGCCTCCATAGGGCCCTCATCTCCTCGGAACTCTTGAGCTCCCAAACTCTTCAAATCCTCTGTGATTAACATTATAGGTACTTGAGGAACAAGGGGAGGTTGAAACCGAGTCAGTATGGAATCAAGGGCTTACATGAAAGTTCCAAACTCAGGCACCACAATCCCTTGAGGTGTAGGTGCACTTACATTTTCAGAGGGAAGAGGTTGTGTACTATTATCCTCATAACTTTCACTACTCGTACCTTCTTGCATTTCTTATTCCCTCGCTCTTTGCGAGGTTCAAGGATTCTGACATCTATTAAAACATACATAATAATAAAAATACAATTAGTAAGGAGTGTTATCAATCACCCTCTAATGACCCCATCTCAGTAACATTAGCAATCTTATTGGCATGTAATCATTTTTTATTTTAAAATATAACTAGTTTTGGCCAAGAATCGGCTAAACCTGTAGCTCTGATACCAATAAATGTAACACCCATATCCCATATATGTTTCCCTATAAGAATTACAGATGTCACATCACTTAATAAAAAAACTTTCTCATTTTAAAAACCCCTTTTGAAATTTTAATTACAAACTTAATTCCACATAACTTAACCTAATAAGTAAGTACTCATTAAAAGCATATTATAAAATATTTTGTTAAGTTTAATTACATATCAGATAAGTTTACAAAATGATTATTATTGTCCTAATGTTACTAATGAGTCAACCTTAATGGATGATATCAGCTGCTACGGTTGCACTCCTTACTTGATTAGTCCCCACTCTTACCTACGCGTGAAAGCAACACACGTTAAGTATTTACTTCGTGAGATACAATATTGGAAAGTAAACTTTATGTGCACATAAGTATGTCATATTATTAATTCACATCGAATGGTATATTCTTTAAGGATTCTATAATCCTTCTCAATTAAATTGTTTTCCATTCATATTTATATTTCCTCATTGTGTATTTTCAATTATAACATACTTTTATGTTGAAAATGCACCCATATGCATTTCAGCTATGGCATCATTTCATGCCAATAATGCATCCATATTCATTATTCTTCTGGCATCATTTTATGCTGATAATGCACCCATATGCATTATTCTTTTGGCATCCTTTCATGATGATAATGCACCCATATGTTAGAGTATGCCCAAAAACCAATCATATGATGATTGTAATAATACATTTATTTACCGATTTTATTGAATAAAGGCATTGCCAATATTATTTTTAGTTATATATATGTTTTTAAAATAAACTGAAAGATAATAAAGTCCATATAATAACATTATTAAAAGATCCATAGTCAAGTATTATTATGGGCATGGACAATAATAATATGATTGAGACTAACATGTTATTGATTGATGAAAAGTAGTTGTCATAGACATTGTAACACCCATAACCCGTATAATTATACCTATACATTATAGATGTCACCCGAATTTCTAAACCATTTTTTCAATTCAAAAGTGATTTAAAATTTGTTTTCTTAAAATGGTAAATGATATTATAAAAATATCATATCATATGAATTTTGTTACATTATAACAAATTAAAAAAAAAGATTTTTTATGAATAGTGAATAGTGTACCGATGCACTGCTACAGTAACGTGAACAGTCCATCAATGCACAAAAAATTCAAACTTAAAATGTGTATCGATGCACTGTAGCAGTGCATCGATACACTGCTACAGTAAATTATGAAAATACATATAAAAATCATAAAAATTAACCTTTCATCACTATAACATTACCATTTATGTTTCCAACTTTATTCAACAAAATAGATTAAACATTATTAATTACATGCCACTATTTAATTCAAATTCCATCATAGGATGTCTTACTGATATTGAAATATACTCCTCGATGCTTGATGTCAATTTGAACTCTTTATTCCACTACTGGCCTTTTACCTACGCGTGAAAATCATCACATGCTAAGTATAAACTTAGTGAGGCAATTTAAAACAATATACAGTGCAATACAATTCATGCATGAATTTCAATGTCAAGATCAAAATGCCATAAAATCATGTTATTTTCATATCCAATATTTTACCATGATCAAATTAATATAAAATCTTTTACCATTTATCCCAAAAGCTCGTAAGCTTATTTTACCAATATACTTACCATTTATCCATAAGCTCGTAAGCTTATTTTACCAATATACTTACCATTTATCCATAAGCCTGTAAGCTTATTTTACCAATACATTTTCCATTATTCCATAACCATATAGCATAAACAATAGCCCAATATACAACCATGAGGACCCTGGGTACATGAGTCAAATACTTGCACCGTAGTGCAATCCCGAGTATGACACATAAGGTCGTGTCCACCATATGTACTAGGTATCCTTAAGTACAGTCCCGAATATAACACATAAGGTCGTGCCCACCATATACACTAGGTATCCTTTAGTGTATTCCCGAATATGCAGCCTGCTGCTGGACTCTATGGCATGCCAACTATACCCTGTCCCTCAATAACTGACTTGGGCGTACAGTCTATTTTATTTGATCCATCCATGGAAATGTATATTATCATAATTTAACATTGGGCAGTTAATACCCCAAATAATATTCATGGTAAAATATCACAATTTCTATAATCAATGCATTATATTTTCAACCTTTGACATATTTAGAATATATCAAATATATGATAAATGACATAAATATCATGTCAACATAAACACGGTCGACTTATCGCAAGTCTTCCTGATGATGTATAAAGCATCCATGTATAATGTCATGCATGTACTGCACTCACCTTGACACTTTATATATCCAATATATGTGCCTCACTATGTTCCACAACAAACCCTTTTTTATTTGACTTGCTTTAATTGCAAATCAATCACAATCTGTATAAATCACAAATTCATAACGATACATATGTTAGTATTGTACTAACATAAACATATCCTGAAATAACTCTATATAATTGAAAATCATTTTCTTTCAAAATACTTAACACTTAATAATTCCTTTTAACATTGGAACCAACTTTTCCAATTTACACAACAACCCGCCAATTTTCCAGAATTCAGACAACTCGCGCTACCTTTAAAGAATCAATATTTTGTATTGATATACACACTGGAATTCAATTCCATTTTTTTGTTGAAAACTAGACTTGAATAAGAATCTATCCATATAGAGAACTCCTTCTAATTCATTTTGTACAATTTATGGTGAATTTTCAAACCTACTGCTAATTTCAAAATATAAATTATTTTCTTTAACCTCATCTTTAGGTTCTTCATCAATTTTTACAACCAATTCTTTAAAATCACTTAACTCTTTATAATCCTTAAAACACAAGAATCAACATCTCCTTCATCATTTCCAACCCATATATAATTTTTGCATAATTTTTCTCACTCAACAATCCATGGCCGAAATTCAAAGAATAAGTTCTAGAAAGATTAAACATGTTCTAATCATCATACATACTTGAATATGAATCTACTACCTCACAAACATCAATATTCATCATCAATTTCGTGATCCCTTATATGAACACAAACCCTTAGATTTGGGATCTTTGAAATCTAGCTAGATTATCATGCAATATTGGTACCAAAACATAACGTTTTTCGCCTATAACAATTTTCTTTTTACAACTTACTCAAAATCCTAAGTAAATTCCTTGAAAATTGAATTGAAGTTTTATCTTACCTTTGAAGAATCCTACATCTGGTTGGAGAAGAAAATGAACTAATTTGGATGAAATGTGGGAAACTTCTCATCTTAATTACATTTCATTCCACTTTAAATGAATATAATATTCATTTAGTTGATATAAGACCAAATCACCCTTAATGAATATTCTTATTTACTAAAACCATGACAACTCATCTTTATCATATTTCAAAGTCAAAGTTGAATTATTTCATTTTAATTTCTGAAATTTCCCTTGAATTTTTCAAATCTTTGCATTTTAGTCACTAAATTCCACAGTTTCTGTTAAATCTGAAAATTTGCACAATTCCAAACCAAATTTCTGATCCAAAATATTAAAATAATATTTCCAACTATTTTATAACATCCTTCAAATTTTTGTAAAAATTCCAATTCGATCAGAATTACCGATTTCCTTACCGGCTTTAACCCTTTCTAGTTTTTTCTTTACTAAAATTCCAAATCCAAAAATATGATTTCTATAAAACTCCACTCTCTAGAGTAAACCATCTATTTATGGAATAAAATTCTTTTTAGGAAATTATCACTTAATTCCCTAAATTTTTCCCAATTTTCTACTTTGACCATCAAACTTTCCAAATTTTCATTTTGGTCATCGTCTAAACTTTTTTTGGGGTATTACAGATATAGAGATTTCAGAATTGATACATTATTATATTGTTTGAGAACAATGCATTAGATTGACCCATCATGAGCATTTGTCTTGGATTATCATGTAATGGTCATAACATTGCTCATTGTGATGACTATATGTATGATCCTCAGACTTGAGACCAATATCATCCCAACATATGTTGTTGTATGTTTTGATACAGTTAAACATGCTCTGTAACTGGTTGCACTATAAAGACTATTATTGAATATATCTCGATATATATAGTGGGGTATATATGGTTAAGATAGGATTTGTCATTCCTTCATAATAGGAAATACATCATAGGCCGCTTGATTGAGTGAGACTAGAAATGCATGGCCATGCTCGAATAAGTTGATATGTGATATCACAAATTATTCGTTAATTATAGTCTACTCTACCTATCAAGAAGCAATAGATGAGCTATACAAGTGTGATTATTCTATGACTTGTGCCTATTCTAGATATATATGACAAAATGATGTATACATAAAAGAGTTAATCACCAAGATGATATATTGAATCATAATTTCTTGTAACTTAGGTAACAATGATATATTGCTAGATGTCACTCATTGTATGTAATATTAGAATTATTCTAATAATTACTACTAACGTTACAATAACCTACAGGGTCACACCCTAGGATTGGAATGAGAAAAGATGTACAATTTGTTGTATGTTACTAAAATATATATCTATAGTTAAGATATGTATATTTGATATACATGTGATTTTAATTATCCCGAATATAGTAAGTAAGCATTAAAAGAATGCAATTTAGATTACAACTCTTTTAATTGATATCTATAATTTGGAATAATTAAATAAGTTTTTAAATAAACATTAAAAATTTTAATTTAGGTTATAAGTCTTTAATGTATATTTAATTTGAATTAGTTAAATAATATTTTATTTATTAATTCGAAATAACTTTAAAAGGTAATTGATATATTTAAAAGGAGGCAAGGTCTAGCAGCCATTTTTCACTTCAATTGTTTTCTCAAAACAGATTTTGGGAAAAAGAAAATTTTCTCTCAATCAGGTGAACTAAGTAGAGGCGGAGACGTGTTTTCGTGGAGGCTTTTAATTCGAACAGTTCGTGATCACCACTTCTCGTGGTTGTCCCTATTGTTTTTCAAGGAACCCGCTGTAAGTATTCACACCCCTTCTTCCCGATTTCGGTTTTACGTACTTGGATCGCTGGTGAGACCGTAAAGTTTTGTTTCCGTTGCGTCGTGGGGTGCACCGACGGTCCCAACAGTGGTATCAGAGCCACTTGTACGATCCAAATTCTGGTTAAATTTTTGTTTGATGCGATATGTATGAGATGCATGTTCTAGTTTTATCATTTTTGACAAATATGCATGATATTATTGTTCGAATTGATAACCGCAACGATTAATATGTTAATTTGTTAATTTGTTTTTCAATCGATTTGTTACCGCAAGGATTTTACGAAATCCATATGTCAATCATTGACAGATGACCATGGGAGTACGATAGCAGATCGCGTTTTGCAGTGGAACAATGGTTGTTCCGATGCAAGAAAATCTTCGAGATTGAAAATCCCATAAATACGATTCTGTTGATAAGTGTTATCAAATCGTGAAGTTTTTCCATAGAAACAAAAGTACTGTTTTTCAAAAAAATCCCACCTGCGTAAGATTGGCCATATATATATGATATGTTTGTTTTTAAAGCATGATCTGTGGGAGTGCGATAGCAGATTGCCCATTGACCCCTCATCAGTAGTACAAATTGAAGGCCCATATTAATATTTTTTAACAAAGGCGTAAGGACGTGTATATATATATATATATATATGATATGTTTGTTTTGCATGGTGTTTTACATGCATGGTTATAGCCCTTCTTCAATTCACAATGGTTTAATTTGAAATACGGTCTGCAAGGCATGCCTTTCTATATCTTTATTGTGTTTCTGTTCTCATCTTACTCCTTCGTATGTAAAACGAGTTTATTTTAAAATTGTAAACCTATGAAGATTCACAAGGAGCAAAAGAATGGCGAGAAGATATGTAGAGAGCAGTCTTAGGCTTTAGGATTTTTTGTTCTCCCATTGGCTTGGGATGGGCCACCCTAGTCACTGTTTTGGGCTATAACCATTGTATCTTATTTATTGCTATATTTTCTATATATGCAATGCATCAAATGATAAAATATGAATGAATATTGATGAGATCAATATGGGCCTAATATTAAAACGAACAATGATGAGATAATTACGCAAATCCCTCTTTATAATCTAAGTTAACTTAACCGTCCAATATTTACCCTCCTTAAGGCTTCGATCGATATTGTGTGTGCTTTGCCAAAGCATTGGAACATAAATCTATATTGGTTAAACGCGAAGAATAAGCAAATGATATTCACCGGTTGAGATATTGGTAGTAACTTTGCTAGGTTATTCTAATAGGATTAGAAACCTAGAGGTTAAACGTTTGGATAAGTCGTGAGATGACTTGAAAAAAAGTTGTTCACCAAAATGAGGAGTTACATGAGATGTAACTACTAAATTGTTACTTACCTAAATAATCATTATCCTAAAAGAAAAGCCAAAGCTGATTTAGGAAATTGATGTATTATGGATCCTCACCCACTAGAAAAATTTTCGTTGAATTTTTCCGAAATTAAAACAAAGAGGGTTTTTAATTTTGAATAAAATTGTGGGAGTAATTTGTAAATAAATTCCTATTTATAAATTTTAATTCGTTAAATTTACTTACTTTAATATTTCCATTGTTGTAGATTTAATGGCAAACAACACTTTATCACTGCGATCACTCCTTGAGAAGGATAAACTTAATGGCACAAACTTCCTTGACTAGTTTCGTAATTTGAGAATTGTTCTCAAACAGGAAAGGAAGGAATATGTCATTGAGGAACCTGTTCTTGATGAACCAGAAGCTAATGCTTTAAGTGCTAACAAAGACAAATTCAAGAAACATATAGATGATATGTTAGATGTTGGATGTCTAATGCTTGCCCCCATGACTCCTGAGCTTCAAAAGCAATATGAGGACATGGTTGCATATGAGATGATTCAAAATATCAAAGAAATATATGAAGGGCAAGCATGTCAAGAGAGATATAATACCTCTAAATCTCTATTTCAATGCAAAATGGCAGAGGGAACTCTTGTAGGAGCTCATGTAGGAGCTCATGTCATCAAGATGATGGGCTACATCCAAACGTTGGAAAAGCTGGGATTTCCTCTCAATGATGAATTGGCTACCAATGTTTTCTTGCAATCGTTTCCAGATAGCTTTTGCCAATTTTTCATTAATTTCAACATGAATTAAATTAACAAGACTTTGCCACAGTTAATTGGCATGTTACGAACTGCTGAAAGTAACATGAAAAAGGTTGGACCTAAGCCCATTCTGATGGTCTATAAGGACAAATGAAAGGGAAAGAAAAAGGTAGTGGCAAAGTCTAAGGGCAATGGTAAGTCCAAACCAAAAGGAAAAAATACATTGAAACCCAAAGGGGGAGTTAGCAAGGAAGGAATATGTTTCCATTGAAATAAGACCGGACACTGGAAGAGAAATTGTCCTATTTACCTTGAAGAGGTCAAGGCAAAAGCAAATGGAACATTTGTTTCAGGTATTTATGTTATTGATGTTCATTTGTCAACATCTACTTCTTGGGTATTAGATACCAGTTGTTGTTCTCATATTTGTACTTTTGTACAGGGACTACAAAAGAGAAGGAATCTAGCTAAAGGAGACGTAGACCTACGAGTGGGAAATAGAGCAACAGTTGTTACATTAGCTATAGGGACATATGTTTTATCTTTACCTAGTTTACTTGATTTAAATTTAGAGGATTGCTATTTTGTGCCTAGTTTGACCAAGAACATTATTTCTATTTCTTGTTTGGACAAGATTGGTTTTGAGATTATTATTAAGAATAATTGTTGTTCTTTTTATCTCTATAGTGTTTTTAAGGTTTGGCACAATTGGTTAATGGTCTCTATATTTTGGATCAAGAAAATACCATTTATAACATAAATAATAAGAGATCAAAAACAAATGACTCGAATCAAACTTATCTTTGGCATTGTCGTTTAGGCCATATAAGTGAGAAACGCATAACAAAACTATATAATGATGGATTCTTAGATTCATTTTTTTTGAACAATATGATGTATGTGAATCTTGCTTGCTGGGAAAAATGACTAAAGCTCCTTTTAATAGTAAAGGTGAGCGAGCAAGTGATTTATTGGGGTTAATACATAGTGATGTATATGAACCGATGAATACATAAGCCAAAGGTGGATTCCATTACTTCATTACTTTTATCTTTGCATTGTCGTTTAGGCCATATGAGAAACGCATAACAAAACTATATAATGATGGATTCTTAGATTCATTTTTGTTGAACAATATGATGTATGTGAATCTGCTTGCTGGGAAAAATGACTAAAGCTCCTTTTAATAGTAAAGTGAGCGAGCAAGTGATTTATTGGGGTTAATACATAGTGATGTATATGAACCGATGAATACATAAGCCAAAGGTGGATTCCATTACTTCATTACTTTCACCGATGACTTTAGTTGGTATGGTTATATTTATCTTATGTGCCATAAATTTGAAGACCTTGAAAAGTTTAAGGAAATTAAAAATGAAGTACAAAATCAACTAGGCAAGAGTATTAAGGCACTTCGATCAAATCGAGGTGGAGAATACTTAAGCATAGAGTTTGATGAACTCTTGAAAGAATGTGGGATTGTCTTACAACTTACAACCATAGTGGAATGGATTTTCTGAAAGAATGAATCGAACATTGTTAGACATGGTTCGATTGATGATGAGTCATAATGATCTTTTGACTTTTTTTTGGGGACATGCACTTGAAACAGCCGCTTTCACGCCAAATCATGTTCCATTTAAATTGGTTCAAAAGACACCATATGAGATATGGACTAGGAAGCGTTCTAGTTTGTCTTTTATAAAGATTTAGGGTTGTGAAGCTTATGTAAAACATCAGATGTCTACAAAGCTCAAACCTAAATCTCATAAGTGTATATTTATTGGATATTCTAAAGAAACTAAGGGATACTATTTCTTCAACCTTAATGAGAACAAAGTGTTTGTTGCTCGAACATGAGTTTTTCTCGAAAGAGAATTTCTCTCAAAGAAAGGGAAGGGTAGAAATATTGAACTTGGTGAAGTTCAAGAACAAAATCAATGAACCTGAAGTTGAGCATGTTTCACAAGTTGTTGAGCAACAATTAACATATTTAGAAACACAACCACTGTGCAGATCCACAAAAGAACGCCATGCACCTGAGAGATTTAGATTTCTCATTACTGCACATACAAATGTTCTTCTTATGGATCAAGATGAGCCTAGGACTTATCAAGAGGCAGTGTGTAGCTCAGACTATGAGAAATGGCTTGAAGCCATGGGATCTGAGATGGATTCTATGTCAGTAAACCAAGTATGGAATTTGGTTGAACCACCTGAAGGGGGTCAAACCAATAGGGTGTAAATGGGTTTTCAAGAAGAAAACTGACAAGGATGGTAATGTACAACCATACAAGGGGCGATTAGTCACTAAAGGTTTTTGACAATTTCATGGTGTAGACTATGACGAAACATTCTCCCCTGTAGCTATATTTAAGTCCATCCGGATCTTGCTTGCAATTGTTGCATTCCATGATTATGAAATATGGCAAATGGACGTCAAAACCGCTTTCCTTAATGGAAAACATGAAGAGGATGTGTATATGACACAACCAAAAGGTTTTGTCATTCCAGGAAATGCTGGAGAGGTTTGTAAGCTACAAAGGTCTATTTATGGACTAAAGCAAGCTTCACGAAGATGGAATCTTCATTTCAATGATGCAATCAAAGAGTTTGGTTTTATCATAAATGAAGATAAATCTTGTGTTTATAAGAAGGCTAGTAGGAGCATTGTTTCTTTCCTAATCTTGTATGTAGACGACATACTCATCATAGGAAGTGATATACCTACTTTACAGTCTCTTAAGACTTAGTTAGGTAGTTGTTTTTCTATGAAAGATTTGGGTGAGGCAATGTATATCTTAGGAGTTAAGATCTATAGAGATAGATCAAGACGACTTCTAGGTCTGAGTCAAAGTACATATATAGACAAAGTGCTGAAAAGATTCAGTATAGAAGAATCCAAGAAAGGATTTTTGCCTATGAGACATGGCATTTCTCTTTCGAGGGAAATGTGTCATTCAACTCGACAAGAAAGATAACAGATGAATATTATTCAATATACTTCAGCTATTGGTTCTATCATGTATGCCATGATATGTACTCGACCAGATGTATCGTATGCTTTAAGCAAGATAAGTCGGTATCAAGAAAACCCTGGTAAAAATAACTGGGTTGCTTTTAAAAATATCCTTAAGTACTTAAGAAGAACTAAGGATAAGTTTCTTATCTATGGAGGGGAGGAAGAGCTTAGTGTAAAAGGTTATACTGATGCCAGCTTCCAAACTGACAAGGATGACTCACGATCACAATCGGGTTTTTTGTTTAGTCTTAATGGATGTGCTGTGAGCTGGAAAAGTTTGAAGCAAGACACAGTAGTTGATTCTACAACAGAGGTTGAATACATTATAGACAGTGAAGCAGCAAAAGAGGTTGTTTGGATAAAAAAGTTTATATTGGAATTAGGGGTTGTTCCCGGTATATCAAATGTTGTAGAACTCCGTTGTGACAATAATGAAGCCATTGCACAAGCAAAGGAACCCATATTTCATCAACGATCCAAATATATTCTTAGGCTCTTTTATCTCATTCGACAGATCATAGATCGAAGATATGTGGAAATATGTAGAATACACATGGATGACAACATTGTTGATCCCCTTGACGAAGCCTCTTACACAACAGAGGCATGATCGTCACACTAAGTCACTCGGTATTAGATATGTGAGTTATTGGTCTTGTGCTAGTGGGAGATTATTAGAGTATGCCCAAAGACCAATCATATGATGGTTGTCATAATACATTTCTTATGGGCATTGCCAATATATTATGTCTGTGTTTAACATAAACCGAAAGATAATAAATTCCATATAATAACATTATTAAAAGATCCATAGTCAAGTATTTTATGGGAATGGACAAGAATAATATGATTAAGATGTTATTGATTGATGACAAGGAGTTGTCATTGACATAGAGATGTAAGAATTGATACATGATTATATTGATAGAGAACAATATATTAGGATTAACCCGTCATGAGCATATGTATTGGATTCTTATGTAATGGTTATAACATTGCTCATGGTGATGACTATATGTATGATCCTCAGAATTGAGATCAATATCATCCCAACATATATTGTTTTAGGTTTTGATACAGCTAAACATGCTCCGTAACTGGTTGCACTATAAAGACTGTTATTGAATATATCTCGATATATGTAGTGGGGTGTATATGGTTAGGATAGGATTTGTCCTTCCTATATAATAGGAAATATATCACAGCCCACTTGATTGAGTGAGACTAGAAATGCATGGCCATGCTCGAATAAGTTGATATGTGATATCACAACTTATTTGTTAATTATAGTCTACTCTAGATATTAAGAAATAATAGGGCTATACAATTGTGACTATTCTAAGACCTGTGCCTATTCTAGATATAAAGGACAAAAGGATGTAATACATAAAAGAGTTAATCATGAAGATGATATGTCGAATCATAATTTCTTGTAACTTAGGTAACAATGATATATTGATAGATGTCACTCATTGTATGTAATATTAGAATTGTTCTAATAATTACTAGTAACGTTACACGAACCTACAGGGTCACACCCTAGGATTGAAATGAGAAAAGATGTACAATTTGTTGTATGTTACTAAAATATATCTGTAGTTAAGATATGTATATTTGATATACATATGATTTTAATTATCCCGAATATAGTAAGTAACCATTAAAAGAATGTAATTTAGATTACAACTCTTTTAATTGATATATATAATTCAAAATAATTAAATAAGTTTTTAAATAAATATTAAAGATTGTAATTTATATTATAAGTCTTTAATGTATATTTAATTTGAAATAAATAAATCATATTTTATTTATTAATTCAAAATAACTTTAAAAACCCTAAGATGTTAGGGTAATTGATATATTTAAAAGGAGGCAAGGTCTAGCAACCATTTTTCACTTCAGCCATTTTCACAAAACATATTTTGGGAAAAAGAAAACTTTGCTCTCAATCGGGTGAATTAAGTAGAGGCTAGGACGTGTTTTCATCGATGTTTTCGATTCGAACAATTTCATGATCACCACTTCTCGTTGATATCCCTGTTATTTTTCAAGGAACCCGCTTTAAGTATTTGCATCCCTTCCTCCCGATTTCGGTTTTACGTACTTGGATCGCTGGTGAGACCGTCGAGTTTTGTTTTCGTTGCATCATAGGGTGCGCCGACGGTCCCAACACCATATGCATTATTCTTTTATTTAATCATTTTAGAGCAGTTCATACTCTAAAACCCATTCACAAACAATAAATGTACTCACCTGGCTTGCCTTGCTTTGATATCCAAAACGCACAAACTGATTACTCCGGAACTTGGCTTTTGCCTTTTTCTTTACTAGACTCAGGAGCTTGATTTCGATCTATTCCATATCCATTAAATACATATATAATATCAATTGTTAGAATATTTCCTAACAATTTTACTTAAACATTACTTAAAAATATCTATTATTAACTTTTCTACAACAATCTCAGTTTATTATATAATTTCTGGCTCCTCAGTATCGATACCCCTACTATGGTATCGATACTACCATACTATGGTACCGATACCCTATTATGGTATTAATACCATTTTTCTATTCTGTTTTGAATGGTACCGATACCTTCCCTTCGGTATCAATACTCCCCCTTCAGTATCAATACTGATTGAATCAATATTGATACTACTCAGCTTAATCATCCCATTTTAGCCTATAGTATCGGTATTGTTCTATCAGTATCGATATTCATGCCCAGATTTTCTAGTTTTTATCCCGAGTATAACACAAATGAAGTTAAAGTTCATTATTCTAACCTCCCACAATACTACCAATCTCTCTTCTTTACTTAACCATATTTACTTTTCTTTATTTAGTTACTTAAAACATCTAGTATCCCTCAACCTCATTTGATTCTAAGAATCACACCAAAATTTCTAACATGTTTTTAAGCTCACCCAATGCTTCTATCGTTCATTTACCTCTTTAGCGAGTTAAATCTACCAATAAACATCAATAAACACTCATATATTAACATATCATTTCAAAATCCATTTTCTGAAATCCCCAATATTTCCCCTTATCTCATCATTTTAATCCCATCTAATCCTTCCTTGAGCATATATATCATTTAATGTTACCAAAGTACACATAATTTAAAGGAAACACCAGCCAATGGAAGTTTACCTTATGCTAGAGATGAGAGCAACCCAATGTGAAGAAGAAGAAGAAGAAGAGTAGGAAAATGTTTTACATTTCCTCTTTCTTCCTATTTAAAATTTCTAATCTATTTTTAAATTAATTATCTCTCTTAAAAGACCAAAGTGCCCTCTTAACTTGTTTATTGCTACAAATTAGTGTAAACACTATTCAAATCATTTTTCTCATCTTTTACCACTTATTCAATTAAATCTTAAATTTTCAAATCTTTCAACATAGTAATCTATTTTTAAATTAATTATCTCTCTTAAAAGACCAAAGTGCCCTCTTAACTTGTTTATTGCTACAAATTAGTGTAAACACTATTCCAAATCATTTTTCTCATCTTTTACCACTTATTCAATTAAATCTTAAATTTTCAAATCTTTTCAACATAGTCCCTGATCTGATATTTGGGATATTATAAAACAATTTAGTTGCACTCACCTTTTCCTCATGTAAGTCTAAAATGAATACTCTTTTTTCCGTTCAATTTTAAATAATTTTGATTCCTTCGCTACAGTTAAATCCAAATCTACACATAAATATATCCCATATCAATACCAATTTCCATTCTCGTAACCAAATCAACATTTACAAAGTCAAAACAAACTCTCTTTAAAAATTCATGCACATTAGTATCGGTACAACTCCTACAGTACCGATATTTCTCTTCTATGGTAGCGATATTCACTTCGGTATCGATACCATTTTGGCATTCTGGAATTTCATATTTAGGTGGTGTTTTTTTTCACTGTGCAAGCTCTTCAAACCACTTATGTCTACATCGCGCAGATCACGCGTAGACATTAGGCTTCGCAGACTGTTTGTTTTTTAGAAGACAGAAGCTCTTTAAACGTCTACGCGAGCTCTTCTTGGTGCAGACTTGGTTTTATGTCTTCAAAGGTATTCAAACCTATTCAATAACAATTATAAAATATAGTTATTTATTAAAATAATTTTAAATAATTTAATAAGGTTATTTATTTTAAAATAGTTTATTTTAAAATAAATTATTATAAAATATGGATTGATTTATTTTAAAATAATTTATTAGTATGGATTGATTTATTTTAAAATATGGATTGATTTATTTTAAATAATTTATTAGTATGGATTGATTTATTTTAAAATATGGATTGATTTATTTTAAATAATTTATTAGTATGGATTGATTTATTTTAAAATATGGATTGATTTATTATTGTAGTTGTATGGATTGATTTATTTTAAATAATTTATTAGTATGGATTGATTTATTTTAAAATATGGATTGAATTATTTTAAATAATTTATTAGTATGGATTGATTTATTTTAAATAATTTATTTATTTGTATGGATTGATTTATTTTAAAATATGGATTGATTTATTTTAAATAATTTATTAGTATGGATTGATTTATTTTAAAATATGGATTGATTTATTATTGTAGTTGTATGATTGATTTATTTTAATATTATTAGTATGAATTGATTATTTTAAAATATGGATGATTTATTTTAAATATTTATTATTGTAGTTGTATGGATTATTTAAATTTCAGTATTGTAAAACTAAAATATTTAAATCTCAGTATTGCAAAACTCTTTTAAGTTTAAAAATCATTTATTATATTTCAGTTCATTTTAGCATTCTACAGACGTTAAAAAACAAACAGTCTTCTTCTTGCAGACTGCAGACTTTTGGTCCACCTCTTCTGCTGCAGATGCTTGCAGATGTGGTCCGCAGACTGCAGACCTTTTACCTCTGCAAAAACAAACACCACCTTACTAATAGTATCGATACTCAACTCTTGGTATCGATACCCCACTTCAGTATCGATACTAATTTAATCAATATCGATATTATTCATCAAATTCCACATATTCTTTTTATTTAACACTATAGTATCGGTACTGTTCTTCCAGTATCGATACCCTTGCCCAAATTTCATCTTTTTTTCTTCAAATTATAACCGAAATTCACCTAAATCCCTTACTCTTAACTCTATTCAACTCCTCAAACTAATTAATACTCATAATAGTCAATTTATATCCACTAATCCTCTTAAAACATCTAAATTTCTCAATAGAATTCTTTAAAGTGAGAATCATATCATTTAATCAAACATGTTCTAAATCATTTCTGACACTTCAAATCTCTTAGCTAGGACTTTGACAAGTTAATTCTACCATTAGAATCCATTTATAAGCCAAATTTCAACCTTCTCATTTCAAAACCCATTTTACTAATTCCCTAATAATTCCTTAGAAACTTAGTTTTTCTTCATCTTCAAACTTCCTTAATCTTATATACCTCTTAAAGCTTTAAAACAAACCCATAAATTTAAGAAATCACCAACTTAAAGTAACTCACCCTTAAACAATGGAGTCACGAGCCAAAAGAAGAGGAAGAAGAGAAATAAGTTAAGTCTACATATACTTCTTTTCTCCCTTTTCAATACTTAAAATATCTTTAAAATTGAATTTTAAATCCATATGCTGACTAAAGCCCTTTTTGCCCTTCCTCTCTTCCTTCTTTCCTCATAAGTCATGAACACAAATTTACAAAATTAGTCTTTGAACTTATCACATATTCCAATTAAACTACTAAATTTTAATTTCTTACATTTTTAGTCATTGACCTCGATGTTTGGGTATTACAAATCTCCCCTTTAATAAATAAGAAAACTGTTATTTCATGTCCTCTTAACATTTTCATGTTGCCTCTTCTAATTTATGATTTCTCCAAAGAACTTTAACCATTGGGATTGTCATATTCCTAAGTTGTTTTTCGGATGCCACTTCAAGGTTATGCTGGATCACCTAAACCTTTTCTTCTACTTCTTTAATCATGTCAGGACCATGAACTTCTCAATCATTTAATTCATACCAATTAAGTGGCGTTCTACAATTCCTTCCATACAATGCTTCATACGGTGCCATTTTAATGCTTGATTGATAACTGTTATTATATACAAATTCCGCAAGCGATAGATATTTTTCCCACGATCCATGAAAATCAATCACATGCTCTTAACATATCTTCCAGCACCTAAATCATCCGTTCTGATTGACCATCGGTTTGAGGGTGAAAAACAGTACTAAATTTCAATTGAGTACCCAATGCTCCATGTAAAGACTTCCAAAATCTTGAAGTAAATCTTAAATCTCTATAAGATACTATTAAAACTAGTACTCTATACAATCGAACTATCTACTTGAGATATAATTCTGATTCGAACATGAATGAAGTGAGCTATTCTAGTCAATCTATCCACCACAACTCAAATTGAATCCTTTTAGTTAGGTGTCAAAGGTAATCAAATTATGAAATCTATCGTAACTCTTTCCCATTTCAATTGAGGAATAGAGATCAGTTGCAATAGTCTAGAAGGCACTTGATGCTCAGCTTTCACTTGTTGACAAGTAAGACACTTTGACACAAACTCTATAATGGCTCTTTTTATGCATGGCCACCAAAAACACTCTTTTAGATCTTGATACATATTGTTCCCTCCTGGATGGATAGCTAGTGAACTACAATGTGCTTCAGATAGTATATCTCTTTTCAACTCTTCATCATTGGGAACACAAACTCTGTCTATGTAGTATAAACAACCATTTGACTTGACTTCAAAATCCTTGTTATCACATTTATCTATTTATTTAAACCAGGCTAAACACTTATCATCCCTCTTTTGTAAATCCTGAATCTGTTCTAATAATAATAGACTTAACTTTATTTCGACCATCAGAGAACCATTGTCTTTCAACACAAGTTGGGCATTTAATGCATATAAAGCGGCAAAAGTCTTCCGACTAAGAGCACCAGCTACTACATTTGTAATACCCCAAATAACAGGTTAGAGACTATATTAAAAAGTTTTGAAATTTGGAGATTTATTTGAATAAATGGTAAAAGATAAGAAAATTATTTTTAATAGTGTTTTGGATTAAATTGTAGCAATAGATGAATAAAGAGGGCATTTTGGTACTTTAACGGAAATTAAATTTTAAATTAATTTTCTTTAATAAGGTATTAAAAGTAAGGTAAAGGGGAAATGAAGATAGCCAAAAAGCTATTTATTTTTTCTTCTTCTTCCCGTGGAACAAGCTCACCCCCATAGCAAATGTGAGATTTTTATTTGGATAGTTTTTCCTCTCGTTTTTTGTTGGTTTTGAATCATTGAGTATATTAGAGGTTCAAGGAAGTGTTAAATAAGATTAAAACATAGAGAGAGATGAAATATTTGAGATTTAAAGAAATGGGTTTTTAAATGATATGTTAAGATGTGAGTTTCTATGGATGTTTACTGGTATATTTGACTTGTCTATGAAGTAAATGAGAGATTAGAATCATTGGATAGGATTAAGAACACATTAGGAAAAGTGGTGTGAATCTTAGAATTGAATGTTCTTGGATGATGTTAGATGTTTTAAGAAACATAATGAAAGAAAATTAGTTTGGAAGATTAAAGAAGAATTTAATAGGATTGTAGGGTGTGAATATGACAAAATTTGACCCGATTTGGGTGATATTAAATTGAAAACTAGAAATTCTTGGTACGGGTATTAGTACTGATAGAACAGTGCCGATACTATAGGTAACAATTTGATGAATCTGTTACGTAGTATCGATACCGATTCAATATGTATCGATAAGGTATCGATACCATTTCAAAACATAATGCAAAAATGGTATCGATACCCTAGCATAGTATCGGTACCATATTATAGTAGTATCGATACTATGTAGCCAGAAATATTAAAAATAGGCTGATATTGTTATAAAATTTTAATGATATATCCTTGTGAGTATTGTTTAAGTATAATGGTTAAGAAATATACTAACATTGGGTATGGTACATGTTTTAATGGATGTTTGAGTAGATCGAAACCAAGCTCCCGAGACAAGCAAAACTAAGGGCAAGGGCAAAGTATCAGAGTAATCAACTTTACATTTTTTTATACATAGTGAGACAATCCAGGTGAGTGTATTTATTATGTACATATATATTACTGTAGTCATAGAAATATGAGTGATTTATTTATGTATGGTGATTACCAAATGGAACTAAGTGTGCAAAAAGTTGAGGAATTCATACAAGTGTATGAATTTCCGTTTGTGCACTTTGTGTGCAAAACTGAGAAATTTATACTAAGTGTATGAATTTCCGTATGCGCACTTTGTATGTAAAACTGAGAAATTCATACTAAGTGTATGAATTTCTGTATGGGCACTTTGTGTGCAAAAATAAGAAATTCATACTAAGTGTATGAATTTTCGTATGGGCACTATATGTGCGAACTAGGATATTCATACTAAGTGAATGAATTTCCTTAGGGGAGATATTTTTGCAATTATCAGAAGTTCATAATAAGAAGGTGAATTTTCGTATTATAGTGGGTGAGCAATCCATGTAAATTATAGTAAGATTATGGGATTATTGCATTGGCACTATAGTTATAAACTATAGAGTGTATAATGATTTGAAAGAGTTAATTGATATTGTAAATAATTATTATAATAGAAACTGTTCTAAAATAAAAGATAAGTGGCCTAACTGTGCCATTGACAGAAATGTGTCAATTATACCAGTTAGATGAAAGGCTAAGTGCCTTTGAGGCCTAATTGTGCATTTGACAGAATGTGTTAATTATGCCAGTTAGATGAAAGGCTAAGTGCCTTTGAGGCCTAACTGTGCATTTGACAGAAAGGTGTCAATTATTCCAGTTAGATGAAAGGCTAAGTGCCTTTGAGGCCTAGTTGTGCATTTGGCTGAAAGGTGTCAATTATGTTAGTTAGATGAACGGTTAAAAACTGTTGAGTAAAAGATAAATGTGCAATTGGCAGAAATGTGTTAATCATGCCAATTAGATGAACGGTTAAAGATCGTTGAGTAAAAGATAAATGGTCTAGTTGTGCAATTGGCAGAAAGGTGTCAATCATGCATGTTACATGAACGGTTAAAGACCGTTGAGTGAAAGATAGATGGCCTAGCTGTGTAATTGGCAGAAAGATTCCAATCATGCCAATTAGATGAACGATTAAAGACCATTGAGTAAACGATAAATGGCCTAGTTGTTCAATTGGTAAAAATGTGTCAATTATGCTAGTTAGATGAACGGTTAAAGACAGTTGAGTAAAAGATAAATGGCCTAGCTGTGCAATTGGCATAAAGGTGTCAATTATGCCAATTAGATGAATGGTTAAGGATCGTTGAGTAAAAGATAAATGGCCTAGTTATACATTTGACAGAAAAGTGTCAATCATGCAAGTTAGATGAAATGTTAAATGCCTTTGGGTAAAAGACTAAAGGAATTATAATGTATTTGGATATAAACGGTGCATAAGTGGTATGAAAGGATATCATATAGATATAAAATGTACAACAATACATAATTGGTATGAATAGATGTGATAAAGGAAAAAAGTAAACAATACATAATGTGTATGAAAGGATTCCCAAATGTAAATAAAAAAATGGTTTGTTAACGGTAGTTAAGGTACCGCCCATAATGATTATAAAAATTACATGATCAATTGGCACTTTAGTGTAATACATGTATAGGACGTTCTAATTTAGCATACACCGCGCAAATAAAGAATAATTGGGGAAAATATATAGAATGATAGATAGGCTTGGCCTACTAAGAATAATTTAGATGACTTATTGAAAGAATTATGGTGTAACTGAGAAGGGCTTATCTGGTCCTTATGGATTTTGGAAATTTTAAATCGTTATTCAGTATTCATCAGATTTTTATATATAAAGTTTGATATCTTTGCAATATTATGTCTCACTAAGTAAATACTTACTGTTTGTTGATTTAACGCGTAGGTAAAGGCAAAAGTTAGTTGCGTAAGAAGTGCAGTAGTAGCAGGAGCGATCATCAATTATGGTTGACCCATCAGTAACGTTAGGATAATCTTATTCCATTTGAAAACTTAGTTGGCATGTAATGAAACTAAACTAAATATTTTTGTAATGTATTTAAAATGATAGTTTTATTACTTTTCTTATATGAATATCATACTTTGAGCTTGTTAAAAATTGAAACAAAATTTTACTATTTTTCAAATGACAAAATATTTTAAAAGTGATCTGTCATCCGTATCTTATGTACGGAAAGGTATACGGGAGAAGAGTGTTACATTTATTGGTATCAGAGCTACAAGTTTAGCCGATTCTTGGCCAAAACTGAGTTCAATTGAAGTGAGAAAAGGAAATTACATTCCATTAAGATTGTCAAGGTTACTGATATGGCATCATTAGAGTGTAATTGATGACACTCCTTACTAACTGTAATGTTGTTACTATGTATTTTCTAATATATGTCAGAATCATTGAACTTGCGTAGAGCAAGGGAACAAGAGATGATGAAAAAACTGGTAGCGAAAGTTATGAAGCTAATAGTGAGAAATCAGTTCCATCTGAAAATGCTAGTGCGCCTGCACATCAAGGGATGTCGATACCAGAGTATTGAGCTTTTATGAAAGCTCTCAATTCTATGTTGACCCGTTTTCAACCTCATCCGCCTTCCCCTACTCCTCCAATACCGATAATGTTGATCCCAAAAGAGCTAAAGGGCTTGGGAGCTCCAGAGTTTCGAGGAGAAAAGGGCGAAGTTCCTATGGAGGCTGACTTATGGTTAAATGATGTTATAATAATGCTAAAAAATCTTTACTGTACGAATCAGGAAAAGTTGGGTGGAGTTGTATCTTTACTTAGAGGATCAGCTAGAGTATGGTGGTCAAATACTACGATGTATGCACCACCGGAGCAAGTAACCTGGTAATTCTTCCTAGAAGAATTTACGAACAAGTATTTGGGTGAACACTTCAAACGGGAAATGCTGTTAAAGTTTCTAAATTTGAAACAAGGTGATCGAGCAGTACATGAGTACGAGACTGAGTATAATAAGTTGAGCCATTTTGTTATTGAGGTGGTTCCAAATGATAAGGCCCGACGCGATTGGTTTATTGAGGGGTTGAGGCAAAAATTAAAAGAAATTATGTTGGCTTTGAGTTTCCCTACTTGAAAGAAGTTATTAACCAAATCAAAGCTATCGAGTGAGCTCAAAAGAAGATATTAGCAGCGAAACATAGTTTATAGATGGGGAAAAGGGTTGGAACGCCTTCAACTTCCCATTATGTTAAGAGAGGCAAGGGATCAAGTTCGAGAGTTTGAGATATACAGACAAATAGGGTTATGTTGCAATTTCACAGAAAATAAATAGTCCCAGTCGGTTGCTACTAGCTCGGGTAGAGCAGTTGGAGAAAGAATTGTATGTCAGATATGTGGAAGAGTGTATCGGGGAGTGCAGACTTCTTAGTGGAGCTTACTTCCAATGAGACGAGACTGGTTACTTTGCCCGAAATTGTCCAAGGAAATTTGGGACAATTCTGTGCAATCTGAAAAATCTGTGGCAACCTCTAATAGAAATATAGGAAGGGTAAGATCAATGGGATGAGATGAATCCTTGAAGCGACAAGAGACTCGGGGAGTCACTAGAATCTATAATATTACGACCAATAAGGATCGAGATGACACAGAAATTTTAACAAGTACTTTTCATCTTTTGATGAGCCTATGTTTGTATTTAACCTTTGATCTATGAACTCATACATTAGTACAAGGTTGGCTAGAGCTAGAGGAATTCATGTATAACCAATCTTGAGTAAAATGATAGTCATAAACCTTAATGGGTCATGGTACAAGTGTGAGTGGAAAGGAAGTGAACAATTAAAAAAAATCCTGAGGCCTATATTATTGGGGAATCTGATGGAATTACCAATTGATGAGTTAATATCATTTCTTAAAGTGATATTGATAATGATTGTGAAGAGAATGATGTCTGTATGATAGATACTCAAATAAGAAAAATATGATTGTTTGATAATTTCACAAAATTGGGAAATTAGAGATGTCTTTTTAGATCAATAGCTTGATTACCTCCGGATCGAGAGGTGGAAATCAAGGTTGTTGGTTACTAAAGAATTGAACATGTTTTTATGATTAAGTATCAAATGAATCAAAAGGATTATCTACGTATGATTTAGAGTCGGCAATAGTTGAGATGCCTTAAAATATTTGATGTCATTATCGATATAGTGAGTGGTACTATAGTGGTGCTAATCAAACGAGCTTTAAATACTTGTGGAATTGAAGAGAGTGAGCATGAGATAGAAAAGATGTACAGAACCTCTAAAGGTGTATGAAGTGATCATTGATTATATTAAAAAGGAAAGAAGAAAAATTTCTGAATAAGAATGTTTTAAGTAGAAAATGAAGAAATTAATGACTTTTGGAGGTTAGGTTCGATAGGTGTTCGTAGTATTGTAGGAGACTTTATATGTCTGACACGCTATTAGAGGGAAAGTTGAACATCAAGTATTTTCTAAATTATTTCAATCAATCTTGATTCATGAATGGAAAATGAGTTATGGGGATATACGGATTCGATTAGAATTGATTTATGAAAAAGAATCAATACATATTTAGATTAGAGAAAGCAAGAAATCACATAACAAAACGATTCCTCTGGGTGAACTATTGTGGTAAACGTACAAAGTTTTTAAATTCGATGACGAATGTTCTTAAGGGGAGAATTGTAATACCCTAAATATCAGGTTAGGGACTATATTGAAAAATTTTGAAATTTGGAGATTTATTTGAATAAATGGTAAAAGATAAGAAAATGATTTGTAGTAGTGTTTTGGATTAAATTGTTGCAATAGATGAATAAAGAGAGGATTTTGGTCCTTTAAAGGGAAATAAATTTTAAATTCATTTTCTTTATTAAGGTATTAAAGTAAGGGAAAGGGGAAATGAAGATAGCCACAAAGCTATTTCTCTTTTCTTATTCTTCTAGTAGAACAAGCTCACCCCCATAACAAAAGTGCATTTTTATTTGGATAGTTGTTCCTCTTGTTTTTGGTTGGTTTTGAATCATTGACTATATTAGAGGTTTAAGGAAGTGTCAAATAAGATTAAAACAAAGAGAGGGATGAAATATTTGAGATTTAAAGAAATGGGTTTTTAAATATATGTTAAGATGTGAGTGTTTATGGATGTTTACTGGTAGATTTGACTTGTCTATGAAGTAAATGAGATATTAGATGCATTGGATAGGATTAAGAAAACATTAGGAAAAGTGGTGTGATTCTTAGAATTGAATGATCTTGGATGATGTTAGATGTTTTAAGAAACAAAATGAAGGAAAATTAGTTTGGATGATTAAATAGGAGTTTAATAGGACTGTAGGGTGTGAACATGATGAAATTTGACCCCATTTGGGTGATATTCGAACTGAAAACTGGAAATTCTGGGTACGGGTATCAGTGCTGATAGAACAGTACCTATACTATAGGAAATAATTTGATGAATCTGCTATCTAGTATCGATACCATTTCAATCGCTATCGATACCGAAGGGGGAGTATCGATACCGAAGGTAAGGTATCGATACCGTTTCAAAACAGAATGCAAAAATGGTATCGATACCATAGTATAGTAGTATCGATACCATGGTAGGGGTATCGATACTATGGAGCCATAAATGTTAAAAATACGCTGATATTGTTATAGAAAGTTAATGATATGTCCTTGTGAGTATTGTTTAAGTATAATGGTTAGGAAATATACTAACATTGGGTATGGTACATGTTTTAATGGATGCTTAAGTAGATCAAAACCAAGCTCCCAAGACAAGCAAAACTATGGGCAAGGGCAAAGTATCAGAGTAATCAGCTTTACGTTTTTTATATATAGCGAGACAATGCAGGTGAGCGCATTTATTATGTACGTATATGTTACTGTAGTCATAGAAATTTGAGTGATTTATTTATGTATGGTGATTACCAAATGGCACTAAGTGTACAAAAAGTTGAGGAATTCATACTAAGAGTATGAATTTTCGTATGGGAACTTTGTGTGCAAAACTGATAAATTCATACTAACTGTATGAATTTCTATATATACACTTTGTGTACAAAACTAAGAAATTCATACTAAGTGTATGAATTTCCATATGAGCACTTTGTGTGCAAAACTGAGAAATTCATACTAAGTGTATGAATTTCCGTATAGGCACTTTGTGTGCAAAACTAAGAAATTCATACTAAGTGTATGAATTTCCATATGGGCACTATGTGTGCAAACTACGAAATTCATACTAATTAAATGAATTTATGTAGGGGAAATATATGTGCAATTATCAGAAGTTCATAATAAAAGGTGAATTGTCGTATTGGTAGTGGGTGAGCAATCCACGTAATTATAGTAAGATTATGGGATTATTGCATTGGCACTATAGTTATAAATCATATAGTGTATAATGATTTGAATGAGTTAAGTGATATTGTAAATAATTATTATAATAGAAAATGTTCTAAAATAAAGATAAGTGGCCTGACTGTGCAATTGGCAGAAATGTGTCAATTATGCCAGTTAGATGAAAGGCTAAGTGTCTTTGAGGCCTAACTGTGCATTTGACAGAAAGGTTTCAATTATGTCAGTTAGATGAAAGGCTAAGTGACTTTGAGGCCTAACTGTGAATTTGACAGAAAAGTGTCAACTATGGCAGTTAGATGAAAGGCTAAGTGCCTTTGAGGCCTAGCTGTGCATTTGGCAGAAAGGTGTCAATTATGCCAGTTAAATGAATGGTTAAAGACCGTTGAGTAAAATATAAATGGCCTAGCTGTGCAATTGGCAGAAATGTGTCAATCATGCTAGTTAGATGAATGGTTGAAGACTGTTGAGTAAAAGATAAATGGTATAGCTATGCAATTTGCTGAAAGTTGTCAATCATGCTAGTTTGATGAACGGTTAAAGACCGTTGAGAAAAAGATAAATGGCCTAGTTGTTCAATTGGTAGAAATGTGTCAATCATTTCAATTAGATGAACCGTTAAAGACCGTTGAGTGAAAGATAAATGGCCTAGCAGTGCAATTGGCAGAAAGTTGTCAATTATGCCAGTTAGATTAATGGTTAAAGACCGTTGAATAAAGATAAATGGATTAGCTGTGCAATTTGTTGAAAGGTGTCAATTATTCCAGTTAGATGAACGGTTAAAGATCGTTGAGAAAAAAATAAATGGCCTAGTTGTACAATTTGCATAAAAGTGTCAATTATGCCAGTTAGATTAACGGTTAAGGATCGTTGAGTAAAAGATAAATATCCTAGCTATATATTTGATAGAAAAGTGTCAATCATGCAAGTTAGATGAAAGGTTAAATGCCTTTGGGTAAAATACTAAAGGAGTTATAATGCATTTTGATATAAACGGTGCATAAGTGGTATGAAAGGATATCATATAGATATAAAACGTACAACAATGCATAATTGGTATGAATGGATGTCATAAAGGAAAAACGTAAACATTACATAATGGGTATGAAAGGGTTTCCAAATGAAAATACAAAAAATGGTGTGTTAACGGTAGTTAAGATGCCGCCCATAATGATTATAAAAGATACATGATCAATTGGCACTTTGGTGTAATACATGTATAGGACGTTCTAACTTAACGTACACTATGCAAATAAAGAATAATTGGGGAAAATATATAAAAGGATAGATAGGCTTGACCTTCTAAGAATAATTTAGATGACTTATTGAAAGAATTATGGTGTAACTAAGAAGGGCTTATCTGGTCCTTATGGATTTTTGAAATTTTAAATCGTTATTCAGTATTCATTAGATATTTATGTATAAAGTTTGATATCTTTGCAATATTATGTCTCACTAAGTAAATACTTATCGTGTTTTGATTTCACGCATACGTACAGGAAAAGATTAGTTGCGTAAAGAGTGCAGCAGTAGCAGCAGCAATCATCAATTAAGGTTGACCCGTTAGTAACGTTAGGACAATCTTGTTCCTTTTGAAAACTTAGTTGGCGTGTAATGGAAGTAAATTAAATATTTTTGTAATGTATTTAAATTGACTGCTTTAGTATTTTGCTTATATGAATACCATACTTTGAGGTTGTTAAAAATTTAAACAAAATTCTACTATTTTTCAAATGACAAAATATTTTTGAAAAGTGATGTGACATCCGTATCACGTGTAAGGAAAGGTATACGGGAGATGGGTGTTACAACATTGGCTTTCCCAGATAATAATCTATGATTGAATCATAATCTTTAAGTAGCTTGATCATCTTCTTTTCCTTAAGTTAAGATCCTTTTAAGTAAACAAATACTTCAAACTTTTGTGATTCGTGAAAATGTAACAACACTCACCATATAAATAGGGGCGCCAACTCTTCAATGCAAAAATTATCAATGCTAATTTAAAATCATGCGTCGGATACTTCTTCTCATGGGCTTAAGTTGTCTTGAAGCATAAGTGACTACTTTTCCATCTTGCATTAATACACATCCCAAACCACTTAGGGAAGCGTCACTATAAATTATAAAATCCTTGCATGATTCTGGTTGCACTAGCACTAGAGCCTCCGTAAGAACTTTCTTTAAAGTTTCGAAACTCTTTTGACATCTATCCGTCCATGAGAAAAGCACATCTTTCTTTAACAGTTTGGTCAAAGGGGAGGAAATCATCGAAAATTCCTTATGAACCTTCGATAATATCCTGCCAAACCTAAGAAACTCCACACTTCAGAAACATTTCTTGTGACTTCCCAATCTAATATAGCTTTTATATTCTGGGGATCTACCCGAATCCCTTCTGCAAAGACCACATGTCCAAGAAATGCCACTTTTGTTCGCCAAAACTCACACTTGGAGAGCTTAGCATAAAGCTTCTTGTCACACAGTGCTTGAAGAATCACACGAATATAGGCATTATGCTCCTCCTTTCTTTGAATACACTAAGATGTCATCAATGAAAACGACCATGAACTGATCGAGGTATGTTGGAAAACTCTATTCCTAAGGTCCATAAATGTTACAGGTGTTTTAGTTAACGAAAATGGCATTACTACAAATTCGTAATGCCCATATCGAGTCCTAAACGCAATTTTTGGAACATCTTTTCTTATATATTTAATTGATGATAACCAGAGCGTAAATTGATTTTTAAAAACACCGCAACACCCTTAAGTTTATCAAATAAATTGTCGATTCTTGGGTAAGGATACTTGTTCTTTATGGTCACCTTGTTGAGCTATCGATAATCAATATAGAGGTGCATCGAACCATCATTCTTCTTTACAAACAATACTGGAGCACCCCAAGGTGACACAATGGGTCTGATAAATCATTTATCCAAAAGCTCTTGTAACTGAATCTTTAACTCTTTCAGTTCCTTTGGGGCCATCCTATAAGGAGCCATCGAAATAGGTGTTGTTCCAGTTATAACTTCAATTTGAAATTCAACCTCCCTATCTGGAGGTAATCCTGGTAATTCCTCTGGAAATACTTATGGGAACTCTCATATAGTTGGAATGTCTTCCAATCTTCTTTCCTTAATTCGAGTATTGATTTCATTTGCAATAAAAGTTGGACATCCTTGAAAAATTAATTTCTTGGCTGACATTACCGATATCACGTTAGCTAATGGATTAAATCTTTCGCTACTTACCATTACTTCAATCCCTCAAGATTTATCAAAATTACTCGCTTCAATCGACAATCGACATTGGCATGATAACAATATAACCAATCTATTCCCAGAATAATCTCAAACTCATCAAAGGGTAATTCCATTAGATAGCAGGGAATTCAATTTCCTGAATCCTTATAGGACACCCTTGACACAACTGATTCACCCGAGCACTATGCCCTAATGGGTTAGTCACTATCACATCATTGCTTATACCTTCTAATGGAATTTTCAATTCTCTCACCAACTTACTATAGATATAAGAATAGGTTGATCATGGGTCAATCAGAACCAAAATAGGTTTATCACAAAACTGAAAAGTACTTGCAATTATCTCTTCGATCTTCACTAGTAGTGATATTGTAGACCCAAACAGTTGAATGTATTTCAAGTTGATTGGTCGACTCGGATTGATTCCTTCCTCGTCCTCTACCTCTCTGAGGTATAGTAGCAGATATTTCATAATGTGTAGATTCTCTAGTCATCAATGGGAAATCTTGGGTAAAATGTATGGTGTCCCCACAACTAAAGCATGCTCCAGAGGCCATTATACAAATTCCACTATGATGCTTGCCACAATGCTTACATTGACTTGCTTTTCCTACTCCTAATTCTACTGATTGAGTCTGCCTAACTCTTCTAGGATTGGATCCTCTACCTAAGGATGCAGTTGACTCAGATCTTGATTGAGGTCAAAAACCTAAACCTCAGCTTTTCTTTGATTGTGATGCCCTTGACGAGGCACCAGCTCTCTTGTTCCGCTGCATCTTTTGCTCCCCAAATCTTTCATTCTGAGCTCTCTCTAATGCTTTATCTCTCTTCACCACCTCTTGTAACGTGGAAATATTCAACACTAACAATAATTCTTTCAATCTAGGGCGTAAACCTTCTACAAACCAATCACTAGAATCATTTTTCATGAAACCAACTCCGATGCAAATCGACTTAACTTATTCAATTCGCACTCGTACTCATAAACAGTGTGATTTCCTTACTTCAAGCTCATAAACTCTTGTTTCATTGACGAACAAGTTGATCCCCAATATACTTGTTCTTGAACTCTTCCAGGAAGAACGACCATTTCACCTGGTCTCTTGTAGCTCTCATCGTCAAATTAGTCCACCATATCCGAGCTTGCCCTCGTAACAACGAGACCGCTCCATCTAACTTCTCCACTTCAGAATAGTGGAGGCCCTCCAACATGATCTCTCCACTTAAAGCTAATAGAGCAATTCAATTTTAAAAGCTAAAAGCAGTATTTGCTTGGCTTTTTGGTTCACCAAATCATAATTTTCACTATAAAAGTTAAAATTATAAATACGTTTAGTATTTTTTAGGCATAATGTCAAAGAAACCCTATAACATCCATCTCACGTATACCTTTCCGTACACAAGATATAGATGTCACATCACTTATAAAATATTTACTCAATTAAAATCCATAATATTTTGTTTCCAAATTTCTTAAAATATAACATTTGTTCTATTTACCACAAAACATTGATTGGAATCTGTTACGAGGTTCTACTTAACTAAAATTCAGAGCATTTTTCGTACTTTAATTACATGCCAACTAAGTTTTTTCAAAATAAATGGATTGTCCTATTGTTACTGACGAGTCAACCTTAATTGATGATAGCTCCTGCTACTGATGCACTACTTACTTGGTTAATCTTTGCCTTTACCTATACGTGAAATCAACACACGTTAAATAGTTACTTAATGAGACATAATATTGTAAAGAAACATTAATGTATACATAAGTATATCATAATTATTTGATTTCGAAATAATTCGCATCATCCATAAGGATTAGATAAGATCCTATTATCTAAACTATATTCCTTTCATACTATCATCATAAACATTTTTATTATGTCCATCATACCTTTCTTTCTGTACATTTTTTCCCAATATTCCTTAGTAAATATTCATTATTTCCATTTATGGCATCCTTTCATGTCTTTAATGCACTGTTATGCTTTTCAATTATGGCATCCTTTCATGCCTTTAATGCACCTTTATGCATTTCATTTATGGCATCATTTCATGCCTTTAATGCACCGTTATGCATTTCATTTATGGAATCAAATATATTGAATACCATAAAATATACATTAAATTAAAACATTCTAATTTGAATCATTGCGAATCTTTTTCATCTCAAATAAATACAATAAATGTACTCACCTGATAATCCTTGCTAACAAAATGTAATGATGTATGGCTACTCAGCAACTTTATCTTTACCCTTGTTCTTGCTAGAATCAGGAGCTTGGTTATGATCTACCCAAGCATGTATCAGTACATTCCCTAACATTTATACTTTAATAATACTAAAAAGTACTATTATTTTAAATTTCTATAATAATTTCAGCCTATATTATAATTCCAGGCTCAATAGTATCGGTACCCCTATCCTAGTATCGATACTACTATACTATGGTACTGATACTCCCTTTCAGTATCGATGCCATTTTGGCATTTTGGAATCCATGGTATCGATACTTTCCTTTTATTATCGTTACCCCATAAGTATCAACACTAATTGCATCAGTATTGACATTGTTCATCATATTTCTACCCATTTAAACCTATAGTATCATAACTATTCTTCCAGTACCGATACTCCTACCCAGTTTTACCATTTTTCAACCCGATTTTTAATTACTTTTCCCTTAAATATCTTATTTTTATCTCCAACAGTACTATTAAACTCTTCTTTACTTAAACCACCTAACTTTCCTTCATTTAGCTTCTTATAACATCTAAAATCTACAAAGAACATCTCAAACTAAGAATCATACCACTTTTTCTAACATGTTTTTAATCATATCCAATGCTTCTAATCTCTATTCACTCATTTGACAAGTCTAATATACTAATAAACCTCAATAAAAACAAATATATCAACATATCATTCAAAAAACCATTTCCCTAAATCTCAAATAAAACTTCCACCTCTAGTTTTAATATTCTCTAAACCTTCCTTAGGCTTACATATCACTTAATGTTACAAGAGCAAACCGAAATCGGAAGGAAGAACTAGCTGAATGAAATTTACCTTTTTTTATGGAGGAGAGCACAACCCACAGGAGGAAGAAGAAGAGGAGTAAGTAACTTAGCTAAATCTTTAACTTTCCCCTTTTTCTTAAATTCCTATTCTTTAAAAATAAGTTTTAATTTCATTTCATTCCAAATGACCAAAATGCCCTTTTAATTATCATTTTCTTACTAATTGGGCTTACTCAAAATATTCCTTATACTTTAACATTTATTAAATTAAACTATAAATATTTTAAAATTTTCAAAAATAGTCACTAACTACCATTTAGGGTATTACAATTCTCCATCCCTTAAGAAAATTCGTCCTCGAATTTAAAAAGTACCTGAAACGAAGAGGTGTGGAAATTACTTCCTCATGTCCTCCTCTATTCCCTAAGTAGCTTCTTCTACCTTATGATTCTGCCAGAGCACGTTAACTAACGAAATACTTTTGTTGCGTAATTCCTTATTTTCCTTAGCTAATATTCGTATTGGTTCCTCCTCATAAGTTAAATCTGATCAGATTTTTATCTCTTTAGGCGTGATGATATGGGATGGATCTGATCTGTACCTTTTAAGCATCGATACGTGGAAAACATTATGGATTTTGTCCATATCTAGAGGCAACGCTAATTGATAAGCTACGAGTCTCAACCCTTTTCAAGGTCTCATAAGGTCCAATGAATCTCAGACTCAACTTTCCTTTTCGTCCAAATCGTAATACCTTCTTCCAAGGTGACACTTTCAGAAACACCTTATCTCCCACTTGAAATTCAATTTCTTTTATTTTCAAATTGGCATAAGACTTTTATCGATCGAAGGTTATCTTTAGATTATCCTCGATAAATTTCACTTTCTCCTCAATTTCTTTAATCAACTCTAGGCCAACTAGGTCTCGGTCTTTTAGTTCAAACCAATTTAATGGTGTTATGCACATTCTCCCATATAAAGCTTCATTCGGGGCCATCCTAGTACTCGATTGGTAAATGTTGTTATACATAAATTCCGCTAAAGGAAAATATTTTTCCCATGATCCTTTAAACTCAATCACACATACCCTTAGCATATCCTCTAGTATCTGAACAGCTCGTTCTGACTGCCCATCTGTATGCGGATGAAAAGCTATGCTGAAGTTCAATCGAGTACCCAATGCCTCATGTAACGACTTCCAGAATCTTGAACTAAACCTTGGGTCTCGATCAGACACTATTGATATAGGCACTCCATGCAGTTTGACTATCTCTTTTATATACAACTCCGCATAAAAATCCATCGAGTAATCTACTCGAATTGGAATAAAATGATTTGTCTTGGTCAATCGATCTATAATTACCCATATGGAGTTCTTTTTACCTGGTGACAAAGGTAGCCCCGAAACAAAATCCATTACAACTCGTTCCCATTTCCTTTCAGGAATGGATATCGGTTGCAACAATCCAGATGACACTTGATATTCATCTTTAACCTGCTGACATGTCAAACATTTTGCCACAAACTCCAATACAACTCTTTTCATATCAGGCCACCAATAACGACTTTTTAAATCCTGATACATCTTATTCCCACCTGGGTGCATCGTTAGATGACTACAATGTGCCTCGATAAACATATCTTTCTTCAATTCCTCATTATCAGGAATGTAAAGTCTTCCCGGTAATATAAACATTTATCAGACCTTATTTTGAAATATATGGTTTCTTCTTTTTCTATTTGTGCCATCCTCGCCAAGCAGTTCTCATTTTGACCTCGCAGCTCTTTTACCAATCCAAAAGCATCGGATTAACTTAAATTCAGCAAACAAGGCACTGTCTTTCTTTAAAGACTTATACGCATCCAAAGCACGTAGAGCGGTAAAAGTCTTTCGGCTAAATGCATCCGCTACCACATTCGTCTTTCCGGGATGATAGTCGATAATTAAATCATAATCCTTTAAAATCTTGATCCATCTTCTTTTTCTTAAGTTCAGTTCTTTCTGAGTCAACAGATAATTTAGATGTTGTGATCTGTATAAATATGGCACTGCTCACCATACAGATAATGACGACAGATTTTCAAGGCAAACACAACTCCTGTCAATTCCAAATCGCGTGTCGGGTAATTTTTCTCGTGATTCTTCAACTTTCTTGAGGCATAAGCAAAATTCACACTTAGATAATTTGGCATACAACTTCTTCTCATGAAGTGTTCGAAAAACCACTAGAAGATGAGCATTATGTTCTTCTCTTGACTTGGAATACACCAAAATATCGTCTATAAATACCACCACGAATTAATCCAAATAAGGTTGGAATATTCAGTTAATCAAGTCCATAAATATTGTAGGAGCATTAGTCAATCCAAATGGTATCACTTCAAATTCATAGTGCCTATACCGAGTCCAAAAAATTATCTTTGAAATATTATCCTCTTTGATATTTAATTGATGGTACCCTGACCATAGATTATCTTAGAAAACACCATTTCTCCTTTTAGTTGATCGAACAGATCACCAATACTCAGAAGAAAATACTTGTTCTTTATTATTACTTTATTTAACTAGTGGTAATCGATGCATAATCGTATAGACCCATCCTTCTTTTTCACAAACAGCACAGGTGCTCCCCAAGAGAAACATTGGGTCTTACAAATACCTTATCGAGTAACTCTTGCATTTGGGTTTTTAATTCTCTCAATTAAGTCGGAGCCATCTGATATGGAGCCATAGAAATAGGTTTGGTGCCCGGGTACACCTCAATTCTAAATTATACTTCACGATCTGGAGGTAATCCTAGTAACTCCTCGGGAAAAACATCCAGAAATTCCATAACCGTGGGGATATCATTAACTCTAACTTCTGATATTCGAGTGTCTATCACATTGGCTAGAAAAGCTATACATCCTTTTGACATCATTTTCCTTGCAGTCATGGTTGATATCACATTTGATAGTGATTTTGCTTTTTGCCAATCACTATAATTTCTAAACCTTCTGCATCTTTTAGAAACAATCGTTTCTTGCGACAATCGACCCATCCATAATGTGGAGACAACCAATCCATTCCCTAAATAATTTCAAATTCATCGAAAGGAAACTCCA
The DNA here is from genome assembly GCF_006381635.1 of Hibiscus syriacus. NCBI lineage: Eukaryota > Viridiplantae > Streptophyta > Magnoliopsida > Malvales > Malvaceae > Hibiscus > Hibiscus syriacus. The sequence goes on along the minus strand of NW_024062603.1, from coordinate 1,594,004 downwards.
TCAAGTTTTCCAGGAACACAATCCCTTGAATCTTTAAAAGGCATTTTCTAGATACCCGAGTTAATCTCGCACTCTGACCCATAGGGTTTACCACTATCATTTCAATAACAATTGGTTCTAAAAGAATTCCTCTAGCTCTAACCAACTTTGTACTAACGTATGAGTGTGTAGAACCTGGGTCAACTGAGACAAATACAAGCTCATCAAAAAGATGGAAAGTATCTGTTATGATTTTGAGGTCATCCCGATCCTCATTGGTTTTAATGTTGTAAATTCTAGTGACTCCCCGAGTCTCTTGTCTCTGCATTGAATCATATTATCCTCTGGATCTACCCCTTCAGCTACTTCTATTTGAGGTTGCCACTGATCTTTCAGATTGAGCCGAATTGTCCCCAAATTTCTTAGGATAATTTCGGGCAAAATGACCTATCTCGCCACATTGGAAACAAGCTCCACTGAGAAACATACTCCACAGTGCAATTTACCACATGTTTGTCATGGAGTCCTTTCCCCCAATACTCTACCGAGCTAACAGAAAAAGACTGGGATTGTTTATTTTTCTGTGAAGCTGTCGCAGAAATATCTCTATCAGTGTATCTGAAACTCGAGCCCTTGCCTCTTTTAACATGATAGGGAGTTGAAGGTATTCTCACTATTTTTCCCATCTGAAAACTCTGTTCTGCAACTAAAGTCTCTTATTGAGCTCTTTCAATAGGCTTGGCTCGGTTTATGACTTCTTGCAAACTTGGCAAGTTCAAAGCCAATATCATCTCTTTTAACTTTGGCCTCAAACCCACTATAAACCAATCACGCCGTGCTTTATCATTTGGAACCACTTCAGTAGAAAAGCAATTCAACTTGTTGTACTTATCCTCGAACTCATGTACGAATCAATCACCTTGCTTCAAATTAAGAAACTTTAACAGCATTACTCGTCTCAACTGTTCACCCACATACTTGTTCTTGAATTCTTCTAGGAAGAATTGGCAGGTCACTTGCTCCGGTGGTCCATACATCATAGTATTTGACCACCATACTCGAGTTGATCCTCTAAGTAAAGATCAACTCCTCCATACTTTTCCATATCCGAGAATTGAAGACTTTCGAGCATTATTTTAACATCATTTAGCCATAAGTCGGCCTCCATAGGACCTTCACCCTCTTCTCCTCAGAGCTCTAGAGTTCCTAAGCTATTCAGCTATTTTGGAATCAACATCCTTGGTGCTGGAGGAGCAGAGAGGTTGAAATCGAGTCAGTATGGAATCAAGAGCTTGCATAAAAGTTCCAAACTCAGGCACTGGAATCCCCTGTTGTGCAGACACACTAACATTTTCAGATGGGATCGACTATTCAATATTATCCTCGTAACTTTCGCTATTTGTTCCTTGTCTCATATCATGTTCCCCCGCTCTTCCAGAGTTAGAAGATTCCAATATCTAGTGATACATACATAATAATAACACTTCAATTAGTAAGGAGTGTCATCAATTATACTCTAATGACATCATATCAGTAACATTGACAATCTTAATGGCATGTAATCCTTTTTCTATTTTCAAATAAAACCAATTTTTGCCGAGAATTGGCTAAACCTGTAGCTCTGATACCAATAAATGTAACATCCATCTCCTATATACCTTTCCGTACACAGGATACAACATGTCACATCACTTTTAAAATATTTACTCAATTGAAAACCCGTAAAATTTTATTTCCAAATTTCTTAAAATATAACATTTATTCTATTTACCATAAAACATTGATTGGAATATGTTACGAGGTTCTACGTTCTACTTAAATACAATTCAGAACATTTTTCGTACTTTAATTACATGTCAACTAAGTTTTTTCAAAATAAACTGATTGTCCTATTGTTACTGATGAGTCAACCTTAATTGATGATAGCTGATGCTATTGCTGCACTCCTTACTTGGTTAATCTCTGCCTTTACCTATGCGTGAAATCAACACACGTTAAATAGTTACTTAGTGAGACATAATATTGTAAAGAAACATTAATGTATACATAAGTATATCATGATTATTTGATTTCGAAATAATTCACTTCATCCATAAGGATTATATAAGATCCTATTATCGAAACCATATTCCTTTCACACTAACATCATAAACATTTTCATTATATCCATCATTCCTTTGTTTCTGTACATTTTCCCATTATTCTTTAGTAAATATTCATTATTTCCATTTATGGCATCCTTTCATGCCTTCAATGCACTGTTATGCATTTCAATTATGGCATCCTTTCATGCCTTTAATGCACCGTTATGCATTTCATTTATGGCGTCCTTTCATGCCTTTAATGCATCGTTATGCATTTCATTTATGGCATATGCCTTTAATGTACCGTTATGCATTTCATTTATGGAATAAAATATATTGAATACCATAAAACATACATTAAATTAAAACATTCTAATTTGAATCATTGTGAATCTTTTTCATCTCAAATAAATACAATAAATGTACTCACCTGATAATCCTTTCTAACAAAATGTAATGATGTCTGGCTACTTAGCAACTTTATCTTTACCCTTGTTCTTGCTAGATTCGGGAGCTTAGTTATGATCTACACAAGCATTCATTAAAGACACATACCATACCAAATGTTAGTATATTCCCTAACATTTATACTTTAATAATACTCAAAAGTACTATTATTTAAATTTCTATAACAATTTCAATCTATCTTATAATTCCATACTCAATAGTGTCGGTACCCCTATCCTAGTATCGATACTACTATACTATGGTACCGATACTCCTTTCAGTATCGATACAATTTTGGCATTATGGAATCCATGGTATCGATACTTTCCTTTTAGTACGATACCCCATAAGCATCGATACTAATTGCATCAATACCGATATTGTTCATCACATTTCTTCCCATTTAAACCTATAGTATCAGTATTTTTCTTCTAGTACCGATACTCCTACCTAGATTTACCATTTTTCAACCCGATTTTTACTAACTTTTCCCTTAAATCTCTTATTTTTATCTCCAACAGTACTATTAAATTCTTCTTTACTTAACTCAACTAATTTTCCTTCATTTAGCTTCTTATAACATCTAAAATCTACAAATAACATCTTAAAGTAAGAATCATACCACTTTTTCTAACATGATTTTAATCATATCCAATGCTTCTAATCTCTTATTCACTCCTTTGACAAGTCAAATATACTAATAAACCTCAATAAAAACAAATATATCAACATATCATTCAAAAGACCATTTCCCTAAATCTCAAATAAAACTTCCACCTCTTAGTTTTAATCTTCTTTAACACTTCCTTAGGCTTACATATCACTTAATGTTACAAGAGCAAACCAGAATCGAAATAAAGAACTAGTTGAATGAAATTTACCTTTTGTTTTGGAGGAGAGCCCTACCCACGGGAGGAAGAAGAAGAGGAGTAAGTAACTTAGCTTAATCTTTAACTTTCCCCCTTTTTCTTAAATCCCTATTCTTTAAAAATAAGTTTTAATTTCATTTCATTCCAAAGGACCAAAATCCCTTTCAATTATCCTTTTCTTTCTAATTGGTCTTACTCAAATCATTCCTTATACTTTAACATTTATTAAATTAAACCCTCAATTTTTTAAAATCTTCCAAAATAGCGACTGACCTATCATTTGGGGTATTACAAACCCTAATATTTGATTAAATAATTATTTTAACCTCTACGTTTTGGAACATTTTGGCTTAATATTTCATTTTATGGTAAAAACCCCGTCTATAAATAAAAATAGTTAGTTAATAAATAATTACGGTTCTAAAATAGAGATCTTCTTATTTGAAAATTAAATATTAAAGGTTAAAATATTAAAAAAACAAAAGTAACTATTCATTCACACATAAGAGGTTTTTGCCTTAAAATATTAGGGACTAAAATATTCCATCAAAAGAATAAAGATCAAAATAACACTCTTATAAATGTTGGGACTAATTTTAGTATTATGTCTTTTTTTAATATAAAAAAATTATGATTTCATAATTTGTACAGGCGGCAAAGATTCACAATACCAAAGGCAATGTTACCAGAACCTTTGTTCATCATAAAATTAAACCTTGAATCTGAAGCAAATATGCATTGCTCAATAGCAACTAGGGGTGATTAATGAGTTGAGCAGCTCGAACTTGATTCGGTCAAAGTTCAATAAAAATTCAACTCAAACTCGAGTTCGACTCGAGACCTTAACGAGTTGAGTCGAACAAAGTTCAACTCGACTCGATAAGTTTACAAGCAGCTCGTTAATTCTTTTATATAATTTTTTAGTAGTTATCTTAAAAAATTATTTCGTACTCTCAAAAATAAGCCTTATTATTTTAATATATTTGTGAATTGTTATTTTATAGTTTAAGCTTTAAAAATACTTTATAAACTCCTTTGATAAATTTTTTGGTTAAATTTATTAATTTATGTTTATATTAAATTTTATATAGTATTAACATATTTTACCTATAATTAAGTAAATAATATAAAAAAATCGGTGAGCTTAACGAACAACAAAACAAGCAATGAGCATCGAGTTTAACGAGTAACAAACTTAATGACAATGAGCTTAACAATGAGCCGAGCAATAAATTTTCTTAACGAGCACGAATAGAACAAAATTTTTATGAGCTTAACGAACAAGTCGAGTCGAGCAACAATTTTTTAACGAGCACGAATAAAACACTGTCCAACTCGCGGTCGACTTGCTCGATAAGCACCCTAATTGCAACATTGACCATAAATCCCAAGGCAGTTGGAGGGATAAAACCAATTAACTGGCACCGCCAAAGTATTAATAATCCAGACTTCACTGCTTCCCACGGTTACACATTCATCAAATCATATCTTATCACAAAACATGCTGGAAAAGTTTAACTGTGTACCCTTCTTTCAATAGAGAAAATTCTCACATAATGTCAAACCTACATAACACCCTATGGCTTTAATTGTAAAGACAAGCCAAATCACTGGTGAAGGATTATAGGGAGATAGGGAATCTAATGACAATCAAGATCAAATTTGAAACATGCATTACAGAAATAAAAACTTTATGTAGCTAATTTGGTTAGGTTATGCTCCTGGAGCAGGCATGAAACAGGGTGTATGAAACCTAACGACTACCGTGCACCGTCTCCGTTTGTTCATCATTATTTCTATGTTGGTCCTCATGCTCAGGAACTTTCCCTAGCCTCTCCTGCAATTATGCAACAGACATTAGGAACCGACGTTATGCAAACAGGTTTGGACGAGGCAGACTACAGTTTGAAAAATAGAAGCATACTAACAAGTTCAAATATTTTGCAAAACAAAGCAAGAACTAAATAGGACCTTGAGAGAAGTATTCTCTGCACGAAGCTGCTCATACTCGCTTTTGAGACGACCTACATCTGATCTAAGTTGGGCATTCTCTTCCTTTAAGGCTTCAGCGCATTGAGCCAGCTCATCACATTCCGCCTGATTCAATAGTAAGGATTAATAAGTAACTCATTTGTGAGCCTAATGGAAGATGAGAGGATATATAATTTCTAAAGGGTACTTGAGTACCTGCTTACGCAACCTTGAGCGCCGAGCAGACTCTCTGTTTGATTGCTTCCTTCTCTGTCTTTTAAGCTCCCTCTCATCCTAAAAATCCATAAAACCAGATATAGTGTCAGTTAAAACTCTAAAAGAAAAAGCAATTGGAAAACATTTTCTTAGAAACACACAAGCAACAGAAGGATGTGGCAGTTCCTTGTAGGTGAAAAACCTTGATCTAAAATCCAGTAAATTAGTTTAAATTTCACATTTCACGGCCAATACACATTACACTACAGTAGAAAGCAAGGAGATCTTGAATTTCACTATGTTCAGAGAGAACCTGTAACCAAAGCCGAGACTGAACACTGTCCCGCGATGCAGTGGTTACAATTCCTCCTGCAGCTGGGGTCGAAGAAACCTTCGTATGCATTCCAGGAACATTAGCTGGCGTCCCCCAGTAGTCCATCCCAATATTTAAGTTAGTTGTCGGACCAGGAACAGCTGTGGCTGCCCCAGTAGTTGATATAGGTGCAATGGCCACTGCTGTATTCACTATTGAATGGCCCGAATCAGGACCTCCATTCTGAGATGCTTCACCTATATAAGAACCATTGAAGACATTCTCAGATCACACATACACAAATGGAAATAATACAATTTAAAAATGTTACGACATTATCACCGTCTAACCTTCTTCAGAATCTTTTCCACCTCCAGACTTCAATTGCGATTCCTAAAAGAGCAGAAAATAACATTTTATTGCATAATGTTGGTCTGAAAAAAAAACTAACAAGGTGATATAGGTGAGTGTCTGAATTTGAATAAAGACGAAATATTCAAAGTTTTCACATTGGAATAAAGAAATAACCCTGGAAAAAGTTCCTTCCAAAACAAATATTTAGAGATTATTCCCTTTCCCATGCAATCAACACTGTTAACTCGATCTATTTAATAAAAAAAAAAGAGTGATTCAAGCCAAGGCTAATAAATTGCAACGTCAGTGTTTGCAGCCACTTCAAAAGCCTAAGTATTCATATTTCATATCCAGACTGTAGAGTAAACTAATAGAGAGAAGGGTAGAAAATCATGAAATCGTGAAGTCCTGTCCTGGAATCCTAACGTTCCGGCAGGTCGTTCACAACCTCCAAGACAGGAAAAATAGATAAGAAAAGCATGTTTAAAATGACAAACTAATAAAGGAGATGGCCAATTCAAAATAATAAGCAAACTTGAAGAGGGAAGAGGCCTTGCACTCACATTCTGGGAGTCTGCATCACTGCCTTCGCTTGTACCTCCACTTCCACTGCTACACATGCATGATAATTATTCCACTGTCAGCCAAATTACCTAGGGTGATAATTTTGGTAGCAAGTACAAAAAAATAATTTATGCTCGGAAGAATTATTGCATTAAAGAATCCAGATACCGACTTCAGAGCACTAACTAAAGGCTCAAATCAAGCACAAAAAAATCTGTCTTCTAAAATCATCTTAAACCGCAAGCCATAATTACTTCTACAAACACATCTCAAAGCTTTCTAACTCTTAATATACGAGAAATAAAGAGAGAAGCACAGGAGATTTACTCCCTCAGGCTCTTCAATAAAGGACTTCATGGACTTCTCAATGAAACTCAATCGCAACTGCTGTGTCTGATGGGCTCTTGTAACTAACAATAACAAAACACAGACTAACAGCCAACCTATGCAATAACTGCAGGACCATTTCTTTTCTGCCATACCTTTTAGAAACTCCGTTAGAGGCCCCTGATGTTTTACCATGATTACTGTTCTTTCCGGTAATCATGTTCAAACTGCCTAAACTCCCTTTTGATCTTTTAATAGGTAACTTTTCCTTCACATCAGAAGGCTTACCATCCATTTCCGTGCTTCCAGGAGTGTTTCCCTAAAAATATCTAGAGTAAGTCCTTTGGATGCTTGGAGATAATGACACATATATCCAAAAAAAAAAAACAAATCATAAGACAAAGTAAGATAAACTGCTTACAGAAGCCTCAGCAATACCATTTGGAGATGGCATAGCAAAAGAACTAAAAGAATAAGATCCCTGTCGAAGATTAGACCATGTCAAAACGATGGCTCCAAGTCTTAAGATATTGTACATAGGGGTGTTCAAAATTCGGTTTTAACCGAATTAACCGACCGAACCGAACTAATTCGGTTAATTCGGTCGGCCACAGAATTAGTTCGGTCGGGGAACGGTTAAGGTTTTTTTGGATATTCGGTTAATGGTTAATTTGGTTCGAAATCGGTTAATTAACCGAATTAACCGAAATAAACTTTTAAATATTAAATATATTTTATATAACATAGGCTCAACCCAAACCATTTAAAACCCAATTAATAATTTAAGATCCAATAACTTTTAAACATAAATCAATATTAATTAATTAAAAAAATTATATAAATTTTTTATTTATAATTATATATTATTTAAATTAATTGTAAACTATTTTTCTGAATTAAAAAATATTAAATATATTACATATAACATATGGGCTCAGCCCAAACCATTTAAAACCCAATTAATAATTTAAGATCCAATAACTTTTAAACCTAAATCAATATTAATTAATTAAAAAATTTATATAAAATTTTTATTTTATAATTATATATTATTTAAATTAATTATAAACTGTTTTTTTAATTATAAAATATTTAATTTTTATATAAATTAGAAAATTTTAAAAACATTCGGTTAATTCGAGAATTAACCGAAATTTATTCGATTCGGTTAATATTTTCGAAAAAAAGTTCGGTTCGGTTAATGGTTAAAGAAAAAAAAAGTTCGGTTAATTCGGTTAATGGTAGTTCGGTCGGTTCGGTTAATTCGGTTAAAGAAAATTAACCGAATTAACATATGAAATGAAAGCTAACAATAGTTCAAAAGAACATACCGGAGGAAGGGATGGATGTGCATATATTCCACCATGAGGATACATTGCAACATAAGGATGTGGTGGGGTACCATAGGGAGGCATGAGATGCTGCAACAAAGAATGATTTACAAGAAATCTTTACTAACCAACAAATGAAATCATTAAATCTGGACAGTTAATCATGCCATCAAATCTTCAAGCGCTAACAAGTAAAAGAGAAAAAATTAACAATCCTAACAATGCATCATCCTAAGATACCCTTGCAAAACTATAAATACCTGAACGCCCCACATATATGGGGGAGCTTGGGGACTTGATGCCAAGAAACCATGTGGAGGAATGGGAGAATAAGCCTGTTAGCAAACAACAATCCACATGTAATGAATTAGTTAACTTAAGAAACTTGAATATAAAGCATTGAAACTACAGACATTTATATAAGATACCTGAAACCCAGACCAGTCTGCATTTACCGTACCCGTATTAGCTGTTGAAGCCGCCTCCTAGGAAACAAGAAAATCTTTAAACAAACAAACTTGTGAAAAAGAACAATCAGAATAGCATAAACCAAAATTTTCAAACAACAATAAAAGAATACATGTGCAGCTGGTGTTGTCTTTGGCTCCTTTTCTTTCGCAGCTTTATCCATCTCGCTGCTTCCCATTACTCTATATCCAGCAACAAGTTTCTGAAAGCACCTCAAACCATTCTACAAATAAAATACATAATTCAATCACGATATGGCAGAATGCAGTCATGCACCTATCCGTCATTATATCACAATACTCATCCAAAAGAACGCAATTTATCTAACCCTATACTACTTTCAGCAAAAGATTACAAGGAATATTAACATGGAATAAAGTGTAGGTTCGCATTCAAAAAAGAAAAGGAAAAGAAAAACCCTTAAGCCCCAATCACAAATTTCCCCCATTCGCATACAAACAATTAAAAGGTTAAAGACAACCATAAAGATAAAGGTCCTAATATCATCTCCTTTTTTTTTCTTCTGCGTTTTCACAGTAAACAAGCATATAACATTAAACAGAAAGACGTACCGTGTATCCAGCAGAAAAAAAACAGAAACAAAAAGCAGTTGATAAATCTGAAGGCAAGCTACTAATGCTGTCGACTAATTCGAAAAATCGATTAACAAACTAAAAAAAAGATAATAAATTACAAATTCGAATTACCACTGAAAGAACAAACCAAATTGCAATGAAGCCCAAGGCTGGTCCACTGAACGGAAGGAAAAAATTGGAAGCTAGGGCACGATTGCGAGACTAAAAAAGTATAATTTGACACATTTCCTTGCTTTGTTCTTTGTCCAGATACGAAGTCGAAGAGATCAGGTGTTTAATTTTAATTGAAAATTGGGAGTTGGAATGGAAAAGGGTGAAAGGTGCACGGAGTAATTGTGGAACTCACCGTACTTGAGCCGATTATCCTTTATATTTCCCTTGACTTTCAACCAGTTACCGTGGGGGTTTTGTAAGTATTGAATTAAATGTTAGAGTTTAATACATAAATTTTGAGATTTGGTAAAATTTCTCAATTTCCATAATGAAAAAAAGTTTGATCTTTTCTAAAGTAAATAAAGTAATTTAGTCTCTGTCATGATAATAAATTGGATTGATTTACTTTTTTTTATTTAACTTATTATATCAATGGAGCAATTTAGTGTCTGAATTATAAAAATTATATGAGAACAAAAAGTATATACAACTTTTTAGAAGTTTAAAACTTATATATAAAAAATTAAAGGGTTAATTACATGATTGATCATTTATGTTTGTATTTTGTCCATTTTTACTCACTGATTTAAAAAAATATTATTTATAAGACGTGCTCACCACAAGTTAACTGTCGTTAACAGTTAATAGATTAGGTGACGTGATAGTTAAATAATTTGGTATAATCATACATTTGATCCCTGTTATTTACATATTCTCTTAATTTACTAATCTTTTATTAAATCAAAATAAATTTATCCTCTAATCGAATGATATCACCTGTAAAAAACAGGGACTGAATAAAGAGAAAATATAAATAAAAAGGAACCAAATATGTGATTATATCAAAATATTTAACTACCACATCACCTAATATGTTAACTGACAACAGTTAACTCATGGTGACCACATCTTAATTAAATAAAAATGAAAGTGATCATATAGTATATTTTTTTGAAATAAGTGAAGAAAAATTGTCAAAATAAAAACATAAGTGATCAATAGTGTAGTTAACCCAAAATTAAACTTCCACGAGTTGGACAAGATATTATTATTATTATTTGAATCACAAACATTTAATTTGAAGTACTCCTACTTAAACTCATGTCATAATTTAAAGTTGAAGTTATTTTTATTACATAGAACTCCAAATCACAAGTATTTTTAAATTTTAAAAATATTTTTTAAAATGTTAGTGTATATATATATATGATTAAAACTATTTATATATTTATTAAGGGAATAATGACAGAAAATTCCTAATACTCGATAAAATAGTCATTTTGATCCTTTTAGAGCTCAGTAACCCATATCGTTTCATTTTGGATCAAAATGACCTTTTTTTGAATGAATATAATTAATTTACTAACGGTCAACACATCATATTAAATAAGTAATGCTACGAATAATGTAACATTCAGTGCAACAATACAATTGTGTCAATTGTCGAACCCCCAAAGATCGGTGTCTAACAATATAGTTGTGATACAACAAAGTATAAAAATATGTGTAGGTGTTGTGATAACCAATGTCGTGACAAGGACAACTGTAAACAATATAGGAAATGGGTGAGATTGCAACAGTCATTAATGAAGCATTGGATTGATGGAACAAGAAATAATGAATGTTAAACAATCACATGCAATTTAATGATGCTACAACTATAAATCAGTGTGTCAAACATTACTCAAGCAAGTTATTATTTTCTCAAAGTATTCACCACAACGTACAAGCAGGTATATATCTCTTTATAGGAATAATGCAACAAGCACCCCTAATGTTTGACAATAGTGTCAATTTGATCTATATTCTTTTTTTTAGAGCATATTATCTTAACGTTTCATTTTGGGTCAAAATACTCCCTCATTGGTTGAAAAACATTAGTCAACTAACGATCAACACTTATAACTGACTCAACAAGAGCATGTGGAGAGAGATGCTCATGTGACATGTCTAAGTCATAGTAGATGATGTGGTAATGCCACATCAAATTTTTTAAGAAAAATAAAAATAAAATAATAATATTTATATTAAAATTATTTTAATCATCACGTGTCACTCTTTAATTAGTGTTGATTTAAATGAAGTATTAAAAATTCTTTTGCATGGAAGGGGAATCAAACTTGGATGGTTTGGAATGGCATGGCTCATGACACTAGACCAAACTTCTTTTTTTGTTATATCATGAAACAAATATTATTTAATATATAATTAATTTTTAATTTAATGAAAAAAAATTAAACATGCAATCAAATTCTACCTTTAGCCCATTAGAAATCATGTCTTAAAAACCCAAAGATGGGCCATGGAATGAAAATCTCTCAAATTCTAGCTTTAGCCCATTAGATCATCAATTATAAATCACATTATTTCACTTTTCTTACCGTCGGGAACAAAATGAAGAACTTGGAGAGAGAGAAAACAAGAAAAACATGCAAACACCCAAAGCTTTAAAAAACAATATCAGGTTCGTAAATTTCTCTAGTTTCAAGGCTTCCCCTTTGTTAATTCCTTATACATGTTATTCATGTCACTAATTACTACGCGTTTGTTTATCCCGAGCAAAGTTTGTTTCACAGTGAAAGCCAATGGAAACGACGATAGAGGAGCCTCAAAATTTTGAAATATTGTTGGATCCTCCTGATAATGCTAACCCACAAGTAAGAATAGGGGTGTAAAGGAGCCGAGTCGAGCTTGACTCTACTCGAAAACTCTGAAATGGAGCTCGACCTGACTCGAAAACTATGAAATGGAGCTCGACTCGAAAACTAGCGAGCTTAAAATTTTCAAGCTCGACTCGAACTCAAAATCCTGAACTGAAGCTCGAGAGCAACTCGAAAAGGCTCGAAATGAAAAAAAATCTTAAACTTAACTCGACTGAAGCCTCAAATTCGAACCTGAACCTTAAATATATGAAAATCTTATTGTATTTTTAAAAAAATATCAATACATAAATGTTAATATTATTAAATAATTAATTTTTAAAAAATAAAATCTTAATATATTATATTTTTGAGCTGCTCACGAGCTTTTTGAGTTGAATATCAAGTAGCTCATTTCGGCTCGTTAAGAACTTGAGTCGAGCTCGAGCTCAAGTTTGAGTCGAGTCCATTCGATCCGAGTATTTATCAAACCTTGATCGAGTCGATCTCGAGTAGCTCGTGATCTGTCTTGTTTCATTTACAACCCTAAGTAAGAACACCTTGTTTTGTTAGAGTATGCCTAAAGGCCAATCATAAGATGATTGTTATGATACGTTTTATTTACCAATTTTATTAAATAAAGGCATTACCAGTATTATTTTCAGTTATATATATATATGTATGTGTCTAACATAAACTAGAAATAAAAAGATCATATAATAATATGATTATTATTAATTATCCTAAATCGAATATTATTAAGGGTATGGAAAATAATAATATGTATAAGACTAATGTATTATTGATTGATGACAATGAGTTGTCATTGACATAAAGATGTCAGAATAGATACATGAATATATTGTTAGAGAACAATGTATTGGATTGACCTGCCATGAGCATATATCTTGGATTATTATGTGATGATCATGATATAGCTCATGGTGACAATTATATATATGATCCTTTACCTTGAGATCATTACTATCTCAACATATATCGTTGTATGTTTTGATACAGTTAAACATGCTCTGTAACTAGTTGCACTATAAAGATTGATATTGAACATATCTCGATATGTGTAGTGGGATGTGAATAATTAAGATATGATTTGTTCTTCCTATATAATAGGAGATATATCACAGACCACTTGATTGAGTGAGACTAGAAATGCATGGCCATGCTCGAATAAGTTGATATGATATATCACATATTATTCGTTGATTATAGTCTACTCCAAATATCAAGAAATATTAATTGGGTCATACAAGTGTGACTATTCCAAGACTTGTGCTTATCCTGGATATAAAGGACAAAGGATGTAATACATAAAAGATATAATTACAAAAATGATATGTCAAACCATGATTTCTTGTAACTTAGGTGACAATGATATATTGCTAGATGTAACTCATTGTTTGTAATATTAGAATGATTGTAATAATTACTACTAATGTTATAAGAACCTATAGGGTCACACCCTAAGGGTTGAAATGAGCAAATATTAAACGAATTTTATTGTACAATTCATTGTACAATATTTAAAGAATATAATTAGAATTAATATATGTATAATTGATATACATATAATTTTCAATTGTCTCGACAATTCTTCCCTCAATATTCTTATCAACTCTCGCGCCATGACTTGCTTTTGTAAGTTAGGTCCTCTTCCATCACCTTGCTCTGAAACTTGAGAATTGTCTATCGATTGTTAAGACATGGTTAGTAAACAAAAGAAATAAAAATCCTCACCAAACACACCAAGGAAAAGTCACTCCACACGTCTTTTGCTCGGGATGTCTTTTACCCTTAATGTGCACTAGTGCCTTTTTCCAAGTTTTTTTCTTTTCAAGTTCTTTGAAAACTCCCTCGAGGTTTCAAGTGGTATTGTGGCCTTTTGGCCAAAACAATTGTGAATAGGTAGCAAGGATATAATGAAAATAAATTGGATACATGGAAAAGAGATGATAAATAAAGGTAACGAAATTGAATAATGGAATATAAATATGAAGTAAATATTTTTTCTTTAATGATGAAAAGAATTGCTCCCTCTCTCTTTAACTTTTTCATTTTTTTAAACGTTTTCTTTTTTATTTGTTTTTTAATAACACAGGAGAGAGAAAACAATATTTTTACTGAATCAACATGTGCTTTGTTGCCAAATGATATAATCTCGGTTATGTGTTATAAGTCATATGCATGTGTGCCCGTTCATGATTCTATTAAGAATTTCGTAATGCTTTAATTAAAGATTGAAAATGCGTAAACGGCATTATTAGTAGGGAAATATATATGTATGTATATGAAAGAAATGGAAATGATAGAATGATGTTGAAGTGGATGGTAAATGGTCGAAGTGTGACGAGGATAGTGGTTGAATGGATATAACAAAATGGTGAAGGATTATTGTATTTGGTGTGGAGAATGATAGAAATTCAAAGGATGGTTTGTGTCCCTCTAACTATAATAAGTTAGGAACCAACAATATAACAAGGTGGTAAGGTAGAACTATTAGGGGATTAAACGAGACTCGTTAGATATGGAGAGTTAAGAACAACGTTATAACAAAATGGAATGGTTGAAGGTTTCAAAACCGATAGTAAACCGATTATTATGAAAAAAGTTCTAAGTACAAATGCCATGGAGGTGCCTATTTATATTGTTGATAGTCACCATATGAATGGTTTTTTATAATTAAAATAAAAAATAACCTAAATGCAAATAAATTAAATGAAATGACTTGCCTTTCTTCTTATAATTTGATAGACAACCATGTTGATTGAAAATAGATGAATTTAGTGATATAAATCTAGCCTTAAATTCGTCCAAAATGAGGGGTGGGATGCTTTGCTTTGCTTCCAAATGAGAGAAAAGAAGATAATGAAGACATATAATGAATGTGGACATCATACAAGTCCAAATCAGATTGTCTATTCAATTTCCTTATTGCTTTAATCACTTGATTTGGTGATTAAATGGAATAAAATCAGCCTTCATTGGATGTCCCCTTGTAGAATATGATCAACCCTCAAAAGATGATAAATAAATGAGCTAAGTATGGAATATGTATACATGAATTGAGCTAGAATGAATACATAAACTAACATAACCATGATATATGCTTAAGTAAAGATGTAATGTTCTCGGTGGAATCACATCATTCCCTCCTTATTTAAGGTGATTTGTCCCCAAATCGATGCTTGGTATATAAGAAAACGAATTTGATCTCCACTGAATGGGAAATTCTTTCATCTTGCAACATTCTCTATGCTCGTAATGCTTCACACGTTCAGTCATTTTGTTTTGAATCATTATTCTGAAAAAATAAAGCAAAGTTGGAAATATATAATTCAAAATCAACTAAAAGGAAATGATCAATTTCATGAATGAATGAATTTGGGCATTTGAGGTCTTCCTTGGATAGGTTCATTGAAACTTCCATTTCTTGATATTGTTTAAACTTTTAATGTAGAGTGAATGTACTTCGAATGTCAAAGAGCACAAATTTTGGAATCCCAAATATTACATCCTTTGGAACTTCAATGGTCAAAATTGATTCACCAATTTCTAATGGCATTATTTTCTCTCATGCTCATGTCCCTTTTGAAATTTCTCTTCTTCATACTCTTCTCGTATGCTCTCTTTACACTCTTGTTCTTTTTAAATTCCACTCTCACACTCACATTTCTCTTTACACTCAATCTCTTTGATATTTTCATTTTCAACTACTCCAAACACATTTGTTTTCTCACAAAGTTCTTTTTTCATAGCATTAAAGTTTTTCTTAAGGTGTTGTTGATCTTGAAGGTACTAATGTGATTTTTCTGCTCCCATAGATGAATGAATAATGATTTAGGAACCCATCATGCAATGCTCATTTATCAAACTACCATTGACGTTCGAGAAGTAAGTGGCTTGAATTAATGGAAACAACATCACACAAGACTTTATATTTCTATCTCCCCAAATGAAAATGACACAAGTACTTGCTCTATAACTTCTAACTATTCATCTTCATTTATACTTGCAAAGCATATGGCTGGGATGTTTGAACGTTGTAAGTCCTAACTTCTCGACCATGTATGTTCTTAGCTACTCAAGAGAATTCTCAACTCATGGCATACACTTATGAAACTTTATGGATTATTTCTATGAACCACTTGACATGGTTTTTGCACACTCTTTCTCACCACAAATGAGTGAAAACATGAAGGAAACATATTTTTATTTTCTCACCGACAAAGACAATAGATGTTGATTTTAACCTAAAATGACATATTTCAAGACTTGTGATCAAAAGAGGATTTCAAGACAACAACAATTTGATTCATACAAGGAAGAGACCTCTACTCACGTATAAAGACATATCACATAGACCTAGGTAAGTGTTTTCCTTTCCTCACACCTAATTATATTTCTGTTGAATTTTTAGATTCATGGACGAATCCTTTTGAGGAGTAGGGGAATGATGCATATACTAGTTTCCATAATAATGAAAAAACATGCTTCTTTCGACTAATGTTCATACTCGAACCTATTAGAGGAACAAAGTCTCTATGATTCAAAGCATATATACTCAGTAAGTATAATATGAATGTATCTTTTAAAGCTCCTAGTATTTCTCCCTTTTATGTTTTAGATTAGAGGTCAAATCCTTTTTGGAGAGAGGGAGGATGATATATGCGTCGCAAGGCTCTCATCAATGGAAGACTGACTAACGCTTCCAATGTACTCACTAACTAACCCTCGAAAAAGAGGAACAATATATAAGTAGAAATTAAACTACTTTTTGAATGGGATCCTTATATTATTTATTTAACATGTCTCTGGAGATATGATCGTCAATCTCTTAGTTTTCTAACAGTTCATGAATCATGTCAATCCGATATCGAAAACTCAATGTATGGCCATTTTAGTGAAGACATCGTGTGTAGAAATCCGTATATGGGATTTTGTAAATTTTAATATTTTTATCTTAGGAATTAAGGTTAGAAAGGTAATTTTCTTGTAAAAACAAAACCCTAGCAGCCCCATCTTATTCTCGAAGTCACCACCAACTAGAAGCTCGATTTGGACCGTTCATCACATCCAACGACTATGGATCAAGTCATGTATTCAAGTTCCTAATTTCTATCTTTACCATCGGATCAACTACATCAAGGGCTCAGATTATTACTGCCCACGTCACATGGATTAGGATATTTTTTTCTTATTGTTTTATTATTATTTAATTAGTTAGTCATGTTACTACAAGGACTCCTCTAAGCTTAATAAGGAGGTCATTCTCCTTCATTGTAATAACCAGATATCAACTTTTCTTATATTTTACACAATATAATGATAGATCCTTTTTTGTAAGAGTTGATTGCCTTGTGCGTTTGAAGCATCTTATTTTTTAATTTCTTCTATGTTATTGAGAAAAATATCTTCACACTCTGGTATGCCTTTTCGTTGTAATTAGGAGGTCTGGTTAGAGCCGTATTATCGAGTTTGCTTTTTCATTGTGAATATGAGTGTTCGATAGGACATATCCAACTATATCATCATCATGCCAACTCCATCATCAACATCATCAATCATTCCAACACCTTCGACATCAAACCTAGGGTTTGTGTTAACACACAAACCTACCAGTGTAAATTTTGAATTGCATTTTTCTCACAATCCGACTATCCTATTTTAGATCTGTCTTCACCAACTTTCTCATATTTTCACAATCTTTCAAATGAGCCATTATTCATCAAGATCTAATTATAAACACCTTTGATGCCTATTAAAGGGAGGATAAGTTTATTACATGCTTTATTGTTCATAACCTTGATTATCTTTGTACTAGTACTTATTGGATTACATTACCCTTATTCTTATTGCTTTAATTTTATATTCTTTTTTAATTTACAGTAACTAAAGCCTCCTTGAAACCCTAATATTACCTCCACCTTCTAAGCAATCATGCAAAACCCTTCTTTTCTTCAACGAAACTCGAGCCTTCTTATGTTTTCTTCCTCGATGAGAACAATGTTCGTATCATCCACTTCCACTTCTCCATCACACCAAGCCATGGTTGTTGCCATGGTTCTTGTCACCAACAGTCATGGGGAAGCTGTTAGTGCATCTAACATTGTTTGGCAATCCCTTTAGCTCAAATCAAACCCCCTGCCCAGTTCCTAATTATAATCGAGAATTATTTTTAATTATCGTTAAATTGTTTCATTAATATGAAATTCATTGAATTGAGATATTAAATTAGAAGTCATGATTTTTGCAGGTGATATCAAATCGGAATCAAATCTATCACCTCCTCCACCAATATCAGTTAACTTTGAACCGACTTGGGTTACAAGAACCGACAATGAATATTAGTTAATTCTTTAGAATTAGGTTTAGATTTGTTATAAAAATTATAATAGTAATTATTAGTCAAATTTTACGTAGGACCTAATTTGGTTAGATCCATGGTTTGGGTCGATCATGGGAAGCGCTAGTTATCATTAGAAGTGCGTCTTTGTCTTGTGCTAAATCTTGTCTATTATAATAGTTTGGTTGTCTAAATTTGAGTAGAATCATGATTATTTTGTCTTAATGTTGAATTAATTAGATTTTGAATAACATGTTGATTGAAAGTTGATTTCAAGCATCATGGTTATGTGACTTCGATGTATCAGTTGAAATTCATAAAAATATGATATGTGGACTCGATTATGTGTATGTGTAATTATTATGTTTGAATCAGATCAAAATTTAGATATATGGTATTCAAGTATGTGTTATTCGGCTATGTGTTATTCAGATTGAATCGAATATCATATATGTGTGCATTTGCATGTCATATTGGATGAATTTTGATAGGGGAAGTTAAGTGCATTCACTAGACGGGGTGAACTCTGCCTTGGGGCAGATCTCACTCTTTGGATATGGAGTGTTTGTAGTTTGAGTGGCTTTGTGGAACCCACTCACTGATGGAGTGTTTGGAGTACGGGTCGGTGCATGAGCATTTGCATACATTTAAATATATGACTATTACTATTTGATTCAAAATATGATTATTACTATTTGTTTTGGATTGTGTTGTCACTTGAGTGTAGTTGCACTTTAGAGACACACTAAGCTTAATAGCTTTCACCCCCTTAGTTTCTCTTTTTCATATACTTGGTTAGAAGAACCGGTACTTGGTGATAGGATATTACTCATGTTTTATTTTATTTAGTATGGCATTTTTACTTGGTTTCATATTGCACATTTTATTAATTTATTTTGGGATAATATTCATTATTTTTAATTTTGTTGGGACATTAAACTTAAATTTTGTTTTGGATATTGGGACTTGAATTTTGAATTTTATGAACATTTCGATTATGTTTTAATTATTATCTATCTAATTCGGTTACTTTAAATGTTTGCAGTCTATAAATACGAGGGTTAATTTTCAATGTATTTTAAATAATGTCTAGGTACGATTTTGGTAAATTTGGTTAATGAGCTCTTTAGATTCAACCGAATTTCTTTTGGGTCAAGTTTTGGGGATTATATTTGCCTTTGATTGTGGATTTAGTGAATGATAAAGTACCACAAGCATAAAGGCTCAAATAGAGGGATTAGTGGTTGATGTATATGTGAAATAGTGGAATGTTTGAATGATGAATAAAAGAGTATGGATACGAA
This sequence comes from Hibiscus syriacus, assembly GCF_006381635.1. Lineage (NCBI taxonomy): Eukaryota > Viridiplantae > Streptophyta > Magnoliopsida > Malvales > Malvaceae > Hibiscus > Hibiscus syriacus. Next base: position 1,574,028 of record NW_024062603.1, on the reverse strand, counting down.
AGTAGTTTAGGCTTGGTGGACTTATGAAAAAAAGGAAATAAAGGTGGATAGTATCTTTAGCAACAATAAATAAATTAGGCTATAAGAAATCTAACATGAATCATTGAATTTGAACAAGGGGAGGTAGAAATGGACTTTGACCTCTTTTATCTTTTGAATCAAAGCGACCAAGAGTATCAAAGGAATAAGAGGTTGGCACCACAATATCACAAGTATCTTGATAAGTCGATATAAGTTCTACATAACTTAAGTAAAGAGGAGAATTTCACAATATATTGAATTGAAAATAGGAGTGACGACTTACAAATGCCAAGGCACTAGAAATTTATAGTTTGTGAAGGGACATAGGCGAATAGTAAGGTGATGGTTTGGCTAGGTTCCTTTGTGAATGGATACAATTTTTTTATGAATAAACATGTTCCTTTACTAAGGAAGGTAAGTGTTTGTTTAGCTAAGGCATGTATGAATCGTTATAATGCTTTAAAATTAAAAAATTATGTCCCTAGATCTCGAAAAAGGTGTTGGTATGGCCTTGATAAAGAAATATCCTCTTGGTTGAATGGTGATGATTCTTCATACATCTGGTGCCTAAACATGTGGTGTTGGAGTGCTTGGCCAAATGGTGTTGTAACCTTCCATCTTGGTGCCGAAATGTTTGGCTAGGAAGACTTGGTCGAATGGTTGCATTGCTTGGTGAATGGTTCATTCTTTTGAATTCAAAGAGGTCACATGCATTATAAATGAAAGCACATAACTTCTTTCTCTTGTGTTACATGTCCATGCTTGTAGAATGCTCACTCGACACATATATTCCACATGATTGGATGCCATAGGTAGCTAGCAAGTATGCTAGCAACGTAGTAAGTTAGCTAGTGAGGTAAGTAGCTTAGCTAGGTACCTAGTGTTACTACAGTTGCTTGCAGTTCTCCTACTAGTGTTCAGCTACTACCAGACCCTTTCAGCTGTCTCAGCTACCCCCTGGAGTCCTTGAGTAAAAGTAAGCTAGCCTAAACTGCTTTAAATCCTTAGTGAGCTCGTGTGAGCTACCATAAGTTAGTTGAGCTTCTATTTGAGCTGGCACAAGGCTTCCAAATGTAATCATACAAAGACAAAGAAAACAATTTAATGAGTTCTAAAACTATATGAAATGAATGATATACACATGATAATCTAAACATTAGCAAATAATGAGCTAGGATAAGGTCGAAATGCATATAATGAGTTAAAATAAGGTGTGTAATTATAACATGAGTTGAGATATGATGCAATAACTTAAAGTATACATGCCTACATATCTAATTCTATACTATTATATATATTATCACAACTATTGATAAAGCATTGGTACGGATGATTTGATCATTTCTATCGTCAAGGGAACAAACCTTAGAAGGCTTTAGACTAGATTAAGAAACGAAAGGCTTTGAATGGTTGTTTAGATGGTGATAGTAAGATTAGGGTTTCAATAAGGCTCTTAATTTATGGAAAAAGCAATAAAGATATGATATTGCGACAAATAAAACAAGGGTAATAAAATTAAAGAGAAGTAAAGACATTAAAAACAATGTAATAAATAAATATAAGGATTTAAACATGTAATGAAGAAAGATGTTCTTATCTACCTTATGATAGGTTCCCAAAGTGTTTATGATATGATATTGTCAGATGAAGGCTCGTTTGAAAGAGGAGGAAAAGATGAGAAAGAATGTGAAGGAAGATTTGAAATCGGATGGTCGGATTGTGAGAAAAATGGCTTTGAAAATTTTCCCTAGTAGGTATAAGGGTTAACACAAACCTTGATTGGGATAGGGAATGATGTGAAGATGGATGTAGGTTGAAGATAAGGTGGTATGATGATGATGATAGCTGTACATGTCCTATCGAACCCTCCTTGTCATGATGAAAAGCCAAACTCGATAATACAACTCTAACCAGCCCTCCTAATTGCAATAAAAAGGCAAAGCAGAGTGTGATAATCTCTCTCTCTCAAGAACTCAGAAGAACTAAAGAACAATATGCTTTGAAGGCATAAGACAATCAGCTATTCCAAAAATGATCTCTCGTTGTATTCTATATAAAAGAAGAAAAGACGATGTTTACATTGAGGGGAAGAAGCCTCATTATATAGGCTTGGAGGAGTCCTTGTAGTAACATTACTAACTAATAAAATAACAATAAACTAAAGATAATTGTTTTAACTCTCTCTTAATTCCTAGTAAAATAATAAATATAATCCTAAAAGATAAATCATCATCATATATTAAATTACATTACAAATAATCAATAAAGATATAAAAAAATCGTAATATTTACCAAATAACTTTAGGATCGAAATTAGAAAGCATTCATAAATCTATTGATCTGTTGTTCTTCTTTTCCAAGGCTTGGTAATATGATTCCATTGAAAGAGATAGTTCATAATCCGTTGATGTGAGCATTGTGGTGCATGTATCATCACGCCTCTATTCAAAAGGATTCCACCTGAAATCTTAAACATCGAAGGGAGAAATATTATAGCCTTTTAATAATTCACTTGCACTATACTTACTAAGTAGATATGCTTTGAATCTTCGAGACATTGTTCTTTTAATAGGTTCGAGTGTAAGAATTAGTCCTAAAAATCATGTGTTTTTGTTATTATGGACTATATTACAAGTATCAACTACGAAGTTCATTTAAAGGAGTAAAAATTTGAATGTATTCAAGTGTTAGGAATTCCCTGAATTGTTTGGCTCGAGCTCAGATGATTGGTCCTTGAAGAAGAACTTCTAGATTAGATGCTGGTAAGCTCATATCATCCCCCTTCTTTTGAGCAATACTCCCTAAAAATTGTCATTTTCCTCATAAAGGGTCAGGTCTTATACATTGAAAGTTTCAGTTACAACATAATCTCTTGGTAAATCAACCTTGTAAGCGTTATTGTTGATCTTTTATACAATTTGAAATAGACTATCTCCCCTTGGCATGAGTTTGGATTTTCTTTAATTTGGAAAATTTCCTTTTCAGAAATGAATTCAAACCCAATCACTAACTTTAAAAGTCACCATATTTCGTCCCTTGTTAGCGTGATGTTCATATTTTCATGTTCTCTTCTCAATGTTGTCTCGTACTTGTTTGTGTAGCTTCTTAACGTGTTCAACCCTTTCCTTTCCATCCTAGCTTACATGTTCAAGAGGTAAAAGATGTAAGTCCAAAGGAGTCAAAGGATTAAAACCATACACTGCCTCAAATAGAAAATGCTTGGTTGTCGAATGTTTTTCCCTATTGTAGGCTAATTCGACATGAGGTAAAAATTCCTCCCATATCTCGATGTTGTTCTTGATGATCGTCGCAGTACATTTGATAGCACTTGGTTACCACTTAGATTTGTCTATCTATTTGAGGTTGACATGTTCTCTAGAACAGTAGTTTTGTTCCAATTTTATTACATGGTGTCCTCCAAAAATGGATAAGGAACTTGACATCTTGATTTGAGACAATAGTCCTTGTAACTCCATGTAGTCACATAGATTCTAAAAAAAAGTAGGTTGGCTATTTGATACACGCATGACTATGCTCCAACACAACTTCTTAAAACGTCCATGCAATGAAGCACATGGAGTCTTTCTTATTCTTTGTTTCATTATATATTCACATGGTTACTTTGATATATATCTCATATATGTATACATGTTATGTTTAAACCATCCATTAATCATTCATATAAAATTCATATAAAATTCATATGATTTAGTCATTAATATTGTTGCATAATGATATTTCACATATTTACTTAGTTATTATTGATTTACATTGGTTTTACATTCATTTAATATCATTTCACTGCATTCATAATATGACATCATGTTATTAATAATTTTTTAACTCATGACATGTAAATTTAGATCCTAAGGCATATATATTAGCTCATTAGCACTGTATCCTTCTATAATAGGCTCATGGCAGGCATTCACAGCTCACAAGCACTTATACATTCACGAAATCATGCATTTTGATTTATTTCAACTTATTTCCTTCATTTTACCTTAGTTTGTTTATCTTGTAGATATATCAAAGAACGACACATCCTATGGTAGTTTGGGAGACTTTTTGGAAAAGCATGGCAATGCACAATTAGCTCACAAAGATTCAAGCAGATAAATGAGAATTAAGAATAGCTCAATTCAGTTGGAGGATTTACCATGTAGTTGAAACTAGTAGGAGGAGTCATTTGAACTTAAGTTGCTGAAAGTGATGACAAATGTAGCTAAAAATAGCTAATGGTGATGCTAAAAAAGTTAGAAGGTCACGGCTAGAAAGCTTGATCATAACCAGCCCTTGCTTGTCTAACTAGCTCATTAAGCTTGGATGAGAGCTAAGTCACGCCTCTGCTACTCCATGCTTTCATCACGTCATCACATGGGCGAGACCACACCACAAGCCCCATAGAAATCCATGTACTCGTCGTGTGACCAATCTACCATGTGCCTTGCGTGTGGATGTATTTAAGCACCTAAGTGCATCCATACGCAAGGCACATTATAGGCTGGTTACAGGATGCATACATGGGGTTCTATGGGGCTTATGGTGTGGTGAATAGCTATATCACCATTCAGCCAAATACACCCTCCTCTTCAATTTGGCGCCAAGATGAATAGCCGATGCACTTATTCGGCCAAGGAACACTCCCTTTCATCCTAACTGAACCATTATATATTTCCATCATACATGTATTTAATTAACTATGCCTTTTTTAAATTAAAATAATGCATTAGCCAAATATGTATATAATTAATGGCCTTGTTTCCTTTCATTTAGTATAAATAGGCTATCATATTTCACTTGTAAAACAACCCTTGTTCATCAAATATACTTGTGAGAATTATTCTCTTTTTACTTGGTCTTTCTAAAGACTTTATCGACTTATCAAGTGGTAACACTTGTGGCGTCAAACCCTTCTATTTGTCCCAAATACTTGTGGATCATATCTCTTATATAGATAGTGGGTCCAAGTCCTTTTTTTACCACCCATTGAATAGATTTGTAAGGATGGGTATTTGCTCCTTATATCATTGGTTCTTCCTTGGTCTATTCAAGATACAATTCATAAACTTATCAATTATTTCATAGCCATTACCTTAGCCTCAATACTTAACCATATTCCGTATTCACTATGTTAATTCAAGTGTACCTTAAAATATTACATTTACTTACATTAACCATTATATTTGAAGGCATTCACTTGCTGCAGGTGCTTGTTTACTTCCTAGACCATACAATCAAGTTGTCGTCATTTCAAAGTTCATTGAAGAGTGCCTCAAACTACATCATATGGTAATCAGAGAAAAAGGTGGAAGAATCAGCAACATAAATAAGTGAAGTCCTACATAAAAACAATAAAATAGTGTTAATTAAAAAACAAAACCAAAAAGGAATTTCAAATGAAAACACAAAAAAATGGTTCACCCAATTAAAAGATTATAAACCTTTCCTCTTTATCTCTATCATTAAAGTCAATGTTGATTGAAGACTTGATTTTGGTGATTTGGTAGAGTTGTGAGTACTTGAACAGTGGGTAACTCTTTATTTATTTTCTTTTTATTTCTCAAGTATCATTCACATTATATTATGTTTTCATACCTAACCATACTTTGTAGTGACACACACTAAGTTAATATACTTAAAAGTTCTTTAGTAAGTCTTTCAAAGAATTTGCTTAAAGATGATAAAGTGGAAAAAGGTAAAGAGAGCTGTGAGAATAGTAGAGGACACAAAAAATCCATTTCAAGTCCTAGAGTGGATACACGAGTGATCGTGTACATTATATTTTATTTTGAGCAGACTTGTGAGTCTTTGTGAGTGAATCATTTGGTAATGTCCTTTTACTCTCATTCCTTTCTTTATTTCATTAACCATGTCGCGACACTTTAATTATTAACATCAAGGGGATGTTCTGCATCTTCATGCCCAAGCGACGATGAGAGAAATGCTCAGACTCTTAAGGCTTTAACTTTAGCCTATTCATGAAAGAATAGACAAAATTTAAGAGTCACGAGGAAATACCATTCCAAGGAGGCACAATCAGGCTAGGTATGATGCAGAGCTAGAACAAGATGATGAAGAATACCAAGTCTCACAAACTTCTCAAAGGAACCAAGGAGTTCATCCCTTATATGATGATAAATCAACAAAATCCGTGTTAGTATCCCTCCATTTCAAGGTAAAACAGATCCAGAAGCATATTTTAATTGGGATATCAAAAAAGAACATATTTTTCGATGCCAGAACTACACGAAAAACAAAAAAGTAAGGATGGCTTCCATGGAATTTGTTGATTATACACTAATTTAGGGGGATCAATTGGTGAATTCAAGAAAATGGAACAGAGAACACCTAATCAACACTTGGGTTGAGATGAAAGCAATACTTTGCAAAAGGTTTGTACATATTCATTACCATCGTGATTTATTTCAAAAGTTACAAAATCTTGATTAGGGCAACCGGAGTTTTGAAGACTACTATAAGGAAATGAAAATTGCAATAATTTGTGCTAATGATGAAGAAGACAGATAGGCTATAATGGTAAGTTCCTTTCAGGTTTAAATCCAGACATTGTTAACTTAGTTGAATTGCAATATTATATTGAAATTGATAAGATGGTACAAGTTACAATCAAAATTGAGAGGCATTTGAAGAGAAGGAAAGCAACCATACATGGAAATCTATTAACATCAAGGTGGAATAAAAACAACATTTCTAGGATGCCAAAACCATTACCAACAAAAGGAAATTGATTCTACGAAGGTCAACACCAAACCAACTAACATGGATGATAAGAACAAACAAGTTTCAAGTTTTGAACGATCCAAAAACATCAAATGCTTCAAATGTTTAGGCAGGGGATATGTTCCCAACCAATGCCCTAACATAAATACCATACTTCTCTTGGACAATGGTGAGGTAACTTCAGATCAAGAAGATAACAATGCCGATGATGAACTTGTATAAGACAATCATGAAGACATAAAAGTTGACCATGGAGAACTTTTAGTAATCAATAGCACACTAAATATGCAAATGGCCAAAGAATAACAAAAATGAGAAAACATCTTCCATACCTAGTGCAAGGTAAATGATAAACTTTGTTTTATGATTATTGATGGTGGAAGTTGTATGAATGTTGCAAGTCCAATCATGGTTGATAAGTTAAAACTAGAGACATTAAAACATCTAAGTCCATACAAGTTATAATGACTTAATGAAGGCGGGGAATTAAATGTCACCAAGCAGGTACTTGTTCATTTCTCAATAGGAAATTATAAAGATGAACTACTTTGTGATGTTGTTCCTATGTATGTAAGTCACATATTACTTGGGAGACATTGGCAATATGACTAGAGGACTATCCATGACTGCTACACCAATAATTATTCTTTCAAGAATCAAGGGAGGAAGATCACAATAAATCCATTGACACCAAAATAAGTCCAGAACGATCAAATCCACATGAAGAATAGTGTTAAATATCTACAGAAGAAACCAATGGCTACTGGGACAAAACGATCAAGATCATCATATTCACCAACCGACACATATTTTCAAATGAAGAGATTCATTGTTTTTTGAAGAACAAACCCATTAGAGGACATTATACATCCATTGAACCAAACAACACAACTTTACTCAAATGGAAAGGATGATCCAACAAAACATGAACGAGTGCTTCAAAAGGTATGTTACTCTTCCATAATTTTTTTATTGCAGGAAACCGTTGGTGAAGAGTTATATTTAAGGGATGTAACTCTTGAAGAAGGATTTATCAAAAAGGTACATATTGACAATATAAGTTCCAAAAAAACCCTTTATTAAAAATCTCTTCTAAAAAGATACTTGAAAAAGATACTTATTTATCTGGAGGTTTGAGCAAATAGACGTCACTTTTGAAGATTTATCTATTTAAGGAATGAGCATACGTTCAGAGCGTTAAGGAAAATGAATGCTTAATGAGAATGAATGAATCATTTCTCCCATGGATTATAAAATCTTTCGATTTGAGGATAAATCTATATCAAGAAGAATATGATACACGTAAGACTTGGCTCCAAGACAACTTCTTCAAACCTCCATGCATTGAAGCACAATGAGTCTTTCTTATTATTTCTTTCTTTTTTTTCAAAATATATTCACATGGTTAATTTGATATATATCTCATATATGTATACATGTTATGTTTAAACCATCCATTAATCATTCACATTATATTCATATGAAGTTCATACAATTTTGTGATTAATATTGATGCATAATTATATTTCACATCTTTACTTAGTTATTATTGATTTGCATTGGTTTTGCATTCATTTAATATGATTTCATTGTATTCAAAAATATGGATGTAATACCCCAAAAATTTAGATAATGACCAAAATGTAAATTTTGAAAGTTTGATGCTTAAAGTAGGAAATTGGGAAAAGTTTAAGGAAATAAGTGTTGATTTTCCAAAAAAGAATGTTATTCCATAAATGGATTTATTTAGTGACCAAATTATAAATTTGGTAAAGTTTGGTGACCAAAGTATAAACTTTGATAAGTTTGGTGACTAAAATAAGAAAATAAAAATATAATTTTCACATTTTTAAAATGTTGGAAAATAATATTTAATGGTTTAATTCCATGTTTAATTTGGACCGTTGGATTATAGTGATTGGATTGTAATTTTTGGAAATTGCAAGGGCAAAACGGTAAAGTGGAAAACTATTTTGTTCATCTTTGACTATTGAAAGATGATAAGGCTGTTATTTCTCTGATTTGGATGATGATAAGGATAAGTATTTAGGTTTTATGGTAATTATGAAGTTTCATTAAGGGTATATTGGTATTTTCCCAAGTTAAAGAATTAAATATATTTTTAAAGGATTATAAGCATAATATCAATAAAAAATATCATTCCATGATGTTCATCTTCTCCAGAAAAGGACGTGAGATAGCTTTCAAGGTAAGAAAAATTTGTTTTTCATTTTTGGGCTAATTCCTTTGGAATTGGAGTTATGCTGTGAAATAGGAAAGTGATCTATGCGAAAACGCTATCATTTGGTACCAATATTTCTTTTTAATCTTGCTGGATTTCAAAGATCCCAAATCTAAGGGTTTATGTTCATGAAAGGGTTCATGAAATTAGTGATTAATCTTGATGTTTTTGAGGTTGTAGATTCATTTTCAAGCTTGATTCATGGTTATAACATGTTCAATCTTCCTATAAATAATTCTTTAAAATTCGATCAAAAGAGGAAATTATAGAACTTTGTGTTCTGATGAGAGTTGATTACGGATTTGATTTTAAAGATATTATAAGTTTGATTGAAAGTTGATTTCATGCTTGAATCGAATCAAAATCGAGTAAAATCATGAAAACATAGTTTTCAAGGAAAAAGAATTCGGTTAGGATGTATTTGAGTGAGAAAAATTATGGAAATTATATAAGGTCTGGAAGTGATGTAGAAAGTATTCTACAGGCCTTGGAAAATTTTAGGGACCCTTTTGTAATTTTTAAAAAGTTTGGGGACTAATTCGATAACTTTGGAAAAGTTGTGAATGGTTGTATATTTGTTTCATAGCTGATGTACTACATTGGAAAATGCTGGAATTTTTGGTATTAAGAATCTAAGTGATAAAATGGTGAAAGACCATTTTGTGTAAATTGGAAAAGTTGGTTCCAATGTTAAAAGGAATTATTAAGTATGATAGAAAATGAATTTCAAGTATATTATGGAATTATTTTGGGATATGTTTATGTTAGTACAATACTAACATATGTATCATTATGAATTTTTGATTTATACAAATCATGATTGATTTGCGATTGAAGCAAGTCAAGTATAATAATAGTTTATTGTGGAACATAGTGAGACACATATTGTGGATTTTATAAGGTGCCAAGGTGAGTGCAATACATGCATGACATTATACATGGATGTTGTATACATCATTAGGAAGACTTGCGATAAGTCGACCTTGTTTATATCAGCATGATATATGTCATTTTTATAACTTTGACGTGACATTGAAATGTCATGGTATGAAATTAAAATGCATTAATCATGAAAAATGTGATATTTTACCATGAATGTTTTCGGTATGAACTGCCCAATGTTAAATATTGATAATATACTTTGCCATGGATTAATCGAATAAAATAGACTATATGCCCAAGTAAGTCATTAAGGGATAGGGTATAGTTGGCATGCCATAGAGTATAACAGTTGCAGGTTTAAAATAACACTATAGTGTGAAAGGGCACTAAGTGCGGGAAGGTGGATACGACCTTATGTATCATGTCTGGATTAGCACTATAGCGTAAGCTTAGTGTAGGTGGTAGACAAGACCTTATGTGTCATATACAGATTAGCATTATGGCGTAAGCTTAGTGCATGTTTAGCACTACGGTGCAGGTATTTTACTCGAATACCCAGGGTCCTCAGGGTTTTATATTGGGCTATGGACTATTATCTATGGATTATGGTTTATTGGTTAATAAATGGTAACCATACAAATAAGCTTACGAGATTATGAAATAATGGTAAGTATATTGGTAAAATAAGCTTATGAGCTTATCGAATAAATGCTAAGTATATTGGTAAAATAAGCTTACGAGTTTATGGAATAAATGGTAAGTTATTTGTAAAATAAGCTTACGAGCTTATGAGATTAAATGGTTAGTATATTGGTAAGAAATGTTATATTCAGTTCTATTATTTTGATCATGGTAAAATATTGGATATGCTGGTAATATGATTTTATGGCATTTTGAAATTGACATTGAAATTCATGCATGAATTGTATTTCATTGTTTATTGTTTTAAATTGCCTCACTAAGTATATACTTAGCATGTGATTATTTTCACGCGTAGGTAAAAAGTCTGGAATAGAGTAAAGAGTTCAAGGCACTCCGAGCATCCAGGAATATATTACAATATCAGTAAGACATCCTATGATGAAATTTTGACTTATAAAGTGGCATGTAATTATTAATGTTCAATTTGATTTGTTGAACAAATTTGGAAACAAAATGGTAATTTTATGAGTTTTATATATAATGTTGAAATTACTATAGCTGTGCATCGGTGCACTGTAGTAGTAATGTAGTAGTGCATCGATACACATCTTTAATTCGAAGTTTTTGTGCATCGGTACACTGTTCACGTTACTATAACAGTGCATTGGTACACTGTTTACTGCTCATGGTACATCTTTTGCCTTAAATTTTTATAAAAAATCATAATTCATATGATAATGATATTTTTATAATATCATTTACCATTTTAAAGAAAATAAATTTTAAATCACTTTTGAATTGGAAATGGTTTTAGAAATTCGGGTGACACTATAATCTGTATAGGTATAATTATACGGGTTATGGGTGTTACAATGGCAACATGTTATTTATTATTTCTTTAGCTCATGACATATTAATTCAGTTTATAAGGCATATATATTAGCTCATTAGCATTGCATCCTTATATACTTAGCTCATGGCATACATTCATAGCTCACAAGCACTAATATATTCACGGTAGATGAATTTTGATTCATTTCAGCTTAGTTCTTTCATTTTACCTTAGTTTGTTTATCTATGTAGGTTCTTCAAAGGACAAAAAATCCTATGGTAGCTTGAAAGACTATTTGACAATGCATGGAAGCTCACAGACAGCTCACAAAGAGTCAAGCAGCTCATAAAGACTTAAGAATAGCTTAATTCAACTGGAGGAAATAGGATGTAGATGAACCTAGCTAGAGGATTCATTTGAACATATGTTGAAGAAAGTTAGGACAAATGTAGTTAAAAGCATATAAAGGTGATGCTAAAGAACCTAGAATGTCGCGACTAGAACGCTTAATCACAACCAACCCTTATTTGTCTAGCTATCTCATTAAGCTTGGATGGGAGCTATGTCACACCTATGATACTGCATGCTCTCGTCACATCATCACATGGCCAATACCACACTACAAGCCCCACAGAACCCTAGGTGCATACCGTGTGACCAGCCCACCATGTGCCCTACATGTGGATGCATTTAGGCGCCTAAGTGAATGGCTACATCACCATTAGGCCAAACACTCCCTCTTCTTCGATTTAGTGCCAAGGCACCTATTCAGCCAAGGATCACTCACTTTCATTCTATCAGAACAATTATATCATTCCATCATACATGTATTTAATTAATTATGCCTTTTTGGATTAAAAGGATACATTGGTCGAGTAGCTATATATTAATGGTCGAGTAGCTATATATTAATGGCATTGTTTCCTTTCTTTTAGTATAAATAGGCTATCATATTTCAGTTGTAAAACAACACTTGTTCATCAAATATACTTGTGAGAGTTATTATCTTTTTATTTAGTATTTCTAAAGGCTTTATAGATTTATCAAGTGGTAACACTTGTGGAATCAAACCCTTTTAATTTTCCAAGTCCTTATACTACCACCCCTTGAATAGATTTATAAGGCTAGGTCTCTTGTCTTTATCGCATTGGTTATTCATTGGTCTATTCAAGATGTAATTCATAAACTTATATATTCTTTCATAGCCATTACCTTAGCCTAAATACTTAACCATCTTTTTCATTCACTATATTACCTCAAGCCTACCCTAAAACCTTACATTTACGCACCTTAATAATTATATTTGAATCTATTCACTTGTTTCAGGTGCTTGTTTACTTCATATATACTACAATCAAGTTACCATCCTTTCAGAGTCCATTAAAGTGTGCCTCAACCTACATCACTATGTGTGTAGCATCATCAGTCTTGTGGCACAAAATAAAGTGTGCCATCTTGGAGAATCCATCTACTACCACAAAGATGTAATCTTTTCCACTCTTGGTCCTAGGTCAACCTGAAAAGAAGTCCATGCTGAAGTCCACCCATGACATACTTGAGATGTGAAGGGGCGTGTACAATTCATGAGACATACCTTTTGATTTTTCTTGTTTGTAAACAAGGCTTATTTCTCATACCATTTCAACATCCCTTTTCATATTTGGCCAAAAGATGTGTTCCTTCAAAATACTTAGTGTCTTTTCAATGCCAAAATTCCCCATTAATCCTCATTTGTGTGCTTCTTTGACCAATAATTTTTGCATGGATCCCTGTGGTATGCATAGTTGTTCCTCCTTGAAAAGGAACCTTTAATGTATGGAGTATTTGTTTTGAGTCACAGTATCACAAAATTTATACCTTTCTCTAAAATCAAGTTAGCTACATGATGTTCTTTGATGTAGGAAAAACCCAAGAGTTCAGAGTCCAAGGTAGATAAAGAACATATACCTTCTTAATAATGCATCAACCACAACATTGTCTTTTCCTTTTTTATAGTGAATAACATAGGGAAATAAATCCAAATACTCAACCCATTTGGTGTACCTCTTGTTCAATTTGTGTTGTCTTTAGATGTGTTTTAAGGCTTCATGATCGGTATGGATAATGAACTCCTTGGACCATAAATAATGGTGCCAAGTCTCCAAGGCTCGTATTAGTGCATACATCTCTATACCATATACAAGATAATTCAATGTTGCACTACTAAGTTTCCCCCTAAAATATGCAATTGGACGCCCTTATTTTGTCAAGACAACACCTATGCCAATCATTGATGCATCACATTGAAGTTTAAAGGTCTTATCAAAGTTTGGTAATGCCTAGAGAGGGGCCTTAGTTAGACATTGATTGAATTATTGGAATTTCTCATCTTATTCCTTTCCCCAATTGAAGGTTGAATTCTTCTTAATAATCCATGTTAAGGGGAAACAATTAAACTGAATTTTTGGCACAAATATTCGATGAAAACTTGCCAATCCATGGAGTTGGCCAATCTTGAATTGCCTTGATTTTCTCAGGATCTACCTGCAAACCTTTTGAACTTGCAAAAAAAAACTAAAAAGGTGAGTTGGTTAGTACAAAAAAAAAAAACTTCTTGAGCTTAGCATAGAGGTTCTTATTCCTTAGAGTATCTAAGATAAAATTGAGATGTAAAAAATGATCATGCAATGATTTACTATAAATTAAGATATCATCGAAATAAACAACATAGAACTTACCGATATAAGGTCAGAGAACATGATTCATCGAAAGCATGAATGTAGTAGGGGTATTAGTTAAACCAAAAGGCATAACAAACCATTCATAAAAATCTTGTTTGGTCTTGAAAGCCTTTTTCCACTCATCAAACATATCATCTAAAAGGGGTATAGGATGTTATAGTTAATTTTGATTTGGCTCACTACTCTATGACCAACGCACATCCTCCATGATCTATCTTTCTCATGCACCAAAAGGACTAGAACAACACATGGACTTAAGCTTTCTCGATTATATCCTTTGTCCATTAACTCATTTACTGTTCTTTATAATTCATTGGTTTCCTCAGGGTTACTCATATATGTTGGCTAATTTTGAATTGTAGCTTTAGGAATGAAATAAATTTGATACTCAATCCCTCTAATATATGGCAATCCAACAGGAATTTATTCAGGAAAAATATCTTCATAATCATGCAATAATGAAGAAATAAGGGAAAATAAGCCTTCAGGAGGATTAGTTATAAGAAGATTTTCCTTGTGCAAGAGTACAAATATGGCATTCTCTGTTGAGAGATGCTTTCTGATTTTTCCTCAGTGTGTATAATTGTTCCTCTTGTTGGTTCCTTCTTTTGATTTCTCAATGACCTCCATGCTTTATCTAAGGTTGTTTTGACTTTTATTGACTTGTCTTGGAGTAAGGGGTGCCAATGTTATCTTATTGCATTTTTGTTGAAAGGAATATCGGTAAAAGAACCCATCTTGGATGACCTTTTATCAAAGTACCATGGTGTACCTAGTAGTATGTAACTTGCATTAATGGGTAACACGTCACATAAGACTTCATAATGATATATAACAATGGAGAATATAATCATTGCCTTGTAACGTTCAACTTGCCTTTGTCATTCATCTATTGCAACTTATATAGATTTGGATTGTGGAAGTCTTCAATCCTAGCTTCTCCACCATGAAAGTGCTTGCCACATTCGTACAATTTCCACTATCAATGATCATGAGACAAACTTTGTTGTGTACATGGTATTTAGTATAAAAGATATTTTCTCATTGATCATATTCCAAAGCTTATGTGCTAAGTGAACTTTTCATAACAAGTACCGTCTTGAAAGTGGAAGAAGAAAGATCTATAGTTAGTAAAACAAAAGGAAAATTTGTAAAGGGACCTTACCAAAAGAACTCTCACAAAGAACCTAGGAATATACTAAAAAAAAAAGAAGATTACATTAACTTCCCTCGCGTTTTCTTTCATAACACAATGGATTTTTTAGTGTTCTTCTAATCTCTCCATCTCAATTACGTTTTCCACTCTTCCTCTTCGTGCAAAAGTCATGCAGGATTATAACTCAAAACTTTTTCAAGTCTTGGTCTAAGATAGCATCAGTTACAAATGATTATGGGTTAGGATAAGCAAAAATAATGAAAAAAAGGTGGCTAGAATTAAGAAAGAAAAAAATGGGTTAGATACAACCAAGCACCTAAAACACCACTTTTACCATAATAAAAGGTTTTGATGACTTGTTTGGTGATGCTGAACCTGTGTTGTTGTTGAAGTGCTTCTAACCCTTCTTTACTTTCTCTTTAGTGGGTGTTTTATTTTTTTATGGCCTTCGCTTGTATTTCAACTCCATTTGATGATGATAAAGCCTTTTTCTTTGTTATTTATTTACTTTGGTTGTTTCTACACTTTGCTTGCACAACTTGATGTTTTTTTTATGTATGACTTCTTGCTTGCACATTGGCTCTTCACCCAAGGCCCTGATATTGCTTGATGTAAGGAACTCATACCTTTGAATGTAGATATAGCGAATGATCAAGTACATGCAAGAAGATATGCTCAAATAGAGGACTTGATGGTTGATGCATAGGTTGAAATGGTTGGGTGTTTGAATGATGAATGAAATAGTATTGTTGCATAAGTAGTTTAGGCGTGGTGATGGGCTTCTGAATAAAAGAGAAGAAATATGGATAGTATCTTGAACAACAAGGAATAAATTATCATATAAAAAAGCCAACACCAATCCTTAAATGTTGAATAAGGGGTAGTATCAATAGACTTTGATCTCTTTGATATTTTGAATCAAAGTGGTCGATAGTATCAATAGAAGAAGGGGTTGATGCCACAAGATCACAAGTAACTTGATAATTTAATATATTTTATATAGAACTTAAGTAGAAAGGAGAACCTTGCAATATATTGAATTTAAATTAGGAGTGATGCCTTACAAAGGCCAACGTACTAGCAATTTATAGATTTTGAAGGGACATAGCCGAATAGCAATGTGATGGTATGACTAGGTGCCTTTATGAATGAATACAATGCTTTGTATGATTAAACATGTCCCTATGCTAATTAAAAGTACGTGTTTGTTTGGCTTAGTATTTATGAATGGTTATAATGCTTTGAAATTGAAGAATTATGTCCATAGGCCTCCAATAATGGTATTGGTCTGGCCTTGATGAAGAAAGATCCCCCTTGGCTGAATGGTGGTGATTCTTTATGCATGTAGTGCAATATGTGGTGTTGGAGTACTTGGCCCAATGGTGTTGTAACCTTTCATATTGGAACCCAAATATGTGCATGTGAAGGCTTGGCCGAATGGTTGCATTGCTTGGTGAACAGTTCCTTCTTAAAGTAAGGTAAAGTACGTTCTTGATTGTGGATCTAGGAAGGAAACAATAACCTAGAAGTAAGTGAATGGATGTAAAAGAGAAGTGCTTGGTAGGTTGATGTAGGATAAAATTGGTGGGCTGAATTTTAGGTTAATGAAAGAATAATAAGAGAATAGAAGTATGGATGGATTGATTTTGGCGTGAAGGGTTATGAAAAAATGAAGTACTAGGGTATGGTAGTATCTTGCAAAGGACTAAAGAATAATATATTCTATCATGTCTAGACCCAACTTTATATGCCTTAGCAGGGGGTGGTAGAATAGGACCTAGACCTACTAGATATAGGATCTATGAAACCACAAGTTTTAATGAAAATAATTGAGGTTGACACTATAAGTATAAGATACTTGATAAGTCTATAAAGTCTTCAAAATACTAAGGATAAGAGAATAATCTCACTTGGATTTAATAAGAAAAACGGGATGCCTTACAAGTGACAAGGCATTGGCATTTTATAACAAATGAAAAGCCATGGTCGAATAGAAAAGTTGGTTTGGCCAAAGGGTGTTACAATGAAAGGACACATTAGTTGTTTGATAAAATACAACCATTGATGCTTGAATAATGGTGTTTGTTGGGCTATTCTCTTTAAAAGCTTTTGGAAATTTTATTTGGCTAAATGAATGCGATGGTTTGGCCTATGGTGTGTTTTGCGGAATTTCTTAAATTGCTTGGTTGAAACGGATTGAATCCTTTCATACTTGGACTAAACAATGCCTTGATAAGATGCTTTCTCCAAATGGTTACATGTCTCTTGGATTTGGCTCCTTTAATTTGAATTTGAATCATGTCACATGCCATTTTAAAGAATGCACATGGCATCTCATTGTATCTGCTCTCCCACACCAAATTAGGATGAACCCTCTCCTTTTAAGTTGTGTTTGGCTCGGTCGTGGTGCTTTTTTATTGCCCAAGGTGTCAACATAGGTAACTAGATGAGCATTAACTAAAGTAGATCAAGTTAGCTAGCTAGTGACACTTTTAGCTACCCAACTACATGTCAGCTACTTCTCTAGCTATTCTCAGCTACCAAACAACTTCCTTAGCTTACCTTAAACTAGACTTGTTCTTCTTTAGCTAAATTCAACAGCTTGTGACCATTGCGAGCTATCCATGAGTTGTCATGCTTGACTTTGAGCTATGCCAAGCTACAAAGTGATGTTCCCTTGATGTGTTCACCAATTAATGAATATAAAACAATAACATAAGTAGTGTGTGAGCTAGGAAGAATGAAAATGCATGTTGCCACCTATATAAATAATGGAATTGAGCTTGAATAAACGAATTATGAGCATGCATAAGATTATAAATGATAAAAACTTTAAATATAATTATGTTTAAGCTATGAATGAAGGCAAATCATAACTAAAATATACCATACCCTAAGTATAAGGATGTGGGGTACTATAATGCAAACATACTTAATGAAATCATAAATTATGAAGGTATGCATACATTATTAACAACTTAAGTATAAAATGCAAGCCATGTGATATCAAAGCACAATAATAGGATATAACATGATTTATAAGTACATACAATATTAAAATAATGCTAAGTTTGCAAAGTAAGAATAAAAATATTATAAAGAATGAGAAAACTCCCTTGTCCTTTATCCTAAAGTATGTTGTAGTGAAGAAGATGAGTAGAAAAAGAAAAAATGGAATTGTATCACTTTTTTTTCTGAATTTAAAGAGGTCACATGCATTTTAAATGAAAGCACATGACCCCTTGATATTGTGTTACACATCCATGCTTGTAGAATGCTCACTCGGCACATGGCTTGCACATGATTGGATGTCATTGGTAGCTCCCAAGCAAGCTAACAACTTAGTAAGCTATCTAGTAAGGTAAGTAGCTTAGCGAGGTACCTAGTGTTACATCAGCTGCTTGTAGTCCTCCAACAAGTGTTCAACTATTGTCAGCTACAATTCAGCTGTCTCAGCTGCCCTCTACATTCCTTGAGCTAAAGTAAGCTAAACTGAGTAGCCTAAGCTGCTTTAAGTATATAATATAATAATTCTATTTTATTTTAGTTTAAAAAATTATTTTAATTATATAATTCTATTTGATTATATTTTAATTATGTTAAAAATTATATTTTAATTCTAATTAATTTAATCATAAAATTAATTTATTATTTAATGATTTGGGATTAATATACTCTATATTTTATTTTTTTATTTTTTTGATAAAGGAAAATCATATTGCCTGGTGACTATGAGGCCCCAATTTTTGATTGGAGAGGACACCAAAGGCCTCCGCCCTTCCATCATTGAGTAGGCACAAGGCTTCCAAACGTCCGATCTTCCTAGAAAGACAAAGAAAACAATACAATGAGTTGTGAAACAACATGAAATGAATATATTGATATGATAATCTAAATATAAGCTAATAATGAGCTAGGATAACGTCCAGATGCATATAATGAGTTAACATAAGATGTGTAAACAAAACATGAGTTTAGATATGATACAATAACTTAAAGTATGCATGCGTACATATCTTTTTGTATAGTATTGTATATCTTATCACTACTGGGAAGTTCCTTTAAAGGGGTGAAAATTTCAATCCGTTTAAGTGTTAGGACATCCCTGATGTTAGAGTATACCCAAAGACCAATCATATGTTGATTGTAATAATACTTTTATTTATTGATTTTATTGAATAAATGCATTGCCGCTGTTATTTTCATTTATATATATGTGTTTAACATAAACTGGAAGATAATAAAGTCTATATAATGACTTAATTGTTATTATTAAAAGATCCCTAGTCAAGTATTATTATGGGCATGGACAATAATAATACACTTAAGACTAACATGTTATTGATTGATGTCAACGAATTGTCATTGACATAGGGATGTCATAATTGATACATGATTATATTGTTAGAGAACAATGTATTGGATTGACCGACCATGAGCATATATCTTGGATTATTATGTGACAGTCATAACATTGCTCATGGTGATGACTATATGTATGATTGTAATACCCAAAAAATTTAAATAATGACCAAAATGAAAATTTTGAAAGTTTGATGGACAAAGTAGAAAATTGGGAAAAAGTTTAGGGAATTAATTGATAAATTTCCTTTTAAGGATTCTATTCCATAAATACATAGTTTATTATGGAGAGTGGGGTTTTATAGAAATCATATTTTTTTGGATTTGGAATTTTAGTAAAGAAAAATTAGAAAGGGTTAAAGTCGATAAGGAATTGGAAATTCAGATCGAATTGTAATTTTACAAAAATTTGAAGGATGTTATAAAATGCTTGGAAATGTTATTTTAATATTTTAGATAAGATAAATTTGGTTTGGAAATGTGCAAATTTTCAGATTTAACCGAAACAGTGGAATTTAGTGACTAAAATGCAAGTTTTGAAATTTCATGGGGAATTTCGGAAATCAAAGTCAAATTAATTCATCTTTGACTTTAAAAGATGATAAGGATGAGTTGTCATGGTTTTATAGTGAATAAGGAGATTCATTAAGGGTGTTTTGGTATTATATCAATTAAATGAATATTATATTTGTTATAGTGGAATTTATTTTAAACAAAGATGAAATGCACCCAACATTTCATTTCACTTGTTCATCTTCTTCATCCAAAGCTACGTGAGTTTTCTCCAAAGGTAAGAGAAAGTTTCAACTCAATTTTCAAGCAATTTACTTAGGATTTTGAGTATGTTGTAAATAGAAAATTGTTATATGTGAAAAACGCTATCATTTGGTACCAATATTACTTGATAATCTTGTTGGTGTGCAAAGATCCCAAATTTTATAGTTTGTGTTCATAAAAGGGATCATGAAATTGATGATGGATTTCGATGTATTTGAAGTAGTAGATTCATATTCAAGCATGTATGATGATTAGAACATGTTTAATCTTTCTAGAAATTGTTCATTAAATTTCGGCTACGGAGTGTTTGAGTGAGAAAAATTATGGAAAAATTATATAAGGGTTGGAAAGGATGAAGGAAGTATTTTTCAAGCCTTAGAAAATTTGAAGACCATTTTGTAAATTTTGGAAAATTGGGGATTAATTTGTAAATTCTAGAAAATTGATGGGTTATTGTGTAAGTGTTCTATAATTGATGTACTATATGGGGAAAATAATGTTTTTGAATTTAAATGAGTGTTAGATGTGAAATATGACTATTTTGGAAGTTTGAAAAGATTAGTGATTTAAGTACTACATTTGCATAGTTGGGATACTTAAATGAAATTATGCTTTTGTGAAAGTATTTAAATGAGAATATATTTAAATGCTGGAATTATTGGTATTAAGAAGCTAAATGATAAAATGTTGAGAGACCATTTTGTATAAATTGGAAAATTTGGTTCCAGTGTTAAAAGGAAATATTAATAGTTATGTATTTTGATAGATAATGAGTTTTAAATATTATGGAGTTGTTATGGGGTATGTTTATGTTAGTATAATAATAACATATGTATCATTATGAATTTGTTATTTATACAGATCATGATTGATTTGTGATAGAAGCAAGTCAAGTATAAAAAGGTTTATTGTGGAAAATAATGAGGCACATATTTTGGAAATTATAAAGTGTCAAGATGAGTGCATTTAATTATGTACATACATGTAGTAATAGATAAAATAGCATAATTTATTGATGTATGTATAATGATTACCGAATGGCACCTTGTGTGCTAAAATGGTAAGGAAATCATACTGAGTGTATAGATTTCCATATAGAGCACTGAGTGTGCAAATGATAAGGAAATCATATCGGAAATATTGATTTCTAGATAGGGCATTTTATGTGCTAAAATGGTAAGGAAATCATACTGAGTGTATAGATTTTCATATGGAGCACCGAGTGTACTAAATGATAAGGAAATCATATTGAAAATATGGATTTCCATATAGGGCATTTTATGTGCTAAAATGGTAGGGAAATCATACTGAGTGTATAGATTTCCATATGGAGCACTGAGTGTGCTAAATGATAAGGAAATCATATTGAAAACATGGATTTCCAGATAGGGCATTTTATGTGCTAAAATGGTAAGGAAATCATACTAAGTGTATAGATTTCCATATGGAGCATTGATTGTGCTAAGTGATAGGGAAATCATATTGAAAATATGGATTTCCAGATAGGGTATTTTATGTGATAAAATGGTAAGGGAATCATACTGAGTGTATGGATTTCCAGATAAAGTACTAAGGGTGCTACAAAGACAAGGAAATCATACTAATGGTATAGATTTTGACATAGGGCATTTCAAGTGCTAAAATGGTAGCAAAATTATACTAATGGTATGAATTTTTTAATAGGGCACTTCGTGTGCTAAAATGAAAGTGGAAGCATACTAAGCGTATGATTTTCCAGATAGAGCACTGAGAGTGCTAATATTAATAGGAAATTAGATGAATTGTATGAATTTCCTATGGAATTTATGGATTCTAATAGTGATTGATAAATGAGGTTAATGGAAGTATATTTGTAAAATAGGCTCATTAGCCTATAGAATAATGACAAGTATATTGGTAAAATAAACTTACGAGCTTATGGAATAATGGTAAGTATATTGGTAAAATAGGCTTACGTGCTTATGGACTAAATGGTAAGTATATTGGTAAAATAGGCTTACGAGCTTATGGAATAAATGGTAATTATATTGGTAAAATAGGCTTACGAGCTTATGGAATAAATGTAAGTATGTTGGTAAAATAGGCTTACGAGCTTATAGAATAATGGTAAGTATATTGGTAAAATAGGCTTACGAGATTTTGGAATAATGGTAAGTATATTGGTAAAATAGGCTTACGAGCTTATGGAATAATGGTAAGTATATTGGAAAAATAGGCTTACGAGCTTATGGAATAAATGATAAGTATGTTGGTAAAATAAGCTTACGAGCTTATGGAATAATGGTAAGTATGTTGGTAAAATAGGCTTACAAGCTTATAGAATAAATGGTAAGTATGTTGGTAAAGTAGGCTTACGATGCTTATGAAATAAATGGTAAGTATGTTGGTAAAATAGGTTTACTAGCTTATGCAATAAATGGAAGTATGTTGGTAAAATAAGATTACGAGCTTATGGGATAAATGATAAATTTATTGATAAGAATGTTATATTATTTTGATCATGGTAAAATATTGGATAAGCAAATAACATGATTTTATGTCATTTTGAATTTGACATTAAAATTCATGGATGATTTGTATTGCACTATTTATTGTTTTAATTGCCTCGCTATGTATATACTTAACGTGTGATGATATTCACGCGTAGGTAAAAAGCCAGTAGTAGAGTAAAGATTTCAGAACAACATCAAGCATCGAGGAGTATATTTCAATATCAGTAAGACATCCTATGATGATGTTTGAATTAGATAGTTACATGTAATTAATAATGTTTATTTTATTTTGTTGAATAAAGTTAGAAACAGAAATGGAAATTTTATAGTGATAAAAGGTTAATTTTTATGAGTTTAATATGTATTTTTCGGAATTTACTGTAGCAGTGCATCGATGCATTGTAGCAGTGCATCACTACACATTTTAAGTTTGAAATTTGGTGCATCGATGCACTGTTCACGTTACTGTAGCAGTGCATCGGTATACTATTCATTGTTCACGGTACTGTTCATTGTTCACTGTTCACTGTTCACTATTCGTAAAAAAATACTTTGGTTTTAAATTTGTTATAATGAAATATAATTCATATTATATGATATTTTATAATATCATTTACCATTTTAAATGAAATAAATTTTAAATCACTTTTGAAGTGGAAATGGTTTTAGAAATTCAGGTGACATCTATAATTTGTATATGTATAATTATACGGGTTATGGGTGTTACATTTATTGTTATCAGAGCTACAAGTTTAGTTGTTTCTAGGACTAAACCGAGTTTATTTTGAGTTAAGAAGTGTATACATGCCACTAGGATGTCAAAAGTTACTGATAGTTGTATATATACTGTGATGATGCTTATTGGGAGTAAAGTTATTCTTTACTAATCTATGATGATTCTGACTATGTTCAGATGTTGGAAATTAAAGACAAAAATAAGAAATTTGAAAATGTTAAAAAGAAGGTCGAGATTGAAATCGACCCAAAAGGGATCCGATATGAATTATGTAAAACACCTTAGAAGGGTGGAAGTTGTAAGGGATTTTCCTCCATTATTTGGAAGAAATGCCCTAGCTTTTAATGAAGTTTCTGAATGGAAAGAATCGATTAAAAAGTTTGAACGACTTACAAGAAAAGTTGAATTGGATGAGGATCCAAAGGAGAATTATAAATCTAGTGATGATTATGAGGTTCTCCAGGTAAGCTTAAATAATTGAGAAATATTTAAGTTAAGCATTAAATTGTTTAAATCATTATTGATTTGAGTAAGTGAAATTGAAAAAGCGGTTAATATGATGCCCGCTAAAAGTTTAAAGAAAGTTGAGTTAATAGTGAATCAAATGGTTATGAGTTGGATTGATAATAGATATTAAGTCCATAAAATTGGATAGAGTTACCTTGCGAAGGTAAATATGCGAAAATTGATTGTCTAGCCTTCCATGATGAAATGAATTATTTTTAGATTGAGATGGATTCTCAACAACTTAAAAGGTGTCAAGTTCGTAATGATAAGAAAAAGGAGTAAATTTGTTTACTAGTGTGATTATAACATTAACCACTATGAAGTTATTGCTACAAATTTATCAAGTTTTCTTATTCAACGATGTGAACATTGAGCATTTGAGATTGAAAATGTTTCAACTGTTCGAAAATATTATCTTTGGATTTGGAAAAGTTATACAAATTTCCTTAAGAATGAAATAAGGAATTCTAAAGTAGAGATATTGAATTCAATTTGATAAAAAGTGTTATTAATGTGGAAGACCTGTGAGGCATGATATAAATGTTAGACAAACAAATAATAAATGTATGATAAAGATTAAGGAGCTTATGTTACTGATGAATCCGATGGGATAATCATTAATGAGTTTTAGATCATTTTGATCTTGAGTTGGTTGTCTTTGCATTAAGGTTGGGTTAATGGTCGCAAGAAGTAATTAATTTAGAAAAACATAGTGAAATTAAAAATTGTAATGATTGATGAAAAAGTGAAATCATCAATAAGTGATATCAACAATGGTTACGATTAAGATGATGTATGAAAGATGCATAGCTTTTGTAGCTAAGGTAAGAGATACTTATTTATCTAAAGTAAGATCATATGATATTTTCGTAACTTGGGAATTTTCATATGTCTTTATAGATTTATTATGTGGGTTACCTCCAGATTGAGAGGTGGGAATTCAATATTAATGGTTATCAAGGCATTAATCATGTATATATGGGTTCATATCGAATAGTTGCGACTGAGTTAAGAGAATAATGAACCAATTGCAAGAATTTCTTGATTGAGGATGCATTGGACCTAATATTTTACCTTGGGATGAATCAGTGTTGTTTATGAAAAAAAAATGATCTAGTAGCATTCATGGATTTGATGAATCGAGTATTTCAATTTTACTTGGAATAATTTTGAGGAGGTTTGTATTGATGACATTCAGATATACTCGAAGTCAAAGATAGAGCATGATGCTTATCTTCGTATTGTTCTCAAGAAATTTAAGGGTAAAAAGATATATGCTAAACTGACAAAGTGTGAGTTTTGGTAATCAGAAGTTGATTTTCTTAGTCATGTTGTCTTTACATACGACATAAGAGCTAAAAAAATATTTTTTGCGCTCAAAAGGCAAAGGTAAACTAAGTATATGATTTATTTGACCTTATAAAAAATTAAAAAGAGTAAGGCTGATGGATTATCCGTTAGCATTAACTCTGGAAGTAATTGAGATATGAAGCTAGACAAAGTATGTAATGTTGTTCATGTGTTGATGCTTATAAAGTATCGAGCATATCCTTCACATGTCATTGCATCATAAGAAATTGAGATCTGACCATATTTGATTTATAAAGAAGATTCAATTTGGATCTTAGCTCGAGAAATCAAAGAACTTCTTAACAAGACTATTTCTCTAGTCAAAGTGATTTAGCAAAATCATAATGTTGAGGATGTTACCTGGGAAAGAGAGGATGATATGAAAATGTGTCGATATTTTCATATCAGGTTGAAGATTTGGATTAAACAGGTTAAAAATCTAATGATTTGCATTATCTTCACAAAATTCCTAAAATAAAGAGAAAAAATCAGAATTTAAGAAGTTGGAAAGACTAGAAGAGGTTTTAGCATAAGGCAAGGGTATGTCTTACCAGTCAGTATAACCTTAAATTAAGGTTATGAATTTATAATGGAAATTGCAATTATTATAAAGGGGAGTTAAGATTTTGATAGAGAGTTTTAAAATTCGAGGATGAATTTTCTTAAGAAGGGGAGAATTGTAATAACCCAAAAATTTAAATAATTACCAAAATGAAAATTTTGAAAGTTTGATGGTCAAAGTTTAAAATTGGGAAAAAGTTTAGGAATTAAGTGATAAATTTCCTTTTAAGGATTCTTTTCCATAAATACATAGTTTATTATGGAGAGTGGGGTTTTATAGAAATCATATTTTTTGGATTTGAAATTTTAGTGAAGAAAAATTAGAAATGCCGATAAGGAATTGGAAATTTAGATCGAATTGGAATTTTACAAAAATTTGAAGGATACTATAAAATGGTTGGAAATATTATTTTAATATTTTAGATAAGAGAAATTTGGTTTGTAAATGTGCAAAGTTTCAGATTTAACCGAAATAGTGGAATTTAGTGACTAAAATGCATGTTTTGAAATTTCATGGGGAATTTCAGAAATCAATGTCAAATTAATTCATCTTTGACTTTGAAAGATGATATGGATGAGTTGTCATGGTTTTATAGTGAATAAGAAGAGTCATTAAGGGTGTTTTAGTATTATATCAATTAAATGAATATTATATTCATTATAGTGGAATTTATTTTAAACAAAGATGAAATGCACCCAACATTTCATTTCACTTGTTCATCTTCTTCATCCAAAGCTGCGTGAGTTTTCTCTAAAGGTGAGAGAAAGCTTCAACTCAATTTTCAAGCAATTTACTTAGGATTTTGAGCATGTTGTAAATAAAAAATTGCTATATGTGAAAAACGCTATCATTTGGTACCAATATTGCATGATAATCTTGTTGGTGTGCAAATATCCCAAATTCTATTGTTTGTGTTCATAAAAGGGATCATGAAATTGATGATGGATTTTGATGTATTTGAGGTAGTAGATTCATATTCAAGCATGTATGATGATTAGAACATGTTTAATCTTTATAGAACTTGTTCTTTAAATTTCGGCTATTGATTGTTTGAGTGAAAAAAGTTATGGAAAAGTATATAAGGGTTGGAAAGGATGAATGAAGTATTTTACCAGCCTTAGAAAATTTAAGGACCATTTTGTAATTTTTAGAAAATTAGGGATTAATTTGCAAATTCTATATAATTGATGGGTTGTTGTGTAAGTGTTCTATAATTGATTTACTATGCGGGAAAAATATTGTTTTTGAATTTAAATGAGTGTTAGATGTGAAATATGACTGTTTTGGAAGTTTGAAAAGATTAGTGATTTAAGTACAACATTTGCATAGTTGGGATACTTAAATGAAATTATGCTTTTGTGAAAGTATTTGAATGGGAATATTTTTTAATGCTAGAATTCTTGGTATTCAGAAGCTAAGTGATAAAATGTTGAAAGACCATTTTGTATAAATTGGAAAATTTGGTTCCAGTGTTAAAAGGAAATATTAACAGTTAAGTATTTTGATATATAATGAGTTTTAAATATTATGGAGTTGTTATGGGGTATGTTTACGTTAGTATAATAATAACATATGTATCATTATGAATTTGTTATTTATACAGATCATGATTGATTTGTGATATAAGCAAGTCAAGTATGGAAAGGTTTATTGTGGACAATAATGAGGCACGTATTTTGGAAATTATAAAGTGTCAAGGTGAGTGCATTTAATTATGTGCATACATGTAGTAATAGTTAAAATAGAATAATTTATTGATTTATGTATAGTGATTACCGAATGGCAGCTTGTGTGCTAAAATGGTAAGGAAATCATACTGGGTGTATAGATTTCCATATGAAGCACTGAGTCTGCTAAATGATAGGGAAATCATATTGGAAATATTGATTTCCAGATAGAGCATTTTATGTGCTAAAATGGTATGGAAATCATACTGAGTGTATAGATTTCCATATGGAGAACTAAGTGTGCTAAGTGATAAGAAATCATATTGAAAATATGGATTTCTAGATAGGGCATTTTATGTGCTAAAATGGTAAGGGAATCATACTGAGTGTATGGATTTCAAAATAAAGTACTAAGGGTGCTACAAAGATAAGGAAATCATACTAATGGTATGCATTTTCACGTAGGGCATTTCAAGTGCTAAAATGGTAACAAAATTATACTAATGGTATGAATTTTTTAATAGGGCACTTTGTGTGCTAAAATGAAAGGGAAGCATACTAAGCGTATGATTTTCCAGATAGAGCACTGAGAGTGCTAATATTAAAAGGAAATTACATGAATTGTATGAATTTCCTATGGAATGTATATATTCCGATAGTGATTGATAAATGAGGTTAATGGAAGTATATTGGTAAAATAAGCTTATTAGCTTATAGAATAATGAAAAGTATATTGGTAAAATAAGCTTTCGAGCTTATGGAATAATGGTAAGTATATTGGTAAAATAGGCTTACGAGCTTATGGAATAAATGGTAAGTATATTGGTAAAATAAGCTTACGAGCTTATGGAATAAATGGTAAGTATGTTGGTAAAATAGGCTTACGAGCTTATGGAATAATGGTAAGTATATTGGTAAAATAGGCTTATGAGCTTATGGAATAATGATAAGTGTATTGGTAAAATAGGCTTACGAGCTTATGGAATAATGGTAAGTATATTGGTAAAATATGCTTACGAGCTTATGGAATAAATGGTAAGTATGTTGGTAAAATAGGCTTACGAGCTTATGGAATAATGGTAAGTATATTGGTAAAATAGGCTTACGAGCTTATGGAATAAAATGTAAGCTTGTTGGTAAAATAGGCTTACGAGCTTATGGAATAAATGGAAGTATGTTGGTAAAATAAGTTTACGAGCTTATGGAATAAATGGTAAATTTATTGATAAGAATGTTATATTATTTTGATCATGGTAAAATATTGGATATACAAATAACATGATTTTATGTCATTTTGAATTTGACATTGAAATTCATGGATGAATTGTATTGCAATGTTTATTGTTTTAATTGCCTCACAATGTATATACATAATGTTTGATTATTTTCACGCGTAGGTAAAAAGCCAGTAGTAGAGTAAAGATTTCAGAACGACATCAAGCATTGAGGAGTACATTTCAATATCAGTATGACATCCTATGATGGAATTTGAATTAGATAGTGGCACGTAATTAATAATGTTTATTTTACTTTGTTGAATAAAGTTGGAAACAAAAATGGAAATTTTATAGTGATGAAAGGTTAATTTTTATGAGTTTAATATGTATTTTCCAGAATTTACAGTAGCAGTTAATGTAGCATTGCATAGATGCACTGTAGCAGTGTATCGATACACATTTTAAGTTCGAATTTTGGTGCATCGATGCACTGTTCACGTTACTGTAGTAGTTCATCGGTACACTGTTCATAAAAAAATACTTTGGTTTTAAATTTGATATAATGTAACATGATTCATATGATATGATATTTTTATAATATCATTTACCATTTTAAATGAAATAAATTTTAAATCACTTTTGAAGTGGAAATGGTTTTAGAAATTCTGGTGAGATCTATAATCTATATAGGTATAATTATACGGGTTATAGGTGTTGCAATGATCCTCAGACTTGAGATCAATACTATCCCAACATATATTGTTGTATGTTTTGATGCAACTAAACAATCTCAGTAACTGGTTGCTCTATAAAGGCTGTTATTGAATATATCTAAATATATATTTTGGGTGTGTATGATTAAGATAAGATTTTTCCTTCCTACATAATAGGAAATATATCACATGCCAATCGATTGACTAAGATTAGAAACGCATGGCCATGCTCGAATAAGTTGATATGAGATATCATAAACTATTTGTTAATTACAGTCTACTCTAAATATCAATAAACAATAGATGGGCTATACAAGTGTGACTATTCCAAGACTTGTGCCTATTCTAGATATAAAAGACTTAAGGATTAAATATATAAAAGAGTTGATCACCAAGATGATATGTCGAATCATATTTTCTTGTAACTTAGGTGACAATGATATATTGCTAGATGTCACCCATTAAATGTAATATTAGAATTGTTCTAATAATTAATGCTAACGTTACAAGAACCTACAAGGTTACACCCTAGGATTGAAACGAGAAAAGATGTACAATTTGTCGTAAGTTACTAAAATATATATCTAGAGTTAATTAAACATATGTTTTAATAATCCCAAATATTTAATTTCAATTAATTAAATATAGATTTAATTAATTTGATATAATAAAATCCCTAATATGATTAGGGTAACTTGGATATAAAAGGATTATTAAATTCCAATTAATTAAATATAGATTTAATTAATTTGAATTAATAAAACCCTAATATGACTAGGGTAACTTGGCTATAAAAGGGTGTGTTAGATATAGCAGTCGTTTTAGAACACACTAACAAAACCTTCAACCGTTTTTCTCTCAAAACTATTTTGGGGAAGAAAAATATTGCTCTCAATCGGGTTAACTGAGTAGAGGCTGAGACGTGATTTCGTGGAGGCTTACGATTCAAACCAATCTACACCACCAGTATTCACTGCTGTCCTTGATGCTTTTCAAGGAACCAGTTGTAAGTATTCGTATCCATTCCTCCTAATTTCAGTTTTTCATACATTAATTGCTGGTGAGACCATTTAGTTTTGTTTCCGCTGTACCATTGGGTGCACCAACGATCCCAACAGTGGCATCAGAGCCACTTGTACGATATGAATTTGGGTTAAATTTTTGGTTGATGCGATATGTATGAGATGCATGTTTTAGTTTTATCGATTTCGATAAATATGCTGAGATTATTGTTCGAATCGATAACCGTAAAGATTAATATGTTAATTTGTTAATATATTTTTCAATCGATTTGTTGCTGGATGATTTGTGGGAGTGTGATAGTAGATCGCATTTGGAAGTGAAACAATGGTTGTTTCGATGCATAAAACTTTCGGGATTGAAAATCCCAAAAGCACGATTCTGTTGACAATTGTTATCAAATCGTGAAGATTTTCCATGGAAACAATAGTACAAATTGAAGGCCCATATTAATATTTTTAACAAAGGCGTAACAATGTGTATATATATATGATATGTTTGTTTTGCACCGTGTTTGATATGCATGGTTATAGCCCTTGTTCAATTTATAATGGTTTATTTTGAAGTACGGTCTACGAACCGTGCCTTTCTATATCTGTGTTGTATTTTTCTTCTCATCTTACTCCCTCGTATGTAAAACGACTTTCTTTTAAAATTGCAAACCTATGAAGATTCAGGAGCAGAAGAATGGTAAGAAGATGCCTAGAGAATAATCTTAGGCTTTAGGGTTCTTGGTTCTCCTATTGGCTTGGGATATGCCACCTTAGTCATTGTTTTGGGCTATAACCATTGCATCATATTTATTACTATATTTGTTATGTATGCAATGCATCAAATGATAAAATAAGAATAAATATTGATGAGATCAATAAGGGTCTAATATTAAAATGAACAATGATGAGATAATTACGCAAATCCTTCTTTATAATCTAAGTTAACTTAACCGTCCAATATTTACCCTCGTTAAGGCTTTGATCGATATTGTGTGGGCTTTCCCAAAGCATTGGCACATAAATATATCTTGGTTAAACATGAAGAATAAGAAAGTGATATTCACCAGTTGAAATATTGGTAATAACTTAGCTAGGTTATTCTAATAAGATTAGAAACCTAGAGGTTAAATATTTGGACAAGTCATGAGATGACTTGAACAAAAGTTGTTCACAAAATTGAGGAGTTATATGAGATGTAACTAGTAAAGTGTTACTTACCTAAATAATCACTAACCTAAAAGAAAAGCCAAAGCTGATTTAGGAAATTGATGTATTATGGATCCTCGCCCATTAGAAAAATTTTTGCTGAATTTTTTCGAAATTAAAACAAAGAGGATTTTTTTATTTTGAATAAAATAGTGGGAGTAATTTGTAAATAAAGTCCTATTTATAAATTTTAATTCGGTAAATTTACTTCCTTTAATATTTCCATTGTTGTACATTTAATGGCAAACAACACTTTATCATTGCGATCACTCCTTGAGAAGGATAAACTTAATGGCATAAACTTCCTTGACTGGTTTCGTAATTTGAGAATTTTTCTCAAATAGGAAGGAATAGGTCATTGAGGAACCTGTTCCTAATGAACCGACAGCTAATGATTCAAAAGCTAATAAAGATAAATTCAAGAAACATATGGATGATATGTTAGATGTTGGATGTCTAATGCTTGCCACCATACTCTTGAGCTTCAGAAGCAACATGAGGACATGGTTGTATATGAGATGATTCAAAATCTCAAAGAAATATATAAAGGGCAAGCACGTCAAGATAGATATGAGACCTCTAAATCTCTATTTCAATGCAAAATGGAAGAGGAAACTCCTGTAGGAGCTCATGCCATCAAGATGATGGGCTACATCCAAACATTTGAAAAGTTGGAATTTCCTTTCAAAGATGAATTGGCTACCGATATTATCTTGCAATCGTTGCCAAATAGCTTTAGCCAATTTGTCCTTAATTTCAACATGAACGAAATTAACAAGACTTTGCCACAAATACTTGGCATGTTACGAACTTCTGAAAGTAACATGAAAAAGGTTGGGCCTAAGCCCATTCTGATGGTATATAAGGACAAATGAAAGGGAAAGAAAAAGGTAGTGGCAAAGTCTAAGGGCAATGGTGAGACCAAACCAAAAGGGAAAAATGCATTGAAACCCAAAGGGGGAGTTAGCAAAGAAAGAAAATGTTTCCATTGCGATAAGATCGGACACTGGAAGAGAAACTGCCCTGTTTACCTTGAAGAGGTCATGAAGGCAAAAGAAAACGAACGTTTGTTTCAGGTATTTATGTTATTGATGTTAATTTGTCAACATCTACATCTTGGGTATTAGATATTGGTTGTGGTTCTCATATTTGTACTTCTGTACAAGGACTGCAAAAGAGAAGGAATTTGGCTATACGAGTGTTAAATGGAGCAAGAGTTGTTGCATTATCTATAGGGACATATGTTTTATCTTTTCCTAGTGGACTTGATTTAAATTTAGAGGATTGTTATTATGTGCCTAGTTTTACTAAGAACATTATTTTAATTTATTGTTTGGACAAGATTGGCTTTGAGATTATTATTAAGAATAATTGTTGTTCTTTTTATCTCGATAGTGTTTTTTATGGTTCAGCACAATTGGTTAATGGTCTCTTTATTTTGGATCAAGATAACACCATTTATAACATAAATACTAAGAGATCAAAATCAAATGACTCGAATCAAACTTATCTTTGGCATTGTCATTTAGGCCATATAAGTGAGAAACGCATATCAAAACTCCATAATGATGGATTCTTAAATTCATTTGTTTTCGAACAATATGATGCATGTGAATCTTGCTCGTTAGGAAAATAACTAAAGCTCCTTTCAATAGTAAATGTGAGCTATCAAGTGATTTATTGGGGTTAATACATAGTGATGTATATGTACCAATTAATACAGAAGCCACAGGTGGATTCCATTACTTCATTACTTTTACCGATGACTTTAGTCGATATGGGTATATTTATCTTATGCTCCATATATCTGAAGCCCTTGAAAAGTTTAAGGAATTTAAAAATGAAGTACAAAATCAACTAGGAAAGAGTATTAAGGCACTTCGATCAGATTGAGGTGTAGAATACCTAAGCATAGAGTTTGATGAACTCCTAAAAGAATGTGGGATTGTCTAGCAGCTTACACCATCTGGTATACCACAGTGGAATGGAGTTTATGAAAAAAGGAATCGAACACTGTTAGACATGGTTAGATCGATGATATGGACTGGGAAACATCCCAGTATGTCTTTTATTAAGATTTAAGGTTCTGAAGCTTATATAAAACATCAGATGTCTACAAAGCTCGAACCTAAATCTCATTAGTGTATATTTGTTGGATATTCTAAAGAAACTAAGGGATACTATTTCTTTAATCGTAACGAGAACAAAGTGTTTGATACTCGAACAAGAGTTTTTCTTGAAAGAGAATTTCTCTCAAAGAAAGATAAGGGTAGAAATATTGAACTTGGAGAAGTTCAAGAGCAACAAATAAATGAACCTGAAGTTGAGCATGTTTCACAAGTTATTGAGGAGCATTCAACATATTTAGAAGCACAATCACTACGTAGATCCACACAAGAACATCGTGCACCTGAGATATTTGGATTTCTCATTACGACACATGGAAATGTTCTTCTTATGGATCAAGATGAGCCCAAGACTTCTCAAAAGGCAGTGTCTAGCCCAGACTCTGAGAAATAGCTTGAAGCCACGAGATCTGAGATGGATTCCATGTCAGTAAACCAAGTATGGACTTTGGTTGAACCATCTGAAGGGGTCAGACCTATAGGGTGTAAATGGGTTTTCAAGAAGAAAACCGACATATATGGTGTAGACTATGACGAAACATTCTTCCCTGTAGTTATGTTTAAGTCCATCCATATCCTGCTCGCAATAGCTGCATTCCATTATTATTAAATCTGGCAAATATACGTCAAACCCGCATTCTTTAATGGAAAACTTGAAGAGGATGTGTAAATGACACAACCAGAAGGTTTTGTCTCTCCAGGAAATACTGGAAAGGTTTGTAAGCTAAAGAGGTCTATTTATGGACAAAAGCAATCTTCTCGAAACTGGAATCTTCGTTTCAATGATGCAATCAAAGAGTTTGGTTTTATCAGAAATGAAGACGAGCCTTGTGTTAATAAGAAGGCTTGTGGGAGCATTGCTTCATTCTTAATCTTGTATGTAGACGACATACTCATCATATGAAATAATATTCCTACTTTACAGTCTGTTAAGACTTGGTTAAGTAGTTGTTTTTCTATGAAAGATTTGGGTGAGGTAGCATATATCTTAGGAGTTAAGATCTATAGAGATAGATCAAGACCACTTCTAGGTCTGATTCAAAGTACATATATAGACAAAGTGCTGAAAAGGTTCAGTATGGAAGAATCCAAGAAAGGATTTTTGCCTATGAGACATGGCATTTCACTTTCTAAGGAAATGCATCCTTCAACTCCACTAGAAAGAGAACTGATGAATAAGATTC
The DNA here is from genome assembly GCF_006381635.1 of Hibiscus syriacus. Classification (NCBI taxonomy): domain Eukaryota; kingdom Viridiplantae; phylum Streptophyta; class Magnoliopsida; order Malvales; family Malvaceae; genus Hibiscus; species Hibiscus syriacus. Next base: position 1,538,877 of record NW_024062603.1, on the reverse strand, counting down.
CATATGCTTCGGCTATTGGTTCTATAATGTATGCCATGATATGTACTCGACCAGATGTATCGTATGCTCTAAGCATGAAGATTCGGTATCAAGGAAACCCTGGTGAAAACCACTGGGTTGCGGTTAAAAATATCCTTAAGTACTTAAGAAGAACTAAGGATAAATTTATTGTCTATGGAGGGGAGGAAGAGCTTAGTATAAAAGGTTATACTGATGCCAGCTTCCAAACTGACAAGGATGACTCACGATCATAATCGGGTTTTGTGTTTTGTCTTAATGGAGGTGTTGTGAGCTGCAAAAGTTCAAAGCAAGACACAGTAGTTGATTCTACAACAGAGGATGGATACATTGCAGCCAGTGATGTAGCGAAAGAGGTTGTTTGGATCAAGAAGTTCATATTGGAATTAGGGGTTGTTCCTAGCATATCAGATGCTGTAGAACACCGTTGTGACAATAATGGAGCCATTGCACAAGAAAAGGAACCCATATCTCATCAACGATCCAAACATATTCTTAGGCGTTTTTATCTCATTCGAGAGATCATTGATCGAGGATATGTGGAAATATGTACAGTACACAAGGATGACAACATTGCTGATCCCTTGACGAAACCTCTTACACAGTAGAGGCATAAGCGTCACACTGAGTCATTCGGTATTATATGTGAGTGATTGGTCTTAGTGCTAGTGGGAGATTGTTAGAGTATGCCCAAAGACCAATCATATGATGATTGTAATAATACTTTTATTTATCGATTTTATTGAATAAATGCATTGTCGTTATTATTTTAATTTATATATTTGCGTTTAACATAAATTGGAAGATAATAAAGTCCATATAATGACATAATTGTTATTATTAAAAGATCCCTAGTCAAGTATTATTATGGGCATGGACATAGAGATGTCAAAATTTATACATGATTATATTGTTAGAGAACAATGTATTAGATTGACTGACCATGAGCATATGTCTTGGATTATTATGTGACAGTCATAACATTGCTCATGGTGGTAACTATATGTATGATCCTCAGACTTGAGATCAATACTATCCCAACATATATTGTTGTATTTTTTGATGCAGCTAAACAAGCTTCGTAATTGGTTGCTCTATAAAGACTTTTATTGAATATATCTCAATATATGTAGTGGGTGTGTATGATTAAGATAGGATTTGTCCTTCCTACATAATAGGAAATATATCACAGTCCACTCGATTTAGTAAGACTAGAAATGCATGGCCATGCTTGAATAGGTTGATATAAGATATCATAAACTATTCGTTAATTATAGTCTACTCTAGATATGAAGAAACAATAGATGGGCTATACAAGTGTGACTATTCCAAGACTTGTGCCTATTCTAGATATAAAGGACATAAGGATGTAATACATAAAAGATTTATCACCAAGATGATATGTCGAATCATATTTTCTTGTAACTTAGGTGACAATGATATATTGCTAGATGTCACTCATTATATGTAATGTTAGAATTGTTCTAATAATTACTGCTAACATTACAAGAACCTACAAGGTCACACCCTAGGATTAAAACGAGAAATGGTGTACAATTTGTTGTACGTTACTAAAATATATATCTAGAGTTAATTAAATATATGTTTTAGTAATCCCTAATATTTAATTTTAATTAATTAAATATAGATTTAATTATTTTGAAATAATAAAATCCCTAATATGATTAGGGCAACTTGGATTTAAAAGGATTATTAAATTCTAATTAATTAAATATAAATTTAATTAATTTGAAATAATAAAACCCTAATATGATTAGGGTAACTTGGCTATAAAAGGGTGTGTTAGGTCTAGCAGCTATTTTAGAACACACACAAAAAACCTTCAGCTATTTTTCTCTCAAAATTATTATGGGGAAGAAAAATATTGCTCTCAATCGGGTGAACTGAGTAGAGGCTGAGACGTGATTTCGTGGAGGCTTACGATTCGAACCAATCTACACCACCAGTATTCACTGTTTTCCTTGTTGTTTTTCAAGTAACCCGCAGTAAGTATTCGCATCCCTTCCTCCCGATTTCAGTTTTCCGTACATGGATCACTGGTGAGAGCATCGAGTTTTGTTTCTGCTACGCCATGTGGTGCGCCGACAGTCCCAACACCTGAATTGTTTGACTCAAGGTAAGGTGATTAGTCCTTGAGGAAGAACTTCCAGATTGGATGTTGGTGTAATCACATCACATACCATATATCTTAAAACAAAATGTCCCTTGAGGAATGGATACATTCCTTTTGAATTGTGATGATCTTTTTCAAGTGGATAATTATGCTTGTTCACGAACGGAGGTGTCTCTTCATTTGGCTTCCTTGATTCGAACTCCTTATACATAAACAAACTTACTTTTACTTGGTCTTCCTCGTTCTTGTTTGTAGATACATATTTTCTAAATTTCTCTACACTTCCTTTGATGTGCTTTTGATTATTAAGCACTTGTTTAGGTTTCAGTGGCTTAAGCATTATCTTCTTCCAATCATGCTTAAATGTATACTGATTAGTTTAATAATCATGCATTGTCCTCTTATCATACTGTCATGGTCTTCCAACCAAGTTGTCTATGTACTTCCCTATGGAGAAAGATACGAGTACTTGTTTTGTTACCTTTAACTCTTATCCTTTGTTTAACACTATAGCTTGTAAGAAGTTGGGTGCTTTAGAGTTTTTAGTCCCTATTTTTCAATATAAGAGCACTTGCCTTGTTTTTGCAACTTTCTCCATCGATTATCACGCAACAAACCTAATTGACACTCCCAACTACTCAGCTACTTCTCCAGCTATGTTCAACTACCAAACAACTTTCTTAGTTAACCTTGAGCTATGCTTGTTGTGCTTGAGCTAAATTATGCTGCTTGTGACCATTGTGAACGATACATGAGCTCTCATGCTTGCCTTTGAGATATGCTAAGTTTTCAAGTGATGTTCCCTTGATGTGTTCACCTATGAATGAGTAGAAAACAATAACATAAGTAGTGTGTAAGGTAGGAACAATGCAAATGTATGTTGCCACCTATGTCAATAATGGAATTGAGCTATGATAAACTAAGTATAAGAATTCATAAGATTATAAATGATAGAAACATTAAATATAATTATGTTTAAGATATGAATGAAGCTAAATCACAACTAACATATACAACTTTCTAAATTTCTCCATGCTTCTTATCATGTTTGCATAATAGTTGTATATGATAGCTCTAGCTTTTCTAAATTATGTTTGCATAATAGCTCTATTATTTCCATTGATACTAGTGGTTCCTAGATCATATCTCTTTTATAGATAGTGGGTCAAAGTCCATGTTTATCACCCCTTGAAGAAGCAGTATAATGTTTGGTTCTTTGTTCTTTATCATTAGTTCTTTATTCAGTCTTTTATGAGATACTACCTTTAATCTTCAACACCTTCATTCTACTTCCATTACCATACTTCACTATTTTCCTTTAAACATATCAGCAACTTGTATATATATATTCCGCTGCTATATTTATGTTTATATTTCATTACTTCCATTTAACTATTTTATTTGAGTTTTCTTACTTGTGTATGATTCTTGTTGCTTTCATAGATTGAAACAATCAAAGGTACAACTTGACTTAACCACCCATCCATCCAAGTGAGACTGTGTTAAACTTCATCAATGGCAACTCAAAGTTAACTTACAAGGTGTTATGATAGATCGCTTATCTCAAAGGATCTTAATGGAGCTAAAAGAGTATCTGAAGGAGTTGAACAAGAGTTGAGTCTTAATGGAGAGGAACTGAAGTCCGGGGAGCTAACAAGTGAAGTTGGACTAGCTAGAGCAGCTGGAGTGACACTGGGTACCTTGCTAGCTACCTACACTAGCTGACTACCTAAACACCTACCATGGCTCACCTACATCAAGTCATGTGCCTAACATTGCTCCTATGTCTTAACCACAATTAATATTGGCGTGGAGAGTAATGTGCCTTCAATAAGAGGCTTGTGCTATCAAAGAAGGTTCCTATATAGTTAAAACAACATGTGCACTTTATGCTCCTTCAAAAGGTCACTCAAATCATCAAGGAGACTACTCCATTCAACCAAAAATCCTCCAAGCATCAAACTCCATCATCCAAGGGTTATATTCATTTGATTTTGGTGTCAAAAGTAAAAAGGGACATGTACATTCGGGCTAAGCGTTCAAAGGGGTTCCAAACAAACTAACACCTTATTTTACATCCAAAGCATGTGCATTCATCCCTAGGGTAAAACTATGTCTTTCATATTCATCCAATAGCTTGTATTTTCACTTAAAGTCGTGTATTTTCATTAAAACATGTATTTCAAAAGGGTTACATGCTTATTCATTCAAAACCCTTTAAAAACTATAAATAGCAGTGCCTTGGCAATTGTAAGGCATATTATTTCATACATATATCAAACCTTTGTGAGTTTAATCACTCTTTAAGTTCTTAAACAAAATTTGTTGACTTGCCAAAAATTTCTTGTGGCATCACCCTATCTTCTCACCTTGATACTTGTGGTTCATATTTCTTTATAGATAAGGGGTCCAATTCCATGTTTACCACCCTTTAAATAAACATAAAAGTAAGGGTCTATGTTTGTTAACTACGGTTCTTCTTTGAGTCTTCGTTATGATACTATCAAACTATCCATTTTTTTCTTACCCATCACCACATCTATTACAAAAAACAACCTATACATACTTCCATGCTTTCTTACTACTTTCATATTTATCTCCCACCTATCCACCATTACATTTAATTACCTTTAACTTTTCTCTATAATCCTATCTTGCATTGTAAGTACCTTGCTTCCTTCCTAGTTCCAACAATCAAAAGGGTTGCCTTCCACATTCTCCATTCAAGGCGTTCATCATTCAAGCCTTTTTCTATCAAATGGTATTAGAGTTTTGGTGAAAGAGGGTAAGTACAATAAGCTAAGCCCAACGTGAATCAAAGTAAGAAATAAAAAAGAAAGTTATAGGAAAAAGAAGAAAAAAAAGCAATGATCAATCATCAATTCAAAGGAGTTTAAAGAAAGAAAAGAAAAACCTACAAGTGAAGTGTACAAAAGCACAACATCATCATCTTCAACATCAATCTGAGGACCATAGCATCAAGACTTGATTGTTGTTGAAGGGAAGGTTCAAAGTTGCTTGTTATTGTAAGTAACCCCTTTATTATTTTCTTCCTATTTCTAAACCACCCTTGCATTATATTTTGTTTTCCTAACCTAAGAAATTTTGTAGCATGCATCCAAAGGTAAACTTGTCAAGGCATGAGTAAGTTCTTTTAAGAACTCTACAAGAGAGATTTCAATGGTAAAAGGCTTGAGTGAAGTGATATCATAAGAGGACAAAGAAAAATCCATTAAAAGTCATAGGGTGAAAACACGAGTGAAGAAGGATATATATTGTTTTCTTTCGAGTGTTTTGTGAGGTTTTGTGAGAGTTTTATTGGTAAGGTTATTTTCCTATATTTCATTTCTTTATTTCACAAACAAATCTTTCAATGGATAATGAACAACAAATAATAAATGCATTTCACACTAGATGCCTTGTGGGTGGTAAAGTTTTCCATGTGGTCATTGATAGTGGGAGTTACACCAATCTTATAAGTAAACTCACGGTGTATAAATTGGGCTTAAAGACAATGCAACATTCGAATCCCTATGAAGTACAATGGCTTAATGAAGAAGAAATTACCATTAATTAACAAGTGGTAATCTCATTTTCTATTAGCAAGCATGAGTATGAGGATGAGGTTATTTATGATGTAGGTCTGATGAGCACAATTGATTTGTTGTTTGGAAAACTGTGTCAAATCAATAAAAGAGCCAATCATGATGGATTATTATATTAATATTCATTCATCCATGGGAGAAGAAGAGTCACATTAGTACTAATACCACCAGACAAATATCTTCAAGATCAACAACATATTAAGAAGAGCTTTAATTCTATGCAAGAATAATGAGTCGAGAATATTGAGAGTGAAGTAGTGGCTGAAGAATTAGTTGAAGTTGAAAATGAACATGTTCTAAAAGAAGATTGTTAGATTGAAAGGATTCAAAAAGAGCATGAGAGTGAGAGAAATTAATATGGAGAAGAAAATGAGAGTGGGGAGAAAATTTTATCTAACCAATCTTTTATTCATATTCTTTATTCTTTTGTTTTACATGATTCTCCAAAAGACATACCTTTTCAAGATGAAAAATCAAGAAACATGCCTTTTGAAGAACTAATAGGCATGACTGTTAGTATTCCACAAGACATATCACTTGAAGTTACAAAGGTTATGGCTCTTGAAGTCCAAAAGGATGCATCACTTGAAGTTCCAAAGTTTTGTTCGTCGACATCCCAAGTGCATTGCCAATCTTGAAGAGAATTCAGCAATTAACACCCGTCAAACATCCAACTTGGCTTGCAATTTCTTTCCATTTTGTTACCAATTCCTTTTTCTAATCTTGTCTTATTTTGTGACAAGGTGATTTGCATATGAGGAGTCATCTTATTCACTTGTGAAGACAAGATTCTTTGTTATTTTGAGGATGATTGGTACATAAAAATCAATTATTTCAAGGATAAGAAGTGAGCATTGCCTACCTTCTTTATAGCCATCATTTGGAAAGGTATAAAGCTTAATGGAGTTGATATTACCTACCTATTTGAAAGAGTTAAAAGGAAAATTCTTTTCATCAATAATCATGATGGTGTAAAAGAGGTTCAACAACAGTTGTGTCTTTCCATCAAGAACTCACATAAGATTCTTCAAAAGGATTGCACCATTCAAGAGAACATGATGTTTTATGCAAGGAATTATGTAAAAATTCAAAAGAGAAAGCATATAGAGTGTGTCTCTTGATACAACCTAAGGAAATCAGGTCTTATAAACAAAAGGACACCAAGGTACCTGTTGGCAATCTTTATTCCAAACAGAGGCATTTAGAGAAGATTCTTTTTATATAGAAGCCTTTAAAGAATAATGAATTTAAAGAGAGGATACGATAAGAATTCAGTAAGATAGAGGTCAAAGAAGTGAATTTTGGATCATTCCCAAGGAGAATAAACTTTTCAGCATAAAGAGCTTCGATTTGAGGACAAATCGACTTAAAGAAGAGGATAATGTGATGCTAACTAGCCCCATCATTTATAGTATACTTCACATACCTTGGACATTTTCCATGAAGGGTTTTAAGGGAGTTTCTTCATTCCTTACTTTATTTTATATCCTTTATGCATATTACTTGTTCATTTCTTTGCATTCACATGTTAATCATATCATGTTACTCCTAGCTTATCATGTTCTTTATATCATTCCTACATATACTATGATTACATATCATTTCTTAGGTTATTATTATTATATATTCACATTTATCATTTATGAATGCCATATTATATGATAGCCAAGCAAATGTTATGTTTCACATTCATTTATAACTTATTATATGCTTTTGTAACATTCCATAACTTATATACATTCATACTTAGCTTATATCATGTTTATGATATCTCATGCACTCATCTTTAGCTTATCTTATCTCATTTGCATGATTTACATAGGTGGCAACAAGTATTTGTATTGGTTTTATCTTATACATCACTTATTTGATTATTTTCTTGATTTACCTAGGTAAACACATTGGTGAGGTATCATATGACAGCTTGGTGGAGATAAATAAAAAGCATGGCAACTCAAAGTTAGCTTACAAGGTGTTATGATAGCTCACTTATCTCAAAATAACTTAATAGAGCTAAAAGAGTAACTGGATGAGGGCTGAGTCTGAGTATGATACATGCACCACATGCCCACAAGATAGGGTTATATTGCCTCTAGGTCCAATTACTAGAGAACGGCCCAAGCTACTTAAGGATCAACTCTAAACTGCATACAGGCCTTTGTCAGCAAGGGCCTTCAGGCTCACATGGAGTTTGAAGAGTTTAAGTAAGGAAAATCACTCATACTTCCTACATAATCTACTTGGATCTCAAAAACTCAAATCATTTTCGAGCCCAATTGTGAAACCCATGAAGGTAAGCCCAATATTGAGTTTGAACAACCCTAAGTCTGATATTCTATAAAGTTACCTAGTGTTACATCTATAAAGCCTGAGCAAACTAATAGGCCGTTGAAATGTAACCTTTGGTATCTTATCGTCGTTTCAAGACAAGTACATCATGCCAGGCCATGCCCTAGCCATTTAATGAGTACAAGTTTGAATTTCTTTTTTCTCTTTATGTTGCTTCCTTGGAGTGACTTGTGAGATTCTTGTTTTTCTTTTTTTTTCCGCTTTAAATTTTCTTTGTGTGTTTTGATTTTCATATGGGGAATAATGATGCAAATATCAATCAAGCCTTAGAAGGTATAATAGCTACAATAAACTGACAAACGGAGACCCTTACTGCTCTTCAACAATAATTTACTAAACTCAACACCAATTTTAGACAACAACAGCCTCATATTGATCAATAGAAACAACACAATGACAACTTGATGGTCTCTGGACGTGCCATACCTAGGAAATTTTGCAAAGCCTAAATTCACAATTCCATCATTCAATGGAGAATATGATCCTGATGGCTACGTTGATCGGGAAATAAGAGTTGATCTGATGTTCTCTTACCATGATTTTTCTTCAGAAGAACAAGTACCACTCGTAACAATTGAGTTCACAGGATATGCTCATACATAGTGGATGTAGACTCGAAGAGCAATTTAAGATCACGATATTATGAATATTATATCATGGAAAATTTATAAGAACGATATACGAAGCCTTTTTCTTCCAACATACTACACTAGGACAGTAAAACAATGACTTCTTCGACTACGACAATGAAGAAATTCTGTTGAAGGCTACTAAAAATAGATGCAATTCTTGTTAAATAGAGCAAGAATAAATGAAGACGAAGAAGATACAATGTCAATAATTGTTAGCGGCCTAAATTGATATGATCCCATCGTGTGTTCTAATTCATATATGTTGTTGTGTCGATCATGATTCAAGTAAGAACTGATTCCATAATACTTGAACTTTGTAATTGAATAAATAAATATGGATAAAGGAAACGAATATGATAATAATGCGAATGAAATAATGAAAGGATCACGGTTGTTGTTTGAAGGTTATGGAAGGGCGATGGATGTTTTCGTTAAATGAAATGAAATGAAGTTGAAGATAAGGGTTTTATAGAGTGTAGTATGCAGGAGAAGGAGTTTATGGATTGTGATCAACTAGCTATATGGAACTAGGAACCAACAATATAAAATGATGAAATTGAACTGTTAGATGGTGGAATTTGACCCACTGTCTATAGAAGAGATAGGAACCAATGCCTTAAATAAATGAATGGAGAAATGCCAGAAGACAATCTTGGAGCCGATAAAGTTCTCAAAAGAACTACCAAAAGAGAAGCTCTCAAATAGGCATTTTATAAATCAAACTGTGTATCTAAAATTTAGAGAAGGTGTCTGTTTATAGTGTTCATAGGCACCATATGAAGAGTCTTACATAAAGAGAATGAATGATAATCTTTATGGTGATGAATGCTCATGAATACATTGTTTTCTCTTGTGTTTTTAAGTGGACGAAAATTCTAGAGACGTAAGATGAATTTAGACTTAATTTAGGCTTAATATAGACTTGATTTTGTCCAAGGTGTGAAGGACTCTTAGGCTGTCGTTTCTTGCTTGCTTATGAAATAAAAAGGGATTAAATATAGGCTTTGAATGAAACTAAACACCCTTGTCTTCCATTTTGGTGTGTCTCTTCCTATTCCATGTTGATATTCATCACTTAGTTGTCTTTTTAAGTGAATTAAATCATCCTTCATTGAATGCTTCCTTGAAGAATATAAGAAGCCCTTGAATTTGGATGAATAATTTATCCTTGAATGCCATGAATGTGTGAAGAAATATGGGCTTGATTGAATGAGTAAAATCAGCTTTGAATAGCCTTGAATTGGTGAATAAATGAGGCCTTCAATTGCTTGTCTCTTGGCTAAATATGAAAGGACTCTTCCTTGGCTAAAACTCATCCAAACCATCCTAATTTAAAATTCCCGTAATGAAAATTATAGCTTGCACTGTCTTCGGTAAATTGATGATATCTCAAGCTCCCGATATCGAATTAAGGTGATTCAAAAGGCGTTGGAATGATAAGAGATAGAGGAATAATGTCCATTTGATTTCTGACCTAAACACCTTTTTAATGTAACCATAATTGGAAGACATTCTGATCGATATTCTTTCATCTGTTGAGATTATTCATCTTCCCTCATACACCTATACAAAAAAGTAGATTGTATTTACACTTTTAAATAAAAAAACATGCATGAAACATTTATGAGCTACTTTGAGTAATGAACTAGTCTGATGAGTGAACTAACTTTATTCAATTAATTAAATGCATGAATGAACTACCTAACTAAATGATCTAAGCTTCAATTCATTGCATACTTAATGATCATCATGCTTATTGAATGCAATGAATACTTATGCAAACTTTAATTTTCTCATGCAAATTCATGCATAAGTAAAATATGAAATACTCCCTTAAACTTGGCTGTTCATTTTTCACGTCCTAGCCTTGAGCATGACGATGGAGGTTATTCTTTTGGATTAAAAAGGGCTTTCAAAAATATGAACTTCGTTTGAAATTCCAACACTTGAATAATCTTCTTATGCTTTTTTAATGTAAACAACTTACCTCGATAAAACTATCTCAAGGAGATTGCAAAAAATGATGTAACACGCATGGTTGGGATCATGTCATGAACACTAATATATTTGATCTTCTTGATTTACATGGATTTATGAACCTTAAAGAAACATTAAAGAGAGCCATAACAATCGAAGCACAACTTCAAAGGAAATTCTGAATCTGAGAAAACTAACAATGTACTTCACCTTCTTCCTTCAGTAATTCATCCAACTCCTCTTACCCTTCTTTTCTCTTGAATAAGAATTCGAGGGATAAAAACCCTAATGGGGATAAAAAGATATGGTCGAACTAAAAAGTCCCAAAATAGGAAAACCTCTTGCTTCAAATGCAAAGATTATGGCCAAATAATTCGCGATTGTCTGAATATGAGAAAAATGGTAATTCGAGAAGAGAATGATGAATTAATGGATACCGAAACAGATTGTCCCGGGCTTTAGAAAACAATGCACCTAATCAGTTAGACAGTGATGAGTTTGATGCATAATGCATTGCTGTGAGGCAAAATTTGAGTAAACAAACAGTTGATAACTCAGACATACAACGAACAAACATATTCTATACGAGATGCCAAATAAAGGAGAAAATATACTAATTGATCATTGACACTGGAAGTTGTATCAATGTCATCAGTAGCTATTTGGTGGACACACTTAACTTGCCTTGTCAAAGACATCCAAAGCCATATTGTTTACAATGGATTACTGAGAGTGACGAGTTGAAGGTTAGGAAACAATGACTCATTAATCTGAAGATAGACAAGTATTGTGATGATTTTTTGTGTGATATACTCTCGATGCAAGCATCTCACATCATTTTGGGACGATCATGGCAATATAACAACGATGTCACTGACTATGGTAAAGCAAATAAATATTCCATCACCATGAAAGGAAAGCCTTACACGCTAAACCCAATGCATCCAAAGTACATCATGCGTGATCAAAATAGAATCTGTGAGGAGGTTCAAAATTTAAAGAAAGAGGTAAAATAAAAAGAGGTCACAACCCATAAAAGCCAAATGAATGTCCCACAGGAGGTGAGCGAACCCACTTGTGAGAAAAAATAGTATCTCAAAACATTTATCTGAGTTCAAAAGACCTGAGAGAAACCTTTTCCCAACCCAGTTCTTGTGTCTTTATCCGTTTCAAAATCACTACAATTTTGATTTCTATTAACCTCACATATTTTCCCATTGTGTTTATTTCTTTTTTGTAGGGTTTGACAGACTTCTGATATGATCCACATGATAGATTACCACCTAAAAGAGGAATTGAACATCAAATCAATTTCATTCCAGGATCCACTATTCCGAACCAACCAACATATCGATGCAATCCCGAATAAACTAAGGAATTGGAAGGATAAGTAGAAGCATTGCTATAAAAAGGCCAAGTCCGAGAAAACCTTAGCCCTTGTACAATTCTAGTGATTCTTGTAACAAACAAAGATAGTATATTTCGTATGTGTATCGATTACATACCAATAAATCGCATAATAATAAAATATAGCACCCTATTTCACTCCTTGATTATATGTTAGATGAACCTTGTGGATCATGCATCTTCACAAAAATTGACTTGAAAAGCGGTTACCATCAAATCCAAATGAAAGAAGGTGATGAATGGAAAACAACTTTCAAGACCAAGTTCAGACTTTACAAATGGCTCGTCATGCCCTTTGGACTCATGAATGCACCAAGCATCTGAATGAGATTAATGAATCAAGTTTTGAAGGATATTATAGGTAAGTTTGTTGTTGTTTACTTTGATGATATTATTATCTACTACTATTCTCTTGAATCTCATATTGGACACGTTTGTTCCTTCTTCGAAGTCCTACGACGAGAACTGTAATAACCCTACTTTTAAATAAAATAAAAATTAAAAGTCAAAATTAATTTAAGTAAAATCAAGGGACTAAATTACAAATTTTATAAACTTAAAGCTCGAGTTTGAAACTCAGGGAAGTTTAGGGACTTAACCCTAAATTATCCCATTTTTCTTTGACAGTGAAAAAAATAAATAAATCTACAAGTTACGGCTATGGGGTCTTAAACCCCTGACCACTACCTTAGGGGATAAGGTCGGCCATGCCCTAGCCATTTAGGCTAAGGTACTGTTTGAGATATTTTTATTAAATATATATTATATTAGATTAAACCCGATTAACCCCAAAAATCCCCAATTCCTAAACCACCAAATTTATTCCATAACCGAGCTCGAGCTGTCACCCCCGATTCTCCCTTCGTCTAGCCACTGTCGTTGTTCGCTGTAAAACCCATCATAAAGCGTCATCATCTCCATCCTATTCACCTCAGTTTTACGTCAATTCTGGCCAAATCGTTAACTGTCATGCCTCACCACCCTCACCATTGTGTTCATCTATGTCGTACGACCAAAACCTGATCAGATTGGTCTGTCATCATCACGTCATTGCCAATCGCTATTGGGGGTAAGTTTCGAATATTTTTGACTGATTTAAGCTATTTAGGTTTGGTTAAATGGTTAACATGAATTATTTTACGTGTATTATTTCTTAGGGGAGAATTGATCGGTTATAACGACCCCCATCACCATCGCGAGGGCATCCACGAGCTGATTGTGTGCGTGGGATTTATTTTTGGTCCAAGAAGCTTCTGGAATTGGTCCAACCGGACCAGACCGAACCGAACCGGTCCAGTTATATTGAGTCAACTCGCATGGGTCATCCCAAACTATATCAACTCATTTGAGTCAACCCATTGACTTTGACCCGTTGACTTTGACTAAAAAGTCAAACTTTTCAAAAAAAGATAGTCATGTTTTATGTCTTTCGACATCCTTAGTCCGAATCTGATGTATGTTTCCCCAAATTCAATCTCGATATGCTACTTTACACCATTTTACATTTTGATTTGATCCATTTTCAATAATTAAGCGTCGTTTTTGATGTAATTTCTGTTTACATGTACCGAAAATATTATTGGATGTAGGATTCAAGTTCGAGTGTGGTCGAATGAAGTTTAAATGTTCGATCGGTGGATTACAAAAATTGGGGTACTACTTTACTACCATATGTATGCTTCATAGAGAATGTTGGAAATGGTTAATGCATATATGAAATATTTTGGTTACATATGTGAAATAAATATATTTATAAACTCGTTCCAAATGCGATGAATAGTAATAGACTGAATAAGACTCAGAATACACGTATAAGACACTAGAAGACTGATAAGAAATAATTTCAGGTTTAGTGATTAACCAATAAAGAAATCAAACTTAGAATTATTGAATTTTAATTATTTTCGTTAAACGGTTTAACACCAAAATACCTGATTATAAAATTACGAAATTGCCCATATGGGGTAAAAATGACCCATACTGACCTAAGAGTGAAAGTTCCTTGAGAATTCATATTTTAATTTGATAAATCATTATTTCATTTGTTAAATTTCCAATTTGCTCGTATACTCAGTGATAATCAGATCCTAACACATGAGAATGTACAAAACCTATAATTGTTCGTTTATCAGCAAGTACCTAAAGACTAAAATATTGGAAGTACTATTCATGTTTGAATTATTCAAAAAAAATAGAATTAAATGAAATGAAAGGACATAAGGAAAGGACAAGAATATCCTTTAAAGGTAATTTGACCAAAATGCCTTTGTATTATAAAAAGACCAAGATTTCCTCTATTGGTGATAATAACCCATAAATGACCAATCATCAAAAAAAGTGCATATGTTTGGATTGAAATGAATTATCGAAATGTCATCAAACTATGAAGTGACTAAAATAACCTCCGATATTGAAATGATTGAAATACCCGAAACCCCAAAAGGATTAAAATACCTTAAACTTTAAGATGACTAAAGTAACCTCAAGTGTTAGTGACCTAAATATCCTAACGACATAGAATAAGTGAGTGTCTTTGGATAAATTCTAGAAACACCAATAAATGTATGTTGTATCATCCCTAAAGGTTATAGAGCATAACTCAGGTATACTGGTTATTCTTTATACTGATACATCACAGAAAAATATAATACTATCGAATTCTTGGTCATCTCCTCTAGTTTCGTTCAGTGGTGATGCTGGAAGTGACCAGTTCGAGTAGTGTAATCAATATTAAAAAGTGATCATTCGTGAAGTATATTAGTTCGATTTAATGACAAGTTTTATAGGGTGAAGATCGATTAGTATGATTTGACTCGAAGTCCCTATAATGTGATATAAATTCAAAATAATGTAAACTACCATTTTACCCTTATTGGATTAAGTTACTAAGAAGCCATCAGAAATTTAAAATTGTTTGAAACACCCCTAATCACATTAACAATGGAAACACTCATGTTATCTCTAGGTCTTCAAAATTTGTGATGTAAAGGTTACTGAGTACCTTTTAATACACTTGAATCTTAAATGAATTTTAAAACATCGATTTGGGAATGTATTAGATCTGTTAATGAACAAACCCTTTTTATAGGGACCTCAATTCTAAATTCCATCCAATCTACAAAAGTTATACGTTTTTCCTTATTGATAATGATCAATTGCCTTCGAAAAAATATTTGAATACTATATGATCTTAATAATCTCTTTTAGAATGACTGATTAATCCATCAGCTATCAAACTCCCTTTTTACATGGATATCATTTTTGAATTTAATTAGTTGCAGAAGTTTCATGTTTCCCCCACTGGATAATTCCATAAACTATGAATAATGTTTTAACTCAATCTTAATTCCTAATAAAAATAATAAATCTAATCCTAAAAGATAATGCATCATCTTATATTAAATTGTATTACAAATATTCAATAAAAATATTGAAAATTTAGAATATTTACAAAATTCCATATTAATCTCGTATAAATTTTTTTGCATGTGATGTCTTCATTAAAATGAACATATCTTGAGTTCACAACATCGGATTAATGCTATTCAAGAACAGTTAGAAAGCTAAGAAACAACAAGTCGTAAATCTAGAAGACACGTCGACCAACTAACATTAGGATCCCATTCAAACAACAGTCGCAAGTCTGATGCTCTACTATTCTTCTTTTACAAAGCTTCATCGTGTGGATTAATTGGAAGTTTGTGATTTTACTGAGTCATATGATGTTTTCTGACTGTGATTCTATTAACTTTTGAACTTGAATGCTTTGAATTTTGAAAATTGTAACTTGTAATATTGGAAAGACAATGAAGAAAATTATGAATATAAGATGTATAATAAGATGGTTGTTGTGGTTTGATTGAAGTATGATAGGTGATGGGGTTGTGGTATAAGTGAAATGGAAATATGATAGAGATTTAGTAATGGATGATGTGAACATTCCTCTTATCGAGGAAACAAACCTAAGAATCCTCCAGACTCGATGAAGAAATGAATGACTTTGAATTGAGGTTATTGAGGTGTCGACATGATTAAGGTCTTGGGAGCTCTTTAGTTGTTGGAAAAATAGACAAAATTTATATTAAGAGAATAAGAATAAGGGTAATAAAATAAACAAGGAATTAAAAACATGATTAATGTATGTAATGAACTAAAAAGAAAGATTTAGCCTTTTAATAGAGATGGGTGGCTGTGTAGTTGTTGGAGAAGTTGTTATGGTGATGTGGGTATGGAAAATAAAAGTGATAAGGATTTCAACGGAGAATACAGAGTTGGAATCGAATGGCTGGATCGATGAGAAATCGTAATTTAAACTTTACCCTAGTAGTATGATGATGAACTAACTTAGGGTTTTGGTGGAAACTTGCGTGTGGATAATCTTTGATGATGAATATGGCATGTGGAGATGATCAGATAGATGGATATGTCCTACTTAACCCTCCTAGTCGTAATGAAAAGGTAAACTCATCAATACAACTCTAACCAGCTATCCTAATCGTAATTGACTAACCAAACCAGAGTGTGAAGATCTTTCTCTCAAGAGCTCGAAAGAAATAAAGAAGAAGATGCTTCAAATGCACAAGGCAATTAGCTATTGCAAAAATGATCTCTGGTTGTATTGTATATAAAAGAAGAAAAGATAATTTGTGATTACAATGAGGGGGAAAGGCCTCCTTATATAGGCATAGAGGAGTCATTGTAGTAACATGAATGATGAATAAAACAACAATTAAACAATATTATCCGAATCCATGTGATGTAGGAAGCATCGATCTATGCCCTTGATGTTGTGCTTGATCAGTTGGTAGAGATGGAAACTAGAAATTTGAATGTATGGCTTGATCCTCAGTCGTTAGATGTTATGAATGGTTCAGATTGAGCTTCTGGAAGGTCGAGTCTTGGAGAATAATATGAGGTTGCTAGGGTTTTTTCATTAATAGAAAATTACCCTTATAACCTAAAACTATTCCTAAGATGAAAATAAGGAAAATTCATAATTAATTACAAAATCCCGTATAGGGATTTCTACACGCGCTATTTTCACTAAAATTGCCATATATTGAGTTTATGATATCGGATTGATGCGGTTCAAAACCATTAGAAAGATAAGAGACATACTGTCAGTTCTTCAGAAAACATGTTGACCAAATAAAATCAGGATCAAAATGAAAAAATAGTTGCAAATCTAATGATCTGCTGTTCTTTTATTTCAAGGCTCGGTCGTGTGAGACCATTGGAAGATTTAGTCTATCTTCCTTTAATGTGAGACTTGTGATGAATGTATCATCCTCCCTCTCTTCAAAAGGATTCAACCTCGAATATAAAGCATCAAAGGGAGACATTAGGAACTGTAAAAGATTCATTCACATTATACTTACCAAATATATATACTTTGAATCATTGAGACTTTGTTCTTCTAATAGGTTCGAGTATGAGCATTAGTCCAAAGAATCATGTGCTGCCATTTTTATAGACTCTAGTATATGTATCATTCCCCGACTCCTCAATATGATTCGTTCATGAATATGAAAATTCAAGAGAAATATAATTAGGTGCGAGGAAAGGAAAACTTGAAAAACACTTACCTAGGTCTATGTGATGTGTCTTTATGCACTTGAGTAGAGGTTTATTCCTTGTAGGAATCAAATCCTTTTTGTCTTGAAATCCTTTTTTGAATACAAGTCTTGAAATCTGGTGTTTCAGTTGAAAACTAACATGGCACAACCACTGTTGTCTTTTTCGATGACAAAATCAACATGCATTTCTTTCATGGTTTCATTTGTGAGTGGTGAGTAAGAGTCTGTAAAACCCATGTCAAGGTGTTCGTGAGAATAATCCATAACGTATCCTAAGTGTGGTTTATGAGTTGAGAATTCTTGTGATTAGCTTTGTGGATTACATAACATGTTTAGTTCGAAAGAAAACCCATCTACAAAATAAAACTCATTAAAAGGTCTTTTAAAAGAATGGATATATATTTTATAAATCTAAGAGTTATCATGATATGCATCTTTGGTATGTTCAAATCTCACAATAGTAGTATGTGTTTGAGAGTTAATATTGTACCTTTAGAATAGTGATTTGTCTACTATGTTTTTCTTACCTCGATCTTTGATGTACTTTAGTAGATTATGGTTCGGGTGTATGACAAACTCTTTCAGAAAAATATAGAGTTGCCATACTTCGAGTGCACGGACTAATGCTAGAATTTCTTTGTCGTAGAAAGAGTAATTTAATTGTTTAATTTTTAACTTCTCGCTAAATTAAGCGATAGGTTGTCTTTCATGCATGAATATTGTGTCTATGCCTTTCTTAAAAACATCACATTCTGGCTCAATAGTATTAGAAAAATCAAAAAGGTGGAGAATGGGTGCAAACTTAACTTACCTCTGGGTAGGTCGAATACATCTTGTTGATGTGGTTACCATGTGATATCAATCAAATTCTTGATTATTTTCTTCAAAGGTGTAGCAATAGTGGAAAACTACTAAAAAAGCGGCGGTATAAGCTCACTACATCATGGAAGGATCATACCTTAGTGGTAGAAGATGGCGTGGGCCATTCTTGAATTGTTTTTACCTTTTCTTTATTGACATTGAAGAGAACTTCAAGTGCCTTAACGTACATAAAAGAGAACAAGTATGTAGAGTATCATTAAAATAAATAACAACATTCTTACCGTTGGATTCCTGAACATCATGATCCATCACTGAGATGTCACATTGACTAATTTTTTAATGGATTTAGCCTTTTATTCTGTGATTCTAACTCTTTGATTCCTTCGACATTGTTTGTTCGATGTGGGTATGATATAACCTTGAATTATATTAGTTTGGTGTTATTTCCCTCTTTCCGGTGGTAATTTGTTAGGTGGATCATCTAACACTTCTTGAAAATCCTTTAAGAGAGAAATAAACAAACTAGGAAAATCCTTGTTAATGTTAGAAATAAAAACCATTGATTCCCTAAAGTGAACAAGGATGTAAGACTTTTTGTGAAGGAGGTTCAATCTCAATACTTTTGTGCTCACATCTATTTTTTGAGTCATTTTGTTTCTCGCAAATAGGATCACTCACCTCCCATAAGTCATGTTCATGGCTTTTATGGGTCGTGGCCACTTTTGTTTTTGCCTCTTTTTTATTGTCTTTTTCTTTTTGTGTTTTTACAACCTCACAAAATTTCATCTTATGACATTCAAGTTAATCTCTTGATTCCAATATTGTAGGACGAAGTAGTTGAAGGGTACAACCATCATATTCGTTATTTCATCATCAGATTCATTATCCGTGGTAGAAGGTGGAGTAGAAGAAGAAGTGGAAATAGATGAATTACCTTGGTAAGTAGTTGAAGTACCTTGGTAAATACTTGAAGTACCTTGGTAAATACGTGAAGTACCTTGGTAAGTGTCTTTGATAGGATACTTTCTTTGGAGTTGTGATTCAATTGTCATTGTTTTTTTAGTGTCTCTTCAAGCTTTCATAACCATGTAAGTCAAGAAGAACAACAATGTTTGGGTTCAAGCCTATGAAAAATCTATTCACTGTATATCATTCTACTTCAAGTATGTATGCACGATTCATTAAGGATGTCATCTCCTTGTAGTAGTCTTTTACTGAACTTGGACCTTGTTATAGTCTTTGAAGTTGTTTAGTTTCACGAATGTATTCTTTTGGGAGGAAATATTTCCTCATGACTCATTTAAGATCCATCCAAGACATGATCTTTTGTATTCTAAAATCTTGTATCACTTTTCTTGAGTTCTTCCACCAAGTGCAAGCATAAACTATAAATTTTGAGGTGATCAATGGTATTTTTTCTTCCATAGAAAAATTACAGTGAGAGATTACGAGGTCAAATTTTCTCTCCTAATATATATAATTGTTTGGATCATACTTTATATCAAAAGATGGAATTGTGAACTTTGGCTTTATGAAAAGTTATGGCATCTGAAATCTCAGGCTTGCTATTTGTGGTTGTTGTCACAAGTTGGTGTTCAATATTTTGTTGTGGTAGGGTGGTAAAAAATTTTTGTTGATTGATTGTGGCCTGAATGCTTACACAAACTTTAATTTTATCATGCAAATTCATACACAAGTAAAGTGTACCTCGCTTATGTTGGCCTTTCTCTTTCATGTCCCAAGCTTGAATATGATGGTCAAGGTTATTCTTTTGGATTTAAAAGGATTTAAAAAAATATGAAATTGGTTTGAAATTCCAAATTTAGGATTGAATATTCTTCTTGAATCTTTTCAAATGTAAACAACTTGCCTCGATCAAACGATCTCAAGGAAATTGCAGAACATGATGTAAGGCACATAGCTGGGATCACATCATAGATGTTCAACTTATTGGGTTGTATTTCTTGTGTCTCCTTAGTTTTCTTTATGACTTCCATGTTTTACTTCAACGCTTTCTATCTCTTACTGAATTTATTGGGATCAAGAGGAATCAAAGTCAACTTCTTGCCTTCACATATGAAAGAATATCAATTGGTGTATCCGTTGAGGGTGGATTTCTTGTGATACTTCCATAGCGATCGAGAAGAATATGGCTAGTGTTCATGGGCAACACATCACATAAGACATCGTCCTAATATCTTTCGAGTGAAATATTACTCAGACTTGCTTGTTGACATTCAATTCAGCTCCATCCTTTAGCCATTGCAATCAGTATGGGGTTAGATGTTTCATGGTCTTCAACCCTAACATGTCCACCAATAAGTGTTGGCCACATTTTCATAACTCCCACCATAAATGATCATGAGACAAGCCTTGTTGTTAACATGACATCTTGTGTGAAAGAAGTTCTCATATTGTCCTTCTTACTTGGCTTGAATGTTTAAGGTTCTTTTCACAACTTGAATATTATAAGAAGTGGTTGAAATATATAACATGGCTAAAAGTAAAGTAAAAAGATGTGTAAAAAGGACCTTACCGAAATACTCTCACAAAGAACCTAACTATACACTATAAAGAAAGAAGAATGGTACTCGGTTCTCTCATTTTTGCACTCAATAACAATTTTCTATTACTATCCTCTTCTTATATCTCCCACTCAGTTATCTTTTACCACTCACTCCTCTTGTGCAAAAGTCCTTAAAGTAACTTTAATTAAAACTTTCTCTAGTCTTTGTGTTGTTAGTGTCAGATTCAAATGGTTAAGGTTAAGATAAACAAGTGTAATGTAAAAGTGTGTCTGAAAATAAAGAAAGAATGGAAATAAAGAAAGAATAGAACAAAAGGGTTATTTACAAGCAAGAACTAGCAACTTTAGCTTTCACCGCAATCAAAAAGTTTGATAAACTTGCCTTGAAGATGAAGAACCTTGATGTTGCAATACTTCACCCTTGCTTGTTTTTTTACTCTTGATGGTGTTTCCTTTGTATTTTCTTGGCCTTCACTTTTATTTGAACTCCTTTTTACATTACTAGAGCCTTTTTCTTTGTTATTTCTTCACTTTGGCCATCTGGCACCGCTTGATGTACTTTATCTTTTTTTCTTTTTGTTATTGTTGTAGAATGGCTTCTTGATGTATGTTAGCTTCACCCAAAGCTCTGAATATCGCATGATTTAAGGTACTCTTGTCTTTGATTATGGATCTAGTGAAAAAGCAAGAACCTACAAGAAGATAGGCTCAATTGGAAGGTTTGGTAGTTGATGTAAGGGTGAAATGGTGGGTTGTTTGTGAAGTAGGACATGAGTATGGTTACGGATGTAGTTTAGGCATGGTGATAGGCTAATTAATGTAAAGGAAAGGGCTAGGATAGTATCTTGAGAGACAAAGGAATAAACTAGGCTAAAGAATCTAACATCAATATTTTAATCCAACAAATGGTGGAAGAATGACCTTGACCACTTAGGTATGTTAAACCTAAGCCACCAATGGTATATGAAAAGAAGGGTTTGACACCACAAAGCCTAAGCCTAAGCCTAAGAAAATAGGAGAACCTCATAAATATATTTCAAGTACTGGGAGTGATGCCTTACAAGATCCAAGGCATTGGCTTAATACATGAAGTGAGGAGACTAGATAGAATAAACATGTATTGGTTCAGAAAAGGCACTTCCCTAAATGGTTACAATTCTTTAATGAATAAATATAACTTTAAAGTGATGAAGAGTGATGGTGTGGTTTCACAAAGCTTTCCCTCCCTAAGCCAAATGGTTTTGTTGTTTTGACACTTGAATCATTTAAACGTGTTGTATAGAACATGCTTGGCTGAAAGGTGTGTAACTTTTCATATTTTGTGCCTAAATTTTTGGTAGAGAGTTCATAGCTATATGCTAAGGACTCCCTTGGTTCTTGGCGCTGAAATAATGCACATTATGTGCACATGCCTTGATTTGAATCTTGTGAAGCATGCTTAAGGAACATGACTTTGTATGCTTCTCAACACAATGGTTTGATGAACTCTCAACCATGGGATGTGTCCTTGGTATAGGTAGGTTCTTATGAGGTGACTTAGGTAGCCAGCTAGGTAGTGTAGGAAGCTAGCTAGGTAGTTAGTGTTAATCTAGTTACCTTTAGTTACCTCAGGTCATCAGCTGCCCTCCATCTAATGTCAGCTACACTTTAACTCCTTTAGCTAAGCCTCATCTACTTCCTACTTGTATAATGCTTCATTAAGCTGGTTTTGAGCTGCCATGTATCGAATGAGCTTCCCTAAGCTTAGCATAATATGTCTTTATATTCTAAGTAATTGCAAAAGGTATAAATTCAATGAGTATGAATATGTAACTTGGGTAAACAATTAAAATATTTAAGGCAGTCTATAATGAGCTAAGTATAAGGTAAGAAATGTCATGTATGCATAGGATAAGCTAGGAATGGAGGTTTATGTATGAAATATGTTAGGCAAATATATATGGCGACATGACATGGACTAAGTTATGATGCAAAGACATATACAATATTGATAAAGCTATAAATTGCATGTCTATCTATCTATATGCATCATATTGTATATCTTATCATTAATAGTTGAAAGTTATTCTAAAAATATAAAGACTTAAGTGTATTTGAGTGACATAACTTCCTTAAACAGTTTGGCTTTGGCCATGGTGATAACTTTAGGATCAGTTGCTGGGGTGCTTACTTCACATTTCAAACACATTGCCAATACTAAAGATAATTGAACATCCTCCATGCTTTAGTCATGTTTCAAAGGAGGATCCAATGAAGTTTTCCAATATCAAGCAACTAGTGCCTATCAAGATCATCAAGCATCATCCATGGTTTGATATTTCCATTTCTTTTGTTATTTAATTATTTACTTCTAAATTTGATTTATTTTTCAGAGGGATAATTCAGAAGTAAGGAATTGATATATTGATTTATGAGTATAAGTTTCTTTGTAATCCTTAGATAAAATTGCCATTCTCTATTTTGTAAACGGATGATTTGAGGTAAAGGCTATCCACCTACACAATAGGCATCATATGGAAGGGAACAAAGATTAATGGAGTTGGTGTAACCTACCTACACAAAGGAGTTCAAAGAACATATGTCTATTCTGATGAACAAAATGGAAGTGATGTGTACAAACGAGAAAAACTTAACCCCAAGGAAAGTTTTTTGTGTAAAATAAGAATGAAGAAGTTCTCTACTAAATGGAAGTCGAGATTGTTTTCTTTTGTAGCAAGTGTCGATTTGGGAATAAATTGCTTTGAAGATGGATGTAATGATATGATCCTAATTGCCCCTAACTTTCTTCTTAATTTGATTAAATCATTAAAGCTCACCAAGGATGATTCTAAGGGAGTTCTACATGATTTTATCCTATAGTTGCTCATTTATGCACTATATCTTATCATAAGTTTGCATTTTCCTCTTAGGATATGCTTATCATATGAAATCATACATTGTAAGATTTTTACTACTGAATGAATTTGCATGAGTTTTATTAGTTGCATGATATTAAATTGAATGAATAAATTAGCATGCTACTTCATTCAACCATGTACTTTAATTAGGCTCATTTAAGCATGTAGTTTCTTTAAAGCAAGTTACTTCATTAAAGTGTGCTCATCATTTAATAAAGTTGGTTCATTGATATCAAAAACTGATATGATAACAAAGTAGGTTTTATTCAAACTTTATTTTAATTGTTATCATATGAAATCAAAAACTAAATTTTAATTGTTATCATATGAAATCAAAAACTATATTTTAATTGAATAAAACCTACTTTGTGTCTAGGTGCAATAGGGAGTTGAATAGACACAATAAATGTAAGAATATCATTCCGAATCTTTTTGATTTATTGATATGATACAGACTTGTTTGAGTCCTAAAATCAATTGGATATTATTACTATATCTCTTATCTTTCCAAAACCTTTTGAATCACCTCAATCCGATATCAGGAACTTGAGATACGATCAATTTATCGAAGACAATACATGATGTAATTTCATTACGAGAATTGCATGCAATGAAGGCTTGAACATTCAAAGGACTCACCAAATTCACTCATTTAAGTGCATGGACATCCAAAATACATTCATCCATCAATGGGAGTTCATTAAGAGCAAATTAATACCTTCTTTATCATCATTTTGAGTGCCTATTCAAATTATACAATGGATACAATCCTTTAAAGCTATATTTATCGTCATTTTGCATTCTTTTCATATTCTACAAAGAGACATGCAATGAAGGCCTTCTTAATTTATATTTCTATGACATTTAAGAGGGTTAAATGGCTTGAATATGAGCATGAAATAGCAAGAGACACTCCCTTGTTAAACAACAATGTGTCTACATTCATCCTCCTTTATATCGTGAGAGAGCAAACCAAAGAAGCCCAAGAGCGCACCAACGCTTTGGACGAAATTGAGTCTCTATTCATCCAAAAAAAGTTTCTAAATTCACCCTATATTATCTATAACATTTATACACTAGAGGAGATAAGAATAAACAAGTCATTCAAGATCATTCAACACAATTTTGATAAGCATTCAATCCCTTTGTGTAGCCTAATCATATTAAGCCTATGAGGACTATAAATAGGCATCATATTCCAATGTAAACACACAATTTGATAAATATAAATCCTCTTAAGAGAGTTTCTTTCTTTGTTGTTCTTTTGAGAAATTTATCAGCTTTAAGTTGTTATTGTGGCATTCATCAATTTCCTTAATTTATATTGTTGATTCCTAGCTCTTTATAGCTAGTTGGTCACAATCCATATCCTAACACTTCAATTCCATTTACTTATATTGTTGGTTCCTAGTTCCTTATAACTAGTGGGTCACAATCCACCAACCATCAATCCTAAACATCCCATGCCTATATCATCCATCACCTTCATCATATTTCTTTTCATATAAGTACAACTTTCATCACTTCCATAACTCATCCTATTCACAACAACCACTGTCTTGTCACTTCTTTATTCATTTTTCTTATATATCATTTATCATTTTACAAGTTTCACTTTCAGATTGTAAACATTCAAGTTTCATCACATACTAGAATCACGATCGGACAAACATCACACATGAGTCGGTAATGACACAACTAGGATCATATCATGCCATGTTGAGTATAAGTTTATATTTAGTGCACATTATACTAGGAAATGTCATGATATATGTTAGTTCGTATACTTTGATCATTTAATGTCTTTCATAGCATAAAATAAACCATACAAATCTTTACTTAGTATATTTTATAAATTATGCACCTATTACTAGCTCATCATATGCATATATATCATTTATTCTATAGGTCCTTTTATATTGTCCATTTATATTGTTTACCTATGTTACATTACTTGATGTCAGGTCAAACAAGCTATGCAAGTGGAAAATAGCTAAGGACTATATAAAGGAGCTGGACGGAAGATGAGGACTACAATAGCTGAGTTGATGACTTGTGGAAACTAAAGGTAGTTGCAGTGACACTAACTACATATCTAGCTACCTAAGCTTCTAGCTAGCTTACTAGCCTAGATACCTACCTAAGTCACCTCCCAGCAAGCACAAAACCATGTGAGCAGCATGTAGCCTAGGGAACACCATAAGGCAAGCTATGATGGAGCACATCAAGTAAGGGTACATGTGCTTTCATTAATGAAGGTTGTGCCTTTCTCATTTGAATTAAAATTGAGGCGCCACATATACCAAGGGAGATTCAACCAAACCCTCTCCACCACTCATTTAGGTTCCAATAATAAAATGCAATACACCCATTCGACAAAGCGTGCTCCACCTGATGTAGGAAGCAGTACCATTTGATTGTGGATCTATTGAATGAGCAACTACTTGCAAGAAGACTGGCGCAACAAGAAGGATTGGTAGTTGATGTAAGGGTGAAATGGTGGGTTGTTTGTAGAATATAAAAATGGAGATGTAACACCCTAAAATCCTAGTCTATGAGAATTAATTTATTTTTCCCTATAATGAAAACCCAATTTAATTGAATTAAGTTTTAAATTATTTGAATTACATAGGATAAATTAAATTTCTTAAGTAAAAATCAAGTTGAATTAAAAATTTAATTAATTACATTGAAATAGGACTTATGTAATACCCCCAAAATTTAGACAATGACCAAAATGAAAATTTGAATAGTTTGATGGTCAAAGTAGAAAAATGGGAAAAAGTTTAGGGAATTAAGTGATAATTTCCTAAAAAGAATTTTATTCCATAAATAGATGGTTTACTCTTAAGAGTGGAGTTTTATGGAAATCATATTTTTGGAATTTGAATTTTAGTAAAGAAAAACTAGAAAGGGTTAAAGTCCGATAAGGAATCGGTAATTCCGATCGAATTGGAAATTTACAAAAATTTGAAGGATGTTATAAAATGGTTGGAAATATTATTTTAATATTTTGGATCAGAGAAATTTGGTTTGGAAATGTGCAATTATTCAGATTTAACCGAAACTGTGGAATTTAGTGACTAAAATGCAAGATTTGAAATATTCAGGGGAAATTTCAGAAATAAAAGTCAAAATAATTCAACTTTGACTTTGAAATATGATAAGGATGAGTTGTCATGGTTTATAGTAAATAAGAAGATTTATAAAGGGTGTTTTGGTCTTATCTCACTTAAATGAATTTATTATTCATTTAAAGTGGAATATAATGTAAATTAATATGAAATGTACCTAACATTTCATTTCACATGATCATATTCTTCTCCAACCAGACTTGAGCTTCTTCAAAGGTAAGAGAAAGCTTCAATTCAATTTTCAAGTGATTTCATTAGGATTTTGAGTATGCTGAAAATAGAAAACTGCTATATGCAAAAAACGCTATCATTTGGTACTAATATTGCATGATAATATTGTTAGTGTTCAAGTTCATCTTGAGTTGAAGAAGGGGATGCTGATTTCTTGTGTTTTATGGGCTATGAAGAGTTAAGTGATTTTAAGGATTTGGTTGTAAGAATTGATGAAGAAACTAGGGCTGAGGTTAAAGAAAACAGTTTATATTTTGAATTTTGATGTGGGTTTGGAAATTTTTCAGAAATTATATAAAATAATTTGGAGGTTATTTTTATATATTATGTTCACATATCGATCTAGTTTTTTTAAAAACAAATGGAGATCAATTTCAAGGTGTGTACAAAAATATATGAACTTTTAACCAAAGAAAGGTCAGAAAAATCGGACAGCAGATTCTGCAAAACTGATTCTATTGGTAAACTTTGAAAATTCACCATAAATTGTACAGAATGAATTAGAAGCAGTTCTTTATATGGATAGATTCGTATTCGAGTATAGTTTTCAACGGAATAAACGAAATTAAATTCCAGTGTGTATATCAATACATAATACTGATTATTTAAAGGTAGTGCGAGTTGTCTGAATATGGAAAATTGATGGGTTGTTGTGTAAGTGTTGTATAATTGATGTACTATGCTGGAATTTTGCATTTTTGGAATTTAAATGAGTGTTAGATGTGAAATAGGACTATTTTGGAAGTTTGAAAAGTTTGGTAATTTAAGTACAACATTTGAATAGTTAGGATACTTAAATGTAATTATGCTTTTGTCAAAGCATTTAAATGGTAATAATTCCAATGTTGGAATTATTGGTATTAAGAATATAAGTGATAAAATGGTGAAGGACCATTTTGTGTAAATTGGAAAAGTTGTTTCCAATGTTAAAAGAAATTATTAAGTGTTAAGTATTTTGAAAGAAAATGAGTTTTAATTATATTATAGAGTTATTTCGGGATATGTTTATGTTAGTACAATACTAACATATATATCATTATGAATTTGTGATTTATATAGATTATGATTGATTTGCAATTGAAGCAAGTCAAGTACAAAAAGGGTTTATTATGGACAATAGTGAGGCACATATTTTGGAAATTATAAAGTGTCAAGGTGAGTGCAATACATCCATGAAATTATACATGGATGTTTTATACATCATCAGGAAGACTTGCGATAAGTCGACCTTGTTTATATTAGGATGATATTATGTCATTTTAATAATTTGACATGACATTGATATGTCACAGTATGAAATTAAAATGTATTGATCATGAAAAATGTGATATTTTACAATGAATGTTTTCGGGTAAAACTGCCCAATGCTAAATATTGATAATATACTTTTCCATGGATGAATTGAATAAAATAGACTATATGACCAAGTAAGTCATTGAGGGACAGGGTATAGTTGGCATGTCATAGAGTATAGCAGCTGTAGATTTATAATAGCACTATAGTGTGAAAGGGCACTAAGTGCGGGAAGGTGGATACGACCTTATGTATCATGTCCAGATTAGCACTATAGCGTAAGCTTAGTGTAGGTGGTGGGCATGACCTTATGTGTATTATCCGGATTAGCACTATTGCGTAAGCTTAGTGCAGGTGTAGCACTACGGTGCAATTATTTTACTCGAATACCTAGGGTCCTCAAGGTTTAATATTAGGCTATGGGCTATGATTTATGGTTTATTGCTTAATAAATGGTAAGCATGCAAATAAACTTACGAGCTTATGGAATAATGGCAAGTATATGGGTAAAATAAGCTTACGAGCTTATGGAATGAATGGTAAGTGTATGGTAAAATATTGGATATGCATGTAAGATGATCTTATGGCATTTGAATTTATCATTGAAATTCATGCATGAATTGTATTGTACTGTATATTGTTTTAATTGCCTCACTAAGTATATACTTAGTGTGTGATGATTTTCATGCGTAGGTAAAATGCCAGCAGTAGAATAAAGAGTTCGGAATGACATCAAGCATTGAGGAGTATATTGCAATATCAGTAAGACATCCTATGGTGTAATATTGATTTTGTTAGTGGCATGTATTTATTAATGTTCAATTTGTTTTGTTGAATAAATTTGGAAACAAATTGGTAAATTGATAGTGACGAAAAGTTAATTTTTATGAGTTTTATATGTAATTTTCGGAAGTTATTGTATCAGTTGCTGTAGCAATGAACAGTAGCCACGTTTAACAAAAATTTCCAAATTTCTTAAGGGGTACCGATTCCCCTTCTACATGAACTGTTTCCCCCACTGTTCACTATTCACGGTATTGTTCAATTTTTTTTTGAATTAAATTTGTTATAATGAAACATAATTTATATGATATTATATTTTTATAATATCAGTTACCATTTCAATTAAATAAATTTTAAATCACTTTTGAAATGCAAATGGTTTTCTAAAATTGGGTGACATCTATAATCTGTATAGGTATAAATAGGGTTATGGGTGTTAACTCTTAAACGAATTGTTTAGGATAATTATTGAGTTGAATTAAAACTTGGATTAATTGAATTAAACAAGGACCTAATTAAAAAGTCTAAAATATTAGTAACCTACATCATAGTGATAAGATTGAATTAAAATGAAAATATTATTATTGTATACTAAAACATGAAATTCCTATAATTGCCCTTGAATAGTTGGTTACTTAAGTACTAAGAGAGGCAAAATTGGGCATTTCAACCTCCATTAAGGATGAAAAATATCATCCTTCCAATCTCATTTGGTGATCGACCTAAGAAAGAAAAATTAGAGAGAATTAATAATGGAAAAGAGGGAGAGAAAACAAAGAAGGAGACCAGCCTTGCAAGCTTAGTTCAAGCTTGAATTAACTAAGAAATTACATAGCCTAACAAGTAAGTATTTCATTCTCTATTTCCATTCAAAATTTTAAGGATTTAATTGTGTTCATTCTTGAGAAATTGATAAGCTTGATTATTGAAATAAGTTCAAATTGTTAGCTTGCAAGATACTAGAGATTTTGGTGATCATGTTTAGTTAAATTTGAGAGATCAAGAACATTATTAAGTTGGGTAAATTATGGGTTATCATCTCAATGGTGATAACCGAAATAATTGTTCATGCGTGTGACCCAATTAAGAAATTCGAAATGTTGTGTACTAAACAAGAAAAATATATGTTGGATAAAGTTGCTGAAAATTTCAATTTACTGAAGATATAAGCTTCAAACAAGAGCAAATGCTGTAAAAATATTAGAATTTGGCCTTAGAGTGAAACTAGTCACAATTATTGTTGTATATCAATTAAGGTTTGTTTTGATCATGTAAAGGAAATTCGGGATCATATTGGATACAATTAAAATTGGTAATGTTAGCTAAAATCAGGGTAGAAACTGAAAAGAATGTAAAATAAATTATAAGGCTTAATTTAGAGAGCAATTGATAGTTGTAAATGGTGCATTAGTAAAATAGGTAAAACAATACTATTCTAGAAAATATGTTTTTTGGAGACTTAATTAGAATATTAAAGGTTAAGATTGGTATGAAAATATAGGGAAAGGATAAAAATA
The DNA here is from genome assembly GCF_006381635.1 of Hibiscus syriacus. Lineage (NCBI taxonomy): Eukaryota > Viridiplantae > Streptophyta > Magnoliopsida > Malvales > Malvaceae > Hibiscus > Hibiscus syriacus. Next base: position 1,507,975 of record NW_024062603.1, on the reverse strand, counting down.
AGTAATGGTAAGAAGAGCTAAAACAAATTGATAAGAATTCTATGTGAATTATTTCACCAAAGTGCATCGAATTGCAAGAGTGACATATTAGTCACTGGAAAATTATCTAAATTCAAATTCAAAACTGTAATTTTATATAAGAAATTAAAATACAAGCCATACATGGTAATTGAGCTAGCTAATTGACAGATTACTATAAGGCTTATAATTTGTCAAAATAGAATCTATTTAGCCTGAACTAGATAATTGAGCTAGCATTTACTATTGCATCGATTCTGATAACTTCCCTATGTTGTATATAATTTTCTAGAGCAAGAAATTTTGGAAGTGATTGAAGGAACTAAGGGAGCATCCTCCAAACATAAAGTAAAAGGAGATAGTAAATCAAGGCTAACTTGGAGTATTGTGACTGTAACTATACTAGGGTTGGTTCTTATTTCTATGTTAAATTCCTTATGAAATCAATATGATAATGATAAAATTAAGTCATATTAGAACCTAAAATCAAGGCAAAGAAAGATTAATTATTGAGTGCCATGTGAAATTAATTGGAAAATTGGTTATTGTTTGTTGCCTTGATTTAAGTTGAATTGGTTTGTGAATTAATACATGTTATCATATTATACTTGAATTCACTTGTGAATAAATGCATGTTACCATGATCGAATCAAGTTGAATGGTGAATTATTGTATGCTACCATGATCAAATTGAGTTGAATGGTGAAGTATTGCATGCTGCCATGATTGAATTCGATAGAATGGTGAACTATTGCATGTTGTAATGATTGAATTAAATTGTGAATTAATACATGCTTCCAAGATCGAACTCAGTTGAATTTAAATGTCGAATGAAACAATTGTTTCTTATTGCCATGATCAATTTGGAATCAAAAGAATAATCTTGATATGGAATAATCCTTGATGCCTGTGTTATGAAAAGGAAAATAATGAATTTTTGGAAAATAAGATTCATTGTCCTTGGTTAATAGTTAGTCCCATATATGAGGTCAGGTCTTAGAATCTATAGCTTAATTGTGTATGGGGACTATAGTCTAGCACTACAGTGCTTATTGGCGACAAGAGAAGGGTACGTTATGTGGTTTTTGGCGACAGTATGAGGGTTGACTAGTACTACATGCAATTATAGTGTATGGAGACGGTTGGAAACTTGCTTATCTATACTGATCTATAAACCAAGGCTTAAATTAGTTGTTAAGATTGAATCAGAAGAATGCTTGTATATGCATGAATTATTCAAATATAATTGCTACATAGATTGAATTGCTTAATTCAAAGTTCCATGTAGATCGTGTGTTGCATATATGGGGAATCATGCATTGATCGAGTAGAAGAAAACTTAAAATGTTAATTGGTTGATTTAGTTGATTGTTAAATTAAATGTGTATGATTTTGTACTCTATCCATGTTTGAAAACGAAGCTACATCAAGTAGATTGTTTAAATTGAATGATATAGTATTAGAGTATGTAGTAATTGCATGAAATCAATATAATAGTTGATTGTTGGGAGCTTTAAAAAGTAAATACTTAATTAACTTAAGTGCTACCACACTAAGTACTATACGTTCTCATCACTCTTCTTCATTTCTTTCCCAAACTATATGTTATAGAGTATTTGAAGCTTAACCTCCATAGTCAATCAACTTAAAGGAAGATTTCAATTATTACTTGTTTTGTTATCCTTATATTCCTAGTTGGTGACTTAGCTTTGAGTATAGTGGTTAAAATCTGACGCATATAGTGGATAATTAAGTTGTTGATGAAATATAACTAAGAACCTAATGAAACATTATAGTCTATGGAGTTAATCGACCCTAATGTATATATCATTAATGGCTCTTTCTGAATGTATATAGCTTTCTAGTGTGTCATTTGGTATAATGCATTAAAGGTGTCTTTTGTAATGTAAATATATAAGTTGGTTATGAAATGATGATGTAGTTTGTAGTTTGTTAAGTTCATTAAATTACTAGCTACGCATTTGGTTTGATATTAGTAATCGACTTAATGAATTGCATATTAGAATTAAATAGAACTACCTTTGCTAACTTAGGTTTCATGGTTTATCAAATTAACTGATGAGTAAATTGATCAAGATTTGCAATCTTGAATTCGAACAAAAATATGACTCTTCAATTGTGTTGTCTGCTGCGTATGTCTGAGTCAACGTTCAATGATCTGGTTCTTGCTTTTGGTCTCGATAATGCTCCCAATCCTTGGTTTCAATTAGGGGTGTTAGAAGTTAAATGGTATCAAAACTTTTGGTCGAGTCTAGAACTAAATTGAGTCTCATGCATCATATGGGATTTCATTGAGCCACCTAGGAGTTGTATTCAATCATACTTGTATTCTTACCTAACCTAAAAATTTCCCTTCTTGTTCTATCATAGAATGTTGGAGACAAGAATGGCTCAGGATAGTGAATGTCCCAAGGGGTCCTCAAATGAATGAGATAATTTAGGGATGGATCGAAATCCTACACAACAAACTCAGCATTGATCCCAAGTTTCTGATCAACAAGGAAATCTTGCAGTAAATTCAATCCAACAGGAATGTATCATTAGCATGAAGGAGATGTTCAATCGACTTATACTCAATATGAGACGTGATCAACCTGTTACTTCTCCTATTGTACTTAAAAAATCTGTTATGGACAGGCTGGCCCAAAATCGAGCACATACTTTAACTGGTGCCAACGATGATAAACTCGAAGAGACCTAGTATCAGCTTGAGAACACTACCCAAAATTTAACCAAACCATTGCAATGCTCGGATGAGCATAAACTCGAGTGTGTTGTGACATTGTTGGAAGACGAAGCACTTAGTGGGAAACCACTACCCTGACTACTCCCGCTGAATCCGTTACTTTGAAGTTCGTTGTAGAAGAGTTCTGTAACACCCATTTCTTGGATACATTTTTATACACAAGTCACATGTGTCACATAATTTTTAAAAACATTTCCTTATTTATAAACCCATCAAAAACTTTAATACATTCCAGAGCATTTTTAAGTCCAAATACATGCTAGGTAATTATCAAAATCCTACAGTTACTGATAAGGTAACCTTCGATTGATGATGTCCACTGCACTCCTTACTCTTATAGTCTTTCCTATTTTCTACATGTGAAATATACACATGCTAAGTATTTACTTAGTGAGGCATAGTAATACAAAATTAATTTTACTTAATTATATGCATGTCAGAAATTATCAAAAGACGAATGAATATAGTATAATTCATATCAATTCATCAAATTGGCTTGGCAATCCAATCTTCATTCAACTAGCATGATAATTATCTTTAGTATGCCTACATACCTATCAATCATTATTTTATAATTTCCCCTTTATTTTTCCCAATGTATGTCAAATAAGAATATAAGGTTCATGCATTGCACCGAAGTGTCGAAATGGAAAATTCACAAACTTATTATGAAATCCATGGATTATACACATAGTGCTGAAATGGTCATTCATAAACACATTATGAATACCATGGGTTGCACATTTAGTGCCGAAAATGAACCGTTATGCATTAAACAAAATTGATCGATATCATACATACATAACTGTATATCAAAATGGTAATTCAAAAACTAATATGAATACCATGATTTCACCATTATGCGTTAAATAAAATCGATCGATACCATCATACGCGAAGTATGTCGAAATGTACCTATGACTCTCAATGCACATACAATGGTATCCTAAGTCAAATTCACAGATTTAAACATTTATTTCTGCAATCTCAATAACTATTGAACAACATCAACGTTTATCTATTCATTTTAGAGCATTTTCATACTCTAAAACTTATTCATAATATCATTTCCATAAACATTATGAAAACATATCAAAGTACTGTAAAACATGTTTTATCAAAACATTTGAGGTTGACTCATTATAAGTTTCCCTCATTTCATAAAAGTACAATAAATGCACTTACATGTTATGCCTCACTATTATGTTGTAATGATGTCCGACTATTCGACAACTTTATCATTGCCCTTTTTCTTACTTGCCTCTGTAGCTTGGTTACGATCTATGCAAGCATCCATTAATTACACACACCATACAAATGTTAGTATACTTTCTAACATTTATACTTTTAATAATACTCAATAGTACTACTATTTTCAATTTCTATTAAAATTCATCCTATCTTAAAATTCCATGCTCAATACTATCAGTACCCTGACTATAGTATTGATACTTATATACTATGGTACCAATACACCCTTTAGTATCAATACCATTTTTGCATTATGGAATCCATAATATCAATATCTTCCTCCTAGTATCGATACCCACAGTAGTATCGATACTAATTGCATAAGTATCGATATTGTTCATCTTATTTCATCAAAATTAAACCTATAGTATCGGTACTGTTCTTCGAATATCAATACCCTTTCCCATATTTTCCATTTTCATTTCAAATTTTACCCAAATTTCGTTTGAATCTCTTACTTTTACCTCCAACAATACCATTAAACTCATCCTTACTAAACCCAACTATTTTTCCTTTATTAATCTTCCTGTAACATCTAAAATCTTCAAAGATCAGTCTAACCCAATAATCACACTACTTTTTCATACATGTTGTTAATCAGATCCATGGCTTCTAATATCTCATTACTTCTTTGACAAGTCAAATTTACTTGTAAACCTCAATAAAAACTCATATTTCATCATACCACTCAAAAAACTATTTTATTAAATCTTAAATAATTCACTAATCACTTAGTTTTAATCATCCTTGAACTTTCCTTAAGCCTCTATATCACTTAAGGGTTCAAAACCATACCATAATCTAAAGGAAAACCCAACTCAAAGAAATCTTACCTTTGGCTATGGGGGAGAGCACGAGACAACGAGAAGAGGAAGAAGAATAATATAACTTAGTTTTTTCTCCACTTTTCCCATTTTTCTCTTCTTAAACATCACTAATAAAATAAAATTTTAAATTCATTTCCCTCTAAAGGACCAAGATGCCCTTTCATTATTTCATTCTTACTATTTGGTCTTAAACACAATTTCCTAAATCATTTCTTATACTTTACCATTTATTCAATTTAATCTTCAAAAGTTTAAAACCTTTCAATATAGTCATTGACCCAATGTTTGGGGTATCACAATTCTCCCCCATTAAGAAATTCGTCCTCGATTTTAAATAAGTACCTAATATGAAGAGGTGTGGAAAGTGTTTCCTCATATCCTCATCGATTTCCCAAGTAGCTTATTCTACGTTATGGTTTTGCCAAAATACTTTAATTAGAGGAATATTCATGTTACGCAACTCGTTTCTTTCTCGAGCCAAGATCCGCATTGTTTCTTCCTCGTAAGTTAAATTTGGTCGAATCTCTATTTCCTCGGGGGGTGATGAAATGGGATGGATCTGATTTGTACTTCCTGATCATCGACACGTGAAAAACATTGTGGATCTTGTCCATATCAGGAGGCAAATCTAATTGATAAGCAACTGGTCTAACTCTTTTTAAAGTCTCATAAAGTCCAATGAATTTTGGACTCAACTTTCATTTGCGCCCAAACCGTAATACTTTCTTCCAAGGTGATACTTTCAGAAATACTTTATCTCCCATTTGATATTCAATCTCTTTTCTTTTTAGATCAGCATAAGTCTTTTGTCGATCAGAGGCTATCTTCAGATTATCTTGGATAATTTTCACATTATCCTCCATTTCTTTCATCAAATCCATGCCAACTGAGTCTCGATCTTTTAAATCAAACTAATTTAATGGTGTTGTGTATTTTCTCCCATACAAGACTTCACCTGGAGCCATCTTAATACTCGATTGGTAATTATTATTATAAGCAAATTCCTCTAAAGGTAAATACCTTTCCCATGATCCTTTGAACTCAATCATGCATTCCCTTAGCATATCCTCCAATACCGGAATAGTTCATTCTAACTGCCCATCTATCTACAGATGAAAAGCTATGCTGAAATTCAATCGAGTACCCAAAGTCGTGTGCAAAGAATTCCAGAATCTTGAAGTAAACCTTGGCTCTCGATCAAACACTATCGATATAGGCACTCTATGTGGTTGAACTATCTCTTTATAAACAATTCCACATATTTATCCATCGAGAAATCTACCCGAACTGGAATAAAGTGTGCTATCTTGGTCAATCGGTCTACAATTACCCATATTGAGTCTTTTTTACCGGGCAACAAAGATAGCTTTGAAACAAAATCCATTATAACTCGTTCCCACTTCCACTCAAGAATTAATATCGGTTGTAGCAATCTGGAAGGCACTTGACGTTCAGCTTTCACTTGCTGACATGCCAGGCATCTTGCAATAAACTCTTTTATAACTCTTTTCATGTCAGACCACCAATAATGAATCTTTACATCCTGATACATCTTATTCCCGCCTAGATGCATTGTAAAAGGACTATAATATGCCTTGAAAATAATATCTTTCTTCAGTTCATCATTATCAGGAAAGCAAAGTCTTCCACGATAATATAAGCATCCATCATACCTCATTTCGAAGCCTTTAGACTCACCTTTTTTTACTTCCGCAATACTTTTCAACCAGTTTACATCTTGTCCTTGTAGCTCTTTTATCCGATCTAAGAGCATCGACTTTAATTTAAGTTCAATAATTAAGACACCATCTTCCTTTAAAGACATATGTACATCCAAAGACTGTAAAGCTACAAAAGTCTTTCCGCTAAGTGCATGCTGCCTTCGAGTACGTGTTGTACAAGAAGGTGCTACCACATTAGCCTTATCGGGATGATAATCGATGATCATATCATAATCTTTTAAAAGCTCAATCCATCTTCTCTACCTCAAATTCAGCTCTTTTTGAGTTAACAAATACTTAGACTCTTGTGATCTATATAAATATAGCACCGCTCATCGTATAGATAATGACACTAATTTTTCAAAGCAAACACGATCACTGCTAATTCTAAATCATGAGTCAGGTAATTTCTCTCATGGGTCTTCAACTATCTCGAGGCATAAGCCATAACTTTCCCTTCTTACATCAACACATATCCCAATCCATTATGGGATGCATTACTGAAAACGACATAAACTTTACCCGACTAAGGTTGTACAAGCACTTGCACCTCTATTATAATCCTCTTTAACATTTCAAAAGTTTCTTTACATTTCTCCGACCAAACAAAATGCACATCTTTCTGTAGCAACTTAGTTAGCGGCAAATCTAACATTGAAAAGTTCTTTTCAAACCACCTAATAACCAGCAAGCCCCAAGAAACTTCGAACTTCCGATACATTCTTTGGCGGTTTCCAATTCACTATAGCTTGAATCTTTTTGGGATCTAATCTGATGCCTTCTACAATGACTACATGGCCAATGAAAACAATCTTAACTAACAAGAATTCACATTTGGATAATTTGGCATACAACTTCTTCTCTCGAAGAGTCTGAAGAACCACCCGAAGATGAGCAGCATGCTCCTCTCTTGACTTGGAATACACCAAAATATCATCGATAAATACGACCACGAATTGATCCAAGTAAGGTTTGAATACTCGGTTCATCAATTCCATAAATTCTGCAGGAGAATTAGTCAAAACGAATGGCATTACCACAAATTCGTAATGTCCATATCGAGTTCGAAAAGTTGTTTTTGAAATATCATCTTCTTTAATCTCTAATTACTGGTACCCGACCTCATATCTATATTAGAGAACACTGTTATGCCTTTCAATTGATAGAATATATCATCAATCCTCAGAAAATATACTTATTCTTTATAGTTACTTTATTTAACTGACGCTAGTCGATGCATAATCTCATAGACCCAACCTTCTTTTTCACAAAAAGCATAGGCGCTCCCCATGGAGAAATTTTGGGTCTGATAAATCCCTTATCAAGTAGCTATTGCAATTGGGATTTTAATTCTCTTAACTCTGTTATAGAAATTCGTATGGAGCCATAGAAATAGGTTTGATACCCGTATAAACCTCAATATGGAATTATACCTCACGATCTGCAGGTAATCCCGATAACTATTCTGGAAAAACATCAGAAAACTCCCTAACTGTTGGAAATCAACTAGTCTCGCTTCCGAAATTCGAGTGTCTACCACATTTGCTAGAAAAGCTATACATTCTTCCATATCATTTTTCTTCAGTAATGGTTGATATCACATTGAATGGTGATTTCGCTTTTTCGCCAATCACTATGATTTATGAGCCTTTCGCATCCTTAAAAAATAATCACTTCTTGCGACAATCAACCAATCCATGATGTGGAGACAACCAATCCATGCCAAAAATAACATCAAATTAATCGAAAGGTAATTCCATTAAGTTTGCCAGAAACACAGCCCCTTGAATCTTTATCGGGCATTTTCTACATACCCGTGTTACTCTTATACTATGACACATAGGGTTTACCACTATCATCTCACTAAAAATTGGTTCTAAAGGAATTCCTCTAGCTCTAACCAAATTTGTACTAATATTAGAGTGTGTAGAACCAGGGTTAACTAAAAGAAATGCAGGTTCATCAAAAAGATGGAATGTACCTGTTAGGATCTCTGGGTCATCCCGATCCGCATTGGTCTTAATATTGTAAATTATGGCTACTCCTTGAGTCTCTTATTATAACAATGACTCTGATTGTCCTCTAGATCTACCTCTACCTCTGTTTCTATTAGAAGTTACCATAGATCACTTATATTGTGATAAATTATCCCCGAATTTCTTATGATAGTTTCGAGTATAGTGACTAGTTTCACCACACTGGAAACATGCTCCACTGAGAAATCTACATACTCTATAGTGAAATTTGCCACATGTCTGAGATGGAGTAGTTATCTCTCCAAATTCTTTGCCCGAGCTATCAACAAAAGGTTATGATTTTTTAGTTTTTTGTGAAGCTATAATAGAACCATCTCTATCAGTGTATCTGGAACTCGAGCCCTTGCCTCTCATAACATGATGGAAAGGTGAAGATGTTCCAACTCTTTTTCCCATCTGTATACTCTGTTTCGCTGTTAGAGTCTCCTCTTGAGCTCTCTCAATAGCCTTAGCTCGGTTCATAACTTCATACAGGCTAGGAAAGTTTAAAGCCAACATCATCTCTTTCAAATTTGGCCTAAAAAATTCAATGAACCAATCACGTCGAGCCTTGTCATTGGGAACTACCTCAGTAGCAAAATGGCTCAGCTTGTTGTACTCAGCCTCATACTCATGTACAGCTCGATCACCTTGTTTCAAATTAAGGAACTTAAACAATATTACCCACCTAAATTGCTCACCAATATACTTGTTCTTAAATTCATCCTAAAATAACTACCAGGTCACTTGCTCTGGTGGTGCATACATCGTAGTATTTGATCACCACACTCCAGATGATTCTTGAAGTAAACATACAACTCCACCCATCTTTTCAGAATCTGAGGAGTGAAGATTTATCCATAAATTATCTTCCATAGGACCTTCATCCCCTTCTCCCATAGCATAATAGCTCCCAAACTTTTTAGCTCTTTTGGGATCAACATCTGCGGTGCTGGAGGAGCAGGGGGAGGCAGAGGAGGTTGGAACCGAGTCAAAATGGCTTCGAGAGTATGCATAAAAGGTCAAAACTCAGATACGAGCATACCCTGATGTGTCGGTGCACTAGCGTTTTCAGATGGAATTGGGTACTCACATTATTAGCCTCATAACTTGCACTACCCGATCCTTCTCTAATTTCTTGTTCAGACGCTCTTCGCGAGTTCGAATATTTCGACATCTAATATGACATACATAATAATAACACTCAAGTTAGTAAAGAGTGACAACAATCACACTATAATGACACAATATTAGTAACATTGACAATTTTAGTGGCATGTAACCATTTTTAAAGTCAAATAAACCCGGTTTCGGTCGAGAATCGGCTAAACCTATAGCTCTGGTACAAATAAATATAACACCCATTTCTTGGATATGTTTCCATACACAAGTCGTAGGTGTCACATAACTTTCAAAAACATTTCCTTATTTGTAAACCCATAAAAATTTATTTCGAAAATAAAACATTTTTAATATCATCATAATAAAATGTTCGTTGTAACATATTACAAAATGATAACTTTAATAAATTCCAGAGCATTTTCTTAAGTCCAAATACATGCCAGTTAATTATCAAAATATACATAAATGTCCTACAGTTACTTATGAGGCAACCTTGGATTGATGATATCCACTGCATTCCTTACTCCGCTAGCATTTGATATTTCCTACATGTGAAATCAACACATGCTAAGTATTTACTTAGTGAGGCATAGTAATACAAAATAAATTATACTTAATTGTAAGCATATCACAAATGATCAAAAGACGAATGAACATCGTATAATTCATATCAATATATCAAATTGACTTGGCAATCCAATCTTTATTCAACTAGCATCATAAATATCTTTAGTATGCCCAGCATACCTACCAGTCAGTATTTTCTAATTTCTCCTTTATTTTGGCCAATGTATGTCAAATGAGAATACAAGTTACATCAATTGCACTGAAGTGTCGAAATGGAAAATTCACAAACTTATTATGAATTCCATGGATTGCACACATAGTGTCGAAATGGTCATTCATAAACACATTATGAATACATTGGTTTGCACATTTAGTGCCAAAAATGCATAGTTATGCATTAAATAAAATCGATCGATAACTTATATACATAATTGTATATCGAAATGGTAATTCACAAACTAAGTATAAATACCATGATTGCACATATAGTTCCAGAAGTACACATATTATTGATATGAAAATGCATCATTATGCATTAAAGAAAATCGATCAATACTATCATACACGAAGTATGTTGAAATGCACATATGACTCTCACTGCACATACAATGGGCTTTTAAGTCAAATTCACTTATTTAAACATTTATTTCTACAATCTCAATAACCATTAAACAATATCAATGTTCATCTATTCATTTTAGAGCAGTTCATACTATTAAACTTAATCATAATATCATTTCCATAAACACTATTAAAACATATCAAAGTACTGCAAAAACATGCTTTATCAAAATATTCGAGGTTGACTCAACGCAAGTCTCCCTCATTTCATAGACTTATAATAAATGCACTAACTTGATATGCCTCACTAGTATTATGTAATGATGTCCGGCTATTCGACAACTTTGTCCTTGCCCTTTTTCTTGCTTTACTATGGAGCTTGGTTACGATCTATACAAGCATCGATTTTTACACATACCATACAGATGTTAGTATATTTCTAACATTTATACTTTTAATAATACTCAGTAGTACTATTATTTTTATTTCTTTTAAAATTTATACTATCTTAAAAATCCAGGCTCAATAGTATCAGTACCCCTACTATGGTATGGATACTTCTATACTATGGTGCCAATATTCCCTTTAGTATCGATACCATTTCTACATTATGGAATCCATAGTATCGATACCTTTCTCTTAGTATCGATACCCACTGTAGTATCGATATTGTTCATCATATTTCCTAAAATTTAAACCTATAGTATCGATACAGTTCTTCCAGTATTGATATCCTAACCCATATTTTTCATATTTCTTTTCGATTTTTACCCAAATTTCGTTTATATCTCTTACTTTTACCTCCAACAATACCATTAAACTCATCTTTACTAAACCCAACTAACTTTCCTTCATTAATCTTCCTATAACATCTAAAATCTTCAATGAATACTCAAACCCAAGAATCACACTACTTTTTCATACATGTTTTTAATCACATCCAAGGCGTATAATCTCTCATTTACTTCTTTGACAAATCAAATTTACTTGTATCTCACAATAAAAACTCATATTTCATCATATCACTAAAAAACTCATTTTCTTAAATCTCAAATAATTCACTAATCACTTAGTTTTAATCATCCTCGAACTTTCCTTAAGCCTTTATATCACTTAAGGTTTCAAAACCAGCCTATAAACTAAAGGAAAACCTAACTTAGAGAAATCTTACCTTTGGCTATGGGGAGAGCACGTGACAACGGGAATAAGGAGAAGAAGAAGATGACTTTGCTTTTTCTCAACTTTCCCCTTTTTATCTTCTTAAATATCTCAAATAAAATAAAATTTTAAATCCATATCCTTCTAAAGGACGAAAATGCCCTTTCATTATTAAGTTCTTACTATTTTGTCTTAAAAACAATTTCCTAAATCATTTATTATACTTTACCATTTATTTAATTTAATCTTCAAAATTTTAAATCCTTTCAATATAGTCTCTAACTCGATGTTTGGGGTATTACAAGTTCAATAAGAGGTATATTAGTGAGTAGTATCTGGTTGAATACATGAAGTATTTCTTGTACCTTAAACAAGGTGGCCGATCCATCGAGCAGTATGCGAGTGACTACTGCAAATATTGTAAATATGGGTTAGAATACATCAAGAAAGAGAGTGACAAATATTAGATATTTATCGATGGATTGAATGAGTCCTATAATTACTACCCTGGATATTACTGACTTCAGAGCTTGGTGAACAGGTTATCGCTACGGAGGAAAAAATGAAAGCTTTTGAGAAAAGCAAAAGTGGCAGTTCCTGGAAAAATAAACGATCTAGGATTGACGAAAAGCCCCATTAGTAATCCAATAAGTCCAAACATAGCTGGGAAAACTTGTCCAATCTCAATTCTAATCAGAATAGAAACTATATTATTAAGCCTCAGTCAGTTTCTAAGATGCAGTTCCAATGGTCTCTATGGATAGTACGGGGAATTCTGGGAAGGTTGTTCAATATCATACCTGTAAATTCTACCAAAAACATCACTCAGTAAATGTAGAACTCAGTAGAACTTATTCTACTTGCGTGGAACCTCAGATCACTATATTTGAGATTGACCCCAAAATCCAAATAAAGTCCTATACAAAAATTTTTCTATTACAAGTTCTAATCCTGAAAAATCCAAACAAAGTCCCTAATAGAGCTTAATCGAGCCACCATTGAAAAGACAAGGCAAATAATTTGAATTCCCATGCTCACACTAACCAGGAATCTTGAACCCCTGCTCGTATCTATCATATTCGGGGAAAGGAGGATGAAGAAGTTCTGGATGTTATCACATGTACTATAGAGTTAAACTTATTTCCTATTTATGCCTTAATAGAATCATAATCTATAGACCCATTTATATTCTCAAACTTAATAGAAAATTTGAAATTAAAGCAATAACTTGCTAAAACCAATCTTGTAGTCTATAACACGTTAGGAGGAATTTTGAATATTAATTTTATATGTAGAGATTGCCTCCTTACTATTGGAAATGTTCCCTTCTTTACTAATCTATATGTTCTTCCATCTTGTGAGTTTGATTTAATATTGGGCTTAGATTGGATAAGCAAACACGAAGATTAAGAAGATTTCCAAAATAAATGATTGTATGTTTGAGGTTTAGGGAAATAATCTATACTCCTAATAGATAAAAAGCATGCCTCTCTATTTGCCTATATGATCTTACAAGATCAAATTGAATTTGGCTTAATTGATACACTTGTTATTTCTAAATTAGCTGATGTTTGCTCCAATGAACTTTCTGGTCTATGTCCAACTCTAGAAATAGAGTTTGGGATTGAAGCCAAACCTAGAATGAATCTGGGGTCCATTACACCATATCAAATGGTGCCACTTGAACTGAAAGAGCTATAAAAGTAACTAAATAACTTTAAGACAAGGGATATATTTGGCCTAGTTTTTCTCCCTAGGGTGTACCTGTCTTGTTTTAAAGAAAAAGGATGGTACGACACGTCTTTGTATTGACTATCATCAGTTGAACAATATCACTATCAATAAACGATATACACTTCCAAGGATAGAATATCTCTTCGATCAGCTTAGAGATGCTTAAGTGTTTCCAAAGATCGATCTTAAATCAAGTTATTATTAAATAAGGGTTAACTAATGCCCCTATCACGTTATTGGATCTTAGTAATCATGTATTTAAACCCTATATCAATAATTTCATTATTGTATTTATCGATGACATTCGCGTTTATTCCTGTGATAAGGAAAAACAAGCCTAACACCTCTGGATCATATTACAAAGACTTCGAGAACGTCAGGTGTTTGTAAAATTCTCCAAGTGTGAATTATGGATATCAGTAGTTATTACATGTTGTGAGTACTATAAAATTATACACAAATAATGTTCAAGCATACACAATCGCTCAAGTAATACAGTGATGAGTGAGTATCGTTTCCACAGGGATTGGGTGAAATTACAAAAGTATAACCAAAGCAAAGCACTAATCTATCTATGTATAGTTAGTCTTGATATATACAAATGTCAGGAAAAATGAAAATGTATAAAGGTGGAGATAGAGTGATGATTTGATGGTGGAGCAGATGGAAATGCAGTGGCAAGGTAAGATGTTTAGTGTTGAAAATAGTGTAATGTCGAGGCAAATGAAATGTGTATGAGTAACAAAAGGGAATGTCATGGAAAATGAAAATGGTAAAGATAGCTAATAAATGAAATAACTTGATAATCCTCATACTATAATGAGTGATGGGGAATGATTTAAGGATGCTAAAACTTATCTCTCAAGCAGATTTAATCTATCTAACTTCACTTGCTCGACAGGGTTTTCCTAAAGTGTTCTCGCTATCTCTAGTCAAAGGAACCTAACAGAATAGGATGCCATGGCATCTGCTCTAACTCTACGATGTTGGCAGCCTACACTATTGATAAAAACACCCTTTTTAGTGGTTGAAATCCTATCATAGTCTCTCTCGAGTACTAAGGGATTAGGTTATAGTATTCCTAGGCCGGTTCAAATCCCTTTGAAAATACTATAGCCCATTGCTTATGAGGATCTTGTCTTGCGTTTCTCTCGAATACTACAAGTATTTTTTAGCCTAGGTTTCTCTCCAACACCTGATGTTCATCTAAGAAATGGACACTCTCATGCCTCTTACAACCCTAGATGATGAAGCATTCATAAGCAAAGAAAGCAAATACCAAAGATAAACATAAATTTACTATTAAAATAAAGTTTAAACAACCATTAAAATAACCAACACCAAATAAGGTTAGTTCATGGTGGGGTTTGAAATATCCATAGAACAAGCCATGAAAATATTGGTTCCAACAACCCAAAAGTAAATAGAAAAATAGCAGTAAAGGGACGGAGGAGAAAGCCTTCGACGCGCGCTATCAATGCTCCCCTCGGCCACCACAAACCGCCTTAGCTCGCTAGCTCCTCTTGGACGCCTAGCTCACCACTCCCTCGAGCTTCACCAATGGAGGAACACCAAGAAAAATAGAGGAAGAAAAATAGTGGAGAAGATGATAATTTCTGGTTTGGGAACCTCTTTCTTTCTTTCACACACACTCTCTCTCTTGTGAGGTGTAATATATAATAAAAATATCTAGGGGTAATGATGAGGTTGTTGGGTGCTTTTTGGGTGCAAAATACCCCTCATACCCCTAGAATCACACCTTGTGCATGAACCATATCCTCCAGGTGGAAGTGGTCCCATAACAGGCGGTTACAGTCATCATTTCACATGCAGAGTCAGCTGTCCTTGTACAATTATATCTTTTTATCGTTTATTGTGCCAGAAATGCCAAGGCATTTTAATATGCTTCAGTAACTTGTGATGCCATGACATTACTTCCCAGAGAGACCTTTTGCTTGCTATTTCCTGCACATCACTAAAAACCATACCTTTCTCTTCATATAGTATCTTAATAAAATAAAATAACACAACAACCATAAATGCAATTATATGCATCTACATACATCTAAAATGACCTATATGTACCCTTAAACAAACAATAACTTAAGTAAAAAAAACCTTAAAAGTAGCCTTTTTACGGAGTTATCACACCCGCAAACTTAAGCTATTGCTTGTTCTCAAGCAATGAATAACAATTAACACAATCAAAATGTCATGGCAATTTTCAACAATAGGTCAACAAGACAAAAAAATGAATTTCAACCCTCAGAAAAATTAGCTTCAACATGCTAGACATATCATGAATTCAAATACTTTTCCCTAGGTCAAGATTCTTTATGGTGTTGTGTATGCGTGATTGTATCTAATCTATACTTAACAAATTTAGGCAATTTCTAATTGAGTTCCCTAGTTTTGCCATGGCATTAACTCATTCATTAAGCACATTTATACTCCCTCTTCACTTACTACACATTTTTTTTTTCTTTTTTTCACTTTTTTTTCTTTCCTTACACTGCTACAAAGGGAGTCAGCTCATCACACCTACCATCCCACACTCTAGGTGAAAGGGAGCATACCTTCCATCCCCAAGCTAGTCAGGTAGAGTCATCCCGTGACTACATTCATTCACTCATATGCTCGTGCCTGCCATTTATTAAAGAGATTTACAGTCAATGCCACGGCAAAGAGGGTGTCCCTCTACATCTATGCCGAGGCATGTATATATGATTAAATAAAATTCATACACAAGGGAGTTCTTAAACAGTGATTTATCATTTAAGCATATAATACGAACATTTTATTGCCAAGGCTAACCAAAGTTCTTTCATAATAACTTCCTAAGTTCCTTAAGTATAGAGAACATACAAATCGTGTAAGAATAATTTACAAAGCATCAAGCCCTAGAGTCAGTTCTATCATTCTCAAAAGTCATTTACATTCAATTTCTAGCCTAAAAAAATTCATCATCATCGAGTATCATTAAAACATTTCATCTAACTGTCCTATCATTTATTGATGCCATGGCATAACATTATGCTAATATTATCATGCACATGTTCTAGAAAGAACACTACCTCCCCCAAACTTGAGAGAAGCATTGTCCTCAATGCTGAATAAAAACTAAGTTAAAACTAGACTACATGCGATGCAATGCAATGCAATGCAGGGTACCTTGTCTTCCTAAGATGGTGGTGGAGTCATGATGGCAGTGCTAGTAGTATTGCGCCTAGTACACTTCCTTAATGGGCTAGGGCTTGCGTCAGGGTTAGAATTAGGTTTAGCAGGTGGTGTGCTAGGGCCTTCAATATTCTTGGATGTTGAGGTCTCCACACGCCCAATAGATGACTTCAAACATTAAATATAGGAGCATCTCCTTATGAACAGGTTCCACGATTGCGTCTTGTTAGAGCCCCGATTTTATCTAGATTTGCCGTGGCATATTGGTTTGCAGCAACTTGTGAAGTTTCCTCATGAGATTTCATCATACTCATCCTCCAAAACACACTTCATCCTAAAAAGAAATAATATTAAAATTAAAAATAAAGAAAAAAAACCAAATAAACACTCACAAAAAAAAACAAAACTTCTAAAACATAAATTTATGAGTGTTGAAGGGATGCAAACTCCAAAACATTATGAATTGTTATGGCATTTTTGTCAAGTTTGATTGGAGCATCGGTATAAACCAAAATGCTCCACACATATAACAGCACCACCTTCAGTGTAAATTGACAGAACTCGATTTGTAGGACCTTTGCAGTAGTCCTCTCTCCTCTTGAATGTTCTCCACATAAAGCTAATTGGTAGTAGAATAGCATCTCTTTACGCTCCCCGTTGCCTTGACATCTTTTAAATGTTTGGGCAGTAAAGTCTTTGAAGAAGTAGGGGTCATCATCTTGCATCAACTTGTTATTTCCCTGGCTATTCAAGTATGGAAACAAAACACCACTAACAAGAAAATTGACAACATTAGCATACCACGAGAATGCCGTAGAAAATAATAATTTCTCATCAGGGAATTGTTTCTCCATTTTATTCCTTAGTTCTTTAATTATTTCTAGCCTAGAAAAATGGGCAGCTAATTGGGGTTTAGGATGAGTAAATTCATTGAAAACCAAAGGTTCAAATTTTATACCTTTTCTAGCTATGAGGAAGTTAAATTGACCCGTCTCCTTTGAAATATCCTTAAGCTCATCTTTGTCTTCTTCATCGAGCTTCAAGTACTCACAAGTGACTACAAAATTGTCGTGGCATAATTATGTAGCTTCCCTTTGGTCATCAACTTCTGCTAGTGGGGGTTTTTCTTTTACCTTGGGATTATTTTTCCTCTCATCATTGGGTTCTCATTGAACCTTCAACTTTGTTCTCCAAAAAATGTGCGTCCTCTTTAAAATGAGGTTATTCATGCACAATCTCATAGCTAGGTTCTTCATGTGTTTCCCCCCCAAACTTAGCATATTTCTAGATCAGGGTACCACTCCCTAAGATGAATGTACTAAATTGCTCACTACCTTTAGCCTTAGTGACTTCAGTATCACTAGGCAATATGTCTGGTTGGTATTCTTGTAATGCCGTGGCAATTTGATCCACTTGCATTTCCAAAGCTCTCAAAGACAAATTATGACTTTGCAACAATGCCCATTGACTTTGTATTAATTCTTCTTGATTTTTAATAGATTTTTCGTGATCTTGTAATAGAGTCTTTGTAGTTGCCATAAAGTCTTGATAGTGGCCTTTAGAGAAGATGTTGTCCCCTCATTATGCCATGGCATATTCGTTCAAAAAGTTGGGGGCTCATCTATATACTGTTATTGAGCGAGATGACTAACATTACGAGCTCCTTGATTTTTCCCATGAGAAATTGGGATACTGACTCTATCCATTGAAGCTTCCTGCATAGTTGATGGACTTTTAATTGTTCGAGCATTCACATTTATGGTGATTGCCACGACATAACAGACATGCCGAGCTAACAACCTTTACTTCTTTCACCTCATTAGAATGTTGCAAATCCTTCAACATATTGGTTATGGTAGAGAGTTGGGCCGACACTGAATCTTCAGCTTCTAACTTGAATATCCCATATGCCTTCCTTCTAGTTTCAAACCTTAAAGAGGGAAATTGGTAATCATGGTTAGCAATTCGATCAAGAATGCCAAAAGCCTCTTCAGGTGATTTGTCAAGAAAAGTGTCATTTGTCCAGGCATCTAGCATCATCCTCGTGGGTGCATTGGCTCCATTATAGAACATCACGACTTGAGTCCAGTCGTGGAATCCATGGTTGGTACATTTGCGAAGCAAGTCTTTGTAGCGGTCCCAACACTTATACAATGACTTTAGTCCATTCGTGGAATCCATGGTTGGTACATCAGCTTGGTGAAAAGATGCTATGGCATTCCTAAGATGGATGTTCATATTGGGTGGATTATGCTGTAGCAACAAAGTTTTGCACAATTCAGCCTAAGACCTTATCGATCCAGAAGGTAATCTATTCAGCCATGCCCTGGCAAGATCTTTTAAAGAATATGGAAATAACTTCAATTTCAGAACATCTTCATGCTCACCTTGTTGTCAAAAAGAGTCACAAACCTCAAAAAAATCTCAAACATGTTGCCTTGCATCCTCATATAGAGCACCACCAAACTTTCCAATCAAGTCCAACATGTCGAACATAACCGGTTTAAGCTTGAATTGGGTTGCCTGAATCTTGGGAGCTATAGTAGTAGGTTTTAGGTCATCCAAGGTAGGAGCTAAGTAATCTCTAATAGTTTGTGGTTGAGCAGTATTCCCAACATTTGAAATTGTCATGGCATTTAGAACTGCATGATCCTTCACTTGATTTTGATCAATATGAGCCTCATGTTCAATATGAAATAATGGTTCTTTGGGTCTTTTATGTGTCATACAACAACGTAACACCTGAAAAAGGTAAGCACAAAAAAAATTAACTATGTAGAACGAAAAGAAATAAAACAGTGGAACAACTAAACTCAATATCGCCAATTACCAATCCCCCACAATGGCGCCAAAAACTTGTTATGTGTTCTGAGTACTATAAAATTATACGCAAATAATGTGCAAGTATATATAATCGCTCAAGTAATACAATGATGAGTGAGTATCGTCTCCACAAGGATTGGGTGAAATTACAAAAGTCTAACCAAAGCAAACCACTAATCTATCTATTTATACTTAGTCTCAATATATACAAATGTCACGACAAATGAAAATGTAAGAAGGTGGCGATGGAGTGATGATCTGATGGTGCAGCAGATAGTAATGCAGTGGCAAGATAAGATGTTTAGTGTTGAAAATTGTGTAATGTCGAGGCAAATAAAATGTGTACGAGTAACAAAAGAGATGTTAAAACTTATCTCTCTAGCATATTTAATTTATCTAACTTCACTTGCTCGACAGGGTTTTTCTAAAGTGTTCCCACTATCTCTAGTCAAAGGAACCTAACAGAATAGGATGCCATGGCATCTGCTCTCACTCTACGATGTTGGCAGCCTACACTATTGATAAAAACACCCTTTTTAGTCGTTGAAATCCTATCCTCGTTCTCTCGAGTACTAAGGGATTAGGTTATAGTATTCTTAGGCCAATTCAAAGCCCTTTAAAAATACTATAGCCCATTGCTTATGAGGATCTTGTCTTGTGTTTCTCTCGAATACTACAAGTATTTTTAGCTTAGGTTTGTCTCGAACACCTAACCTTCATCAAAGAAATGGACACTCTCATGCCTCTTACAAGGCTAGATGATAAAGCATTCATAAGCAAAGCAAGAAAATACCCAAGATAAACATAAATCTACCATTAAAATAAAGTTTATACAACCATTAAAACAACCACAACTAAATAAGGTTAGTTCATGGTGGGGTTCGAAATATCCATAGGACCATCCATGAAAATATTCGTTCTAA
Source organism: Hibiscus syriacus (assembly GCF_006381635.1). Classification (NCBI taxonomy): domain Eukaryota; kingdom Viridiplantae; phylum Streptophyta; class Magnoliopsida; order Malvales; family Malvaceae; genus Hibiscus; species Hibiscus syriacus. The sequence continues at coordinate 1,487,311 of NW_024062603.1, read as the reverse complement.
CAACCCAAAAATAAATAGAAAAATAACATCAAAGGGATGGAGAAAAAAACCTTCGACACGCGCTATCGGAGCTCCCCTCGACCACCATGAACCACCTTAGCTCGCTAGCTCCTCTCGGACGCCTAGCTCGCCACTCCCTCGAGTTTCACCAATGGAGGAACACTAAGAAAAATGGTGGACAAGATGATAATTTTCTGGTTTTGGAAGCTCTTTATTTATTCTACACACTCTCTCTCTTGTGAGGTGTAATACATAATGAAAATATCTAGGGGTAATGATGAGGTTGTTGGGTACAAAATACCCCTCACACCTCTAGAATCACACCTTGTGCATGAACCTTATCCTCCAGGTGGCAATGGTCCCATAGTAGGTGGTTACAACCATCATTTCACATGCAGAGCTAGCTGTCCTCATACAACTGTATCTTTTTGTCATTTCTTGTGCCAGAAATGCCAAGACATTTCAATATTCTTCAGCAACGTGTGATGCCATGACATTACTTCCCAAAGAGACCTTTTGCTTGCTATTTCCTGCACATCACTAAAATCCATACCTTCCTATTCATATAGCACCTTAATTAAATAAAATAACACAACCACCACAAATGTAATTATATGCTGCTACATACATCTAAAATGACATATATGTTCCCTTAAACAAATAATAATTTAAGTCAAAAAAGCTTTAAAAGTAGCCTTTTTACGGAGTTATCAGAAGTCTCACTCCTTGGTCACGTTATCTTAGCAACTGGAATCAAAGTAGATATGAAAAGGATACAAGCTATTATGGATTGGAGACCTCTAATGAATATAAGAAAAGTTTAAAGCTTCCTCGATTTAGTCGAGTATTACATAAGATTCGTTAAGGGATTTTCTATTATTGCCTTACCCTAACTAATCTTTTTCAAAAAGATGTATCTTTTGAATGGATAGAGAAGTAGAAGCAAATCTTTTACCAGCTCAAGCAAGCTCTTACTCATGCTCTGATCCTCATCGAACTAGAATCGGGCAAGAAATTCACTATTTTTAGTGATACTTCACATTTGGTACTTGGATGTGTTTTAATACAATGCAATAAGGTAATTTCTTACGCGTCTTGCCAATTAAAGCTTCATGAGCTCAGTTATCCAATGTATGACTTGGAACCTGCTGTTATTGTGTTTGCCTTCAAAATTTGGAGGCATTACTTGTACTGTGAAAAGTGTTATCTGTTTACCGATCATAAGAGTCTCAAATATATCATGACTCAAAAAGACCTCAATTTGAGGCAAAAAATATCACTTAAACTACTATGATATTATGATTTAGTCATCGACTATCATCCTGAAAAAGCCAATGTGGTTATAGATGCTCTCATTCGTAAACTGACCTTGACCTCTAATGCTATTAATTCTTTTCTTCGAATGTATCAAAAACATGGATTGATGTGTGAATTAAAAGTTCAATCTACCTTGTTCACCAAGAATGTAGGATGTTGTGTGGGTAATTATAGATCACTTCACTAAATCAGCTCATTTCATCCCTATTTGAATTAGGTATAGTTTCGATACTCTACTTGAATTGTACATTCTTGAAGTAATTCGATTACACGGGTTCCCTAGTTCTATCATTTCCGATCGAGATCATCGATTCACAGCTCGATTTTGGAAATCCTTATAGCGATCCCTTGGAACTAAAGTGAAACTGAATACGACCTTTCATCCTCAAATTGATGGCTAATATGAGAGAGTAATACAAGTACTCGAAGACATGCTTAGATCTTTTGTTATTGACTTTGGAAAGAACATGGATAAATCCATAACACTTATAGAATTCGCCTATAACAATAGTTATCAAGCTTCAATTGCTAAGGGATCCTTTCAAGGCTCTGCATGGAAGAAAATGCAGAACACCCCTATGTTGGTCTAAATTGTATGAAAACAAAGTCCTTGGGTCTTAATTGCTCAAGGAAATAGAAGAACAAGTTCGAATTATCCATGATCGATTGAAGCAAGCCTTTGATAGGAAAAAGTTCTACGCATATTTAAAACGAATAGACATCTAGTATGATGTTGGAGATAAGGTATTTCTCAAAGCATCTCTCCGGAAGAAAGTTTTCATGTTTGAACAAAAAGGGAAATCTTAACCCTCGATTCATTGGACCATTCGATGTTGATGAAAGAATTTGTCCAGTAGCTTATTGACTATAACTCCCTAAATAATTTGACAAGATTCATAATGTTTTCCATGTCTCGATGCTCTGAAAGTATCGATCATATCAAATTCAAATTCTTGAACCTAAAGAATAGTAAAAGAGTAGTAGCCTAAATTATAATGATGAAGTTGAATTAAAATGCAAATATTATTACTGCATGCTAAAACTTCAAATTCCTATAATTACCCTTGAATAGTTGGTTACTTAAGTAATAAGAGAGGCTAAATTGGGAATTTTTACCTCCATTAAGGATGAAAAATATCATCATTCCAACCTCATTTGGTGACCGGCCTAAGAAAGAAAAATTAGAAAGAATTAAGTATAAAAAATAGGGAGAGAAAACAAAAAAGGAGACCAACCATGCAAGCTTAGTTCAAGCTTGAATTAACTAAAAAATTAAATAACCTAACAAGTATTTCTTTACATCTCTGTTTCGTTTCAAACTTTTTAGGATTTAATTAATTTAATTCTTAAGAAATTGATAAGCTTTATTATTGAAATAAATTCAAATTGTTGGCTTGCATGATACTATATATTTTGGTGATCATGTTGAGTTAAATTTAAGTGATCAAGAACCTTGTTAAGTTGGTTAAATTATGGGTTATATCTCAATGGTGATAACTAAAATAATTGTTCATGCATGTGACCCAATTAAGAAATTCGAAAGGTTGTGTACTAAATTGGAAAAATATATGTAGGATAAAGTTTTTGAAAATTTCAATTTACCGAAGATTCAAGCTTCAAACAAGAGCAAATTCCATAAACTTTTCAGAATTTGGTCACAATTGTTGCTATAGATCAATTAACTGTTTTGTTCAAGTTAAGGAAATTCAAGATCAAATTTGATAGAATTAAAGATTGGTAATGTTAGCTAAAATCAGGGTAGAAACTAAAAACAATGTAAAATAAATTGTAAGTCTCAATATATAGAGGAATTGGTAGTTGTAAATGGTGCATTAGTAAAATATGTAAAACATGACTATTCTGGAAAATTTGTTATTTAGAGGACATAATTAAAGCCTAATGTTGATATGAAAATACAGTAAAAGGATAAAATTAAGCAATGGTAAGAAGATATAAAACAAATTGATAAGAATTATAGGTGAAGTAGTTCACCAAAGTGCATCGAACTGCAATAGTGGCAGACTAGTCAATGAAATTTGTCAAATTCAAATGCAAAACTGTAATTGCATATAAGAAATTTAAATGCAACCCATACATGGTTGGAAATATAATTGAATTACCTTTCTAAGGATATAAATAAATCGAAAATCCAATGACTAAATTAAAAGTTGTGATCATATTACTATAAAGTGTATAAGTTGTCAAAAAAGAATTTATTTAGTGTCAACGAGCTAATTGAGTTGGCATTTACAATTGTATTGGTTCTGATAACTTCCCTATGTTGTGTATAAATTTCTAGAACAAGGAATTTAGGAAGTGGATGAAGAAACTAAGGGAGGATCCACCAAAGATAAAGCAAAAAGGGATAGTAATTCAAGGCTAACTTGGAGTATTATGAGTGTTACTATACTAGGGTTTGTTCTTATTTCTATGTTCAATTTCTTATGAAATCATAATGATAATGATGAAAATAATTCATATTACAACTTAAAATCAAGTTAAAGAAAGATTAATTAAAGGCTATAAGTTATTGAGTTCCATATGAAATTAATTGGTAAATTGGTTATTGATTGTTGCCTTGATTTAAGTTGAATTGGTGTGTGACTTAATACATGTTATCATATTCTACTTGAATTGAATTATGAATAAATGCATGTTACCATGACCGAATCATGTTGAATAGTGAATTATTATATGCTACCATGATCGAAACAAGTTGAATGGTGAAGTATTGCATGTTGCAATGATTGAATTGGATCGAATGGTGAACTATTGCATGTTGTCACGATTGAATTGAATTGTGAATTAATACATGCATCCAAGATCGAACTCAGTTGAATTGAAATCTTGAATGAATGAATTGAAATCTTGAATGAACAAATTGTTGCTTGTTGCCATGATAAATTTGGAATTGAAAGAATAATCTTGATATGGAATAATCCTTGATGGCTATGTTATGAAAAAAAATGATTTCTGAGAAAATAAGATTCAATGTCCTTGGTTAATAGTTAGTCTAAGATATATGGCCATGCCTTAAAGTCTAGTGCTCAATTGTGTATGGGAACTATAGTCCAGCACTACGGTGCTTATTCGCGATAGATGAAGGGTACATTATGTGGTTTTTGGCGATAGTTGGAGGGTTAACCAGCACTATAATACAACTAAAGTATATGGAAACAACTGGTTGGAGACTTGCTTATCTTGAATGAACTATAAACCAAGGCTTAAATTAATTGATAAGAATTAATCAGAAGAATGATTATATATGCATGAACTGTTTAAAAAGAATTTCTATATAGATTGAATTGCTTAATTCGAAGGGCCATATTGATCATGTGTTGCATAAATGGGGAATTATGCATTGATCGAATAGAATAAAAATTAAAATGTTAATTGGTCGATTCAGTTGATTGTTAAATTAGATGTGTATAAATTTTTACTCTCTACATGTTTAAAATTGAAGCTATGTTAAGTAGATTATTCAAATTGAATGTTATACTATTAGAGTATGTAGTAATTGAATGAAATCAATATATTAGTTGATTGTTGAGAGCATTAAATGGTAAAGACTCAATGAACTTAAGTGTTACCTCACTAAACTTATCACTCTTGTTCCTTTCTTTCCCAAACCATAGGTTCTAGATTTTTGAAGCTCAACATTCATAGTCAATCAACTAAAAAGAAGATTTCAAGTATGGCTTGTTTTGTTATCCTTATATTCCTAGTTGGTGGCTTAGCTTTGAGTATAGTGGTTAAAATCTCACACATATAGTGGATAATTAAGTTGTTAATGAAATGTACATAAGAACCTAATGAAATAGTATAGTTTATGGAGTTAATGAACCCTTATATATATATCGTTAATGGCTCTTTTGAAATGTATACAGCTTACTAGTGTGTCATTTGGTATAATCCATTAAAAGTATATTTTGTAATGTAAATATATAAGTTGGTTATGAAATGATGATGTACTTTGTTAAGTTAATTAAATTACTAGCAATGCATGTGGTTCGATATTAGTAATCGGCTTAATGAATTGCAATTTGGAATTAAATAGAAATACCTTAACTAAATTAGGTTTCATGGTTTATCAAATTAACTGATGAGAAAATTGATTAAGATTTGTAATCTTGAATTCGAACAAAAATATAGCTCTTTAATTGTATTTTGCGCTATGTATGTCTAATTCAATGTTCAATGATATGGTTCTTGCTTTCAGTCTCGGTAATGCTCCCAATCCTCTGTTCTGGTTTGGGGTGTTACGAGTTAAATGGTATTAGAACTTTTGGTCAAGTCTATGACTAAATCGAGTCTCGTGCATCATATTGGATTTCATTGAGCCACCTAGGAGTTGTATTCAATCATACTTGTATTCTTGCCTGACCTAAAAAATTCCCTTCATGTTCTATCATAGAATGTTGGAAACATGAATGGCTCGGGACAGTGAAAGTCCCAATAGGTCCTCAAATAAAGGAAAATATATAGGGATGGATCGAAATCCTACACAACAAGCCCAAGTTTATGATCAACAAGGACAAACTACAGTAAATTCAATCCAGCAAGAATGTCTCCTTAGCATGAAGAAGATGTTCAATCAACTTCTAGTCAACACGAGACGTGATCAGCCTGTTACTTCTCCTATTATACCTAACAGTGATCCTATTATAAGTTGGCCCAATATCGGGCATATACTTTTACAGGTTCCAATGAAGATAAACCCGAATAGACCGAGTATTGACTTGATACACCACCCAAATTTTAACCAAGCAATTGCAATATTTGAATGAGCATAAACTTGAGTGTGTTGTGACCTTGTTGGTAGGTGAAGCACTTGGTGGGAAACCACTACCCTAACTGCTCCTGCTAAATCTGTTACTTGGAAGAGTTCAATAAGAGGCATATTAGTGAGTAGTATCTGGCTGAATGCAGGAAGCGTTTCTTGTACCTTAAACAATGTGGTTGACCCATCAAATAGTATGTGAGCAACTTCTAAAAATATTGCAAGTATGGGTCAGAATACATAAAGAAAGAGAGCGAAAAATGTCGGATATTTATCAATGGTTTAAATGAGTCCTATAATTACTACCCTGGATTACTAACTTCCAGAGCTTGGTGAATAGGTTATCGCTATGGAGACAAAAATAAAATCTTCTAAGAAACGCAAGAGTGGAAGTTCCTGGAAAGATAAATGATCTAGAAGCCCCATTGGTAATCCAAGAAGTCCAAACACGGTCGAGAAAACTTATCCAATCTCAATTCTACTCAGAATAGCAACTATATTATGAAGCTTCAACCAGTTTCTATGTTGCAATTCCAATGATCTCTATGGCTAGTGTGGGGAATTCTAGGAAGGTTGTTCAAAATCCTACCTACAAGTTCTACCAAAAACATCAACTAGTAAATATAGGACTTAACAGAACTTATGCTACTTCTGTGGAGCCTCCGACAGCTACATCCGGGATTAACCATGGAATCCAAATAAAATCCTAAAAAGAAATTCTACTATTACAAGTTCTAATCCTGAAAATCCAAAAAAAGTTCTTATCAGAGATCAATTGAGCCCCCATGACAAAGGACATGCAAATCATTCGAACGCCCCTGCTCACACTAACAAGAAATCTCAAATTCCTTCTCGTATCTACACATTCATTTGCTTAAACTTAATAGAAAATTTGTAATTAAATCCTGAACTTGCTAAAATCTATATTGTAGTCTATAACCTATTAGGAGGAAATTTGAACAATAATTTGATTTCTAGAGATTGCCTCTTTACTATTCAAAATGTTCCCTTCTTTACCGATCTATATTTATAGTCATCTTGAGATTTTTATTTAATACTGGGCTTAGATTGGTTAAGTAAAAACGAAGCTTAGGTAGATTTCCAAAACAAAATATTGTATCTCTAAGGTTTAGGGAAAGAATCTATACTCCTAATTGATAAAAACCTACCTCTGTTTTTCCCTTTATGATCTTACAAGAACAAATTGAATTTGGCTTAATTGATACAATTGTTGTTTCTAAATTTATCGATGTTTTTCCCAATGAACTTTTTGGCCTGCCTCCAACTCGAGAAATAGAGTTCGGGATTGAAGTCCAACCTGGAACGAATCTGGTGTCCATTACAACATATCAAATGGTGTCAATTGAACTAAAAGTGCTACAAAAACAACTGAAATAGCTTTAAGACAAGGGATATATTTGGCCTAGTTTTTCTCCCTAGGGTGTACTTGTATTGTTTTTAAAGAAAAAGTATGGTGCAATGTTTTTTTTGTATTAACTATCGTCATCTGAACAAGATCACTATCAAGAAACTATATCCACTTCCAAGAATAGAAGATCTCTTCGATCAGCTTAGGGATGCTTTAGTGTTTTCAAAGATCGATCTTAGATCGGGTTATTATCAAATGAGGATTAAAGAGAAAGACATCCCAAAAAATAACTTTCAGAACTCGTTACAACCACTTTGAATTTCTTGTTATGCCATTTGGATTAGCTAATGCCCCTTCCACATTCATGGATCTCATGAATCACATATTTAAGATCTATCTCAACAAGTTCATGGTTGTATTTATCGATGACATTCTCAACTATTCACGTAATAAGGAGAAACATGCCTAACACCTCTGATTATCTAGCAAACACTTCGAGAATGTCAGGTGTTCGTAAAATTCTACAAGTGTGACTTCTGGATATCAGAACTCTCATACCTAGGTAATGTTATCTTAGAACACGGAATCAAAGTAGATCAATAAAAAATACATGCTATTATGGATTGGAGACCACCAAGGAATATAAACAAAGTTTGAAGCTTTCTCGGTTTAGTAGAATATTATATAAGATTTGATAAGGTATTTTCTACTATTGCCTTACCACTAACTAAACTTCTTCAAAAATATGTATCATTTGAATGGACATGGAAGCGACAATAAAGCTTTGATCAGCTCAAGCAAGCTTTTACTCATGCGACTTCAAAACAAGAATGCTCCTTTGGTGAAAGTTGTGCAGAAATCACAAGATGGAACAAGCGACATGGAAACCCGAGGATACAATGAGAAAGTAATATCCTTATCTATTTAGTTCAGATAAGAATTAAAAGACGAATTCTTTTTTAAGGGGGAGAATTATAACACCCTGAAAACCTAGTCTAGCATATTTAAACTATTTTGCCTAGAAAAAAATCGAATTTAATTGAATTGAGTTTTGAATTAACTGAATTACATAGGATAATTTAAATTGCTTAAGTAAAAATCAAGTCGAATTGAAATTTTAATTAATTACATTAAAAGAGGACCTAATTGAATTTTTTACGATAATTAGTTAGTTGAATTAAAACTTTGATTAATTGAATTAAACAAGGACCTAATTAAAAAGAGTAGTAACCTAAATTACAGTGATGAAGTTGAATTAAAATGCAAATATTATTATTGTATTCTAAAACTTCAAATTCCTATAATTTCCCTTGAATAGTTGGCTACTTAAGTACTAAGAGAGGCTAAATTGGGCATTTCTACCTCCATTAAGGATGAAAAATATTATTCTTCCCATCTTATTTGGTGATCGGCCTAAGAAAGAAAATTAGATAGAATTAAGAATGAAAAAGAGGAAGAGAAAACAAATAAGGAGACCAGCCATGCAAGCTTAGTTCAAGCTTGAATTAACTAGGAAATTACATAGCCTAACAAGTAAGTCTTTCATTCTCTATTTCCATTCAAAATTCCAAGGATTTAATTGAGTATTTCTTCAAAAATTTATAAGCTTGTTATTGAAATAAATTCAAATTGTTAGCTTGCATGATACTAGATATTTTGGTGATCATGTTCAGTTAAATTTAAGTGATCAAAAACTTTGTTAAGTTGGGTAAATTATGGGTTATCATCTCAATGGTGATAACCGATATAATTGTTCATGTATGTGACCCAATTAAGAAATTCGATAGGTTGTGTACTAAATTGGAAAAATACATGTAGGATAAAGTTGCGAAAAATTTCAATATGCTAAAGATTTAAGCTTCAAACAAGAGAAAATATTGTAAAACTTTAAGAATTTTGCCTTAAAGTGAAACTATTCACAATTTTTTTCTATAGATCGATTAAGGATTGTTTCAATCAAGTTAAGGAAATTCGGGATCAAATCGGATAGAATTAAGGATTGGTAATGTTTACTAAAATCAGGGCACAAACTTAAGCTTTCTATGTGTACAAGGAAATAGAAAATCCAATGAGTAAAATAAAAGTTATGATTAGATTACTACAAGTTGTATAATATGCAAAATAGAATCTATTTATTGTGAACTAGCTAATTGAGCTGGAATTTACTATTGTATTGATTCTAGTAACTTCCCTTTGTTGTGTATAAATTGCTACAGAAAAGAATTGAGGAAGTGGCTGAAGGAACTATGAGAGGATCCACCAAAGATTAAAAAAAAGGGATTGTAATTCAAAGCTAACTTGGAGTAATGTGAGTGTAACTATGCTAGGGTTGGGAATTAGGTCCCAACCACCTTTACTCTTATTTGTATGTTCAATTGCTTATGAAATCAATAAACTAATGATGAAATTAAGTCATATAAGAACATAAAATTAAGGGAAATAAAGATTAATTAAAGCCTATAAGTTATTGAGTGGGATATGAAACTAATTAGTAAATTGGTTATTTCTTGTATCCTTTATTTAAATTGATTTGGTTTGTGATTAATACATGTTATTATAATCTACTTGAATTGACTTGTGAATAAATGCATGTTACTATGATTGAATCAAGTTGAATGGTGAATTATTGTATTCTACAATGATCGAATCAAGTTGAATGTTGAATTAATGTATGCTACCATGATCGAATCAAGTTTAGTGGTGAAGTATTGCATGTTGCCATGATTGAATTACACCGAATGGTTAACTATATTGCATGTTGTCATGATTGAATTGAATTGTGAATTAGTACATGATGCCTAGATCAAACTCGATTGAATTGAAATCTTGAATAAGCAAATTGTTGCTTGTTGTCACTATCAATTTGGAATTGAAATAATAATCTTGATATGGAATAATCCTTGATGGCTATGTTATGAAAATAAAATAATGATTTATTGCAAATAAGATTCAATACTCTTGGTTAATAGTTTGTCCAAGATATAACAGCAGGCCTTAGAGACTAGAGCTCAATTGTTATTGGGGGACTACAGTCCAGCACTATGGTACTTATTGGCGATAGACAATGGGTACGTTATGTGATTTTTTCTGATAGTAGGAGGGTTAACCAATTACATTGTAATTAAATTGTATGAAGACAACTAGTTGGAGACTTGGTTTTCTAGACTGAACTAGAAACCAAGGCTTAAATTAATTGATAAGATTGAATCAAAAGAGTGCTTTTATATGCATGAATTGTTCAAATATAATTGTTATATTTATTGAATTACTTAATTCAAAGTGCCATGTAGATTGTATGTTGCATCTATGGGGAATTATGCATTTATCGAATAGATGAAACAAAATGTTAATTGGTTGATTTAGTTGATTGTTTAATTAAATGTGTATTGTGTACTCTCTCCATGTTCAAAATTGAAGCTACATAAAGTAGATTCTTTAAATTAAATGCTATATTATTTGAGTATGTAGTAATTGCATGAAATCAATATATTAGTTGATTGTTGAAAGTGTTAAATAGTACACTCAATGGAATTAAGTGTTACCTCACTAAGTACTATAAGTACTTATCACTCTTGTTCCTTTCTTTCCCAAACCTAAGGTTCTAGAGTATTTGAAGCTCAACCTCCATAGTCAATTAACTCAAAGGAAGATTTCAAGTATGGCTTGTTTCGTTATCCTTATACTCCTAGTCGATGGCTTAGCTTTGAGTATGGTGGTTCAAATTCATGCATATAGTGGCTTACCCTTTTATAAAATATATCATAACTCGTTTCGATTCCTAAGAAAACATATTTCCACGATAATAATGTTACCACAGCTTTCATGTAAAGCTATGCCCTTAGGTTTTATTTTAGAACCCACCGAAATATTATAAATCCAAATCCAGAATGTCATAACATCAATGCCCTATTTGTCAAGACCCTTCTTGACTTCATAGTTAACTAGGGAAATAATTCACCTTTGAATGTTCAAAAATGGCATTTGGGGACTAGATCCAAAGTCGCATCAGAGCTAAACTTTATTCTAAAGAAATGTTATCGCAATTTTTTTATATATCTATCTTATATTTTTTTGAAGGTTTCTACTGCTCTAATAGTAAAACCTAAGATTGTAAAAATCTAGTCTACACTTAATATTTTACTTTTACTTACTGACATACCAAGTATCTAGAAGCACCTCAGTTATAATTATTTTCATACATGACTACCATTATCGACTCTTGAAGTCGTCATACATCTTGTTTTCATTGGAAGTCATAATCAAAGAAATGTAATATGCCTCAGAGAGAATACTTTCTTTAATTCCTCATCACATAAAAGATTAACTTATCTTCAGTAGTAAAAACATCTATCGAACTTAATCTTTAAAATCTTTGTTTTCCCTTTTTTCTACCTGCTTGATCCCTAACATATACTATTTATCCTTTCTTTGAGAACCCTTGATTTGATCCAACAACATAAACATAACTTTAATTGATCAACTAATGCACCATTTTCCTTTATTGATAATCAAATATTCAGAACTGTTAGTGTCAGAAAGGTCTTTCGGCTTAACATATCAGTTACCATATCAACTTGTCACGGATGGTAATTAATAACCATACCCTAATTTTTAGGAAGCTCGATCTACCTTATTTGTCTCAAATTCTACCTTTTTTGGGCCAGGTGAACATACAATTTAGACTTTTGTGATCAATATAGATATAGCATAACTCACCAAATAAGTATCGACGTTATATCTTTAAGATGAATACCACCGCTACTAATTTCAGATCATAAGTAAGATAATTGGTCGCATGATTCTTAAGTTGTCTCAAAACATAAGCTATCACTTTTCCCTCTTACTTAAGCACATATCCTAAATCATTATAATATACATCAAATTTTTATAATCCATATAATCTTTTCAGATTCTAATTATACTAGCATTAAAGCTTCTACCAAAATCTTCTTTAACATCTCAAAGATGTCTTAGTACTTATCAGTCCAAATAAATAACACGTCTTTTCCTAGTAACTTGATCGAAGGGGAGGAAATCATCGAAAAGTCCTTACTTAAGCATATATCCTAGTAACTTAATTATATGCATATCACGAACTATCAAAAGACGAATGAACATAGTATAATTCATATCAATTAATCAAATTGGCTTGGCAATCCAATCTTCATTCAACTAGCATGATCATTATCTTTAGTATGTCCGTTATACCTATCAATCATTATTTTATAATTTCTCCTTTATTTTTCTCAATGTATGTCAAATGAGAATATAAGGTTCATGCATTGCACCAAAGTGTCGAAATGGAAAATTTACGAACTTACTATGAAATCCATGGATTGCACATAGAGTGCCGAAACGGTCATTCATAAACACTTTATGAATATCATGGGTTGCACATTTAGTGCCGAAAATGCACCGTTATGCATTAAATAAAATTGATCGATATCATATATACATAATTGTATATCAAAATGGTAATTCACAAACTAATATGAATACCATGATTTCACCATTATGCGTTAAATAAAATCGATCGATACCATCATAAGCGAAGTATGTCGAAATGTTCCTATGACTCTCAATGCACATACAATGGGCTTTTAAGTCAAATTCACATATTTAAACATTTATTTCTGCAATCTCAATAACCATTGAACAACATCAACGTTCATCTATTCATTTTAGAGTATTTCATAGTCTAAAACTTATTCATAATAGCATTTCCATAAACATTATGCAAACATATCGAAGTACTGTAAAACATGTTTTATCAAAACATTCGAGGTTGACTCGTTGCAAGTTTCCCTCATTTCATAGAAGTACAATAAATGCACTTACCTGTTATGCCTCACTAGTACGTTGTAATTATGTCCGACTATTCGGCAACTCTATCATTGCCCTTTTTCTTACTTGACTCTAGAGCTTGGTTACGATATATGCAAGCATCCATTAATTACACACACCATACAAATGTTAGTATACTTTATAACATTTATACTTTTAATAATACTCAATAGTACTATTATTTTCAATTTATATTAAAATTCATCCTATCTTAAAATTCCAGGTTCAATATTATCGGTACCCTTACTATGGTATTGATACTTATATACTATGGTACCGATACACCCTTTAGTATCAATACCATTTCTACATTATGGAATCCATAATATCGATACCTTCCTCTTTGTATCGATACCCACAACAGTATCGATACTCATTGCAACAGTATTAATACGGTTCATCGTATCTCATAAAAATAAACCTATAGTATCGGTATTTTTCTTCGAATATCAATACCCTTACCCATATTTTCCATTTTTATTTCAATTTTTACCCAAATTTCATTTAAATCTCTTACTTTTACCTCCAATAATACCATTAAACTCATCCTTACTAAACCCAACTATTTTTCCTTTATTAATCTTCCTATAGCATTTAAAATCTCCAAAGAACACACCAAGCCAATAATCACACTACTTTTTCATACATGTTTTTAATCAGATCCATGGCTTCTAATCTCTCATTACTTCTTTGAAAAGTCAAATTTACTTGTAAACCTCAATAAAAACTCATATTTCATCATACCACTCAAAAACCCATTTTATTAAATCTCAAATAATACACTAATCACCTAGTTTTAATCATCCTTGATCTTTCCTTAAGCCTCTATATCACTTAAGGGTTCAAAACCATACCATAATCTAAAGGAAAATCCAACTTAAAGAAATCTTACCTTTGGCTATGGATGAGAGCACAAGACAACGGGAATAAGGAGAAGAATAATATGACTTAGCTTTTTCTCCACTTTTCCCATTTTTCTCTTCTTAAACATCCCTAATAAAATAAAATTTTAAATTTATTTCCCTCTAAAGGACCAATATGCCCTTTCATTATTTCATTCTTACTATTTGGTCTTAAACATAATTTCCTAAATCATTTCTTACACTTTACCATTTATTCAATTTAATCTTCAAAATTTTAAATCCTTTTAATATAGTGATTGACCCAATGTTTGGGGTATCACAATTCTCCCTCAAATTCGTCCTCGATTTTAAATAAGTACCTAATATGAAGAGGTGTGGAAACTGTTTCCTCATATCCTCATCGTTTTCTCAAGTATCTTCTTCTACCTTATGGTTTTGCCAAAGCACTTTAATTAGATGAATATTCATGTTATGCAATTTGTTTCTTTCTCGATCCAAGATCCGCATTGGTTCTTCCTCGTAAGTTAAATCTGGTTGAATCTCTATTTCCTCGGGGGTGATGATATGGGATGGATCTGATCTGTACTTCCTGATCATCGATATGTGAAAAACATTGTGGATATTGTCCATATCAGGAGGCAAAGCTAATTGATAAGCTACTTGTCTGACCCTTTTTAAAATCTCATAAGGTCCAATGAATTTCAGACTCAGCTTTCCTTTGCGCCCAAACCGCAATACTTTCTTCCAATGTGATACTTTCAGAAATACTTTATCTCCCATTTGATATTCAATCTCTTTTCTTTTAGATCAGTATACGAATTTTTTCGATCAGAGGCTATCTTCAGATTACCTTGGATAATTTTCACCTTATCCTCCATTTCTTACATCAAATCCGGGCCAACTAAGTCTCGATCTTTTAAATCAAACCAATTTTATGGTGTTATGCATTTTCTCCCATACAAGGCTTCACATGGAGCCATCTTAATACTTGATTGGTAATTATTATTATAAGCAAATTCCTCTAAAGGTAAATAACTTTCCCATTATCCTTTGAACTCAATCATACATGCCCATAGAATATCCTCCAATACCGGAATAGTTCCTTCTGACTGCCCATATGTTTGTGGATGAAAAGCTATGCTGAAATTCAATCGAGTACCCAAAGCCGTGTACAAAGAATTCCAGAATCTTGAAGTAAACCTTGGCTCTCGATCAAACACTATCGTTATGGGAACTCTATGTGTCCGAACTATCTCTTTTATACACAATTCCACATATTTAGCCATCGAGTATTCTGGCCGAACTGGAATAAAGTGGACTATCTTGGTCAATAGGTCTACAATTACCCATATTGAGTCTTTTTTATTGGGTGACAACGGTAGCCCTGAAACAAAATCCATTATAACTCATTCCCACTTCCACTCGGGAATTAATATCGGTTGTAGCAATCCGGAAGGCACTTGATGTTCAGTTTTCACTTGCTGACATGCCAGACATCTTGCAACAAACTCTTATATAACTCTTTTCATGTCAGACCACCAATAACAAATCTTTACATCCTGATACATCTTATTCCCATCTGGATGCATTGTACAAGGACTATAATGTGCCTCGGAAATAATATCTTTCTTCAGTTCATCATTATCAGGAAAGCAAAGTCTTCCACGATAATATAAGCATCCATCATACCTCATTTCCAATCCTTTAGCCTCACCTTTTTATACTTACGCAATCCTTGGCAACCATTTTACATCTTGTCCATATAGCTATTTTATCCGATCCAAGAGCATCGACTTTAATTTAAGTTCAATAATTAAGACACCATCTTCCTTTAAAGACATAAGTACATCCAAAGGTCATAAAGCTGCAAAAGTCTTTTGACTAAGTGCATTCGCTACCACATTAGCCTTCTTGGGATGATAATCGATGATCATATCATAATCTTTTAAAAGCTCGATCCATCTTCTCTGCCTCAAATTCAGCTCTTTTTGAGTTAACAAATACGTAGACTCTTGTGATCTATATAAATATGGCACCACTCATCGTATAGATAATGACACCAAATTTTCAAAGAAAACACGACCGCTGCCAATTCTAAATCATGAGTCGGGTAATTTTTCTCATGGGTCTTCAACTGTCTCGAGGCATAAGCCATAACTTTCCCTTCTTACATTAACATATATCCCAATCCATTATGGGATGCATCACTGAAAATGACATATACTTTACCCGACTAAGGTTGTACAAGCAGTTGTGCCTCTGTTATAATCTTCTTTTACATTTAAAAACTTTCTTTACATTTCTCCGACCAAACAAAATGCACATCTTTCCGTAGCAACTTAGATAACGACAAAGCTAACATTAAAAAGTTCTTTTCAAACCACCTAATAACCAACAAGCCCCAATAAACTTCAAACTTCTGATATAGTCTTTGGGGGTTGCCAATTCACTATAGCTTGAATCTTTTTGGGATCTACTCTGATGCCTTCTACAGTTACTACATGGAAAATGAAAACAATCTCAACTAACCAAAATTCACACTTGGATAATTTGGCATACAACTTTTTCTCTCGAAGAGTCTGAAGAACCACCCGAAGATGAGCATCATGCTCTCTCTTGACTTGGAATACACCAAAATATCATCGATAAATACCACCACGAATTGATCCAAATAAGGTTGGAATACTCGATTCATCAATTCCATAAATGCTGTAGGAGCATTAGTCAAAACGAATGGCATTACCACAAATTCGTAATGTTCATACCGAGTTTGAAAAGTTGTTTTTGAAATATCATCTTCTTTAATCTTTAATTGCTGGTACCCGACCTCAGATCTATCTTAGATAACAATGTTACGCTTTTCAATTGATCGAATATATCATCAATCCTTGGAAAAGGATACTTATTCTTTATAGTTACTTTAATTAACTGACGTTAGTCGATGCATAATCGCATAGACCCAACCTTTTTTTTCACAAAAAGCACAGGTGCTCCCCATGGAGAAACATTGGGTCTGATAAATCCTTTATCAAGTGGCTCTTGCAATTGGGATTTTAATTCTCTTAACTCTGTTAGAGCAATTCGATATGGAGCCATAGAAATAGGTTTGATACCCGTGTAAACCTCAATCTAGAATTCCACCTCACGATCTACAGGTCATCCCGATAACTATTCCAGAAAAACATCCGAAAACTCCCTAATTGTTGGAACATCAACTAGTCACGCTTCTGAAATTCAAGTTTGTACCACATTGGCCAGAAAAGTTATACATCCTTCGAACAACATTTTCCTTCACTAATGGTTGATATCACATTGAATGGTGATTTCCCTTTTTCGCCAATCACTATGATTTCTGAGCCTTTAGCATCCTTAAAAAATAATCACTTCTTGCAAAAATCAACCCATCCATGATGTGGAGACAACCATTCCATGCCAAAAATAACTTCAAATTCATCGAAAGGTAATTCCATTAAGTTTTCCAGAAACACAACCCATTGAATCTTTATCAGGCATTTTCTACATACCCATGTTACTCTTGCACTATGACTTAGAGGGTTTACCGCTATCATCTCACTAAAAATTGGTTCTAAAGGAATTCCTATAGCTCTAACCAAATTTGTACTAATATAAGAGTGTGTAGAACTAGGGTCAACCAAAAGAAATACAGGTTCATCAAAAAGATGGAATGTACATGTTAGGATCTTCGGGTCATCCCGATCCTCATTGGTCTTAATATTGTAAATTATGGCTACTCCCTGAGTCTCTTATTATAGCAATGACTTTGATTGTCCTCTGGATCTACCTCTGCCTCTGTTTCTATTAGAAGCTGCCATAGATCACTTATATTGTGATAAATTATCCCCATATTTCTTATGATAGTTCCCGGCATAGTGACCACTTTCACCACACTGGAAACATGCTCCATTTAGAAATCTACATACTCCATAGTGAAATTTGCCACATGTCTGAGATGGAGTAGTTATCTCTTCAAATGTTCTGCCCGAGCTAGCAACAAAAGGTTGTGATTGTTTAGTTTTTAGTGAAGCTACAACAGAATCATCTCTATCAGTGTATCAGGAACTCGATCCCTTGCCTCTCATAGCATGATGGGAAGGTAAAGATGTTCCAACTCTTTTTCCCTTCTGCATACTCTGTTTCACTGTTAGAGTCTCCTCTTGAGCTCTCTCAATAGGCTTAGCTCAGTTCATAACTTTATACAGGCTAGGCAAGTTTAAAGCTAACATCATCTCTTTCAAATTTGGCCTCAAACATTCAATGAACCAATCACGTCGAGCCTTGTCATTGGGAACTACCTCAGTAACAAAACGACTCATCTTGTTGTACTCAGCCTCGTACTCATGTACAACTCGATCACCTTGTTTAAAATTAAGGAACTTCAACAATATTACCCCCTAAACTGCTCACCAATATACTTGTTCTTAAATTCATCCTGAAATAACTACCAGGTCACTTTCTCTGGTGGTGCATACATTGTAGTATTTGATTACCACATTCGAGATGATTCTTGAAGTAAACATACAGCTCCACCCAGCTCTTCAGAATCTGAGGAGTGAAGATTTATCCATAAATCATCTTCCATAGGACCTTCATCCTCTTCTCCCATAGGACCTTCATCGTCTTCTCCCATAACTTAGGAGCTCCCAAACTTTTTAGCTCTTTTGGGATCAACATCTGCGGTGCTGGAGGAGCAGGGGGGTGGAGGAGGTTGGAACTGAGTCAAAATGGCATCGAGAGCTTGCATAAAAGCTCAAAACTCAGGCACGGGCATACCCAGATATGTCGGTGCACTAGCGTTTTCAGATGGAATTGGATGCTCACACTATTAACCTCATAACTTTCACTACCCGATCCTTCTCTAATTTCTTATTCAGCCGCTCTTCGCGATTTCGAAAATTCCGACATCTAATATGACATACATAATAATAACACTCAAGTTAGTAAGGAGTGACAATAATCACACTCTAATGACACAATATTAGTAACCTTGACACTTTTAGTGGCATGTAACCCTTTTTAAACTCAAATAAACTCGATTTCAGCCGAGCATCGGCTAAACCTATAGCTCTGGTACCAATAAATGTAACACCCATTTCTTAGGTATGTTTCCATACATAAGTCGCAGGTGTCACATAACTTTTAAAAACATTTCCTTATTTATAAACCCATAAAAAATTGTTTCAAAAATTAAACATTTTTAATCTCGTCATAATAAAACGTTCGTTGTAACATATTACAAAAATGATAACTTTAATAAATTCCAGAGCATTTTCTTAAGTCCAAATACATGCCAGCTAATTATCAAAATAGACATAAATGTCCTACAGTTACTGATAAAGCAACCTTGGATTGATGATGTCCACTGCACTCCTTACTCCGCTAGTATTTGCTATTTCCTACATGTGAAATCAACACATGCTAAGTATTTACTTAGTGAGGCATAGTAATACAAAATGAATTATACTTAATTGTAAGCATATCATAAATTATCAAAAGACGAATGAACATCGTATAATTCATATCAATATATCAAATTGACTTGGCAATCCAATCTTTATTCAACTAGCATCATAAATATATTTAGTATGCCCAGCATACCTATCAGTCAGTATTTTCTAATTTCTCCTTTATTTTGGCCAATGTATGTCAAATGAGAATACAAGTTACATCAATTGCACTGAAGTGTGGAAATGGAAAATTCACAAACTTATTATGAATTCCATGGATTGCACACATAGTGTCGAAATGGTCATTCATAAACACATTATGAATACCATGGGTTGCACATTTAGTGTCAAAAATGCATAGTTATGCATTAAAGAAAATTGATCGATAACTTATAAACATAATTGTATATCGAAATGGTAATTCACAAACTAATTATGAATACCATGACTGCACATATAGTTCCAGAAGTACACATAGTACTGATACGAAAATGCACCATTATGCATTAAAGAAAATCGATCAATACCATCATACGCAAAGTATGTCGAAATACACCTATGAGTCTCAATGCACATACAATGGGCTTTTAAGTCAAATTCACTAATTTAAACATTAATATCTACAATCTCAATAACCATTAAACAACATCAATTTTCATCTATTCATTTTAGAGAAGTTCATACTCTAAAACTTATTCATAATATCATTTCCATAAACATTATTAAAACATATCAAAGTACTATAAAAACATGGTTTATCAAAACATTCAAGGTTGACTCATCGCAAATCTCCCTCATTTCATAGAATTACAATAAATGCACTCACCTGATATGCCTCACTAGTATGCTGTAATGATGTTCAGCTATTCGACAACTTTGTCCTTGCCCTTTTTCTTGCTTGATTGTAGACCTTGGTTATGATCTATAAAAGCATCGATTTTTACACATACCATACAAATGTTAGTATACTTTCTAACATTTATACTTTTAACAATACTCAATAGTACTATTATTTTTAATTTCTTTTAAAATTTATCCTATCTTAAAATTCTAGGCTCAATAGTATCGGTACCCCTACTATGGTATCGATACTTCTATACTATGGTACCGATATTCCCTTCAGTATCGATACCATTTCTACATTATGGAATCCATAGTATCGATACCTTTCTCTTAGTATTGATACCCACTACAGTATCGATATTGTTCATCCTATTTCCTAAAATTTAAACCTAAAGTATCAGTACAGTTCTTATAGTATTGATATCCTTACCCATATTTTTCATTTTTCTTTTCGATTTTTACCCAAATTTCATTTATATCTCATGCTTTTACCTCCAACAATACCATTAAACTCATCCTTACTAAACCCAACTAACTTTCCTTCATTAATCTTCCTATAACTTCTAAAATCTTCAATGAATATTCAAACCCATGAATCACACTACTTTTTCATACATGGTTTTAATCACATCCAAGGCTTATAATCTCTCATTTACTTCCTTGACAAATCAAATTTACTTGTAACTCTCAATAAAAACTCATATTTCATCATATCACTCAAAAATTCATTTTCTTAAATCTCAAATAATTCACTAATCACTTATTTTTAATCATCCTTGAACTTTCCTTAAGCCTCTATATCACTTAAGGTTTCAAAACTAGCCCATAAACTAAAGGAAACCCCAACTTAAAGAAATCTTACCTTTGGCTATGGGGAGAGCACGAGACAACGTGAATAAGGATAAGAAGAAGATGACTTAGCTTTTTCTCAACTTTCCCCTTTTTATCTTCTTATATATCCCAAATAAAATAAATTTTTAAATCCATTTCCCTCTAAAGAACCAAAATGCCCTTTCAATATTCAGTTCTTACTATTTGGTCTTAAAAATAATTTCCTAAATCATTTATTATACTTTATCATTTATTATACTTTACCATTTATTAAATTTAATCTTTAAAATTTTAAATCCTTTCAATATAGTCTTTAACTTGATGTTTGGGGTATTACAAGTTCAATAAGAGGTATATTAGTGAGTAGTATCTGGTTGAATACATGAAGCATTTCTTGTACCTTAAATAATGTGGTCCATAACACGTTAGGAAGAATTTTGAACATTAATTTTATATATAGAGATTGCCTCTTTACTATTGGAAAAGTTCCCTTCTTTACAGATCTATACGATATTCCATCTTGTGAGTTTGATTTAATATTGGGCTCAGATTTGATAAGAAAACACGAAGCTTAAAAAGATTTCCAAAACAAAAGATTGAATGTTTGAGGTTTAGGGAAATAATCTATACTCCTAATTGATAAAAAGCATACCTCTATATTTGCCTATATGATCTTACAAGATCAAATTGAATTTGGCTTAACTGATACACCTGTTATTTCTAAATTAGTCGATGTTTTTTCCAATGAACTTTCTGGCCTATCTCCAACTCTAGAAATACAGTTTGGGTTTGAAGTCAAACCTATAATGAATCTGATGTCCATTATACCATATCAAATGGCGCCACTTTAACTGAAAGAGATATAAAAGTGACTAAATAACTTTAAGACCAGGGATATATTTGGCCTAGTTTTTCTCTCTATGGTGTACCTATCTTGTTTTTAAAGAAAAATAAAGGTACGATGCGTCTTTGTATTGACTATCATCAGCTGAACAAGATCACTATCAATAAAAGATATACACTTCCAAGGATAGAATATCTCTTTGATTAGATTAGAGATGCTTCAATGTTTCCAAAGATCGATCTTCAATTAGGTTATTATCAAATGAGGGTTAAATAGAAAGACGTCCCAAAAATAGCTTTTAGAACTCGTTACGGCCACTTTGGATTTCTTGTTATGCCAATTGGATTAACTAATGCCCCTGCCACGTTATTGGATCTCAGGAATCATGTATTTAAACCCTATATCAACAATTTCGTTATTATATTTATCGATGATAGTATCGTCTAATCCCATGATAAGGAAAAACAAGCCTAACGCCTCTAGATCATATTGCAAACACTTCTAGAAGGTCAGGTGTTCGTAAAATTCTCCAAGTGTGAATTATGGATATCAGAAGTTGTTGCGTGTTGTGAGTACTATAATATTATACGCAAATAATGTGCAAGTATACACAATCACTCAAGTAATACAGTGATGAGTGACTATCGTCTCCACAGGTATTGGGTGAAATTACAAAAGTCTAACCAAAGAAAAGCACTAATCTATCTATGTATAGTTAGTCTTGATATATACAACTGTCACGGTAAATGAAAATGTATGAAGGAGGAGATGGAGTGATGATCTAATGGTGCAGCAGATGGAAATACAGTGGCAAGGTAAGATGTTTAGTGTTGAAAATGGCGTAATGTCGAGGCAAATGAAATATGTATGAGTAAAAAAAGGGAATGTCACGGCAAATGAAAATGGTAAAGATAGCTAATAAATGAAATAACTTGATATTCCTACACAGGAAACTACTTCGGGAATGAGTGATGGGGAATGATTTAATGATGCTAAAACTTATCTCTCTAGCAGATTTAATCTATCTAACTTCACTTGCTTGATAGGGTTTTCCTAAAGTGTTCCCGCTATCTCTAGTCAAAGGAACCTAACAGAATAGGATGCCATGGCATCTGCTATGACTCTACAATGTTGGTAGCCTACACTATTGATAAAAATACCCTTTTCAGTTGTTGAAATCCTATACTAGTTTCTCTCGAGTACTAAGGGATTATGTTATAGTATTCCTAGGCCGGTTCAAAGCCCTTTGAAAATACTATAGCCCATTGCTTATGAGGATCTTGTCTTGTGTTTCTCTCGAATACTACAAGTATTTTTAGCTTAGGTTTCTCTCGAAAACCTAACCTTCATCCAAGAAATGGACACTCTCATGCCTCTTACAAGCCTAGATGATGAAGCATTCATAAACAAAGTAAGCAAAAACCCGAGATAAACATAAATCTACCATTAAAATAAAGTTTAAAAAATAATTAAAACAACCACCACTAAATAAGGTTAGTTCATGGTGGGGTTCAAAATATCCATAGAACAAGCCATGAAAATATTCCTTCCAATAACCCAAAAATAAATAGGAAAATAGCAGTAAAGGAATGGAGGAAATAGCCTTTGACGCGCGCTATTGGAGCTCCCCTTGGCCACCATGAACCACCTTAGCTCGCTAGGTCCTCTCAGATGCCTAGCTCGCCACTCCCTAGAGATTCACTAATGGAGGAACACCAAGAAAAATGGAGGAAGAAAAACGACGGAGAAGATTATAATTTTCTTGTTTGGGAACCTCTTTCTTTCTTCCAAACACTCTCTCTCTTATGAGGTGTAATATATAATAAATATATCTAGGGGTAATGATGAGGTTGTTGGGCGCAAAATAACCCTCATACCCCTAGAATCACACCTTGTGCATGAACCATATCCTCCAGGTGGCAGTGGTCCCATAGCAGGCGGTTACAATCATCATTTCACGTGCAGAGCCAGCTGTCCTGATACAACTGTATCTTTTTGTCATTTTTTATGCCATAAATACCAAGGCATTTCAATCTACTTCAGCAACGTGTGATGCCATTACATTACTTCCTAGAGAGACCTTTTGCTTAATATTTCTTGGACATCACTATAAACCATACCTTCATCTTCATATAGCATCTTAATAAAATAAAATAACACAACCACCACAAATGTAATTATATACAGCTACATACATCTAAAATGACCTATATGTACCCATAAACAAACAATAACTTAAGGGAGAAAAGCCTTAAAAGTAGCCCTTTTATGGAGTTATCACACCCCTAAACTTAAGCTATTGCTTATCCTCAAGCAATGGATAACAATTAACACAATCAAAATGTCATGGCAATTTTCAACAATAGGACAGCAAGACAAAAATTGAATTTCAACCCTCAGAAAAATTGGCTTCAACATGCTAGACATATCAAGAATTCAAGTACTTTTCCCTAGGTCAAGATTCTTTATGGTGTTGTGTGTGCGTGATTGTATCTAATCTATACTTAACGAATTTAGGCAATTTCTAATTGAGTCCCTAGTTTTTCCACGGTATTAACTCATTCATTAAGCACATTTATACTCCCTTTCACTTACTACACATTTTTTTCTTTTTTTCACTTTTTTTTTCTTTTTTTTACGATGTTACGAAAGAGAGTCAGCTCATCACACCTACCATCCCACACTATAGGTGAAAGGGAGCATACCTTCCACCCCCAAGCTAGTCAGGTAGAGTCATCCCGTGACTACTTTCATTCACTCATATGCTCGTGGTTACCATTTATTAAAGAGAGTTCCAGACAATGCCACGGTAAAGAGGATTATCCCTTTACAGCTATATCGAGGCATTTATTCATGATTAAATTAAATTCATACATAAGTGAGTTCTTAAACAATGATTTATCATTTGAGCATAATACCACATTTTAATGCCAAGGCTAACCAGAGTTCTTTCATAAAAACTTCCTAAGTTCCTTAAGAGTATAGAGAATATACAAATAGTGTAAGAATAATTCATAATTCAAAAAGCATCCCTAGAGTCAGTTATATCATTCTCAACAGTCACTTACATTCAATTTATGGCCTAAACAAATTCATCATCATCCGGTATCATTAAAACATTTCATCTAGTTGTCCTATCATTTACTGATGCGATTGCATAACATTATGTTAATATTATCATGCACATGTTCTAGAAAGAACACTACCTCCCCCAAACTTGAGAGAAGCATTGTCCTCAATGCTAAATAAAAACTAAGTTAAAAATAGACTACATGTTATGCGATGCAATGCAAGGTACCTTGTCTTCCTAAGATGGTGGTGGAGTCGTGCTGGTAGTGCTAGTAGTATTGCGCCTAGTGCACTTCCTCAATGGGGTAGGGCTTGTGTCAGGGTCAGAATTGGGTTTAATATGTGGTGTGCTAGGGCCTTCAGTATTCTTGGATGTTGAGGTCTCCACACGCCCAATAAATGACTTCAGACGTCATCTAGTCCGTGTTGACTGGGTTAGCATTATTTTGGCTTGGGTGTACTGTCTTGCTGAGCGACATTTGTAAATTTCATGGCATCCTCAGATGCTGGCAAGATTGCATCCATGATTACTGGAAGATTATGAGCCAAATATAAGAGCATCTCCTTATGAACAGGTACCACGACTACATCTTGTTAGAGCCTCGATTGCATTTAGATTTGTCGTGCAAATATTAGTTTGCAGCAGCTTGTGAAGTTCCCTCATGAGATTTCATCATACTCATCCTCCAAAAGACCCTTCATCCTAAAAAGAAATAATATTAAAATTAAAAATAAAGAAATAAAACAACAAATAAACACTCACAAAAAAAAACTTATAAAACATAAATTAAAGAGGTTGAAGGAATGCAAACTCCAAAACATCATGAATTGTTATGGCTTTTTTGTCGCGATCGATTGGAGTACCAATATAAAACAAAATACTCCGCACATATAACAGTGCCACCTTCAGTGTAAGTCGATAGAACCTGATTTGTAGGACCTTTGTAGTAGTCCTCTCTCCTCTTGAGTGTCCTCCACATAAAGCTAATTGGTAGTGGAATAGGATCTCTTTTTATTCCCCGTTTCTGTGGCATCTTTTATTTGTTTGGGCAGCAAAGTCTTTGAAGAAGTAGGGGTCATCATCTTGCATCAACTTGTTCTTACCCTGGCTATTCAAGTATGGAAACAAAACACCACTAACAAGAACATTGATAGCACCAGCATACCACGACAATGCCGTGACAAATAATAGTTTCTCATAAGGGAATTGTTTATCCATTTTATTCCTTAGTGCTTTAACAATTTCTAGCCTAGAAAAATGGGCAGCTAATTGGGGTTTAGGATGAGTAAATTCAATGAAATCCAAAGGTTCAGATTTCATACCTGGTCTAGCTATGAGTAAGCTAGATTGACCCGTTCCTTTGAAATATCCTTAAGCTCATATTTGTCTTCTTCATCGAGCTTCAAGTACTCACCAATGCCTACAAAATTGTCGTGGCATAATTTTGTAGCTTCCCATTGGTTATCAACTTCTGCTGGTGGGGGGTTTTCTTTTGCCATGGCATTATTTTTCCTATCATCATTGGGTTTATTCATTGAACCTTCAACTTTATTCTCTAGCAAACGCGTTTCCTCTTGCAAATGAAATTCTTCATGCACAATCTCTTAGCTAGGTTCTTCGAGTGTTCCCCCCCCCAAACTTAGCATCTTTGTAGATCTGGGTACCACTCCCTAAGGTGAATGTACTAAATTCCTCACTGCCTTTAGCCTTAGGGACTTTAGTATCACTATGCAATCTGTCTGGTTGGTATTCTTGTAATGCCATGGCAATTTGATCCACTTGCATTTCCAAAGCTCTCAATGACAAATTATGACTTTACAACAATTCCCCTTGACTTTGTAATAATTCTTCTTGACTCTTAATAGATTTGTCGTTATCTTGTAATAGAGCCTTTGTAGTTGCCATAAATTCTTGCATAGTGGCCTCTAAAGAAGATGTTGTCCCCTCATTATGCCATGACATATTTGTTCGAAAAGCTGGGAGCTCATCAATATACTGTTACTGAGCGAGATGACTAAAATTACGAGCTCCTTGATTTTTCCATGAGAAATTGGGATGATGACTCCATCCATTGAAGCTTCTCACATAATTGATTGACTTTTGATTGTTCATGCATTCACATTCATGGTGATTTCCACGGCATAACAGACTTGTCGAGCTAGCAACCTTTACTTCTTTCACCTCATTAGAATGTTGCAAATCCTTCAACATATTGGTGATGATAGAGAGTTGGGCCGACACTGAATCTTTAGCTTCTAACTTGAATGTCCCATATGCCTTCCTTTTAGTTTCAAACCTTAAAGAGGGAATTTGGAAATCATGGTTAGTAATTCGATCAAGAATGCCAAAAGCCACTTCATGTGATTTTCCAAGAAAAGTTTCATTTTTCTAGGCATCTAGCATCATCCTCGTGGCTGCATTGGCTCCATTGTAGAACATCACTACTTGAGTCCAGTCGTGGAATCCATGGTTGGTACATTTGCGAAGCAATTCTTTGTAGTGGTCCCAACACTTATACATTGACTTGAGTCCAGCCGTGGAATCCATGGTTGGTACATCAACTTGGTGAAAAATGCTATGGAATTCCTAAGATGGTTGTTCATATTGGGTGGATTATGCTGTAGAAATATATTTTTGCACAATTCAGCGCAAGACCTTATCGATCTGGAAGGTAATCCATTCAGCCATGCCCTGCATGATCTTTCAAAGATTATGGAAATAACTTCAATTTCAGCACATCTTAATGCACACCTTGTTGTTGAAAAGAGTCACAAACCTCCAAAAATTCTCGAACATATTGCCTTGGATTCTCATGTGGAGCACCACCAAACTTTCCAATCAAGTCCAACATGTTTAACATAACCGGTTTGAGCTCGAATTGGGTTGCCTGAATCTTGGAAGCTATAATTGCAGGTTTTAGGTCATCCAAGGTGGGAGCTAAGTAATCTCTAATAGTTTGTGGTTGAGCGGCATTCCCAGCATTTGAAATTGTCATGGCATTTAGAACTGCAAGATCCTTCACTTGATTTTGAACAACATGAGCCTCATCTTCAATATGAAATAATGATTCTTTGGGTCTTTTACGTGTCATGAGATAACGTAACACTTGAAAAAGGTACACACAAAAACAAGTAACTATGTACAAAGAAAAGAAATAAAACGGTGCAACAACTAAACTCAACATCGCCAATTGCAAATCCCCGGTAACAGTGCCAAAAACTTGTTGTGTGTTGTGAGTAATATAAAATTATACGCAAATAATGTGCAAGTATACACAATCGCTCAAGTAATATAATGATGAGTGAGTATCGTCTCCATAGGGATTGGGTGAAATTAAAAAAGTCTAACCAAAGCAAAGCACTAATCTATCTATGTATAGTTAGTCTTGATATATACAAATGTCACGACAAATGAAAATGTATGAAGGTGGCGATGGAGTGATGATCTGATAGAGCAGCAGATGGAAATGCAGTGGCAAAGCAAGATGTTTAGTGTTGAAAATGGTGTAATATCGAGGCAAATGAAATTTGTATGAGTAACAAAAGGGAATGTCATGGCAAATGAAAATGGTAAACATATCTAATAAATGAAATAACTTGATAATCTTCACACGAGAAACTACTTCGGGAATGAGTGATAGGGAATGATTTAAGGATGCTAAAACTTATCTCTCTAGCAGATTTAATCTATCTAACTTCACTTGCTCAACATGGTTTTCCTAAAGTGTTCATGCTATCTCTAGTAAAAGGAACCTAACATAATAGGATTCCATGGCATCTTCTTTCAGTCTACGATGTTGGCATCCTACCCTATTGATAAAAACACCCTTTTTAGTTGTTAAAATCATATCCTAGTCTCTCTCGAGTACTAAGGGATTAGGTTATAGTATTTCTAGGTCGGTTCAAATCCCTTTGAAAATACTATAGCCCATTGCTTATGAGGATCTTGTCTTGTGTTTCTCTTGAATACTACAAGTACTTTTGCTTAGGTTTCTCTCGAACACCTAACCTTCATCTAAGAAATTGACACTCTCGTGCCTCTTACAAGCCTAGATGATGAAGCATTCATAAGCAAATCAAGCAAAACCCATGATAAACATAAATATACCATTAAAATAAAGTTTAAACAACCATTAAAACAACCACCAACAAATAAGGTTAGTTCATGGTGGGGTTCAAAATATCCATAGATCAAGCCATGAAAATATTCATTCCAACAACCCCAAAATAAATAGAAAAATAGCAGCAAAGGGATAGAGGAAAAAGCCTTCAACATATGCTATCGGAGCTCCCCTCGCCCACCACAAACCACCTTAGCTTGCTAGCTCCTCTTGGACACCTAGCTCGCCACACCCTGAGCTTCACCAATTGAGGAACACCAAGAAAAATGGAGGAAGAAAAATGGTGGAGAAGATGATAATTTTTTGGTTTTGGAACCTCTTTCTTTCTTCCACACACTCTCTTTCTTTTGAGGTGTAATATATAATAAAAATATCTAGTGGTAATGATGAGGTTTTTGGGTGATTGTTGGGTGAAAAATACCCCTCATACCCCTAGAATCACACCTTGTGCGTGAGCCTTATCCTCCCGGTGGCAGTGGTCCCATAGCAGGCGATTACAACCATCATTTCACGTGCAGAGCCAATTGTCATATTTACAGCTGTATCTTTTTATCGTTTTCTGTGCTAGAAATGCCAAGGCATTTAAATCTGCTTCAACAACGTGTGATGCCATGACATTACTTCC
Organism: Hibiscus syriacus; assembly: GCF_006381635.1. Classification (NCBI taxonomy): domain Eukaryota; kingdom Viridiplantae; phylum Streptophyta; class Magnoliopsida; order Malvales; family Malvaceae; genus Hibiscus; species Hibiscus syriacus. The sequence continues at coordinate 1,457,340 of NW_024062603.1, read as the reverse complement.
CAAAGAGACATATTTCTTGCTTTTTCCTGCACATCACTAAAAACCATACCTTCCTCTTCATATAAACCTTAATAAAATAAAATAACACAACCACCACAAATGTAATTATATACACCTACACACATCTAAAATGACATATATACCCCTAACAAATAATAACTTAAGTAAAAAAAGCCTTAAAAGTAGCATTTTTATGGAGTTATCAGAAGTCTCATTCCTTGGTAACATTATCTTAGCACATGAAATCAAAGTAGATATAAAAAGGATACAAGCTATTATGGATTGGAGACCTCTAAGGAATATAAGCAAAGTTTAAAGCTTCCTCGGTTTAGTCGAGTATTATATAATATACGTTAAGGGATTTTCTACTATTGCCTTACCCCTAACTAAACTTTTTCAAAAAGATGTATCCTTTAAAAGGGTAGAGAAATAGAAGCAAAGCTTTGATCATCTCAAGCAAGCTCTTACTCATGCTCTGATCCTCATCGAACTTGAATCAGGCAAGAAATGCAATTTTTTTAGTGATACTTCACATTTGGTACTTGGATGTGTCATAATATAATGCAATAATGTAATTGCTTACGCGTCTCGCCAATTAAAGCTTCATGAGCTCAATTATTCAACGTATGACTTGGAACCTGCTGTTATTGTGATTGCCTTCAAAATTTTGAGGTATTACTTGTACTGTGAAAAGTGTTATCTGTTTACCGATCATAAGAGTATCAAATATCTCACGACTCAAAAAGACCTCAATTTAAGGCAAACAATATGGCTTGAACTACTCTGATATTATGATTTAGTCATCGGCTATAATCCTGAAAAAGCTAGCGTGGTTATAGATGCTCTTATTCGTAAACTGACCTTGACCTCTAATGCTATTAATGTTCATCTTCGAATATATCAAAAACATGGATTCATGTGTGAATTAAAATATCAATCTAGCTTAATCTCAATGATTAAAGACTTGCAACAAACCGATCCTAAACTTTAAGTTATTATTTCAAAGCTAGACTCGAAAGCCAATCAAGATTTCTCCATTCATTCGAATGGCATGCTTTATTTTAAGAATAGGGTGTATTCCGAACAATTATGACTTGAACAAGGAAATTTTATAAGAAGCTCATCAAAGTACATTCTTGATTCATCCTGTATATATCAAGATGTATAAAAAGAATAAATCCTTATATTTGTGGCCTCACATGAAGTATGCCATTACATGTTTTGTGTCTAGATGCCTGAATTGTCAGAGAATCAAAGATGAACATCGAGCTCCTATTGTACTTTTCTATCCTATTGAATTTCCTCAGTGGAAATGGGATCAAATAACTATGGACTTTGTAAGTGGTCTACCTTGTTCACCAAGAAAGTGGGATGTTATGTGGGAAATTATAGATCACTTCACTAAATCAGCTCATTTCATCCCTATTCGAATTAGCTATAGTTTTGATACTCTAGTTGAAATGTACATTCTTGAAGTAATCCAATTACATGGGTTCCCTACTTCTGTCATTTCCGATCGAGATCATCGATTCACAACTCGATTTTGGAAATCCTTATAGCGATCCCTTGCCACTAAAGTGAAACTAAATACGACCTTTCATCCTCAAATTGATGGCTAATATGAGAGAGTAATACAAGTACTCGAATACATGCTTAGATCTTGTGTTATTGACTTTGGAAAGAACTTGGATAAATCCATACCGCTTATAGAATTCACCTATAACAATAGTTATCAAGCTTCAATTGCACAGGGCTCCTTTCAAGGCTCTGTATGGAAGAAAATGCAGAACACCCCTATGTTGATCTAAAATGGGTGAAAACAAAGTCCTTGGGTCTCAATTGCTCAGGGAAACAGAAGAACAAGATCAGATTATCCATGATCGATTGAAGCAAGCCTTTGATAGGCAAAAGTCCTACGCATATTTAAAATGAATAGACACCTAATATGATTTAGGAGATAAGTTATTTCTCAAAGTATCTCTCTGGAAGAAAATTTTCATGTTTGAAAAAAAGGGAAATCTTAGCCCTCGATTCATCGGACCATTCGATATTACCGAAATAATTTGTCCAGTAGCTTATTGACTATAACTCCCTAAAGAATTTGACAATATTCATAATGTTTCCATGTCTCAATGCTCTGAAAGTATCGATGATATCTAATTCACATTCTTGAACCTAAAGAAGTTGAATTAAACCCAGATCTGTCCTATGAAGAAGAACTATTTCAAATCCTGGAAAGAAAATTCAAGCAACATTTAAACAAGAATGTTCCTTTAGTGAAAGTCTTGTGTTTAAATCAAAATATGGAAGAAGCAACTTGGGAACCCGAGGATAGAATGAGAAAGCAGTATCCTCAACTGTTTAATTCAGATAAGAATTCAAGGACGAATTATCTTTTAAGGGGGAGAACTATAACACCCTGAAATCCTAGTATAGGAGATTTAAACTATTTTTGCCTAGAATAAAAATTGAATTTAATGGAATTGATTTTTAAATTAATTGAATTGCATATGATAATTTAAATTGGTTAAGTAAAAATCAAGTTAAACTGAAAAATTAATTACATTAAAAGAGGACCTAGTCGAATTTTTCGGATAATTATTGAGATGAATTAAAACCTGGATTAATTTAATTAAACAATGACCTAATTAAAAATAGTAAAAGTGTAGTAACCTAAATAACAGTGATGAAGTTGACTTAAAATACAAATATTATTATTTCATGCTAAAACTTCAAATTCCTATAATTACCCTTGAATAGTTGGTTACTTAAGTACTAAGAGAGGCTAAATTGGGTATTTCCACCTCCATTAAGGATGAAAATATCATCATTCCCATCTCATTTGGTGATTGGCCTAGGAAAGAAAAATTAGAAAGAATTAAGTATAAAAAATAGGGAGAGAAAACAAAAAAGGAGACCAACCATGCAAGCTTAGTTCAAGCTTGAATTAACTAAGAAATTACATAGCCTAACAAGTAATTTTTTCCTTCTCTATTTTCATTAAAATTTTAAGGATTTAATTAAGTTAATTCTTGAGAAATTGATAAGCTTGATTATTGAAATAAATTCAAATTGTTGGCTTGCATGATACTAGATATTTTGGTAATCATGTTGAGTTAAATTTAAGTGATCAAGAACCTTGTTAATTTGGTTACATTATGGGTTATATCTCAATGGTGATAACCAAAATAATTTTTCATGCATGTGACCCAATTAAGAAATTCGAAAGGCTTAATATAGAGAGGAATTGGTAGTTGTAAATGGTGCAACAGTAAAATAGGTAAAACATTACTATTCTGGAAAATTTGTTAATTAGAGGACTTAATTAAAGGCTAAGGTTGATATGAAAATACAGTAAAAGGATAAAAGTAAGCAATGGTAAGAAGATATAAAACAAATTGATACAAATTCTAGGTGAAGTAGTTCACCAAAGTGCATCGGACTGCAAGAGTGGCAGATTAGTCAATGGAAATTTGTCAAATTCAAATGCAAAACTGTAATTGCATATAAGAAATTGAAATATAACCCATACATGGGTGGAAATATAATCGAATTACCTTTCTAAGGGTATAAAGAAATCGAAAATCCAATGACTAAATTAAAAGTTATGATCATATTACTATATGGTGTATAAGCTGCCAAAAAAGAATCTATTTAGTGTCAACTAGCTAATTGAGTTGGCATTTACTATTGTATTGGTTCTGATAACTTCCTTATGATGTGTATAAATTGCTAGAACAATAAATTTAGGAAGTGGATGAAGAAACTAAGGGAGGATCCACCAAAGATAAAGCAAAAAGGGATAGTAATTCAAGGCTAACTTGGAGTATTGTGAGTGTTACTGTACTAGGGTTGGTTCTTATTTCTATGTTCAATTTCTTATGAAATCAGAATGAAAATGATGAAAATAATTCATATTACAACTTAAAATCAAGTTAAAGAAAGATTAATTAAAGGCTATATGTTATTGAGTTCCATATGAAATTAATTGGTAAATTGGTTATTGCTTGTTGCCTTGATTTAAGTTGAATTGGTTTGTGAATTAATACATGTTATCATATTCTACTTCAATTGAATTATGAATAAATGCATGTTACCATGACCGAATCATGTTGAAGGGTGAATTATTATATGCTACCTTGATCGAAACAAGTTGAATGGTGAAGTATTGCATGTTGCAATGATTGAATTGGATCAAATGGTGAACTATTGCATGTTGTCATGATTGAATTGAATTGAATTGTGAATTAATACATGCTTCCAAGATCGAACTCAGTTGAATTGAAATCTTGAATGAACAAATTGTTGCTTGTTGCCATGATAAATTTGGAATTGAAAGAATAATCTTGATATGGAATAATCCTTGATGGCTATGTTATGAAAAACAAAAATAATGATTTCTTAGAAAATAAGATTCAATGTCCTTGGTTAATAGTTAGTCTAAGATATATGGCCATGCCTTAAAGTCTAGTGCTCAATTGTGTATGGGAACTATAGTCCAGCACTACAGTGCTTATTCGTGATAGATGAAGGGTACATTATGTGGTTTTTGGCGATAGTTGGAGGGTTAACCAGCACTATAGTACAACTAAAGTATATGGCAACAACTGGTTGGAAACTTGCTTATCTGGAATGAACTAGAAACCAAGGCTTAAATTAATTGATAAGAATTAATCAGAAGAATGATTATATATGCATGAGTTGTTTAAAAAGAATTTCTATATAGATTGAATTGCTTAATTCGAAGGGCCATATCGATCATGTGTTGCATAAATGGGGAATTATGCATTGATCGAATAGAATAAAAATTAAAATGTTAATTGGTCGATTCAGTTGATTGTTAAATTAGATGTGTATAAATTTTTACTCTCTACATGTTTAAAATTGAAGCTATGTCAAGTAGATTATTCAAATTGAATTTTATACTATTAGAGTATGTAGTAATTGAATGAAATCAATATATTAGTTGATTGTTGAGAGCATTAAATGGTAAAGACTCAATGAACATAAGTGTTACCTCACTAAACTTATCACTCTTGTTCATTTCTTTCCCAAACCATAGGTTCTAGATTTTTGAAGCTCAACCTTCATAGTCAATCAACTCAAAAGAAGATTTCAAGTATGGCTTGTTTTGTTATCCTTATATTCCTAGTTGGTGGCTTAGCTTTGAGTATAGTGGTTAAAATCTCACGCATATACTGGATAATTAAGTTGTTAATGAAATGTACATAAGAACCTACTGAAATAGTATAGTTTATGGAGTTAATGAACCCTTATGTATATATTATTAATGGCTCTTTTGGAATGTATATAGCATACTAGTGTGTCATTTGTATAATCCATTAAAGGTATATTTTGTAATGTAAATATATAAGTTGGTTATGAAATGATGATGTAGTTTGTTAAGTTAATTAAATTACTAGCAATGCATGTGGTTCGATATTAGTAATCGACTTAATGAATTGCAAATTGGAATTAAATAGAACTACCTTAACTAAATTAGGTTTCATGGTTTATCAAATTAACTAATGAGAAAATTGATTAAGATTTGTAATCTTGAATTCGAACAAAAATATAGCTCTTCAATTGTATTTTGCGCTATGTATGTCTGATTCAATATTCAATGATATGGTTCTTGCTTTCAATCTCGGTAATGCTCCAATCCTCTGTTCTGGTTTGGGTGGTTACAAGTTAAATGGTATTAGAACTTTTGGTCAAGTCTAGGACTAAATCGAGTCTCGTGCATCATATTGGATTTCATTGAGCCACCTAGGAGTTGTATTCAATCATACTTGTATTCTTGTCTGACCTAAAAATTTCCCTTCATGTTCTATCATAGAATGTTGGAAACATGAATGGACATGAATGGCTCGGGATAGTGAAAGCCCCAATGGGTCCTCAAACAAAGGTGAAAATATAGGGATGGATCGAAATCCTACACAACAAGTTCAATAACAAGCCCAAGTTTATGATCAACAAGGAAATACTACAATAAATTCAATCCAACAAGAATGTCTCCTTACCATGAAGAAGATGTTCGATCAACTTATAGTCAACATGAGACGTGATCAACTTGTTTCTTCTCCTATTATACGTAACAGGGCTCCTATTGATAAGCTGGCCCAATATCAGGATTCTGCTTTCACTGGTTCCAATGAAGATAAACTCGAATAGACCAAGTATTGACTTGATACACCACCCAAATTTTAACCAAGCAATTGCAATGTTCGAATGAGCATAAACTTGAGTGTGTTGTGAGCTTGCTGGTAGGTGAAGCACTTGGTGGGAAACCACTACCCTAACTATTCCTATTGAATCTGTTACTTGGAAGAGTTCAATAGGAGGCATATTAGTGAGTAGTATCTGGCTGAATGCATGAAGCGTTTCTTGAACCTTAAATAATGTGGTCGACCCATAAAGTAGTATGTGAGCAACTTCTGCAAATATTTCAAGTATGGGTCAGAATACATAAAGAAAGATAGAGACAAATGTCGTCTATTTATCAATGGTTTGAATGAGTCCTATAATTACTACCCTGGATATTACTAACTTCCAGAGCTTGGTGAACAGGTTACCACTATGGAGGCAAAAATGAAAGCTTCTAAGAAACACAAGAGTGGTCGTTCCTGGAAAGATAAATGATGTAGAAGTGATGACAAGCCCCATTGGTAATCCAAGAAGTCCAAACACAGTCGGGAAAACTCATCCAATCTCAATTCTACTTAGAATAACAACTATATTATGAAGCTTCAGTTAGTTTCTATGTTGCAGTTCCAATGATCTCTATGGCTAGTATGGCGAATTCTAGGAAGGTTGTTCAATATCCTACCTACAAATTCTACCAAAAACATTAACAAGTAAATATAGGACTTAACAGAACTTATTCTACTTGTGTGGAGCCTCGGACCGCTACATCCGGGATTGACCATGGAATCCAAATAAAGTCCTAAACAGAAATTCTACTATTACAAGTTATAATCCTGAAAATCCAAAAAAAAGTCCTTAACATAGCTCAATCAAGCCCCCATGACAACAGATAGGCAAATCATTAGAATGCCCCTGCTCACACTAACCAGAAATCTCAAATTCCTACTCGTATCTATCATATTCAGGGAAAAGATGATGAAGACGTTCTCGATGTTATCACATGTACAGTCGAGTTAAACTCATTTCCTGTTTATGCTTTAATAGAAACATGATCTACACATTCATTTGGTTAAACTTAATAGAAAATTTGTAATTAAATCCTGAACTTGCTAAAATCTGTCTTGTAGTCTATAACCTATTAGGAGGAAATTTGAACAATAATTTTATTTGTAGAGATTGCCTCTTTACTATTCAAAAATGTTCCCTTCTTTACCGATCTATATTTTCAGCCATCTTGTGATTTTAATTTAATACTGGGCTTAGATTGGTTAAGTAATAATGAAGCTTAGGCAGATTTCCAAAACAAAAGATTGTATCTCTGAGGTTTAGGGAAACAATCTATACTCCTAATTGATAAAAACCTACCTCTCTTTTACCATATATGATCTTACAAGAACAAATTGAATTTGGCTTAATTGATACACCTGTTGTTTCTAAATTTATCGATGTTTTTCCCAATGAACTTTCTGGCCTGCCTCTAACTCAAGAAATAGAGTTCGGGGATTGAAGCCCAACCTGGAACGAATCTGGTGTCCATTACACCATATCAAATGGTGTTAATTGAACTAAAAGTTCTACAAAAACAACTCTAATAGCTTTAAGACAAGGGATATATTTGGCCTAGTTTTTCTCCCTAGGGTGTACTTGTATTGTTTTTAAAGAAAAAGTATGGTGCAATGTTTTTTTGTATTGACTATCGTCATCTGAACAAGATCACTATCAAGAAACTATATCCACTTCCAAGAATAGAAGATCTTTTCGATCAGCTTAGGGTTGCGTTGGTGTTTTCAAAGATCGATCTTAGATCGGGTTATTATCAAATGAGGCTAAAGAAAATGACGTGCTAAAAAAAACTTTCAGAACTCGTTACAGCCACTTTGAATTTCTTGTTATACCATTTGGATTAGCTAATGCCCCTTCCACATTCATGGATCTCATGAATCACATATTTAAGATCTATCTCAACAAGTTCATGGTTGTATTTATCGATGACATTCTCATCTATTCGCGTAATAAGTAGAAACATGCCTAACACCTCTAATTATCTAGCAAACACTTCGAGAACGTCAGGTGTTCGTAAAATTCTCCAAGTACGAATTCTGGATATTAGAAGTCTCATTCCTTGGTCATGTTATCTTAGGACACGGAATCAAAGTAGATCAACAAAATATACATGTTATTATGGTTTGGAGACCTCCAAGGAATATAAGCAAAGTTTGAAGCTTCCTCGGTTTAGTAGAGTATTATATAAGATTTGATAAGGGATTTTCTACTATTTCCATACCACTAACTAAACTTATTCAAAAAAATGTATCATTTGAATGGACAGAGAAGCGATAACAAAGCTTCGATCAGCTCAAGCAAGCTCTTACTCATGCGACTTCAAAACAAGAATGCTCATTTGGTGAAAGTTTTGTGCAGAAATCACAAGATGGAACAAGCGACCTGGAAACCCGAGGATACAATGAGAAAGTAATATCCTCATCTATTTAGTTCAAATAAGAATTAAAGGATGAATTCTCTTAAAATGGGGAGAATTATAACACCCTGAAATCCTAGTCTAGGATATTTAAACTATTTTTGCCTAGAAAAAAATCGAATTTAATTGAACTGAATTTTAAATTAACTGAATCACATAGGATAATTTAAATTGCTTAAGTAAAAATCAAGTCTAATTGAAAATTTAATTAATTACATTAAAAGATGACCTAATTGAATTATTTACGATAATTAGTGAGTCGAATTAAAACTTGGATTAATTGAATTAAACAATGACCTAATTAAAAAGTGTAGTAACCTAAATTACAGTGATAAAGTTGAATTAAATTGAAAATATTATTATTGTATGCTAAAACTTCAAATTCTCATAATTTCCCTTGAATAGTTGGTTACTTAAGTTTTCAAAATGAATAGGATTGTCCCCATGTTACTGGCGAGACAACCTTTAATTGATGAAAGTTGTTTCTACTACACTCCTTACTCGGTAAATCTTTGATTGTCACCTACGCGTGAAATCAACACATGTTAAGTATTTACTTAGTGATGCATAACCTTGTAAAAGAATTATAAGTTATTCAAAAGTATGTCCATACTATGAAAACCATGATCAATTGTCTACTTTATGAGATTTCTCTACAATCCTTTTTGTCAAATCAATGAATGACACTATTTATATCAAAATGAACTATTAAGCATTTAGTCTTTTACCCTAACGCATTTAGCCTTTCATCTAACTTGCATAATTGACACTTTTCTGCCAATTGCACAGCTAGGTAAATAATCTTTTACTCAAAGGTATATAACATTTCATCTAACTGTCATAATTGACACCTTTCTGTCAAATGCACAGCTAGGCCATTAATCTTTTACTCGAAGGTATTTAACCTTTCATCCAACTAGTATAATTGACACATTTTTATCAAATTCACAGCTAGGCCATTAATCTTTTACGCAAAGGTATTTAGCCTTTCATGTAACTAGCATAATTGATATCTTTCTGTCAAATGAATAGCTAGGCCATTAATCTTTTACTCAAAGGTATTTAACCTTTCATCTAACTAGAATAATTGACAACTTTCTGTCAAATGCATAACTAGGCCATTAATCTTTTACTCAAAGGTATTTAACCTTTCATCTAACTCGCATAATTGACACCTTTATGTCAAATGCACATCTAGGCCATTAATCTTTTACTCAAAGGTATTTAACCTTTCATCTAACTGGCATAATTGACACCATTATGTCAAATGCACAGCTAGGCCATTAATCTTTTACTCAAAGGTATTTATTCTTTCATCTAACTGGAATAATTGACACCTTTCTGTCAAATGCACAGTTAGGCCATTAATCTTTTACTCAAAGGTATTTAACCTTTCATCTAACTGGCATAATTGACTCATTTCTGTAAAATGCCAAGCTAGGCCATTAATATTTTACTCAAAGGTATTTAACCTTTTATCTAACTTGCATAATTGACACATTTCTGTAAAATACACAGCGAGGCCATTAATCTTTTATTTAAAACAGTTCTTGCGCTAAAAATCATTCTTAATAACAAAGCTACACACATTATAAATGTAGACAATATAAAGTAAAACATATATTAATTTAAACAATCGAGGTGGACTTATTATGAGTCTCCCTCAACCCATATAATTACATTATATGCACTGACCTGGCTTCCCTTGCTATTATATCCAAACCTTTTATCTAACTGGAATAATTGACACCTTTCTGTAAAATACACAGTTAGGCCATTAATCTTTTATTTAAAACAGTTCTTTCATTTTGTTTGACTCAAGAGCTGGATCTTGATCTACACAAGCATCCATCAAAGACACGTACAATATCGAATGTTAGTATATTTCTTAACATTTATACTTAAACAATTACTCAAAAGTATTATTATTAAATTTTCTATAACAATCTCAGCCTATCTTAAAATTTATGGCTCAACAATTTTGGTATCCCTACCATGGTATCGATACTTCTATATTATGGCACTGATAGTCCCTTTCAGTATTGATACTTTCCTTTTTTGTATCGATACCCCATCAGTATCGATACTACTTGCATCGGTACCGATATTGTTCATCACTTTTCTACCCATTTAAACCTATAGTATCGGTACTATTCTATCAATACTGATACCTTACCCATATTTACCATTTGTCAGCCCGATTTTTAAAAAAAATCCCCTCTTATCCCTTAATTTTACCTCCAAAAATACTATTAAACTTTCTTTACTTAACACAACTAACTTTCCTTCATTTAACCTCTTATAACATATAAAAATCTCCATATAACATCTCAACTCAAGAATTGTATCACTTTTTCTAGTATGTTTTTAATCATATCTCATGCTTCTAATATCTTATTCACTCCTTTGACAAGTCAATTCTACTAATAAACCTCAATAAAAACTTATGTAAAATAACTTACACCATATAAAACTCATATAAAACCTTCACCTCTTACTTTTAATCTTCTTTAACTCTTTCTTAAACTTACACCATACTTAACGTTACAAAAGCAAACCATAATCGGAAGGACGAACTAGCTAAATGAAATTTACCTTTTTCTATGGAGGAGAGCACCACCCATAGGAAAAAGAAGAAGATGAGTAAAATAACTTAACTTTCCTCTTTTTCCCGATTCAAATCCCTAATAAGGAAATATATTTTAAATTCATTTCCCCCTTAAAAGACCAAAATTCCATCTTAATTCATCTATTGTTATAAACTAGTCTAAAACACTATTCCAAATCATTTTCTCATCTTTTATCATTTATTCAAATAAGTATTCAAATTTTAAATCTTTTCAATAAAGTCTCTGACCTGATATTTGGGTATTATAAAAACTCTATCAAGCTTACTGAAACTTAATTTCTTGTATCTTTAATAGGAAATTTATATACTCTCTTCTAAGCGTCACACTCCAGTCTAGATGTTTAATCATCACTTGTAACACCTATCACTTCTTATCTCGAAGTCTTTAGCCTCATTTTTTTCTACTTGAGCAATTTTTGTCAAACATGCTCCATCTTATCCTTGCAATTCTTTTATCTGATCTAAAAGCATCGGCTTTAGCTTAATCTCAACAATTAAGCCGTCATCTTCCTTTACTGGCATACGTGCATCCAAAGCTCATAGTGCTACAAAGGACTTTCGACTAAGTGCACGAGCTACCACATTAGCTTTTCCTGGATGATAAGTGATCATGACATCATAATATTTTAAAAGCTCGGTCCACCTTATTTGCCTCAAGTTCAGTTCTTTTTGAGTCAACAAATACTTTACACTCTTGTGATTTGTATAAATATGGTATCGTTCACCGTACAGATAATGACACTAAATTTTCAAAGAAAACACGACCGCTGCCAATTTTAAGTCATGAGTTGGGTAATTTCTCTCATGATTTTTCAACTTTCTTGAGGCATAAGCCACGACTTTTTCATCTTGCATAAGCACACATCCCAACCCATTATAAGATGCATCACTAAAGACTTCATAGTCTTTACCCGACACATATTGTACAAGCACTGGGGGCTCTGTTACGAGTCTCTTTAGCATTTCAAAACTTTTTTGGCATTTATCCAACCAAACAAAAGGAACATCTTTCCATAACAACTTAGTTAATGGAAAAGCTAACATTAAGAAGTTCTTCACAAACCATCTATAATAACCAGCAAGCCCCAAGAAACTCCGGACTTCAGAAACATTCTTTGGGAGTTTTTAATCGAATATAGCTTGAATCTTTTTAGGATCTACTCTGATGCCTTCTACGGAGACTATATGATCAAGGAAAGCAATCTTAGCTAACCAAAATTTGTACTTGGATAATTTGGTATACAACTTCTTCTCTCGAAGAGTTTGAAGAACAACGCGAAGATGAGCATCATGCTTCTCTCTTGACTTGGAGTACACCAAAATATCATCAATAAATACCACCGCAAACTAATCCAAGTAAGATTGGAATACTCGTTCAACAAGTCTATAAATGTCGTAGGAGCATTGGTCAAACCAAATGGCATTACTTCAAATTCGTAATGTCCATACCGAGTTCGAAAAGTTTTTTTTTGAAATATCATCCTCTTTTATATTTAATTGGTGGTACCCAAACCTCAAGTCTATCTTAAAAAACACTATTATGCCTTTCAGTTGATCGAATAGGTCATCAATCCTCGGTAGATGATACTCCTCGGGAAAAACATCCAAAAACTCCCTAATCGTGTGAATATCATCTACTCTCACTTTTCATATTCGAGTGTCTATCACGTTAGCTAGAAATGTTATACACCCTTTTGACATCATTTTCCTTGTAGTCATGGCTGATATCACATTGGATGGTGATTTCTCTTTTTCGCCAATCACTACTATTTTGGACCCTTCTGCACCTTTCAAAAATAATCGTTTCTTGCGACAATTAACCCATCCATGATGTGGAGACAACCAATCCATGCCCAAAATTATTTCAAAGTCATCAAAGGGCAACTTTATCAAGTTTTCCGAGAACACAACCCATTGAATTTTTATCGGGCATTTCCTACAAACCCATGTTACTCTCGTACTATGGCCCATACGGTTTACCGCTATCATAACACTAACAATTGGTTCTAAAGGAATTCCTCTAGTTCTAACCAACTTTGTACTGATGTAAGAGTCTGTAGAACCAGGGTCAACCAAAACAAACATATGTTCATCAAAAAGATGGAATGTACATATTAAGATATTCGAGTCATCCCGATCCTCATTAGTCTTAATGTTATAAATCTTAGCTACTCCCCGAGTCTCTTGTCGCGGCATTGACTCAGATTGTCCTCTGGTTCTACCTCTACCTCTGCTCTTATTAGAAGCTGCCATATATCTCTCAGATTGTGCTGAATTATCCCTGGATTTTTTAGGATAGCTTCGGGTATAGTGACCAGTTTCACCACACTGGAAACAAGCTCCATTAAGAAATTTGCATACTCCACGGTGAAATTTGCCACATGTCTAACATGGAGTCCTCTCTCCAAATGTTCTACCCGAGCTAGCAGTAAAAGACTGGGATTGTTTTGTTTTCTGTGAAGCTACAACAAAACCATCTCTGTCAGTATATCTGGAACTCGAGCCCTTGCCTTTTTTAGAATAATGGGGAATTGAAGACATTCCAACTCTTTTCCCTGTCTGCATACTCTGTTCAACTGCTAAAGTTTCCTCTTGAGCTCTTTCAATAGTCTTAGCTCGGTTTATAACTTCTTGCAATATAGGTAAGTTCAAAGACAACATCATCTCTTTCAACTTTAGCCTCAAACCTTCAATGAACCAATCATGTCGAGCCTTGTCATTGAGAATAACTTTAGTATCAAAACGGCTCATCTTGTTGTTCTCAGCCTCGTACTCATGTACTGCTCGATCACCTTGTTTCAAATTAAGGAACTTTAGCAGCATCTCTCGTGTAAACTACGCACTAACATACTTGTTCTTACATTCCTCTTGAAAGAACTGCCAGGTCACTTGCTCAGGTGGTGCATACATCGTAGTATCTGTGTAATACCCCTAATACCAGGTCAGTGACTTTATTAGAATTATTTAAAATTTGAGGATTTATTTGAATAAATGATAAAAGATAAGAAAGGATTGAGAATAGTGTTTAAGATTAATTAGTAACAATGAGATAATAAAGAGGGCATTTTGGTCCTTTAAAGGAAAATAATTAAAAATTCATTTTGAATTAGGGTATTAAAGTAAAGGGAAAATGGGAAAGTGAAAATACCTTAAGTTATCATATCTTCTTCATTCCCGTATAAAGGCTCTCCTCCACAGCCAAAGGTAATATTTCATTTGGTTAGTTTTTCCTTTCATTTTTTGTTGGTTTTTGAATCATTGAGTATTATAGAGGCTTAAGGAAGGGTTAAATAAGATTAAAACTAAGAGATGGATGAAATATTTGAGAATTAAGAAAATGGGTTTTTGAATGATATGTTAAGATATGAGTTTTTATTGATGTTTACTAGTATATTTGACTTATCAAAGAAGTAAATAAGAGATTAGAAGCATTGGATGAGCTTAAAAACATGTTACAAAAAGTGGTATGATTATTGGATTGAAGTGCTCTTTAGAGATTGTAGATGTTATAAGAAGCTAAATGAAGGAATGTTAGTCGAGATAAGTAAAGAAGAGTTTTATAGTGTTGTTGGAGCTAAAAACAAGGGAAATAACCAAATTTGGGTAAAAATTTGGCTTAAAAATGGAAAATCTGGGTAAGGGTATTGGTACTGGGCGAATAGTATCGCTACTATAGGCTTAATTTGGAAGAAATCAACTGAACATCATTGATACTGTGGTGGGTATCGATACTATGAGGAAGGTATCGATACCATTGATTCCAGAATGCAAAAATGGTATTGATACTATAATAGACTATCAATACCATGGTAGGGGTACCGATACTATTGAGCCATAAATTTTAAGATAGAATGAGATTGTTATAGAAAATTTAATAATAATACTTTCGAGTATTGTTTAAGTACAAATATTAGGGAATATACTAATATTGGTATGGTATGTGTCTTTAATTGATACTTGAGTAGATCGAAATCAAGCTCCAGAGTCAAGCAAAATGAAAGGCAAAGGCAAAGTCACTGAGTAGTAAGATTTACATTTTGGATATAATAGCGAGGCAAGCCAAGTGAGTGCATTTATTATGTATTTATATGTTATGATCGTCATATATGCATGTTGCTTGATGTATATATGGTGATTACCAAATGACACTAAGTGTGCAAACTAAGAAATTCATAAAAAGCTTATGAATTTTTATATGGACACTAGGTGTGCAAACTAAGAAATTCATAATAAGTTTATGAATTTCTGTATGGGCACTATGTGTGCAAACTAAGAAATTCATAATAAGTTTTTGAATTTCCGTATAAGCACTATGTGTGAAACTAAGAAACTCATAATAAGTTTATGAATTTCTATATGAGCACCATATGTGCAAACTAAGAAATTTATAATAAGTTTACGAATTTTCGTATGGGCACTATGTGTGCAAACTAAGAAATTCATAATAATTTTATAAATTTCAGTATGGGCACTGTGTGTGCAAACTAAGAAATTCATAATAAGTTTATGAATTTTCGTATTGGTAGTGGGTGTACAATCCACGTAAATTATAGTAAGTTTGGGGAATTACTGTATTGGCACTACATGTGTAAACTACAGAGTGTATAATGAATTGAAAGAGTTAATTGATATTATGAATAATTATTAGAATAGAAACTGTTCTAAAATGAAAGAGTAAATGTCCAACTGTGCATTTGGGAGAAAGATGCCAATAATGCAAGTTAGATGAAAAGTTAAATGCCTTTGGGATGAAAGACTAAATACCTAATTGTGCTTTTTTGGCAAAAAAGTACCATTAATGCAAGATAGATGCCTAATGGTGCATTTCTGGCAGAAAGGTGTCACTAATGCAAGTTAGATGAAGAACAGTGCATAATTGGCATGAAAGGATGCCACAAATGAAAATGTATAACAGTGCATAATTTACATGAAATGATGCAACAAACGAAAATGTATATCAATTCATAATTTACATGAAAGGATGCCACAAATGAAAATGTATATCAGTGCATAATTTACCTAAAAGTATGCCACAATTGAAATTACATAATTGTGTATTAACAATATATAAGGTGGCGCTCATGATAATTATAAACGATAAAGGGCCATTTGGCACTTTGGTGCAATACATGTACATTACTCTCTCATTTAATGTGCGTAGGGAAAATAAAGAATAATTGGGAAAATTTACATAATGATAGGTATATTGGGCCTACTAAGAATAATTTTGATGATTTTATGAAAGAAATTTTGTTTAAATGATAAGGATTTATCTGATCCTTATGGAGTATGCGATTTAATTCATCTTTAAATAGTCATGAGGTATTTATGTATACATTTCAGATTCTTTACAATATTATGTTTCACTATGTAAGTACTTAATGTGTGTTGATTTCACGCGTAGGTAAAAGCAAGGACTAATCTAGTACTGGATGCAGTAGCAGCTATCATCAATCTAAGGTTAACTCTCATCAGTAACAGTAGGACAATCATGTTTATTTTAAAAATTTGTTGGCATGTAATCGAAACTGAGAAGAAAAAATGTTTTGTAATGTATTAAAGCGATAATTTTGGTAATATATTTCAATTATTGTTTTATTATGTACTAAAATGTTTTGGTTTTATACTTCGAAACAAAATTTTATGGATTTTACAAATGAGTGAATGCTTTAAAAGTGATGTGACATTTATATCTCGTGTACGGAAAGGTATACGGGAGATGGATGTTACAATTTGACCACCTTACTCGAGCTGATCCCTGAAGTAAAGATACAACTCCACCCAACTTTTCTAAATCCGAACAGTGAAGACTTTCAAGCATTACCATAACATCATTTAGCCATAAGTCAAGCTTCATAGGACCTTCATCCTATTCTCCCCGGAACTAAGGAGCTCATAAACTCTTTAACT
The DNA here is from genome assembly GCF_006381635.1 of Hibiscus syriacus. Lineage (NCBI taxonomy): Eukaryota > Viridiplantae > Streptophyta > Magnoliopsida > Malvales > Malvaceae > Hibiscus > Hibiscus syriacus. The sequence continues at coordinate 1,440,175 of NW_024062603.1, read as the reverse complement.
CTTTTGGTATTAACATCTACGGTGTTGGAGGAGCAGGGGGAGGTGGAGGAGGTTAAAACTAAGTCAGAATTACATTGAGAACTTGCATAAAAGCTCTAAATTCAGGCATCGGTATACCCTGATGTTAAGGTGCACTAGCATTTTCATATGGAATCGGATGCTCACTACGCCTCATAACTTTCGCTAGCCAATCCTTCTCTTATTTCTTGTTCTCCCGCTCTTCGCGAGTTCAAAGATTCTGACATCTAATAGGGAATACATAATAATAACACTCAAGTTAGTGAGGAGTGATATGAATCACACTTTAATGACACCATATCAGTAACCCTTGAAAATCTTAGTGGCATGTAATCATTTTAAAGTAAAATAAACCCAGTTTTGGCCAAGATTCGGCTAAACCTGTAGTAATGTAACACTCATTTCCCGTATACGTTTCCATACACAAGTCACAAGTGTCACATGACTTTCAAAATATCTTCTTATTTGTAAACCCATAAAATTTTGTTTCGAATCTAAAATAAAACATTTTAATATAAAATAAAACATTTGTTGTAACATATTACAAAATTATAACTTTAATACATTCCCGAGAATTTTCTCAAATTCAAATACATGCAATCTAATTATCAAAAGAAGACATAAATGTCCTACAGTTACTGATGAGTCAACCTTGGATTGATGATCTTTGTTACACTCCTTACTTTGCTAGTCTTTGTTATTTCCTACATGAGAAATCAACACATGCTAAGAATTTACTTAGTGAGGCATAATAATGTAAAGAAACTGTAATTTATACACAAGTATATCATGACAATCAAAATACAAAATAAATTGTATACTTCATAAGAATCATTTAAAAACCATCTCAGTTAAACCAAGTTTCTTTCATATAGTCATCGAAACTATTCTTAGTATACCCAACATACCTATATGTCCATATTTTTCCAATTATCTTTTATTTTGTCCAATGAATGTCCACTGAGAATGCAAGGTACATGTGTTGCACCGAAGTGCCAAAATGGTAATTCACCTCATTATGAATACCATGGGTGGCACCTTTTATGCCGAAAATGCACTGTTATGAATTAAGCAAAATTGATCGATAACTTTCATACACTAAGTATGTCGAAATGGTAATCCACCTCATTATGAATACCATAGGTGGCATCTTTTATGCCAAAAATGCACCGTTATGCATTAAACAAAATCGATCAATACCATCATACACAAAGTATGTCGAAATGCACTTATAACTCTCAATGCAAATACAATGGGCTTTTAAGTCAAATCCACTAATTTAAACATTTATTTCGGCAACATCGATAACCATTGAACAACATCAACATTCATCTATTCGTTTTAGAGTAGTTCATACTCTAAAACTTATTTATAATATCATTCCCATACACATTATGAAAATATATCAAAATATTGTAAAACATACATTTGACAAAACCTTCGAGGTTAACTCATCGCGAGTCTTCCTCATCTCATATAAGTACAATAAATGCACTCACCTGGTATGCCTCACTAGTATGCTTTAAGGATGTCCAGTTATTCAGCAACTTTTATCTTTGCCCTTCTTCTTGCTGGACTCTGGAGCTTGGTTAGGATCTACACAAGCATCCATTATTACACATACCATACAAATGTTTAATATACTTTCTAACATTTATTATTTTAATAATACTTAAAAAGTACTATTATTTTTAATTTCTATTAAAATTCATCATGTCTTAAAATTTTAAGCTCAGCAGTATCGGTACCCCTACTATGGTATCGATACTTCTATGCTCTGGTACTGATACTCCTTTCAGTATCGATACCATTTTTGCATTATGGAATCCATAGTATCGATACCTTCTTCTTAGTATCGGTACCCACAATAGTATCGATACTACTTGCATTAGTATCGATATTGTTCATCGAATTTCCTCAAATTTAAACCTATAGTATCGGTAATGTTCTTCTAGTACCGATACCCTTACCCAAAGTTTTCATTTTTCAATTCAAATTTTTACCCAAATTTCGTTGAATTCTCTTTTTTTACGTCCAAAATACCCTTAAACTTATCATCACTTAACCCAACCAACTTTTCTCCATTTGGCTTCTTATAATATCTAAAATCTCCAAAGAACATGCCAAATTAAGAATCACACTACTTTTTCATATATGTTTTTAATCACTTTCAAAGCTTCTAATCTCTTATTTACTTCTTTGACAAGTCAAATATACTTATAAACCTCAATAAAAACTTATATTTCAACATATCACTCAAAAACCCATTTTCTTCCATCTCAAATAAATTATTAATCTCTTAGTTTTAATCCTCTTTAAACCTTTCTTAAGCTTCCACGTCACTTAAGGTTTCAAAGCCACAAAAAATGAAAGAAAAAACTAACTAGATGAAGTCTTACCTTTGCTCTGGGGGCTCGAGAAGTAAAGAAAAAGAAGAGGAATATGTTAGAGTATGCCCAAAGACCAATCATATGATGATTGTAATAATACATTTATTTATCGATTTTATTGAATAAAGGTATTGCCACTATTATTTTCAGTTATATGTATGTGTTTAACATAAACTGAAAGATAATAAAATCCATGTAATAACATTATTAAAAGATTCATAGCCAAGTATTATTATGGGCATGGATAATAATAATACACTTAAGACTAAGATGTTATTGATTGATGACAAGGAGTTGTCATTGACATAGAGATGTCAGAATTGATACACTATTATATTGTTAGAGAACAATGTATTATATTGACCTAACATGAGCATATGCCTTGGATTATTATGTAACAGTCATAACATTGCTGATGGTGACGGCTATATGTATAATCCTCAGACTTGAGATCAATGTCATCCCAACATATATTGTTGTATGTTTTGATAGAGTTAAACATGCTCCGTAATTGGTTGCACTATAAAGATTGATATTCAATATATATCTTAATATATGTAGTTGGGTGTGTATGATTAAGATAGGATTTGTCCTTCCTACATAATAGGAAATATATCATAGGCCACTTGATTGAGTGAGACTAGAAATGTATGGCCATGCTCGAATAAGTTGATATGTGATATCACAAATTATTCGTTAATTATAGTTTACTCTAGATATCAAGAAACAATAGATGGGCTATACAAGTGTGACTATTCTAAGACTTGTGTCTATTCTAGATATAAAGGACAAAAGGCTATAATACATAAAAGAGTTAATCACGAAGATGATATGTCAAATCATAATTTCTTGTAACTTATGTGACAATGATATATTTCTAGATGTTACTGATTGTATGTAATATTAGAATTGTTCTAATAATTACTACTAACTTTACAAAAATCTACAGGGTCACACCTTAGGATTGAAATGAGCAAAGATGTACAATTTGTTGTATGTTACTAAAATATATCTAGAGTTAATATATGTATATTTGATATACATATGATTTTAATTATCCCAAATATATTAAGTAAACATTAAAAGAATGTAATTTTGATTACAACTCTTTGAATTTATATTTAATTCGAAATAATTAAATAAGATTTTAAATAAACATTAAAGATTGTAATTCAGATTATATGTCTTTAATGTATATTTAATTAGAATTAATTAAATAATAAATTTTTTAATTTGAAATAAATTAAAAAACTTAAGTGTTAGGGTAGCTGATATATTTAAGTGAGGTAAGGTCTAGCAACCGACAACATCAACCGTTTTGCTCAAAACTGATTTTGGGAAAATAAATTTTTGCTCTCAATCGGGTGAACTAAGTAGAGGTCGAGACGTGTTTTCATGGAGGCTTACGATTCGAACCGTTCGTGATCACCACTTCTCGTTGCTGTCTTTACTATTTTTCAAGGAACCCAATGTAAGTATTTGCATCATTTACTCCCGATTTTGGTTTTACGTACTTGGATCGCTGGTGAGATCGGCGTCGAGTTTTGCTTTCGCTGTGCCGTGGGATGCACCGACGGTCCCAACATTGGTGTCAAAGCTACTTGTACAATCCGAATTCAGGTTGAATTCTTGGTTGATGCGATATGTATGAGATGCATGTTCTAGTTTTATCATTTTTGGAAAATATGCATGATATCATTGTTCGAATCGATAACCACAATGATTAATATGTTAATTTGTTTTTCAATTTATTTGTTGCTGCAAGGATTTTACGAAATCCATATGTGAATTGTTGACATGATGATCCGTGGGAGTGCGATAGTATATCACGGTTGGTAGTGGAATAATGGTTGTTCCGATGCAGAAAACCTTCGGGATTGAAAATCCCAAAAGCACGATTATATTGATAAGTGTTATCAAATAACGAGGTTTTTATATAAAAACAAAAGTATTGTTTTTCAAAAAATCCCACCGGTGTATTTTTAACAAAGGCTCATATTAATATTTTTAACAAAGGTATAACAACGTGTGTATATATATATATATGATTTTTTTTGTTTTGCATGGTGTTTGACATTCATGGTTACAACCCTTGTTCAATTTACAATGGTTTAATTTGAAATACGGTCTGTGAGTTGTGCCTTTCTATATATCAGTTGTATTTATCTTCTCATCTTACTCCCTCGTATGTAAAACGAGTTTCTTTTAAAATTGTAATCCTATGAAGATTCACAATGAGCAAAAGAATTACGAGAAGATACCTAGAGAGCAGTCTTAGGAGTTAGGGTTTTTTTATTCTCCCATTGGCTTGGGATGGGCCACCTTAGTCATTATTTTTGGGCTATAACCATTGCATCTTATTTATTGCTATATCTATTATGTATGCAATGCATCAAATGATAAAATAAGAATAAATATTGATAAGATCAATAAGGGCCTAATATTAAAACGAAAAATGATGAGATAATTACGCAAATCCCTCTTTATAATCTAAGTTAACTTAACCATCCAATATTTACCCTTATTAAGGCTTCGATCGATATTCTATGGGCTTTGCCAAAGCATTGGCACATAAATCTATCTTGCTTAAATGCAAAGAATAAGAAAGTGATATTCACCGGTTGAGATATTGGTACTAACATAGCTTGGTTATTCTAATAGGATTAGAAACCTAGAGGTTAAAATTTTGGATAAGTCATGAGATGACTTTGAACAAGAGTTATCCACCAAAAGGAGGAGTTACATAAGACGTAACTAGTAAAGTGTTACTTACCTAAATAATCACTATCCTAAAAGAAAAGCCAAAGTTGATTTAGGAAATTGATGTATTATGGAACCTCACCCACTAGAAAAACTTTCATTGATTTTTTTCGAAATTAAAACAGATAGGGTTTTTAATTTTGAATAAAACAGTGGGAGTAATTTGTAAATAAAGAACTATTTATAAATTTTAATTCGGTAAATTTACTTACCTTAATATTTCCATTATTATAAATTTAATGGCAAACAACACTTTATCACTACGATCACTCCTTGAGAAGGATAAGCTTAATGGCATAAACTTCCTTGATTGGTTTCGTAATTTGAGAATTGTTCTCAAACAGGAAAGGAAAGAATATGTCATTGAAGAACATGTTCCTCATGAACCGACAACTAATGCTTCAAGAGCAGACAAAGACAAATTCAAGAAATATATGGATGATATATTATATATTGGATGTCTAATGCTTGCCACCATGACTTATGAGCTTCAGAAATAACATGAGGACATGGTTGAATATGAGATGATTCGAAATCTCAAAGAAATATATGAAGGGAAATCACGTCAAGAGAGATATGAGACCTCTAAAGCTCTATTTCAATGAAAATGGCAGAGGGAACTCTTTTAGGAGCTCATGTCATCAATATGATGAGCTACATCCAAACGTTGGAAAAGTTGGGATTTCCTCTATAAGATGAATTGGCTACCAATGTAATCCTACAATCGTTGCCAAATAACTTTAGCCATTTTGTCCTTAATTTCAACATGAATGAAATTAACAAGACTTTGCCACATTTACTTGGCATATTACGAACTGCTGAAATTAACATGAAAAAGGTTGGACCTAAGCCCATTCTGATGGTCCACAAGGACAACAGAAAGGGAACGAAAAAGGTAGCGACAAAGTATAAGGATAATGGTAAGGTCAAACCGAAAGGGAAAATGCATTGAAACCCAAAGGGGGAGTTATCAAGGAAGGAAAATATTTATATTGTGATAAAACCGGACACTAGAGGAGAAACTGCCCTGTTTACCATGAAGAGGTCAAGAAGGCAAAAGCAAATTAAATGTTTGTTTCAGGTATTCATGTTATTGATGTTAATTTGTCAACATTTACTTCTTGGGTATTAGATATCAGTTGTGGTTCTCATATTTATACTTCCGTACAGGGACTGGAAAAGAGAAAGAATCTGGCTAAAGGAGACATAGACCTACGAGTGGGAAATAGAGCAAGAGTGTTGCATTAGCTATAGGGACACATGTTTTATCTTTGCCTAGTGGACTTGATTTAAATTTAGAGGATTGTTATTTTGTGCCTAGTTTGACTAAGAACATTAATTCTATTTCTTGTTTGGACAAGATTGGTTTTGAGATTATTATTAAGAATAATTGTTGTTCTTTTTATCTCGATAATGTTTTTTATGGTTCGGCACAATTGGTTAATGGTCTATATATTTTGGATCAAGAAAACACCATTTATAACATAAATACTAAGAGATCAAAAACAAATTATTCGAATCAAACTTATCTTTGGCATTGTCGTTTAGGCCATATATGTAGAAACGCATATCAAAACTCCATAAATATGGATTCTTATATTCATTTGTTTTCGAACAATATGATGTACGCGAATCTTGATTGTTGGGAAAAATGATTGAAGCTCATTTTAATAGTAAAGGTGAGTGAGTAAGTGATTTATTGGGGTTAATACATAGTGATGTATGTGGACCGATGAATACACAAGCCAGAGGTGGATTCCATTACTTCATTACTTTCACCGATGACTTCAGTCAGTATGGGTATATTTATCTTATGCGCCATAAATCTTAAGCCCTTGAAAAGTTTAAGTAATTTAAAAATGAAGTACAAAATCAACTAGGCAATAGTATTAAGGCACTTTGATCAGATCGAGGTGGAGAATACTTAAGCATAGAGTTTGATGAACTCCTGAAAGAATATGGGATTCTCTCCCAGGTTACACCATCTAGTACACCAAAGTGGAATGGAGTTTATGATAGAAGGAATCAAACATCGTTAGACATGGTTCGATCGATGATGAGTCGTTGTGATATTCTGACTTGTTTTTGGCGACATGTACTTGAAACAACTGCTTTTACACTAAATCGTGTTCTATCTAAATCGGTTCAAAAGACACCATAAGGTATATGGACTGGGAATCATCTTAATATGTCTTTTATGAAGATTTAGGGTTGTTCATCAAACTCTATAAGTGTATATTTGTTGGATATCCTAAAGGAACTAAGGGATACTATTTTTTCAACCCTAACGAGAACAAAGTGTTTGTTGCTCGAACAAGAGTTTTTCTCGAAAGAGAATTTCTCTAAAAAAAAGAATGGTAGAAGTATCGAACTTTGAGAAGTTCAAGAACAACAGATCAATGAACCTGAAGTTGAGCATGTTTCACAAGTTGTTGAGGAACATTCAACAGATTTAGAAACACAACCACTACGTAGATCTACAAGAGAACGTCGTGCACCTGAGATATTTAGATTTCTCGTTACTGCACATGGAGATGTTATTATTATGGATCAAGATGAGCCCAGGACTTATCAAGAGGCAATGTCTAGCCCAGACTCTGAAAAATGGCTTGAGGCCATGAGATGGATTCCATGTTAGTAAACCAAGTATAGACTTTGGTTAAACCACCTGAAGGGGTCAAACCTATAGGGTGTAAATGGGTTTTCAAGAAGAAAACTGACATGGATGGTAATGTACAAACATACAAGGTGTGATTAGTCACTAAAGGTTTTTGACAAGTTTATGGTGTAGACTATGATGAAACATTCTCCCCTGTAGCTATGTTTAAGTCCATCGGGATCTTGCTCGAAATAGTTGCATTCCATGATTATGAAATCTGGCAAATGGACATCAAAACTGTTTTCCTTAATGGAAAACTTGAAGAGGATGTGTATATGACACAACCAGAAGGTTTTGTCATTCTAGGAAATGCTAGAAAGGTTTCTAAGCTACACAGGTCTATTTATGGACTAAAGCAACCTTCTCGATGCTGGAATCTTCATTACAATGGTGCAATCAAAGTGTTTGGTTTTATTAGAAATGAAGATGAGCCTTGTGTTTATAAGAAGGCTAGTGGGAGCAATATTTCTTTCTTAATCTTATATATATACGACATACTCAACATAGGAAATGATATACCTACTTTACAGTCTGTTAAGACTTGGTTAGGCAGTTGTTTTTCTATGAAAGATTTGGGTAAGGCAACGTATATCTTAGGAGTTAATATCTATAGATTTAGATCGAGACGAATTATAGGTCTGAGTCAAAGTACATATATAGACAAAGTGCTGAAAAGGTTCAGTATGGAAGAATCCAAGAAAGGATTTTTGCCTATGAGACATGGCATTTCTCTTTCAAAGGAAATGTGTCCTTTAACTCCGCAAGAAAGTGAACGGATGAACAAGATTCCATATGCTTCGAAGATTGGTTCTATCAAGTATGCCATGATATGTACTCGACCATATATATCGTATGCTTTAAGTATAATGAGTCAATATCAAGCAAACCTTGGTGAAAATCACTGGGTTACGATTAAAATATCCTTAAGTACTTAAGAAGAACTAAGGATAAATTTCTTGTCTATAAAGGGGAGGAAGAACTAAGTGTAAAAGGTTATACTGTTGCCTACTTCCAAACTGACAAAGATGACTCACAATCGCAATCGAGTTTTGTGTTTTATCTTAATGGAAGTGATGTGAGCTAGAAAAGTTTGAAGCAAGACACAGTAGTTGATTCTACAACAGAGGTTGAATACATTGTAGTCAGTAAAGTAGCAAAAGATGTTGCTTGGATCAAGAAGTTTATATTGGAATCAGGGTTGTTCCCAGCATATCAGATGCTGTAAAACTCCGTTGTGACAATAATGGAGCCATTGTACAAGCAAAGGAACCCAAATCTCATCAACGATCCAAACATATTCTTAGGTGCTTGCATCTTATTCGAGAGATCATAGATCGAGGAGATGTGGAAATATGCAGAGTACACATGGATGACAACATTGTTGATCCCTTGACAAAGCCTCTTACACAGCAGAGGCATGATCGTCACACTGAGTCACTTGGTATTAGATATGTCAGTGATTGGTGTTAATGCTAGTGGGAGATTGTTAGAGTATGCCCAAAGACCAATCATATGATGAATATAATAATACATTTATTTACAGATTTTATTGAATAAAGGCATTGTCACTATTATTTTCAGTTATATGTATATGTTTAACATAAACTGAAAGATAATAAAGTTCATATAATAACATTATTAAAAGATCTATAGTCAAGTATTATTATGGGCATGGATAATAATAATACACTTAAGACTAACATGTTATTAATTGATGACAAGGAGTTGTCATTGACTAGAGCTGTCAGAATTGATACATGATTATATTGTTATAGAACAATGTATTGGATTGACCCATTATGAGCATATGTCTTGGATTATTATGTAACAATCATAACATTGCTCATGGTGATGACTATATGTATGATCTTCAAACTTGAGATCAATGTCATCTCAACATATATTGTTGTATGTTTTGATACAGTTAAACATGCTCCATAACTGCTTGCACTATAAAGACTAATATTGAATATATATCTCAATATATGTAGTGGGGTGTGTATGATTAAGATAGGATTTGTCCTTCCTACATAATAGGAAATATATCACAGGCTACTTGATTGAGTGGGACTATAAAATGCATGGCCATGCTCGAATAAGTTGGTATGTGATATCACAAATTATTCATTAATTATAGTCTACTCTAGATATCAAGAAATAATAGATGGGCTATACAAGTGTGACTATTCTAAGACTTGTACCGATTCTATATATAAAAGACAAAATGATGTAATGCATAAAAGAGTTAATCACAATATGATATGTGTAATCATAATTTCTTGTAACGTAGGTGACAATGATATATTGCTAGATATAACTGATTGTATGTAATATTAGAATTGTTCTAATAATTACTACTAATGTTACAAGAACCTACAAGGTCACACCCTAGGATTGAAATGAGCAAAGATGTACAATTTGTTGTATGTTACTAAAATATATCTAGAGTTAATATATGTATATTTGATATACATATGATTTTAATTATCCCCGAATATAGTAAGTAAACATTAAAAGAATGTAATTTTAATTACAACTCTTTTAATTGATATTTAATTCGGAATAATTAAATAAGATTTTAAATGAACATTAAAGATTGTAATTAAGATTATAAGTCTTTAATGTATATTTAATTTGAATTAATTAAATAAGAAATTTATAAATTCGAAATAAATTAAAAACCCTAAGAGTTAGGGTAACAGAGATATTTAAGTGAGGTAAGGTTTAGCAGCAGCCAACTTCAGCCGTTTTTCTCAAAACTGATTTTGGAAAAAGAAAATTTTGCTCTCAATCAAGTGAACTAAGTAGAGGCCGAGACGTGTTTTCGTGTAGGTATACGATTCGAACCGTTCGCTATCACCACTTCTCACTGTTGTCTTTACTGTTTTTAAGGAACCCATTGTAAGTATTCATATCATTCTTTCCCGATTTCGGTTTTACGTACTTGGATCGCTGGTGAGACCATTGAGTTTTATTCCGTTGTGCCGTGGGGTGCACCGACGGTCCCAACAGAACTTATCATTTATTCTCCTATTCACTTATATTAAATACCCACATTAAATGAATATTAAATTTATTACATCCAAATGACAAAATTGCCCTTCCATTTTCCATTCTTAATAATTAGTCAACAAAATTTCCTAACTCATTTCTTACACTTCACCATTTATTCAAATTAAATCCTCCAAATTTTAAATTGTTTCATTATGGTCACCGACCTGATATTTGGGGTATTACATCACTAGAAATCAGCTTTGATGGAATACCTTTTTATTTCATTACTTAACACTGATATATGAATGCCCATAACTAGTGTCAATCAAAACAGATACAAGTTTATCAAAATGATAAACTTATCTTAATGATCTCAGTATCTTCTTCACAGTCTTGAGACATATGAGTATACTTTTAAATAATAATATTTACGTTCTTCAAAGAGACAAGTAGTTTAACATGTCCCTTATCGCCGAGAAATGGGGCATTTATTTCACAAGATGGAAAAAAATTGGCACGACATTAACTCTTTTTCTGGAACGATGTGCTAAGGTCTTTTCCCATTTACTTCAATCAAATACAACCTTCTTCTTAAAATTTCCAATGCTAATACAAGCACTAACACTTTTTTTATTTTGTCAACTCATCACTATGATCAAGCTGAGCACGAGAGTTATTATTAACCTCACTACTTTTACTACCAGTTTCATCAAGAAACTTCTTATCTATCGCTTGAGGTGAACCTTCCATTTCTGACATCTAATGTAAACACATTTCAAAATTACATTAATAAGGAGTCGCATCAATAATCAAATCGCATAACCATACCAGATCAGTAATATTGACATCCCAATAACATGTACATATTTTTCACATAATATAAGTTCAGTTTAGGTTGAGAATCAACTAAACATGTAGCTCTTATACCAATAAATATAAAACTCTTAAGTAGTATACATCCCTGAATACGAGTCAAAAATGTCACACTATGTTTAAAATCATTCTAAAGTTGAAAGTCAATACCAAATATAAACCTTTAAAACTTTTCCAATTTAATCCTTTCTATAACACAATTTAATCGTGAAATGTCAAAATATAGTATTTAAACATTCAAATTGATATCAGTTTTAGACAACAACTAAGTAGTTTGTTGTTGTTTCATGTCATAAAATAATCTGCTTAAAAACTACCTAATTTAAAATCTATTTCGATATCATATAAAATATAATTTAATAAATTACTCTTTATGTAAAATATTACTTTACCTACTAAAGTTATACTAAGTCCATATTATTTATATTATACAAGTCAATTTAAACGATAATAACCGATAGTATAATGAAACACATAATATACATGACACTAATAAGTCAAAAGAGACATCAAAAAATGTTCATACTAATACTGGCAGTAGATTTGATTTTTGCTCGATGATGCTCGCAGTACTCCTTATTCACATACTTATCATTTTCTTTACCTATACGTGAAAATAATCACATGCTATGTATAACTTAGTGAGACATTATAAAAAAATCAACGTAAGATAAAAATATAAAAAAAACATAATATTTTGAAATAATATAATTTTATTCAAATAAAACACTTGAAGTTCCAAATCGACTTAAATAACCTCATCGGTAAACTTGTAAAAATTAGTATCTTATCATTTTATATAATCATGACAAAAAATGTCAAATCACAGTAATCATTAATATAACCATATACATTCGATAACATATTCAATACTTACACTTTTCAGTTTCATAGCCCCAATGTAAATCTAAATAGAATGCAAGGTACGTGAGTCAGAGGACTGTGCGTAAGATGCACTCTAGGTGCTTCATCAGTGAACAATAATAGGCACTAAAAATGCTTCATATAATCTACACCAACGACACCACATCAATTGTAAATGAATATGCTATATCAATATCAGTAAACAACGATCACTTCACCTCATGGCATGCAAATTGTACATACGACTCTCCATGAAACATATAACGGGCTTTACGATAATATCATATCATCTGTATATCCAACATATTCAAATCAATAACGTATCCAATATTATTTACAAAAATATAGTGCATTGGGCAATTCATACCTGAAATTATCCATAATTAAATACATCATATAAAATACTTTGGGTACCTCATGCCCTAAAATAATTTTTTTTTAAAATTCAATATAATTTAAAAGAAATTCATAAAAAACATATTGAGTAATTCATCCAAAAATAATTCATAAATTATTTAAGTAAACAATATGGAAATATTTCATAATTTGATTCAAACCTTTCTTTAAAAATTCATCGAGGTTGACTTATGCAAGTCTTTCTCAATTATTATTATTAAATAAATAAAATGCAATCACCTTTGCCTTATTATCGAACCTATATAACGATATCCTTTTTAATCACGTACTTGATCCTTAGCTTTCAACTCAATTTGATCAAAAGATATATCGTAGTCTCGATAAAATCATGCATAAAACACAATATTCAAAGTATATGTTAGTGTTATACTAACATAATCAAAATCCAATAATTGAATCCATAAAATATAATTCAATACTTATTCGATATAAAATCATTTCACTATTCCTTAACAAGTTCAACACTTTCTAAAATGACACTACAATTCCATATATATTCTTTCATCATCAACTCACTCAATTTCACAAAACATACAATTTAGTCACCATTTATGAATTCTTTTAGAATTCATACCAACTTTTCCAATTAACTTAAAATGGTCCTTCACCATTTTATTCAATTCAAATCCAATACTAAAATTTCCATCATTGAACTAATATCTTCAATCTAATACATTCCATTTACAAACTTGCAATTCAATCACCAACTTTCTAGCATCATTTGAATTAACCATTAACTTTCACAAATTTTGCAATTTGATCCAAAAAACAATATTCTAACTTCAAATTAAACATGTAACCATTAAATTCGAGCAATAAACACCCATATTGAACTTTATATTTAATGTCTAATAATTTCCAAAACTTGTATAATGGTCTTTTTATCACAATGTTCCAATTGATCCAAATAAATATTCAAAGAATATAGAATCATTCTCAATATCATAGAAAATTTGAAATTTCCCCTAATGCATACCTAGAGCTTGATTTCATTCAATTTCAAGCATGAGTTCAAGCTCCTATGATTGAATTCATGCAATTACAATCATCTTAACTTCAAATTCAATCCAAATTTAACCAATTTCAAGAACCCTAGGTGTGGCCGAATTTCACAAATCAATTTTTAGATGATTTTAATCATCACACGTGCTTGAATTAATATACAACACAATACATAAAAAGTATCATTTACTTCTTTAAAATTCAACATTTCTTCATGAACCCTAATCATGAATTCACCATCCAATCATGTATTCCATGAACTAATTACTGAATGATAGAGAATTTCAAGTAGAATAATTCTGTCAATAGCTTAACCCAAAAAATATATAATGAGCTTAAAAATCAAATTCAAAAGTTCTCCCTTTCCTACTATGGAAGTCAATGCTTGGAAAAGTGAAGAGCTGAAAATATTGATTTTTCTTCAATTATCGGATTACACTTTGCTGATTCTAATATAATTGAATTTAAAATCCAATTAATGGAATTATCATTTGCCCTAATGAAACATGATTTCTAGTTTCCATTAAATATATTCCATTTTAATATTAAAGTCAAAGATGATCCAAAAAATAGACTTTCCACCTTTATCCTTGCCAATTTTCAAAATTGCAATTTAGTCACAAATTTCATAATTTTAGCTTATAACGGAAAATCGACCTTAAGTCACTAATCCATTTAAATTTCACTGTTATAAATTATGGAAATATTATTATTACCATTTCTATCATCCTTCAAATTTAGTGAAATTTTGATTTGATCCAATTACCTGAATTCTTATCGGATTTTACTTTTTTTATAACTTTTAATACAAATCCTGAATCAAATTATGATTCCCATGAAAATGTCAATTTTAGAATAAAATATTCATTATGGGCCAAATATATACTTTACAAATTAAATTTTTTATCCCTAAACTTTTATAAAGTTATACTTTGGATATAAACTTTCAAAACTTACATTTTGATCACTAGTCAAAAAAGTAGGGTACTGTAAAACCATAACCCTTATGCGTCTCTAAATACTATGTCACATTAAACATTAGATAGTCTTTTATATATATATAATGTTCATTTATGCCTTTAGATAACTCATGCTAACCAAAATAGAATAGTCCTAATTTACTATTACAGACCATTCTTAAAACCATTAAAGAAAACAAAAAAATAAATATACATACCACTAAAAGTCAAAAGAACATCATAGATGTCTTACTAATATTGTCAGTAGTATTTCCAAAAAATGCTCGAGAGGCTCTTTACTTCACTTATTTTTCTTTATCTGAACCTATGCATGAAATCATCATGCACTAAGTAAAACATAGTGACCCAATAATAATTGAAGGTGAGATAGAAAATAAAGATAACATAAATACATCAAAATAGTAAAATATAATTATAAAATCATTGGACTTTCAAACCGATTATATAAGCTCTTTCCTCATCAGAAACCTGAAAATCAAAATCATTATAATCATTATCAATATAATATCATTTCATTTCTTTTCCATTAAGATAGTTTTCAGAACTTTCATTTTCAATTTCATAACCCAATGTATATTTAAGAGAATGCAAGGTACGTTAGTCAGATAAATTGTTTACTATGCACCAATGGTGTTATCATCAAAATCAATATGCACTCCAAGTGCAATCGCAACATTTCACCAACAATGCAATACATAATGTACCATCAGAATCAGAACCAAATCATAATTACTCAAATTCATTGCATGCCAATTGTACCTACAACTCTCAATGAAACATAAAATGAGATTTTAGATCATATCATGTTAATCTAAAACAACATTTCCAAAAAAGAATCATTCCAAGTCATCATTATCAAATCCATTAATTGGATAGTTCAACCTAAATCATCCAAAATTGCTATATAAGAATTATGCAAATATTCCATAGTTAAAAAATAAATGTGGTTGACTTATCGCAAGTCCTCCTCTATCAAAATAAGTAAATAAATAAATCGAACTCATTCGCCTCACTACCGAACCTTTTGTACAATAGTTTTAATCATGTGCTTTTTCCTTCTCTTTCGTGTCATCAGATCACTAGGTTTATCATAGTCTGAACAATATCATAAAATACTCAGTATCCAATATATGTTAGTGTTGTACTAACATAATCTAATTCCAGAACTAATTGAGCATAGTCGTCTTCTTTAACCTAATTTTTTCTCTGTGTCTTCTTCTATTCCTTTGTTTTTTGTTTAGACGTTGTGAACCAATCTTAATATTGGTTGGCGACCGTCGATTATTATTTTTTCTTATTCTTTTCATATTATGTTTTTCTTGTTTTTTATATTTAAATAAGAATCTTTGTTCTTGTGACATGCTTTTCTCTGCTCTTGTGAAACGCTTTTCTATTCTCTTGTGGCACGTTCCCTTGGTTTTCTATAAGTTTTTCGCAAACTCTGCAGTCGCGGCATTTTTTTCTGATTTGGGCACCATTGTTAGATCCTTTTTGTAAATGGTCATCTATCGATATAATCAGAATTATGTAGCAAAGCAATATACCAAATTGTTTGGTTCTCCACACTTTTATCACATCGTAAAGCATCTCGTTTAACAAGGACAATGAGTTTTATGAAGGTTACTGATTTTGAAGTTTGGAATGTTTCATTCCTTCGTATCTCTGGTTAATATTTTTATTTTATGCATGAGTTTTTAGTGAGCATTGCCTCCAATTTCTCTTTAGATGTTGTAATTTTTATTCCTCCATTTTTAATTAATGAATTCTGTTGCCATTGTTAAAAAAACATAATCTAATTCTGTATAATATAATTCTATAAATATAACTAAATCGATATAAAAATCCAAATCACAATTACATTCTAACTTCAACTTTCCAAATAGCTATTCAATTCCATAAATGTTCATTTCCATCATCAATCATTTAACTTTATAAACTTTGCATTTAAGTCACCAATTATGAATTCTCTTTAGAATTCACATCAACTTTTCCATTTAATTCACAATGGTCCTTCACCATTTACCTACTTCAAATCAAATACTAAAATTTCCAGCATTGTATTCATACTCAACTAGGGCCTTCACATTTACAACTTTACAATCAGTCCTTAATGTCATAACCATTCAAATTCCATCAAAAAAAACCTACACTGTGGTCCTAAATCAACATTCTAACTTAAATTCAACATTCAATAATTAAATATTAACATTGATACTCATAATTGCGAATTTCTCATCAATGTCTCATAATTTGCAAATCTCACAAAATGATCCTTTTATTCTCAAGGTTCCAAATACTCCGATTCAATCTCCATATGTAGAACACATAACATCATTATAGACCATAGAAAATTTTTCAACATTTGCTCAATTCACTATTTATTGAAAAGTAGAATTCACTTCAACGAAAGTCTTTCAACCTAGACATAGGCCTCGAATAAACATCTACAGTATATTTTTCAGTATGATTAACTCTGAAGAATATCGACTCGTATACTATACTCACTGATATCATATATGATCTTGCCATGAATGAAATTGAGAAAGTATGCTCATCTACGTGATAAATTGAACTGCTAGTCAACTTGCTCTAGAAGGGAACATAGCATTAGTCCCCAAATCTAAGATTGCCCTCGGAGCAATGAACCATGCCCTCTAATTTCTCCTTATCAGAACAATGTAGACTATCCAACATAAAATTATGTCATTTAACCACATATCATCCGCAATCAAGCCTTTTCATTTGTCCTTTAAATCCAGAGCTCCTAATTTTCAATTCTTCGGAATTGGTACCCTCAGAGCCGAGGAGGTGGAGGCAGAGGAGGGAGAAGTGCTGCTGTTGGCTTATAGCGAGCCAGAATAGCCTCTAAAGCCTAAAGAAAGGTCTCCTGATCCGAAGTTGGACCTCCTTGATGTGCCTGTTCTCCTTGCTGATCAATTGAAAAGAGGTGCATGCTCAACCTCATTATTGCCACTTCTAGTTCCCTTAGAAGCATCTTACTGGTAACTTATCTCGAACCCTCCAAACCTAACATCTAAATAATCATATTAACTTGTACGTAGTAAGGAGCAGTATCATTAATAAAATCACCTAACTGTATCAAATCAGTAATTTCTACTCGTATTGGTATATACACATTACCAACATAAAAAAACTCAATTTAGACAAGAATCGACAAACCTGCAGCTCTGATACCAATAAATGAACACCTATAATCTGTTCTCTAATATGAGTTAAAGATGTCATATTAAACATTCAGATACTCTTTGCATAAAAAACTCTTATTTTTTTGTTCTATTATGAACTTCCATTTAACAGTTAAAATTGTATAATTAATTCTGTATAATTAGAAAATAAATTTATCATTCAAAACAAAATCATTTTAGGAAGTAATTAAACAGTTCAATGTTATTTTATAAAAATATAAAATTGCCTAAAATTGTTTAATTTAAAAACCATTAAATAACTATTTAAAACATAATATCATTTATATAATGTTCATTCTTGCCTTCAGGTATAGCTAACGCTAACCAAGATAGAATATTCCTAATTTACTATTACATAATATTCTAAATAAATCATTTAAAGCAAACAAACATATATAATATTATGCCACTAAAATGTCAAAAGAACATTATAAATGTCTTATTGATACCATCGGTAGGTATTATTCCAAAAGATGCTCGAGAGCTCTTTTATCTTTTTCTTTATCTGAACCTAAGTATGAAAATCGTCACGCTCTAAGTAATAATCAAGGTGAGATAGAACATAAAGAATCAAATACATACAAATGTAAAATATAATTCAGATAAAATAATTGGACTTTCAAACCAATTATATAAGCTCTTTTCCTCATAAGGAATCTGAATCATCATCTCACGATTTTAATAAAATCATGATAATCATTATTATCAATAATCATTTCATCTTTTCCATTCAGTTACTTTTCATAACTTTCATCTTTCATTTCATAGCCCAATGTACATTTAAGAGATGCAAGGTACGTGAGTCAGACAAATGTACGTAATAAGCACCAACAGGCTATCATCAGAATTAGAATATGCACTCCAAGTGCAGTCTATCATTTGCACCAATAGTGCAGTACATAATGTACACGAATGTACCTAATCAGAATCATAATCATAATTACTCAACTTAATGGCATGCCAAGTACCTAAGACTCTCAATGCAATATACAATGGATTTCAGATCATATCATATTTATTTATACCAAACATTTCCAAAACATAATCATTTCCAAGTCATCATTATAAAAACCATTACTTGGGTAACTCATACCTTAAATCACATAAAACCATTATAATATTATGGAAATATTCCATAATTAAAAATAAAATCATACTTCAAAAATAATATGGTTGACTTATCGCAAGTCTTCCTCGATCAGAATAAGTAAATAATAATCGTACTCACCTTTGTCTCACTAATGAAACCTCTTATACAATATGCTTTAATCATGTGCTTTTTCTTTCCTTCTATGTCACTCAGATGCTAGGTTTATCGTAGTCTGAACCACAATGCCATTATAACTTCAACCTTTCCAAATAGCTATTCAATTCCATTATGTTAATTTCCATCATCAATCCTTTACTTTCATAACTTTGCATTTAGTCGCCATTATAAATTCTCTTTAGAATTCAAATCAACTTTTCTATTTAATTCACAAGGGTCCTTCACCATTTTACTTGCTTCAAATCAAATACTAAATTTCAGCATTGTAATTTCATACTCAACTAATGGCTTCACATTTACAACTTTACAATATAGTCCTTAAATTTCATAACCATTTGAATTTAATCATAAATCTTTAGAAAATTTGCACTTTGGTCCCAAATCAACATTATAACTTAAAATTCAACATTCAATAATTAAATATTAACATTGAATACTCATAATTGCACAATTTCTCATCAATGTCTCATAATTTCCAAAACTTACAAAATTATCTTTTACTATCTCAAGATTCAAATTGATCCAATTCAATCTCCAAAGCATGTAGAACACATCTAACATCAATTCTAGACCATAGGAAAATTTTCAACATTTTCCCATAATTTCTCCCTATGCCGAATGTCCTTAGTACACTAGGTAAACTTTTCTTTCAATTTCAAGCATGAATTCAACTTCCTGCATCAAATTCATGCGATTATAATCTTCATAACATAAAATTCTATCAAATCCAACAAATTCACAAACACTAGCATGGTCGAAAATCATATATGCCTTTACACTTAATTTTAATCATCACTCATGCTTTAGAATTATATACAACATCAAAACATAAAAATTATCCATCATTTGTTCAAAATCAAATATGTTTTCATTAAAATCAACATCTAATCATTATTCTATGCAATTCTTATACCAAAATAGAGAATTTCAAGAGGAGTAATTCTCTATATAATAACTTAATCCAAAAATCAACGTATAACTTAAAAAATAAAAAAAAATACTCACCTTGAGTGGATATGAAGTTTCGGCCAAGCTTGAAGAAGATGAAGAGGTCTTGATTTTTCTAGTAATTTTTCATAATATAGACAACTTTTAACAAATTAATTGAATTTAAAATTCAATTAATAAGAAATCCCAATTTTTCTATTAATAAATCATGATAATTAATATTTTCATTGAATTATCTTCCATTAAAATATCTCATAGTCAAAATTAAACCAAAATAAAGTTGACTTTCTACTTTTGCATGCAATTTTTGAAAATTGTATTTAGTCACTAAATTTCCTAATTCGGCTATATAGGGAAATTAACTTCAATTCCACTAATCCAAGTTAAATTTCACTGTTCTATAATATGAAATAGTATTTCCAGCCTTTATCTAATATCCTTCAAAATTTTCTACACTTTCTGTTCGACTCGATATCTGATTCTTACCGAACTTTACTACTATATAACTTTTAATACAAACCCCAAATTAAAATTATGATTCCCACATAAACATCAATTTCTGAATAAACTATTCATTACGGGCCAAATATATAAACTTTTCAAAATTACATTTTAGCCTCTAAACTTTTACGAAGTTTATACTTTGGTCACTAAACTTTCAAAACATACATTTTGGTCACTAGCTAAATTTTGGGGTATTATAGGTTACATTGAAAAGTAGGATAAACAATACCAATGACTATTTAACTATTATCCCCTTTTACTTTAACCATCCATTTTTTAATTTTGTCAATCAGACCACCTAACATTTAAATGTTTCCAATCAAATCACCTTCCATTCAACGGAATAGTTGATGTGTGGTAAAACAATTAGTATATTAACATATTTAGTCGTCATTACTTACACTTTTAATCAATTTGATCCTAATTTTAGTTAATACAATAAATTCAATTCTCAAATCATATAATGACATATATATCTATCAACATAGAGAGAATGTTTTAATTTCTAATCTATTTACTTTAATAAATTTTCACTCCACTCATAAGGTGACACTGTCACTGTATTATTGAAAGGATAAAATAACTTAATTAAGTGTGCCCAAAGAGATTCGAACCAAAAACTAAACACGTGTCACCTTATGATTGGAGATGAGATTTATTAAAGTAAAAAATTAAAAATTTGAAGTAAATTTATTAATTATTTAAATTAGGATCAAATAATTAAATGTGTAAGTAATGTTGACCAAATATGTTAATATACTAATTTTTAAATTACCACATCAACTACTTCATGAAATGTTATCGGTAGGTTGACAGTATTGAAACATTGAGTATACTGATTTATAAAATTGGAAGAGTAATGATAAAAGCAATAGAGCGAAAATAGTTAAATGATCATAGGTTATCATTAAAGTAAATTCATAGAATTCCAATTTAAAAAATAAAGCAGGCTTAATGCAAAACTAAGTGCCCAAATTACACTCAAATTTAGCTTTTGTCACTTAAATAATTTTTGGTTGAAAATATATGCCTAATTTTTTTTTCTATTACACTTTTAGATGTCTACCGTTAAAAAATACATTAAGTGAAACATGTCACGTTCATATTTTTTAAATATTTTTTTAAAAAATATTATTTATTTTTTAGAAAAATCTATATGTGACATGTGTGACTTAATATTTTTTAATACTTAATGCAAAAATAAATGCTCATACTATACTCAAAAGTATCTTTTGATACTTAAGAATTTTTCGTTGAAAATATGTACCTATCATTTTTCTTTAATACACTTTTAGTATCTATCGTTTCCCATTTATATTTTTTAAAAACAAAATATTATTAAAAATGAGTTTTTAAAAAAATATAAATATGACACGTGCCATTTAATTACCTTTTTAACGGTGTAGTTAAAAGTATGAGAGAAAAATATTAGACACCTAATTTTATGAATATATTATTAAAGATCAAAAATCAACTCTAAATATAATTTAGGTATATTAATCAAAAAAAAATTAAAAACTTCAATTTGAATACGTCAAATTCCATTCGATTTCATTGATAATCCACTGTTGCAGTGCCCCAATTCTCGCCCTGTTCTTGGGTTCCATGTTTTCCAAATTTCCATCGTGTTTTTCCTAACCGTGCAATTGAATCGCACCTCTTATATGTTTCTTTTGTTTTCCCATCCTTTTCTCTAGAATTTAACTTCCTCGGGAAAGTTAGGGTTTTCACAAAGACAGATAAAAGAGAAGGAGCAATCATGAGCTTTCAAGATCTGGAAGCTGGACGACCATTTGCGTCGAGGATCAATGGAAAGCAAGACGCTTCCCAAGCTGTGGCTTCTGGCATTTTCCAAATCAACACCGCCGTCTCCACCTTCCAGCGACTCGTCAAATACTTTGGCACTCCTAAGGACACGCCTGAGCTCCGAGAAAAGCTGTTAGTATTGCTAAATTCAATTCCTTCGCTTCCAAATTTAACTGATTGCGTGATTTCTGTTTAATCGTCTTTTAATTGTGAATTAAAATACTTGTTTGTGGTCTAATTTTGTTCAATTGCGTTGATTTAACCATGGTTTTTTTTAAAGAATGTTTGGAAGGCCAATTAAGGATGATAAATTCTTTCCTTGGTCAAGTTCAATGTGAATTCTCATTTCTTTTTTGACCTGATGGTTCTCAAAATAGCATGTAGGTTTAAAGATTTTAATGTTGGAACTTGATTATTTTACTAGTGTGCATCCTTGCATGGGAAACACTTCTTCTGGTGATTTTGTGAGTGATTTTAAGTATGCTAATTATACCTTGCGTGGGCAGTATAGCTGATATAACTCACTTGGCAGCATAAAACAAGGCTACATATTGGGCAATTAGTGAAAGACACTTCTCTAAACTTAAACAAGCTAGTGAACAGATCATAATGCTGAAGTTAGCGTAAGTTTGGTTTCTGTTTGATTATGTCAACCAAGAAAGCAGCTTTAAAAACTCGTAAAATTTTGAATTCCTTTCCTGTTATTGTAGGCAAGCAAGAAGATAACGGATGCCAAACTTGCAAAGGATTTTCAAGCTGTTTTGAAAGAGTTTCAAAAGTCTCAGCGGCTTGCAGCTGAAAGAGAGACATCAAATTTTCCTTTTGTTCCCAGGGAGTTCTTCCTTCATGGTATGTATAATAGGAGGACTTACATATATGTAGCAGAGTGAATTCAACGTGCTTGTGGTAATGACACATGAAAAGTCGAGTTATTAGCAATGGTTTTAACAAATCACTTATAAAACATCTATATTTATTACTGAATTATCCTCATTTTACAGGTTGTTAATTCAAATTGTTTTGTGTTATCCTTCTATTTGCTTTAGGCTTTTGCATGTTATTCTCAATCTTATTCTAGAGGGTTCTTCCTGTTGTATGCAGCTATACGGCGGGTGAGTTGGATATAGGTTCAGATAAAAGTGCCGAAGAGCGAGCCTTTCTTGTTCAATCAAGAAGGTAAGTTCTGCTTTAGAATTTTTCCTCCTCACACGTTACAGGCAGTTTGGACCGGTTTGCAAATAGATTCTGGATTTGTATGACACTCCATGTCAGTTCTTTTCCCGGTATTTGTGTGTCTACATGGACACTTGGTTGTTTGTATACCAATAGGCATATGTTAGGTTGGAGCATCATAGCTAATCAAAAGATCCCAAGTCCTATAATGTATTGCTCAATTGTGCATTCTAAATATTTTTGGAATGGTGATCTCATATTAATTCCCCCAACCCTACTTATATAAATCTTTTGTCTATTTTTCGTGCTGAGAATTTAAAGAAGAAAAGCTTGAGCTGATCCAAGGATGCTATTTGCTTCAACTGTTTACCTGCTGTATATCTTATTATTTACTTTATGAATTTGATTGTCCAACTGCAGCCTTTTGCTTTTGAGTTTTTTTTCCCCTTGCAGACAAGAGTCTTGCTGTTGGATAATGAGATTGCATTTAATGAGGCTATCATTGACGAAAGAGAACAAGGACTTCAAGAAATCCAGCAGCAAATTGGTGAGGTGAACGAGATCTTCAAAGATCTTGCCGTGCTAGTTCATGAGCAAGGAACTATGATTGGTAAAAGATTTGTTCTTTTGCATTGAATTCGCCATGGTTATTCTTGATTATTCGGATCATGAGTACCGACAGTCGATCTGTTTGCAGATGATATTGGAACCCATATCGAAAATTCTCAGGCTGCCACTTCGCAGGCAAAATCCATCTTGTGAAAGCTGGAAAGAGCCAGAAATCAAATTCTTCTCTGGTAATATACAATGCTCTCTCATTCTTTTATTTTGTGAAATCAAATTCTTTTGGTATGAGGTTTTCCCAACTTGTTTTCTGCCCATACGAAACCATGTTACATAGACGATTTCACTGGTGAGGGATACCCAAGGAATTAATTTATTGACCTCTTTTTGTGCAGGCCTGCTTGCTCCTGGTGATATTTGGAATCGTGCTTCTCATTGTGATCATCGTACTGGCAGCCTAGAAAGTTGTCGAAGATGACGATAGACAATTTAAAGATGGCCTGCCCGGTCCCTGCAGCCAGCAAGAATGTGGTGTTTGAGTAAAGTATTTGATTGATATGTTGTTTGTTGGCTGAATTGTATATAGCATGTGATTATGGGCAATCCTTTTGGTTGGAGTGTCTATTTTCTTTCAAGTTTATGTTTGGTTATTGTTGAGGATGCCTTGCAGCTTCTGCGTTGTAACAATAAGCCTGTTTTTACTTGCAGACCGATATCGTGATGGATTAAAACCGTTTCTTTTAAATCGGTGACCAAAATTAAACGTACTGAAAACACTAGTTACCCAATTTTAATTTATACAATTATGTCTATTTGAATTTACAATTTAACCCTTAATTTTAAACTTTAAGTGATTAATCTTAAATTTTAAAGCTCAAACTCTTAATTTTTTCATTAAACTCTATATAGATAAGTTTTTGTATAGATGTCAAACATCGAAAGAGTTAGTTTGAAATTGCTGTAACAATTGTTACAGCAATTCACATATAAAATTCTTACTTTCGATAAGATTTGAGAGAGAATATATGACGTTTTTTAGTAAGTATTTTTATCTTAATTAAAATTTTAACACGTGCATAATAAAATTAACATAATGATAAATTTAAATATATATATATACATATATTTAAATTTTATCTTAATTATAAAAAGAAAAATAAATATTTTAATATTTTATTCATTTAGTCCATAAAATTTTAAAATCGCAGACCGACTTGGAAAAAGATTTTGACAAAGATCATAGTATTCCAGGAGGAAATATTTTGCAGGAAATAAAAGAACAGACCAACTGAATCCACTCTGGGTGTCGGTCCTTTCAATCTTGGAAACTTCCCGCACTGATTTCGACACGCGGAGGTGATGGGGAATCAATCAGGTGAATTCAATTGGTTATGGGTTGAGGGGATTCAATTGATTATGGTGTAAAAGTTGGAAGAGGCCATAATCTTGTTTACCGCTCGGCAGTCCACACACGCACCAAGTTCCATCCTTTGGCACAAGTAAAACCGACACAACACATGGGCTAAGATTCTACTTCACGTAGCCTTTTGTCGTTAACTTTGATACTTGTCTTTACAACTCCTTAGTTTCTTTGGGGTTACCTCTATAAGCTGGTGGTTTGTTATGATGACACCGGGTACAAAATATTTATGATGTTCTATGCTATGAATAGGTTGCAGTCCACTAGGAATTTCCTCCGGAAATAAATCATCAAATTCCTGTAAGAAAAAAAAAATAAGGTAAATCTTGATTAAGATGGTTAGTGTCTAAGAAATTCTACTTGTACATAAGCCGAAGTGTTTCATTTCCTGACAATAAACATTTTCTCAACTCTCTTTCTTTAGAAAGAACGGTGAATTTCTTTCCCTTGTTTTGGTCACTCTCCTTTGCTTTTACCTCAATTTTGGTCTCTCTCTCTCTCTCGATTTTTTGAAACTCTCTCTCAAGCGAACTTGATCTTTATGTACTTGCTTTGGTGAAAGTGAGACTAGAGTAATCTTCCTCGCTTGTTGGGTGAATGTATATCGATTGGTATACCCGTCAAAATTGGCATGGTCTTCGAAGTAGTAGATTACTAGCGTGCATCAGAACAACGTCACATAACACTTCATCTGTATACTTTCCAATGGAGAAGCAATAAGGTCTTGCTTGGAAACTTTGAGTTCACCACCATCATTGAGCCACTGCAGCTTGTAGGGATGTGGATGGCTTGTTGTTGCTATAGTAGATTACTAGGTGCATCAGAACAACGTCACATAACACTTCATCTGTACTTTCCAATGGAAAGCAATAAGGTCTTGCTTGGAACTTTGAGTTCACCACCATCATTGAGCCACTGCAGCTTAGGGATGTGGATGGCTTGTTGTTGCTAAACCAAGCTTATCTACCATCAAGTACTAGCAACATTAGTACACTTCCTCCTTCAATAATGAAAAAGCATACCTTTCCACCTATGTGGCAGCAAGTGTGAACGTGTTCGTGTTGTTCATCTCCTTCAATGGATGCATGCTTAGACTCCTTTTGAAGATGTGAGCCTATACTTCCAAGACATGCTAATTCTTTCTTCTTCTTGAATGGCACATCTTCTTTCTCATCCTTCTCTTAATATATCTCGACTTCACATCATCTCAAAGAGCATGGCGTTGCAGTTTGGACATTACTTGCGATGCATCCTTACCCCAGTACTTAGAACATTATATGTCAAGGGATTGGTTAAGGATATCCAAACTCTTACCCTTGTTGGTTTCGGTAAGGATTACTTCATTTGGGTGGTCCTCATCTTCATGATTGGAAAGGGAGTACTCATCTTGCAAGGAATTTGCCCCCATTTTTATGTTGCACTCCCATAGGATCATGTGGCTCTCTTCCTTTTGACTTGCTTGTCTACCTTTATGGCCATATGCACCATGTGTTCCATTTTCACGTAATGTTGCAACTCGACCACATTTGCAATGTCTGGATTAGGTCCCGCTATGAATCTTTCCATTGTGGCTTCTCCACCCTTGTCTATGTTGGCACGAATCTTAGCCACCTTCATATCTTTATAATAGTCTTCAACACTCTGATAACCTTATGTAAGGTTTTGAAGACGGTTAAACAACTCCCGATGGCAGTGGGTCAGAATGAATCGCCTCCTTATCACCGCTTTCATCTCATTCCATATAGAGATATTAAGTTCTCAGTTACGTTTCTTAGAAGATGTCAACTGATCCCACCAAATCAATGCATAGTCTGTAAACTCAATGGCAACATGTTTTACCTTCTTAAGATCGGAGAATTTGTGGAACTCAAGGATGTGCTCAACTTTTCTTTCCCATGCTAGGTAAGCTTCGGGATCGTTCTTGCCTTGGAATGGTGGAATAATGATTTTGATGTTGTATAGGTTGTTATCTATTTGTGGATGAAACATTCGTGGTCTCATGGCAAGATGTCCTAGTCGTGAAACTCGATTATCTTTCGGCTATTAACTTCTACTTCATCATCTTCTCCTTAGTAGGCATCTTCTACATGTCCTAACTTCTACTTCATCATCTTCTCCTTAGTAGGCATCTTCTACAGTCCTTCTCTTCTGGCCTCCTTGATTTCATTCATCTTTAAGGCGGTCCATATATTAATGGAAGGGCTCCAACTCTTCCCTCAACATCTTTATCAACTCACACCATGGCTTGCATTTGTAAGTTTGTTGCCATCATTGTTTTGACTGTCTCTGACACTGAAATGTGAAAGTTGTCTCTAGAATGGGGAGACATGTTTAGTAAAGAAGGAATAATAAAACTCACCAACAAAATCTCACCATTAAACTCCAAGAAAAAGTCACTCCAACTCGTGTTTCACTTGGGATGGCTTTTATCCTTAACGTGCACTCTTGCCTTTTACCACTCTTTCTCCCTTTTCAAGTCCTATGGAACTCCCTCAAGGTTTACAAGGTCTCATGTAATTCGACTGAAACAAGTTGGTTAGTAGTAGAAAGAAGTGTGTATAAGAGATATTAACAACAACAAAAAACTGAGTATTGGTATATGAATTAGAATTGACAAATAAAGAAATGATGAATATGATACCTTATTGAATATGTATATATATATATATTCAAAGATGAAAAGAATTATCTCTCCCTCTTTGAATCTATTTATCTTTTTTTATGTTTTTTCACTAACATAGGAGAGAAATTACTGTCGTAGCTCAAATACCAAATGATATGATCCCGGTCATGTGTTTTGAGTCATATATGTTTGTTTCCTGATCGTGATTCTAGTAAGAAACTGATTCTGCAATGCTTGAACTCTATAATACATAAGTAAGACGTAAGAAGGAAATGATATGATAATAATGATAATGAAGGAATGAAAGGATTTGGTTGTTGTTTGAAGGATATGAATGAGTGGTGGATGTTGAGGTTGAATGAAATAAAAGGAAAATGGTTTATAAAGATAGCAGTGGGGTGTGGTCTTTGTAGGTTTGTAAAGGATGACGGTTTGACCCTCTAAGCATATAGAGCTAGGAATGAACAATATAAAGTGATGGAATCAAAGTGATATAAGGTGGAACGTAACCAACTAAGTAACATCCATAACCCATATACACAACCAATACGAGTTATAGATGCCACATAAGAAATTTAAAACATTTCTTTATTTAAACTGAGTGAAATTTCGTTTCATTCAAACATCTAGTTTCATAACTTGAACAATATTATAAAATAATTAATCAGAGTAAAATCACAATATTTATTCATACTATTAATTATATTAATACTAACTATATTAAGAAATTTAGACATTTCATTCTCGTATACATGCCAGCTAAGACTTTTAAAACACAGTAGGATGTCATCATTATTGCCTGTAAATAATTCCTTGGTGATTGATGCAAAGCTCAGCTCTTACTCCATTTCCTCACTTTTCCCCTACGCGTGAAAATCATCACCTAAGTATACACGTAGTGAGACATTCATATGAATTTTAAAGCAATGCAACATGTAATTTAAAGGAATTACAATATTCAATGCAATGATCACTTTACATGCATACCACTCATGTTACCATAAATTAACATGATATAATCGGGTATAAGTTTCTTACCAATATGCTTGCCATTTATCCAATACTCGTAAGCTTTTTTTTGCCTATTTATCATTTATTAACCAATAAACCATAGCCCAATTTAAACCCTGAGGACCCTGGGTATACGAGAAAGTATATGCACCATAGTGCTAAACATGCACTAAGCTTACGCTTTAGTACTAATCCGGATATGACACGTAGGGTCGTGCCCATCACCTACACTAGGTTTACACTCTAGTGCTAATCCGATATGACACATAAAGTTGTCTCGAACACTTGCACTTAGTGTCCTTACACACTAGTGCTAATATAAACCTGTAGCTGCTATACTCTATGGCATGCCAACAATACCCTGTCCCTCAAGGACTTCCTTGGGCATACAGTCTATTTTTATTTGATCCATCTATGGAAAAATATATCATAATTTAACATTGGATAGTTTATAACCAAATATCATTCATGATAAATATCATATAATAACCAGTGATCAATGCATTTATATTCAACCTTTGATATATTTAGAATATGTCAAATATATGATAAATGACGTAAATATCATGTCAATATAAACAATGTAGACTTATCGCAAGTCCTACCCAATGATTAAAACATCCATGTATAATGTTATGAATTTATTGAAACTATTTTGAAATTATAGCAAGTCAAATATAAGCCTCACTAAGCTTTAACTTGATCTTTTGCTTCTAATTTGGTTAAATCCCAAATTTGTCATAATTTTATATCCTGTCAGTTTTGCACTACCTTTAAAGAAATACTATTCTGTAGTAATATACACCTTAAAAAATATTCCGTTTATACCACTGAAAAATATACTCAAATACAATCTATCCATATAATGAACTCCTCCTAGTTCATTTGAAAAATTTATGATGAATTTTAAAAGTTGCCGATAGAATCTTTTAGGCAAAATCTGCTGCCCCATTTTTTGCCATATCTTCGGTTAAAAATTCATTTCTTTTTATATACACCTCAAAAGCGACTTATGTTTTTTATAAAAAACTAGACTGGTATATTAGTCAAATGGTATAAAAAAATCATTCTTTAATAATTCTTGTATAATTTATGGTGATATTTTAAACTTAGTGTCCATAACATAAATTCTAATCAGGTTTCACCAATTTGCATTTTAACCAGTTTCACTAATTCTATTAACTCACCAAATGCATATATGCATGCATCACAAAATATAAGGTTTTAGGAGTCACTCCTTACCATAGTAAATCCATCAATGGCTCATTGCAGGCCATGTTTGTTTGATAACATAAGTACAAATTAAATTTGCACTCATGGTGTCCTTAGCTTGCAAACTTCCCTTAGATTTTCATTCTATCCTTGAGCTTTTCCTTAGCTTGATTGCTTGATCTTGATTTCAAGCACTCAATCTAAATGGAATTCATTACCAAACATACACAAATTCAAACCAAATGTTAGAATCTTACTAACACAGGCATACTTTGGAAAATAAATTCCTAATAAAATTCCAATGCTTATTCGATACAATTTTCATCCCACAACATAAATGTTGACCTTAATACTTCTAATTGACCACTCAAGTTCCATTTAATCCAAAATCACATAACATTTTCACTTGAGCTTCCAAAACTTTCCATATTTGTGATTTAAACCTCAACTTTTACAAACTTTCCAAAATAATCAAATTTCACATCCTAACTTAAATTTCAACACTCAAACATTAATTTCCAACATATCACATCAACTATTAACAATTACATAACACTCATAACTTTTCTAAAATTAGTGATTAGGTCCCCCTAACTTTTCAAAATTACAGAATGCTCCCTAAATTTTTTATAAGACATGTAGAAACTTCCTACATCATTTCCATCCCTTACATAATTTCTGAAGAATTTTCCTCATCCCTTAAGTCCAAGGTCGAATGTTCAAATTCCAAAACTAGGCTTTTCTTGATTTTGCTCGATTTAATTTGATTCAAGCATGAAATCAACTTCCATCCAACCTTAATCATCTATAAAACAAAGCCCTAATCAAATTTCAATAAAAACACAAAGTTCCATAACTCAATAATTTGGTCGAATTTTAAAGAACAATTTATAGGAAGATTGAATTTGTTTTAATCATCAAACAGCTTGAAAATAAATCTACAACCTAAAAACATCAAGATTCATCATCAAACTCATGAACCCAAATGTGAACACAAACCCTATGATTTGAGATTTTGAAATCAAGAAAGTTTGGAAGAATTAATGGTTCGAAAAATATCGTTTTTTGCATAGAACAATTTTCTATTTCACGGCATAACCCGAAATCCAAAGGAAATGGCTCAAAATGAAAAAAAATTTATTCTTACCTTTGGGAGGAGTTCACGGCCATGATGGTGAAGATGAAGAATATCCTTGATATTCTTCACCTTTCTTTATAAATTAATGAATTAAAAATTCATTAAATTAATTACTAATTTACCCTTAAAATTAAAATATCTTTACTAATTTACCCTTAATGAAACTTGATATTTACCTTAATACCAAGCCTCGTAAACCTAATCATCTTCCAAAGTCAAAGATGAACAAAATATTTCCCACTTTACCATTTTTCCCTTGCAATTTCCCAAAAAGTACAATCTTACCACTTTCAAAATTTACATTTTGGTCACTAACCAAATCCATTTATGGAATAATTTTGTTTTTGTGAAAATTACCACTTAGGTTTTTAAACTTTTCCCAATTTTCTACTTTAGCCATGAAACTTTCAATTTCCCACTTTACCGTTTTGCCCTTGCAATTTCCCAAAAAATACAATCTTATCACTTTATTCCAACGATCCAAATTTAACATGGAATTAAATCCTCAAATCCAATGCACCATATTATTTTCAATCATTTTAAAATATGGAAATAATATTTCTATGCTTAATTTATCATCCTTTAAGAATTTCCAAGATTTATATTCGATCCGATATATCAAATTTTACCGGTCTTTATTACTTTATAACTTTTAATACAAAATCTGTACGAAAAATATGATTCCCATAGAAATGTCATTATTGAGGTTAAACTATTCATTTAGGTGTCGGATTAAATAACTTTTTAAAATTACACTTTAGTCCTTAAACTTTTCCAAAGTTTATAATTTAACCACTTAACTTTCAAAATTTACATTTTGGTCACTAACCAAATCCATTTATGGGATAAATTTATTTTTTGGAAAATTACCACTTAGGTTCTTAAACTTTTCCCAACTTTTACTTTATCCATCAACTTTCAAAATTTACATTTTGGTCCTAACCAAAATTTTGGGGTATTACAATTATCCCCCTTTTAGAAAATTCGTCCTCAAATTTTTAATACATCTGATGTAAATAGACAAGTATGTAGCTTTTTTGTACTTTGATTTCTTTGTAGAACTTGAATAAGTACTGATTTCTTTCATATGTCAAATCTCTATTCTTATGGGGTGATTATATGCGAAGAATCCTATCGATACCTCCTGAGCATCGACACATGAAAAACATTATGGATCGTGTCCATTGCCGAAGGCACTTCTAGTTGATAAGTCACTGATCCAACTTTTTTTCCAAGGTAATAATTTAGGAAATACTTCTTTATCACCTTCCTGGTATTCAATATCTTTTCTTTTCAAGTATTTACAAGACTTTTGTCAACACTTAAATGATCTTTTCCTATTATAAAGGCCATTGTAACTTGTTCCTACTCCCACCAAGGGATAAAATAAGTTACAATAATTCAGAAGCCACTTGATACTTTACTTTAACTCACTGATTGTCAGCCATTTAGAAACAAGCTCGAAAATAACTCTTTTCACACCTGCTTCGAAACTCTTTCCTCGATAATATAAACACTCATCAAAATTAAAGTCGTTAGTTTTCTCCTTTTCCTGCTTGTTCTATCTTGACAAGCACAATGTTTTCATATTTTCTCTTAAGATCCTTTATTCTATCCTGCAATAGGATTTAAATTTAATTATACAACCAAAACACCATATTTCATTAAAGACAATGACGTATTCAAAACACCATTTCTTTTCTTTTCACTCCTTCGAGTCAACACATACTTTTGACTTTTGAGATTCATATAGATATATCATCACTCACCATACATATAATGATGTTATATGAACAAGGTAAACACACTATTGCTAACTCGAGATCGTGAGTCAGATAATTTCTTTATGATATATAGTTGCTTTGAAGTATAAACCAAAACTTTGTCTCTTGTACGAACATGCATCCAAAATCATTATGAAACACATTACTATAATTCACATAATCTTTTCCAGATTCTAATTATACTGACATTGGATCTTATGTCGTTTTCTTTTAACATCTCAAAGTTTTCTTTGCACTTAACAGTCCAATTAAATAACATGTCTTTCCTCAATAGCTTGGCCAGATGAATATAATCATCGAAAAGTTATTTTATGAATCTTTGATAGTAACCAACAAATCCAAAGAAAGTTTGAAATTCGAAAACATTCTTTAGAATTCAACATTCGACTATATCTTGTGCTTCCTTGATATATATATTCTTATCCCCTTAGCTGAGTCAACATGGCCAAGGAATACATCCTTAGACAACCAACATTTACACTTGGTCAACTTAGCATACAATTTTTTCTCCCAAAAGTTGGAAGAGCAATACAAAACAGACATCGTGTTATTCCATGGTGTTACAACATATCACAAAAACATCAATGAACACTACCACCAATAAGTCCACGTATACTAAAATACTTGGTTCATCTAATCGATACATAATTTTATAGACTTGTCTTCTTTGTCACAATAACACTAGTGCATCCCATACACCTAGGTCTTGTAAATTCCAGTTCTTGACAATTCTACTAACCATGCCTTTAATTTCTGAACGCAGTCAGAGCCATTTGATACGGCTATCAAATAAATACAACCTGATAACATCTCTATTTCAATTTCTATATCTCAATCTAGAGATAATCTAGGTAACTTCTGCAGCTAAACATTTGGATACCTCGAACAGTTGAATATCTTCCAACTTATGCATAAATGAGGGTTTTCCTTAATCCAACATTGGCACATCCTATTGTGCCAATACATCTTCTTATTTAGACTAAACAGGAGGATGATGGTTAACATCATTAATATTACTATTAGCTTATTATTGGACCTTTTGTTCGATCACATTCTTTAAACCCTCGTATACACATCTTTTTCATACACTATATTAGTCACCTCTATAAGTAAGGAGTGGCATCAATCGATCCTTATAATCACCAAATCAGTAACAATGACATCCTAGTGGCATGTATACACTTTTAACACATAACAAGCTTGGTTTAGTCCTAGAATCAGCTAAATCTATAACTCTCATACCAATAAATAACACCCATAACCCGTATACGTGAACCAATACAAGTTATAGAGGCCACATCATAAATTTAAATTTAAACTAGTAAAATTTTGTTTCATTCAAACATCTGTAGTTTTATAACTTGAACAATCATTATAAAATAATTAATCTGAGAAAATCATAATATTTATTCATACTATTAATTATATTCAATACTAACTATATTAAGAAATTTCATAGATTTCATTCTCGTATACATGCTAGCTAATAATTTTAAAACACAGTAGGATGTCATCATTGTTACATGCAAATAATCCTTGGTGATCGATGCCAAGCTCATCTCCTTACTCCATTTCCTTATTTTTTCATACGCGTGAAAATCATCGCACGCTAAGTATACACTTAGTGAGGCAATCATATGAATATTTAAAGCAATGCAACACATAATTTAAAGAAATACAATATTCAATGCAATATGTTCACTTTACCTGCATATAATTCATGTTACCATAAATTAACATGATATAACCGGGTATAAAGTTTCTTACCAATATACTTGTCATTTATCCCGTAAGCTTGTAAGTTTATTTGCATGTTTGCCATTTATTAACCAATAAACCATGAGGACCCTTGGAATACGAGTAAAATATATGCACCGTAGTGCTAAACCTTCACTAAGCTTATGCTATAGTGCTAACCGGATATGACACTTAGGGTCGTGCCCATCACCTACACTAGGTTTACACTCTAGTGCTAATCCAGATATAACACATAAGGTTATGCCCACCACCTGCACTTAGTGTCCTTACACACTAGTGCTAATATAAAACTACAGCTACTATACTCTATGGCATGCCAACTATACCCTGTCCCTCAATGACTTACTTGGGCATATATTTTATTTTTATTTGATCCATCGATGGCAAAGTATATTATCAAAATTTAACATTGGGCAATTCATTCCCGAAATATCATTCATGATAAATATAATATATAATAACCATTGATCAATACATTTTATATTCAACTTTTGACATATTTAGAATATGTCAAATATATGATAAATGACGTAATATCATGTCAACATAAACAAGGTAGACTTATCACAAGTCCTACCCAATGATATATAAAACATCCATGTATAATGTTATGCATGCATTACACTCATTTTGACATTATATTCAAGTCAAAATATAAGCCTCACTAAGCTTTAACTTGATCCTTTGCTTCTAATTTGGTTAAATCCCAAAATTTGTCATAATTTCATATCATGGCAGTTTACACTATATTCAAAGAAATATTATTCTGTATCAATATACAACTTTAAAAACTATTTTGTTTATATCACTGGAAACTAAACTTAAATACAAATCTATGCATATAAATAAATCATTCTAGTTCAATTTGTATAATTTATGGTGAATTTTCAAAGTTGACTGACATAATCTATTTTGAGCAGAATCTGCTGCCCCATTTTCTGACATATCCTTGGTTAAAAATTCATATCTTTTTGTATACACCTTGAAATTGGTTTCAGTTTATTCTAAACAAAACTAGACTTGTATATTAGTCAAACGGTATAAAAACCATTCTCTAATAATTCTTGTAGAAATTATGGTGATTTTCTAAACTTATTGTCCATAACATAAATTCTAATCATGTTTCATTAATTTGCATTTTCAACTTGTTCACTAATTCTATTAACTCACCAAATGCACAAATATGCATGCATCACAAATAATATAACATTTTAGGAGTCATTCCTTGCCATAGTAACTACGTCACTAGCTCAATGTTTGTTTGATAACATAAGTACAAATTAAATTTGCACTCACCTGGTGTCCTTAGCTTGCAAACTTCCCTTAGGATTTCACAATCCATCCGTAAGCTTTCCCTTATCTTTGATATTGCTTGATCTTGATTTCAAGCACTTAATCTAAACGGACATCATTACCAAACATATACAAATGCAAACCAAATATTAGAATCTTACTAACATATGCATACTTTGGAAAATGAATTCCTAATAAATATTTTTTATGCTTATTCGATACAATTTCCATGTTACAAAATAAATATTGACCTTAATACTTCTAATTGACCACTCAAGTTCATTTAATCCAAATTCAAATAACATTTTCACTTGAGCTCCCAAACTTTCCATATTTGTGATTTAAACCTAAACTTTTACATGCTTTCCAAAAATAATCAAATTTCACATCCTAACATAAAGTTCAACACTCAAACATTAATTTCCAGCATAACACATCAAATATTGAAAAATTACACAACACTCGATAACTTTTCCAAACTTATCGATTAGGTCCCCTAACTTTTCAAAAATTACATAATGCTCCCAAAAATTTTATAAGTCTTGTAGAATACTTCCTACATCTTTTTCATCCCTTACATAATTTTTGAAGAAATTTTCCCATCCTTTAAGACCATTGTCGAATGGTTCAAAGTTCCAAAACTGGGTTTTTCATGATTTTGCTCGATTTTTATTCGATTCAAGCATGAAATCAACATCCATCCAACCTTAAATCATCTCTACAATCAAATCCCAGATCAAATTTCATAAAAACACAAAGTTCCATAACTCCATAATTTGACCGAATTTTAAAGAACAATTTCTAGGAAGATTGAACATGTTTTAATCATCAAACAAGCTTGAAAATGAATCTACAACCTCAAAAACATCAAGATTCATCATCAAACTCATGAACCCAAATGTGAAAAAAACCCTAGTATTTGGGATCTTTGAAATCAATCAAGTTTAGCAAGCATAAATGGTACCAAAAGATAGCTTTTCTCGCGTAGAACAATTTTCTATTTCACGGGATAACCAAAATCCAAAGGAAATGGCTCAAAAAGGAAAACAAAATTTTTTGTTAGTTTTGGGAGGAGCTCATGACCATGCTGGTGAGGATGAAGAAATATCATTGATAATTCTTCATCTTTCTTTATAAATTAATGAATTAAAAATTCATTAAATGCTAAATTTCCAATTTACTATTAAAATTAAAATATCTTTACTAATTTAATAAAACTTGATATTTACCTTAATAACAAGCCTCATAAACCTTATCATCTTCCAAAGTCAAAGATCAAAAAAATATTTCCCACTTTACCATTTTGCCCTTGTAAATTCCCAAAAATTACAATCTTGCCACTTTAATCAAATGGTCCAAATTTAACATGGAATTAAATCCTAAAATCCAATGCTCCATGTTATTTTCCATCATTTTAAAATATGGAAATAATATTTCTAAGATTAATGTATCATCCTTCAATTTTTTCCCGAAATTTCTATTCGATCTGATTTACCGAATTTTTACTGGACTTTATCATTTTATAGCTTTTAGTACCAAATCTGTACGAAAAATCGGATTCCCACAGAAAGGTCATTCTTGGTGTTAAATTATTCTTTTAAAGGACCGAATTGCATAACTTTTTAAAATTACACTTTAATCCATGAACTTTTCCAAAGTTTATACTTTGGCCACTTAACTTTCAAAAATTTACATTTTGGTTACTAACCAAATACATTTTTAGAGTTAAAGTTTTATTTGGGAAAATTACCACTTAGGTCCTTAAACTTTTTCTAATTTTCTACTTTAGCCATCAAACTTTCAAAATTTATATTTTGGTCCTAACCAAAATTTTGGGGTATTATAAACTAGCTATAGAAAATCTAGGAACCAACGCTATAAATAAATGATTGAAGGAATACCACAAGAAAATCTTAAAGCCGATAAAGTTCTGAAAAGAACCATAAAAATAGCAACTCTCAAAGAGATATTTTATAAATCAAATTGTGTATCTTACAATGATCCTAAGGTGCCTATTTATATTGTTTCTAGGCAGGATATGAAAGGTCATAAAAAGTTGAAGCATTCTCATCGATTTAGAAATAAAGTGCACTTGAATACTTTGTCTTTTCTATCTTCAAGGCTGGCCGAATATTTTAAATCATTTGGGGGATAAATCTAGAAAATTGGAAATTGAATTTGGCTTAATCTAAACATCGATACATGAAAAACATTGTGTACTTTTTCCAAAGCTGGAGGTAATGCTAACTGGTAAGCCACCGGTCCAACACGCTTTATGATCTCATAAGGTCCAATGAATCATGGACTTAGTTTTCCTTTGAGCCGAAAACGCAAAATCTTTTTCCAAGGAGATACTTTAAGAAAAACTTAATCGCCTTCATGAAATTCAATCTCTTTTTGCTTTAAGCCTCCATTAGACTTCTGCTGATCATATATATTATCTTGAGATTATGTTGAATTATCTTCACTTTACCTTAACCTCTTTCAATAAATATGGGCCAACAAGATTCCGATCTTTTAACTCGAACCAATTTAATGGTGTTCGACCTCCTATAAAGAATCATACGGAGCCATCTTGATGCTCGATTGATAATTGTTGTTGTAGGGAAATTTTGCTAAAGGCAAATACTTTTTCTATGATCCCTTTAACTCAATCACACATGCCCTCAACATATCTTCTAAAATCTGAATAGTACGCTCTAACTGACCATCCATCTGTTGATGAAAGGTTGTTCTGAAATTCAATCGAGTACCCAAAGCTTTATGTAAAGAATTCCAAAATCTTGAAGTGAACCTTGGATCCCTGTCAGATAAGATTGATACTGGCACTTCATGAAGCCGAACTATCTTCTTGATATATAACTCTGTATATTTATCCAAGGCGTATTCCATTCGTACCAGAATGAAATGTGTTGATTTAGTTAACCGATCAACTATCACCCAAATGTAATCCTTCTTATTTGATGTCATAGGTAGCCCTATAACAAAATCCATAGCGACTCTCCCGACTTCCACTATGGAATAGAAATCGATTGTAACAATCCCGAAGGCACTTGATGCTCATCTTTCACATGTTGACACGTCAGACATGTAGCAACGAATTCAGAAATGGCTCTTTTCATACCCGATCACCAAAATCAATTCTTTACATCTTGATACATCTTGCTCCCGCCTAGATGCATAGTCAGTGGACTATAATGTGCCTCAGAAAGAATATCTTTCTTCAACTCATCATAATGTGGAGTGCATATTCTTCCTTTGTAATGCAGATATCCATTAGACTTGACTTCAAAGTCTTTAGTCTCACATTTTCCACCAGTGAAATCTTTTCCAAGCAACTGTCATCTTTCCTTTGTAGCTATATTATCCGATCTAGAAACATCGACTTTATTTTTAATTCAGCCAATAGTGCGCCATTTTCTTTCAACAATAGTCGCACATCCATAGCTTGCAAAGATGGAAAAGTTTTTCGACTAAGTGCATCTGCTACAACATTTGCTTTTCCTGGATGATAATCAATGATCAAATCATAGTCCTTTAAAAGTTCTATCCATCTTATTTGTCTCAAGTTTATCACGTTTTGAGTCAACAAATACTTCAAACTCTTATGATCCATGTAGATGTGGCATCGCTCACCATACAAATAATGACGCTAAATTTTTAGAGCAAAAACTACCACTGCTAACTCAAGATCTTGAGTGGGACAATTCCTCTCGTGCGTCTTTAATTGTCGAGAAGCATAGGCTACCACCTTACCTTATTACATAAGTACACAAATTGTACCAACACTGGTGCTTCAGTTAAATTCTTCTTCAGAGCTTTATAACTCTCTTGACATTTCTCAATCCAAGCAAATAAAACGTCCTTTCTTAAGAGATTGGTAAAAGGATAACCAATCATCGAGTTTTTTTTCACAAACCTTCGATAATAACCAACAAGTCCCAAAAAACTTCGGACCTCTGTAACATTCTTCATGCCTTCTGCCGAGACAACATGAGCAAGAAAAGAAACTTCTGACATCCAAAACTCACACTTTGACAGTTTAGTATATAACTTTTTTATCCTTAAGTTTATCGAGCACATTACGAAGATGAGCATCATATTCTATCTTTGTCTTCGAGTATAATAGAATGTCATTAAGA
This sequence comes from Hibiscus syriacus, assembly GCF_006381635.1. NCBI lineage: Eukaryota > Viridiplantae > Streptophyta > Magnoliopsida > Malvales > Malvaceae > Hibiscus > Hibiscus syriacus. Next base: position 1,399,369 of record NW_024062603.1, on the reverse strand, counting down.
AAGACCACCACAAACTGATCCAAGTCAGGTTCAAATACTCGATTCATTAAATCCATGAATGTCGCTGGAGTATTTTTCAAACCAAACGGCATTACTACGAACTCGTAGTGTCCATATCATGTTTTGAAAGTTGCCTTTGGAACATCTTCCTCTTTAATCTTTAACTGGTGATATCCCGATCGAAGATCAATCTTAGAGAAAATTGATGCTCTCTTAAGCTGATCAAACAAGTCATTAATCATCGGAAGAGGATACTTGTTCATGATAGTCACCTTGGTCAAATGTCGATAATCTATGCACAAACGTATCGATCCATCTTTCTTTTTCACAAACAACACAGGTACACCGCAAGGTGAAATACTTAGTCTAATGAATCCTAGATCTAGTAGCTCTTGCAATTGGGCCTTTAATTCCCTTAATGTCGGGGCCATTCGATAAGGAACCATCGTCGGGGCCATTCGATAAGGAACCATCGAAATAGGCGTTGTACCTATAAATACATCAATCCCAAAACTCCACATCTCTCTATGGAGGTAATCCATGTTACTCATCTGGAAACACTTTTTGAAACTCTCGTTCAGTTGGAATTCCTTCCAACTTAACTTCAACAGTTCTCGTATCTAACACATTTGCTAAAATTGCTTGACATCCTCGTGACAACAATTTCTTAGGAGTAAAAGCTAAAATCACATTGGATAAGGGATTTACCCTTTCTCCAACAGATATTATCTCTGAACCCATTCTATCTTTTAAAAACAACCACTTCAAACGACAATCTACTCAACCATAGTATGAAGATAGCCAATCCATGCCTAAGATTATCCCGAATTCCTCAAAAGGTAATTCTAAGAGGTTTACAGTAAACTCTACTCCCTGTATCGTTATTGAACATTCATTTTAAATCTGACTAATCTTTGCACTATGACCCAACGGATTGATTGCCACAATATCACTAGAAATAGGTTCTACAAAGATTCCCCTATCTCTAACCAGTTTTACACTAATATACAAGTAAGTAGAATCGGGATCAATCATTAAAAAAATAGGTTCATCAAAGAGATAAAAGGTACCTGCTATAATCTCGAGAGCATCTCCGTTATTATCAGTCTTGATGTGATAAACGCTTGTAGTAGTTCTGCCTTCACGATTAGATGTAGCCTCATATGTACCAGGTTTACCTGTTTTACCACATCTACCCCTCTACGGTCCCGATACTTACTAATCTCAATTTAACTCTAGGCAATGCCTTTTAAAATGACCTACTTGCCCATAGTTGTAACATTTTCCCTTAGTAAACCAACATTTACCAAAGTGTCTCTTTCTATAGAACTTACACACTGCAGCAAGACGGAATCCCAAACCTTGGGTACCCAACAAAGCTGCCTGTGTCTGCTTTGATTTCCCCCTAGAAAATCCCTTATACCTGTGGATGTTGAGGAAACATAACTTTTATGATACTGGCCCTTGTTGCATTTGGAAAGTGGTGCAGAGTAGGAGCTTCCAAACCTTTTTTTTGTTTGAGCCTTCTTCTCCTCTATATTTTCAAGGTTAACTTTTTGCATAGCATTAACCTTGTTTATCGCTTCTTAAAAAGAAGTAAAATGATGAGAAACCATAATTACCTTATACTGAGAATCTAATCCAGAAACAAATCTATCGATTTTATATTTCTCAGTCGGAAGAAACTCCGTAGCAAATCGAGTCTACTTGTGAAATTCACATTTGTACTCGTAAACTGTTATGTCAGACTGCTTCAAGTTCAGGAACTGTTGCATCATTTCATTGACAAACATGTCCCCAATATACTTTTTCTTGAATTCTCTCAAAAAGAATTCCAATGTGATATGCTCAGTGGAAACTCGTGCGACGAATGTATTCCACCACACACTAGCTTGCTCAATCAGTAGAGACACAACCCCTTCCAAATTTCCTTGATCCTCAGAAGGAATCCTGCTCGGCATATTCTTGACATCATTCAACCAGAAGTTAGCAGTCATCAAATCAACATCTGAATCGCCTCAAAATTCAGGTGCTCTTATCTTCTTTAGTTTTTTCGAAACTGAAACTTGGGTTTGTTGATTAATAATGTTGTATATGGCTTGTAAGAACAACCCCCGATCTTGAATAAGCATATTCTATCGATTCAGATTAGACGGCTCTACATTCGGATGAGCATTAGATGGATTCTGGTTCACCTCATTACTCCCACACTGAGTAACATGCTTGCCTGTCCTACTCGATTGTTGTTCATCTGACATTTGAACATAATCAAACTCATCTTACATTAGTAAAGAGTAACTTTACTCACTAATGAGTATCATCATAGTATATATACAACTATAAGTAAACTTTTGACATCATAGTGACATGTATATAATCTTAACTTAATATTGACTTATTCTATGTCCATAAACGGCTAAACTGAAAGATCTGATACCAATAAATATAACACCTAAAACCCGTATAATTATACCCATACAGATTATAGATGTCACATGATTTTCTTAAAATATTTTCCAATTCAAAAGTGATTTAAAGTTTATTTTCTTTAAATGGTATCTGATAAAATAAAAATATTAAATCACATAAACTATCACTTCATATTTAAAACATATATTAATATTTATTTCTGTTATCCATATTGAAATAGAGTAAAACAATTTAGTTTAGTCATTACAAACCATATTCAAAATAGTTCAATAGAGCAACTAGGGCATTGATAAGTACATGCCACTAACTAAGTCACTCTGATATTGAAATATACTCCTTGATGCTTGATGTCGCTCTGAACTCTTTACTCTACTACTAGCTTTTTACCTACGTGTGAAAATCATCACACGCTAAATATATACTTAGTGAGGGAATTAAAACAATAAATAGTGCAATACAACTCATGCATGAAATTTAATGTCATATACAAATGTCATAAGATCATGTTACTTGCATGTCCAATATTTTACCATGATCAAAATAATATAACATAAATATTATCATTTTTACCGAGAACTATAGCCCATAAGTAAACCTATGAAGATCTTGGGTATTCGAGTAATATTTGCACCATAGTACTTACACATAAGGTCGTGCCCACCATATACACTTAGTGCCCTTACACACTATAGTGCTAATATAAACATGCAGCTACCATATTCTATGGCATGCCAGCTATACCATGTCCTTCAACAACTTACTTGGGCATATAGTCTAATTAATTCATCCATTGTATCGTATAACCATATATTTAACATTAGGGTAATTCATACCCAAAATAACATCCATGGTAAAATATTACATTATCCGTGATCAATGCACTATAATTTCACACTGAGACATATCAATGTCATATCGAAGTTAGAAAAAATGACATAATATCATGTTGATATAAACAAGGCAAACTTGTCGCAAGTTGCATGATGATGTATAAAACATCTATGTACAATGTCATGCATGTATTGCACTCACCTTGACACTTTATGTATTCCAAAATATGTGCCTCAATATGATCCACAATAAACCCTTTTATACTTAACTTGCTTCAATCACAAATAAATCACGATCTATACAAATCAAAAATTCATAACAATACATTTGTTAGTATTGTTCTAACTTAAACACATCCTTAAAACAAAATCCCTAATATACTTGAAACTCATTTTCTATCAAAATACTTAACACTTAATAATTCCATTTAATATTTGCACAAACTTTTCTAATTTACACAAAATGGGCCTTCACCATTTTATCACTTAAATTTTTAATAAAAAAATTCCAGCACTGAAATTATTACCAACCCAGTGCTTTTAGAAAGGTACAATTACATTTAAGCACCCAAACTATGCGAATGTTGCACTTAAATCACCAATCTTTTCAAACTTTCAAAATAGTTATATTTTAGATCTAAACACTCGTTTCAATTCAAAAACATGAATTTCCATCATAATACATCAACTATTAAACAATTATACAACCATTCACAACTTTTCCAAAATTGTCAAATTGATCCCCTAACTTTTTAAAAATTATAGAATGGTCCCCAAATTTTTATAAGGCTTGTAAAATACTTCCTACATCATTTCCAGCCCTCATATAATTTTTCTATAATTTTCTCACTCAAACAACCCATGGTCGAATGCTTTGATTTATAAAACTAAATTTTCATGATTTTGGTCGATTTTGATTCGATTCAAGCATGAAATCAACTTCCAATCAACCTTACAATATATCTACAATCAAAGCCCTAATCAATCCTCATCAAAACACCAAGTTCTATAATTTCTTCATTTGACCGAAAATTATAAAATCATTTCTAGGAAGTTTGAACATGTTTTAATCATAAATCAAGCTTGAAAATGAATATATAACCTCAAAAACATATAGATTCATCATCAATTTCATGAACCTTAGCATGAACATAAACCTTAAGATTTGGGATCTTTGAAATCAAGAAAGTTGAGCAAGCATAATTAGTCCCAAAAGATAGCATTTTTCGACTAGATCACTTTCTTATTTCACGGCATAACTTGAAATCCAAAGGAAATGGCTTAAAAATGGAAAAAAATATTTTTCCTTACCTTAAGCTAACTCACAACAATGGAGAAGATGATGAAAACTTTTGGCATGAAATTTAGATTAATTTCATGCTTATCTACCTTTAATTTAACTTTAATGAATTTTTAAATTCATTTAATTAGGAAACTATCAATTTACCCTTAATGAAACTTCATAATTACCATTAAACCAAGACACCAAAACCTTATCATCTTCCAAACCAAGACACCTCAACCATATCATCTTCCATAAATCAAAGATGAACAAATAAGATCTTAGTTTATCGATTTGCCTTTACTTTTTCCAAAAATCACAATCTTGCCACTTTAATCCAATGGTCCAAATTAAATATGGAATTAAAACCTTAAATCTAAAGATTTATATTATTTTCCAACATTTAAAAATGTGAAAATAATATTTTTAGGTATAATTTATCATCCTTCATATTTTCCTGAATATTCTATTCGACCCGATTTACCGAATATTTTCTCAACTTCCTTACCTCATATCTTTTATTACAAAACTTGTATTAACATTTTGATTCCCATATAAAAGTTACTCTTTATATAAAGTATTTATTTACAAGGACAAAATGTAACTTTCTAAAATTACCATTTAGGCCCCTGAACTTTTTAAAGTTTATACTTTAATCACCAAACTTTAAAAAATTCATTTTGGTCACTATCTAAATTTTGGGGTATTACACAATTACCTTCCTTGACAAGTAATACAATCACGCACATTTTTCCATTTTAAGATCAATGGCTTTTGTTTGAAACACAAATCACCCATTGGATAAACGGACTTCATATGACTACATTTTACTTATGAACTCACATAGATCCAAAACCATAAAATATGAAGTAAACTCAATGCCCAACCTTACCCCGTATCTTTTCAGAGTAAAGCTCAACGTACCATCCAAACCCCGTATAATGTCAAATCACACACTAAGGTAAAACATATAGAATACTCCTTCCTAGTCTTGCTTTTCATATCCAAAGGTCCTATTAAGAACAATAGCCAATTAATCCAATTCACCAAGAGCAGTTGTCCATTACGCATGGTTTTGACATATCAATCCAAATACAATTTGAAACACAATTACAAATTTGGTTGTCATGATTAACCCACAATTTGGACAGTGAGAAGTTCAACTCATCCAATTCACATTCATAATATATATAGATTTTCATAAAATTGTTTCTGAAATCCTATGCATCATTTGTAACACATCACATTCACAATTCACATTCTCATTTTCAACATAAGTGGAATTATATTTAAATCAACATAATTCATATTCCATCATCATAACTAACAGAATAACACAATATATATCGGAATTAATAAATGCAATACTACCAAACCTCAACTGTTAATCATGTTCATTTCCTAAGAATGAGAGTTACCCACCTTGCTGTCCGAAAACTGAAAATGTTTCCAAACACTACCTCAGCGTTCACTAAACTCAAAGAACCAATTTTCCTCAACCAACAACACAATAAGAACCTTTCAAAGTAAACACATCAAAATCTAATCTAAAACAAAGCAAATCCTCTATTTCCAAAACAAAACGCAAACAACAAAAACCTTACTGAAACATCACTCTGGAAGCTCTAAACTGAAATGAACGAATATCCACACTAAAAGTTGATAAACAACAACTAGAATCAACATCTAAATCAGCTAGAACCACACAAAACAACATCTACAAACCTAAATTATCGGGTTCCAAAAAATACAAAAATCGATACCGTTTTCAAGAAATCAATATCCAAATCATTTACAATTGAAAAACTGATTTAATTTGATTATAATAACTCCAAAAACAACTCAAATTCATTAAGAAAACCTCAAAATCAATTTAAGAAATCAACACATTAATTAGCTCTGAAAATCAATCAGAATTTTAGAAATGTTTTCAAATAAATCAACAATTCAATAGAATCATTAACAATTAGCCACTTACCCTCGAAACTTGAAAGAAAACCAAGGAAAATATCCTTACCTTGCTGGAAAATAGATTGAAATAGAGAACATCAATGGAACTCCATTGTGATCAAGCTTTAAAAATAAGAAGTGATGGGAAGAAAAACTTGAGAATTTAAATCAAGATTAAGATGAGTGAATTTAGAAATCAAGAAGAAAAAGAGATAGAATTGATCTGTCTGTTTGGGATAAAATGAGAGAAAATGGAGAAAGTAACGGGAAGTTACCAAAATGCAAAATAAAAAGGAAATGAAAAGACATGAATGAAAACAAGTAATAAGGAAATATAATATAGATTAAAATGAATTTAGATAGAAAAAATGGTAAAAGGAGGAAACTATAACATTTTGATTTAGGAGGGAAAACTTTAGGCATAAGCCTTGGTATAATTGCTTCATAGTCTTGGACATTGTAAAATTTTAAAAAATGATCACCGAAATTATAATTTTCAATTCCTTTAATTCTGTCACCAATTCATTTAATTAAACTTTCATACTTAAAATTAATGTTTAAAATAACTTAAAACCTTTCCAAAATAGTCTTAAAACCAAAATATAAATTTATATTTTTTCTTCCTTTTTATCAGAAAACCGAAAATCGACCCGGAATTGACCCTACTACCAGACCCCACTTTAGGATGTTACAACTGTCTCCCCTAAAATGAATTTCATCCCCAAACTTACCTTAGCTAAACAACTGTAAAAACTGAGCTCTCACCTGCTCTTAAGTCTCCCAAGTCACATCCTCAGTATTGTGGTTACGCCACAACACTTTTACTAACGAAACGACATTGTTCTGAAGAACTTTCACATCCCTAGCCAGAACCTTAACTAGTTCTTCCCTGTAAGGAAGATCCTCGCGAACCTTAACCTCATCAATTAAACAACATGAGAAGGATTCGATTATACTTACGTAACATCGACACATAGAACACATCGTGAATATGCTCGAGCTTTGGCAAAAACCTCAAACGATACACAATTGGCCCAACACACTCTAACACCTTAAACGGTCCAATAAGCCTCAGGCTAAGCTTACCCTTACGCCCAAAACGTAACACCTTCTTCCAAGGTGAACCTTAACAAACACCAAGTCACCCACAGCATACTACAACTTCTCGATGTTTCAAATCGACATACAACTCTTTTCGATCAAAAGCAACCTTTAACATATCCTTAATCAACTTAACTTTATCCTCACTCTCTTGAATCAATTATAGACCAGCAACACGTTTTTCACTCAACTCAGTCTAACACAAAGGAGTATGACACTTACGCCCCTACAATGCCTCAAATAGAGCCATATAAATACTAGCTGAAAACTGTTATTATAAGTGAACTCCACTAATGACAAATAACACTCCAAAGAACCAACAAAATCAATCATGCACACTTGAAGATATCCTTAAAACTTGTATCACCCGCTCAGACTTTCCATTAGTCTGCGGATGATAAGTCGTGCACAAACTAAGCATCGAACCCAAAGCCTTATGCAAACTTCGACAAAACCTTGTCGTAAATGCGGATCACAATCTAAAATGATCGAAAAAGGAACAGCATACATCCACACTACCTTAAATATAAACAACTAAATTAACCTCTGTAATGAACACATTCCATGAACCGACAGAAAATGCGTTCACTTAGTAAACTGATCAACTATCACCCAAATTGAATCTTTCTTCGATGATGTCAACGGCAAACCCATCACAAAATCCATTGTAATTTGTTCCCACTCCACTTAGGAATACTAATATTCTGCAGCAACCTGAATGAACTCATGCTCAACTTTAACACGATGACAAACAAACATCATCCAACAAACTCAAGAACATCACGCTTTAACCCATGCCACTAAAACAGCTCACACAAGTCTCAAAACATCTTCCTACTGCCTGAATACATTGTAAACAATCCACTATGTGCCTCACGAGAATCTCACGCCTCATACCCTTATCCTCAGCACACACAACCTACCTCAAAAGCACAAAACACCCTCAGAGTTCAACAAGAAATTATAAACACCATCTTGCACTAACTAAACTTTTCTTCCAACTTAATTTCACTTGGTTGTAAATCCCGAATACGTTGAGACCATGTGAACTTAACTTGCAACTATGCTACTAACACTCTATCCTAAGCCAAACTCTAACGAGCAAACAAAGCACGTAACCCATCCATCGACTTTCGACTCAAGGCATCTGCAACCACGTTAGCCTTAACCAAATTATACTTAATCACAGAGTCGTAGCCCTTTACAACTCAATGCGACACCTCTTCCTAAAATTAAAATCCTTTTAAGTTAGGTGGGATTTTAGACTCTATGATCAATGTAAATAATACACTTTTCACCAAAGAAGTAGTGTCACCAGATCTTCAAAGCAAACACCATCGTGGCCAACTCCAAATCATGTGTAGGATAGTTACACTTATGTGACTTCAACTGTCTCGGCGCATAAGCAACTATCTTACTATCTTGCATCAACATATAAATAAGACCCACAATTAAAGCATCACAGTAAACCACAAAATCCCTTCCCAACACCAGTTAAACCAACACCGGAGCCTCTATTAATGCTAACTTTAACAACTCTAAACTATTATTCCTTTTACTCATCCACTCAAACTTAACAACCTTTTTTTAAAAGCTATCCATAAAAACCCTCAACAAACCGTCTATAGTACCCCGATAACCCAAGGAAACTATGAACCTCAGCAACATTCCTAGGCATCTTACACTTAACTATCGTATTAACCTTATTCAATTAAATCGAATACCATCGGTGGAAAGAACATGACCAAGAAACACCACTTTGCCTAACCAAAACTCGTACTTATAAAACTTAGCATTCAACTACTTTTACCTCAGAAATTGCAAACAATCCAGAAATGCGAATCATGATCCTCCTCAGAATCTAAGCACACCAAGATATTATAAATACCACCACAAAATGATCGAGAATACGGGTGAAGCACACAGTTCATAAAATCCATAAAAGTAGCTGAGCATTAGTTAAACCAAACGGCATCGCCAAGAGCTCGTAATGACCATAACATGTCTAAAAATTGTCCTTATCACATCCAATTCATTATCCTTTAGCTGATAACACCCAGAACGCAAGTCGATATTTGAAAACACTTTGGCTCCCCTAAACTGGTCAAACAAGTCATCGATCCTCGACAAAGGATATCGATTCTTGATCGTCAACTTGTTCAACTCACGATAATCAATGCATATTCACATTGCACCATCATTCTTTACAAACAAAACTAAAGCATCCCATGGAGAATACTCAGACGATGTAAACTTGATCCAATAACTCTTGTAACTGCACCTTCATCTGCTTCAGCTCCTTAGGTGCCATGCGTAGGGCACGATAGACACAGGGGCTGAATCGATATAATTCTCTATACAAAATTCAACCTCACGATTCGGTATTAAACCCGAAAGCTCTTTCTGGAAACAAATTCAAAAAGTACCAAATCGTACGAATATCCTACACACGTAACTCGCGACCACCCGGATTAAGTACATAAGAATATCCTCCATGACCCAACATCTTACTTGCATCCAAAGTTTCACAACATTAGAAAGAAACTCTGATCGCTCACCCATTACCACTGACTCAACATAGCACGTCGTATTTAGAATTGCATGAGATAACTCAAAATCCAACTGTACACAATTCTCGTGTAACCAATCCGTACCCAGAAGAATGTCAAAACCATGGAAAGATAACTCCATTAAATCAGCTGGAAAAACCTCACCTTAAACAACCAAAGGACACGTACGGTACATACGATCCACAAGTGCTCTATCACCTAAAGCTCCAGTTACAACCAAACCCACACTCATAACACAATAGGAACACTCAACCGACTATAAACTACGAAGGATATAAGAGTACGTAGAACCAGAATTTATCAAGGCAAATAAAAGAAAAGACTCTAGTAGAAAAGTACCTGTGATATTGTCCGTTGGAACACGATCCTAAGGCTCATGAATCATGTACACTCTAGTAGATCAACCATTCTCAGCCACCCTGGCACGACCATGACCTCTACCCTAAGCTTGACCCATCATACCACTAGTACCAACTCGACCACCTCTTCTACTAGGAACATGCGTATCATCTCCAGGCTCAACTCTCATTAGACAATCTAATAACTAGTGACCCTTTTCGCCACAATGAAAACAATCTCCAGTAGTACTCCAACACTCGTCTGGATGAATCTTACCATAAGATGAAAAAGAAGAAACTATTTCCAATCTCTAAATGATCCAAAAGTCTTACTACTGACCCTGACAAAAATCACGCTAATTTGATCCTTAACCCCTCTTATGCAAACTAATCTAAAAGCTAGCATCATTAGGGCTCTATAATACCCCAGTCATCAGATCATTGATCATAATGAAAGGAATTAAAATTTGGAGGATTAAATTAAATATGATAAAGTATAAAAAATGATTTAATTTTTTTATTAAGATCAAATAGTAAGAATGGAAGAATGTAAGGGTATTTTGGTCCTTTAGAGGGAAATGAATTTAAGATTCATTTTTAAAAGAGTATTTAAAGTAAAGGAAGAAGGGGGAAAAGGGATAAACAAGCTAAGTTCTCTTCTTCCTCCTCCATTGCTTGTGCTCTCCTCCATAGGCTTCATTTAGCTAGTTGTTCTTTTCATTTTTTGGTTTGCACTTGAAGCCTTAAGTGTGGTGGAAGTTTAAGAAAGGTTTAAAGAGGATTAAAACTAATAAATGGATGATATATTTGAGATTGAAGAAAATGGGTTTTGAGTGATTTGTTGAAATATGAGTATTTATTGTTGTTTGCAAGCATAATTGACTTGTCAAAGAAGAAGACAAGAGATTAGAAGCCTTTGATGTGATTAAAAAGATTTTAGAAAAAGTAGTATGATTCTTGGTTTCAGATGTTCTTTGGAGATTTTAGATGTTATAAGGAGCTAAATGAAGGAAAGCTAGTTGGGATAAGTAAAGAAGAGCTTAATAGTATTGTTGGAGGTAAAAGTAAGGGAATTTGAATTTTTTTGGATAAACATGGAGCTAAAAATGGAAATTTTGGGTAAGGGTATCAGTACTGTTCTTCCAGTACCGATACTATAGGTTTAAATTTGAAGAAATACAATGAACAATATCAATATTGATGTGAGTATTGATACTAAGAGAAAGGTATTTATACCATGGATTCCATAATATAAAAATTGTATCGATATTGAAAAGGGGTATCGGTACCATAGTATAAAAGTATCGATACCATAAGAGGGGTACCAACACCAGTCAACCTGAAATGTTATGATAGAATGAAATTTAATAGAATTTCGAAATAATAGTTTTTTTGAGTATTATTAGAAGTATAAATGTTAGAAAGTATACTAACATTTGTATTGTACATGTAATTATGACACTTGTGTAGATCAAAACCAAGTTCCTGAGTCTAGCATGAAAAAGGGTATATAAAGTTATCATTAGTCGAACATCAGTAAGGCATCCTATTGAGGCATACAAAGTGAGTGCATTAATTATGTACTTATATGTTATGATAGTCATAGATTCATTTTGATTAATGTATATATTATATTTACTGAATGGGCACTATGTGTGTACCCTAAGAAATTGATAATAAGTTTATGAATTTCTGTATTGGCACTATGTATGCAACCTAATAAATTCATAATAAGTTTATGAATTTACCTATTGGCACTATGTGTGTAACCTAAGAAATTCATAATAAGTTTATGAATTTTCGTATCGGCACTATGTGTGTAACCTAAGAAATTCATAATAAGTTTATGAATTTCTGTTTTGGCACTATGTGTGCAACCTAATAAATTAATAATTAGTTTATGATTTTCCATATTGGAACTAGGTGTGCACCCTACGTAATTCATAATAAGTTGCGAAAACCACTGAATTTATAATGAGTTGAAATATCAATTTATATTCTGATAGTTATGGTATATAGATGTTCTAAAAGAACATTTACCTCATTGTATTACGCCTCACTAAGTAAATACTTAACATGTGTTTATTTCACGCTTAGATTTTAGCAAGAGAGTAAAGAGTTTATTTGACATCGCAAATCAATAGTCGCCTCATCAATAACTGTACGACATCTATGTCTATTTTTGATATTATTAGTCGCATGTAATAGAATTATGATAACGCTCTGAAAAGTATTTGGTTTATAATGATGTAAAAAGATAAAATTTGTGAACATTAGATTTATGTTTACATACTAAAGTTTAATGAGTATTTATTATTATTAAGTTAAAATGTTTATTAAAAGAAACAAAATTTTAATGGTTTTTAAAAGAGAAAATGTTTTAAGAGTGATGTGACATCTATATCGTATACAGAAATGTATGTGGGAAAAGGGTGCTACATTTTAGTATCAAAGCCAGGTTTAGTTGATTTCGATAGAAATCAGGTGTGTTTTAATGTAAAAAAGGTTTACATGCCACTAAGATGTAAAGGTTACTGATAGGGTATAATTAGAATATGATTGATGTCACTTCTTACTAACTTAAATATTATCCTTATGTATGTTATATTAGATGTCAGGTTCTTTGAATTCGAGAAGAGCGATAGGAAAGAAATTAGAGAAGGGCCGGGTAACGAGAGATATGAAGCTAATATTGAGCATATGGTCCCATCTGAAAATGCTAGCGCACCAGCACATCAGGGTATGCCTGTGCGAGAGTTTGGAGCCTTTATGCAAGCACTTGAAGCCATTTTGACTCAATTACAACCTCCTCCGCCTCCCTCTGCTCCTCCAGCGCCGCAGATGTTAAATAAAAGAGTTGAGAAGTTTGGGATCTCCTGAGTTTCAGGGAGAAGAGGGCGAAGGTCTGATGGATGTTGATTTATGGTTAAATAATGTTATGGTATTATTGGAAAGTCTACAGTGCTCAAATTCTGAAAAGCTGGGAGGAGCTGTATCTTTACTTCGAGGATCAACTCGGTGTGGTGGACAAACACTACAATAAATGTACCACATGATCAGGTGACATGGCAATTCTTTCAAGACGAGTTTAAGAACAAGTACATCGAGGAGCAGTTTATGAGGTTGATGTTAATGAAGTTTCTTAATCTAAAACAAGGTGATCAGCAGTACATAAGTATGAGGTTGAGTACAACAAGCTTAGTCATTTTGCTACTCAGGTAGTCCCCAATGACAAAGCTCGACGTGATTGGTTCATCGAGGGATTGAGGCCTAAATTGAAAGAGACGATGTTGGCTTTAAATTTACCTAGCTTACAAGAATTTATTAATAGAGCTAAGGCCATTAAAAGAGCTAAAGAGAGACTCTAGTAGGGAAGGAAGGTTTGTAAATGGGAAAAAGAGTTAGAATGTCTTCAACTTCCCATCAGACAAAGAGGGGCAAGTGTTCGAGTTCCCAATATACTGATAGAGATGGTTTACTATAGTTTCGCAAAAACTAAAAAATCTATGTCTTTTGCTGCTAGCTGGGTAGAACATTTGGAGAGTGAAATCCATGTCAGATATGTGGAAATCACACCGGGGAGTATGTAGATTACTCTATGTGTTTGTTTTCATTGTGGTGAATCTGGTCACTATACTAGAAATTACCCAAAACGATTCGGAGATAGATCAGTGCAAACTGAGATATGAATAGTAGCATCTAATAGAAGTAGAGTAAGAGGAAGATCTGGCAGATAATATGAGTCAAACTAGCGACAATAGACTCGGGAGTGGCCTAAATTTATAATATTAAGACTAATGATGATCGGGATAACCTGGATATTGTAACAAGTACATTCCACCTTTATGATGAACCTGTATTTATTTTGATTGACCTTGGTTCTACACACTCTTATATTAGTACAAAGTTGATTAGAGCTAGAGGAATTCTTAAGAACCAATCTTTAGTGAGATGATAGCGGTAAACCCCATGGTCTATAGTGCGAGAGTGGCTCGGGTATGTAGAAAAGGCCCGATAAAGATTCAAGGGGTTGTGTTCCCCGATAAACTTGATGGAGTTGACATTCGATGAGTTTGAAATCATTTTGGGTTTGGATTGGTTGTCTCCACATCATGGATGGGTTGATTGTGGCAAGAAGCGATTATTCTTGAAGATGGGGAAGGCTTCGAAATAGTTGCGATCAACGAAAAAGTGAAATCACCATCCAATGTGATATCAACCATGACTGCAAGAAAAATGATTCAAAAGGTTACAAAACTTTCCTAGCTAATGTGATAGACATTCGAGTACCAGAAGTGAGATTAAATGATATTACAATAGTTAAGGAATTTCCAGAGGTTTTTCCAGAAGAATTACCTAGTTTACCTCCAGATCGTGAGGTGAAATTCAGATTGAGGTTTACCTGGGTACCGAACCTATTTCTATGGCTCCATATCGAATGGCTCCAACGGAATTAAGAGAACTAAAAGCCCAACTGCAAGAGATACTCGATAAAGGATTTGTGAGTACAGTGTTTCTCCTTGGGGAGCACTTATTCTTTTTGTGAAAAAGAAGGACGAGTTTATGCGGTTATGCATCGACTACCGTGAGTTAAATAAAGTAAAGATAAAGAATAAGTAGCTTCCACGAAGATTAAGATCTATTTGATCGATTGAAAGGCACATAAGTGTTCTCTAAGATAGATCTGAGGTTGGGGTACCACTAATTAAAGATCAAAGAGGATGAAATTTCAAAAACATCTTTCCGGACTTGTTATGGACACTATAACTTTTTGTAATGCCATTTGGATTAACTAATGCTCCTGCATCATTTTTGGACTTGATGAACTGAGTATTCCAGCCTTACTTGGATCATTTTATTGTGGTATTTATAGATGGTATTTTGGTGTATTCCAAGTCAAGAGAGGAACATCATGCTCATGTTCGAGTGGTTCTTTAGATACTTCGAGAAAAGAAACTGTATGCCAAATTATCTATGTGCAAATTCTAGTTAACTGAAATTGATTTCCTTGGTCATATAGTCTCCATAGAATGTATAAGAGTAGATCCCAAAAAGATTCAAGCTATAGTGGATTGGCAACCCCCAAAGAATATGTCAGAAGTTTGGAGTTTATCTGGGCTTGGTGGTTATTATAGGCGGTTTGTGAAGAAATTTTCAATGTTGTCTTCACCGCAAACTAAATTGTTGAGGAAAGACGGGCCTTTTGTTTAGTCGGAGAAATGTCAATAAATTTTTAAAATGTTAAAGAGGATTGTAATAGAGGCACCAGTGCTTGTATAACCTGAGTCGGGTAAAGACTACGTCGTTTTCAGTGATGCATCCCATAATGGATTGGGATGTGTGCTGATGTAAGATGGAAAAGTTATGGCCTATGCCTCTAGACAGGTGAAGAATCACGAGAGAAATTACCCTACACATGATTTGGAATTGGCGGCGGTAGTGTTGCTTTAAATATTTGGAGTTATTATCTATACGGTGAGCGGTGCCATATTTATACAGATCAAAAGAGGTTAAAGTACTTGCTGACTCAAAAAGAACTGAACATGGGGTAGAGAAGATAGATCGAGCTGTTAAAAGATTATGATTTGATCATCAATTATCATCCCGGAAAGGCTAATGTAGTGGATACAGTTAGCCAAAAGACTTTTTCTACTCTATGGGCTTTGGATGTGCGTATGTCTTTAAAAGAAGATGGTACTTTGATTGCGGAGCTTAAGTTAAAGGCCATGCTTATGGATCGGGTAAAAGAGTTGCAAGGTCAAGATGAGAAATGCTTGGCAAGAATTGCGCAAGTAGAAAAAAAGAAGACGCCAAAGACATTAAAAAAAGGACTAATAGATGTTTATATTATCATGGAAGACTTTGCATTCCTGATAATGATGAACTAAAGAAAGATTTCTTTATGAGGCACATTATAGTCATTTCACTATCCATCTAGGCAAGAATAAAATGTATCAGGATATAAAGAGTCGTTATTGGTGGCCTGTCATGAAAAGAGATGTATCGGAGTTTGTTGTAAGATGCCTAACATGTCACCAAGTGAAAGATGAACATAAAGTCCCTTCCGGATTTCTACAACCGATATTCATCCCTGAGTGGAAGTAAAAAGAAGTTACAATGGATTTTGTTTCGGGGCTTCCTTTGTTATCAGGTAAAAAGGTCTTGATATGGTAATTGTGGACAGATTGACCAAGATAGCTCATTTTATTCTAATTCGAGTAGATTACTCGATGGATAAATATGTAGAGTTGTATATTAAAGAGATAGTTAGACTGTATGGAGTGCCTATATCGATAGTGTTAGATCGAGACCCATGGTTTACTTCAATATTCTGGAAGACTTTACATTAGGCATTTGGTACTCGATTAAATTTCAGCACATCTTTTTATCCACAGTCAGATGGTCAGTCAGAACGAACTATTTAGGTATTAGAGGATATGCTAAGGGCACATGTGATAGAGTTCAAGGATATTGGGAGAAATATTTTCCTTTAGCAAAATTTGCTTACAATAACAGTTACCAATCAAGAAGTAAGATGTCCCTGTTTGAAGCCTTGTATGGGAGGAAGTGCAGAACACCCTTAAATTGGTTTGAGCTAAAAGATCGAGACTTAGTTGGCCCGGATTTGATGAAAGAAATGAGGAGAAGGTGAAAATTATCAAAGATAATCTGTAGATAGCCTCAGATCGACATAAATCTTACGCTGATCTAAAAATAAAAGTGAATGAATATCACGTAGGGGATAAGGTATTTCTGAAAGTATCACCCTGAAGAAAGTATTGTGATTTGGGTGCAAATTAAGTTGAGTCTGAGATTTATTGGACCTTATGAGATATTAAAAAGGGTCAGACCCGTAGTTTATCAGTTAGTTTTGCCTCATGATATGGAAAAGATTCACAATGTTTCCACGTTTTGATGCTAAAAAGTACCGATCAGATCCATCTCATGTCATCACACCCGAAGAAATAGAGATCCAACCATATTTAACTTGCGAGAAATAACCAGTATGGATCTTAGCTAGAGAAAATAAGGAACTATGTAATAAGAAGATTCCTCTAGTTAAAGTACTATGGAAAAATCACAAAATAGAATAAGCTACTTGGGAAAGAGAAGATGATATGAGGAAACAATTTCTACACCTCTTCGTATCAGGTACTTCTTTAAATTCGGGGATGAATTTTCTTAATGGGATAATTCTAATACCCCAAGTATCGGATCAGTGATCATAATGAAACGAATCAAAATTTGGATGATTAAATTGAATATATGATAAAGTATAAGAAATGATTTAAAATTTTGATTAAGACCAAATAGTAAAAATGGAAGAATGTAAGGGTGTTTTGGTCCTTTAGAGGGAAATTGATTTAATATTTATTTTTATAGAGTATTTAAAGTAAAGGAAGAAAGGGAAAAGGGGATTAACAAGCCAAGTTCTCTCATTCCTCCCCCATTGCTCGTGCTCTCCTCCATAACCAATAGTAAGGCTTCATTTAGCTAGTTTTTTCCTTTCGATTTTGGTTTGTTCTTGAAGCCTTAAGTGCGATGGAAGCTTAGGGAAGGGTTAAAAGAGATTAAAACTAATAAATGGATGACATATTAAAGATTGAATAAAATGAGTTTTTGAGTGATTTGTTGAAATATGATTCTTTATTGATGTTTACAAGAATAATTGACTTGTCAAAGAAGTAGACAAAAGATTAGAAGTCTTCGATGTGATTAAAAACATGTTAGAGAAAATAGTATGATTCTTGGTTTGAGATGCTCTTTGGAGATTTTAGATGTTATTGTTGGGATAGTCGATGCACCCCACGGCGCAGCAGAAACAAAACTCACGGTCTCACTAGCGATCCAAGTACGTAAAACCAAAATCGGGGGGAAGGGATGCAAATACTTACAGCGGTTCCTTGAAAACAACAAGGACAGCAACGAGAAGTTGTGATCACGAACTGTTCGAATCGAAAGCCTCCACGAAAACTTGTCTCGGTCTCTACTTTGTTCACCCGATTGAGAGCAAAGTTTTCTTTTTCCCAAAATCTATTTTGAGAAAACGGATGAAGTAAAAACTGACTGTTAGACCTTGCCTCCTTTTAAATATATCAATTACCCTAACATCTTAGGGTTTTTAAAGTTGTTTAGAATTAATAAATAAAATATTATCTAATTAATTCAAATTAAATATACATTAAAGACTTATAATCTAAATTATAATCATTAATGTTTATTTAGAAACTTATTTAATTATTCCGAATTATATATATCAATTAAAATAGTTGTAATCTAAATTACATTCTTTTAATGCTTACTTACTGTATTCGGGATAATTAAAATCATATGTATATCAAATATACATATCTTAACTATAGATATATTTTAGTAACATACAACAAATTGTACATCTTTGCTAATTTCAATCCTAAGGTGTGACCAAGTAGGTTCTTGTAATGTTAGTATTAATTATTAGAACAATTCTAATATTACATACAATGAATGACATCTAGTAATATATCATTGTTACATAAGTTACAAGAAATTATGATTCGACATATCATCTTCGTGATTAACTATTTTATGTATTACATCCTTTGTTCTATATATCTAGAATAGGCACAAGTTTTAGAATAGTCACACTTGTATAGCCCATTGTTGTTTCTTGATATCTAGAATATACTATAATTAATGAATAATTTGTGATATCACATATCAATTTATTCGAGCATGGCCATGCATTTCTAGTATCACTCATATATCTAATATCGAGTGACTCAGTGTGATGATCATGCATCTGCTATGTAAGAGGCTTCGTCAAGGGATTAGCAATGTTGTCATCCTTGTGTACTGTGCATATTTCCACATCTCCTCCATCTATGATCTCTCGAATGAGATGAAAGCGCCCAAGAATATGTTTGGATCATTGATGAGGTTTGGGTTCCTTTGCTTGTGCAATGGCTCCATTATTGTCACCACAGAGTTCTAGAACATTTGATATGCTGGGAACAACCCCTAATTCCAATATAAACTTCTTGATCCAAATATCCTCTTTTGCTGCTTCACTGGCTGCAATGTATTCAGCCTCTGTTGTAGAATCAGCTACTATATCTTGCTTCAAATTTTTCCAGCTCACGGCACCTCCAATAAGACAAAACACAAAACCCGATTGTGATCGTGAGTCATCCTTGTCTGTTTGGAAGCTGGCATTAGTATAACCTTTTACACTAAGCTCTTTCTCCCCTCCATAGATAAGAAACTTATCCTTAGTTCTTCTTAAGTACTAAAGGATATTTTTAACCGCAAACAGTGATTTTCACCAGGTTTGCTTGATACCGACTCGTCATGGCATATGATACATCTGGTCGAGTACATATCATGGAATATATGATAGAACCAATGGTTGAAGCCTATGGAATCTTAATCATCCATTCTCTTTCTTTTAGAATTGAAGGATCATTTCCTTCGAAAGAGAAATGCCATGTCTCATAGGCAAAAATCCTTTCTTGGATTCTTCCATACTGAACCTTTTCAACACTTTGCCTATATATGTACTTTGACTCAGACCTGGAAGTCGTATTGATCTATCTCTATATCTTAACTCCTAAGATATACGCTGCCTCACCCAAATCTTTCATAGAAAAATAACTACCTAACCAACTCTTATTAGACTGTAAAGTAGGTATATAATTTCCTATGATGAGTATGTCATCTACATACAAGATTAGGAAAGAAACAATGCTCCCACTAGCCTTCTTATAAACACAAGGTTCATCTTTATTTATGATAAAACCAAACTCTTTGATTGCATCATTGAAACGAAGATTCCATCTTCAAGAAGCTTGTTTTAGTCCATAAATAGACCTCTGTAGCTTACAAACCTTCCCAACATTTCCTGGATGAAAAAACCTTATGGTTGTATCATATACAATCCTCTTCAAGTTTTCCATTAGGAAAGCAGTTTTGACGACCATTTGCTAGATTTCATAACCATGGAATGCAGCTATTGCAAGCAAGATCCGGATGGACTTAAACATAGCTATAGGGGAGAATGTTTCGTCATAGTCTACACCATGAACTTTTCGAAAACTTTTAGCGACTAATCGCCCCTTATATGTTTGTACATTAACATCCATGTCAATTTTATTCTTGAAAACCCATTTACACCCTATAGGTTTAACCCCTTCAGGTGGTTCAACCAAAGTCCACACTTGGTTTACTGACATAGAATCCATCTTAAATCTCATGGCTTCAACCCATTTCTCATAGTCTGGGCTAGACACTCCCTCCTGATAAGTCCTAGGCTCATCTGATCCATAAGAAGAACATCTCCATGTGCAGTAACGAGAAATCCAAATCTCTCAGGAGCATGGTGTTCTCTTTAGATCTGCGCAGTAGTTGTGTTTCTAAATTTGTTAATTGTTCCTCATCAACTTGTGAAACATGCTCAACTTCAAGTTCATTGATCTGTTGTTCTTGAAATTCTCCAAGTTCAATATTTCGACCCTTCCCTTTCTTTGAGAGAAATTCTCTTTCGAGAAAAACTCATGTTCGAGCAACAAACACTTTGTTCTCATTAGGGTTGAAGAAATAATATCCCTTAGTTTCTTTAGAATATCCAACAAATATACACTTATGAGATTTAGGTTCGAGCTTTATAGACATCTAATTTTTATATAAGCTTCATAACCCTAAATCTTCATAAAAGACATACTAGGACGCTTATCAGTCCATATCTCGTATGGTGTCTTTTGAACACGATTTAGTGTGAAAGTGGTTGTTTCAAGTGCATGTCCCTAAAAATAAGTCGTAAGATCATTATGACTCATCATCGATCGAACCATGTCTAACAGTTTGATTTCTTCTTTCAGAAACTTCATTCCATTATGGTATACCAGGTGGTGTAAGTTATGAGCCAATCCCACATTCTTTTAGGAGTTCATCAAACTCTATGCTTAAGTATTCTCCACCTCGATCTGATCGAAGTGCCTTAATACTCTTGCCTAGTTGATTTTTACTTCATTTTTAAATTCCTTAAACTTTTCAAGGGCTTCAGATTTATGACGCATAAGATAAATACACCCATACCGACTGAAGTCATCGGCGAAAGTAATGAAGTAATGGAATCCACCTCTGGCTTATGTATTCATCGGTCCACATACATCACTATGTATAACCCCTAATAAATCACTTGCTCGCTCACCTTTACTATTAAAAGGAGCTTTAGTCATTTTTCCCAACAAGCAAGATTCACATACATTAGATTGTTCGAAAACAAATGAATCTAAGAATCCATATTTATGGAGTTTTGATATGTGTTTCTCACTTATATGGCCTAAACGACAAAGCCAAAGATAAGTTTGATTCGAGTCATTTGTTTTTTATCTCTTAGTATTTATATTATAAATGGTGTTTTCTTGATCCAAAATATAGAGACCATTAACCAATTGTGTCAAACCATAAAAAACACTATCGAGATAAAAAGAACAACAATTATTGTTAATAACAATCTCAAAACTAATCTTGTCCAAACAAGAAATATAAATAATGTTCTTAGTCAAACTAGGCATAAAATAACAATCATCTAAATTTAAATCAAGTCCACTAGGCAAAGATAAAATATATGTCCCTGTAGCTAATGCATAAACTCTTTCTCCATTTCCCACTCATAGGTCTACGTTCCTTTAGCCAAATTCCTTCTCTTTTGCAGTCCCTGTATAGAAGTACAAATATGAGAACCACAACCGTATCTAATACCCAAGAAGTAGATTTTGACAAATTAACATCAATAACATAAATACCTAAAACAAACGTTCCGTTTGCTTTTGCCTTCTTGACCTCTTAAAGGTAAACAGGCAGTTTCTCTTATAGTGTCTGGTCTTATCCCAATGGAAACATTTCCCTTCCTTGCTAACTCCCCATTTGGGTTTCAATGCATTTTTGCCTTTTGGTTTGGTCTTACCATTGCCCTTAGATTTTGCCACTACCTTTTTCTTTCATTTCCTTTGTCCTTGTGTACCATCAGAATGGGCTTAGGTCCAACCTTTTTCATGTTATTTTAAGTAGTTCATAACATGCCAAGTAACTATGGCAAAGTCTTGTTAATTTCATTCATGTTCAAATTAAGGACAAAGCTATCTGGCAACGATTGCAGGATAACATTGGTAGCCAATTCATCTTTGAGAGGAAATCCTAACTTTTCCAATGTTTGGATGTAGCCCATCATCTTGATGACATGAGCTCCTACATGAGTTCCCTCTTCCATTTTGCATTGAAATAGAGCTTTAGAGGTCTCATATCTCTCTTGATATGCTTGAGCTTAATATATTTCTTTGAGATTTTGAATCATCTCATATGCAACCATATCCTCATGTTACTTCTGAAGCTCAGGAGTCATGGTGGCAAGCATTTGACATCCAACATCTAACATATCATCCATACGTTTCTTGAATTTGTCTTTATCAGCTCTTGATATTAGTTTCCGGTTCATCAGGAATAGGTTTCTCAATGACATAGTCCTTCCTTTCCTATTTGAGAACAATTCTCAAAATACGAAACCAATCAATGAAGTTTATGCCATTAAGTTTATCCTTGTCAATGAGTGATCGTAGTGATAAAGTGTTTTTTCCATTAAATCTACAACAATGGAAATATTAAAGTAAGTAAATTTACCAAATAAAATTTATAAATAGGACTTTATTTACAAATTAATCCCACTATTTTATTTAAAATTAAAAACCCTCTATGTTTTAATTTCGAAAAAATCAACGAAATTTTTTCTACTGGGTGACGGTCCATAATACATCAATTTCCTAAATCAGCTTTGGCTTTTCTTTTAGGATAGTGATTATTTAGATAAGTAACACTTTACTAGTTACATCTCATGTAACTCCTCATTTTGGTGAGCAACTTTTGTTTAAGTCATCTCATGACTTATCCAAATATTTAACCTCTAGGTTTCTAATCCTCTTAGAATAACTAGCTAAGTTATTACCAATATCTCAACCGGTGAATATCACTTGCTTATTCTTCACGTTTAACCAAGATAAATTTATGTGGCAATGCTTTGGCAAAGCCCACACAATATCGATCGAAGCCTTAACGAGGGTAAATATGGACGGTTAAGTTAACTTAGATTATAAAGAGGGTAAATATAGAAAGGCACGGCTCGCAGACGTATTTCAAATTAACCATTGTAAATTGAAAAGGGCTATAACCATGCATGTCAAACACCGTGCAAAACAAACATATCATATATATATACACGTTCTTAGGCCTTTGTTAAAAGAAATATTAATATGGCCTTCAATTTGTACCGCGACGGCCGGTGGGATTTTTTTTAAATAGTACTTCTGTTTCTATGGAAAAACTTCACGATTTGATAACACTTATCAACAGAATCATGCTTTTGGTTTTTTCAATCATGATGATTTACTACATCAGAACAACCATTGTTCCACTGGTAAACATGATCTGCTATCGCACTCCCATGGATCATCATGTCAACGATTGACATATAGATTTCATAAAATCCTCGCAGCAACAAGTTGATTGAAAAACATATTAACAAGTTAACATATTAATCATTGCGATTATCGATTCGAACAATGATATCATGCATATTTTCAAAAATGATAAAACTAGAACATGGATCTCATACATATCGTACCAACCAAGAATTTAACCCAAATTCGGATCGTACAAGTGGCTCTGATACCACTATTGGGACCATTGGCGCACTCCACGGTGCAGGAAAAAAAACTCGACGGTCTCACCAGTGATCCAAGTACATAAAATCAAAATCGGAAGGAAGGGATGCAAATACTTATAGCGAGTTCCTTAAAAAACAACAAGGACAACAACGAGAAGTGGTGATCATGAACTGTTTGAATCGAAATCCTCCACGAAAACACGTCTCGGCCTCTACTTAGTTCACCCGATTAAGAGCAAAGTTTTCTTTTTCCCAAAATCTGTTTTGAGAAAATGGGTGAAGTGAAAAACCGACCGCTAGACCTTGCCTCCTTTTAAATATATCAATTACCCTAACATCTTAGGGTTTTTAAAGTTATTTCAAATTAATAAGTAAAATATTATTTAATTAATTCAAGTTAAATATACATTAATGACTTATAATCTAAATTACAATCGTTAATGTTTATTTTAAAACTTATTTAATTATTCCGAATTATATATATCAATTAAAAGAGTTGTAATCTAAATTACATTCTTTTAATGCTTACTTACTATATTCAGGATAATTAAAATCATATGAATATCAAATATATATCTTAACTATAGATATATTTTAGTAACATACAACAAATTGCACATCTTTGCTCATTTCAATCATAGGGTGTGATCATGTAGGTTTTTGTAATGTTTGCAGTAATTATTAGAACAATTTTAATATTACATACAATGAGTGACATCTAGCAATATATCATTGTTACCTAAGTTACAAACATTTATGATTCAACATATCATCTTCGTGATTAACTCTTTTATGTATTACATACAAGTCTTAGAATAGTCATACTTGTATAGCCCATCTATTCTTTCATGATATCTAGAGTAGACTATAATTAACGAATAATTTGTGATATCACATATCAATTTATTCGAGCATGGCCATGCATTTCTAGTCTCACTCAATCAAATGGCCTGTGATATATTTCATATTATGTAGGAAGGACAAATCTTATCTTAACCATATACACCCACTACATATATCGAGATATATTCAATAACAGTCTTTATAGTGAACCAGCTATGGAGCATGTTTAACTGTATCAAAACATACAACAATATATTTTGGGATGATATTGATCTCATTTATGAGCATAATACATATAATCATCACCATGAACAATGTTATGACCGTTACATAATAATCCAAGGCATATGCTCATGATGGGTCAATCCAATACATTGTTCTCTAACAATATAATAATGTATCAATTCTGACATCTCTATGTCAATGACAACTCCTTGTCATCAATCATTAACATGTTTGTCTTAATCGTATTATTATTGTCCATGCTCAAAATAATACTTGACTATGGATCTTTTAATAATGTTATTATATGGACTTTATTATCTTTCAGTTTATGTTAAACACAAACATATAACTGAAAATAATATTGGCAATGCCTTTATTCAATAAAATCGGTAAATAGATGTATTATTACAATCATCATATGATTGGTCTTTGGGCATACTCTAATAGTTATAAGGAGCTAAATGAAGGAAAGTTAGTTGGGATAAGTAAAGAAGAGCTTAATACCATTGTTGGAGGTTAAAGTAAGGGAATTTGATGAAATTTAGGTAAAAATCGAGCTGAAAAATGGAAAATATGGGTAAGGTAGTGGTATTGGAAGAAAAGTACCGATACTATAGGTTTATATTTTGAAGAAATACGATGAACAATATCGATACTGATGCAATTAGTATCGATACTGATGTGGGTATCGATACTAAGATAAAGGTATCGATTCCAGAATACATAAATGGTATCAATACTGAAAGGGGGTATCGGTACTATAGTATAAAAGTATTGATACCATAGGAGGGTACCGATACTAGTTAGCCTGAAATGTTAATATAGGATGAAATTTAATAGAATTCAGAAATAATAGTACTTTTGAGTATTGTTAGAAGTATAAATGTTAGAAAGTATACTAATATTTGTATTGTATGTGTAATTTTACATACTTTTTAGATCAATATCAAGCTCCTGAGTCTAGCAAGAAAAAGGGCAAAGATAAAGTTGTCTATTAGTCGAACATCAATAAGGCATCGTATTGAGGCATACAAGGTGAGTTCATTAATTATGTACTTATATGTTATGATAGTCACATATGCATCTTGCTTAATGTATGTATTGTATTTACCGAATGGGAACTATGTGTGCAACCTAAGAAATTCATAATAAGTTTATGAATTTTCGTATTGGCACTATGTGTGTAACCTAAGAAATTCATAATAAGTTTATGAATTTCCGTATTGACATTAGGTGTGCACCCCATGTAATTCATAATGAGTTTGTGAATTACCATTTCGGTATTATGTGCAAAAACAACTGAATTTATAATGAGTTGAAATATCAATTTATATTTTGATAGTTATGGTATATGGATGTTCTAAAAGAACATTTACCTCATTGTTATTACGCCTCACTAAGTAAATACTTAACGTGTGTTTATTTCACACGTAGGTTTTAACAAGCAGTGTAAGGAGTACATCTGACATCACAAATCAAGAGTCGCCTATCAGGAACTGTACGACAACTATGTCTATTTTTGATATTATTAGTCGGAATGTAATAGAATTATGACAACGTTCTAATACACATTTGGTTTATAATGATTTAAAAAGATAAAATGTTTGAACATTAGATTTTTGTTTACATACTTAAGTTTAATGAGAGTTTTATTATTATTAAATTAAATTATTTTATGAAAAGAAATAAAATTTTACTGGTTTTCAAAAGAGGAAATGTTTTAAGAGTGATGTGACATATGTGTCTCGTATACAGAAACGTATATACGAAATGGGTGTTACAGGCTCTTTCCAAAGAACTCCCTGATTGTTCTACCCAAAGTACTCTCGACATACCTCCCTTGATCTACTAGAACATTGAATACCTATAAAACATGATAACCATGTAGACACGAATCTCTTTCCTAGACCATCCTTAAACCTCTTGCACCTCGCAAGCTCAATCGACACAATCTCTTAGACATACTCACTCAGACGAAAAAACTCAACCTCATACTGAGATACTAATGAAAGACACTGAACCAAGTCAAAAACCTCATTTTTCCTCACATCCGTATATTGTGTACCCATAAACTTACAACTAAACAACTTTAGAAAGTATGACCACATCAATCAATCCTCAATTGCACTCCCCTGAGACGTGACCCACCAACGACGATAGTCAAAATGAAGTAAGGATGTAACACAACCCAGCCTCTCAACGTTGGTTCAACCCATCTGATCCAAAACCCATATAACACTCTCTAACCACTCTTTTGCCATAGTTAGCTCGATACGACGAACACCACTAAAATATCTGTATCCTAAAGCCCTCAGGTGCTCTAGAGATAACCCTCTAGTAGCTAGTACCGACATAAATATAGACACCTCAACCATAATTGCTCGACGCAAAGCTCCCACAACTGCCTCAGTCAATACATCCACATAAGTAAGTTGTGGAACCACTAGTGAGGTTCATTGGCACCACTTCCAACCTCAGTAACATTTACCCTTGTCGCATGACAGCTTGACCCCATAGCTCCCAACATAGCACGATATTATGGTTCCATCGCTCTAACTAGACACATACAAACCAACATCAGAGTCAAAAGCAGACCTGTGATCAAGGCAATACCTTCAAAAATATTTCAAAACTTTGTGGCAATTTGGCTCCCGTTTTCTACCCCGGCCTACAATAGCATACACATCATTAATCAACACAAAATTTGAGTAACATGGTTCTGATACCAATAAATGTAACACCTCATACCCGATCCAGGAGTTCGAACTGGACACCTGAGCGTACATTAGGTTCAAATCAGTTAGACATATCATAATCTACATTACACACATTTTGCAGAAGCAAACAAATTAAAATCTTTTATTATTCAACACATACAACGTTCAATGTAACTAACTAGCAATTGAATCCCAATTAAACATGCAAATGTACATTTAAATATTTAGGGGTTTTTGGTTATTTCATACCACATAATAAATCAACAAGTCAAATTACCTAATTAAGGTCACTACATGTAAAACAATGTCGTAAGAAAGTAACACATAAAATTTTATACCAATCGGTCATCAAACAATCACTCAATTGATCATAGAAGATTATAGACCTAAACATAAATATGCAAAACTTATATACCAAACAATAACATGCGAATGAAAGTTTCATTATGTAATTAAGTGTGTTAAAGAAGTGATCAATCAAATCTCATCAAATTCCAATTTAAGAGTTTAAGTAATTAAACAAATCAATTTATAGGTTAACTTGAACTCAATAATCATTAATGGGTGAAATTAGAATTTAAGGATTCATCAGACCTTTAATGAATGCTATTTCACCTTTTTCCATCGAGTAAAACAGTGAATGGATTGATCTTTTCATGAATGGGATCGATCCTTTTTCCATAAGGGATCGATCTGATTCTTTACAAAATATAAAGTTTGGGATTGATCGTTTCCTCAAAGGGATCAATCATTTTTCTGAAAAACTATAGATTTCCTATTAACATGCATATTTGGTCAACTAATCACCCACATAAAAGTAATCATAGATTATAAACATGCTTGAACACTAACATATCAAACCAAAGTTGTCATGGGCTATATAAAACAAATCAACACGTTCATCAAGGATTTGGCACCAAAAGTAACAATTGCATGGAAGTTCATCACAAGAACAAGTCACATAATCATTTTTTGACATTTAAGGTCGTTTCAGGCAACCTAACAGTCTAACTCGCTTATTTTACCAAGTTACACTTAACTAAACACCCCAAACACTTCTATAAGGTCTAAATCAACATTTGAGAAATCTCATGCTTCACGCAACAAGTTCATACTTATAAATCCAATTTCAATAAATCAAAACAAAATCAGATCCCAAACAAAATCCACTTATTACAAACCAAAATCCATCATTATAAATCAACAAAGTGAATAATAGGTATAAGTCCCAAACGTCCGCAATTTGCCACCCAAAGTTCCCAGAAACAACATACGTAAAGCTTTTTTCCTTAACCTTGTTTGATCACAACAATACTGAGCTCCTTGCCTCCAAAATTAACTCAAATACTTTGAAAAAGCTTAATAACGAGTTGAGCTTATAAAGCCCAGTGAATGACTAACATTCAAAGCAATGCACATAACCAATATAAAGATCAATCATATATGTTCATACATAACTTGTTCCTTACTTTACAGATTTAATTCAACATCACATACTTGAAAGATCATCAATATTTTCCTAACCACTTGATTTCTATATTAAACAAACATCAAGGACTATATAGTTCAAAAGCAATCATTAGCACACATGCACAATTACATTACTTTACAAGTCATATAATCACACACATTTTTCCATTTTTAAGATCAACGATTTTTGTTCAAAACACAACTCACTCATTGGGTAAACTACTCCATACAACAACCATTTTTCTTGCGGACTCACATAGATCCAAAACAACGAATTGCAGAGTAAACTCAGCGTCGAACCTTACCCGTATCTTTTTGTAGCAAAGATCAATGTACCATGCAAACCCTCTTTAATCCCAAATCACACACTAATACAAAACACATAGAGTACTCTTTACTAGGCATGCCTTTCATTTCCAAAGGTCCTATTAAGAACAATAGCCAATTAACCCAATTCACCAAGAGTAGTTATCAATGATGCATAGTTTTCACATATCGGTCCAAATACACTTTGAAACACAAATATAGATTTGGTAACATGATCAATCCACATATTTAGAGAATGAGAAAGTTTAACTTATCCAAATCACATTCAGAATATATATATATTTTCACAAAATCATTTCCAAAATCCTATGCATCATTTCCAACATATCACATTCACAATTCACATTCTCATTTCCAAGATAAGTGACATCATATGTAAATCAGCATAATTCATATTCCATCATCATATTAACCAAATAACACAAAATATATCAGAATTAACAAATGCAAAACTACATAAACCTCAACCTTGAATCATGTTAATTTCCTAAGAATGAAAGCGACTTACCTTGCTGTCTGGAAACCAAAAACATTTCAAACACTACCTCAACGTTCACCAAACTCAAACAAACAAGTTTCCTAAACCAACAACACAATCAGAACCTTTTAAAGAAAATTAACAGATCAAAATCTAATCTTAAACAAAGCAGAATCCAATAGAACAAAAACTCTAAAAACACCAAAAACCTTACTGAAACCTCACTCTGAAAGCTCTAAATTGAAACACATGAATATCCAAACTAAAAGTTGATAAACAAAAACTAGAATCAACATCTAACACAGCTAGAACCATACAAAACAACATTTACAAACCTACATTACTGAATTCCCAAAAATACCAAGAATTGATATTGTTTTCAAGAAATCAATATCCAAATCATTTGAAATTTAAAATTTGATTTAATATGATTATAATCACTCAAAAACCCACTTAATTTCATTAATAAAACCTCTAAATTAATTCAAGAAATCGACACATTATTTATTTATGAAAATCAATTAAAATTTTAGAACTCGTTTTAATTAAATAAATAATTCAATAGAATCATTAATACTCAGTCACTTAACCTCGAAGCTTGAAAGAAAACAAGGAAATTATCCTTACATTACTGGAAAATATATTGAAACTTTGATCATCAATGGAACTCCATTATGATCAAGCTTTAAAAACAAGAAGAGAATAGAAACTTGAGAATTAAAATTAAGAATAAGATGAGCGAATCTATAAATCAATAAGAAAAAGAGAAGGAATTGATCAGATTATCTGGGAGAAAATGGAGAAAGTTACGGAAGTTACCAAAATGCAAAATTAAGAAGGAAATGAAAAGCATGGGAATAAAAACAAGTAAATAAGGAAATATATTTTAGATTAAAATGAATTTAGATGGAATATGGTAAAAAGGGAAAATTAACATTTTAATTTAGGAAGGAAAACTCTAAACATAAGCCTTGGTATAATTGCTTCATAGACTTTAGACATTGTAAAAATTTACAAAATGATCACCGAAATTATAATTTTGAATTCCACCAATTCGGTCACCAATTTATTTAATTAAACTTTCATATATAAAATTAAACATATAAAATCACTTAAAACCTTTCCAATATATTTTTAAAACGAAAAAATAAATTTTAGAAATTTATTCCTTTTTATCAAAAATCTGAAAATTATTCTGAAACCAACCTAACTATTAAACTCGACTTTAGGAATTTACAAGAGAAGTAGAATTCAGATTAAAGTCCAACCTGGAACAAATTCAGTGTCCATTACACCATATCGAATGGTGCCACTTGAACTGAAAGAGTTACAGAAGCAACTACAAGAGCTTCAAGACAAGGGATTTATTCGGCCTAGTTTTCTCTATGGGGTGCACATGTCTTGTTTGTAGAGAAAACGGATGGTACGATGCATCTTTATATTGACTATCTCTAGCTGAATGAGATCACTATTAAGAACTGACATCCACTTCCAAGAATAGAAGTTCTCTTCGATCAGCTTAGGGATGTTTCAATACTTTCAAAAGATCAATCTTCGGGCAGGTTATTATAAAATGAGTATTAAAGAGGAAGAGATGGCAAATATAGCTGTCACAATTCGTTATGGCCTCTTTAAATATCTTGTTATGCCATTTGGATTAAATAATGCCACTACCACATTCAATGATCTCATGAATCACGTAACAAGGAGGAAATGTCGAGCACCTTCGGATTGTCCTCCAAACACTTCGAGAACGTCAGTTGTTTGCAAAATTATCCAAGTGCAAATTATGGCTATTGGAAGTCTCATTCCTTGGTCATTTTATCGCAGTACATGGAATCAAAGTAGATCCAAAAATGATACAAGCTATTATGGATTGGAGACCTCCAAGGAATATGAGCGAAGCTCAAATTTTTCTTGGTTTAGTCGGGTATTATAGAAGATTCGTTAAGGGTTTTCTACTATTGCTTTTCCCCTAACTAAACTTCTTTGAAAATATGTATCTTTTAAATGGAAAGAGAACACAACGAAGCTTTGATCAATTCAAGCAAGCTCTTACTCATGCCCAGATCCTCTCCATCTAGAATCAGGCAAGAAATTCACTATTTTTAGTGATGCTCACATTTGAGACTTGTATGTATCTTAATGCAAGGAGATAATGTAATTGCTTATGCATCTCACCAATTAAAGCCTCCTAAGCTCAATTATCCAACGCATCACTTGGAACTTGCTACTATGGTGTTCACCTCAAAAAGTGGAGACATTACTTGTACGGTGAAAAGTTCTATCTATATACCGATAATAAGAGTCTAAAATATCTCATGACTTAAAAAGATATCAAATTGAGGAAAAGAAGATGGTTTGAACTACTAAAAGATTATGATTTAGTCATCGACTATCATCCTGGAAAAGCAACGTGGTTGTGGATGCTATCAGTCATAAACTGACCTTGACCTCAAATGCTATTAATGTTCATATTTGAATAAATAAAAATTGTGGATTCATGTGTGAATTACAAGTTCAATCTCACTTAATCTCGATGATCAAAGACTTGCAACAAATACATCCTAAACTTCAAGTTGTTATCTCAAAGCTAGAATTGAATGTCAATAAAATTTCTCCAATCATTCGAATTGTATGCTCTATTTTAAGAATAGGGTGTCTATTCTGAACAACGATGACTTGAATAAGGAAAGTTTACAGGAAGCTAAACAAATTCCATTATCGATTCATCTTGAATCTGCCAAGATGTATAAAGACTTTATATCCTTGTATCGGTGGCCTGTCATGTAGCATGCCATTATTGACTTTTTGTTTAGATTCTTGAATTGTCAAAAAAATCAAAATCGAACATCGAGCTCCTACTAGACTCCTTCAGCCTATTGAATTTCCTTAGTGGAAATGAGATCAAATAAATATAGACTTTGTAAGTGGTATAGCTTGTTCACCAAGAAAGTGTAATGCTGTGTGGGTAATCGTAGATTGCTTTACTAAATCATCTCATTTTATCTATATTCGAATGAGCTATAGTTTGGATACTCTAGTTGAATTGTATATTCATGAGGTAATTTGATTACACGGGGTTTCTACTTCTCTCATTTATGATCGAGATCCTTGATTCATAACTCGCTTTTGGAAATACTTACAGCAAGCCCTTGGCACTAAAGTGAAACTAAGTAGGACTTTCATCCTCAAAGTGATGGATAATCTAAGAGAGTAATACAAGTACTTGAAGACATGCTTAGAGCTTGTGTTATTTACTTTGGGAAAAATTGGGAGAAATCCATACCTCTTATAGAATTCGCCTATAACAATAGTTATCGAGATTCGATTCAAATGGATCCTTTCGAAGCTCTGTAGGGAAAAAAATGTAGAACACCCCTATATTGGTCTGAATGGGTGAAAACAAAGTCCTTTGGCCTCAATTTCTTGGGAAACTGAAGAAAAAGTTTGAATTATCCATGATCGATTGAAGCAAGCTTTTTATAGGAAAAAGTCTTATTTAGATTTGAAATGAAGAGACATCCAGAATAATGTAGGAGATAAGGTTTTTCTCAAAGTATCTTCCTGGAAGAAGGTTTTCAGGTTTGGAAAAAAGGAAAGCTTAGCCCTTGATTCATCAGACTATTCATATTGAGGAAAGAATTGATCCAGTGGCTTATCGACTATCAATTCCTAAAGAATTTGACAAGATTCATAACGTTTTCCATGTCTCGATGCTCTAGAAGTACCGATTAGATACAACTCACATTCTCGAACCCAAAGAAGTTAAATTAAACCCCGATTTATCTTATTAAGAAGAACAATTCAAATCCCTAAAAAACAAATTAATCAACTTTGAAAGAAGTTTGTTACTTAAGTACTAAGAGATGCTAAATTGGGCATTTCCACCTCCATTAAGGATGAAAAATATTATCCTTCCCATCTCATTTGGGGACCGATCTAAGAAAGAAAAATTGGAGAGGGTTAAAAATACAGGGAGAGAAAACAAAAAATGTGACCGGCCATGCAAGCTTAGTTCAAGCTTGATTATTGAAATAAATTCACATGTTGAGTTAAATTTAAGTGATCAAGAACCTTATTAAGTTGGGTAAATTATGGGTTATTATATCAAGGTTGATAACCGAAGTAATTGTCCATACATGTGACCCAATTAAGAAATTTGAAAGTTGTGTACTAAATTGGAAAAATATATTTATAATAAAGTGCTGAAAATTTCAATTTACTAAATATTTAAGCTTCAAATAGAGAAAATATTGTAAAAGTTTAAGAATTAAGCCCTAGAGTTAAACTAGTAATATTTTGTTGTAGTCGATTAAGGATTGTTTTGATCAAGTTAAGGAAATTCATGATTAAATTGAAAGAATTAAATATCAGTAATGTTAGCTAAAATCAGGGTAGAAACTAAAAAGAATGTAAAATAAATTGTAAGGCTTAATTTAGAGAGAGATTGGTAGTTGTAAATGGTGCATTAGTAAAATAGGTAAAACTGGGTTGTTCTAGAAAATTTGATAATTGGAGGACTTAATTGGAATACTAAAGGCTAAGGTCGATATGAAAATACAGTGAAAGGATAAAAATAATTAATGTTAAGAATATCTAAAACAAATTGATAAGAATTTTAGGTGAATTAGTTCACCAAAGTGCATCAAATTGCAAGAGTAACATATTGGTCATTGGAAAATTATCTAAATTCAAATGCAAAACTATATTTGTATATAAAAATTAAAATACAATAAATACATGGTTTTAAATATAATTGAATTATATTTCTAAGGGTATAAATAAATTGAAAATCCAATTAGTAAGTTAGAAGTTATGGTTAGATTACTACAAGGTGTATGATATGCCAAAATAGAATCTATTTAGTGAAACTAGCTAATTGAGCTGGTATTTACTATTTTATTGATTCTAATAACATCCCTATGTTATCTATAAATTGATAGAGCAAGGAATTATGGAACGGTTGAAGAAAATAAGGGATGATCCACCAAAGATAAATAAAAAATGATAGTAATCCAAGGCTAACTTGGAGTATTATGAGTGGAATTATGCTAGGGTTGGGAATTAGGTCCCAATCACCCTTTATTCTTATTTATAATGTTCAAATGCTTATGAAATTAGTATCCTAATGATAAAATTAAGTCATATTATAACTTAAAATCAAGATAAAGAAAGATTAATTAAAGGCTATAAGTTATTGACTGCCATATGAAATTAATTGGTAAAATGGTTATTGCCTGTTGCCTTGATTTAAATTTAATTGGTATATGAATTAGTATATGTTATCATGATCTACTTGAATTGACTTGTGAATAAATGCAAGTTACCATGATATAATCAACTTGAATGGTGAATTGTTGTATGCTACCATGATCGAATCAAGTTGAATGGTGAATTATTGTATGCTACCATGATCTAATCAAGTTGAATGGTGAATTATTGTATGTTACCATGATCCAATTAGGTTGAATGCTGAAGTATTTCATGCTGCCTTGAATCAAATGGTGAACTATTGCATGTTGTCATGATTGAATTGAATTGAATTGTGAATAATACATGCTACCAAGATTGAACTCGATTGAATTGAAATATTGAAAGGACAAATTATTGCTTGCTACCTGTATCAATTTGGAATTGAAAGAATAATCTTGATATGGAATAATCCTTGATGGCCATGTTATGAAAAAGAAAATAAAGATTTATTGGCAAATAAGATTCAATGTCCTTGGTTAATAGTTAGTGCAAGATATAAAGCATCCCTTAGAGTCTAAAACTCAATTGTGTATAGGGGTCTATGGTCCAGAACTATGGTGCTTATTGTGACAGACGGAGGGTAAGTTATGTGGTTTTTAGTGACAGTATGAGGGTTGACCTGCACTACGGTGTAATTAAAGTGTATGGTGATAGTTGGTTGGAGACTTACTTATCTAGATTGAACTAGAAACCAAGACTTAATTAATTGATAAGATTGAATCAGAAGAGTGATTGTATATACATGAATTATTCAAATAGAATTGTTATAAATATTGAATTGCTTAATTCGAAGCGATGAAGATTGTGTGTTGCATATATAGGGAATTATGTATTGATCAAATAGAAGAAAAATTAAAATGTAAATTGGTTGATTTAGTTGATTGTTAAATTAAATGTGTATGATTATGTACTCTCTCCATGTTCGAAATTGAATCTAGATCAAGTAGATTATTTAAATTGAATGTTATACTATTAGAGTATGTAGTAATTGCATGAAATCAATATATTAGTTGATTGTTGAGAGCATTAAATAGTAAAGACTCAATTAACTTAAGTGTTACCTCACTAAGTACTGTAAGTACTTATCACTCTTGTTCCTTTCTTTCCCAAACCATAGGTTCTAGAGTATTTGAAGCTCAACCTCCATAGTTAATCAACTCAAGGAATATTTCAAGTATGGCTTGTTTCGTTATCATTATTCTCCTAGTTGGTGGCTTAGCTTTGAGTATAATAGTTTAAATCTCATGCATATGGTGGGTAATTAAGTTGTTTATGAAATGTAACTAAGAACCTAATTAAATAGTATTGTCTATGGAGTTAATGGACCCTAATCTATATATCATTAATGACTCTTTTTGAATGTATATAGCTTACTAGTGTGTCATTTGGTATAATCCATTAATGGTCTCTTTTGTAATTTAAATATATAAGTTGCTTATGAAATGATGATGTAGTATGTTAAGTTCATTAAATTCCTAGTTATGCATGTGGTTTGATATTAGTAATAAACTTAATGAATAGCATATTAGAATTAAATGGAACTATCTTAGCTAAATTAGGTTTCATGGTTTATTGAATTAATTGATGAGTAAATTGATGAGATTTGTAATTATGTGTTAAAAAAATGGCTCTTCAAATGTATTATTCGTTGCATAGGTCTGATTCAACGTTTAATGATCTGATACTTGCCTTCGGTATCGGTAATGCTCCAATCCTTGATTCGGGTTGGGGTGTTACAATGTTCTTCAATCATCCAATTCATGAAACTCATCATCTAAGTATGATTTCCATGCAATTTCAAGGGGATTAATTCTATATCTAATACCTTAATCCAAAAATCAATCGAATAACCTTAAAAATGAAATAAAAATTCCTACCTTAATGGCTATGGAGTTTCAAATAAAGAAAAAAGAAAAGGCTAAAAATTTATTTTATTTTTCTTGTAATTATAATTTAAAACACATGGCACTACTCTAATATAATTGAATTTAAAATTCAATTAATGAGAACTTCTAATTTCACCCTTAATGAATCATGATAATTATAACTTGAGAATGGAATATCTTTCATCTTAATATTCCATAGTCAAAGATGAACCAAATTTATGTTGACTTTCTACTTTGGCCATGCAAATTTTAAAATTATAATTTAGTCACTAAATTTCACAATTTCGGCTAAATATGGAAAATCGACTTCAAATCCACTAATACACATTAAAATTCACTATTCTAAAATATGGAAATAATATTTCAAACCTTGATCTACTATCCTTCAAATTTTCGTAAAATTCTAATTCAAACTTATTATGCAATTTCTTATCAGACTTTACTACTTTATAACCCTTAATATAATTCTCGAATCTAAATTTTAATTCCCATGAAAATGTTAATTTTGGGAAAAAAATATTCACTTATAAGTCACAAACTAAAATTTTAATTCCCTAACCTTTTACAAAGTTTACACTTTAGCCACTAAACTTTTAAAACTTATATTTTTAGCCACTCACAAAAAATTTGGGTATTACAATAACCGACCTTCTTTGAAAATGATTCCTTCATGCTTTTAATACATGTCTTGAATACCTTTTTCATAAAGTTTATACCTTTCTCCAAAATCAAGGTTGATATCATAATGTTCTTTAATAAATGAAAATCCTGAAAACTTAGAATCCAAAGTATAGAGAAGAAGATACCTATTTGATAAGGAATCAACAAAAAATTGTCTTTTCCTTTCTTATAATGGATGATATAATCATAGAGAACTGGTAGCAGATGAATGATTGTTTCTCTTATTGAGGAATTAAACCTAGAAAGTTCTAGACTTGATGAAGAAAACAAGAGGACTTAAGAATTTGAATGGACGACAGTAACTAGGGTATATGTAGGTTTTAAATATTGGATTTTAAGACAAAAAAGAAGATTAGGAAAAATTAAAACAATGTTAATATAATAGATGAGAAAATAAAGACAATGAATAAAAAGGGTAATATAATTGAACTAAATACAAAACATGTAATAAAAGAATCAAACATATCTCATTTAAAATGGCGGCCAAGGTGGTTTTGATGTTGGAATTTTAAGGATGGACGTTTTTTTGGAAAAATAAGAATTCAAGGATTGTAATGGTGAAAATAAAATAAAGATGGAATGGTCAGATTGATGGGAAAATTGATTTAAAATTTACCTCAGTAGGTATGATCATATTGCAAATCCCTAATTTTGGGATGGTGATGAAGTGATGACGGTGTAGGGAGAAGATGATGAATATGGATAATTTAATCTTTAGAGTGGGGTTTTAGTGAAATCAAATTCTTGATCGAGAATCTATGTTTAAAACTAGAAAGAGTTAAAGTCCTG
Source organism: Hibiscus syriacus (assembly GCF_006381635.1). Taxonomy (NCBI): domain Eukaryota; kingdom Viridiplantae; phylum Streptophyta; class Magnoliopsida; order Malvales; family Malvaceae; genus Hibiscus; species Hibiscus syriacus. Next base: position 1,360,500 of record NW_024062603.1, on the reverse strand, counting down.
TAAGAATCGGTAAACCGGACCGAATAGAAATTTTGGGAATAATTGAATGATGGTAAATTAGGCTTAAAAATATTATTTCCACATGTTAAAGTGATGGAAAATAATATGGACATTGGATTTGAGAACTTATTTCCATGTTTAATTTGGACCGTTGGATCAAAGTGGTAAGATTGTAATTTTTGGAAACTTACTTGGTTAAATTGGAAAATGGTAAAATATTTTGTTCATCTTTAACTTTGGAAAGTTGATAAGGTTATGTGGCTTGGTATTATTGTAAATATCAAGTTTCAATAATGGAAAATGAACATTTCTTATTAAATGAATATTTTATTCATTTAAGCTTAAATAAAGGTTAAATTAACATGAAATTCTTTAGAAATTTCATGAAACTTGTACTATTTTCATCAACCAAGTCGTGTACCCAACCTAAGGTAAGGGAAAATTTTCTTCATTTTTTGAGCATTTCGTTGGTTTTTGGATCATGCCATGAAATACAAAGTTGTTCTACGAAAAAAACACTATCATTTGGTACCAATATCACATGATAATATTGCTTGTGTTGAAAAATCACAAATTTTAGGATTTATGTTCATGTTAGGTTTATGGAATTGATGAAGGATTTTGATGTTGTATAATCAATTCCAAGCACGATTTATGATTTAAATAAACTATACATGTCTAAATAAGCTAGGGTAATTTCGCCCTAACCCTAAATTTGGAGAAAGTTTATGTTATGATGAAATTTGATTAGGTATTTGATTTTACAGATTATGTAAGGTTGAATCGAGGTTGATTTCATGCTTGAATTGAATCAAAATCGAGTAAAATCATGAAAACCTTAGTCTTGGTACATAAACCATTAGACCTTGAGGAAAATGATGGGGGGAATTTTGAAAATTTTCATGTGGCTTAGAAATGATATTAAAAAGGTCTACAACCCTTAAAAAATTCTTGAGCCAATCTGTAATTTTGTGAAAGTTGGGCGACCAAATTTATAATTATGAAAAAGTTGTGGATTGTTGTAGAATTGTTCAATAATTATTGTGCTATGCGGAAAATTGCTATTTGGGGACTGAAATTAAAGTTATAATGTGAAATTTAGCCATTTTGGAAAGTTGACAAAGTTTAAGTGCCAAATGGTAAACAATGAGAAAGTTAATGGATTAAATGGTAAATATGGCATTGTTGAGGTTTTTGGGTTGAAATTTTAATACTGGAAATTATTGGGCTTATTTATGCCTTGAATTAATGACAATAGCCCAATATAAATAAAAAGGAAAAGTTAAGATGAATTTTAGAAGAAGTAAAAAATAATAGTACTTTTGGAGTATTATTATTATTAAGTATGAAATGATAGTAAGAATACTAACATGCATTTTATATTTGTATATGCTTTGTATGAATGATCGTATAGATCATGATCAAACTCGTGATACGAACAAAGCGAAATGCAAGGAAAAGTTCAAGAATAATCGGATTTCGATAGTAAGAAGGCAAACCAGATGAGTGCATTTATTATGTACTTATATTATATGATACCTCGAATGTTTTTATAAAAGCATGTTTTACCGTATTTTGAAATATTTTCATAAGGTTTATGAAAATGATTTATTGTGATTTTAGGGTATGAACTTCCTAAAATAGATGGATAAACTTTTATATTATTTTAACAGCTATCGATGTTTTAGAATAAATGTATAATCTGGAAATTTGATTTAAAGGCCAATTATATATGTAATGAGAGTCATAGATTGATTTTGACATACTTGGAGTATGATGGTTATCGATCGACTTTGTTAATGCATTTTTGTATTTTCATATCAGTACCATTGTGTACTTTTGGCACTATGTGTGCATTGATGGTGTTCATAAAAAATAGTTGTTATCAATCGATTTTGTTTAATGCATATGTTGCATTTTTGTATCAATACCTTTGTGTACTTTCGGCACTATGTGAGCATTCATGGCATTCATAATGAGTTTCTGAATTACCATTTCGATATATTAGTATAGTGTAGTTGTTACTACAGAACCTATACTTTTGTTTGGCACTTATGTGCAACTCATGTACCTTGCATTATCATTTGACATGCATTGGGTTATGAATTAATACCTTTGAATATATCGATTGATAGGTATGTAGGGCATACTAAATATTGTTTTACATGTTATTTGACGAAAACTTGGATTATCAAGTCATTTTTATGTGTTGCCATATTTTATACAATTAAATTTGTATTTTAATCTTTTATGAAATACTTATATTTTGTTACGTGTCATTTATTTTATTATGCCTCAATAAGTGAATACTTAGCATGTGATGATTTTCACACATAGGTTTAGTGTACAAATCAAAGTGAGGAGTGCAACTGTTATCATCTCTCAAGGGTTGGCTCATTAGTAACAGTATGACATCTGTAGATGTTTATTTTGATATTATTATATTGCATGTACTTAGATATGTTGTGATGCTCTAATAAGATTCTTGGTATTTGGTTGTATTATTATATTATGTTTGAACTTATATTATTGTTTGATGGATTTTAAATGTTATTTAAATATATATATATATATATATTAAGAATGTTTTATAAACTATATTATTAAACCATTTAATTAACGAAACAAAATTTTACTGTTTTTAAGTACGAAAATGTTTTAAAAGTCATGTGACATATGTGACTCGTGTACGGGGACATATACGAGAAATGGGTGTTATAAGGGACCTATTCAATAATTATAGAAAAGTTTGGGTTAATGTGTAAATGTTCAATAGTTGATGTACTATGCTAGAATTTAATGTTTGTGCGTTGAAATTTAAGTTAGAATGTGAAATTGGATCTTTTTGGAAGCTTGGCAAGTTATATGACTTATTGAAATTTCGAATAGTTTGGGGCTTTATAGATGATTTTGCAAATTTAAATGGACCAAGGTAGTAATTATTTCAATGCTTGAATTTTAGTATTAGAATTTGATTGGGTAAAATGTTGAAAGGTCATTTTACATAAATTGAAAATGTTGGTATGAATTCTAAAAGAATTCATAAATGTTGGAATAAATTGTATGGAATAAGTTTAGAATATATATATATGGATTGTTGCTATTGGAATCTATTTATGTTAGTACAATACTAACATATGTTCTCAATATGTATATGTGACTTTGTATAGATCGTGATTGAATTCATGATCGAAGCGAATTGAGATCGAGGAGAAAATCTGAATCTTAGTGAGGCTAATATTTTGCTATATATAAAGTGTCAATGTGAGTGCAACACATGGATGTTTTATGCATCATTAGGAATAATTACGAAAACGTATACCTTATTTATATTAGTATGATATTTTTGTCATCTATCATGTAATTAATGTTTTAAATATATCAATAATTATATATAAAATACATTTATCACTTATTGATACATATATGTGAATGTTATTTCGGGTATGAATTGCCCAAGGGTTAAATGATATTGATATACATTGCCATGGATGGAACAAAATAAATTATATACCCAAGTCAGTCATTGAAGGATATCATGTAATTGGCATGCTATAGAGTCCAGCAACTGCATATTCGGGATTGCACTAAAGGATAATTAGTGCATATGGTGGGCACGACCTTAATTATCATATTCAGGTTTCCACTAGAGGATAACTAGTGCATATGGTGAGCAAGACCTTATGTGCCATATTCGGGATTGTACTAGAGGATATATAGTACAGATGGTGGGCACAACCTTATGTATCATAATCGGGCTAGCACTACAGTGCATTTATTTGACTCGCATACCCAGTGTCTTCATTGGTTTACATTTGGGCTATGGTTTATTGATAATATTTTTATATTGTATTAGTATCATATTTGTTATGGTGACATTATGGATATGCAGGTAAGGTGATCATATTGCATTTGATAATGACATTTGGTTACATGCATGGAAGTATTGCATTGTTTACTATTTTAATTGCCTCACTAAGTACATACTTAGCGTGTTGATGATTTTCACGCATAGGTAAAAAGAAGGAGTAGGAGTAAAGAGTACTAAGCAACCGAAAGAATCAAGGAGTATATTTATAGTATCAGTAAGACATCAATCGATGTGATTTTGACTTAGTTAGTGGCATGTCCTTTAAATGTCCTAGTTACTCTATTAAAATATTTTGGTACTGGTATGAATAGTTAAATTAAAGTTGTTTTACTATGGTTAGTACTATATAATATTATTAGTATGAATGGACTTTTATATTAAATTATGTTTTAAGTAATATGCTTTGATTTTACATGATTAAATATTTTTATCACAATGGTTACGATATGGTAAAGTTGAAAGAAACAATTTTTTACACATTTTTTGTTTAGGAAATGTTTTAAATAAGTGACATGACATATGTAACTCATGTTAGTACACATATACGGGTTATGAAAGAATACATTTATTGGTATCATAACTAGGTTTAGTCGTTTTTGGTCATTGATTGTGTCTAAATTAAGTTGAGAATATATACGTGCCACGAGGATGTAAATTTTTTACTGATAATTGTATGTATACCATGATGCTCATTATTTACTAAAGTTACTCCTTACTAACGTTGAATGATTTCAATAGTGTTTAGATGTGATTAATGAGGTAGATCAAAATCCACCACTTGCTTAGTAGAAATGGGACCGTCTAATCAGAATCAACAAGATATGCTTGTGCAAGATCGGGGGTTGTTCCTTATGGCACTAGATAACATCATCAATCATTGAGCACCAATATCGGTTCTGAGAGAGTTTAAAAAATGAGAGCACCTAAATTTTGAGGTGATACTGATGGTGATCCTTTGGCTGTTGATTACTGGTTAAATGACATTAAGATCATGTTCAACAGAATTCTTGTGATGATCAATGAAAACTGGGAGAAGTTGTGTCCTTACTGATGGAACAAACTAGTGTGTGGTTGAATACAACCACTGCACAAGCCCTTTCAAAGCATATCACGTGGGAATTCTTTATGTGATAATTCAAGGAAAACTATCTTGGGGAAGTGTTCATTAGTGAGATGATACATCAATTGTAGAATATGAAGAAGCCGGGTAGATCGATCTATGAGTATAAATGTCAGTTCAACAGGCTGAGTCAATTTGCATCAGAGTTTCTCCCAATCAAAAAAGGTAGAATTGATAGGTTTATTCATGGATTGGATCCATAGTATAAAATAATCTTGTACTCTCATCATTTACTATTTTCCAAGAAGAGAAAAACAAGGCTAAAGCTATGGTGAAAGTAGACCTCGAAGAAATGGATGAAAAGGGATCAATCAAGTAAAAGGTTTAGAAACTCCTTTATTATGCCATTTTAAATACAGCAAGGGAAATTAACAAAAAAGCCACACATCAACAACACCTTACAATAAAAAGGAATTTTTAGAAGGAATGTCCAAGTAGACTCTAACAGCTTTGTAAGTACCTATGGTTCGGGTTTATGACCTAAATCAGAATGTGAGTACTGTGGGAAGAAGAATTCTGGTCAGTGCTTGTTTATGGAAGGAAAATGCTATCACTACAAGCAATATAGTCATTTTAAAAAGGAGTGTCCAGAGCTCTACCCAGACTAGTTGGTAGCAGGACCCTAGAAAGGTAGAAGCGGCAAAGGTGGAAAAACAAAAACTTCTAAGGCTACATCCAATTGTGAAGACATGACTACTGTCCGAATTTATCATATCAATACTAATGATGATATAGATGCTCCTAATATTTAGAAAGTACCTTTTATCTCTTTGACGAACATATTTTTGTGTTGGTAGATATTGGTTCTATTTATTCTTATATTAGTGAAAGCCGGTTAGAGATAGGGGAATACTTTTAGAACCTATTTATAGTGATGTTGTGGTAATCAACCTTTTAGGCCATAGTGCAATGATTAGTTTGATATGTAAAAATTGCCCAATAAAGATTCAGGGAATATAATTTCCTATAAATTTGATGTACTACCTTTCGAAAAATTTGGAATAATTTTGGGTATGGATTGGTTATCTTCTTATTATGGTTGGGTAGATCGTCGTATGAAATGATTTTTTTATAAAAGATGCTAAAGGTGTATAGATAATATTTGTTGGATAAAGGGTAAATCCCTTATCTAATGATTTTAACCTTTACTGCAAAGAAATTGTTGTTGCAAGGATGCCAAGCAATTTTATCAAATGTGGTGGATACACGAGCAAATGATGTTAAGTTGGAATATATTCCAACTGCTCAATAGTATCCAGATGTGTTTCTAGATGAGTTACATGGATTACCTCTAGATCGAGAGGTCGACTTTCGTATTAATGTACTTCTAGGAGCCACACCTATTTCAATAGATCCATGACGGAAGGACCCGACATAATTGAGGAAATTGAAGGCCCGATTGCAAGAGCTACTCGATCAAGGATTTATTAGATCAAATGTTTTACCTTGGGGTGCACTGGTGTTATTCATGAAAAAAAGGATGGATCTATACGATTATGCATAGATTATTGACAGTTAAACATGGTGACCATAAAGGAAATGTATCTTCTCGAGAGGATTGATGATTTGTTTGATCAACTAAATGGGGAAACAATTTTCTCTAAGATTGATCCTCGATCGGGATATCACTAGTTAAAGATTAAAAAGGAAGATACAATTTTCAAAACTCAATATGAACACAATGAGTTTGTGGTGATGGTTTTGATTTGACCAATGTTCTGTAGCATTTATGGACTTGATGAACTGAGTATTTCAACCTTACTTGGACCAGTTTGTGGCGGTATTTATTATGATATTCTTGTATTCTTGAAGACAAGGGAAGAACACGATGCTCATCTTCATATTGTTCTCGAGATTCTTAAAGAGAAAAAAGTTGTTGCCAAGTTGTAAAAGGGTGAATTTTTGCTATCAAAAGTTGATTTTCTTGGCCATGTTGTCTCGGCAGAAGGCATAAAAGTTGATCCCAATAATGTTTAGGCTATGGTGAATAGAAAATGGCGTATCGTTAGCTGAACTAAGGATAAAGATGACGTTTTTGGACCGGATAAAAAATTACAAGAGAAAGATCAAAAGTGCTTGGCAAGGATCGCTCAAGTGGAAAAAAGGTGATACTAAAGACTTTGAAGTCAAGTCTGATGAATGCTTGTATTATCGAGGAAGAGTTTGCATTTGTGATAATGAGGAGTTGAAGAAAGATATTCTTTCTGAGGCAATATACCCTGTGACTATGCGTACAGGTGTAAACAAGATGTATAAGGATCTAAAGAGTTGTTATTGGTGGCCTGACATGAAAAGAAATATCAAAAAGTTTGTTGCAACATGTTTGACGTGTCAACAAGTGAAAGTTGAACATCAAGTGCTTTCGGGATTACTGCATTCTATCTCTATTCCTGAATGGAAGTAGAATGAGTACTATGGATTTTGTTACAGGGCCCTTTGACACCCAACAATAAGGACTCAATTTGGGTCATAGTTGACAGGTTAACCAAGACAACACATTTTATCATGATGAGAATGGAATAATCATGAGATAAGTATTTTGAGTCGTATATCAAATAAATAGTTAAGCTGCTTGGTGTGCTAATAACGATAGTATCTGACAGAGATCCAAGGTTTACTTTGATATTTTGGAAGTGCTTGCATGAAGCCTTTGGTACTCAATTGAACTTCAACACAACTTTAAATCCGTAGAAAATGGACAATTCAAGTATACTCTTCAAATTTTGGAAGATATGATGAGGGCATGTATGATTGAACTCAAATGTTCATGGGAAAGTATTGGCCTTTAGAGAATTTACTTAAAACAACAACTATAAATCGAGCATCAATATGGCTTCGTACGAAGCTTTATACAGTAAAAAATATCGAACACCATTGAATTGTTTTGAGTCAAAAGATTGAGATCTAATTGGCTCTGATCTATTAAAAGTGATCGAAGATAAAATGAAAGTTATGCAAGCTAACTCATGATAGCTTCCGATATGCAGAAGTCTTACTTGGACTTGAAAGAAAAAGAGATTGAATTACAAGAATGTGATAAAATCTTTCTTAAAGTATCACCTTGGAAAAAGATATTGTGATTTGGGCTCAAAGGAAAGTTAGGTCCAAAATTTATCGAACCTTATAAGATCTTAAAGAGACTTGGATTGATGGCTTACTGTTAGCATTACATCCGGAGATGGACAAGATTCATAATGTTTATCATGTGTCAAAGCTCAGAAAGTACCGATCAGATCCTTCACATGTCATTACATTGGAGAAGATTGAGATTCGACCAAATATGAATTATGAAGAAAATTGATAAAGATTTTAGCTCGATAAGTCAAACAATTATAGAACAAGATGTTCCTTTATCAAAAGTCCTTTGGCAGATCATAAAGTTGAGGAAGCTACCTGGGAAATAGAATATGACATGAAAAAGTAATATTCACACCTCTTTACATCAGTTACGTATTAAAATGGCAAGACTAAAATTCTTTGGAAAGTTGTATGGATAAAATGGTAAAGGGTAAGAAATTTTGTCCATATTTGACTTTGGAAAGATGAAGGGTTACGTTACTTGTTATTAAGGTAATTATCAATTTCATTAATCAACAAATTGCCATTTCACAATCAAATGAATTTTAAATTAATTTAGCTTAAATAAATGAAAAACTAACATGAAATTAAACTAAAATATCATGAAAGCTTGGTTCATCTTCTCCCTTTGTTTTGTAACCTCCAACCCTAGGTGAGAGAAAATTTATGTTTCATTTTTTGAGCAATTTCCTTTGTATTTTTTTATCAAGCCTTGAAATAGAAAGTTATTCTATTAGAAAAATGTTATCATTTGGTACCATTATTGCATGCTAATATTTCTTGAATGTTAAGTTCCCAAATTCTATGGTTTACGTTCATATTAGGGTTTTTTGATTTGATGATGGATTTTGAGGTTATTGAGGTTGTAGAATCATTTTGAAGCTTGTTTGATGATCAAAACATGTTCAAGCCTCCTAGAAATGCTTATATTATTTTTGCCCTAACCCTAAAATTAGGGGAAGTTTGTGATTTGATGAAATTTAATTAGGGGTAAGATTTTATAGTTTTTGAAGTCGAATTGAAATCAAATTAAAATCATGAAAACCATAGTCTTGAGTTCAAAGCTTTCAACCTAGGTTTGAGAATGAGAAAAATTATGGAAAAAATATGTTGGGGTTGAAAATGACATGGGAATTATTCAACAAGCATTAGAAATTGGTTGGGACCATTTTGTAATTTTTAGAAAGTTGGGGGCCTATTTGATAATTATGGAAAGTTTTGGGTTACTTTGTAAATGTCCAATAGTTGATGTACTTTGCTAGAAATTATTGTTTGTGTTTTGAAATTTAATTAATATTGTGAAATTGGATCTTTTTAGAAGTTTGGCAAGTTAGTTGTCTATTATTGGAATTTTGAATGGTTAGGAAGGTTTAGAGATCATTTTGCAAATTTAAATGGACTAAGCTTGAAACTATTTTAATGCTGGAATTTTTGCATTGGAAGTTGATTGGGTAAAATGGTGAAGGGCCATTTTAGTATTCAAAATTTATTGAATTCGTTTAGAATTCATAAATGTTGGAATAAATTGTATTGAATAAGTTTCAAATATATTTATGGATTGTTTTTATTTAAATTTATTTATGTTAGTACAATACTAACATATGTTCTCATTATGTACATGTGACTTTGTATAGATCATGATTGAATCGTGACCGAAGCAAATTGAGATCGAGGAGCAAATCTGAAACCTAGTGAGGCTAATATTTTGCTATACATAAATTGTTAAGGTGTGTACAATGCATGCATGACATTATGTTTTATACATCATTAGGAAGACTTGCGATAAGTCTACGTTATTTATATTAGCATTATATTTATGTAACTTATCATGTAATTGGCATGTTTCAAATACACCAATAGTTAAATATAAAATGCATTGATCACTTATTCACACATATATGTGAATGCTATTTCGAGTATGAACTATCAAGGGTTAAATGATATTGATATGTGTTTCCATGGATAGAATAAAATAGACTATATGCCCAAGTAAGTCCTTGAATGGAAGGGTGTGGTTGGCATGCCATTGAGTCCGACAACTACATATTCGGGATTGCACTAAAGGATAACTAGTGCATAAAGTAGGCATGACCTTATGTGCCATATTTAGGATTGCACCAAAGGATAACTAGTGCATATGGTTGGCATGAACTTATGTGTTATATTGATACTGTACTAAAAGTTACCTAGTACAGATGGTGGTCACAACCTTGTATGTTATATTTGGGCTAGTATTACGGTACATTTATTTGACTCGCATACCCAGGGTTTTCATAGGTTTACATTTGAGCTATGGTTTATTGATAATAATTATATATTGTATTATTATCATATTTACTATGAAAACATGATGAATATGCAGGTAAGGTGATTACACTTCATTTGATAATGACATTTGGTTACATGCATGGGTTGTATTACACTGCTTACTATTTTAATTGCCTCACTAAGTATATACTTAGCGTGTGATGATTTTCACGCATAGGTAAAAAGCAAGACTAGAAGTAAGGAGTATTGAGAAACTCCAAGCATCGAGGAGCATATTTACAATATCAGTGAGACATCCTTCGATGTGATTTTGACTTAGTTAGTGGCATGTCCTTTATAATGTCCTAGTTGCTCTGTTAAACTATTTTGGTATGGTATGTAATAGTTAAATTGACATTGCTTTACTATGGTTAGTACTATATAATATTATTAGTATAAATGGATGTTTTTATATTAAATTATGTTTTATGTAATATGTTTTGATTTTACATGATTAAATATTTTTATCATAATGGTTACAATCTTTATGTAATATGTTTTATGCAATATGAAACAATTTTGGCCCATTTTTAGAGTTAGGAAATGTTTTAAATAATTGATGTGACATCTCTAACTCGTGTTAATACACATATACGGGTTAACGGTGTTACACCTTTTGTTATTTTCCCACAGGTAGAAATTATATCAAAACCCTAATCTTGTTATCCATACCAATGTACCCAATCAAATCCATTCATTTCTTCATCGAGTTTAGAACTTTTCCAGGGTTGCTCCCTCGATGAGAACGACGTTCACATCATCTGCTACCACTTCTATATCATCTTTGAAACCTGACGACATCCAAAAAGATAATATCTCACCCTTTTCTTGGTTCGAGGTAATCCCATATTAAAATCCATAGAAAAGTTAATCCAAGGTGATGAAGAAATTGGAATAGTAGTATACAAACTGTTAGGATTTACCTAAGATTTGGCTTATTTGCATGTGATGCATGAAGCATATACATTTTCTATGGTTTTCCTCATGTGTTGCCAGAAGAAGTGTTACATGACCATGTCAAGTGTTTTGTTAACACTAAAATGTAACATTAGTCCTTTTGAATGTGATTTATGGACTAGAAACTCTCATGATGACCCTTCTAGTATGCACAACCTGTTTATTCGAAGAGGAAATCCATCTACAAGATAAAACTTGCTAAAAGCTCCTTATGAATAATGGTTGTAAATTTAATAAAACTTTGGGTCATAAGAATATATTTATTTAATGTTTTCAAAAGCCAAAATAGTAGGATACATTGTGTAACGAGTGTTTACCTTTGATATAATGCATCAACTACAATGTTATATTTCCCTTATTTGTACTTAATCACATATAGGAAGTGTTCAAAAATACAACCCATCGAGCATGTATTTTACTTAACTACTTTAACCATTTAGCCACTTTAATGATTCATAGTCCTTATGTGTGACAAACTCTTTAGAAAGAAGATAGCGTTGCCATACTTTGAGTATTTGAACAAGTGCTGGTAGTTCTTTGTCATAGGTGGGGTAGTTTAGTTGTGAAGCTTTTAACTTCTTGCTAAAGTAAGAGATATGTGGTTTTTCCTTTCTTAGTATTGTGCCTATGCCTATTCCTGAAGCATCGTATTCTAGCTCGAAGTGTTAGAAAAATCATGAAGAAGAAGAATGAGTGTCGAACAAAACTTACCTTTAAGTAATTCGAATGCCTCTTGTTGTTGTGGGCACCATTTGAATTCAAGAATTTCTTGATTATTTTCATCAAAGGTTCGGTAATGGCGCAGAAGACTTTGACAAAACGTCGATAGAAACTTGCTAAATCATGGAAAGAACTTACCTCAGTGATAAAAGATGACGTGCATGTTCTTGAATAGCCTTGTCGTTTTCTTCATATACATGATTACTTGTACACTTACAATAAAGCCTAAAAAGAGAAGTTTATCACTACAAAACAAACACTTGTCCATGTTAGCAAATAAATGTTCTCATCATAGCGATTCGAATAAGGAACGTACGCGCCTAAATAAGATTCAAGAGAAATTGAGTAGATAAAGATATCATCAAAGTAAACAACAACATACTTATTGATGATTTTTTCAAACATGGTTCATTAACCGCATAAATATGCTCGACGCATTAGTGAGGCCGAAAGGTATGATGAGCCATTCGTAGAGTCTAAACTTTGTCTTGAAAGTTGTTTTCCGCTCACCACCTTCTTTCATTCGATTTGGTGATAACTGCTTTTCAGATCTATCTTTCAAATATGCATGATCCATGAAGTTCATCTAACATATCATCAAGGCATGGAATGGGGCGCCTATATTTAGTTGTTATTTGGTTGATAAATCTGTAATATACACATATTCAAAATGTGCCATCTTTCTTGAGGGAAAAAATGATAGAACAACACAAGGACTAAGACTTTCACGGATGTGACCTTTTTGTAACAATGCTTCTACTTGTCGTTCCAATTCTTTGGCTTCTTCAGGATTACATCGATATACAGGTCGTTTTGGAATCAATTAGCCCATAACAAAATTAATTTGATGTTATATTCCACTTTTAGGTGGTAAGTCATCCCGTTGATCGCTTAAAACATCTTTGCAATCTTGCATAATAGAAATAAAAAATAGTAGGCAAATCTGTGAGGTTAGTAGAAATAAAAAATATGTTGTATTTGAAATGGATGAGAATTCAAGCTTTGTTTTGTGATAAGTTTTCTCTCAGGTATTTTGTGCTCACGTAAATGTTTTTTGACACTCTTTTTTCTCAGAAATTGATTCACTCACCTCCCGTGGGTCATTTTTTTCCATTTATGGGCTCTTTCTTTAAGTTCCCGAACTCCTTACAAATTATAGTTTGATCTTACAAAATGTCATTTGGATACATCAAATCAAAGACTGTATGGTTTACCATTGATGTTCTGAGAGTAGTTGTTCTCCTTATAATAGTAAATGAAATCATTGTCATATTCCCATGGTCGTCTCAAACGAATGTTAGATGCTTGCATCAGAAGTACATTACACCATACTATGTCACAATATTTAACCATCTTCAAATTAACTAGCCATTATTTCGTGACCTTCAGTTATGTACTATCCTTAAACCATGTAAACAATGTGGCTTTAGATATCGTTGACAAGGCAAGTAAATGTATAGACCACATAACTACTGATCCCATTAACACAACTTCCATTGTCGATGATTAATGAGTATGCCTTATTCTTTATCTAACATCTCATGTGGGAGATGTTTGTTCGTTGTATATCATTGTCAACGACTACTTATATACTTAGATTTGGTCTCACAACCAAGCATAATATGTCAAAACCATCATTATCCGAATCAAAGGACGCATCTTTTTCCACATTATCTGGACAATCTGTTTCTTATTCTCACCAACTAGTACCCTCCCCTTGGATTATCATGTTTTTCAAATTCAAACAATTGTGACTAACATGACTATAATTCTTCATTTAAAGCATAAGGTTTCTCTTAACTAGGACTTTTTAAGGTTTTCGGTCATTTATTTATTATCCACTTTAGGCTTTTTATCCCTCAATTTCTTATTTGCGACAGAATGTGGAGTAGAAGATGAGTGAAATTCGATGAATTACCTATGTAAAATGAAGTACCTTGGTAATCTTCTCAGAGGTATAATTTCCTCTGAATTTGTGTTTCAATTGTTATCGCCTTTTTTAATCTGTCTTCAAGGCTTTCATGTCCATGCATGTCAAGAAATCAATTATTCTCATGTTTAAGTCGACAATGAATCTTGACAATATTCCTTTTTCCTCTTCATTTATGTTTGCTCGGTTTATCAATGATTCCATCCCCTCGTAGTAGTATTTGACTTAACTTCTTTTTTGTTGAATTTGGCAGAGTCTTTGTTTTTCTTCCCTTGTGTAATGTGTTGGAAGAAAAATGTTTCTCATGAATTACTTTAGTGCTGCTATGATGTAATGTCTTGCATTCTATGGTCTTAAATTTCTTTTCTTGTCCGCATCTACCAAGTGTGAGCATATCTAACAAATTCCATAGTTATAAGTGGTACATAATCTTCTATGGGACAGTCAAGGTGGAAAACATGAGATCAACTTTTCCTTCAGTCTATGTAATTGTCCGGGTTGTAGTCTCATTTGAATGGTGGAATTGTAAACTTTGATTTTCCAAAGAGTTTTGGCATTTCAAACCTAGGTTGTGCACGCTTAGGGACCATCAGATTGTTTGTTGATTTTTTTCGGGTTGTCTTGCTTGATTAATCGGTGGTTTTTGTTGTTCTTGTCTCAAGGTGAAATTGAGTTGATCATCTCTTGTTGAAGTCTAGTGAGTATGTTTGTTTGAAGTTGTATAGCATTAAAGAGACTAGTGATTATCTCCTTGAGAGGTATTTCACTTGCCATCCTGAAAATCACATCACTCTCAAAAGAAAAATAAAAAGTGGAAAAAGAGAAGAAAAAAAGAAACCTCACAAGTCACTCCAAGGAAAATAACACAAAGAGAGGCAAGAACGTCGATATTGCACTCTTTAAAACTATCTTCTCCAAGAAGTCTTTTGATGTCCATATCAAAGTTTGATAAATAATAAAATGGGAAACTAAACTTAGAAGTTCTACGAGGTCAAAGAAAGGTAGGACTCCAAGTGAACAAGAGTGCAAGGAAGAAAAAATATGCAAATTATTTTTAATCTTACTAACACAAGGAAGAGAATGCGTTAGGTAATGTAGATGACCAAATAAATGGTAAAACAAAGGAACATAAAGCAATAAGAATCAAAGAAAAAGTGAAAACCCCAAACCCAAAATACCTAAACGATGGATGAACTTGAGAAAGATTTTTTAGGTGGTTGCCAATCTCTAAAAATTTCGAAACCTTTTGGGAATATTCTCATTGAGTTTAGTTTCAATATATAAGAACTAAACCTGAAATATTTTCTGAAAACTTATATAGAAATTTTCCAATAAAAGAACAAGAATCTACTTAATAAACTTGAATGATTGATTTGAAGGATCAAATGATATATGATTGGGTTGAATTATAGATTGTAAATTCCTCTTAGGACGAAGTATGTTCCAGTAAAAAATATCATATTCAAACTACTTCATTTGGATTTGTGGTTTTTTTTGTTTTTTTGTTTCTTTTGTTGAAAATCAACAAACTAAGAAGAAGAAATTTAAATTAAATTAAAAAATATGAAAAATAACATGAAATGATAAACTTGTGTAAACTAGCTCCTTTGGGGTATTTCAGCTGGTGATGCTTGAAGAAAATGGCAAATTACTTTGATTCTTTCTAAGGATCGTTCCCAAATCGATGCTTGATAAATAAGGGAAAAAGTTTTTATTTCCTTTAGGAAGGGAACTCCTTCATTTTCAACTTGCACCAAAACCTTTCTCTAAGATCAAGATCTTCTTGTTTTTTGAACTTTACTCCCATGTTGATCACTTGATTTGAAATCGATTCTCTTATAACATTTGGGGATATTATGCTAAAAATGTTCAAAAACCATCTCGACCTTTTATGCAGCGCATTCTCTCATTTCCCTTATCTCTTTTCGAATGATAACCCTTGAGTTGGTGGATAACATTTTCCTCGAATCATCCATTTATAGAACGTAGAGTATAAAGTTTATCTCAAGATTTCAAAGAAACTTATCCTCACAACTCGATAAATCAATTCCCTCTTTTTGAGTCATCCTTTTGAAAAATAAATTATGGTTAGAAGTAGATAACTCAATAACAAAAGAAATAGAAATATCACACCATGACGGATGCTTGATGATCATGATGGCCACTTATTTCTTAATGATAGAAAATCTCCTTGAAATATTTTCTTTGTTTCCTCACATCTTCTGGTGTAATTCCCTTACAAACCAATGTCTCTTTTTTATTTTCTACAATCACAATTAGATTAGTAGAAAAGAAAATAAGGCTTAAAGAGATAGGGAAAACAATCCCAACAACGTTCATGGATGGTGGTTCATGTTTGATGATCTTCTTGGAAAACTCCATTGGTTTCTTAAAACATGGATATGGTTAGATTATCTTCATGTTTGGCAATACACTTGAAATTTCAAATAACACATCACTTGGAATTTCAAGTGACACATCTTTTCGTCTACCAAAAGTCATGTTCCTTGGTTGATCATCTAGAAGACATATGTATCTCTAAACCTTTCCACCATCTTGCATTAATGAAAAATAAGAATATATGGGAATGAATTGTAAGATAAAATTTACTTTTCATCCTTCATTTTGGTGTAGCGTAGACAATGTTTGATTGTGGATCTAGCAAGGAAGTAAACAACATGCAAAGCAAATGAATGGCTGCAAAGAAGAAAGACTTGAATATAAATTAAAATGATGAAGTTAAGGGGCTAGGTTTGGATGATAATAGGTGTGGTGTATACTTATGAGAGAAATGGAATGGCTATGTTGGTGACAATATCTTAAAGAAGACTCAAAGAAGAACCAATTTTAAAAAAAAACTAAGACTAAGGGCGGTAAATAAGGCTTTGGACCTACTATTTATATGAGATAGGAACCACAAGTATCTATAGAAAGAGAGGGGTTTGATGCCAAATATTGGTACTTGATAAGTCGGTAAAGTCATAAAAGGACTAAAGAATAAAGAATAATCTCAAAAGGATATTTGATGATCAAAGGATGATGATTGAAAATTCCAAAGTGTAGCCTATTTATAGGAAATGGAAGGGTTTGGCTGAATGGTTAAAAGATGATTCAGAAAGCCCTTGTTTCCTTTCATAAATACATGATTGTTCAAATTACAAAGGAAATAATAGAGGTGTTGGTTTGGCTAGCAACAGGGGTGATAATCCTTGGATGAATGGTGTTTCTATTAGAGTATGCCCAAATACTAATCATATGATGATTGTATTGACATATTCCTTACCGTATTTTTTGAATAAAGGCATTACCGTTATTTTCTTTTTTTATATTTCTGTGCATTAAATAAACTAGAAGATAATAATAACCATACAATAATATGATTGTTATTAAAAGATCCTTAGAGAAGTATTATTATGGGCATGGACAATAATAATACGCTTAAGACTTATATATTACTAATTGATGACAATAAGTTGTCATTAACATAGAGATGTCAGAATTGACACATTAATATGTTGTCGGAGAACAATGTATTGGATTGACCCGCTATGAGCGTTTGTCTTGGATTATTATGTGACGATCACGATATTGCTAAAGGTAACAACTATATGTATGATCATTAGACATGATATCATTACTATATCATCGTGAGGTTTTCGCCCCTTGACCCCTTCGTAGGCAACAATGATTGTAGGCCCATATAGGTTATTATTAACAAACTAGTAACGACGTATATTTGATATGCACGGTATTTGACACGCATGGTTATATCATTTTGTTTTTGCAATGGTTATAAATTTTTAAATATCGGCCTTGTGCCGTGCCTTTCTATATTTCTATTCTATTTCTCTTCTCATCTTACTCCTTCGTATGAAAAATGAGGTTCTAAAATTGTAATCATATGGAGATTGAAAGGAGTATAAAATTGGACCATCTAATGATGAGAAGATGCTTGAGAAGCAACCATAGTTTTTAGTATTCTTAATTCTCCTATTATCTTGGGATGTGTCACCTTAGTTATTATATTTTGCACTATAATCATTGCATTTTACTTTTTTATGTTTATATTTTATGTGATACAATGTATGATATGATTTCATGCTAATAAGTTGATAAGATCAATATGTGCCAAATATTAAAATGAATAACGATGAGATAAATATGAAAATCCCTCTTAATAATCTAAGTTAATTTAACCGTCCAATGTTTACCCTCGTTAAGGCTTCGATCGATATTGTGTGGGCTTTGCCAAAGCAAAGACACATAAACTTGTCTTGGATAAATGCGAAGAATAAGAAAGTATTATTCAGAGGTATAAATATTGGTAATAACTTAGCTAAATTATTTTAATATGATTAGAAACCTAGAGGTTAAGCTTTGGACAAGTCATGAGTTGATTTGAACAAGAGTTGATCACCAAATGAAGGAATTACATGAGATGTAATTAGTAAAGTGTTACTTACCTAAATAATTGTTATCCTAAAAGAAAAGAAAAAGTTGATTTAGGAAAATGGTGAATTATGGATCCTCAATCACTAGAAAATTTTCGATGATTTTTTCAAAAATTAAAACGATAATGTTTTTAATTTTGAATAAAATAGCGGGAGCAATTTGTAAATAAAGACTTATTTATAAAACTTAAAATCGATAAATTTTCATACTTTAAATATTCATTGTTGTAAATTTAATGGAAAACAACGCTTTATCGTTTCGATCGCTCCTTGAGAAGGAGAAACTGAATGACATAAACTTCTTTGACTGGTTCCATAATTTTAGAATAGTTCTCAAACAAAAAAGGAAGGAATATGTCATAAAGAACCTATTCCTGATGAACCAGCAACTAATGCTTCTAAAGCTGACAAAGAAAGTTTAAGAAACATATGGATGATATATTAGACGTAGGATGTCTAATGCTTGCCACCATGACTCCTGATCTTCAATAGCAACATGAGGAAATGGTTTCATATGAGATGATTCAAAATCGCAAAAAATATATGAAGTGCAAGCACGTCAAGAAAGGTATGAGACCTCTAAAGCTCCATTTCAATGCAAAATGACATAGAAATATCCTTTAGGAGTTCACGTCATCAAGATGATGAGCTACATCCAAATATTGGAAAAGCTGGGATTTCTTCTCAAAGTTGAATTGGCTACCGATGATATACTACAATTGTTACCGGGTAACTTCAATCAAATTGTCCTTAATTTTAACATGAATGAAGTTAACAAGACTTTGTCACAATACTTGGGATATTACGAACTGCTGAAACTAACATGAAAATCTTGGACATAATCCGCTTCTAATGGTCCGCATGTAACACCAATAACCCATATACATGAATTATTCTAAGTTAGAAATGTCACATCAGAAATTCAAACATTTCTTTAATTGAATTAAGTAAAATTTTGGTTTCATTCAAACATCACCACTTTCATAACTTTAACAATTATTGTAAAATAATTATTCAGATAAAAATCATAATATATATTTTTGGTTACCAATTCAAAACCAATTTCAAGGAATGATAGACATTTATATTGTGTTTCATAAAATAAATAAGATTATCTAACACGTATGATTAAAAACCCAAATTAATGATTTTCTTTAATAATAAATTCATATGATAATATTTATTCATACTATTAATTATATTTAATACTAACTATATTAAGAAATGTAGACATTTCATTCTCATATACATGCCAGCTAGAACTTTTAGAACACAGTAGGATGCCATCATTGTTACTTGTAAATATTTTCTTAGTGATTGATACAAAGCTCTGCTCCTTACTCCTTTTTCTCTATTTCCTACATGTAAAAATTATCACACGCTAAGTATACACTTAGTGAGGAAATAATATGAATATTTAAAAGAATACAACACATAAATTTAAATGAATAACAATATTCAATGCAATAGGATCACTTTACTTGTATTCTAATCATGTTACCATATATTAACATGATATAACTAGTTATCAAGTTTCTCAGAAATATACTTGCCATTCATTCCACAAACTCGTAAGTTTATTTGCTTGTTTACCATTTGTGTTAACCAATAAACCATATCACAAACGTAAACCTATGAATACCTTGGGAATTCGAGATAAATACGCACTGAAGTGCTAATACACATAAGGTCTGCCCATCATATGTACTTAGTGCCCTTACACACTATACTGCTGCACTAAATGTCCATACGCACTAGTGCTAATATAAACCTGCAGCTGCTGGACTCTATGGCATGCCAATTACACCCTGTCTTTCATTGACATACTTGGGCATACAGTCTATTTTATTTGATCTATCCATGACAAAGTATATTATCATAATCTAACATTGCTGAGTTCATACTCGAAATATCATTCTTGATAAATATCATATATGTTAATGATAAACATCATATGTAACGATCAGTGATCAATGCATTTTATATTCAACATTTGACATATTTAGAATATGTCAAATATATGATAAATGACATAAATATCATGCCAACATAAATAAGGTATACACATCGCAAGTTCGACCCGATAATGTATAAAACATCCATGTATAATTTTATTCTTGCATTACACTCATTTTGACATTACATATAAGTCAAAATATAAGTCTCACTAAGCTTTAACTTGATCATTTTCTTCTAATTTGGTTAAATCCCAAAATGTCATAATTTCATGTTTTGGAAAATTTGCACTACCTTCAAAGAAATATGATTATGTATTAATATAAGCATTTAAAATTATTCCGTTTATACCACTGAAAAACTAGACTCAAATATAAATCTATACATATAAGGGACTCCTTCTAGTTCAATTTGTTCAATTTATGTGAACTTTCAAAGTTGACTAACAAAATATGCTTTGAGCAGAATCTACTACCCAATTTTATGACCTATAATCGATTAAAAATTCATATCTTTTTGTATACACCTCGGAATTAGTTTCATTTGTTATAAACATATCTAGACCTATACACTAATCTAACGATAAAAAAATCATCATCTAATTATTTTTTAGAATTTATATTGATTTTCTAAACTTACTGTCCATAACATAAATTCTAAGCAGAGTTAACCAATTTGTATTTTCAACTTGTTCACTAACTCTATTAGCTCACCAAATGCACATATATGAATGCATCACAAATCACATAACATTTTAGGAGTCACTCCTTACCATAGTAACTCTGTCACTAGCTCATTGCAAGCCAATGTTTGTTCGATAACATAAGTACAAATTAAATTTGCACTCACATGTTGTCCTTAGGTTGTAACCTTCCTTAGAATTTCCCATTTCATCGTTAACTTTCTCCTTATCTTAAATAAAATTTGATCTTGATTTCAAACACTCAATCCTTATTTGATACAATTTCCATGTCACAACTTAAATGTTGACCTTAATACTTCTAACTGACCACTCAATTTCCTTTTATCCCAACTTCACATAACATTTTCACTTAAGCTCCAACCTTCCATATTTTTTATTTAAACCTCTACTTTTACAAGCTTTCCAATATAATCCAAATTCACTTCCTAACTTCAATTTCAACACTCATTTCTAGCATAGTACATCACTATTCAACAATTACACAAAAATTGTAACTTTTCCAAAATTTCTTATTTGGTCCCTTAAATTTTCAAAAATTGCATAATTTTCTCTAAATTTTTCTAATGCTTGTAGAATACTTCATACATCATATCCAACCCCTACATAGTTTTTTGCATAATTTTTATCATCCTCTATAGTCAAGGTCGGATGCTTTGCATGTTCAAAATTAGGATTTTCATGATTTTACTCTATTTTGATTCGATTCGAGCATGAAATCAACTTTGATTCAACCTTATAAAATCTCTAAAATCAAAACCCTAACTTAATTTCATCAAACACATCTTTTCTCAAGTTTAGGGTTAGGCAAAACTTCATATGTTCATATGATAATATACAAGTGATTTTAATCATCAATCATACATGGAAATGATTCTACAACCTCAATAACATCAAAATCTTTCATCTATTCCATAAACTCTAATGTGAACATCAACCCTAGAATTTGGGATCTTGAGCACATATCAAATTAGAAAACAATAATGATACCAGATGATAGCATTTTTTGAATAAAACAATTTTATATTTCACAAAATGATCCAAAATCCAAAGGAAATTGCTAAAAAATGAAAAATAAAATTTTCTTACCTTGGTCATGGGGAGCACGAAATGGAGCTGAAAATGGATAAGTTTTCATGAAATGTTTACTTCATTTCATGTTAATTAGGCCTTAATTTAAGCTTAAATGAATTAAAAATCAATTAATGTGAAATGTCCATTTTACCATTTATGAAACTTTATATTTACCATAATACCAAGCCAAAAAAATCCTTATCGTCTTTCAAAGTCAAATATGGACAAAATATTTCACCCTTTACAACTTTGCCCATGCAATCTTTCCAAAATTTCAATCATGCCATTTTTCATCGAACGACCAAATTGAACATAGAAATAAATTTCTCAAATCCAATGGTCCATATTATTTCCCATCATTTTAACATACGAAGATAATATTTATAAGTTTTATTTATCATCCTTCAAATTTTCTCAACATTTCTATTCGATCTGATTTACCGAATTTTTACCGGAATTCAACATTTTCTAATTTATAAAACAATTTACAGATAAAGAATCCAATTTCAATAAAACCCTACTCTCAAGAGAAAACTATCCATTTATGGAATCAAAATTATTTTTGGGAAAATTACCACTTAGGTCACTTAACTTTTCCAAATTTTCCACTTTGACCACCAAACTTTCAAAATTTATATTTTGGTCACTAACCAAAATTTTGGGGTATTACATTCTTACCCCCTTAAGAAAATTTATCCTCAAATTTTCAAAACGTACCTGATATAAATAGATAAGGATATTGCTTTTTCATATACTATTCTTTTTCTTCTTCGATTAGTTTTTTTTCAACCTTTGATTTATTTGTTGAACTATATTAAGTATTAGTTCTTTTTCATAAGTCTAATCTGGTGGAATCTCTATTTCCTCTAGGGTGATAATATGTGAAGGATTTGATTGATAGTTCCTAAGCATCGACACATGAAAAACATTTTGGATCTTGTTTCGTTGGCAATTCTAGCTAATAAATAAGTCACTGATCCAACTTTCTTTTTTTATATAATGTTATAAGGTCCAATATATATCAAAATCAACTTCCATTTGTGTCCGTACTACAATACTTTTTTCTCAAGGTGATAATTTAAGAAATGCTTCTTTATCAACTTCATGGTATTCAATATTTTTTCTTTTCGTGTCTGAGCAAGACTTTTGTCGATCAATAACTATCTTGAGATTATCTTAAATGATATTTTCCCATTATAAGGTTCCATTGTAACTCATTCTTATTCCCACTAAGGGATAGAAATCGGTTACAATAATTCAGATGTGTTGAAAACATTTTGATATTTCGATATAACAAATTAAGTTAAATGAATTTTAAGATTTTCCAAATGATTTTCTAAGTATATTCGATATAATTATTCGAATATCAAAATATTACTCCAAATCTTTCAAAAGTCATTTTTAATCCTTACTCAAGTGTAAAATTAAGTTTTAGTCTTAAAATATTTCGAAACAATTTTACAAAATATTTCGAACCATTTCAAAGCCAATTCCCCCTGAATGGTTTGGCTCCGAGAAAAACAGAATGCTCGGATGAAATCGATTCCCCCAGGGGTACCAATTCCCCCTATTCGACAGTCGAAATATTTGAATTTTACACTTAGGGAACCGATTCTCCCCACGCTCCAAGCTGTTTTATTAATTGATTTCACACTAAAACAGCTCTATTATCTCCACTAATCATCCCCAACATTCAGAATTGATTCAAGGAGTATTTAAACAACCTTAGAAGCCATTGATCAATAACAAGAAACAACAAGCAACTAGAATCAAGAGAGAATCAAAGAGAAAGCATCAAACCATAAGTTTGAGCATTTTAATCCTATTTTTCATTCAATATTCATTTTTCTTTCAAGAACACTTAATGTGCTCAATTGTATTATTATTGAGTGTAATTTTCTTTGTTCTAGAATTATGCAAACAACCTACCTTGTGAGGATTTCCTTGTAAGTTTGCAAATTTGTATTGTTCTCTTTGGGAGAGAGTGTTCTCAAGAATTTGTGGTATAATTCTTGAGGGTTTGTAAGGTTACTCTTTGTCCTCAAAAGAAAGACAAATTAGTGAATTTATGGAAAATCCTTAGTGTGGATAGCTAAGCTAGTGGACGTAGACTTTGGTTGAGAAAGTCGAACCACTCTAAATCGTTGTGCAATTACTTTCAATTTTCTACAAAAGCTTCCACCAAAATTTTAATTGCCAATTCACCCCCTCTTGGTCGTATTTGTCGATCGATTAACTCAATAATTGGCATCAGAGCCTAATTCATTTGAAGGTTTAATCGCCTCTTGAGTCGATTCGGGAAGAGTTACATCAATAATCAAAGTCATCAATGGCCTCCACTTCAAACTTTGACTCCGGTCTCGATTCGATGTCCGTCAACATGCCTCCTTTCTTTAATGGAGCTAACTATGCCTATTAGAAGAATATGATGATGTACTTTATTCAAGCAAGTGACATGGAAGCATGGAATGGCATAGAAGAAGGATACATCAAGCCTCTCACTCATCCAAGATTGTGGAGTGAAGGAGAGATAAGAATGTTCCAACTCAACTCCAAAGCCATTATATCATATTTTATGCTCTTGGACCAGATGAATACGGAAGAATTTTATCTTGTACTACCGCCAAAGAAATATGAGACAAGTTTAAGTCACTCATGAAGGTATAGATGAGGTAAAAAAATCTAAAATTAGTATTCTAACGCATAGGTATGAAAATTTCAGGATGAAACAAAATGAAGATATCAAAGCTATGACGGATAGATTCTCAACGATTATCAATGGTCTCAAATCATATGGAGAGATCATTTCAAATGAAAAGCTTGTGAGGAAGTTAGTTTACTCCCTTCCAAAATCATGGCAATAAAAGAAGACGGTAATCATCGAGTCTAAGGACCTAACGTCCTTAACTCTTGAAGAGCTAATCGGTTCACTCCTCAATCATGAAATGATGCTTGAAGATCAGGTGGACCTCGATAAGATTGAAGAGAACCAAAGGAGAAAGAGAAGAAGAAAAACATTTGAGTTACTCTCAAGTCCACAAAAGATGAGAGTGATTCGGATGAAGATGACGAGAAAATGGTATTGTTTGCCAAACGGTTCAGAAAAATGATGAGACCTTACCGAGGGAGAAAATTCAAACGAAATGAAGGCCTAAAAATGAAACAAAAGAGAAGGACCCGATCATTTGCTATGAATACAAAAAGCCGGGGCATATCAAATACGATTGCCCACAATTGAAGAGAAATGGTCAATCAAAGAATAAGCACAAGGCTCATGTGGCTACATGGAGCGATGAAGAAGGTTCCGATGAAGAGGAACAAGAAGTAGCAAACTTGTGCTTGATGGCATTTGGGGAAGCTTTTAAGGTAACCTCTAACTCATCTGATTTTGATGATTTATCCTATGATGAGTTATTAGAGGAATATAATGGGTTGGCTTCAAATTATGAGAAATTGTTTTTAAAATACAAAAATGATGTTTCAAAATTGAAAAATGAAAATAAACTCATATCCAAAACCAACAACGATCTTGAAAGTAAAATCAAAGATTTGTAAATCAAACTATAAGAGTTTGAGAAAAAAATTTGGATTTGCAAAATTTACTTTCAAAGGTCAATGATGATCATCAAAAGAAAATTGATGATCTTAAAGCTTCTTTTGATAAAGTTGGAACAAAACGTTTTGAAAAGGAGAAAATTCAAAAACAACTTTTTAGAAAAAGCCTTAAAAACTACAATCATAGAGGTCCTCGAAGAACCTCTAATAAAAAAATCGTTAGAAGTATATGGGTTCCTAAAGAGCTCATTACTACTAAAGATAAGGATATCCTACACAAATGGATACCTAAGGGGACTAGAATTTTGTAAACTAATGAATATGGACCCAAAAGAATTTGGGTACCAAAAATTAGAAATTAATCTATGTTTGTAGGAAAAGGGACATTGCTACAAGGCACGGGAAACAAATTCAAACTCATGGTACCTTGATAATGGATGCTCAAGATACATGACCGGAGACAAAAGCCGGTTCATTGAGCTTAATTCCAAAAAAGGAGGAGAAGTGACTTTTGGAGATGATTCAAAAGGTGACATTTAAGGTATTGGTACTATTGGTAATACCTCTTCCATACAAATTAAGAATGTTTTATATTTGAGTGGATTAAAGCATAATGTATTGAGTATTAATCAATTTTATGATAAGGGATTCAATGTTATGTTTGATATTAATGGTTGTAAAGTCTTTGACATTGCATCTAATCGGATTATGCTTGTTTGTCATAGAATAGGAAACATATACATGGTGCATTTAGATTCTATTGATATGACTAATTTGTGCCTAGTTTCTAAGGATGAGCATGATATTTGGTTATGGCATAGGAGACTAGGACATGCTAGCATGAGTGTTTTGCAACGTTAGTTCAAGGAGAATTGGTTCGAGGGCTGCCTAAACTAAAATTTGATAATGATAAAATCTGTGATGCTTGTGCAAAAGGAAAACGAAATTGAGCTTCTTTTAAATCCATTAATGATGTGTCAACTAGTAGAGTATTACAATTGATCCATATAGATCTTTTTGGGCCAACTTGGACTACTAGCTTGGGTGGAAAACAATATGCATTTGTCTTGGTAGATGACTATTCTAGATATACTTGGGTTCTATTCTTAAGTACTAAAGATGAAGCATTAAAAAATTTCATCACATTTTCAAAAGTAATCCCAAACGAAAAATGTTACTCTATCACTAGTGTTAGTAATGATCATGGCACTGAATTTGAAAATCATGGATTTAATGAGTTTTGTAATTCTAATGGTATTAGCCATAATGTTTCAGCACCTAGAACCCCTCAACAAAATGGAGTTGTTGAGAGGAAAAATTGAACTTTAGAAGAAATGGCTAGAACCATTCTTTGTGAAAATAATTTACCAAAATATTTTTGGGCGGAAGCCATAAATACCGCTTGTTATGTTGTAAATTGAGTAATGATTAGGCAAATTTTAAAGAAAACTCCATATGAAATTTTCAAAAATAAAAAGCCTAACATTAGCTATTTTCATCATTTTGGATGTAAATGTTTTGTTTTAAACAACGATAAAGAAAACCTTGGCAAATTCTAAAGCTTATCGAGTATTTAATAAAAGAACTTTAGTTGTAGAAGAGTCTATACATGTTGTTTTCGATGATAATCTCCTTCCGAGGAAGGATTCTTGTGTTAATGATGATGTAGGTATTATAAATACAAATGACGTTAGACATGACATTGGAGAATCATCATCAAAGGAAGAAACAAAAGATGAGGAAACTCATGATCCTCTCGAGAATCCAACCATTGAAGAAAAGGAAGTATCTTATCCAAGAGAGTACAACTATGTCAAGGATGGTGAGATTATAGGTGATCCATCCAAAGGGGTAACTACTCGATCTTCTCTTTGAAATATTTGTAATTATGTTGCATTTATCTCATGCATAGAGCCTAAGAATATTAAAGAAGCATTAAATGATGAACATTGGATTATGGCTATGCAAGAAGAGTTAAATCAATTTGAGAGAAGTAAAGTATGGACATTAGTTGAAAGGCCTAGTAATAAATCTACTGTAGGTACTAGATGGGTATTTAGGAATAAGCTTGATGAGAGTGGTAATATAGTGAGAAACAAGGCTAGACTTGTTCCTCCCGTAGCTAGGATGGAAGCAATTAGAATGTTATTAGCATTTGCATGTTTTCATGAATTTAAATTATATCAAATGGATGTTAAATGTGAATTTTTAAATATTTTTATAAAAGAAGAAGTATATGTGGAACAACCTCCAGGTTTTGAAGATTCAAAATTTCCAGATCATGTTCTTAAATTGACAAAAGCACTTTATGGTTTAAAACTAGCTCCTAAAGCTTGGTATGAAAGATTGCCAAATTTTGTAATTGAAAAAGGTTTTTCAAAAGGGAAGGTTGACACTACATTGTTTTTAAAGCATAAAGGTAAAGATTTATTAGTAGTTCAAATTTATGTTGATGATATAATATTTGGTTCTACTAATGATGTTCTTTGCCAATAATTTTCTAAGCTAATGCAAAGCGAATTCGAAATGAGAATGATGGGGGAGCTCTCATTTTTCTTGGGACTCCAAATCAAGCAAATAAAAGATGGCATCTTCATCAGTCAATCTAAGTACGTCAAAGATATGCTCAAGAAATTTGGACTGGAAAATGGAAAGCCTCATGACAATCCAATGAGCTCTTTAACAAAGCTTGACTTAGATGAAGGAGGTAAATGTGTAGATGTTAAATTATAAAGGTCAATGATTAGATCTTTTCTTTTATCTAACTGCAGGTAGACCGGACATTTGTTTAGTGTTTGCTTATGTGCTAGATTTCAATCATGCCCTAAGGAATCACATTTACTAGCTGTTAAGAGAATCTTTAGATACCTAAAGGACACCCTAGTTTAGGACTTTGGTATCCCAAAGACTCTAGCTTTAGCTTGCATGCCTTTTCTGATGCGGATTATGGAGGATGCAAATTAGATAGGAAAAGCACCTCCGGTACTTGCCAATTCCTTGGAAATATGCTGATTTCTTGGTTTTCAAAGAAACAAAATTGTGTTGCATTATCTACCACTGAAGCCGAATACATTTCAGCTGGTAGTTGTTGTGCACAAGTTTTCTGGATGAAACAACAACTTTTTGATTACGGAATTGAAGTAGGTACCTTTCCTATCAAGTGTGACAATACTAGTGCTATTTGTCTCTCTAAAAATCCCATCCAACATTCTAGAACTAAGCACATTGAAATAAGACATCACTTAATTAGAGACCATGTCACTAAGGAAGATGTAGTTCTAGAATTTGTTGATACTTTGTATCAATTAGCGGATATCTTTACAAAACCTTTAGACAAGGAACATTTTTGGACACTTAGGAGAGAATTAGGTTTAACTGACCTATCTTCACTTGGTGTTTAAAATAATTTTAGCACTTTAAAGAATAAATGAAAAATGTTTATAATAGTAATTTCTGATTACATTCATTGCTATTAGTTACGGGGAGTTTATGATTCTTGATGAAAAATTTACTTTATGTTCAAATGTAGTTTAAGGATTAATTTAATTGATTCAACATAATTAATTTTTTATACATGAGTTGCCAATACCACTAGAGAAGATTAATTTAGCATTTTAAGTGTTTAAAATACAATTTTTTGAATTATAGGGCATAGGGAATCGATACCCCCTTGAAGGGGAATCGATTCCCCCTTAAAGGGGATCCGATTCCCCCTTTGAAGGGGAATCGATTCCCCCTAGGGGAATCGATACCCCCCTGGGGTTCTGTTTTTTAACACGGGCAGAACACCTAAAATTTTCAAACCCTCTCTTCTCTTCGCCGTTCTCATCTTCTCTCTCCCTAAATCATCACTATGATTCAAAAACAATGTTTCTTATCAGAATTACTTCAAATATCATCTCCTAAACCTGTTGGAATCATCAAATTAGTGCAAAAATCATCACATTCTCACAAAATCCGAAAATCTTCAAGGTATTTTTCTAAAATTTCTATTTTATCAAATTTTGAACATAGAACTAGTTTTAATTAGTTCTTGATTGAAATAGTGATCGGACATTGATTGTTTAGTGATTAGAAACTAGATTTTAAAACTAATTTCATCAAAAACACAAGAATTTTCCAAAAATCTTTGAAATTTTTGAAAAAACAATTGTTTTTCAAATTATTGTGTTTTGAATGAATTATGTTATTGTTATGAAAACTATACATAAATTGATTTTCAAAACCTTATTTTTCAATAAGTTTTTCAAAAACTTTGCCCATTAGGATTGGTTTAGAGAACCTTGAAATATTGAGGACTCAATTGAGTTTTGGGATTGCTTACATTGCATACATGTGTTTTATAATTGCATGTTATTCATTCTATTCCGATTTTCTTAAACCATGTCAAATCCTAAACGTGCTAGGTCTTCATCTAGTCGTTCCAACCAACAACCAAATCCACCTCCAAATCCTCCTCCTATTCTTGAAATTCCTAATCCTAATCCCGTTGATCCTAATATGATTATCCAAAACTCGTGCTTCAATCATCCTAGTACTAGAAATCATCGTTTTTGGTATATCAAATGAAAAATAGTTTTTAGGTTCTCGTTATAAAAGAATGGATAGTGCGAGAGTCTTAGATCTTCATGATCGTTTTCTTCTTCTAATGATTTCTTGGTGGTTTCGACCATCCGGAGGTCGTTACTCAACTCTTAGAACCTTGGATCTTTGGTGGTCACATTGTTTCCAAAACAATATTAAAATAAACCTACCTCAGATTATTTTTGCTGAAATTGTTGATACCGTAAATCTTGTTCCTAATAAGAAACTCTGTTCATCTCTAGTTTACGGTTGTATTCTGAGTAATCTATTTTCTAAAGTCGGGCTTAGAGTTGGTCTAGATGCCATCTTTCCTCTCAAAAAAATAAATTAATCTTCTTTCCTTAACGAGAGCGGGATGGATAAAGAATAAAGAAACCGGTGAATGGGTTCGATCTTCTGAGAATACTCCGGGAGCTAGTTCTTCACAAGCTTCAGCAGAAGCTGACGAGAATCCCGAGCTTGAACAATTAATGCAAGATATTGACGAAGCCGACGATAAGCCGGAGCAGCACGAGGAACAAGCTCAGCAAGAAGATCAAGTGCCTCCATATTTTCAATCATTTATGGAGACATTTGATTTCCATTATGCATCCTTGGATTCTCGCTTCACTTCCATAGAATCTCGCTTCTTGACAATGGAAGCTCAACAATTGGAAATTCTCTGGGAGATGCGTGCAAACAATGAAGCAACCAACGCTCGTATTAATGCACTCACTCATGAAATGGCAGCTATGCGAGCTCATTTCCCTCCTCCCGATCCTCCTATGGATGCTTGAACTTTGATCTTTGCTTTGCTTGTTTGGATTGAACTTGGATAGTTGCATTATTGTTAAAACATTTTGAATGCTTTTGGATTGTTTATTTTTTGTTGTTCAAACTTATGTTTAATATATTTGATTTGGATTTCATGTTTATTTTGCATCTTTAGACATATATGACCAATTATCCATTACATGTTTATGAATATTGAATATGAAACTAATGGCTAACCTCTCTTTTTATTGTGGTCTTAGCCGCTTAAGCTTTATATTAATAAATCAATTGGCTTATGTTTTTCAAAATTCATGTTTAAAAAGTTTTTATAGGGTCTTTTTGATTTAACAAAAAGGGGGAGAAAGTGTTAAAGTAAGGGGGAGTAGTATTTTTCAAAATCAAAATTCATTTTGAAATTAGAAAATCTTAAAATGTTTTGTTATATCAAAAAGGGAGAGATTATTGAAAACATATTGATATTTCGATATAACAAATTAAGTTAAATGAATTTTAAGATTTTCCAAATGATTTTCTAAGTATATTTGATATAATTATTCGAATATCAAAATATTACTCCAAATCTTCCAAAAGTCATTTTAATCCTTACTCAAGTGTAAAATTAAGTTTTAGTCTTAAAATAATTTCAAAACAATTTTACAAAATATTTCGAACCATTTCAAAGCCAAAAATTCCAT
Organism: Hibiscus syriacus; assembly: GCF_006381635.1. Classification (NCBI taxonomy): domain Eukaryota; kingdom Viridiplantae; phylum Streptophyta; class Magnoliopsida; order Malvales; family Malvaceae; genus Hibiscus; species Hibiscus syriacus. Next base: position 1,328,749 of record NW_024062603.1, on the reverse strand, counting down.
ATTGTTAAGAGGGAATCGATTCCCCCCTGAATGGTTTAGCTCCGAGAAAAACAGAATGCTCGGAGGGAACCGATTCCCCCCTGTTTAAAGGTCGAAATATTTAAATTTTACACTTAGGGAACCGATTCCCTATGAGGGGAACCGATTCCCCCCACGATCCATGCTATTTTATTAATTGATTTTACACTAAAACAACTCTATTATCTCCACTAATCATCCCCAACGTTCAGAATTGATTCAAGGAGTATTTAAACAAGCTTATAAGCCATTGGTCAATAACAAGAAACAACAAGCAACTAGAATCAAGAAAGAATCAAAGAGAAAGCATCAAACCTCAAGTTTGAGCATTTCAAGCCTATTTTTCATTCAATATTCATTTTGCTTTCAAGAACACTTATTGTGCTCAATTGAATTATTCTTGAGTGTTCTTTTCTTTGTTCTATAATTGTGAAAACAACCTACCTTGTGAGGATTTCCTTGTAAGTTTGCAAATTTGTATTGTTCTCTTTGGGAGAGAGTGTTCTCAAGAATTTGGGGTATAATTCTTGAGGGTTTGTAAGGTTACTCTTTGTCGTCAAAAGAAAGAGAAATTAGTGAATTTGTGGAAAATCGTTAGTGTTGATAGCTAAGGCAGTGGACGTAGACTTTGGTTGAGAAAGTCGAACCACTCTAAATCGCTGCTGTGCAATTACTTTCAATTTTCTGCAAAAGCTTCCACCAAAATTTTAATTGCAAATTCACCCCCCTCTTGGCCATATTCGTCGATCGATTAACTCAACAAGATGGCACTTGATGCTTTACTTTAAATCACTGACATGTCATCCATTTAGAAACAAGATCAATGATAACTCTTTTCATACATGTTTATAAACACTTTCCTCGCTAATGTAAACATTCATCAGACTTAACCGTTAAGTCTCTAGTTTCACATTTTCCCTATTTGTTCTATCTTTGACAAGAAAAAAAATTTGCATATTTTCTCTAATGATCCTTTATTCGATCTATAAACATATGTGTTAAATTTAATTCTACAATCAAAATGCCATCTTTCTTTAAAGACAATCACGCATTCAAAACTCTCAGTATAGAAATGTCTTTCAGCTTTATCGTATCAACCACCACATTAGATTTTTCGATTTATATTTGATAAGCACGCCATCATTCTTTAAGAAATCTAATCGATTTACTTTATTTTGACTCATTCAAGTCAACACATACTGTTGACTTTTGAGATCCGTATAGTTATAGTGTCACTCACCGTGTAGATAGTGGTGTTATATCAATAAAGTAAACACAACTATTGCCAACTCAAGATTGTTAGTCAGATAATTTCTTTCATGATTCTCTAGTTGCTTCGAAGCATAAACAAAACTTTTTCCTCTTGTATGAACACACATCACAAACTATTATGAGACACATTGCTATAATTTACATGATATTTTCCAAATTCAAACTATACTGAACTTGGAGCTTATGTCAATATTCTTTTAACATGTCAAAGTTTTCTTGGAACTTAAAAATCTAAATGAATAACATGTTTTTCCTCAATAACTTGGTTATAGGGAATATAATCATCGAAAAGTTTTGAACCTTCAATAGTAGCCAAAAAATCCCAAGAAACTTTGACATTCAAAACCATTCTTTGGAATTTATCATTCGACTATATCTCGTGCTTCCTTAATATTTATTATTATCCCCTTAATTGAGTCCATATGGCCAAAGAATACAACCTTAGACAACCATCATTTACGCTTAGTCAACTTAGCATGCAATTTTTCTCCCGAATTGTTAGAAGAGCTATACAAAAGAAGACATCATGTTCTTCCCTTGTCTTACAACATATCACTATAATATCAATGAACACAACCACCAATTAAACCAAGTATAAATAAAATACTTGTTTTATCTAATCCATAAGTTTCACAGTAACATTCGTTAGACCAAACGACATTATCACAAACTTGCAGTGTTCATATCGAATTCTGAAAATCGTCTTAGGAAGATCTTATTCCTCATCTTTAACTAATAATATCCCAATTGGAGATCTGACTTGGGAGACACTAATGAACCTTTTTAACTAATCAAAATATTATTAATCCTTGAAAAATGATACTTTTTCTTCTTTGTTACCTTATTTAAAAGGACAATAATCCATACATAATTGCATAGACTCATTTTTCTTTTTCACAATAACACTGGTGCATGCCAGATGACAGACTTAGTATTGTAAATCCCATATCTTAACAATTATACTAACTATGCCTTTAATAAATGGCAATTATGTATGGATTATTGTCTCTATTTTACTATTTTACTTTCTACATCTCAATCTAGAAGTAATCCATGTAACTTCTACAAATACACGTTTGGATACCCTCGAACATTTGGAATATCTTCCAACTTAACTAAGAAAGATTGAGTATCCACCTCCTTTACTAAGAAGGTTTGACAACCTAGTAGAAATTACTTTATAGCAGTTGATGCTAAAATCACATTAGAAAACAAATTTACTCTCTTTCCCTACCATAAATATCTTGAAACTTTTCGAGTTCTATAAAATTCAATCGCTCTAAGCGATAATTCATTGCAACATGGTAGGGGTAATCAATCCATCCCAAAAATTACCTTCGAATCAACATGTTGAATCCTTACTAGTCAATTACTTCCTACAAATACGATTCACCCTCGCACTTAGGCCAAAAAGGTTAATCGTACACATATCACTATCACTATTAGCTTATTATTATTATTATCATTATAACAGTGGATCAATTATAGCATAATGTTTTAGTTTTTCATCAATATTATACTTATACATAAACGAGGGTTTTTCTAAATCCAACATTGGCACTTCCTATTGTACAAATACATCATCTTATTAGACTAAACAGTAGAATTGTGGCTAACAACATTACTATCACTATTAGCATATTATTATTATCATTATTATTTTAAACATCTTGTTTGATTTTTTACTTCAAACCCTTGATTACACACATCTTATACATACACTAAACTTATCCACTTTCATTAGTAAAGAGTGGCATCAATCGAATCTTACAATCAGCAAATATGTAACAATGACATCCTAGTGGTAAGTATACACTTATTGAAACAAAACAAACTCGGTTTAGTCATAGAATAGACTAAACCTGTAGCTCTAATACCAATTAATTAAACACCCCCGTATACGTGAATCAATACGAGTTACAAATGTCACATCAAAAATTCAAAACATTTCTTTAATTGAACTGAGTAGAATTTTGGTTTCATTCAAACATCACCAGCTTCATAACTTGAACAATTATTATAAAATAATTATTTAGAAAAAAATCGTAATATAATATTTTTGGTTACCAATTTCAAACAATGATAGACAATGTTGTTCTGTTTTATAAAATAAATAATACTGTCTAACACGTATGATTTAAAACCCAAATTATTTTTTTCTTTAAGCATAGTTTAATATGATTATATTTATTCATACTATTAATTATATTTAATACTAACTATATTAAGAAATTGTAGACATTTCATTCTCATATACATGCCAGCTAGAACTTTTAGAACACAGTAGGATGCCATCATTGTTACTTGTAAATATTTTATTAGTGATTGATACAAAGCTCTGCTCCTTACTTCTTTTTCTCCTTTATCCTCCACGTGAAAATCATCAGACGTTAAGTATACACTTAGTGAAACAATCATATGACTATTTAAAGCAATGCAATACATAAATTTAAATGAATAACAATATTCAATGCAAAAGAATCACTTTACCTGTATTCCAACCATGTTACCATATAATAACATAGCATAACCTCATGTCAAGTTTATTACCAATATACTTGCCATTCATTCTACAACCTCGTAAGCTTATTTATCTGTTTACCATTTATTAACCAATAAACCATAGCCCAAACATAAACCTATGAAGACCTTGGGTATTAAAGTCAAATATGCACTGAAGTAATAATACACATAAGGTCGTGCCCACCATATGCACTTAGTGCCCTTACACACTATAGTGTTGCACTAAATGTCATTATACACTAGTGCTAATATAAACCTACAACTGTTGGACTCTATGGCATGCCAATTACACTTTGTCTTCCATTGACTTGTTTGGGCATACAGTCTATTTTATTTGATCCATCCATGGCAAAGTATATTATCATAATTTAACATTGGGATGTTCATTCTCGAACTATCATTATTGATAAATATTATATATCTTCATGATATACATCATATGTAAAGATCAATGATCAATGCATTTTATATTCAACCTTTGACATATTTAGGGTATGTCAAATATATGATAAATGACATAAATATCATGCCAACATAAATAAGGTAAACCCATCGTAAGTCCTACCCGATGATGTATAAAACATTCAGGTATAATTTCATTCGTGTATTGCACTCAGTTTGACATTATATACAAGTAAAAATATAAACCTCTCTAAGCTTTAACTTGATCCTTCGCTTCTAATTTGATTAAATCCCAAAAATTGACATAATTTTTTGTTCGGTTTGCACCACCTTTAAAAAAATATTATTGTGATTAATATACACATTTAAAAATTATTCAGTTTATACCCCTAAAAACTAGACTAAAATATAAATCTATCCATTTAAGGAACACCTTCTAGTTCAATTTGTACAATATGTGGTGAATTTTCAAATTTGATTGAGAAAAAAAATTCGAGTAGATTTTGCTGCCCCGTTTTCAGACCTATCCTTGATTAAAAATTTGTATCTTTATGTATACACCTAGGAATTAGTTTTCATTTGTTATAAACAGAACTAGTCTGGTATACTAATTCAAAGGTATAAAATCATCCTCTAATCATTTTCTTAGAAGTTATAGTGATTTTATAAACTTACAGTCCGTAACATAAATTCTAAGCATATTTCACCAATTTGCATTTTAAACTTGTTCACTAATTCTATTAGCTCACCAAATGCACATATATGCATGCATCACAAATCACATAACATTTTAGGAGTCACTTATTATCATAGTAACTCCGTCACTGGCTCATCGCAAGCCATTTTTGTTCGATGACATGAGTATAAATTAAATTTACAATCACCTGGTGGCCTTGGCTTGCAACCTTCCTTAGAATTTCCCATTTCATCCTTAAGCTTCTCCATATCTTTAATAATTTTTTATTTTGTTTTCAATCACTCAATCTCTAAATGAACATCATTACCAAATATATACAAATTCAAACCAAATGTTAGAATCTTACTAACATATGCATACTTTGAAAAAAAATTCCTAACAAATTTTCCGATGTTTATTCGATACAATTTCCATGTCACAACATAAATGATGACTTTAATACTTCTAATTGACCACTCAATTTCCTTTTATCACAATTTCACATAACATTTTAACTTAAGCTCCCAACCTTTCCAAATTTTTATTTAAACCTCAACGTTTATAAGTTTTCCAATATAATCCAAATTCACATCTTAACTTCAATTTAAACATTTAAACATTAATTTCCACCATAGAACATAAACTATTGAACAATTACACAAAAATCCATAACTATTTTAAAATTTCTTATTAAGTTATCCAACTTTTCAAAAATTACATAATGGTCCCTATATTTTTGAAGGCTTGTAGAATACTTACTACATAATATCAGCCCCTACATAATTTTCCATAATTTTTATCATCCTCTATAACCAAGGCAAAATGTTATGTAAGCTCAATATTAGGGTTTTAATGATCTTACTCAATTTTAATTCTATCAAAGCATGAAATCAACTTCGATTCAACCTTATAAAATCTATACAATTAAAGCCCTACCTTAATTTCATCAAACACGTCTTTTTCCCAAGATTAGGGTTAGGCTAAAACTTCACATGTTCATACGATCATGTACAAGTGATTTTAATCATCAATCATGCTTGGAAATGATTCTACAACCTCAATAACATCAAAAAATTCATCTATTCCATAAATCCTAATGTAAACATATACCATAGAAATTGGGATCTTTGAACCCAAATCAAATTAGAAAACAATAAGGGTACCAAATAATAGCATTTTCTGAATAGAACAATTTTCTATTTCACGGCATGATCCAAAATTCAAAAGAAATTGCTAAAAAAATGAAAAAAAATTGTTACCTTGGTGAGGCATTATCTAAATAAATAAATCACATCGACATAAAAATTAATAAGTAAATTTCTTAGAGAAAATGTATTATAAAAATATAAGAACATACATCATACTGAATAATTATTTTCTCTCTTCAGAAACATGAAATGTCATTTACAGTAATAATCCATATTCACATATGGAAACATTCAAAGAAATATTTACATTCAATGAATTGATCAATCATTCATATTTTATACCATTTTAACAGATAGCCTAATATAAACATTTGAAAATGCAAGGTACATGAGTTATAATGGCTGTGTGCATAATATGCAGCCATAACTGCCAGAACATAATGCACCCTTGGTGTCAGAGAATAATATAGGTGTTGTAGAATTCAACATAACTATATTTAAAACAACAATCATATAATGGCAACTCACAACGTTAATACTTTGTGAAGACCATAATGCACATATAGTGCAAAATAAATGTACATAGTGGTACTAGAACGCACATATAGTGGAAAATATTGAATCAATCAACCTCATGGAAGATCAATCGTACCACTAACTCTCAATGCACATACAATGGGCTTAATAATAAAAATTAGATTCCAATTTCAATTCAAGTATAATAATAACATAAATCTGTGCAATAAGACAATTCATATCAGAAATCATTCTCAAGTCATATAAAAATATTTGATAATAAATTCATTTTTTTTTTTTTTGAAAGTATTAGAGGTTGACTATCACTAGTCTTCCTCGTATCATAATAAAATAATTAAATAAGTAAGAATACACTCACCTTAAATACCTTGCTAAGAAACCTTTACTTCGATATTCCTTACTCATTTACGTTTTCTTAGCCTTTAGTTCACTTTACTCATGTTTTTGTTGAGTATCTAAACAATAATCACATTCACAACACATACATTTCCAAGCATTTGCTAGTATTATACTAACATAATAAAAAATAAATGATAAAAATCCATAAATTATATTCAATACTTATTCAATACAAAATCGCTTTGCTATTCCATAACATCTTAAACATTTCCAAAATGACCATTCGATTCCTTATATATTCATTGTCATCACCAAACAGCTCAATTTTATAAATCTTACAATTTAGTCACCATTTATAAAGAATTCATACCAACCTTTCCATTTAATTCAAAATAATATTCTAACTTTAAATTCATCAATCAAACATTATTTTACAGTATTGAACACTAATAATTAAACTTTTACAAATCAATGTCTTAAAATTTTTAAAACATACAAAATAGTCCCTTTACTATCAGAATGTTCCAAATTGATCCAAATCAACTAAAAAAGCATGTACAATTCATCTAATATCAATTATAGATCATTGGAATTTTTTTAAAATTTTCCCTTAATTTACTCCCCTTGGTTGAACCCATCATGAAAAGCACAATGAATTCATTTAATTTGAAGCATGAATTTAATTAAAATTCAATTAATGTGAAATTATCATTTTATTCTTAATGAAATATGCAAAATTCAAATTTTCAACCATAATATCTTCCATTTTAGTATTAAAAGATCAAAGATGAACAAACAAAAATTAACTTTCCACATTTGCCCTTGAAATTTTAAAAAATTGTAATTTACTCAACAAAATTTCACAATTTTGGCTTAACAAGGAAAATTTACCTTAATTCCACTAATCCATGAAAAAATTCATTGTTCTAAATTATTAAAATAATATTTCCTACCTTTTTCCATCATCCTTTAAAATTTTGGTTTTATCCTATTATCTAAATTCCTATCGAACTATACTGCTTTATATTATTTTATATGAATCCCAAAACAAAATTCTGATTCCCAAGAATCCTCAATTTTAGAATAAATATTTATTTACGGGACAAAAATATATAACTTTTATAAATTACATTTTTGGTCCCTAAACTTTTATAAAGTTTATACTTTGTCCACTAAACTTTTAAAATTAACATTGTCACTAGCCAAAACTTAGGGTATTATAATGAAAAGTAGTGGAGTATAGAAGTTTTTTACCTATATTATCCCATAATACCTTCTAAAAGTGGTTTAGGAATTTTGTGGCTCAATCGGACACAATTGTGCGAGAGATGCCATGGAGTCTCACTATCTCTCCGAATAATAAGTCAGCAATGTGTGTTGCATCGTCGATTTTATGTCATGGAGTCTCATATATTATTACACCATTTATTGGTTATGAGTAAGCCCAAAATAAAATCCATAGATAAATCAATCTAAGGCGAGGAAGAAATTGGTAAAAGAGTGTAAAAACCATTAGGATTTACCTTATATTATACTTGTTTGCATGTACGGCAAAAAAGTGTTCTTGGATCATGTCAAGCTTCTTGTTAACACCGAGTTAGCCCATTAGTTATCCTGTATAAAAATCATGGACTAAAAACTCTCGTAGTAACCCTTCTGGTATGCATAACCTACTCATTCATAAAAGAAACATATATATAGAATAAAAGTTGTTAAACACATCTTTGTAAATTCAAAAAAATCTGGATCAAAATTACAAAGTCTATTGATGTGTTCAAAACCTAGAATAATAGCACACATTTATGTAATGAGTGTGTACCTTTGGGAAAATGCATCATCAAATACGATATTATCTTTTCGTTGTTTGTACTTAATCACATATAGGAATGATTCAAAAAATTCAACCCATCGAACATATCATTTTCTTAACTTACCTTGATTGTTTAACAACTTTAATGATTCATGGTCCGTACTTATGATAAACTCTTTATGAAGAAGATAGGATGTCAAACTTGAGTGTACGAAAAAGTGCTAGTAGTTCTTTGTCATAGGTGGGGTAGTTTAGTTGTGCATTTTTAACTTCTCATTAAAGTAAGCCATAGGTTTTATTTCTTGCATGAGTATTGCACCTATGTTTATTCATAAAGCGTCACATTCTATCCTTAAAGTGTTAGAAAAATAAGGAATATGAAGAATGGTTGTCAAACATAGCTTACCTTTGAGTAATTTTAATGCCTCTTATTATTGTATACCCCATTTGAATTTGATCGATTTCTAGATTATTTCCATCAAAGGTTCAGCAATGGTGAAGAAGTCCTTGATAAAACTGCGATAGAAACTAGTTGAACTATGGAATGATCTTACCTCAGTGATAGAAGATGGCATAAGCCATTCTTGGATTGCCTTAACATTTTCGTCATCTACATGGATTCCTTATGCACTTATTATAAAGCCTAAAAATATAAACTTATCACAACAAAACACGTACTTGTCCATGTTAGCAAATAAATGTTCTCATATTAAAACCTAGAGTACGTAACAATCGTGTCTATTATGAGATTCAAGAGAAGGTGAATAGATAAGGATCTCATCGAAGTAAACAAAAACATACTTACCTATGAACTTTTTTAGATCATGGTTCATTAACTGCATGAATGTGATTGGTGTATTCATAAGGCCGAAAGGCATGATGGGCCAATCGTAAAGTTTAAAATTCGTATTGAAAGTTGGTCTCCATTCGTCACCTTCTTTTATTCAGATTTAGTTGTAACTATTTTCAAGTATATTCGTGAACATACATAATCCATGAAGTTCATACAAATATCATTAAGGCGTTGAATAGGGTGCATATATTTGATTCTTATTCAATTGATTGGTCCGTAATATACACAAATGTGCCATCTTTCTTTTGAAGAAAAATGAATGGAATAACACATGGACTAAGACTTTTATGGATATGACCCTTTTGTAACAATGCTTCCACTTGTCGTTCTATTTCTCTCTTAGGCGGAGATCCGATGGATTGCTTACAACATCTGTGAAATCCTACAAAAGAGAGATAAAAACACTTGGCAAAATTTTGAGGTTAGTATAAATAAAAATTATGGTGTCGTTGAAATGGATGAGGATGCAGGTTTTGTGATGGGAAAAGGTTTCTTTCATGTCTTTTTTGATACTTCCACAAGATTTTGTAATGACAATACATGCTTATTTGGGCTAATATTTATACTCGAACCTATTAGAAGAACAAAGTCTTGAAGATTCAAAGCATAACTATTCGACAAATATAATGTGAGAATCATTAAAATGTTATAAATGTTTCATATTCAAGTTCAATTCTCTTTTAAGAGATGGAGAATGATACATGCATCACAAGGCTCACGTTAAAGGAAGATAGACGAACGATTCGAATGGACTCACACGACCAAAATGTTGAAAAAATAACAAAATTAGTAGACTTTGACTACTTTTTGAATGGGATCTTAATGTTATTTGGTCAACATTTCTCTCGAATTTATGATTGATTATCTCTTATCTTTCTAACCTTTCTTCAATCCCATTAATCCGATATCGATAACTTAATATATGTCCATTTTAGTGAAGAGAGCGCGTGTATAAATCCCTATATAAGTTACACGAGATTTTGTAATATTTTAAACCTAGGAAGAGAGGTTATAAAGTTATTTGAATGTAATAGCCTTGACAGCTTATCACCCTCTATCACGTTGCTTATCAAGCTATGCCATCAATCATCATTCTAGAAGATTCATATTGGTCATTCATCAAGTTACAAGGATTCAAGCATGCTTGCTTTCATCAACACCATTGGATCAAAGACTTATCAATGGATCACATTCATGGAACCACCTTTACATGGATTTAGGATAGATTTTATTAATATTTTATGCTTTAATTATGTTACAACTATGACTTCTTAAAACCTATATAAGGATGCTCATCTCTTCATTGTAAGAATCAAGTTTTCTTCTTTTATTCAATACAACGAGAGATCATTTTTACAAGATATGACCTTGTGCTTTCAAAACTTTTTTCTTTTAGTTTTTTGATTTCTTGAGAGGTAGATATTCACACTCTAGTTTTCCTTTTCATTATGATAAGGAGGGCTGGTTAGAACTGTATTATCAAGTTTGCATTTTTATTACGAAATTGATTGTATGATAGGACACTTATCATTCATTATCATCATCCATTATCATCTTATTCTTTCATTCCTCAGCTTCACGCCACCACTATACACATTCGATGGTTTACGTTAACATCATACCTACCAGGGGTAAAATATCAATTCAATTTCCCCCACCAATTTGACTATCCGATCTCAATTCTATCTTCAATGTTATGATCCTTAACTTTCTATCTTTGGAATGAGCATCCATTCATAAAAAATCCAAGAAAAATCAACCATTCAGCTTCCCACCTCCATTGGCTAAGTTTAATATTTCTATTACATGTTTTGTTCTTTAGTTCTTCCATTACCCTTGTTTAATATTGTCTTTATTTTATCCATCTCTTTATTACCCTTTTTCCATTTTCTTAATTTCTTAGTCTTAATTTTCAACAACCCTAATTCAAATACCTACACCTTTGCCTTTGCTCATATAAACTCATATTTTCCCTCTCGTGCTTTGATCGAGTCTTGATCTTGATAATTTTGATTCCTTAATGAGAGCAACATACAATCATCCAATGTCACTTCTCTATCACTTGCTTGCTTTACCATATTAAATGAAATCATTTTTATGTTGCCATGGTCATCCCAAAAGAATGTTAGATGTTTAGCATTAGAAGTACATCACACCACACATCATCACAATATTTACCCCCTTTAGATTAATGATGCATTGTTTTGTGACCTTCATTTCAGTACTCTCGTTAAGCAATTGTAAATAGTATGACTTTGGATATCGTTGATAAGGAAAGTTAAGTGTATCCACTATATATTTACTAATCACATTAACACAACTTCCTTTGTCAATGATCAAGTATATGATTTATCCTTTATCTGGCATCCCGAGTGGAAGATGTTTGTTCTTTGTATATTCAAGTCATTGACCACTTGTATAATTAGATTTTTCCTACAACAAAGCATAATACATCACACCCATCATTATCCGAATCAAATTGTGTATTTTTTCCATATTATCAGGATAATTCAGTTCTAATTCATACCAACTAGTACCATCCTCTTGGATTTTCATGTTTTTTAAACTTAGACAATCGATGTAACACCTGAATTCTAGGTTAAGAGTTTCGGGTATATTCGATTTGGACCTTATAATTATTTCCCCTAACCTATGAAGTTTTTGACACAAGTAGCATGTGATTTGGGCTTAGGATGAGCCCAACAAATATTAAAATGAGTGTTTTTAATTAGGACCTAAATATGAGAGGATAAAGGGAGTGATTATCCCATTTTTCAATGCTAAGACTGCTTTTCCATTATGATGGATGACTTCACGCCTAAAACACCCCACCCCCATTGATATCTCATTTTCATCACCTCATTATCTTCATCTTATATCAAACTCTCTCTTGCTCTCTAACATTCCAAGAAAGGTGATAACTTAACCTTGTTTTATACCTTGTTTAGTGTAATACACTAAAATTTTGGTTAATGACCAAAATATTATTTTTGAAAGTTTGGTGACCAAAGTAAAAAATTAGAAAAAGTAAAAAATTATGAAAAGTATAGGGACCTGAGTGGTAATTTTCCAAAAAATAATTTTTATTCCGTAAGTGGATAGTTTACTCTTGAAAGTGGGATTTTATTAAAATCGCATTTTTATATGGAAATTGTGTTAAAACTAGAAAATGTTAAAGTATGGTAAAAATTCGATAAATTAGATCGAATAAAAATTTTGGGAAAATTGAAGGATGATAAATTAGGCTTAAAAATATTATTTTCACATTTTAAAATGATGAAAAATTTTATAAAATCATTGGATTTGAGGATTTAATTCCATGTTAATTTGGGTCGTTGGATTAAAGTGGCAAAATTGTAATTTTTAGAAAATTGCATGGCTAAATCGGTAAAGAGAGAAATAATTTAAATTTTTTTGGAAGATGATAAGGTTGATGTGACTTGCTTTTATATTAGATATGAAGTTTCATTAAGGGTAATTTGGTATTTTCTCCATTAAATTAATAAAATATTCATTTAAGCTTAAATTAAAGGTAAATTAACATGAAATTATTCTAAAATTTCATGTTATATTGTTCATCGTTTTTTCTTTCCAACTGTGAGCTCCTCCAAAGGTGAGAAAAAGTTTATTTTCAATTTTTAGTAATTTCCTTTGGATTTTGAGTTATATCGTGCAATAGAATATTACTTTATGCGAAAAAATGATCTTTTGGTACCATTTATGCTTTCTAATCTTGCTTGATTTCAAATATCCCAAATTCTAGGGTTTGTGTTTTTGAGGTTGTACACTCATTTTTAAGCTTGTTTGATGATTGAAACGTGTTTAATCTTTCGATAAATGTTTCTTTGATTTTCGACCAAACTATAAGTTTCAAAAACTTTGTTTTGATGAAATTTGTTTAGGTATTTGATTGTAGAGATGTTTTAAGGTTGGGTGGAAGTTGATTTCATGCTTTAATCGAATCAAAATTGAGCAAAATCATGAAAATCTTATTATAGGGTCTTTGGAACTTCCGACCATGGCTTATATTGATGAGAAAGATTATGGAAAAAATTATGTAAGGGCTAGAAAATGATGTAGAAGGTATTCTACAAGCCTTACAAAAATTTGAGGACCATTTGATAATTTTGGAATAGTTGGGGGACCAAATCGATAATTTTTAGAAAATAATGGGTTATTGTGTAATTATTCTATAATTTATGTACTATGCTGGAAATTGAATTGAGTGTTATGATGTGAAATTAGATCATTTTGGAAGTTTGGATAGTTTAGTGATTTTAAATGCAATATTCGAATAGTTGGGGGTATTTATTTGTAAATATGCCTTTGTAAATGTAATTGGGTGGTAATTATTTCAATGCTGGAATTTCGGTATTTAAAATTTGAGTGGTAAAATGGTGAAGGACCATTTTATATAAGTTGGAAAAGTTGGTACCAAAATAAAAAGTATTAATAAGTGTTGAAGTGTTTGATGGTGAATAAGTTTCAAGTATGATTATGGATTTTGTTTTGGAAATGCATTTATGTTAGTACAATACTAACATATGTATCGATATAAATTTATGATGTTGTACAGATCGTGACTGATTTTGTTTCCGAAGCTAATCGTTTATAAAAATGACTAAGTTGGAAGCTTAGTGGGACTAATATATTGCTATATTTATAAAGTGCCAAGGTGAGCGCAATGTGTGCATGATATGATACATGGATGCTTTATACATCAGAGGAAAGACTTGTGATAAGTCCGCCTTATTTGTATTAGCATGAAATTTGTCTTTTATCTTATTATTGACATATCCTAAAAATGTCAAGATTGAAATTATGATGCAATTAATTTTAGTGTGATGATATTCCATGGATGCTAATTCGAGCATGAACTGCCCATTGCTAAAATCTTATTGATATACGTTGACATTGATTACTTAATTTATGACTAGATGCCTAAGTATGTTATTGAGGTTTAGTGGTATTAATGGAATGTCATAGAGTCTAGTAGCTGGAAATTTAAGTATTACGAGAGTGTAACACCCATAACTCGTATACGAAAAGTAGTACGAATATAGATGACACGTCAGAGATTCAAAACATTTTTTCATAAAACTAAGTAAAACTTTTTTTCATTCAAAAAATCACCAGTTATAATACCCCAACCATCGGGTCAGTGGCCAAAAAGGTAAGGAATTAAAATTTAGTAACTTAAATAGGAATAAGTGATAAGTTCAAGGACTAATTTTGGAAATTTGTGCTTAGGACTTTTTAGCAAATACAAAGAGATGAAGGGCAAAAATATCTTTTGTCAACATACGGATTTAAAATTCATCTTATTTTAAGATATTTTAAGTATTGAAAAGGGAGAAAATAATAAGCCTATGGAGGCTTAGCTATTTCTCTTCTTCCTCTTCTTTTGGCTCGTGACTCCATTGTTAAAGATGAGTTACTTCAGGTTCATGATTTCTTAAATTTATGGGTTTGTTTTAAAGCTTTAAGAGGTATATAAGATTAAGGAAGTTTGAAGTGTTACTAAGGAATTAGTAAAATGGGTTTTGAAGTGAAAGGTTGAAATTTAGCTTATGAAATGATTCTAAAGGTAGAATTAACTTGTCAAAGTCCTAGCTAATAGATTTGGATTGTCATAAATGATTTAGAACATGTTTGATTAAATGATATGAATCTTAGTTTTGAGAATTCTATTGAGAAATTTGGATGTTATAAGAGGAGTAGTGGATATAAGTTTATTAGTATGAGTATTAATGATCTTGAGAAGCTAAATAGAGTTATGAGTAAGGGATTTAGGTAAATTTGGGTTAAAAGTCAAAGTGAAAGAGATGAAATATGGGAAAGGGTATCGGTATTGGAAGAACAATATCGATACCATAGTGTTAAAATCAAATGATTTTGGTGGAATTTGATGAACAATATCAGTACTGATTAAATTACTATCGATACCGAGGTGGGGAATCGATACCAAGAGTTGAGTATCGATATTATTTTTAAGTATAGAATTCCATAATACCAAAATGGTATCGATATCGAAGTGGGTATCGGTACCATAGAAGAGAAGTATCAGTATTGTAAGAGGAGTACTGATAATATTGTGCCTGAATATTTAAAGAGAGTTAGTTTTGTTTTTGTAAATGTTGATTTAGTTTCATGAATGGAAGTTGGTATTGATATGTGATGTATCTATGTGAAGATTTGGATTGAATTATATCGAAGGAATCGACATGATACGAGATTTAACGAAAAAGAAAAGGGTCTTCATTTTAAACTTACGTGAGGCAAAGGTGAGTACAACTAAATTGTTTTATATTGTATTTGAGGATGGCTTACGATAAGCCAACCTCAAAGTTTTCGATCGAAAACTAATTTCATTTCTTTTATGCAATATTTTATGACACATTATTCCAATATATTTTCAAGTTAAGTTTCTATTGTTATATGTGTTTGAATGTGAACATGTGACATATGAATATTAATCATATGAAAATGCCCTACGTGTAAGTGAACTACAAGAATATACTCTACGCGAATAAGATACACTTTAAATGGTGAAATTTAAAATAATTATAATTTAAAGCCCAAGGTATATGTATGATAATTAGCAGTATAGTTGGCATGCCAAGAGTCGAGGATTCTATGCAGTCCTTCGGGATAATCTATGTAGTCCTTCGGGACATTTCTACATGGTCCTTCATGAAAAATTCTACGCGGTCATTCGGGAGAAATTCTACATAGAACTTCGATGCAATTTATATGAGTTGTGGTGACAGTAATTGTGCACAACCTCAGTGTACTCATATATCCTGAATTCTCAGTGTTAGAAAACATATTTTAATTCAAGTATGAAACGATTTATATGGATCAAATGATAAACGGTTTTAAAATGTTTTATTTTATAATCTTTATTGCCTCACTAAGTCAACGACTTAGCGTGTGAATGTTTCACACGTAGGTTCAAGAGATCAGAAGAGTGAAGATTAGGAAATGACATTATACACCAGGAAGATCAGATCAGAACCATTTGGAATAGTAGGTTTTATAATTTTGTAAATGTTTTTGGCATGTATCACTATATTTTAAATGGAAATGCTCTGATCAGTTTTTGTAAAATGTAAATTTTTTTTATGTAAATAATGAAGTATCCATTTCTAGTATGAGTTTGAAATTTTTTATATTTATTTTGCATTTAAGAGTTCTACCCTTTTAATACAAGAAAAAGTTGAAATTTTTAATCTGCTTTCTAAAGGTCAATGATTAGAAAAATAAATGTAGCATCTTGGATTCGTATCCAGGTTAAATATGGGTCGGGTGTTACATTTATTGGTATCAGAGCTATGGTTTAATTGATTTTACGTTCGAAAGGAATTGTTTTGTTTTAAACAGTGTACATGCCAATTAGAAGTTAAATCTTTCTGATATGATAAGGTAATTTGTATTTTGTCCTTACTAATAGAATAATGATTCCCTCTTAATAAATGTCGGATTTTGAGGGCTCCCAAAATGAAGAGGGAGAAGGACTTGAAGGAAGTAGTCATTCGCATGCCCCAGTTAGGAAAGGTGAAGAATAGGTATCTCAAGGGGTGCTTGTACACGATCAGGGAGTGTTTTTCAGGACGTTGGACACTATCCTGACGCGTTTCCAACCTCCTGCTCCGTCAACTCCTAAGATGAATATAACCAAAGAGTTGAAAGGGTTAGGATCATTGGAGTTCCAAGGTGAAGCTGAGGAATGTCATGTGACGATGAGAGTTACGAGGGACAAGGTGACATGGTCGTTCTTCCTGGAAGATTTCAAGAACAAGTATATTGGGGATCAATTTATTCATCAGATGAAACAAGAGTTCATGATCTTGAAACAAGGGAATCACACTATGTATGATTACGAGTGCAAATTCAATAAGCTAAGTCGATTTGCATCAGAGTTGGTTCCAACAAAAACTGATTATTGTGACTGGTTTATAGAAGGTTTACGCCCTAGATTGAAAGAATTATTGTTAGCGTTGAATCTTTCCACGTTTCAAGAGGTGGTGAATCGAGCTAATGCTTTAGAGAGAGCTCATAATGAAATATTCGAGGAGCAAAAGACCCAGTGAAATAAGAGAACTAGTGCCTCGTTAAGTGCATAGCAATCAAAGAAAAGTAGAGGTTTGACTTTTTGACCTCCTTCAAGATATGATTCAGCTGCATCCTCATGTAGAGGATCTAATCTTGAAAGAGCTAGGTAGACTCGATTAGTAGAATCAGAAGCAGGAAAAACAAGTTAATGTCAGTATTGTGGCATTTATCGAATGGTCTCAGAAGCATGTTTTAGATGTGTGGACACTGATCATTTTATCCAGTATTACCCATTGATGACTAGAGAAGCTACACAATCTGAGAGATATGCTACTTTACCTCAGAGTGACAGAGGACGAGGCAGAGGAAGAAATCAATCTGATTCGACCAGGCAACCTGAAATACGTTCAATTGCTCGGGTCTACAATATCAAGACTAGTGAAGACCGCGATGATCTAGAGATCATTGTAGGTACTTTTTAGTTATATGATAAACCTGTTTTAGTTTTGATTGACCCAGGATCACCCTATTGTTATATATGTAGTAAGTTGGTGAGAGAATTAAAAATTCCATTAGAAGCTATAAGCAATGATGTGATAGTGACAAACACATTAGGGCATAGTGTTCAGGTGAATCAGTTATGTCAAGGGTGTCCCATAAGGATTAAGGGAATTGAAATCCCCACTAATCTGATGGAATTACCCTTTGATGAGTTTGAGATTATTCTGGGAATAGACTAGTTATATTGTTATCATGCCAATGTCGATTATCGATTGAAGCGAGTAATTTTGATATGTCCTGAAGGATCGAAAATAATGGTGATTAGTGAAAGATTTAATCCATTAGCTAACGTGATATCAATAATGTCAGACAAGAAATTAATTCTTCAAGGATGCCCACCTTTTATGGAAAATGTAATTAATACTTGAGTTAATAAAAGAAGATTGTAAGACATTACCATTATTCAAGATTTCCCGAAAGTATTCCCTGAGGAATTACTATGATTACCTCCAGATATGGAGGTTGAGTTTCAAATTGAAGTTATGACGAGAATAACACCTATTTCGATGGCTCCTTAAAGGATGGCCCCAAAGGAACTAAAAGAGTTAAAGGTTCAATTACAATAGCTTGTAGGTAAAGAATTTATCAGACCCAGTTTGTCACCTTGAGGTGATCCAGTATTATTTGTAATGAAGAAAGATGATTCAATGCATCTCTGTATTGATTATAGATAGCTCAACAAGGTGACCATAAAGAATAAGTATCCTCTTCCAAGAATCAACAATTTATTTTATCAAATCAAGGGAGAAGCGGTGTTTTCTAAAATTGATTTATGCTCGAGTTATCAGCAATTGAAGATACAAGAAAAGGATATTCTAAAAATGACATTTATAACTTGATATGGCTATTATGAATTTGTTGTAATGCCATTTAGGTTAACTGACGCTCGTGCAACATTTATGGATCTTATGAATAGAGTTTTCCAACCATACATCGATCAGTTTATGGTTGTATTCATTGATGACATCTTAGTGTATTGAAAGACAACGGAGGACCATAAGGCCCTTCTTCATGTGATTCTTCAAACACTACAAGACAATAAGCTTTATACTAAGCTTTCTAAGTGTGAGTTATAGCTAACTGAAGTGGAATTCCTTGGACATGTGGTTTTTGTAGAAGGGTTCCGGGAGATCCCCTGAAAATAAAAGCTATATTAGATTGGGAAGTTCCAATAAATGTTTCTGAAGTGCAGAGTTTCTTAGGTTTGGTTGGATATTATCGAAGGTTTGTAAAGGACTTTTCGATGATTTTCTCCCCTTTGACCAAACTGTTAAAGAAAGATGTGCTTTTTACATGGTTGGATAGTTGTCAAAAGAGTTTTGAAATTTTAAAGAAAATTCTTACAGAGGCTTCAGTGCTAGTGCGATCAGAATCAGGCAAGTATTTTACAATTTATACTGACACTTCCCTAAATGGTTTGAGATGTGTATTAATGCAAGATGGAAAAGTAGTCGCTTATGCTTCAAGACAACTTAAGCCCCATGAGAAGAACTATCTGACCCATGATCTAGAATTAGCAGCAGTAGTCTTTGCAATGAAGATTTGGCGCCACTATTTATATTGTGAGCGATGATTCATTTTCACTGATCACAAAAGTTTAAAGTATTTTGTTGACTCAAAAGGAGCTTAATTTAAGGCAAAGAAGATGGATCGAGCTACTTAAAGATTATGATGCGATCATAGATTATTATCCCGGGAAAGCTAATGTAGTAGCTGATGCTCTTAGTCGGAAGACTTTTTCCACTTTACGTGCCTTAAATGCCCGCTTTGTTTTGAAAGACAATGGTGCTCTGATGGTCGAATTAAAGTTAAGTCCATTATTATTGGAGCGGATTCATGATTTGCAAAATAAGGATGATAAGTTTTTAGACTGGTTCAAGCAATTACAGAATGGTGAAAATAAGAACTTTGAAATTAAGTCAAATGGATGTTTATACTACATAGATCGAGTTTGTGTTCCCAACGATGACGAGTTGAGAAGCGACATACTTTCTAAAGCACATTGTAGTCCACTAACTATGCACCCAGGAGGGAACAAGATGCACCAAGATCTGAAAGAATGTTTTTTGGTGGCCAGGCATGAAAAAAGATATTATAGAGTGTGTCAAAGTGTCTTACTTGTAAACAAGTGAAATCTGAGCATCTAGTGCCTTTTGAACTATTACAACTGATCTCTATTCCTCAATGGAAATGGGAAACAGTTAGGATGGATTTTGTAACTGGATTACCTTTGACACCCAACAAAAAGGATTCAATTTGGGTTGTTATGGATAGATTGACTAAAACAACTCACTTCATTCCTATTCGAATGGATTATTCGATGGATAAGTATGCAACATTATACCTCAAGGAGATAGTTCAACTGCATGGAGTTCTAGCTTCAATAGTATCTTATAGAGATCCAATATTTACTTCTAGATTTTAGAAGTCTTTACATGGAACTATAGGTACTTGATTGAACTTTAATACTGCTTTTCACCCTCAAATCGATGGTCAATCAGAGCGGACGATTCAAGTGCTGGAATATATGTTAAGAGCATATGTGATTGATTTTCATAGATCGTGGGAAAAATATCTACCACTTGCGGAATTTATATATAATAATAGTTATCAATCAAGAATTAAAATTGCACCGTATAAAGAATTATATGGAAGGAAGTGCAGAACGTCATTTAATGGGTATGAATTAAAGGATCAAGAAGTTCATGGTCCTGACTTGATTAAATAAGTGGAAGAAAGGGTTCAAATGATCCAGCGTAACCTTAAAGTGGAATCAGACAAAAATCATATGCGGTTTTGAAAAGAAAGGAAATTGAATTTCAAGAAGGTGAAAAAGTGTTCCTCAAAGTATAACCATGGAAGAAAGTACTTCGTTTTGGGCATAAAGGAAAGCTCGGTCCTAGATTCATTGGACCTTATGAAGTTTTGAAGCAGGTTGGACCCGTAGCATATCATTTAGCCTTGGCGCCAGAATTATAAAAGATCCATAGTGTCTTTCACGTGTCTATGCATAGGAGATATCGATCATATTCTTCGCATATCTTAGCGTCCGATGATATAGAAGTTCAATCTGACCTGACTTACGAGGAAAAACCAATACAAATTTTGGCACATGAAGTTAAACAGTTGAGAAATAAGACGACCCCATTGGTTAAAGTTCTATGGAGGAAACATAAAGTAGAAGAGGCGACATAGGAACACGAAGAGGATATGAAATGAAATGTTTCCTCATCTCTTTGTGTAGTGAAAACTCGAGGACGAATTTTATTTAAGGGAGAGATTTGTAATACCCCAACCATCGGATCAGTGACAATAAAAGTAATGAATTAAAATTTAGTAGTTTAAATTGGAATAAGTGATAAGTTCAATGACTAATTTTGGAAATTGTGTTTAGGACTTTTTAGCAAAGAAGGAAGAGAGGAAGGGCAAAAAGGTCTTTTGTCAGTATATAGATTTAAAATTCATCTTATTTTAAGATATTTTAAGTATTGAAAAAGGATATAAAAATATGTATATGGAGGCTTAGCTATATCTCTTCTTCATTTTCTTTTGGCTCGTGACTCCATTGTTAAAGGTGAGTTACTTCAAGTTGGTGATTTCATAAATTTATGGGGTTTTTAAAAGCTTTAAGAGGTATATAAGATTAAGGAAGTTTGAAGATGAAGAAAAAAAACGTTGCTAAGGAATTATTATGGAATAAGTAAAATGTGTTTTAAAGTGAAATGTTGAAATTTAGCTTATGAATGGATTCTAGAGGTAGAATTGACTTGTCACAATCCAAGCTAAGAGATTTGGAGTGTCATAAATGATTTAGAACATGTTTGATTAAATGATATGAATCTTAGTTATAAGAATTCTATTGCAAAATTTGGATGTTATAAGAGGGGTAGTTGATATAAGTTGATTAATATGAGTATTAATGAGCTTGAGAAGTTAAATATAGTTAACATTAAGGGATTTAATTAAATTTGGGATAAAATTTGAAGTTAAAAAATTGAAATATGGGAAAGGGTATCGGTACTAGAAGAACAGTACCGATACTATAGTGTTAAAATCAAAGGATTTAGGTGGAATTTGATAAACAATATCGGTACTGATTAAACTAGTATCCATATTGAGGTGGGGTATCGATACCAAGAGTTGAGTATCGATATTATTATTAAGTATGGAATTCCAGAATGCCAAAATTGTATCGATACCGAAGTTAGTATCGATACCATAGAAGAGAAGTATTGGTACTGTAGGAGGAGTATCGATACTATTGTGCCTGAATTTTTAAAGATATTTAGTTTTTGTTTTTGTAAATATTGAATTAGTTTTGTGAATGGAAGTTGGTATTGATATGAGATATATCTATGTGTAGATTTGGATTGAATTATATTGAAGGAATCGACGTGATACAAAATTTAAAGGAAAAGAAAAGGGTATTCATTTTAAAATTACGTGAGGCAAAGGTGAGTGCAACTAAATTGTTTTATATTGGATTTGAGGACGGCTTGCGACAAGCCAACCTCAAAGTTTTTTATAGAAAACTATTTTCATTTCTTTTATGTGATATTTTATGACATTTTTTTCATATATATTTTCAAGTTAAGTTTCTATTGTTATATGTGTTTGAATTTGAACATGTGACATGTGAATATGAATTAAATGAAAATGCCCTACGTGTAAGTGAACTACGAGAATATACTATACGCGAATAAGATACACATTAAATGGTGAAACTTAAAATAATTATTAGTAAAAGAACAATGTATATACATGAGAATTAGGGGTATAGTTGGCATGCCAAGAGTTGAGGTTCTACGCGATCCTTCGGGACAATCTATGTGGTCATTCGGGACATTTTTATGTGTTCCTTCAAGACAAATTCTACGTGGTCATTCGGGAATAATTCTATGTGGCACTTCGGTGCAATTTATATGAGCTGTGGTGACAGTATTTGTGCACAACCTCAATGTACTCATATATCCTAAATTCTTAGTGTTATACATTGGGCTAAAAGAATGAAATGGTTTAAGTTGAATAATGAGTGACTTGATGCAATTTGTTAGAAAACATATTTTAATTCAAGTATGAAACGCTTTATATGGATCAAATGATAAATGGTTTTAAAATGTTTTATTTTATACTCCTTATTGCCTCACTAAGTCAACGACTTAGCGTGAGATCAGAAGAGTGAAGGTTAGAAAAGGACAACATACGCCAGGAATATCAGATCATAACTATTTGGAGGACTAGGTTTTATAATTTTGTAAATTTTGTTGGCATGTATCACTATGTTTTAAATGGAAATGCTCTGATCAATTTTTGTAAAATGTAAATTGTTTTGTTTTTATAAATGATTAAGTATCCATTTCCGGAATGAGTTTGAAATTTTTTATATTTATTTTGTATTTAAGGGTTCTACCATTTTAATACAAGAAAAAGTTAACATTTTTATTACTTTATAAAGGTCAAGGATTTAAAAAGTCAATGTGACATCTTGGATTCGTATCTGGGTCGGATACAAGTCGGGGGTGTTACACCAGTTTCAAGCAATGATAGACAATTTTGATCGGTTCTATAAAATAAATAAGATAGTCTAGCACGTGTGTTTTAAAACCCAAATTAATTTTATTTAAGCATAGTTTAATATCATAATATTATTTCCTGCTATTAATTATATTTAATACCAACTATATTAAGAAATTGTAGATATTTCATTCTCGTATACATGCCAGCTAATACTTTTAGAACATAGTAGGATGTAATTATTGTTACCTGTAAACATTTCCTTGGTGATTGATGCCAAGCTCAGCTCCTTACTCCTTTTCCACCTTTTTGCTACACGTGAAAATCATCACACTCTAAGTATACACTTAGTGAGGCAACATATAAATATTCAAATAAATGTAACACATAATTTAAAAGGAATAGCAATATTAAAAGCAATATGATCACTTTACCTTATACCATCAATGTTATCATAAATTAACATGATATAATCGGATATAAAATTTCTTACCAATACACTTATACTTGTCATTCATCTCATAAGCTCGTAAGCTTATTTGCCTGTTTATCATTTATTAACCATTAAACTATAGCCCAATTTAAACCCTGAGGGCCCTAGGTATACGAGTCAAATATATGCACCGTAGTGCTAGCCCGAGTATGACACATAAGGTTGTTCCCACCACCTGTAATAGTTATACTTTAATATAATCCCTAATATGACACATAAGGTCATGCCTACCATATATACTAGTACTTTAGTGCAATCCCGAATATGTAGCCTACTGCCGGACTCTATGGCATACCAACTATACCCTGTCCCTCAATGACTTACTTGATCATATAGTTTATTTTTATTTGATCCATCAATGGAAAAGTATATCAATACCATTTAACCTTTGGGTAGTTCATACCTGAAATAACATTTTCAATAAACATTATATATATATATATATATATATATATTCATGATAAACATTATGTATAATAAACAATGATCAATGCTTTATATATTCAACCCTTGACATATTTAGAATATGTCAAATATATGATATATGACATAAATATCATGCCGATATAAACAAGGTAGACTTATTACAAGTCTTAACCAATGATGTATAAAACATCCATGTATAATGTTATGCATGCATTGCACTCTTTTTTCACATTATATACAAGTCAAAAAATAAGCCCCACTAACCTTTAACTTGATCATTTGCTTCTAATTTGGTTAAAACCAAAATTTATCATAATTTCATATCTAGCAGTTTGCACTATCTTTAAAGGAATATTATTCTGTATTTATATAAAACTTTAAAAATTATTCCATTTATACCAATGGAAACTAGACTCAAATACAAATCTATCCACATAAGGAACCCCCTTTAGTTCATTTTTTACAATTTATGGTAAAATTTCAAAGTTGACCGACATAATCTGTTTTGTGCATAATCTGCTGCCCCATTTTCTGACCTTTCATCGGTTAAAAATTAATATATTTTTGTATATACCTTGAAATCAGTTTCCATTTGTACTAAACAAAACTAGAGTGGTATATTAGTCCAACGGTATAAAAATAATCCTATAATCATTCTTGTAGAGTTTATGGTGATTTTCTAAACTTACTGTCCATAACATAAATTTTAGTAAGGTTTCACCAATTTGCATTTTCAACTTGTTCACTAATTCTATTATCTCACAAAATGCACATATATGCATGCATAACAAATAACATAAAGTTTTAGGAGTCACTCCTTACCATAGTAAATCCATCACTGGCTCATCGCAAGCCAATGTTTGTTCGATAACATAAATACAAATTAAATGTACACTCATCTGGTGTCCTTAGCTTGCTACCTTCATTTGAATTTTCCATTTCATCCTTAAGCTTCTCCTTAGATTTAATAATATTTTATCTTGATTTGAAGCACTCAATCTCTAAATAGACACCATTACCAAATATACACAAATTCAAACCAAAGTTACACAAATTCAAACCAAATGTTAGAATCTTACTAATATAGGCATACTTTGGAAAATAAATTCCTAACAAATTTCTCGATGCTTATTCGATACAATTTCCATTTCAGGACATAAATTTTGACCTTAACACTTCCAATTGACCATTCAAATTCCATTTAATCCATATTCATACTTGAAACTTATTCACCACCAATTATTTTAACACTTATTAATCATTTTTAATTTTGGCACCAACTTTTCCAACTTATATAAAATGGGCCATTACCATTTTACCACTCAAAGTTGCAATACTGAAATTCTAGCATTGAAATAATTACCACCCCCGTACATATACAAAGGAATAATTACAATAAACATTCCCAAACAATTCGAAATTTGCATTAAAATCACCAAACTTCCATAATGGTCATATTTCATATCTTAACACTAATTTCAATTCCAAAATAGTAAATTCCAACGTAGTACATCAACTATTAACAATTTTCACAACCATTCACAACTTTTCTAAAATTGCCAAAATGATCCCTCAAATTTTCAAATATTAAAGAATGGTCCCCAAATTTATATAAGGCTTGTAACATACTTCCTACATCATTTCCAACCCTTATATAATTTTTCCATAATTTTTCTCACTCAAGAATACCATGTCCTAATGCTTTAACTTTTAAAACTAGGTTTTCATGATTTTGTTCGATTTTAATTCGATTCAAGCATGAAATCAACTTCCATCCAACCTTAAATCATCTATACAATCAAAGCCCTAATCAAATTCCATCAAAACACAAAGTTCCCAACTTCATAGTTTGACCGAAACATAAAGAAAAAGTTTTATGAAGATTGAACATGTTTTAATCATCATACATGCTTCAAAAACATCAATATTCATCATAAATTTCATAAAACCTAATATGAACATAAACCTTAGGATTTGGGATCTTTGAACACAAACAAGATTAGCATGAAATATTAGTACCAGATGATAGCGTTTTTCACAATGATCAATTTTCTATTTCAAGACTTAATTCAAAATCCAAAGGAAATTTCTTAAAATGAAAAATAAATTTTCTCTCACCTACAATTATGATACATAGACATGGGAGCTGAAAATGGGTAAGTTTTCGTGAAATTTTTAGAAAATTTCATGTTAACTTACCTTATATTAAGATTAAATAAATTTTTTATTCATTTAATGTAAAATATCCATTTTTCCAGTAATGAAACTTCATATTTACCATAAAACCAAGATAACTCAACCTTATCATCTTCCACAAGTCAAATATGAACAAATTATTTTCCTTCTTTACCATTTTGCCCTTTGAAATTTCCAAAAATTATAATCCAACTACTTTAATATAACGGTTCAAATTTAACATGGAATTAAATCCTCAAATCTAATGGTTTATATTATTTTCCATCATTCTAAAATGTGAAAATAATATTTTTAATAAAAATTTATCATCCTTTAATATTTCCCGAAATTTTTATTTTATCCGATTTAGCGATTTCTTACTGTACTTTAACCATTTTGAGTTTTAAACATAAAATCCGGATCAAGAATCTAATTTTAATAAAACCCACTCTCAAGAGTAAACTATCTATTTATGGAATAAAAATTCTTTATGGGGAAATTACCACTTAGGTCCTTGAAATTTTCCCAATTTTATAGTTTGACCACTAAACTTTTAGAATTTACATTTTGGTTACTATCTAATGAGACACATATTACAAGTTAGTTGAGCAAGGTCTGACCATAGCACTACGGTGCATTATTAGGTTAGCAAGGCTCATCCTCAACACTATTGTCCAATATTTGACTCTTATAGCGGGTTCCTCGTGGATTAATAATTTTGGGCTATAGTTATTGGTGAAAATGCTTTTAATTATATAATTGTCATTTTGATTATAGTAAAATGTTGGACATGGAGGTAAGGTGATCTTATGGCATTGAATTATGACATTAATTTCTTGAGTTGTATTGTACTGTTTATTATTTTATTTGCCTCACTAAGTATATACTTAACGTGTGATGATTTTCATGCGTATGTAAATATATGAAGTAAGAGTAAGAAGAACTGAGTTCTCAAGCATGAGGAGTACATTGCAATATTAATAACACATCATTTGATGTGATTTTAACTTAGTTAGTGGCATGTACTTGTGAATGTCCTTTTTGCCCTGTTGAAATATTTTGGAACTGGTTTGTTAAGGCTAAACTAAACTGTTTTAATCTATTTCACTATGGATGGAATTAATCATTATTATTACTATAAAGGGATGTCTTTTATGATAATATATATTTTAAATATACTTATATGGGAGAGTCGTAGTATGAAAATATGAGATTGTGAACTTCAGTTTTGCAAAAAAATTCTGTATTTGAAACCTAGGTTGTGCACGCCTAGGTACCATAAGATTATTTGGTTGATTTTCTTCAGGTTGTCTTGGTTGATTAATCGGATGTTGTTGTTTTTGTTGTTGTTTTCATAGTGTGAGACTGAGTTCATGAAACCATTGTTGTAGTCCAGTGAGAAGTTGTATTACATTCAAGAGACCAGTGATTGTCTTCTCTTAACATCCTGAAAATCACAACACTCAAAAGAAAAATTTAAAGTGGAAAAGAAAAAAAATGAAACAAGAAACCTCACTAGTCACTCCAAGGAAGAAACACAATGTGAGAGGTAAGAAAGTTTATCTTGTACTCTTTAAAACTCTCTTCTCCATGAAGCCTTTTGATTTTCATATCGATGTTCGACCGCTAACAAAAGGAAAAGAAACTTATAAAGCTCTAAGAGGTCAAAAAAATGTATGACTCCCACTAAACGAGAATGGAAGGATGAATAAGTATGCAAATTGTTTTAGTCCTACTAACATAAGGAAGAGAATATGTTAGATGATGTAAAGGAAAAAAGAAAAGGACAGATAAAGGAACCTAAAGCAATAAGAATCAAAGAAAAAGGTAGAAACCCCAAAATCTGAAAAGATAAAGCATTGGATCAACATGAGCAACAATGTTTAGGGGGTTATCGATCTTAAAAAATTCAGATTTTTTTGTGAAACTTCCTCAATGAGTTTAGTTTCAATTTGAAAAAATTCACCACTAAATCATTTCTAACAAATTTTGTAGAAATTCATTAATAAGAAGAACTCAAATTGTCGAACAAACTTGAATGAAGGAATTGAGGTATCTAATGGTGTCGATTTGGCCGAATTTTGGAGTAGATTATTGTTATGATGAAGTATGTACTTGTAAAAAAGAAGCTGTAAATTCATTCATTTTTAATTTTTAATTTAATTTTTTCTTTTTGTTTTTGATGAAAATCAGTAAACTAACAAGAAATAATTGAAACTAAACTTTAAAAATTTGGAAATAACTTGAAAATTATGAACTTGTGCAAACTAGCTCTATTGGGGTACTTTAGTGGGTGATGCTTGAAGAACAAGTAAATTACTTTGATTTTTTTCCAAGAATTGTCTTAAATCTCATACCAATTGGTAGAGAAACAAAACGTATGAATGAATGTTGCTCTTGTCGAGGGAACAAGCCTAGAAATCTCTAGACTCAATGAAAAAAATGAGAAGATGTGATGAATTGATGTGGGCGGGAGCTAGGGTTTTAAAAGGATGCGTTTTGATGGTTTTACAACAAATAAAACAAGGGTAATAAAATAGATAGGGAAATAAAGGCAAAGAATAAACAAGGGTAGTAAGACAAAGCTAAATGCAAAACATGTACTAAAAGAATTGAACTTACATTCTTCAAAGGGGAGACCAAAGGGTATTTCATGTTGGAAAATAATTCAAGGATCGTGGTGGTGAGAATGGAATTGAGATCGGATGGATGAATTGATTGATGTAAAAAATTTAAAAATTTACCCCCGTAGGTATGATGATAATGCAAACCTTAATTTATGGAGAATAGTGGCTTAGAAGTGGTTTAAGGAAGAAGATAGAGTTTATGGATGATGAATGTGAAGGATAATTGTCCTATCAAACCTTCCTAGTCATAATGAAAAGGATAACTCAATAATATAGCTATAACTAGCCCTCGTAATCAAAATGAATAGGCAAACTAGAGTGTGAAGATCTCTCTCTCAATAACTGAAAAGAACTAAAAGAAAAAAAAGCTTCAAATGTACAAGGCTATCAGCTCTTGCAAAAGAAATCTCTAGTTGTAATGTATAAAAGAAGAAAACTTTATGATTACAATGGATGAATGAGCCTCCTTTATATAGCTTTTGAGGAGTTATAGTTGTCACACGATCGAAACATAAAATAATAATAAAATCTATCCTAAATCCATGTGAAGGTGGACGACATGAATGAGGTCCCTAGATGAAGATTTGATACGACAGTGTTGACGAAAGTAAGCATGATAGGATTCTTGTTGTAATACTTTGAATTATGGGTTAGGAGTTTCGGGTTAATTCTAATCTAGCTTTGAATAAACCTATGGCTTGTAGGAAGCTTTGGCCTATGTTTGTGCGAAATTGGACGTGGATTGAGCCCAATTGTGGATAAAAAGGGCACTTTTAGTTTGCAACCAAATTAGGATGAGCAAGGAAGTAATTAAACCATTTTTTATTTGAAAGGATGAATACCCATTAATTTCAAAGATCTCATGCCTGATTTCTCCTTCTTTTTTCTCAACTATCCTTTGTCTCTTCTTCCTATCTAAAAAATTCTTCTTCCCTTAAGTTGGGCATGTTAAAGATGGTAACTTGGTAACCTTGTAACCCTAGTTCAGCAACCTAAAGTTAAAAATCAAAACCAACACCTCTAAAGCTATATTTACCATAAAATAAAGTTTTGGTCATGGTTTTCAAAAATGCGTTTTGTAGGGGTTTAAAGAACTTGAAGGATTTCACCCAATTTTAGAGGTTTTAAAACGTTCCAAATCTCTAAACTCAACTAGTAACCATTGTATTTGATTCTTACTTAATAAGAAAAGTTGGAGAGAACTTCAAAGATAGAGAACAGGGGAAGCTCACTCTTGGTTGAGTTCTTAAGAGCATCCAATAGTTTAAAACATCAGATAACCTACATCAAACATAATACTTAAACAACATTTGGGCACCTCAATAGAGCTTTTTGGATATAAACAATAAGATTTTTGTACAAAAACACGGCACCTCGAATCATGGGTATCGATATTGGAAGAACAGTGCCAATATTATTCTTCAGTCAGGGAAAAAATAAGTAATTTTTGAGATAGTAGTATCGATACACATTCAATGAGTATCGATACTGGTATCATGATTTAGATACTCACCGGGTTGCTATCGAGACCAATATTTCAATGTAAAAATTTGGTATCGATAATAACATAAAATATCGATACAAAGGTATGGTATCAATAATGGCATACTTTTTCAAAACATCGAACCTAATTTTAGTGTCGATACTCAGGCCAATATCGATAACCCAACACTAGAGTATCGATACTCATCGTAGAGTATTAATAACCTTACCAATTCTACTCATATAAGTCAGTGGGTATTGATACCAACAGGTAGGTAATGATAACAAAGGTTCACTATAGATAATGAATGGTCAGTATCAGTACCAACGAACAACTTTGGATAGATAATCCAATTGATTAAGGGACTAGACTTGAGGCACCCAAATACACAAAACTAATTGTAGATAAAACTACAAGTGCAAATAATGATTAATAACAGAAAAATATAAATAGTAACAGTTAGGATTACATAAACTAGCCTAGTTCGACGCTAGGGTAACAGTCAGGACACCTAACTCTATTTAGCAGAGAACGACAATTAGTGGATACCCAGTCAGTGCCAAGGCACTTCAGAAGCCGACTAGGTGCAGATGACCCAAAACTATACGGAGTAAGATAGTGGGTGTACGTTTCAATGCAGCACTAGATCTCAACCTAGATACTAGATAGTATCTCATATAAAAACTAGATAGGTGTGTGAGATCCGAAATGCAAAACCCTCAGTCGCACCATGATGCATACTTCAGCATGATAGTTCACTATTCCCATATCTTCATACCTATACCACTTGTGTAATACCCCAAAATTTTGGTTAGTGACTAAAATTCAAGTTTTAAAAGTTTAGTGGCTAAAGTATAACTTTGTAAAAGTTTAGGAACTAAAAATAAAATTTTTAAAAGTTATATAGTGTGACATATAAATGAATAGTTTGTCCAGAAATAAATGTTTTCATGGGAATCATAATTTTGATTCAGGATTTGTATTAAAAGCTATAAAACAGTAAAGTCTAGTAAGAAATCGGATAATCAGATCGAACTGAAATTTCATGAAAATTTTAAGAATATTAGATAAAGGCTTGAAATATTATTCTGATATTTAAGAAACGTGAATTTTTGCATGGAACAGTTGAATTGAAGCTAATTTTCTCTATTTAGCTGAAATTAGTAAATTTGGTTACTAAATTGTAATTTTCAAAAATTGCATGGCCAAAATAGAAAGTCAATGTTATTTTTGGTTCATCTTTGACTATAGGATATTTTAATGGATGATAATTCAATTGAAATTTGTAATTATCATGATTCATTAAGGGTGAAATTGGAATTTCTCATTAATTGAATTTTAAATTTAATTAGATTAGAAAGTTGCCAAGTTGCCAAGGATTACATAAATCTAGCCTAGTTTGATGCTAAGGTAACAGTCAGAACACACAAGTCTCTATAGCAGAGTACGACAGTCAATGGATGTACTTTTCGATGTAGCATTGAATCTCACCCTAGATACTCGAGTGTATCTCATAAAAGCTAGACGAGTGTGTGAGATCTGTGATGCAGAACCTTCAGTCACACCATGATGCGTACTTCAGCATGATAGTTCAGTATTCCCATATCTTCATACATATACCGCTTGTGTAATACCCCAAAAATTTGGTTAGTGACTAAAATACAGTTTTTGAATATTTAGTGATTAAAGTATAAACTTGTAAAAGTTCAAGGATAAAAAATATAGTTTTTAAAAGTTATATATTGTGGCCCATAAAAGAATAGTTTGTTCCAAAATAAATTTTTCCATAGGAATCATAATTTTGATTAAGGATTTGTATTAAAAGCTATAAAACAGTAAAGTTTTGTAAGAAATCGGATAATTAGATCCAATTGAAATTTCATGAAAATTTTAAGAATGTTAGATAATGGTTGGAAATATTGTTTTTATATTTAAGAACCGTGAAATTTCACATGGATTAGTTTAATTGAAGCTAATTTTCTCTATTTAGTCCAAATTGAGAAATTTGGTTACTAAATTATAATTTTCAAAAATTACATGGCCAAAGTAGAAAGTCAATGTTATTTTGGTTCATCTTTGACTATGGGATATTTTAATGGATGATAATTCGATTGCAATTGGTAATTATCATGATTAATTAAGGGTGAAATTTGAATTTCTCATAAATTAAATTTTAAATTTAATTATATTAGAAAGTTGCAAAGTGTTTTAATTGATAAAAACAAAAAAATCAAAGGAAAAATCAACTATCATCTTTATTTTGGATGAAACATGCATACCTACCAGGTTGAGGATTTTATTTCGATTTTAAAGCTACATGATTGATTTTTTGATTAAGTTATTAGATAAAGAATTAATCTTCTTGAAATTCTCTATCATTTGGTATAAAAATTTAATGGAAATCATGCTTTTATGTTGAGTTTCATAAATTCAGTGGTTAAAGAACATGTTTGAATTTGAAGAATTTATGGAAGCTTTTATATGTTAGTGATGTAGTAGAGTAATTCCAAAGCATGTATGATGATTAAAATCAAGTGTAAGAGCATATATACAATTTCAACCATGATAGGGTTTATTATGATGGATTGAATTTTGATTCAATTTGATATTAGAATGATTAGAATAGCATGAATTTGATGTTATGAGGTTGAATTCATACTTGATATTGAGTGAAAAGTTTACCCTAGTTACTTTGGGATATTCAGTTATAGAGATAAAAATAAGTGAAAATGTTGAAAATTTCTTATGGTCTATAATGGATATTAGATTAATTATGTATGCTTTGGTGATGGAATTGGATCAATTTGGAAAATTTTCCTATTGTAAAATGATCATTTTACAAGATTTGAGAATTATGAGACATTGACGTATAATTGAGTAATTATGGGTATTCAATGATGGAAATCAATAGTGGAATGCTGAAATTTAAATTGGAATACTAATTTTGGACTAAAGTGTAACTATGGTAAAACTGCATGGTGCAATTCGAATGGTTGTGAAATTTAGGGACTTGAATGCAAGTTTGTAAGTGTGATGGTACTATTTGAGTATAAAATTACAATTGTATAGTTTATTACTTGAATGTTGATTTTCAAGTTTAAGTATATGTTTGGGATCAATTTGGAAGTTGGTAAAGTCAATAATTGAATTTGAAAAAGTTAGGGAAGATTAAGGATGAAATTCAACTTTTCAATTGCTAAAGTATTAGATTGAGTATATTATTTATATGTTGGAAGTTTTAGTATTTGATTTCAAGTAAGTAGAGTGATGAAGGACCATTATGAATTAAATGGAAAAGTTGATGAGAATTTTAAAAAATTTATTAATGGTGATTTAAATGCAAAGTTTGTGAAAGTTGAAGGATTGATAATGGAAATGAACATTTATGGAATTGAATTGCTATTTTGGAACGTCTGAAGTTATAATGAAATTGTGATTTAATTTTATATCAATTTAGTATCGATTATGTTTATAGAATTTATTTTATCGGAATTAGATTATGTTAGTATAATATTACCATATAGTTGAAAATGGTGTTATGTATGCGATGTTGTATAGATTACGAAAAAACTTGTTATTCTAGCGATTCAAAAGTGTAAGGCAAAGCACCTGAGTAACAGGATATCATAGAAAAGGTTCATTAGCGAGGCAATGGTGGGTGTAGTTTATTTATTTAATTATTCCGATTGAGGAAGACTTGTGATAAGTCAACCTTGTATGATTTATTTTAAAAACTTTAAATCAAGTTGTGCAATTTTTCCATAATATTTACCGAAATGATTTATGATTGATTTTCTGTATGAAATTACCTAATACATTTTTTTAAAAATATTTTCTGAAAAAACAGTTGAATTAATTTTCTAAAAGGATTTGGGCAAGAACTACTCAAAGTATTCTATATGATATATGTGTTTTAAATTATGGATGATTTCAGGTATGAACTGCCCAAGTTATAATTTTATGTTGATGAGATGGAAATGATTCGGATTTGAAATGTATGATTAATAAATGAATATGATATTATCTGAGCACCCATTGTATGTTGCATTAAGAGTCGTAGGTACACATGGCATGCCACGAAGTTGAGTAAAGTAAAGTTCATTCCAATATGGTAATTTTGTGTACATTATTTATTGCACTGTTGCCACAAATAATAGCACCATTGGTGCTTAGTGTGCACATTATGTCCGACTCACATACGTTGCACTCTCTTACATATGAGTTGGGCTAGAAAAATAATTGTGAAAGTTAAAGAAAATAATATGGAATAATCGTTATATCTAATATTAATTAACATGATTTTTTTTAAATCATTAGATGATGTTTTTCATGTTTCTAAAGAATGAAATGGCTTGAATAGCTCCATTTAAAAGTTTAAAGATTTTATCTAAATTAAATTTTAATGTTTTTAAATATTTATGATATTTTATGTATTATCCCACCTTATCTCTGTTATTACCTTTTTAAGTTTTACTTAGCGCGTGATGACTTTCGTGCGTAGGTTCGGATAAAGAAAACAACGTGAAGTGAGGAGTCTCTCAAGTATCTTTTCAAAAAAAATCATACCTAATATCAGTAACAGTAAGATATATCTAATAATCCTTTTGGCTTTTTAGTGGCATGTATATTATAGTTATCTGTTTGTTTTATCAGATTTATTTATAATAGTCTATAATAGTACATTAGGACTATTCTATTTTGGCTAGCGTCAGCTATATCTAAAAGTACAAATGAATCATATATATATATATATATAATATTATGTTTTAAAAGGTTTTTAAAGGGTTTTTAAATTATGATGTGTTAAGTCAGTTTTATATAGTTTATGAAACAACATGGATCTGCCTAATTTTTCCTAAAATTGGTTTTGTTTTGAATGATAAATTATTATTTTATGATTTTAACCGATTAATTAATTGGATTTAAATCATTAAATTGAGATTTTAGAAAAAATTCAAAATTTTATGGTTTTCACGTAAATAATGTATAAATCTTTAATGTTAAATATTTAACTTATATTTTGAGACTTATACGGGTTATGAGTGTTACAATTATTGGTATCAGAGCTACAGGTTTAGTCAATTCTTGTCCTAAACCAAACTTATTATATTCTAAAAATGTGTACATGTCACTCGGATGTCGAAATTATTGATCTGGTATATTATGGTGATTTTATTAATGTTGCTGCTCCTTACTAACGTAATTTTGAAATGTAGTCGTGTTAAATGTCGAAAGAAGAAAGATCACCTTGTATGATAATTTTTAAGCTTCAGGTTGAAGCTGAAAGTGAGGGTAAGAAATTTGATAAGAATAAAAAGAAGATCGAGATTCTAATTGATCCCAACAGACTAGAGAATACTTTAGTAATTCTCCCAAGAATTGTTAGAGCTATAAGAGATTATCCTCCATTTGGTGGAAGAAATACCTTAGCTTTTAATGAGGTTAATGAATTAAAGGAATCTATTTGAATGTTTGGAAGGTATGCAATAGAATTTGAGACTAAATAGAATGTGGAGACTATTGAGTTTACTAATGATTCTAAAGTTTCTATAAATATGTTTAAATTTTTTAAAAGCATATAAGTATTAAGTTGCTTAAAGAAATGTTTGATTTGAGTTAATCTTGAGTGATAAATTAATGATTAAATCTTTAATGCCAGAGGGAAAGGGTAACC
Organism: Hibiscus syriacus; assembly: GCF_006381635.1. Classification (NCBI taxonomy): domain Eukaryota; kingdom Viridiplantae; phylum Streptophyta; class Magnoliopsida; order Malvales; family Malvaceae; genus Hibiscus; species Hibiscus syriacus. The sequence continues at coordinate 1,292,163 of NW_024062603.1, read as the reverse complement.
GATAAGTAAGTTGGTCGCTAAAAGTTTAAAAAAAGATGATTTCATGTGGATATATATAGACTATCATCAATTAAGTGAGATGATACTAGAAGATGAGTATGTATTTATTATGATTGAATTGGGTTCTACGTATTCTTATGTTAGTATGAAATTAGTCAGAGAAAAACACATTCCCTTAGAACCCATTGATAGCGATATGATAACCACAAATCTGTTGGGTCATAGTACCAGAGTAAAGAGGATAAGTAGAAATTGCCCGATAAAGATTCAAGGGATTGTGTTCCTAGCGAATCTAAAGGAATTACCATTTGATGAGTTCAATATCATTTTGGGCATGGATTGGTTATCTCTGCATCATGATTGGATAGATTTTTGCATGAAGCGATTATTTTTTAAATATGTAAAAGGTTCTGAAATAATAGTAATCGAAAAAAAGATAAATCTTTTCCCAATGTGATATCATCAGTGACTGCAATGAAATTGATGTCAAAAGGTTGTTCAACCTACTCAGTTAATATGGTTCACACTCGAGCATCTGAGTTTAAGTTAGAGGATATTCCTATAGTTTTTGAATTTCCAAATTGTTACATGATGAATTACTTATATTACATCTTGATCGTGAGGTGGAATTCAAGATTGATATATTTCTAGGTACTATGCCTATATCAACGGCACATTAACAAATAGTTCGAACTGAGCTCAAAGATCTAAAGGCACAATTATAGGAGCTACTTGATCGGGATTTTATCATATTGAGTATGTCTTTGTTGGGTGCTATGGTACTCTTTGTTAGAAAGAGAGTTGGATCTTTATGATTATGTATAGACCACCGTTAGTTTAATAAAAAGATGGTGAAGAATAAATTTCCTCTTTTGAGGATCGATGATATGTTTATCAACTTAAAGGTGCTTCAGTGTTTTCAAAGATTTATGTTTGATCCGGATATTATCAATTAAAGATTCAAGAAAAAGATGTTCCGAAATTAGTTTTCAGAACCCGATGTCATCACTATGAGTTCATAGTAATGCCTTTTGGATTGACTAATACCTTTTAGCATTTATGGATTTAATGAATCGAGTGTTCAAGTCGTACTTGGATAAATTTGTAGTCATGTTTATTGATGATATTTTGTTTTATTCTAAAATTAAGAAGAACACGATGCATATCTTTGTATTGTACTTAAGACATTGAGGGATAAAAAGCTTTACGCTATGTTGTCAAAGTTTGAATTCTGGTTACCACAAGTTGCTTTTCTTGCTCGTGTGATTTCGGTAGAAGGGATTATAATTTATCCTAAGAATGTACAAGTGATAGTGGAGTGAAAAATTCTAAAAAATGTCTATGAAGTTTGAAGTTTCTTGGGGTTAGCTGCCTATTATTGGAAATTTGTGAGGAATTTCTCGATTATTTTTTCTACGTTCACAAAATTGCTCAAAAAATATGTGCCTTTAGTATGGAATGAAAAGTGCCAAGACAACTTTGATATGATTAAAAAGACTTTGACTAAAGCACCAGTTCTACTGCAACCAGAATCAGCTAAAGATTATGTGATTTACAGTGATGCATCTCATAGTGATTTGGGGTGTGTACTTATGCAAGAAGGCCAGGTTGTGGCCTATGTTTTGAAACAGTTAAAGATGCACAAAAGGAATTAGCTGACTCCTGATTTCGAGTTAGCAACAATGGTTTTTGCTTTAAAAAAATGATCGCCATTATTTATGTGGTGAGAGATGTTATATCTATACAGATCGTAAAAATTTGAAGTATATCCTAACTCACAAAGAATTGATCTGAGACAAAGGAGATGAATTGAACTTCTGAAAGACTGTGATGTTATTATCGATTTCCATCCTAGAAATGTTAATGTAGTTACTAATTCACTCAACCGAAAAACATTTCTGCTTCGAAAACTTTGGATGCTCAATTATCAAAAAAGAAAGATGACATATTTTTAGTAGAATTAAAGTTGAAACCAATATTATTAGGTTAGACCAAAGATCTTCAAATTAAAAATGAAAAGTGTTTAGAAAATATTGAGCAAGTGAACAAAGGTAAAAAAAAGTGAAATATGATGAATGCTTAATTATTGAGACCGAGTTTGTACTAAGTTGTCTGACATGTCAGTAGTTGAAAATATAGCACCATATGCCATCTAGGTTGTTGCAACCTATTTTTATTCCTCAGTGGAAATGAGAAATAGTTACTATGGATTTTGTGGTGGGACCTTTGACACCCAGTAAAAAAGATTCGGTTTAGATGATTATGGATAAATTGACTAAGACAACACACTTTATTCCAGCTCGAGCATATTACTCACTGGATAAGTATGTTAAGTAATATATTAGGGAGATAGTACGACTTTACGGAGTACCTATATTAATAGTTTTTTATAGAGAACCAAGGTTTACTTCGAGGTTTTGTACGTATCTTCATACAACCTTGAGAGCCCGATTAAATTTCACCACAACTTTTCAGCTATAAATTGATAGACAGTTTGAGAGAACTATCCCGATACTTGAAGAAATTCTAAGGGCATGTATTTTTAGTTTCAATGGATCATGGGAAAAGTATTTTCCTTTAGCAAAGTTCGTTTATAAAGACAATTATCAGTCAAGTTTTAAGACGGCTCCTCTTGAAGCATTATATGGAAGGAAATGTTAAACACCCCTAAACTGGTATGAGATGAATTATCGAGATGTGATATGTCCAAATTTAATTAAATAAGTGGAAAACAAAGTAAAAGTTATACAGGACAATATCAAGATAGCTATTGACCGATATAAATCTTACTTAAATCTGAAGAGAAAATAAATTTAATATCAAGTCAGTGATAAAGTATTTCTTAAAGTATCACCATGGAAAGGGTTTTAACATTCAGATGTAAAGGAAAGTTGAGTCTGAGGTTCATTGGCCCGTATGAGATCATAAAGAGAGTTATTCTAGTATCTTATAAGCTAACATTACCTTCGAAAATGAACAAGATACATAGTGTGTTTCATGTACAGATGTTTCGAAAGTATCAATCGGATCTTCTACATGTGATTACACAGGAGGAAATTAAGATTTAGCCAGACTTGTCATATGAAGAAGAACCAGTAAAGATTTTAGCTTATGGAGTCAAAGAACTGAGAAATAAGATTATTCCACTTGTAAAAGTTTTTTGGCAGAACCATATAGTTGAAGAAGCGAATTGGGAACGAGAGGAAGATATGAAAAAACAATTTCCTCATCTTTTTACTACATGTATGTAAATACGTATGGAAAATTTGAGGGAAACAAATTCCTATTTTAATACCCCATATTTTTGGTTAATGACTAAAATGCAAGTTTTAAAAGTTTAGTGGTCAGAGTATACATTTGTAAAAGTTAAATGACTAAAAATGTAATTTTTTAAAAGTTATATATTTTGGTCTATAAATTAATAGATTGTCCTAAAATAAATGTTTTTTATGGGAATCATAATTTTGATTTGGGATTTGTATTAAAATATATAAAGCAGTAAAGTCCGGTAAAAAAATCAAATAATTGGATTGAACCAAAATTTCATGAAAATTTGAAGGATGTTAGAAAGGTTGGTAGTACTATTTCCATATTTTATAACAGTTAAATATAGTATGGATCAGTGGAATTAAAGTTAATTTTCGTTATTTAGTTAAAATTGGGAAATTTGGTGACTAAATTACTATTTTCAAAAATTACATGACCAAAGTAGAAAGTAAATGTTATTTTGACTATGGGCTATTTTAATAAAAAGATATTTCAATGGAAATTGGTAATTATCATGATTCATTAAGGGTAAAATTGGAATTTCCTAATAATTGATTTTTAAATTAAATTATATTAGAAAGGTGCCAAGTGTTTTAATTGATAATTACAAGAAAAATCAAAGGAAAATCAACTATCATCTTTCTTTTGGCCTAAACCTCCATACCACCAAGCTGTGGATTTTATTATATTTTTAAAGCTACATGATTAATTTTTGGGTTGAGCTATTAGATATAGAATTAATCCTCTTAAAATTCTCTATCATTTGGTATAAAAACATTTCATGGAATATGTTTGGATGTTGAGTTTCATGAATTAAGTTGTTGAAGAACATGTTTGATTTTGAAGAATTTATGGAAGATATTTTTGTTAGTGATGTTGTAGAGTAATTCAAAAGCATGCGTGTTCAATAAAATCAAGTGTAATAGCATATATAAAATTTTGCCAATGTTAGGGTTTATGAGGATGGGTTAAATTTTGATTGAATTTAATATTAGGTAGATCAGAATAGCATGAATTTGATGTTAGGAGGGTGAATTCATGCTTGAAATTAAGTGAAAAGTTCACCCTAGTTACTTTGGAATATTCGTCCATATGGATACAAATAAGGGAAAAATGTTGAAAAAATTGTCATGGTCTAGAATGAGTATTAGATAAATTCTATATGCTTTGGAGATGTGATTGAAACAATTTGGAACCTTAAGATATTAAAAGGATCATTTTGTAAGATTTGAGAATTATGAGACATTGATGTACAATTGAGTAATTGTGGGTTTTCACTATTTGCAATTAATTGTGGAATGTTGAAATTTAAGTTGGAATATTTATTTGGGACTAAGGTGCAAGTTTGGTGAAATTCCATTGTGGAATTCAAATGGTTATGAAATTTAGGGACTTCATTGCAAGTTTATAAATGTGATGGTACCATTTGAGTATAAACTTACAATGCTGGAAATTGTTACTTGGATGTTGATTTTCAAGTTTAAATTTATGTTTAGGATTAATTTACAAGTTGGTAAAGCTAATGGTTGAATTTAACAAGGTTAGGGAGATTAAGGATGAAATTTTATGTTTTTAATTGTTAAATTATTGAATTTAGTATATTATTTATATGCTTGAAATTTTAGTATTTCATTTGAAGTAAGTGAAGTGATGAAGGACCATTGTGAATTAAATGGAAAAGTTGATGTGAATTTTTAAAATAATTCATAAATGGTGTTTTAAATGCAAATGTTGTGAAAGTTGAAGGAGTGACGATGGAAATGAACATTTATTGAAATGAACATTTATTGAAATGAATAGCCATTTTGGAAAGTTAGAAATTATAATGGAATTGTAACTATATCGATTTAGTAGCGATTATGTTTATAGAATTTATTTTATCAGGATTAGATTATGTTAGTGATGTGATCTAATTCAGCATCATGTTTAATTTTTCTATTCCAACCTTTCAAGGGAAGAAACTTTTTAACTTTATACATAATGATTCCTTTTTCATATCCTATAATATAGTTATAGTTATATATATATATATATATATATATATATTACATTTATAGCTATAATGATAATAACTTATTCATTACTATGTGAGGCATAAGTTATTATTATATTCTATAATACACATCTTTATCTTATATACATTAATATAGTTCAAGTACTTAACTTAATTTTTATGTTATGAATGTTGGTACATTCGGCCACAACTTGGGAGCTATATTGGAGCTAAATGGTAAAAAGCAAAGGCAATCAAACTTACATGGGAGCATTAAGGAGAGCTTAATGAACATTTGGTGAGAATTTGTCCGGAGACCCCGTGAGCTCATAGGTGGATTGAGCTCAAGATTTGAGCTGGAAGATGACTTCAATTCAGCTAGGGAGCTGCACCATCATCATCACCACTTAGGACACTTCAAATACGTCCTAAGTCAAATTTTGTGAAATCGTACCTTTTTATGAATAGTTGCAACCACAAGGAGCTTCCATAATGATCATCATGTTACAACTCACCTATGGCTAGCTCACCTCCAGCTCATTCACTCTAGAACTAGCTCAAACATGAAAGGTTACATTCCAGCAATTGTGACCTTCCATGAATGATGTTGCCCATTGAAGATGGCCTTTCATCAAGGTACACGTTGGTGAAGAGATTACATCCATTGGAGGCCTAAATCATGAAGAAACATAAGACAAAGCACCATGCCTATTCGTCCACCATCCACATGCCTTGCACATGAGAGATTAGGGCGACAAAATGAACCAGCACATCATCATTCAATCAAGGAAGATGTCTTTGGTGCCAAGATGAACAAGCACACCACCATTCGGCCAAAGGGAGGTTAATTCATGCAAGGCCGAAACATCATGCCCCTTTTATGAAGGATTAGTCGAACCATCACCAAGCCTATGGGCATGTTCATTAACTTAATTACTTATGTACTTTAACTAGAGACATGTACCTAGCTGAATCATTAGGTACCTATTCGGTCAAGCCCTATCATTTCCTATAAATTGAGAGGCTTACTTTCAATTGTACTCATCTCATTTCACAATATAAACAAACCTTTGTGAGTTAAATCTCTCTTCAAAGTTCTTTGTAAACTTTATCAATTAAGCAAGTATATTTCTTATACTTGTGGCGTTATTCCTTCACTATTGATTCCTAAATTCCTAGATTTTTATCTAGTGGGTTGAAGACACTAATATAACCCCTCAAGCAAGTTTTTGAAGACTGGGGTTGTTCTTTCTAGCATAGCTTCTTCTTTGGCGTGTTTGAGATACAACATCACCGCCATCTTCAATTTAAGATCAACACCACCAACCATCTTCCATCAAGGCCACCAATATCTTCATTATAATTCCACAACTATCTCTTTCTTATTTGATTTCATTAATTATTTACTTATCCATTTCTTATTCTATTACTTATTCCATCTATTTCTTATATTTGTTGCAACCATTCTTATAACTCAAGGACATCAGTACTTGTCATTCCTAGATCGGGACAACAATAAGGTTGTCTACTCACTTCCATTGAAGAGTGTAGATTCAGTCTATATCAAGTGGTATTCATAGCATAGTTGGATTGACAATAAAAGTGTCATTGGTGTGCAAAAACAAAAGAAAAAAGAAAAAGAAGTTCAAAAATCAAAGCTCGTACAACAACAAAATGAGTTCAAAAACAAAAAGAAAAATCAGGAAAAAAAAGAAAAAACTTTCAAAAAGAAAAGCAAAGCCAAAGAAAAGTGCTCTACCATTACAATTCAATAAAGGAGGCATGTCTACACTACAGAATATAACCTTATTGTGTCTTGTGAAAGGGTGCAGTGTGTGTTGTTTCTTGGGTTGTAAGTCACCTTTTCCTTTCTTTACTTTCATTTTCCTCGTCTTCAACCTTTTCTTTACTTTCATTTACTTGAAACCTTTCTTCAACCTTTCCGTTTCTTATTTTCTTTTCCACCCTAACCTATTTTGCAGCTGACACATACAAGAAGAGAAATAACTTGTCTTAACTTGAGTTAGTTCTTCAAAGGACCTAACAAGAGAGTTAGGGTGGAAAAATGCATATTGAGTGAGTGAGATCAGAAGGGGAATTGTAAAATCCAAATCATATTCCCAAGAGTAAACACGAGTGTTGAGTGGAGTGATATTACCTTTTCTTGGGAAAGCTGGTAAGGTTTATTTTATTTAACCAAGTCTCAAAGTCCTAAAGGAAATGTAGATCAACCAAAGTTGTAAATGCAAGCATTGATTAGAGAAATGATGAGAATGTTTCGTGAAGGGTTTAATGCTCTTCATGATAAACTAGACGAACGTCGAGATCCAACACAAGCTCGAAACAATGATACACCTCGAAGACAACAACCTTTTCAAGAAGATTCTATCCTAAAAATTTATGATGGAGAAGAACCAGCAATGTTACAAGGACCTAAACGTGCCAATGTTGATGATAACATGAGTAACATCAAAATCAAGATTCCTCAATTCCAAGAAAAAACTGATGATGAAGCATATCTTGAATGGGAAAGCAAGGTGGAACATGTTTTTAGTTGCCACAACTATTCCGAACTAAAGAAAGTGAGATTGGTAGCCATGGAGTTTTTTGATTACTCTTTGACATGATGGGATCAACTTAGTATTACTAGAAGAAGGAATGGAGAGAGACCAATCTCAACATGGCTTGAAATGAAAGGTATCATGCGCAAACGTTTCATTCCTATTCATTATCACCAAGACTTGTTTCAAAAATTGCAGAATCTTAAACAATGCCAACAGAGTGTTGAGGATTATTATAAGAACATAGAAGTGGCAATGATTCGAGTCAATATTGATGAGGATTATGAAGCAACCATGGCTAGGTTTCTTGCCATACTCAATCCAGAAATTGCCAACACCTTGGAGTTATACCATTACATAGAGATAGATGAAATGGTACAAATGGCGATGAAGATAGAAAGATAACTACGGAGAAGATCTACCTCTCGCAATGCCATGCCTACACCTTCAATATGGAGTCTAAACAACTTGAAGAAATCTACTCCTACTCATCGTAAAGAAAAGGCCGAATTATCGAATGCTCTACAATTCAACAAGGATAACCAAGGAAAAGAAATCCTTGAACGATCAAGAGACATTCAATGCTTTAAATGTATTGGGAGGGGACATGTTTCTACACAATGTTCCAACTGAAACACCATGCTTCTACTTGGAAATGGTGACTTGAATCTGACCATGAAGAAGAAGAAGAAGTTGCACCAACTGAAGTCGAGGAAGAGGAAAAAATTGGTACTCCCCTAGAAGGAGAAGCTCTAGTGGTTAAAAGAAGCCTGAGTAGTCAAGTAATAGAGGACAATGCACAATGGGAAAACATCTTTCATACTTGATGCCATGTGAATGAAAAAGTAGGTTTCATGTTCATAGACAGTGGGAGTTGTACCGATGTAGCAAGTTTAATCATGTTGGAAAATTGGGATTTAAAACATTGAAGTATCCAAGTCCCTATAAACTATAATGGCTCAATGAACAATGATAACTCACATCAATAAACAGGTGATGGTTTCTTTTTTAATTGGATAACTCAATGTCATTCCTATGCATGCTAGTCATTTACTCCTTGGAAGACCATGTCAATATGATAAAAGGACTATCCATGATTCTTTTACCAATCCGTACTCGTTCAACCATGGAGGGAAGAAGATTATTCTTACACCTTTGACACCTAAACAAGTCCAGATTGATCGAATCAAGATAAAGCAAAGTTTTGAGTCTATTAGGAAGGGAAAATCGACATCAAGCAAGGAGGAAACTAATCAGAAAACAAGTGCTTATACATCTAAGTTCTTATTACATAAATGCTTATTGTTAAGACGCAAGATCGATGAAGATTTTTCTAACCTTGAAATTGCAAAAATTTTCTTTGATTTAAAGGATGTTCCAAGCAAAAAAAATTTGTCAATTTGGGAGAATAATGGACGTGACCTTTCAAGAGCCAAGAGGTGCATCTAATGAAAGGAAAATAGAGACAATCCTTCATCCAAAGGGCGTGACTTATGAGGATTCTATGGACATCTCCATTCCAAAAGTCATAACCTTTTCGTGATTCAATGCATACATCTATTAGAGGACCAAGGAACATGATTTTTGGGATGCTAAGGGACATAAACGTTCAATGCAAAATATCTTCAACAAATATGAACTTTGAATATCCATCTAATAGGGAGTACATCTTATTTTTAATTATGTTTAATAAAATCTTTACTTATGAAAGTTTTCTTTCTTTTCAAATCATGAACTTCAAAAGCATTCCTTCAAAGGACATAAACTTTTTCATAAAGGTACTTGTTGAAACTATTGGATGGAAGGACACTAGGAAAAGAAAACATTTTAATTTGAGGACAAATCGATTAAAAGAATGGGAGGATGATGTGATCCAATTCAGCATCATGTTTAATTTTTTTATTCCAACCTTCCAAGGGAAGAAACTTTCTAACTTTACACATAATGATGTCTATTTCATATGCTATTACATAGTTATATTCATATATATATATATATATATATATATATTCCATTTATAGCTATAAAGATAATAACTTATTCATTACTATGTGACGCATAAGTTGTTATTATATACTATAATACACATCTTTATCTTATATACATTAATATAGTTCAAGTACTTAACTTAATTTTTATGTTATGAATGTAGGTACATTCGGCCACAACTTGGGAGCTATATTGGAGCTAAATGGTAAAAGAAAAGGCAAGGAAACTTATATGGGAACGTTTAAGAGAGCTTAAGGAATATTTGGTGAGAATTTGTCCAGAGACCCGTGAGCTCATAGCTGGATTGAGCTGCAAGACAACTTCAATTCAGCTGGGGAATTGCACCATCACCATCACCGCTTAGGACACTTCAAATATGTCCTAAGTAAAATTTTGTGAAATCGCACCTTTTCGCAAATATCTGCCACCTTAAGAGGTACCTTCTCACAAGGAGTTGCCATAATGATCATCATGTTACAACTCACCTATAGTAGCTCACCTCCATCTCATTCACTCTAGAACTAGCTCAAACGTGAAAGGTTACCTTCCAACAATTGTGACCTTTCACGAATGATGCTGCCCATTGAAGATGCCCTTTCATCAAGGTACACGTTGGTGAAGAGATTATATCCATTGGAGACCTAAATCATAAAGAGACATGAGACAAAGCACCATGCCTATTAGGCCACCATCCTAATGCCTTGCACATGAGAGCTTTGGGTGCCAAAATGAACCAGAACATCATCATTCGGCCAAGGGAGATATCTTTGGCGCCAAGATTAACAAGAACACCACCATTTGGCCAAAGGGAGGTTGATTCATGCATGGCCGAAACATCATGCCCCTTTTATGATGGATTAGCTGAACCATCACCAAGCCTATGGACATGTTCATTCACTTAATTAATTATGTACTTTCACTAGAGACATGTAACTATCCGAATCATTAGGTACCTATTAGGCCAAGCCCTCTCATTTCATATAAATTGAGAGGCTTACTTTCAATTGTACTTATCTCATTTCATAATATAAACAAACCTTTGTGAGTTAAATCTCTTTTCAAATTTCTTTGTGAAATTTATCGATTAAGCAAGTATATTTCTTATACTTGTTGCGTCATTCCTTCACCATTGATTCCTAAATTCCTATATTTATATCTAGTACACTAATACCACCCCTCAAGCAAGTTTGTGAAGACCGGGGTTTTTCTTTCTAGCATAGCTTCTTCTTTGGCATGTTTAAGATACAATATCACCACCATCTTTCATTCAATATCAACACCATCAACCCTCTTCCATCAAGACCAACAACATCGTCATTATAATTCCACAACCATCTCTTTCTTATTTTATTCCATTAATTATTTACTTATCCATTTTCTTATTCCATTACTAATTTCATCTCTTTCTTATCTTTGTTACAACCATACTTATAACTGAAGGACATCAGTACTTGTCATTCCTAGATCGGGACAACAATAAGGTTTTGTACTCACTTCCATTGAAGAGTGTAGATTCAACCTATATCAGTTAGAGATTCAAAAGTTAAAGGCAAAGCATATGAGTAAAAGCATATCAGAGAAATGGTTCAATAGTGAGGAAAAGATGGGTGCAATTTATTTATTTAATTATTATGATCGAGGAAGACTTGTGATATGTCAACCTCACATGCTTTATTTTAAAGAAAAGTTTTAAATCAGATTGTAGAGTATTTCTACAATAATTGCCGAAATGATTTATGATTGATTGTTGGTATGAAATTACCCAATACATTTTTCTAAAATATTTTATAAAAAGAAAATTGAACGACTTTTCTAAAATGATTTGTGCAATAACTACTCAAAGTATTTTATTTTATATTTGTGCTTTAAATTATGAATGATTTCGGGTATGAACTGCCAAGTTATAATTTTATATTAATGAGATGAAAATGATTCCGATATGAAATATACGATTAATAAATGAATATGATATGATCTGAGAGCCCATTGTATTATGTTGCATTGATAGTCATAAGTACACTTGGCATGCCATGAAGTTAAGTCAAGTAAAGTTGATTTTGATATGGTACATTCGTGAACATTATGTATTGCGCTATTGGTGCAAATGATATGATTTCACTTAGAGTGCATATGATGATGATGGTGGCACCATTTGTGCTTAGTGTGCACATTATGTCTGACTCATATACCTTGTATTCTCTTATATATACATTGGGATATAAAATGAATTGTGAAAGTTATGAAAAGTAACTGAATTGAAAACAATAGGAAATGAAATATGAATGTTCTTAAATGTGTTCAAATGAAAAATAATATAAAATAATTGGTATATCATATATTGATTTACATGAATTTGATAAAATCATGAGATTATGATTTTCAGGTTTCTGAAGAGGGAAATGGCTTGAATAGCTCAGTTTGAAAGTTCAATGATTTTATCTAAATTACATTATAATTTTTGAAATATTTATGATATTTTATGTTTCATCATACCTTAACTCTGTTATTGCCTTACTAAGTTTTACTTAGCGCATGATAATTTTCATTCGTAGGTTCAAATAAATAAAACAACGTAAAGCGAGGAACCTCTCAAGCATCATTTTAGAAAAATGGTACCTAATATATGTATCTGTAATACATATCTAATGATCCTTTTGGCTTTTTAGTAGCATGTATATTATATCTGTCTATTTGCTCTATCTGATTTATTTAGAATGGTTTGTAATAGTAAATTAGGACTATTTTATTTTGGCTAGCTTCAGTTATATCTAAAAGTGTGAATGAATCGTTTATACATAAAACATTATGTTTTAAAATTATTTTAAAAGGTTTTAAATTTAAGCAGTGTTTTGCCAGTTTTATATAGTTTATGATACAAAACTAGACTGCCTAATTGCTGCCTAAAATCATTTTTGTGTTGAATTATAAATTATTATTTTATGCTTTTACCTGATTAATTAATTGGATTTAAATCGTTAAATTGAGATGTTAGAAAATTTCCAAAATTTTAAGGTTTTATGCAAAGAATGTCTGAATGGTTAATGTGACATATTTAACTCATATTTTGAGACGTATACATGCTATAGGTGTTACAACTTGCATATTCATGTAGTGGATGCGTGTAGTATAGTACAATTATTAGTGTGACACTAAACTCATAAGCTCAGAGTTTTGAATATTTTTCTGTGTGCAATTTCTTAGGTGATCAGTTCGGGAGCGTCATCATCACTGGATATTCCAACTCAGTAGAGACCTTCAAAGTAAGTATTGATTTGTATTACAGGGCATGTACTGTTGTATACCCTTATGTATTCAGATGTAACTATATTTTGATTTAAACATAATGTATTTATTTGGATGATTCGAGAGCTCCCCACATTTTGTAAACTAAGATTTATTGTCATGTTTTACTTTATTTATATGGATGGTTTTTGTTAGTCATTTTACTATCATGTTTTAAAGAATTTTTTTGGATTGTCCATTTCAATGGTTCTCTATGACACCGTAATCTATGGATCTTCAAGTCGAAATGGATTAGGGTTTTACACTTATGACTTGATGGACGATTTGGATGAGCCTTCTAGAAGGGGCATGTGCGGTATAGTGTGAATAAGGGATGTGATAGACGCCCATGCTTAAGATAAACAAGGGGATGATTCTTATAAACTATTAAGGCTTGAGATATGTGGTTATGCGTGATAAGTAAGGTGGAGGGTGATAAGCTATCAAGGGTTTACATTCAAAGACCCACTTACCTTTATCCTAATAAAATAAAGCAATTAATAATAAAATTCTAATATAATGAGCTATCTTAGGCTTTATAGATTTAACCTTGGGTAACTTTACATGTTATGTGACTTAAGGAGGTTCAAACTCATTTTCGAGCATATCTTCATGGTTTTTACGCCTGGGCTCGTAAGTAACTTGGGTTGTGGTGATCCAACTTGATGTGGGAGGAAGGATGAGTGAGTTTCCTTCTTTGAACTCTTCAATCTCCATATAGGCATGTAGGCCCTTACAGATAAAAGCCTGGACTGTAGTCTGGAGTTTTTCCTTGAGGAGCATGATTCATCCTCTTGTGATTGCGCCTAGTGGTGGAGTGAGCCTATCTTCCTTAACTTTTAGGTGTGTGGTGCATGTATCAACCGATAGTATATTGTACTCTAATAAGTCACATAGACATGTCAAAGACCATATAAAGGGGTTGCGACTTTCCAATGGATGTTGAATATTCGAGGTCCTTTCTTTAGAGACATTTTCTTCATTTATTGCATAGTTCTTGAGGGTGTTAAGCATTGTATGTTATTTCTCTAGAGGGATTTTTCTAATATCCTACCTATGAAGAGGTACTTCGAAGACTTTGAAATGTTGTAATACCCCAAAATTTTAGACAATGACCAAAATGAAAATTTGGAAAGTTTGATGGTCAAAGTAGAAAATTGGGAAAAAGTTTAGGGAATTAAGTGATAATTTCCTAAAAAGAATTTTATTCCATAAATAGATAGTTTACTCTTGAGAGTGGGGTTTATATAAATCTTATTTATGGATTTGGAAATTTTAGTAAAGAAAAAAAAATAGAAATGGTTAAAGTCCGATAAGGAATCGATAATTCAGATCGAATTGGAAGTTTACAAAACTTTGAATGATGTTATAAAATGGTTGGAAATATTATTTTAATATTTTGGATCAGAGAAATTTGGTTTGGAAATGTGCAATTTTTCAGTTTTAACCGAAACATCGGAATTTGGTGACTAAAACGTAATTTTTGAAAATTCAAGGGGAATTTCAAAAATAAAAGTTAAAATAATTCAGCTTTGACTTTGAAATATGATAAGGATTAGTTGTCATGGTTTTATGGTAAATAAGAAGATTCATTAAGGGTGATTTGGTCTTATCTCAACTAAATGAATATTATATTCATTTAAAGTGGAATGAAATGTAAATTAAGATGAGATGTTTCCCACATTTCATCCAAATTTGTTCATCTTCTTCTCCAACCAGACATGGGCTTCTTCAAAGGTAAGATAAAACTTCAACTCAAATTTCAAGCAATTTTCTTAGGATTTTGAGTATGTTGAAAATAGAAAATTGTTATATGCGAAAAACGCTATCTTTTGGTACCAATATTGCATGATAATATCGTTGGTTGTTCAAGTTCATCTTGAGTTAATGAAAGGGGATGTTTATTCTTGTGTTTTATGGGTTATGAAGAGTTAAGTGATTTTAAGGAATTGGTTGTAAGAATAAATGAAGAAACTAGGGATGAGGTTAAATAAAAAAGTTTATATTTGAATTTTGTAGTGGGTTTGGAAATTTACCAGAAATTACATAACAATAATTTGGAGGTTATGTTTATATACTATGTTCCTATATTTATCTAGATCTGTTTAAAAAGAACGGGGATCAATTTCAAGGTGTATACAAAGAGATATGAATTTTTAACCAAGGAATGGTCATAAAAATTCGGACAGCAGATTCTGCAAAACAGATTCTGTTGATCAAATTTTATAATTGACCATAAATTGTACATAATGAATTAGAAGGATTTTTTATATGGATAGATTCGTATTCAAGTTTAGGTTTCAACGGAAAAAAGGAATTGAATTTTAGTGTGTATCTTAATAAAGAATATTGATTCTTTAAAGGTAGTACGAATTGTCTGAATATGGAAAATTGATGGGTTGTTGTGTAAGTGTTGTATAATTGATATACTATGCTGGAATTATTGGTATTAAGAATTTAAGTGATAAAATGGTGAAGAACTATTTTGTGTAAATTGGAAAAGTTGGTTCCAATTTAAAAGGAATTATTTAGTATTGAGTATTTTGATCAAAAAAAAATGGGTTCAAGTATATTATGAAGTTATTTTGGGATACGTTTATGTTAGTACAATATTAACATATGTATCATTATGAATTTGGGATTTATACATATTATGATTGATTTGAAAGTGAAGCAATTCAAGTATAAAAAGGGTTTATTGTGGACAATAGTGAGGCACATATTTTGAAAGATATAAAGTGTCAAGGTGAGTGCAATACATGCATGAAATTATACATGGATGTTTTATACATCATCAGGAAGACTTGCGATAAGTCGACCTTGTTTATATCAGCATGATATATGTCATTTTTATAACTTTGACATGATATTGAAATGTCATGGTATGAAATCCAAATGCATGGATCATGAAAGATGTGATATTTTACCATGAATGTTTTCGGGTATGAACTGCCCAATGTTAAATATTGATGATATACTTTGCCATGGATGGATCGAATAAAATATACTAGGTGCCCAAGTAAGTCATTGAGGGACAGGGTATAGTTGGCATGCCATAGAGTATAGCAGCTGCAGGTTTATATTAGAACTATAGTGTGTAAGGACACTAAGTGCAGGTTTATGTCTGGATTAGCTCTATAGCTTAAGCTTAGTATAGGTGGTGGGCACGACCTTATGGGTATTGTCCGGATTAGCACTATGGCGTAAGCTTAGTACATGTTTAGCACTACGGTGCAAGTATTTTACTCGAATAAGGTTTAATATTGGGCTATGGGCTATGGTTTATGGTTTATTGCTTAATAAATGGTAAGCATGCAAATAAGCTTACGAGCTTATGGAATAATGGCAAGTATATTGGTAAAATAAGCTTACGAGCTTATGGAATTAAACGGTAAGTATTTTGGTAAAATAGGCCTACGAGCTTATGGATTAAATGGTAAGTGTTTTGGTAAATTAAGCTTACGAGCATATGGGATAAATGGTAAGAGATTTTATCATATTTTGATCATGGAAAAATATTGGATATGTTGGTAATAAAATTTTATGGCATTTTGAAATTGACATTAAAAATCATGCATGAATTGTATTGCACTATTATTTGTTTAATTGCCTCACTAAGTTTATTCTTAGCGTGTGATGATTTTCACGCGTAGGTAAAAAGAAAGTAGTGGAATAAAGAGTTCAAAGTGACCTCAAGCATTGATGGTATATTTCAATATCAGTAAGACATCCTATGATGGAATTTGATTTAGATAGTGGCATGTAATTAATAATGTTCGTTTTGTTTTGTTGAATAAATTTGGAAACAAAATGGTAAATTTTATAGTGATGAAAGGTTAAATTTTTATGAGATTTATATATATTTTTTGGAATATTACTGTAGCAGTGCATCGATGCACTGTAGTAGTGCATCAATACACAATTATAATTTGATTTTTTGTGCATTGGTACACTGTTCACGTTACTGTATCGGTGCATCGGTACAATGTTCAATGTTCACGGTTACTGTTCAATGTTACTGTTCATTATTCACTATTCATAAAAATTATTTTATATTTGTTATAATGAAACACAATTCATATGATATGGTATTTATATAATATCATTTACCATTTTAAGAAAATAAATTTTAAATCGCTTTTGAATTGTAAAATGGTTTTAGAAATTTAGGTGACATCTATAATCTGTACAGGTATAATTATACGGGTTATGGGTGTTACAGGTGTAGATACAAATATGACACACCAAGATGACATGTGAATGACATTTGATATAGGTACACTAATTATTATCTAAACTAAAAATATAGTTTAATAAATTTTATTAAATTTGAATTATATTAAACTTTAAAAAGTAACTCCTTAAAAATATAAATATATTTATCAAATGCATTAAAAATGGAAATACTAGAATATTATCATGGGTAATATTAATTGAATAAGGTGTATTAGAAATTATTTTATGTTTTAGGGTGATTTTTACAGTAATCTAAATAACTCATCAGGACTCCATGATAATTTTTAAAAAATCATGTTTGTAACACCATAACTCGTATTCGTTCCTAAATACGAGGTACAGATGTTACACTAACCATTTAAAAACATTTCCATTTGAAAATCGATAAATTTACTTTTTTAAATCATATAAAATCTTTTCTAATCCAATTTAAAAAACATGACCAAGTTAACATATTACAAACAATTCTTATTTGTATACATAGAAAATTTAAATTTAAATAAGATGTAATTATTGATACCCATGAATATTCCTTGATAACTGATGCCAATCATAGCTCCATAATCCTTTTCGCTTTCTTTTACCTATGTGTGAAACAAACACGCACTAAGTATTCTTTTAGTGAGACAATACTCAATATAAAATAATACATATCTGCATATCAAGTATCACATATAACCAATCAGAGTAATCAATGAAATATTTACTCACAACTGAATCCATCACCTGCACTTTTCATTTCTACTTCATTTAAACCATAGCCCTATGTATATCAAGTGAAAATGCATTATAAGTGAGTCAGACGAGTGTGTGCAATATGCACTCAAAAGTGCTAAACAAGAGCATAGGTATTGTAGAAAACAATATCATTATACTAATAACAAGGATTGTAGCTCATATTATCAAAATATAATGAACCCCATAATTACACAAATAGTGCAAGTAGTACAGGAATATACTAAATACAAGAGTACACAATGGTACCAATAAAAGAGTACATGAATGTTCTAGAATAAAAGCGCATGAATGCACTAACAGGAGTGCAAAAATTACACTAATATAGGAGTGCACACTCCACCTCATGGCATGCCAATTATACCAAAGACTCTTAAAGCATATACATTGGGTTTTTATGTCAAAATCATATAACCTTCACTTATGTGGAGTATTCATAGATACTAACATGTCAAAATATCATATAAGAGTGTATTGGACAGTTCATACCCTAAATATTTCATTTCCACATAATATAAGTATATCATGGAAACATAATTTTTCACTTTCCTTTTAACATATACACATTACATTCATCGCGTAATAAGTATCATAATTATCATGTTGATGTAATGAAGTTCACCCTTTCAAACATTTAAGGTAACATATAACATAAGAGTATCATGACATTTATAATTTACTACAATTTCATATTATGCCAGTTTGAACTACCCTCAAAGAAATATTATGTTGTATTAATATATTCACCTGAATTTTTTTT
The DNA here is from genome assembly GCF_006381635.1 of Hibiscus syriacus. Lineage (NCBI taxonomy): Eukaryota > Viridiplantae > Streptophyta > Magnoliopsida > Malvales > Malvaceae > Hibiscus > Hibiscus syriacus. The sequence goes on along the minus strand of NW_024062603.1, from coordinate 1,273,340 downwards.
TGTACCATTTAAAACTAGATTTGAATACAAATATAATAATATAAGGCAATTTTTCTAATTCATCTTGTACAATTTATGGCAAATTTTGTATTCCATCTTACATGATATGTTTTGAGCATAATCTGTTGCATTGTTTTTTGACCTTCATCGGTTAAAAACTCATATCTTTTTGTATGCACTTCCAAATCAGTAGCTTTTTATTTTTAACATAACTAGACTAGTATACGAATCTATGGATATAAAAATCATCTTCTAATCATTCATATATAATTTATGGTGATTTTATAAACTTACTGTCCAGATCACCAATTTAGGTATATTACACTAATTTGCATCCTTACCTTATTTACTAATTATGTTAGCTTACCAAATAAACATATATGCATGATTCGTTATTCCAATCTCTAGTGCAAATTTACATGAAGCTCTAGTAAAAGTTAGGTTCCATTTTCAAGCAACATTTCATTAAATGGCCAATACAAATTTCACTAAATTCTATATAGTGTCTTAACAATTCAATTTTAAGCTTCAATAGAACTTACACACTATTGTTCATACATGAATATACTCAAGCATGCATTCACATTGGTTTTTTAGATACTGAACTAATAACAATTGTTACCTCTCTACCCTTTAAATACATAAACGAACGAATAACAATATATATCATTTCATTTCTTGTATTATATGTGTACAATTTCCCTTAGTTAAACTTTAAAATTACTAAAAACAACTCTCCATTTATTTTATAAGATCACCAGAAAAATGAACAAATGACATGGCCAATAAGGAAATAGTTTCAATGAAATTGCTTGATTCTATATCCAAACTCTTAATAGTTTTTATAGCCATAATATGCAACACATGTTCATTAGGAATTAAGGCTCTTTCTAAAACTAAGCTCGGTGAAACCAAATATATATTTCCCTCATCCCTTTACAAACAAAAGCAAATCATCAAGTAAAGCCAATTATAGTAGTCGAGCAGAAAGGGTGAACCCCACAAAAAAAATTATGCATTCAATTAAGGTTTTTCTCAACAAACTTCTAAATCAGTACAAATTCAACCTTCTAACATCAAAATCAACATTCTAATATTCATTTCCATTCAATGTTAATCATTTCCATATCAAAAACTATCCAACTTCAATATTTCTTCTAGAATTCTAGCTATTTCAAGCCATCCTTTATGAAAATCTAATGATTTTCAATCAAGCTTCATGGTTGTAAATGATTTTACAACACCCTTAACAGCATAATCTAACTTTATTTCAATAAATTTCAACTTCCCTTTCAACCAACATAATCACCAACTCAACAATCCAAGCAAGAAAACATGAATTGTTTTACACCAAATGATAGAAAAGTTTATGTTGGTTATTTTTCTATTTCATGTCTTAATCCATAAACCTACTAAAATGGCTTAAAAATGAAAAAGGAATCTTGCTCACCTTGTTATGGAGTCCACGGTTAGAGAGGAAGAAGAATAGGGTTTCTTGATTTTTTTAATAAAAAATCTCTTAATATTTATCTTATAAAGCTAATTAAATAAATTAAAAATTCATTTAATTAGAAATTACAAATTTACCATTAATGAAACAAGATAGTTTGCACTTTGCCATTATGATGTCATAATTCCTTACCTCATCATATAAATATAAAATAATATTTTATTAATTTCCATCTTTGTCCTTGTACTTTTCCAAAAGTCACAAATTAGCCACTTTAATTCAACAGTCTTGATTTAACATGGAAAATCTGGAACGCCCTGAAATACACTTTAGGAGTTTCGAGTATTTTCAATTTGGACCTTAGGATGAATTCTCCTAACCCATGAAGTTTTTTACCCAAGTTTTTTATTTAGGCTTTGATGAACCCAATGTACTTTAAAAGGTAGTTTTTTAAACCAAACTAATATATGGAGGGAGTAGGTGAGATATTATCCCATTTATTCAAAACTAAGGATGATTCCCAATAATTGGGATGATATCACCGTCTGTTTCATCTCTTTTACCTCACCATAGATTAATATTATTCCTCTCTTCTTTCCATCTTCTTTTCCTCCTCAAAATAAAGCAAAGGTCATACCTTCAAGGAATTTAAGCATTCATTGTGAGTTCTAAGGTAAGAACTACATTAAACACATCCTAAGATTTTATTCAAACCCACTTTTACAAGATTTGGCTTAATTAGTAAAAATAGGTTTTAGTGGGTTTTAATCCATTTTTGGGGAAACTTGAGTTGTAGGAGTTGTTTCTAGTGTTAGCACTTAAAAATGAGTTAACAACACATTTTCATGGTTTTGACTAGTGCAAGAGAATGGTGAGAGATCAAAGGCAAGAGGCAAGGAAAAGCTAACCCTTGGGTGATTCAAGGATGTTTTCAAACACCTAGTTTTAAGGTAACATGATTATAACTTTACCATACTGAATGTAGGTCATTTAATGTGCATGAACTGCATGTTTTATTCATGGAAGCATGCTAGAATAAATCCATGGAATAATTCATATTTGATGTTTGTAATCATGAAAGATGATCTTTTTTAACCTCTAAGACCTCAAGTAAGACTTTAATACACTTTTCTAGTCTTAAAGAGCATATTAGTGAGATTTAAAGGAATTTTTGTGCCCATAATAGGGCATTTTGGTCCATCGGTATTGGTACTAGAAGAACAATACCAATATTATTCTTTGTGAAAGCCAAAAAAAAGCATGTTATAATGGTAGTATCGATACCCCTTCAAGAAGTATCGATACTCAAGGTTTAGTATTGATACTTAAAGGGTTGATATCAATACTGAGGCATTTTTGAAAAATCGAAACCAAATTTTGTATCGATACTCTCGTATAGATACTCCCCATATGGGTATTAATACTAATGTATTTTCTAAAACATCAAAGCTATTTTTGGTATCGATACCCAAGAGTCTAGTATCAATATTATTTGGCACAATATCGATACCCACAGTGATTTTTGGGAAATTTTTGTTAATTTGTTTCCGTGTTCAGGCTGAGGTGTTTTGAGTTCGTATGAGCCTTAAGTATTCAATGCAAGTGAAAACAAAAAAGTTAACTCAATTCTTATTTAGACACCAAGCAAGATTGGATGGCATAAGATTTGTCTTTTTATGATCTCGAGAAATGGCTAGGACACCCGAGTTACTCTAGGATTATGGCAATCGTCCTTTGTTCGTGAATACCCATATATTGTATGTTTGGTACATATCCGATGCACGTAAATTTTAGGTCGTACCAGTATGAGTTTTGATGCATGTAAATTACATAATCATACCTCATGCTCAACTAGGTACGGATGTGAGCTTTCGATTCACGTAAATTTTGATCCTCACCTCAACCACTTGAGTATATGAAATAGACTAAGTGCAATAAGTTCTTATGCACGTAAATTTTGGTTCTTACCCTAAAGTTATTACGTTCTTGATAAGCTAGTGTGTGCCTCAAGATGCACGTAAATTCCTCTGACCACACCACTCGACCGATCTCACATTTGTTATGTACATTTTCATGTTTATGAGTTTGCACACCGACATGTTCATGTAATGAATGTATGTAGTATGGCATAGTTATTCTCGTGGAACTGAGCCTGTGAACTCAATGTTTGGAATATGTTTCTGTGTATAGGTTAGTAGAGGGATCTTCAAGGAGTTTATCACATCAGTGCATTCCATATCAGCCGCTGTAGAGTATGTCTTGAGTCTATTTTAGAGGGCATGTATTTTATATGGACCTTTGTATGATCGACTCATAACTTTTTAAAACTTATTGGTTGTATTTGTATGTATTCGGGAGACTCCTACATTTTGTAAAGTTGATTTTGATTCCATTTAATTATGATGAATGATTTTGATGGTATTAAATGTTTTAAAAATAAATTTCAGGTTGACCATTTGTAACAACCTGAAATCATAGTATAGGAGAAATAAACTATTTTTTGCCTATAATGAAAATCGATTTTAATTGAATTAATAGGATAAATTGAATTGTATAAATTGAATTGCATGAGTAAAAACCAATTTGAATTGAAAATTTAATTAATTAATTAATTGAAAGAGGACCTAATCAAATTGTTTAGGATAATTATTTAGTTGAATTACAACATGGATTAATTGAATTAAACAAGGACCTAATTAAAAAGAGTAAAAAGTTGTAACCTAAATTATAGTGATCAAGTTGAATTAAAATGCAAATATTACTATTGCATGGTAAAACTTCAAATTTCTATAATTACCCTTGAATAGTTGGTTACTTAAGTACTAAGGGAGGCTAGTTTGGATAATTCCATCTCCATTAAGGTTGAAATAATATCATCCTTCCCATCTCATTTTGTCACCGACCTAAGAAAGAAAATTAGATAGAATTAAGAAAGAAAAAGATGGAGAGAATACAAAAAAGATGACCAATCATGCAAGCTTAGTTCAAGCTTTAATTAACTAGGGAAATTCCATAACCTAACAAGTAAGTCTTTCCTTCTCCTTCGATTCTAAACTTTAAGAATTTATTGAGTTATTTCTTGTGAAATTTATAAGCTTGATTATTAAATAAATTCAAATTGTTGGCTTGTATGATATTAGAGATTATGGTGATCATGTTGAGTTAAATTTAAGTGATCATGTTGAGTTAAATTTAAGTGATCAAAAACCATGTTAAGTTGGGTAAATGATGGGTTATCACCTTAAGGGTGATAACCGAAATAATTGTGCATGCATGTGACCAAATTAAGAATTTCAAACGGTTGTGTACTCTATTGGAAATATATATATGTACGATAAATTTGTTGAAAATTTAAATTTAATGAATATTTAAGCTTTAAACAAGAGCTAATTATGTAAAATTGTAACAATCTGGCCTTAGAATGAAACTATTCACAATTGATGATATAGATCGATTAAATATTGTTTTGAACAAGTTAAGTAAATTCGGGATCAAATTAGACAGAATGAAAGATTGATAATTGTTGAGTTAATCGATTGACGAATATGGCCAAGAGGGGGGTGATTGGCAATTAAAAATTTGGTGGAAGCTTTTGCAGAAAATTGAAAGAAATTTGCACAGCGATTTAGAGTGGTTCGACTTTCTCAACCAAAGTCTACGTCCACTACCTTAGCTATCCACACTAAGGATTTTCAACAAATTCACTAATTTGTCTTTCTTTTGAGGACAAAGAGTAACCTTACAAACCCTCAAGAATTATACCCCAAATTCTTGAGAACACTCTCTCCCAAAGAGAACGATACAAATTTGCAAACTTACAAGGAAAACCTCACAAGGTAGATTGTTTGCACAATTCTATAACAAAGAAAAGAACACAATAAGTGTTCTTGAAAGCAAAATGAATATTGAATGAAAAATAGGCTTGAAATGCTCAAACTTGAGGTTTGATGCTTTCTCTTTGATTCTCTCTTGATTCTAGTTGCTTGATGTTTCTTGTTGTTGATCAATGGCTTCTAAGCTTGCTTAAATACACCTTGAATCACTTATGAACGTTGGGGATCATTAATGAAGATAATATAGCCGTTTTAGTGTGAAATCAATTAATAAAATAGTTTAGAGCGTGGGGGGAATCAGTACCCCTCAAGGGGAATCGGTTCCCTAAGTGTAAAATTCAAATATTTCGACCGTTGAACAGTGGGGGGAATCGGTACCCCCTGGGGGAATTGGTTCCCTCCGAGCATACTGGAATTCTCGGAGCCAAACCATTCAGGGGGAATCGGTACCCCTATTGGGGGTGAATCGGTTCCTTATGAGCAATCTGTAATTTTTAGCTTTGAAAATGTTCGAAATACTTTTTAAAATTATTATGAAATTGTTTTAAGATTAAAACTTAATTTTACACTTGAGTAAGGATTAAAAATGACTTTTGAAAAATTTAGAGTAATGTTTTGATATTCAAATAATTATATCGAATATACTTAAAAAACTTCATTTGGAAAATCTTAAAATTCATTTAACTTAATTTGTTATATCGAAATATAAAAATGTTTTCAACAATCTCCCCCTTTTTTATATAACAAAACATTTTAGAAATTTTAAGATTTTGAAATCAAGTTTTGAAATTACCCCCCCTTACTTTAACACTTATCCCATTTAAAACATTTAACACTTCTCCCCCTTTTTGTTAAATCAAAAAGATATTTTAAAAGAATTTAAACAAGGTTTTCAAATCATTTAGCCAATTATATATAGTGTAAGCTGCTAAGATCACAATTAAGAGAAACGTTAGCCATTAGTTTCATAATCAATATTCATAATTAATGTGACATGGCAAAATTGGTCATATATCTAACATGATGTAAATGATGCAATAATGAATAAATTTAACCACACCAAATATATAAGTTCAAACATCCAAACAAATCCAAAGTCTAACAATCCGTAAATTCAAACATTCCAAAATATCCAAAAATGTTGAAACAATAATCTTTTAGTTCAAAGTTCTAAAGCTAAACACAGAATCAAACATCCGGATCGGGAGGAGGAAAACGAGATCTCATAGAGGCCATCTCATGTGAGAGTGCATCAATACGTTCATTCATTGAAGCGTTGTTTGTGCGCATCTCTCGGAGAATTTCTAATTGTTGAGCTCCCATTGTGGATAAATGGGACTCTATAAAAGTAAAGCACGAATCTATGGTAGCATATCGAAAATCGAATGTCTCCATAAAAGATTGAAAATATGGAGGCATTGGATGCGTTTGTTGTGCTTGCTCCTCGGGTGTTAAGGCTCATCTTTGGCTTCATCGATGTCTCGTATTAATTGTTCAAGCTCGGGATCGTCGTCAGCTTCTGGTGGAGCTCGTGAAGAACTAGCTCCCGGAGTATTTTCAGAAGATTGAACCCATTCACCGGTTTCCTTATCCTTTATCCATCCCGCTCTCGTTAAGGAAAGAAGATTAATTTGTTTCTTTATAGGAAAGGAGGCATCTAGACCAACTCTAGGCCTGGCTTTAGAAAATATATTACTCAAAATGTAACAGTAAACTAGAGATGAACAAAGTTTCTTGTTAAGAACATGATTTAAGGTTTCAACAATTTCAGCAAAAATGATCTGAGATAGGTTTATTTTAATATTGTTTTTGAAACAATGTAACCACCAAAGATCCAAGGCTCTAAGAGTAGAATAACAACCTCCTGATGTTCGAAACCACCAAGAAATCATTAGATGAAGAAAACGTTCATGAAGGTCTAAGACACTCGTACTATCCCTTCTTTTATAATGAGAACCTAAAATTTGTTTTTCATTTGAAATACCATCGTTATCTAATCCTAATGCCTTGGCTATGTAAGCCGAGTTAATATGTAAGAATTGACCTAGGAGGTAGGAATGAACTTCTATGGTCTCAGTTTGAGCTCGATTTTTGACACAAACGGCATTAGAATAAAAGATGCGAACAAGTTGATGGCAAACTATAGGTTCAAGGTCACAAAGTTTATCAAATTTCCACTCTTGTAAAAGAGGAAGATATTTAAAATTAATATCTAACATAGCTTGACGAGAAGGGATACGTTCTTCTCTAATTTTGTAAGAGTCGAAATATTGATAATACCAAAAACGATGATTTCTAGACCAGGATGATTGAAGCATGAAGTTTGGATAGTTATATTGGGATCAACTGGATTAGGATTATGAATTGGAATTTCAAGAATAGGAGGAGGATTTGGAGGAGGATTTGGAGGTGGATTTGGTTGATGGTGTGAGTGACTAGATGATGACCTAGCACATTTAGGATTGGACATGGTTTAGGAAATCATAATAGAATAGATAACATGCAATTTAGAAAACACATGTATGCAATTCAATCAATCCCAAAACTCAATTGAGTCCTCAATATTTCAAGGTTCTCTAAATCAATCCTAATAGGCAAAGTTTTTGAAAACTATTGAAAAATAAGATTTTGAAAAATAATATATGTATAGTTTTCATAACAACAACATAATTCAATTAAAACACAATAATTTGAAAAACATTTTTTTATTTCGAAAATTTCAAATTTTTTTGAAAAATTCTTGTGTTTTTGATGAAATTAGTTATAATATCTAGTTTCTAATCACTAAACAAATAATGCCCGATCATTATTTCTATCTAGAACTAATTAAAAGTAGTCCTATGTTCAAAATCAATGAAATAGAGAGTTTAGAAAAATTTACCTTGAAAGATGAGATTGAGTGAATTTTGATGTTGTTTGCACGATTTTAATGATGCTAGCAAGTTTAGAAGATGATATTTGAAGAGAATTCCGATTAAAAACGTTGTTTTGAGGCAAGAATGCAGATAGGGAGAGTAGAGAGGGGAAACAGCGGAAGAGATGAGAATAGAGGTTTTGAGCCAAAACCAAGGGTTCTGCCCGATAAAACCAGAACCCCAGGGGGTATCAATTCCCCTGTGGGGGGAATCGATTCCTCTTCAAAGGGGGAATCGGTTCCCTCATGGGGGTATCGATTCCCTCTACACCAAAATGCTAAAATCCGATTTTAAACACACAAAATGTTAAATTAATTTTCTCTGGTGGTATTGGCAACTGATATATTGAAAATTAATCATGTTCAAACAACCAAATTAATCTTTAAACGATATTTGAACATAAAATTAATTTTTCATCAATAAGAATCATAAACTCCCCCTAACTAATAGCAATGAATGTAATAAAAAATTAGCATTTTTCATTTAGTCTTAAAAGTGCTAAAATTATTTTAAACACTAAGTGAATATAGGTTGGTCAAACCTAATTCTCTCATAAGTGTCCAAAATTTTTCCTTGTCTAAAGGTTTTGTAAAGATATCCGCTAATTGGTGCAAAGGATCAACAAATTCTAGAATTACATCTTCCTTAGTGACATGGTCTCTAATGAAGTGATGTCTTATTTCAATGTGCTTAGTTCTAGAGTGTTGGATGGGATTTTTAGTGAGACAAATAGCACTAGTATTGTCACACTTGATAGGAATGGTACCAACTTCAATTCCATAATCAAAAGTTGTTGTTTCATCCATAAAACTTATGAACAACAACTACCAGCTGAAATGTATTCGGCTTCAGTGGTAGATAATTCAACACAATTTTGTTTCTTTGAAAACCAAGAAATCAGCATATTTCCAAGAAATTGGCAAGTACCGAAGGTGCTTTTCCTATCTAATTTGCATCCTCAATAATCCGCATCAGAAAAGGCATGCAAGCTAAAGCTAGAGTCTCTAGGATACCAAAGTCCTAAACTAGGAGTGTCCTTAAGGTATCTAAAGATTCTCTTAACAGATAGTAAATGTGATTCCTTAGGACATGATTGAAATCTAGCACATAAGCAAACACTAAACATAATGTTCGGTCTACTTGCAGTTAGATAAAGCAAAGAGCCAATCATTAACCTATATAATTTAACATCTACACATTTACCTCCTTCATCTAAGTCAAGCTTTGTTGAAGAGCTCATTGGAGTGTCATGAGGTTTGCCATTTTCCAATCCAAACTTTTTGAGCATATCTTTGACGTACTAAGCTTGATTGATGAAGATGCCATATTTTCTTTGCTTGATTTGGAGTCCCAAGAAAAATGAGAGCTCCCTCATCATGCTCATCTCAAACTCACTTTGCATTAGCTTAGAAAATTCTTGGCAAAGAACATCATTAGTAGAACTAAATATTATATCATCAACATAAATTTGAACTACTAATAAATATTTACCTTTATGCTTTAAAAACAATGTAGTGTCAACCTTCCCTTTTGAAAAACCTTTTTCAATTAAAAAATTTGACAATCTTTCATACCAAGCTCTTGGAGCTTGTTTTAAACCATAAAGTGCTTTTGTCAATTTAAGAACATGATCCGGAAATTTTGAATCTTCAAAACCTGGAGGTTGTTCCACATACACTTCTTCTTTTATAAAACCATTTAAAAATGCACTTTTAACATCCATTTGATATAATTTAAATTCATGAAAACATGCAAATGCTAATAACATTCTAATTGCTTCCATCCTAGCTACGGGAGCTTATGTTTCATCATAGTCTATGCCCTATTCTTGAGTATACCCTTGAGCAACAAGTCTAGCCTTGTTTCTCACTATATTACCACTCTCATCAAGCTTATTCCTAAATACCCATCTAGTACCTACAGTAGATTTATTACTAGGCCTTTCAACTAATGTCCATACTTTACTTCTCTCAAATTGATTTAATTCTTCTTGCATAGCCATAATCCAATGTTCATCTTTTAATGATTATTTAATATTCTTAGGCTCTATGCATGAAATAAATGCAACATAATTACAAATATTTCTAAGAGAAGATCGAGTTGTTACCCCTTTGGATGGATCACCTATAATCTCACCATCCTTGACATAGTTGTACTCTCTTGGATAAGATACTTCCCTTTCTTCAATGGTTGGATTCTCAAAAGGATCATGAGTTACCTCATTTTTTGTTTCTTCCTTTGATGATGGTTCTTCAACATCATGTCTAACTTCATTTGTATTTATAATACCTACATCATCATTCACACAAGAATCCTTCCTCGGAAGGGGATTATCATCGAAAACAACATGTATAGACTCTTTTACAACTAAAGTTCTTTTATTAAATACTCGATAAGCTTTAGAATTTAAGGAATAACCCAAAAAATTCCTTCATCACTTTTAGCATCAAATTTGCCAAGGTTTTCTTTACCGTTGTTTAAAACAAAACATTTACATTCAAAGGGATGAAAATAGATAATGTTAGGCTTTTTATTTTTTAAAATTTATATGGAGTTTTCTTTAAACTAGGCCTAATCATTACTCGATTTACAACATAACAAGCGGTATTTGTGGCTTCCGCCCAAAAATATTTTGGTAAATTATTTTCACAAAGCATGGTTCTAGCCATTTCTTCTAAAGTTCAATTTTTCCTCTCAACAACTCCATTTTGTTGAGGGGTTCAAGGTGCTGAAAAATTGTGGCTAATACCATTAGAATTACAAAACTCACTAAATCCAAGATTTTCAAATTCAGTGCCATGATCACTCCTAACACTAGTTATAGAGTAACCTTTATCGTTTTGGATTACTTTTGAAAACGTGATGAATTTTTCTAATGCTTCATATTTAGTACTTAAGAATAGAACCCAAGTATATCTAGAATAGTCATCTACCAAGACAAATGCATATTGTTTTCTACCCAATCTAGTAGTCCTAGTTGGCCCAAAAAGATCTATATGGATTAATTGTAATACTCTACTAGTTGATACGTCATTAATTGATTTAAAAGAAACTCTCTTTTGTTTTCCTTTAGCACGAGTATCACATATTTTATCATTATCAAATTTAAGCTTAGGCAACCCTCGAACTAAATCACCTTGAGTTAGCCGTTGCAAAACACTCATACTAGCATGTCCTAGTCTACTATGCCATAACCAACTATCATGTTTATCCTTAGCAACTAGGCATAAATTAGTCATATCAATAGAATCTAAATGCACCATGTATATGTTTCCTATTCTATGACCAACAAGCATAATCTGATTAGATGCAATGCCAATGACTTTACAACCATTAATATCAAACATGACATTGAATCCCTTATCACAAAATTGACTAATACTCAATAGATTATGTTTTAATCCATTCACGTATAAAACAATCTTAATTTGTATGGAAGAGGTATTACCAATAGTATCAATACCTTCAATGTGACTTTTTGAATCATCACAAAAAGTCACTTCTCCTCCATTTTTGGCATTAAGCTCAATGAACCGGTTTTTATCTTCGGTCATGTGTCTTGAGCATACACTATCAAGGTACCATGAGTTTGGATTTGTTTCCCGTGCCTTGTAGCAATGCTCCTTTTCCTACAAACATAGATTAATTTCTAATTTTTGGTACCCAAATTCTTTTGGGTCCATTTTCATTTGTTTCCAAAATCCAAGTCCCCTTAGGTATCCATTTGTGTAGGATATCCTTATCTTTAGTAGTAATGAGCTCTTTAGGAACCCATATACTTCTAAACATTTTTCCATTAGAGGTTCTTTGGGGACCTCTATGATTGTAGTTTTTAAAACTTTTTCTAACAATGTTGGATTTTGAATTTTCTCCATTTTCAAAACGTTTTGTTCCAACTTTATCAAAAGAGGTTTTAAGATCGTCAATTTTCTTTTGATGATCATCATTGACCTTTGAAAGTAAATTTTGCAAATCCAAATTTTTCTTTTCAAACTCTTCTAGTCTGATTTGCAAATCTTTGATTTTACTTTCAAGATCGTTGTTGGTTTTGGATATGAATTTATTTTCATTTTTCAATTTTGAAACATCATTTTTATATTTTAAAAACAATTTCTCATAATCCGAAGCCAACCCATTATATTCCTCTAATAACTCATCATAGGATAAATCATCAAAATCAGATGAGTTAGAGGTTACATTAGAATCTTCCCCGAATGCCATCAAGCACAAGTTTGCTACTTCTTGTTCTCTTCATCGGAGCCTTCTTCATCGCTCCATATAGCCACATGAGCCTTGTGCTTATTCTTTGATTGACCATTTCTCTTTAATTGTGAGCAATCATATTTGACATGCCCCGGCTTTTTGCATTCATAGCAAATGATCGGGTCCTTCTCTTTTGGTTCATTTTTTAGGCCTTCATTTTGTTTGAATTTTCTTCCTCGGTAAGGTCTCATCATTTTTCTAAACTGTTTGGCAAACAATGCCATTTCCTCATCATCGTCATCTTCATCCGAATCACTCTCATTTTTTATGGATTTGAGAGCAGCTCCAATATTTTTCTTCTTCTCCTTCCCCTTTGGTGTCTCTTCAATCTTATCAAGGTCCACCTCATCTTCAAGCATCATTTCATGAGTAAGGAGTGAACCGATTAGCTCTTCAAGAGTTAAGGACGTTAGATCCTTAGACTCGATGATTGCCGTCTTCTTTGATTACCACGATTTTGGGAGGGAGTAGACTAACTTCCTCACAAGCTTTTCATTTGAAATGATCTCTCCATAAGATTTGAGACCATTGACAATCGTTGAGAATCTATCCGTCATAGCTTTGATATCTTCATTTGGTTTCATCCTGAAATTTTCACAGCTATGCGTTAGAATACTAATTTTAGATTTCTTTACCTCATCGGTACCTTCATGAGTGACTTGAAGTTTGTCCCATATTTCTTTGGCGGTTGTACAAGATGAAACTCTTCCGTATTCATCTAGTCCAAGAGCACAAAATATGATATGGATGGCTTTAGAGTTGAGCTGGAACATTTTTGTTTCTCCTTCACTCCATAATCCTGGATGAGTGAGAGGCTTGAAGTATCCTTCTTCTACGATATTCCATGCTCCCATGTCACTTGATTGAATGAAGTACATCATTCTATTTTTCCAATAGGTATAATTAGCCCCATTGAAGAAATGAGGCTTGTTGACGGGCATCAAATCGAGACCGGAGTCGAAGTTTGAAGTAGAGGCCATTGATGACTTTGATTATCAGTGTAACTCTTCCCGAATCGACTCAAGAGGCGATTAAAGCTTCAAATGAGTTAGGCTCTGATGACAATTGTTGAGTTAATCGATTGACGAATATGACCAAGAGGGGGTGAATTGGAGATTAAAATTTTGGTGGAAGCTTTTGCAGAAAATTGAAAGAAATTTGCACAACAATTTAGAGTTGTTCGACTTTCTCAACCAAAGTCTACGTCCACTACCTTAGCTATCCACACTAAGGATTTTCCACAAATTCACTAATTTGTATTTCTTTTGAGGACAAAGAGTAACCTTACAAACCCTCAAGAATTATACCCCAAATTCTTGAGAACACTCTCTCCCAAAGAGAACAATACAAATTTGCAAACTTACAAGGAAATCCTCACAAGGTAGATTGTTTGCACAATTCTAGAACAAAGAAAAGAACACTCAAGAATGAATACAATTGAGCACAATAAGTGCTCTTGAAAGAAAAATGAAAATTGAATGAAAAATAGGCTTGAAATGCTCAAACTTGAGGTTTGATGCTTTCTCTTTGATTCTCTCTTGATTCTAGTTTCTTGATGTTTCTTATTGTTAATCAATGGCTTCTAAGCTTGCTTAAATACCTTGAATCACTTCTTAACGTTGGGGATCATTAATGAAGATAATATAGTTGTTTTAGTGTGAAATCAATTAATAAAATAGTTTGGAGCGTGGGGGAATTGGAACCCCTCAAGGGGAATCAGTTCCCTAAGTGTAAAATTCAAATATTTCGACCGTTGAATAGTGGGGGAATCGGTACCCCCTGGGGTGAATCGGTTCCCTCCGAGCATACTGGAATTCTCGGAGCCAAACCATTCAGGGGGAATCGATACCCCCATTGGGGGGAATCGGTTCCCTTTGAGCAATCTTGAATTTTTGGTTTTGAAACGGTTCGAAATACTTTGTAAAATTATTTTGAAATTGTTTTAAGATTAAAACTTAATATTACACTTGATTAAGGATTGAAAATGACTTTTGAAAGATTTAGAGTAATGTTTTGATATTCGAATAATTATATCGAATATACTTAAAAAACTTCATTTGGAAAATCTTAAAATTCATTTAACTTAATTTGTTATATTGAAATATCAAAATGTTTTCAACAATAATGCTATCTAAAAACGAGGTAGAAACTGAAAAGAATGTAAAATAAATTGTAAGGCTTAATTTAGAGAGGAATTGGTAGTTTGTAAATGATACATTAGTAAAATAAGTAAAACTGGACTATTCTGGAAGATCTGTTAATTGGAAGACTTAATTGGAATATTAAAGGATAAGGTTTATATGAAAATATAGGTAAAGGATAAAAATAAGCAATTGTACGAAGATGTAGAACAAATTGATAATGATTCTAGGTGAATTAGTTCACCAAAGTGCATCGAATTGCAAGAGCAATAGATTGGTCAATGTAAAATTATCTAACTTCAAATGAAAAATTGTAATTGTATGTAAGAAATTAAAATAAAATTCATATATGGTTGCAAATATATTTGAATTAGATTTGTAAGGGTATAAAGAAATCAAAATTTAATTGGTAAATTAAAAGTTTTGATCAAATTACTACAAGGTGTACAATCTGCCAGAACAGAATTTGTTTAGTGTTAAATAGCTTAATTTAGCTTGAATTACTATTGTATTGATTCTAATAACTTCACTATGATGTGTATAAATTTCTAGATCAACGAAGTGGCTAAAGGAACTAAGGGAGGATCCACCAAAGATAAGCAAAAAGAAATAGTAATTCAAAGATAGATCAGAGTATTGTGAGTATAACTATACTAGGGTTAGGAATTAGGTCCCAACCACCCTTTATTTTTATTTCTATATGTTCAATTGCTTATGAAATCAGTATGCTAATAATGAAATTAAGTCATATTGGAACTTAAAATTAAGGGAAAGAAAGATTAATTAAAGGCTATAAGTTGTTGAGTGTCAATGAAAGTATTTCATGACCTTATTGAATTGGTTTGTGAATAAATGCATGTTACCATGATCGAATTGAATTGAATGATGACTTATTGCATGCTTTCATGATTAAATTAAATCGAATGGTGAACTATTTCATGTTGTCGTGATTGAATTGAATCAAATTGTGAATTATTGCATGCTACCATGATAAAATCAAGTTGAATATTGAATTATTGTATGATTCCATGATTAATTGAATAGAATTTTGAACTATTGCATGATATCATGATTGAATTGAATCAAATTGTGAATTAGTACACGTTGTCAAGATCAAACTCGATTGAATTGAAATCTTGAATGAACAAATTTTTACTTGCTACCATGATCAATTTGGAATTGAATGAATAATATTGATATGGAAGAATCCTTGATGTCTATGTTATGAAAAATAAAATAATGATTTATTGGCAAAAAAGATTCAATGTCCTACGTTAATTGGTAGTCTAAAATATAAGAGCATGGCTTAGTGTCTAGAGCTCGTTGTGTATGGGGACTATGGTTCAGTACTACGTTGTTTATTGGTAACAGAAAGAGGGTACGTTATATGGTCTTTGGCGAAAGGAGAAGAGTTAACCAGCACTACGGTGCAATTAAAGTGTATGACGACAGTTGGTTGGAGACTTGATTATCTCGACTAAATTAGAAACCAAGGCTTAAATTGAATGATAAGATTAAATTGAAAGAATTATGTATTTTTATATGAACGGCATAGTTCGATTATACATATGTATGTGTGTGCATATAATTGAGTGTTTCCTTATTGTTTAGATAAAGGAAAAAATGTTATGCATATTGAATTGTTTAATCCTATTGCCATAAATATTGCATGAATACGTATATGGTGAAATGTTATTTCTCGAATAGAGATAATAATGTTATACATATTGAATTATTTAATCCGATTTCCATATAGATTGCATGAATACATATGCGTTGAATTATTTTTGTTCGAGTGGAGGAAAAATAGAAATGTATGATTAGTTGGTTTGATTGATTGCTAAATTACATGTATATGATCATAATTTTCTTATTGTTCGAAATTAATGCAAGCTCAATTTGGAATGTTTAAACTGAATATGAAACTAGTAGATTGTATAGTGACTCATGAAATTATAAAGTTAATTGAATGTTAAAGATAATTAAATGGGAAAAGTTTTAACAAAATTAAGTGTTACCTCACTAAGTACTTTAAGTACTTGTCACTCATGTTCCTTTCTTTATGAAACCATAGGTTTTAGAGTATTTTAAGCTCAACCTCCGTAGCTAATCAACCCAAAGAAAGATATCAAGTATAGCTTGTTTCGTTATTCTTATACTCCTAGTTGGTGGCTTGGCTTTGAGCATAGTGGTTCAAATCTCATGCATATGGTGGTAATTAAGTTGTTTATGTACCTAAGAACCTAATGAAAGAGTATAGTCTATGGAGTTAATGGACACTAATTTATATATCGTTAATAGCTCTTTTGGAATGCATATAGCTTACTAGTATGTTATTTGGTATAATCCATTAAGGATCTCTTTTGTAATGTCAATATAAAAATTGATTATGAAATGATGTTATAGTATGTTAAGTTCATTAAATTCCTGGATATGCATGTAGTTTTATATTAATAATTGGCATAATGAATATCAAATTAGATTTCAATGAAACTACCTTAGCTATATTAGGATTCATGGTTTATCAAATTAATTGATAAGTAAATTAATTAAGATTGATTAATCTTTGTATTCGAAAAAATGGCCCTTTAATTGTAATATCTTATGCATATGTATGATTCAATGTTTAATGATATTGTACTCACTTTTAGTCTCGGTAATGTTCACAATCCTTGATTCAGGTTAGGAGTGTTACACCGTTTCGGTGATTACGTGTGGCATCATAATCCATGGATCTTTGGGTCAAATTGGATTTGGGTGTTACATTTAGTGGTACCAGAGCATCCAGGTTTAGTCGTTTCTAAGACTCGCAAGTCAGAGTCTGTAAGTTTCTATGTGAGTATATGCCCCTAGATGTCAAGAATACTTAATATTCTATAATGGCGATAGTGATCAAATATGGATGATGACGATGTTCCTAGTTATGAGGGTTAGGAGGAGAGTCTTTCCTCATTGGCTTGAGATTTTGGTGAGGTGACCTTCTTTCATTATCTGACCTCGATCCTTAGGCAGATTATTAGAGCTATACTGAATCCATCCACCATGCCACCTCCCTCAACCCCAGCTCTACCTGATGTAGTACCTTACGAGTCCCTGGTCAAGAGGCTCGATCGATATAGGACAACTAACTTTTATGTATTCGAAGAAGACGATAATATCTCTACATATCAGTGGCTTCAAAACACGCTTCATACCCATCATCAGTTACACCTCATTAACGATGGCAAGTTATAGTGTGTCACCGCCCTTTAGAAGGGTGACACGATTGACTCATGGGAGACCGTAGAGTTGACGATGGAACCAGATTTACCTACTTGGGATCATTTTCTGATAGATTTTAGGGAGAAATACATCGGAGATGCCTACATTGATGACCTGCATAACCATTTTTTACAACTAACTCAGGGTGACAACCGTACTTAAGTACAAGAAAAAGCTTCTCCAGTTGAGCAAATACGCTCTATAGCTCATTTCGACTGATGCTCATCATTGTAGGAGGAGGTTCAAGGAGGACATCCATTTGGAAAACTAGACTCATCTGGTAGTCGATCCTCCTCGCATCTTCGTAGAGCTGACCCGTCATGCAAAATATGTGGAGATAATTCTTAACTAGAAAGCTCAAATGGTAAGCAACTCAGTGGTTTAGAGTCGAAGGGCTCCAGAGATAGCTATACAATCTCACTTATCAGCAAAGTGGGCCTTAGGCCCTCAGAGTTTAGAGAGACCACCAGCAAGGTCGTCTTGAGGAGCAGCTCAAAGTGTAAACAGTAGAGGTAGATCTAACTCTCGTATGAGACCATCATCGTCAGCTTTTAGATTGAGTTTCAGTAGAGTTAAGCAGGAACCAACTCACCCATTGTACTCTACTTGTGGGCATAGACACCCTGAAGAATGTTACCAAGTGATCAGAGGTTGTTTTAGTTGTGGGTCTTTGGACCATTTTCTTAGGAATAACCCCCGAACTCAGAGTTTATCCCCTGTATGATCTTATAGATATTGATCATCTATTTAGCGAGGCTAGTTTTGGGTAGTACAACAGGGGTACCACCAAATTAGTGTATATCTAGGAGCCCAAAGTAGCATCGCACAAGTATGCCATGTAAGCCCAGAAGAAGTGTGATGTTGTCGATATGATTTCAAGTATCTTTACAATTTTCTCCATTCTCGTTACTGCATTAGTAGACCCACTCGTATGTTTGATATGATTTAGTCCAAAATAAAAACATTCTATCTGAGGATTTAGAAATAGGGGTCAGAGTGTCTAGTCCCCTGGGATTAGACGTTTTGGTTATAAGGTTCACTATTGTAGCCCTGTGGAGCTTCAGGTGAGGTATTCTTAGGTGACTTAATGGAGCTACCATTTCATGAGTTCGATGTTATATTAGGCATGGATTTGCTTACCGAACATGATGTATTTGAGTTGCATAGAGAGATAACTTAAACTTCGCAAGGATGATGGGACTAAGGTAATAATAACCAATGGGAATTCGGGTTGCACTACCAAAGTCGTTTCGGTGATTAAGACTCAGAGGCTGTGAGTCAGGCCTTTGAGACCTTCTTGGATCATGTTATAGATACATGAGTTTCTTTTTGATCTTGAGGAAATCATACAGTACGAGAGTTTCGATATATTCCCATAGGAGTTACTTAGGTCACCACCTGATTGTGAGGTTGAATTCAACATACTGGTTTTGCCAAGATTAGCTACGGTGTATTTCACCCTATTACATGGAACATACATAGTTGAAAGATATTAAGAATCCAATTAGAGAGTTGTTTGATAGGGGTTTCATTTGACTGATCATTTCACCTTAGGAAGCATCAGTCCTCTTTGAACAGAAAAAAATAATGGGTCAATGAAGTTATGCATCGACTATCGGCAGCTGAACAGTTGACTATTAGGAATCACTACCCTCTCCCTCGAATTGATGATTTGTTCGACCAACTTAAGTGCACTTTTGTGTTATCTAAAATAGATTTGAGGTCAGGGTGCTATCATTTGAAAGTCAAGGTTGCTACGCTGCTAAGACCACTTTCAGAACAAGATATGGCCATTACGAGTTCCTCAAGATGTCTTTCAAATTCAACAATACCGCGATAGCATCCATGGATTTGATGAATTGGGTTTTCCTCCCCTACATGGATCAGTTTGCAATGGTATTCATTGATAATATTCTTATATACTCTTGGTCCAAGGAAGTGCATGATCAGTACCTCCATATTGTTTTACAGACACTTTAAGATCATCGGTTATATGCCATGTTTGGGAATTGTAAATTTTGGTTGAAAAAGTAGCATTTTTGGGTCATGTAGTAGCTGATGGCATCCTAGTGTATCCTTAAAGATTAAGGCAATATTATAGTGGGAAACACATAAGAATGTTATCGAGGTGTGCAGTTACTTAGGTCTTGCACAGTACTACCGTCGTTTCATCAAGGGTTTCTCCATGGTCGCGATACCATTGACCAAGTTGCTTCAAAAGGAGTTCCCTTTGTATAGAATGATAAATGCCAAGAGAGTTTTGAACAATTAAAGGAAATCCTCACGCAAACCCTCATTTTAACACAAATGGATCGGGTAAAGACTATATTGTATTCAGCAATGCGTGATTAAATGACTTGGGATGCGTCCTGATGCAGGAAGGAAACATTTGCACCTATGCATCTTGTCAGCTAAATCCTCATGATAAAAACTATCCTACTCACTATTTGGAGCTTTCCATAATGGTTTTTACTTTGATGATTTGGAGACACTACTTATTCGGGAGATGTGCCATATCTTTACGGGCCACATGAGCCTTAAGTATATGCTTACTCATAAAAAGTTGAAATGGAGGCAACGAAGATAGGTAGAACTTTTGAAAGACAATGATTGTGTGATCGACTTCCATCCAAGTAAAGCTAACGTATAGTAGATGCTTTCAGCAAAAAGGTCTTAGTGGAGTTGTGAGCTTTTATAGCACGTCTTAGTTTAACAAACTCGGGTTGACTATGGTCGAGTTGAGAGTAGAGCCTGAGTTGGTAGGTGAAGTTAAGGGTTGTAAGATTTGGACAACTAATTGAAGGATTGAGTAGAGCAATACCTCCATGGTGACGCCCCAGGTTTTGAATTACATGATGGACGTATGTTGTACTTCTGAGGACGTTTATGTGTACAAATCGACGGGGATCTTCATTTCGATATCTTTCATGAGGTGCATTATAGTTCCCTCTCCGTTCATTCAGGTAGCAACAAGATGTATCAAGAGCTCCGATCATTGTATTGATGGTCGGGCATTGAGTGAAAAGTGTCTGAATTTATTGCTAAGTGCCTAGTGTGCCAGTAGGTCAAGGTAGAACACTAGGTTCCCTCAAGATTACTTTAGCTGATTCAGATTATGTAGTGGAAATAGGAGAGAGTGATGATGGATTTTGTGATCGACCTTCTGATGATAAGGTTTCTACATGCTATAGTTTGGTTTGTAGTGGATCGATTGACAAAATGTGTCCACTTTCTTTCGGTTCTTATGCACTACACGTTAGATAGATTGGCTCAGCTTTAAATTTATGAGATTGTGTGGTTTCATGGAGTTCCCATCTCGATCATATCAGATGATCCGTGATTCAATTCTTGATTTTGGAAAGCTCTACATGGTGGCTTGGGAACCAAACTGCATTACAACATCTTTCATCCTCAGAAAAACGGGTATTCTGGGCAATTATTCATATTTTAGAGATATGCTTAAATGCACTGCTTTGGACCTTGAGGGCAGTTGGGAGAATGACTTTCCCTTGGTATAGCTTGTGTATAACAATAACTTCCACGGAAGCATTCAGATGGCATTCTATGAAGCCTTGCATGGAATCAAGTGCATAACTCAATTATGTTGGACAAAGCTCAATGAAGGCAAAATAGTAGGCCTCGACTTGATCCGATAAACCAAGGAAAAAGTTCAATTGATTCAGAGTCGTCTGAAAGATGCTTATGAGAGAACTATGTCGTATGTAGAACAAAAACACAGGATATAGAGTTTATGGTAGAAGAAAAAGTATCTCTTAAGGTTTCCTCGCGAAAAAGATACTTTTGTTTGGACACAAGGTAAATTGACCCCACGATTCATCAGACATTATGAAGTTTTAACGAGAGTTGTGTCGGTGGCTTATCGCTTGACGTTACCTACAGAGCTCGAATTCATCCATAATTTTTTTCACATCTCAATGTTATGTAGATATCAATCTGATTTGTCCGCGTTATCCCTCTTGAGCAAGTCAAAGTGAGATGAGACTTGACTTACGAGGAAGAACTAATTTGAATCCTTTCCAGAGACAGATCAAAGAGCTAAGGAAAAAAATGATACAGTTAGTGAAAATTCTATGGTTAAATCATGGTGTATAAGAGGCGACATGGGAGCCCTAATAGGATACAAAACTTCAATATATGCACCTCTTTTATTCAGTTAAATTTTAAGATGAAAGTTTTTCTTAGGAGGGGAGTGTTGTAACACCCCAAAATATGGGTTAGGGGTTTCAAGTATTTTTTATTTGGACCTTAGGATAAATTCCCCTAACCCTTGAAGCTTTTGACCCATGTTGTTTTTTATTTGGGTTTGTGATGTGTCAAATATGTTTTAAAAAGGGATTTTTAAATCGAACTAAGATATGGAGGGACTAGGCGACCAATTATCATATTATTCAAAACTAAGGTTTATTCTATTAATTGGGATAATATCACCATCTATTTCTTTTCTTATTCCCCACCATATATTTGCCTTCTTCTTTCTTCTTCTTTCTTCTTCTTATATTCTTTCCCTCCTTCAAATCAAGAAAAGGATGGAACTTTAAGGAAATTGAGCATTGATTGTGAGTTCTAAGGCAATAACAACATTCAACACATCCTAAGCTTTCATTCAAAACCAATTTTATAAGATTTGGCTTAGTTAGCCAAAAACAGGTTTTAGTGGGGTTTATAGAATCTCATGGTTTAATCCGTTTTTGGGGAAACTTGGGGTGTAAGAGTTGTTTCTAGTGTTCCCTTAGGTTTAAAAATGAGTTAATAACTCATTTTCATGGTTTTCATTAGTGCAAGAGAAGGGTAAGAGCTCAAAGGCTAAAGGCAAGGAAATGCTAACTCGTGGGTAATTCAAGGATGTTTTCAGTCACCTAGCTTCAAGGTAACATGATTATAACTTGACCATACTTCATATAGATCATTTAATGTGCATGAAAGGTATGTTTTGTGAAACACCCATTTCATGTATATGTCCCAGTAAACAAGTTATAGATGTCACAACAAATAATCAAAACATTTATTCACCGAAAAAAGGTAAAATCTGGTTTCTTTCACAAATTACATATTTGTACATTTATTATAAAATAAATAATTAGATGAATTCAAAATATAATATTTCGACTTCTAAATCAAATCCAATCTCAGGTAGTAACAAGCATTATACTTTGTTCATATTCTAAATAAAATTGTCTAATTTAAAATTCCATTTAAAATAGCTTATAAAGCATGGTTTAGTATCATAATATATGTTTATACTAAATTATATTTAATACGAACCATACTTCTATTTTGCAAACACTTTACTCGTACACATGCCAACTAAAAATTTTGAAACAAAATCGGATGCCATTACCGTTACTTGTAAATATTCTTTAGTGATTGGTGCCAAGCTCAACTCCCTCCTCCTTCCGTTTTAATTTACCTACGTGTAAAAATCATCACACTCTAAGTATACACTTAGTGAGCCAATTAATAAACATATTCAAGGTAATGCAACACATAAATGTAAAAAATAATAATATTCAACACATTATGATCATTTTACATGTATTTCCAATCATGCGACTAATATAAACATGATATGGATCACATATAAATTTCTTACCATATACTTTTCATGTATTCCATAAGCTCATAAGCCTATTCACTTGTTTATCATTTATTAAGCAACAACCCATTGTCCTAACATAATCCTATAAAGACCCTAGGTAGTCGAGCACCGAGTGTCCTTACACACCACAGTGCTCCACTGATCATCCTTACACACTACAGTGTTGTACTAAGTGTCCTTACACGCTATAGTACTTTATGCACCAAGTGTCCTTACACACCATAGTGGTGCACTAAGTATCCTTACACACCATAGTGTTGCACTAAATGTCCTTACACACTATAGTGCTAATCAGATTATGTAGTTGCTAGACTTCATGGCATTCTTCTTACACCCTATCCTTCAATGACTTTTTGGGCATACAATTTATTTTATTTGATCAATCCATGGCAAAATATATTATCATAATTTAACATTGGATAATTCATACTCAAAAAGTCTTCATGATAAATATCATATATTTTGATGATAAACATCATATGTAACGATTAGTGATCAATGCATTTTATATTCAACATTTGACATATTTAGAATATGTCAAATATATGAAGAATACATAAATATCATGCCAACATAAATAAGGTAGACTCATCGCAATTCCTACCCGATGATGCATAAAACAACCATGTATTATGTTATGCATGCATTGCACTCATTTTAAGCTTTAACTTGATCATTTACTTCTAATTTGGTTAAATCCCAAAATTTGTTATTCTTTCATATCCTGTTAGTTTGCACTACCCTTAAAGAAATATTATTCTATGTTAATTTACACCTTTAAAAATTATTTCGTTTTTACCACTAGAAACTATACTTAAATACGATTCTATCCATAAAAGGCACTCCTTTTGTTCAATTTGTGGTCACTTTTCAAAGTTGACAAACGACAGAAACTATTTTGAGTAGAATCTGTTGCCCGGTTTTCTAACCTATCCTTTTTTAAAAAATCATATATTTTTGTATATAACTCAAAATAAATTTCCGTTTCTTATAAAAAAACTAGACTGATATAACATTCAAATGATGCAAAAACCATTCTTTAATTATTTTTGTATAATTTATGATGATTCTCTAAACTTACTGTCCATAACTAAATTTCTAAGTAGATTTCACCAATTTTCATTTTCAGCTTGTCACTAATTCTATTAGCTCAACAAATGCACATATATGCATCCATCACAAATCACATAAATTTTAGGAGGCACTTCTTACCATAGTATCTCTGTCATTGACTCATCACAAGCCAATGTTTGTTCGATAACATAAGTACAAATTAAAATTTGCATTCATCTGATGTCCTTTTCTTGCAAACCTTCCTGATAGATTCACATTTCATTATTAAGCATCTCCTTAGCTTTAATAATGTTTAATCTTGATTTCAGGCACACAATCTAAATGAGCATCATTACAAAACATATACAAATTCAAATCACATGTTAGAATCTTACTAACATAAGAATACATTAGAAAATAAATTTCAAAAAGTCTTTCGATGCTCGTTTGATACTAATTCCATGTCACAATATAAATATTGACCTTAACCTTCTAATTGACCATTAAAATTCCATTTTATCCAAATTTCACATAACATTTTCACTTAAGCTCTGAACTTTTCCTTTTTTTGTGATTTGAAACTCAACTTTTATCAACTTTCCAAAATAATCTAATTTTACCTTCTAACATCAATCTCAACACCCAAACATTAATTTCCAGCATAGTACACTAACTATTACACATTTACACATTAACCCATAACTTTTCTATAATTATCGAATAGGTCTCCTAGGTTTTAAAAAATAACAAATTGGCCCAAATAATTTTCTAAAGCTAGCAGAACATTCCATATATCATTTCTAAGCCATGGTAATTTTTTCACAACTGTTCCTAATTTAAAACCCTAAGGTCGAATGCTTTGAAAATCCAAGACTATGGTTTTCATAATTTTTATTCGATTTCAATTCGATTCGAGCATGAATTCAACCTCCATTCAACATTTTAAAACCTCTACAATAAAAAACTGAATCAAATTTCATCAAAACAAAAACTTCCCTAAATTAGGGTTTAGGCAAAAACATAATTGAAGCATTTCTAGGAAGTTTTGATCATCATACAAGCTTGGAAATGATTCTACGACCTGAAAACCTCAAAATCCATTATTATTACATAAACTCTAATATAAACATAAATCCTAAAATTTGGGATCTTTGAACACGAGAAAGATTAACATGCAATAATGGTTCCAAATAATAGTGTTTTTCGAATAGAACAATTTTCTATTTCACGTTTTAATCCAAAAACCAAAGAAACTTGCTCAAAAATGAAAAAGAAAGTTTCTCACACATAAGGTTGGAGTCCACGGCTTGGCTTGGAGAAGATGAGCAAATTTACATGAAATTGTAGCTTAATTTCATGTTAATCTTTCCTTTATTTAAGCTTAAATGAATTTAAAATTCATTTAATTGAGAAATTACAATTTAACCATTAATGAAACCTTATACTTACATCCATACCAATCCACACAACTCTTATCATCTTTCAAAAGTCAAGCTGAAGAAAATATTTCACCTTTTACCATTTCATCCATCTAACTTTTCAAAAATTGTAATCTTGCCACTTTAATCCTACGGTACAAATTGAACATGGAAATTAATATTCAAATCCAGTAATCCATAGTATTTTACATAATTTTAAAATTTCGAAATAAATATTATAAGCTTAATCTAATAACCATCAAATTTTCCCAAAATTTCTAATCGATCTGATTTACCGAATTTTTATCGAACTTTAACACTTTTTAGTTTTTTTAACACCAATTCCAGATCATGAATATGATTTCAATACCCCACTCTCAAGAGTAGACTATCCATTTATGGAATAAAAATTCTTTTGGGAAAATTACCACTTAGGTCCCTAAATGTTTCCCAATTTTATAGTTTGCCACTAAACTTTCAAAATTTACATTTTGGTCACTACCCAAAATTTAGGGGTATTACAATTCTTTCCCCTGAAGAAAATTTGTCCTTAAATTTTCAATTCATACATGATGTAATAAGACGAGGATGTTGCTATTTCACTCCTTATTCTCTTTTTCAATTAACTATTTTTTCAACCTTTAATTTCTATGTCGAGCTTTAAGATGTACCGATTCAAAAGTCAATTTCTGATTGAATCTTTATATCCTTCAATGTGACAGTATGAGAAGGATATGATAGATACTTTAAGAAACAATATCATTACTTTAATATAATATCTATTCTCTTTCTAAATCCAAATAAGACTTTTGTTGATCGACAACTATCTTGATATTATTTACAATAATCTTTTATTGTGACAAATTCCATTATAACTCGTTCATATTCCCACTGAGGGATGGCAATCGGTTACGAAAATTCACTTGATGTTATGATTTAGCTTGTTGTCATATCAGACATTTAGACACAAACTCGGTAATAGCTCTTTTCATATATTCTCTAATATCGACTTTTTCCTTGATAATATAAGTATCCATTAGACTTAACTTCTAAGTCTTTGGTTTTATCTTTTTCCACTTGTTCTATCTTTGATAAAAAGAACAATTTTCATCTTTTCTTTAAAGATCCTTTACTTTATCTAGCCACACACGATTTAACTTTAATTCTACAATCAGAGCACCATATTTCATTTGAGACAATCACGTATTCAAAGTTTCCATAATAGAAATGTCTTTCAACTTATTCGTATCAGTCATCACATTAGCATTTTTGGTTGTAATCGATAAACATATCATCATTCTTCAATGAATTCAATCCATTTCCTTTATTTAACTTCTTCGAGTTCACATGTAAATTTACTTTTGAGATCCGTATAGATATAACGTCACTCACCATGTAGATGGTGTTGTACAATTGTTTCCAACTCGAAATATTGAGTTGGATAATTTCTTTCATAATTCTCTAGTTGTTTTGAAGCATAAACCTTACCTTTTCCTCTTGGACAAGCACGTGTCCCATACAATTATGAGACATATTAATATAAATAACATAATATTTTCCATATTATGATTACATAAATGTTGGAGCTTATGTCAGTTTTCTTTTTAACATCTCAAAGTTTTATTGGCACTTATCAATCCAAATAATAGTTTCTATTCTCAATAGCTTGGTCCGAGGGAATACAATCATTAAAAATTCTTTACGAACCTTCGACAGTAACTAAAAAATTCTCAAGAAACTTTGAATTTTAAAAATAGTCTTTGGACTTTATCATTCGACTACAGCTTGGGCTTTCTTAAGGTATATTTGTATCCCCTCAGCTGAGATCTCATGACCAAGGAACACAACCTAAGACAACCAACATTTGCACTTGGTCAACTTAGCATGCAATATTTCTCTCGAATAGTTGGAACATCTATACAAAGACATGCATCGTGTTCTTCCCTAGTCTTACAACAGATCACAATAACATCAATGAACACTACCACCAATTAATCCAAGTAAAACTGAAATATTCAGTTTATCCAATCCATAAGTGTCATAGGAACATTCGTAAACCAAACGACATTATTGAAAACTCGTAGTGTTCATATCGAATTCTGAAAATTGTCTTAGGAAGATCTTCCTATTTTTAACTAATAATACCCCAATAGGAGATCGGACTTGGCAGACACCGATGCACCATTTTAACTAATCAAAAGATTATCAATCCTCGAAAGAGGATACTTGTTCTTCTTTGTTACCTTATATAACATACAATAATCCACGCATAATTTCATACTCGTCTTTCTTTTTCACAATAACACTAGTGCATCCCAGATGACATGCTTAGTTGTAAATCCCCGGTCTTAACAATTCTACTAACTATGCCTTTAATTCTCTGAGTTCAGTCGAAGCCATTCGATACGACTATATAAATGAATGCAAGACCTGGTAACATCTATATTTTAATTTATTCATCTAATATAGAAATAGTCCAGGTAACTTTTACGAGTACACATTTGGATACTCTCAAACAGTTGGGATATCTTCCATCTTAACCTTGACAGATTGAGTATCCACTACCTTTACTAGGAATGCTTGACAAACCTAGTAAAACTTTTAGCAGTTGATGCTAAAATACATTAGAAAACAAATTTACTCTTTTTCCCTACCACAAATATCTCGAAACTTTTCAAGTTCTTTAAAATTCAATCGCTCTAAGCGGTAATTCTTTGCAACATGATAGGGGGTAATCAATCCATTCACATAAATTATATTCCAAAGGTAATTCTATTAAGTCCATTATAAATCAACACTTTGAATTCTTAACAGACTATTATTGTCTACAAATACGATTCACCCTCGAACTTTACCCAAAAAGGTTAATTGCACACATATCACTTTAGATCAATTGTATCAGAATGTTTAATTCTTCAATCAATATTGTTCTTATGCATGAACGAGGGTTTTCTTCAACTTACATTAGCACTTCCTATTGTCCCGATTCATCATCATTATTGGACTAAACATGAGAATTGTAGCTAGTGCTTTATTACCACTATTAGCTTATTTTTGAACCTCCTGCTCGGTCACGTACTTCAAAACCTCGATTATATGCAACTTATACATATATTACATTTATTTACCTTTATGAGTAAGAAGTGGGTGCAATAAAACCTTACAAACACCATATCAGTAACAATACAATCCTAGTGGCATATATACTTTATGACTCAAATCAAGCTCGGTTTAGTCATAGAATCGGTTAAAACTGGTTATGATTCCAATAAATATAACACATGTTTCCTGTATACATCCTCGTACACGAGTCATATATGTCACATCAAATAATCAAAATATTTCTTAACCCAAAATATGTAAAATATGGTTTCTTTCACAAATTCCATATTTGTACATTTATTATAAAATAAATAATTAGAGGAATTCAAAATATAATATTTCAACTTCTAATTCAAATATGGTCTTAGGTAGTAACAAACAGTTATGCTTTGTTCATATAATAAATAAAATTGCCTAATTTAAAATTCCATTTAAAATATTTTTAAAGCATGGTTTAGTATCATAATATTTGTTTATACTAAATTATATTTAATACTAACCATACTTCTAGTTTGTAAAGACTTCTTACTCGTACGCATGCCGGCTAAAAATTTTGAAACACAATCGGATGTCATTATTGTTAACTGTAAATATTCCTTAACAATTGATGCCAAGCTCAACTCCCTACTCATTCCCTTTAATATACCTATGCGTGAAAATCATCAGACGCTAAGTATACACTTAGTGAGGCAATCAGTAGAAATATATTCAAGGTAATGCAACACGTAAATGTAAACAATAATATTATTCAATACATTATGATCACTTTATGTAGTTCCAATCATGCTACTAATATGAACATGAAATGAATCACATATAAATTTCTTACCAATATACTTGTCATGTATTCCATAAGCTCATAAGCTTACTCATCTGTTTATCATTTATTAACCAATAAACCATAGCCCAAACGTAACCCTATGAAGACCCTGGGTATTTGAGTCAAAGATGCACGGAAGTGCTTACCATATGCACTGAATGACCTTACATACCACAGTGTTGCACCAAGCGTTCTTGCACACTACAGTGTTGAACTAAGTGTCCTTACACACAATACTGTTGTACTAAGTGTCATTACACTTTATAATGCTAATACGTTTATGAAGCTTCTAGAATCTATGGCATGGCAATTACACCATGTCCATCAATGACTTACATTAGGCAGTTCATACATGAAATATCATTCATGATAAATATCATATACGTTCATGATAAACATCATATGTAACGATCAGTGATCAATGCATTTTATATTCAACCTTTGACATATTTAGAATATGTCAAATATATGATGAATGACATAAATATCATGCCAACATAAATAAAGTAGACTCGTTACAAGTCCTACCCGATGATGTATAAAACACCCATGTATAATGTTATGCATGCATTACATTCATTTTGACATTATATATAATGTCAAAATATAAGCCTCACTAAGATTTAACTTGATCCCGAAATTTTATCATAATTTCATATCATTCCATTTTGTATTACCTTTAAATAAATATTATTATGTATTAATATACACCTTTAAAAATTATCATGTTTATACCACTAGAAACTATACTCAAATACGAATCTATCCACATAAGGCACTTCTTCTAATTCAATTTGTGGTGAATTTTCAAAGTTGACTAACATAATCTATTTTGAGCAGAATCTGCTATCCCGTTTTTTAACCTATCATCGGTTAAAAAACATATATTTTTGTATATACCTCAAACTCAGTTGTCGTTTCTTCTAATCAAAACTAGACTGATATAACAATCCAACAGTATAAAAATCATCCTCTAATCATTTTTGTAATTCATGATGATTTTCTAAACTTACTATCTAAAACTATATATCTAAGCAGACTTTACCAATTTGTATTTTCAGCTTGTCACTAATTCTATTAGCTCACTAAATGCACATATAAGCATTCATCACAAATCACATAACATATTAGGAGTCACTCCTTACCATAGTAACTCTATCACTAGCTCATCGCAAGCCAATGGGTAACACCCATTTCCCATATACATCCCAGTACACGAGTTACAGATGTCACATGACTTTTAAAACATTTTCATACTTGAAATCCAGTAAAATTTTGTTTCTTTAAATAAACAATTTAATAATATAGTTTATAAAACGTTCTTCAAATATATATATATATATATATATATATAACATTTAAAATCCATCAAAAAATAGTTTAAGTTCAAATATAACACAATACTACAACCAAGTACCAAGTATCTTATCAGATCATCACAACATATCTAAGTACATGCCAACTAGTAATATCAAAATAAACATCTGCACTCCTTACTAGGTTTGTACGTTATTACCTACGCGTGAAACCATCACATGCTAAGTATTCACTTAGTGAAGCATAATAATATAAATGGTGTAACCAAAACATTAGTATATCCTAAAACATAAAAATACAAATTTAATCATATAAATCATAATAATACATACAACTAACTTGGTAAACCAAGTTTCGTTCACATAACCTGCGAAACAATATTCAGTATGCCTAGCATACCCATCAATTAGTATTTTCCAAAATATCCATTTTTTCCCAATGTATGTCAAATGAGAATGCAAGGTACATGAATTGTACAAAAGTGCTAAACGAAAGCATAGGTTATGTAGTGACAGCAAGACTATACTAATATAACGAAAATGGTAATTCACAAACTCATTATGAATCCAATGATGCACACATAGTGCCGAAAGTACACAAAGTGCATATGCGAAAATGCGACATATGCATTAAACAAAATCGATCAATAACCATCATACACAAAGTATGTCGAAATGCACCTACGACTCTCAATGCACATACATATGCCTTTATATCAAATTCGCATATTAAATATTTGTTCTGAAAAATCAATAACTGCAAAATAATATAAATTTTCATTGATCTATCTTAGAGGAGTTCATACCCTAAAATTATTTGTAAAATCATTTTCATAAACTTAATGAAAATATTTCAAAATACGGTAAATCATGCTTTTATAAAAATTCAAGGACTCGCAAGCCATCCTCATATCATATAAGTACATAATAAATGCACTCACATGGTATGCCTCACTATTATGCCTTACTATTGAAATCTGATTATTCTTGAAACTTTTTCTTTCATTTTACTTTGCTCGTATCTCGAGTTCTATCGTGATCTACACAAGCATCCATACAAAGCATATACAATTATAAAATGCAATGTTAGTATCCTTACTAATATTTTTACAAAATAATCATACTTAAAAGTACTATTATTTTTGAATTCTTTTAAAATTCATCTTAACTTTTCCATTTATTAATAATGGGCCCTTGTCATAAATTCTTCAATCCAAGCCCAAATAAGCCCATTAAAATTCCATCATTAAATTCCAGTTCAATACCATAACAATACCATAATTATCACTTAAGCCACTAACTTTCTCAATATTCACCATTTTGTACTTAGACTCTCCCAACTTTCCAAAATGGCTTAATTTCACAATCTAAATTCAATTTCATCCCTCAAACAATAATTTCCAGTAATATACATCAATTATTGAGTAATCAAATAATCATCCCATAACTTTTCAAAATTACAAATAAGTACCTAGGATTTTGAAAAATTACAAAATAACTCAAAAAAATTCTAAGGCTTGTAGAACCTTCCAAATATCATTTATAAGCCATGGGAAGTTTTCACAATTTTTCCCAACCTATTTCCTCTTGGTCGAATATTTTTTATGGGTGTAAATCTCATAATTTTCACTTGATTCAAGTATGAAACCAACCTCTATTCAACATTTCAAGACCTCTATAATCAGACCCCTAACTTAATTTTATCAAAATACATCTTTTCGCTAAAGCTAGAGTTTGGCAAAATTCAACATAGGCTTATATAGTAACCATGTACAAGTGATTTTAATCAACAATAATGTTTGTATATGATTCTACAACCTCAAAAGCATCAAAATCCTTTATCTATTTCCTGAACCCTATGTGAACACGAACCCTAAAATTTAGGATCTTTGAACTCGAACCAAATTAACCTTTATTTATCTTAATACCAAGACACATAAACCTTATCATCTTCCAAAGTCAAATATGGAAAAAATATTTTACCCTTTACAACTTTGCCCATGCCATTTTCCAAAAATTTCAATCTTACCATTTTTCATCCAATAATCCAAATTGAACATGGAAATAAATTCTCAAATCCAATGCTCCATATTAGTTTCCATCATTTTAATATGTGGAAATAATATTTTTAAGCTTAATTTATCATCCTTCAAAATTTTCCAAAATTTCTATTTGATTCGATTTACCGATTTCTTACTGGACTTTAACCCTTTCTAGCTTTCAACGTAAATTTCGGATCAAGAATTTGATTTCAATAAAACCCCACTCTCAAGATTAAATTAATTATTTATGAAATAAAATTTATTTTTTAGAAAATTACCACTTAGGTCCCTAAACTTTTCCCAAATTTATACTTTAGCCATTAAACTTTCAAAACTTATATTTTGATCACTAACCAAAATTTAGGGTATTATAACTCTCCCCCTTAAGAAAAATTCATCCTTGAATTTTAGTACGTACCTTATGTGATGAGGTACATATGTTGTCTTTTCCCAGCCGCTCACTCGAATTTATGAACTTTGACCAAAGGAATTGTCTTGTTCTATAGTTCTTTGACTTCTCAAGCCATAATCTCAATCGGTTCCTCTTCAAAGGTCAAATCTGATCGAATCTCTATTTCTTCTTGGGTGATAATATGCGATATATTTGATTGATACTTCCTGAGCATCGACACATAAAAAACATTATGAATCTTGTCCATTTCAGGAGGCAAAACTAACTGATAAGCCATTAATCTAACTCTTTTCAAATTATCATAAGTTCCAATAAATCACGACTCAGCTTTCCTTTACGCCCAAACTGTAGTACTTTATTTCAAGGCGCTACTTGGAGAAATAACTTATCACCCACTTGATATTCAATCTCTTTTCTCTTTATGTTTGTATAAGACTTTTGTCGATCGAAAGCTATCTTGAGATTATCTTAAATGAGCCTCAGTTATCTTTTATTCTTTCATCAAATCAAGGCCAACTAGATCTCGATCCTTAATATTGAACCAATTTAACGGTGTAAGGCACTTTATCCCATAAAGTATTTTATACAGAGCCATCTTGATGCTCGAATGATAGCTGTTGTTATAAGCAAATTCTGCTAAAGGCAAAGGATTTTCTAATGCCCAAGGAAAATGCTTTTCTAATGACCAAGGTAAATGCTTTTCTAATGATCCCTTGATTTCGATCAGACACGCCCTTAGTATATCCTCCAATATCTTAATGGTCTACTCTGACTGACCATCCGTTTGCGAGTGATAAGTCATACTAAAATTTAATCGAGTACTCAAGGCCTCGTACAAGAAATTCCAGAATCTCAAAGTAAACCTTGAATCTCTACATGATACTATCGAAACAGGCACTCTATGTATCTGATCTATCTCTTTTATGTACAACTCATCATATTTATCCATCGAATAATCTATTCGTACTGGAATGAAGTAAGTTGTCTTGGTTAATCTATCAACAATTACCCAAATTAAGTTTTCCTTGTTGGGTGTCAAAGGTAGCACTGAAATAAAATCCATAGTGACTCGTTCCCACTTTCATTCAGGAATGGATATTGGTTGAAGCTATCCTGAAGGCACTTGATGTTCACCTTTCACCTATTGCATATCAGAGACTTTGCCACAAATTCCGTGAAGGCTCTTTTCATACTAGGCCACCAAACCGTCTCTTTAAATCTTGGTACATCTGTTTCCACCTGGAAGCATAGTAAACATAATATAATGCCTTGAGAAGAATATATTTCTTTAGTTCTTCATCGTCGGGAATACAAAATCTCCCACGATAGTACATACATCCGTCGGACCTAACCTAAAAGTCCTTAATCTTACCATTTTCTAATTGCACAATTCTTACCAAACACGTTTCATCTTTTACTTGCATCTATTTTATCAGATCCAAAAGCATCGGCTTTAACTCACTAATCAAGGAATCATCTTCCTTTAAAAACTAAACGTGCATCCATAGCTCGTAAAGTTGTAAAAGTTTTTTCGACTAAGTGCATCAGCCATCAAATTAGCTTTTGTGATGATAGTCAAAGATCACATCATAATCCTTTAAAAGCTCTATTCATCTTCTCTATCTCAAGTTAATCTTTTTGAGTCATAAGTATTTTATACTTTTATGATCCATATAAATATAGCATCGATCAATGTACCGATAATGGCATCAAATCTTTCAAGCAAATACGGTTGCTACCAACTCTAAATCATGCGTTAATTTCTCTCGTGAGTCTTTAACTACCTCAAGGCATAGTCCACAACTTTACCTTCTTATACAAGCACGAAACTCAAGTTGTTATGAGATACATCAATAAATCCACATAATATTTACCCATCTCAAGTTGTACAAGCACTAGTGCTACTGTTAAAACCTTCATTTGCATTTCAAAACTCTTTTGGCACTTCTCCGTTGAAACAAAAGACATATCTTTCCTTAAAAGCTTGGTTTGCAGTAACAATATCATCAAATAGTTCTTCACTAACCTTCATAGAAATCAGTAAGTCCTAAGAAACTCTAAACTTCTAAGACATTCTTTGGGGGTTTCCAATCCACTATAGTATGAATTTTCTTGGGATCTACCCTTATGCCATCTGCCGAAACAACATGCCCAAGAAAAACAACTTTTGTTAACCAGAATTCACATTTTGACAGCATGGTATACAACTTTTTCTCTCAAATAGTCACCAAAATTTGATTCAAATAAAGTTGTAACACTCGATTATTCAAATCCATAAATGTTGTAAGAGTATTAGTCAAACCGAATGGCAGTGCCACAACTCGTAGTGTCAATACCGTGTCTGAAAAGTTATCTTAGGAGTATCCTTGTCTTTAATCTTCAATTGATGGTATCCAGACCGAAGATCAATCTTAGAGAAAACTGTTGAACCTTCTAATTGATCATACAAATTCTTAATCCTCATAAGTGGATACTTATTCTTACTTTCACTTTATCAATTGTCGACAATCTATGTATAACTGCATATATTCATCTTTATTTTCACCAACAGCACAAGTACTCCCCAAGGTGAAACACTTGGTTTGATGAAACATTGATCAGGAAACTATTGTAAATGAGCCTTTAGTTCTCTTAAATCGGACAGATCCATTCAATAAGAAACCATAGAAAAAGCCTCAATACACTAATAACCATCAATATTAAATTTCACATCTAGAATTGGAGGTAACACATGTAATTCATTTAAAAAGACATCTGGAAATTCCTGAGTTATGGGAATATCATACAATCTTACTTTAGATACTTGAGTATCTATAATGTAAGCTAGAAAATCAATACATCCATCTAACATTATTTCCTTCGCAATCATTGTCGATATCACATTGGACAGTGATTTTATTTTTTCACCAATCACTGTAATTTCTAAATCCTTCGCATCTTTATGAAATAATCGCTTCTTGCAAAAATCAAACTAACCATAATGCAAAGACAACCAACCCATACCTAATATGATCTTAAGCTCATCAAATGATAATTCCATCAGATTCACCAGGAACAAACGCTTGAATTCTTATCGGACATTTACTACATGCCTAACTAACACTTGCACCATGACCCATGGGGTTTACCGCTATCATATCACTTGAGATCCAATAGAATACAATACCTCTATTTTAAAATTCCTTATTTCATTCTCGAGGTAATATGTATAACTGTTTTGGATCCATTGAAAATATTCTAGAGCAGTTGAAATATTTTTTATCTCAACTATTAAAGTATAACTGTCTACATCATTTAATAAGAAGAATTGAAAAACTTTAGCAATAACTTCATAGTAGTTAATGCTAAAATCACACTAGTAAACAAATTTACTCTTTTTCCTACCACTACGAACTCGAAACTTTTCAAGTTCTCGTAAATCAACCACAATCTAAGCAATAATTCATAGTAGCATAGAAGGGGGTAGATAATCCATTCCACAAATTTACCTTCGTAAGATAACTCTATCAAGTCCATAAAACTTAACATATACTCTCATTCAAACTCATTTTAAAACCTTGATAATGATAACATGATTATCATCTGATTCACTAATAACTAAACTTTGTTTAAACTTTTAGCGGATAACTTACTTACCGCTTAC
Organism: Hibiscus syriacus; assembly: GCF_006381635.1. Classification (NCBI taxonomy): domain Eukaryota; kingdom Viridiplantae; phylum Streptophyta; class Magnoliopsida; order Malvales; family Malvaceae; genus Hibiscus; species Hibiscus syriacus. Next base: position 1,236,054 of record NW_024062603.1, on the reverse strand, counting down.
TTATTTCCTCTAACTCAAATCAACATTTCTTTAAGCAACTTAATGCTTAACTTAAATATTCCTCAAATATTTAAGCTTACCTATAGAAACCTCAGAGTCATTGTAATCCCCCAAATTTTTTGTTAGTGACTAAAATGTAAGTTTTGAAAGTTTACTGGCCAAAGTATAAAAGTGTGAAATTTAGGGACTAAAGTGTAATTTTATAAAGTTATATAATCTAGACCCATAAATGAATAGTTTACCCCCATAAATGACGTTTTCGGGAATAAGTTTTTCGTACGTATTTTGTATTAAAAGCTATAAGCGATAAAGTCTGGTAAGAAATCGGTAAATCAGATCGAATAGAATTTTGAAAAAAGTTGAAGGATTGTAAATTAGGCTTAAAAATATTATTTCTCATGTTAAAATGATGGAAAATAATATGGATCATTGGATTTGAATATTTATTTCCATGTTAAATTTAGATCATTGGATTAAAGTGGGAAGATTGCAAGTTTTGGAAAATTGCTTGGTAAAATTGGAAAAAGGGTAAAATAATTTGTTCATCTTTTAATTTTAAAAGATGATAAGATTGATGTGGCTTGGTTGGATGGTAATTATCAAGTTTAATTAATGCAAAATGGACATTTCACATTAAATGAATATTTTATTCATTTAAGCTTAATTAAAGGTTAAATCAACATGAAATTCTTTAGAAATTTCATGAAATTTAAGTCATTTTCTAGTAACCAAGCTGTGCACCCCTTAGCAAGGTAGAAATTTTATTTTCAATTTTTGAGCAATTTCCTTTGGATTTTGACTTATGTTGTCAAATTAGCATGAAAACGCTATCATTTGGTACCAATATTGAAAGCTAATCTTGCTTGTGTTTAAAGATCCCAAATTTAGTGTTTGTTTTCATATTAGGGTTTATGAAATTGATGAAGGATTATGTTGTTTTTGAGTTTGTAGAATCATATACAATCATGATTGTTAATTAAAATCACGTGTACATGTCTAAATAAGCCTATGTTGATTTCGACCAAACTCTAGCTTTAGGGGAAAGATGTTTTTTGATGAAATTAAGTTAGGGGTTTGATTCTAGATCTATTGAAATGTTGAATTGAGGTTGATTTTCATGTTCAGACCTAGTGAAAATCTTGAACCCCAAAACTATATACTATTCAACCTTGAGGAAATAGGTTGGGAAAAATTGTGAAAAACTTCCTATAGTTTAAAATGATATTTGGAAGGTTCTCCAAGCCTTATAAAAAAATTTAGGCCAAAGTGTAATTTTTCAAAAGTTAAGGGACCTATTCAGCAATTTTAAAAAGTTATGGGCTAATTGTGTAATTAATAAATAATTGATGTATACTACTAGAAATTACTATTTGAGGGTCGAAAAATGCTACTATATATTTAGAAAGTTAGTGGCTTAAATGGTAATTATGGTATGTTGAGGTACTGAGCTGGAAATTAAATGCTGGAATTTTATTGGGGTTATTTTGGATTGAATTGAAGAATTTATGATAAGGGTCAACTATGAATAAAAAGGAAAAAATAAGATGAATTTTAAAAGAATTAAAAAATAATAGTACTTTTGAGTATTATTATTTTGTATAAATGTTAGTAAGGATACTAAGATTTTATTTTATATTTGTATATGTGAACATGGATGCTTGTGTAGATCGTAATCAAACTCGTGATACAAGCAAAAAAGATAAGGACAAAGTTCAATAATAGTCGGACTATTGTAAGGCGAATAGTGAGGCATATTAGGTGAGTGCATTTATTATGTACATATATGATATAAAAATGACTTGCGATGTGTCAACCTTGAATGTTTTTTATAAAAGCATGTTTTTCATTATTTTGAAATATTTTCACAATGTTTATGAAAATGATTTTTACGAACAATTTAAGGGTATGAACTGTCGTAAAACGAATGGATGTGTTTCATACAAATTATTATTAATTGATGGTTTGGAATAAATGTTTAACCTACGATTTACATTTAAAGCCTATTGTATGTACATGGAGAGTTATAGGTGCAGTAATAATATCATAAATAAGGTCCTATTGTAATAGTACTTTGTGTACTGTAGTACTATGTATGTAATTGGAATACTTAGTGTGAGATGGATATCTGTCAATTTTAGAAAATACATTATTGCATTTTCATTAGAGTACTTTGTGTACTTGTAGTAGTACTTTGTGTGCTATGACACTTTGTGTGCAAGGATGATAGTCGTACATGATTATTATTTCGAACTTGGTTAGTTTCATGTTATTGTGTACCTTGCATTCTCATTTGTCGTACATTGAACTGTGAATTGATGTTTTGGGATAAATGATTTATAAGTATGCTACGCATACGAAATACTGTTTAACAGGTTGCTTAACGAAAACTTTGCTTATCAAGTCTGTTGTTATGCTTTTATGTATTTTATACGATAAATTATATTTTGATATTATAATGGTTTACTCATGTTTTTTGAAATGCCTTACTTAATTATGCCTCACTAAGTGAATACTTAGCGAGTGATAGTTTCACGCGTATGTAGTAGCGTACGAGCGGAGTAAGAAGTGCAGCTGACATCGTAAATCAAAGGTTGCCTCATCAGTAACTGTATGACATCTATATATACTTTTGATATCACTAGATGGCATGTAATAGATTTATGATAATGTCATGGAATGTATTTGACTTATGATGTTGTAGTATTTACTACGTTCGAACTTGAAGGTTATTTTACATACTAATAGTTAATGAATGTTTTTATTATTATTATATTAAAATGTTTTATTTAAAGAAAAGCATTTATTTTTTAAAAAAATACGAAAATATTTTAAAAGTCACATGACATTTGGGACTCGTATAGAGGGATGTATAAGGGAAATGGGTGTTACAGTCATCAATAAATTAAATAATCTACTATGGACCTCATCTGATTCAACTTCTCTTGTAATCCATTTATACTTTTTAATGGATTCCTCTAATGTAGTAGCTTCATTAAACGTTGGGGTATTTCTTCCACAGAATGGAGGAAAATCTCTTATAGCTCCAACTCTTCTAAGGCGTGATACTGAAGTCATGTCGGATCCTTTTGGATCAATTTCAATCTCGACCATCTTTTCAACATTATCAAATTTCTTACCTTTATCCTTAGTTCCCAACATCTAACATGGCACACATAAACATGTAATAGATTATGATAATGTTATGGAATGTATTTGACTTATGATGTTGTAGTATTTACTACGTTCGAACTTGAAGGTTATTTTACATACTAATATTTAATGAATGTTTTTATTATTATTATATTATTTAAAGAAAAGCATTTATTTTTTAAAAAAATACGAAAATATTTTAAAAGTCACATGACATTTGGGACTCGTATAGAGGGATGTATAGGGAAATGGGTGTTACAGTCATCAATAATTAAATAATCTACTATGGACCTCATCTGATTCAACTTCTCTTGTAATCCATTTATACTTTTTAATGGATTCCTCTAATGTAGTAGCTTCATTAAACGTTGGGGTATTTCTTCCACAGAATGGAGGAAAATCTCTTATAGCTCCAACTCTTCTAAGGCGTGATACTGAAGTCATGTCGGATCCTTTTGGATCAATTTCAATCTCGACCATCTTTTCAACATTATCAAATTTCTTACCTTTATCCTTAGTTCCAAAATCTAACATGGCACACATAATAACAACTTAATTTAGTGAGGAGTGACATCAATCATATCACATTGTCACCATATCAATAACTTTGACATCCTAGTGGCATATACACTTTTTCATAAAATAGACTCATTTTCGGTAGAGAATCGACTAAACTTGTAGCTCTTATACCAATAAATATAACACTGATTTCCCATATATGTCCTCGTACACGAGTAACAAATGTCACATGACTTTTAAAACATTTTTATACTTGAAAAGCAGTAAAATTTTGCTTCTTTAAATAAACGATTAAATAATATAGTTTATAAAAACATTCTTCAAATACATATATATATATATATATAATAAGTTTAAAATCCATCAAACAATAGTTTAAGTTCGAATATAACATAATACTACAACCAAGTACCAAGTATTTTATATGAGCATGACAACATATGTAAGTGCATGCCTACGAGTAATATAAAAATAAACATATGGAGATGTCATATTGTTACTGACGAGGCAACCCTTGATTTACGATGTCAGTTGCACTCCTTACTCCATTTGTACGCTATTACCTACATGTGAAACCATCGCAATGCTAAGTATTCACTTAGTGAGGCATAATAATATAAATGAGGTGTAACCAAAATATAAGTATATAATAAAATATCAAAATAAAAATTTAATCGTATAAATCATAATAATACATAAAACTGACTTGGTAAACCCAGTTTCTTTCACATAACATGCGAAACAATATTTAGTATACCTAGCAGACCTATCAATAAGTATTTTACAAAATATTCATTTATTGCCCAATGTATGTCAAATGAGAATGCAAGGTACATGTGTTGCACATAACTGCTAAACGAAAGCATAGGTTCTATAGTGACAGCAACACTATACTAATCTAATAAAATGGTAATTCACAAACTCATTATGAATACCATGAATGCACATATAGTGCTAAAAGTACACAAAGTATTGATACGAAAATGCAACATATGCATTAAACAAAATTGATCGATAAACATCATACACGAAGTATGTCGAAATGCACCTATGACTCTCAATGCATATACAATAGGACTTTATATCAAATTCGTAGATTAAATATTTATTCTGAAATATCGATAATTATTAAAATAATATAAATTTTCATCCATCTATTTTAGGCCATACAAAGAATATACAATTATAAAATACAATGTTAGTATCCTTACTAACATTTTTACAAAATAATAATACTCAAAAGTACTATTATTTTTGAATTCTTTTAAAATTCATCTTAACTTTTCCTTTTTATTCATAATGATCCATTGTCATAAATTCTTCAATCCAATCCCAATTAAGCCCAATAAAATTCCAGCATTTAATTTCCAGCTCAATACCTCAACAATACCATAATTACCACTTAAGCCACTAACTTACTCAATATTCACCATTTTGTACTTAAACTTTGCCAACTATCCAAAATGGCTTAATTTCACAATCTAAATTCAATTTCAGCCTTAAACAATAATTTCCAATATTGTACATCAATTATTGAGTAATAAAAATCAGCCCATAACTTTTCAAAATTATCGAATAGGTCTCTTAACTTTTGAAAAATTACAAAATGACCCAACAATTTTTATGAGGCTTGTAGAAACTTCCAAATATATATCTAAGCCATGAGAAGTTTTCCACAATTTTTCCCAAACTGATTACTCATGGCCAAATGCTTTAGGGGGTGTAAATCTCATGATTTTCACTTGATTCAAGTATGAAAGCAACCTCTATTCAACATTTCAAGACCTCTAGAATCAAACCCCTAACTTAATTTCATCAAAATACATATTTCCACTAAAGCTCAGGTTTGGTCGAATTCAACATAGGCTTATGTAGCCATGTACAAGTGATTTTAATCAATAATCATGCTTGTATATGATTCTACTACCTAAAAAATCAAAACCATTCATATATTTCATAAACCCTAATGTGAACACAAACCCTAAAATTTGGAATCTTTGAACTCAAACCAGATTAGCAAGAAATAAAGGTACCAAATGATAGCGTTTTTCAAATAGAACAACTTTCTATTTCACGACATGATCCAAAATCCAAAGGAAATTGCTCAAAAATTAAAAATAAAATTTCTCTTACCTTGTTCATTAGGAGCACGAAATGGAGCTGAAAAATGGCCTGAGTTTCATGAAATTTTCATGTAATTTCATGTTAATTCAACCTTTATTTAAGTTTAAATGAATAAAAATATTCATTTACTGAGAAATATCCATTTTGACATTAATGAAACTTGATTTTTACCTTAATATCAAGCCACATAAACCTTATCATCTTCTAAAGTCAAAGATGGACAAAATAGTTTGCCCTTTATAACTTTTACCCATGCCATTTTCCAAAAATTTCAATCTTGTCATTTTTCATCTAACGGTCCAAATTGACCATGGAAATAAATTCTCAAATCCAATTCCCCAAATTATTTTCCATCATTTTAATATGTGGAAATAATACTTTAAGCCTAATTTATCATCCTTCAATTTTCCCGATATTTCTATTTGATACAATTTACCAATTTCTTACCAGACTTTAACCCTTTCTAGTTTTCAACACAAATTTCTGATAAAGAATTTGATTTCAATAAAACCCCACTCTCAAGAGTAAACTATATATTCATGGAATAAAAATATATTTGTGGGAAAATTACCACTTAGGTCCCTAAACTTTTTTCAATTTTATACTTTGCCATTATAATTTCTAAACTTACATTTTGGTCACTAACCAAATTTTGGGGTATTACATAATGTTTGTTCGATGAAATAAGTAGAAATTAAATTTGCACTCATCTGGTATCCTTAGCTTGCAAATCTTCCATAGAGATTCACATTTCATCCTTAAGCTCCTTCTTAGCTTTAATAATATTTAATCTTGATTTCAAGCACACAATATAAATGAGAATCATTACAAAACATATACAAATTCAAACCACATGTTAGAATCTTACTAATATAGGAACACATTAGAAAATAAATTCCCAAAAGTCTTCTGATGCTCATTCGATAATAATTCCATGACACAACATAAATGTTGACCTTAACACTTCTAATTGACCATTAAAATTCCATTTTATCCTAATTTCACATAACATTTTCACTTAAGATCCCAACTTTTCCATATTTGTGATTTGAACCTCAACTTTTACCAACATTCCAAAATAATCTAGTTTCACCTTCTAATACCAATCTCAAAACTCAAACATTAATTTCCAGTACAATACATCAACTATTACACATTTAAACATTAACTCCCAACTTTTATATAATTGATGAATATGTACCCTAACTTTTATAAAATTATAAATTAGCCAAATAATTTTCTAAAGCTTGTAGAACCTTCCATATATCATTTCTAAGCCATTGGAATTTTTCCATAATGTTCCTAATTTCAAACCCTAAAGTCGAATGCTTTAAAAATCCAATACTAGGGTTTTCATGATTTTTATTCAATTTCAATTTGATTCGAGCACTAATTCTACCTCGATTCAACATCTTAAATCCTCTAAAATAAAACCCCCTAATCAAATTTCATCAAAACACAAACTTCCTTAAAATAGGATTTAGGCTAAAACATCATGTAAGCATTTCTAGGAAGTTTTGATCATCAAACAAGCTTGGAAATGATTCTATGACCTCAAAATCTCAAAAATACATCATCAATTCAATAAAAATCATAATATGAACATAAACCCTAGAATTTGGGATCTTTGAACACAAGGAAGATTAACATGCAATAATGGTATCAAATTATAGCATTTTTTCGAATAGAACAATTTTATTTGACTTATTAATCCGAAAACCAAAGAAAATTGCTCAAAATAAAAAAGAATGTCTCTCACAAAAGGTTGGAGTCCACGGCTTGGCTTGGAGAAGATGAGCAAATCTTACATGAAATTTTAGCTTAATTTCATATTTTTATCCATTATTAAAGCTTAAATGAATCTAAAATTAATTTAACTAAGAAATGACAATTTTACCATTAATGAAACTTTATATTTACATTCATACAAGGCCACATGACCCTTATCATCTTTTAAAAGTCAAAGATGAACAAAATATTTCACCCTTTACCATTTTATCCATGCAACTTATCAAAAATTGCAATCTTGCCTTTTTAATTCAAAGGTCCAAATTAAACATGGACATTAATTCTCAAATCCAATTATCCATATTATTTTCTATCATTTTAAAATGTGGAAATAATATTTCTAAGCTTAATTTAATAACCTTCAAATTTTCTTGAAATTTCTATTCGATCCGATTTACAGAATTTTTACCGGACTTTAACACTTTCTAGTTTGATTAACACCAATTCTAGATCAAGAATATGATTTCAAAAAATCCCCACTCTCAAGAGTAAATTATCTATTTATGGAATAAAAATTCTTTTTGGAAAAAGTAACATTTAGGTTCCTAAACTTTTCCCAATTTTATACTTTAGCTACTAAACTTTAAAAATTTATATTTTGGTCACTAACCAAAATTTTGGGGTATTACATTTTGTTCATTGAAGCATGCTAGATTAAATCCATGGCATAATTCATTTTTGATTTTTGTAAGCATGAAAGATGATAACTTTTAAGCTCTAAGACTTTAATAAGTTTTGCTAGTCTTATGAGAGTGTTTGGGGTGAGATTTAGGGCCATTTTGGTATCAAAACATGGCATTCTAGTCCATCGGTAGCGGTACTGGAAGAACAATACCAATACTATTCCTCATGAAAGGCAAAAACCAAGTATGTTATAAGGGTAGTATCGATACCCCTTCAAGGTGTATTGATACTCGGGGTCTAATATCGAAACTAAGAGGGTTGGTATCGATACTGAGGCATTTTTGAAAACATCGAAGCCAAATTTGGTATCAATACTCCCAATAGGGTTATCGATACCAATGTATTTTCCAAAACATTTAAGCTATTTTTTGTATCGATACTCACCCAAGAGTCCAATATCGATACTATTAGCATAGTATCGATGCCCACAGTGAGTTTTGGACAATTTTGGTTAATTTCTTTGGGTGTTCAGGATGAGGTGTTTTGATTTCGTATAAGCCTTAAGTATTCAATGTAAGTGAAAAAAACAAGTTAACTCAATTCTAACCTAGAAACCAAGCAAGAATGATGACATAAGATTTACCTTTGTATGATGCTCGGGAAACGGCTAGGATACCTGAGTAACTCTAGCGTTATGATGACCATCTTTTATTCATGAATATCTAGATATTGTCTGTTTGATACGCATTTGATGTATGTAAATTTTGTGTCATACCGATACGAGTTCTAATGCACGTAAATTTTAGAACGGTACCTCATTCTAGAATAGGTACAAATGTGAGCTTTTGATGCACGTAAATTTTGTCCTCACCTTGACCTCTCGAGTATTAGAGATAGACTAAGGGCTATAAGTTCTAACCCACGTAAATTTCGGTTCTTACCCCACAGCTATCACGTTCTATATAGGCTAGTGTGTGGTCCGAGATGTATGTAAATTACACTGACCAAACCAATCATCCTATCTCATGTTTGTTATGTACTTTTGCATGTTTATGACTTTGCACACCGGCATGTTCATGTAATGAATGCATGTAGTATTGCATAGTTATTCTCATGGCACTGAGCTGGTGAGCTCAGCCTATAGAATATGTTTCGTGCTAAGGTTAGTAGAGTGATCGTCCAGGAGCCTATATCATTAGTACATTCTAGATTAGCTATTGCAGAGTATGTCTTGAGTCTATTTTAGATGGCATGTATTTTATATGGACCTTTGTATGATCGAGTCATAACTCTATTTTGTTTTAAAATTTATTGGTTGTATTTGTACGTATTCGGGAGACTCTTACATTTTTAACTTAATTTCGATTCCTTTTAATTTATGATGAATGATTTTGATGATATTAAATGTTTAAAAAGTAATTTTTGGGTTGACCATTTCGGTGGTTCCGTGTGGCATCGTAATCCATGGATCTTCGGGTCGGATTGGATTAGGGTGTTACAAAATCAACTTAAATCCAATGATCCATGTTAAATTTTACTGATTAAAAATATGAAAATGGCATTATTAACCTTTAAATTTCATCCTTCGAATTTTCCTAAATTTCTGATTGGATCCAATTATCTGGATATTTTACCAAACTTTTATCGCTTAATTGCTTTTAATATAGATTTCATATCAAAATATTAAGGAAAGATGAATACCATTCTTCAGGGTGAACTATTCATTTATGGAATAACATTAATACTACTTTAGTCCCTAAACTTTTCCCAAATTTATACTTCGGTAATTAAACTTTCAAAAATAATATTTTAATCACTAATTAAAATTTTGGTGTATTACAGTGTTGACTACATGATGATTTTATGATATTTTCATGTTTACAATGAGAGTTCCCATGATATTTGACTATACGGCCCCATGAGGGGCCAATTGAATACCAATTATTTTATATTAGATATTAAATATTGTTGAAAACATTTTGATATTTCGATATAACAAATAAATATGTTAACAAATTTTAATATTTTATATTCATTTTAAATATTATATTCGATTTAATTATTCGAATATTATAAATATTACTCCAAGTTTTCAAATATCAATTTTAACTCCTTACTAAATGAAAATTTGAGATTTACACTTAAAATATATTTGAAACAATTTTTACAAAGTATTTTGAACCATAATCGAGTCAAAATGAGATTTCAATAGGGTAGTACTGATAGTGCCTCAACATTATCGATACCCCCAAACATCGAAGACAAAATGATACATAATAGTTTTGATACCATGGTCAATGGTATCAATACCAGCCCTATGGTTTTGACTCCGAGTTTTAACAGAATACAATTTGGGTACCGATACAATGATCGGTATCGATATTACTTTACATAGTAGTATCGAATACTCCCTGGATGGTATCAATACTACACTACAAAGTAGTATCGATACTCCCTGGCTAGTATCGATACTGTTGGATTGCAACGATCGAAATATTTAAATTTATAACAGGTAGTACCAATACCCCTATAAAGTAGTATTGATACCCATACGCTCTCAGCAGACATTTTAAGTGGATTTCACACTACAACGGCTCTATTGACTCCACTACGATTCCCAACATCTAGAATTGATTTAAGGTGTATTTAAACAAATCTTGAAGCCATTGGTGATCAATAATTGAGAAAACAAACAAGAGGGAATCCCTTAAACATCAAGTTTGAACAATTCAAGCCAACATCCATTCAAGATTCATTTTGCTTTCAAGAACACCATTTGTGCTCAATTTTATTTATTCTTGTGTGTTCTTTCTTTGTTCTAGAATTGTGCAAACATCTTACCCAATGAGGTTTTTTGTAAGTTTGCAAAATTTGTAAGCTTCTCTTTGAGAAGAGAGTGTCTTAAGAATTTAGGGTATAATTTTTGAGGGAGTTGTAAGGTTACTCTTTGTCCTCAAAAGAAAGACAAATTAGTGAATTTGGGTAAAATCCTTAGTGTGGATAGTTGAGGTAGTGGACGTAGACTTTGGTTGCGAAAGTCGAACCACTCTAAATTGTTATGCAAATTATTTCAATTTTCTATCAAAGCTTCCACCAAAATTTTAATTACCAATTCACCCCTCTTGACTAATTCATCCGACCGATAGACTCAATAATTGGTATCAAAGCTTGTCTCATTTGAAGGTTTTACCACCTCTTGAGAAGATCCAGGAAGAGTTCAATCGATGTTCAAGTCATCAATGGCCTCTACATGAAACTCTGACTTCGTTCTTGATTCTCAGCCCGTCAACAAGCCTCTTTCTTCAATGGAGCTAACTATGCCTATTGGACGAATAGGATGAAGTTTTTCATTCAAGCTAGTGACATGGGAGCATGGAAAATCATGATGATGTGATACTCTTAATCATCCACAAAACCAGAAATGTGAAGTGAATAAGAGACGAGATTATTCCAGCTCAACTCAAAAGCAATCCATATTCTTTTCTTTGCACTTGGACCAGATGAATACGGGAGAATATCATCTTGTTCAACTGCCAATGAGATATGGGATAAACTTCAAGTCACACATGAAAGAGCTGACGAGGTAAAAAAAACCAAAATTAGTCTTCTTAACCATAGCTATGAAAAATTCAGGATGAAACCAGATGAAGATATCAAAGCTATGACGGATAGATTTTTCGTAATTGTCAACGGTCTCAAGGGATTCAGAGAAATAATCCCTAAAGCTTGGCAATCAAAGAAGACTATAATTATCAAAGCTAAAGACCTAAAGTCATTAACTCTATATGTGCTCATTGGTTATCTCCTCACTCATGAAATGATGATTCTAGATGTGGTGGATCACAAGAAGAATGACGATACAAAGAAGGAGATGGAGAAAAAGAAGAACATTAGTGTTGCTCACAAATACACCAAAGATGAGAGTAACTCTGATGATGATGAGGATAAATAAATTGCATTACTTACCAAATGACTCAGAAAATTAATGAAGCCCAATAGAGGAAGAAAATTCCAACGAAATGAAGGCTTCAAATGAGTCAAAGGAGAAGGACCCAATCATATGCTATGAACGCAAAAAAGCTGGGCATATTAAAATGATTGCCCACAATTGAAGAACAAGGGTCTTTCAAAGAAGAAGAATAAAGCACACGTGGCTACTTGGAGCGATGATGAATCATCCAATGAAGACGAATAAGAAGTAGTAAACTTGTGCTTAATGGCCTTCGGGGAGGATTCTCAGGTAACCTCTAACTCATCCAATTTAGAAGATTATTCTTTTGATGAGTTATTAGATGAATATTATGGGTTGGCTTCAGATTATGAGAAATTATTTTCAAAATACAATAAAGATATTTCAAAATTGAAAATGAAAAAGATATCATATCCAAAACCAAAAGTGATCTTGAAAGTAAAATTAAAGAATTATAAATCAAAAAGAAGATTTTGAAAAGAAAATTTTGGATTTGCAAAACTTACTTTCAAGAGTCAATGATGATCATCAAAAGAAAATTGATGATCTTAAAGCTTCTTTCGATAAAGTTGGATCAAAACATTTTGAAAAAATAGAAAGTTCAAAATCCAACTATATTAAAAAGAGTTTTAAAACGTACAATCATAGAAGTCCCCAAAGAACCTCGAATGGTAAGATCATTAGGAGTATATGGGTTCCTAAAGGACTCAATACTACTAAAGACAAGGATATCCTAAGCAAATGGATACCCAATGGGACTAGGCTTTTAGGGACTAATGAATGTGGACCCAAAAGAATTTGCGTACCAAAAATAAAAAAATTAATCTATGTTTGTAGGAAAAGGCGCATTGCTTCAAGGCACAAAATATAAGCTCAAATTCTTGGTACCTTGATAGTGGATGCTCAAGATATATGACCAGAGACAAGAGTCAATTTACAGAGCTTAACAACAAAAATGGAGGAGCAGTAACCTTTGGTGACAACTCAAAAGGTTACATTGAAGGTATAAGTACTATAGGTAATACATCTTTCGTACAAATAGAAAATGTGTTATATAGGAATGGGTTAAAGCATAATCTATTAAATATTAGTCAATTGTGTGATAAAGGATACAATGTCTTCTTTAAATCAAATGGTTGTAAAGTTGTTGACATTGCATCTAATAGGATTATGATTATTGGTCATAAAATAGGAAACATTTATATGGTGCATTTAGATTCAATTAATATGACTAACTTATTCCTAGTTGTAGTTGCCAAGGATGAACATGACAGTTGGTTATGGCATAGGAGACTAGGACATACAAGCATGAGTGTTTTGCAAATACTAAATCAAGGCAATTTAGTAAGAGGCTTGCCAAAACTAAAATTTAATCTTGATAAAATATGTGATACATGAGCAAAAGGATAACATAAGAAAGCTTCCATTTAATCCATTAATGATGTATCAACTAGTAGGGTATTACAATTGATCCACATATATCTTTTTAGGCCAATTAGAACAACTTGCTTGGGTGGAAAACAATATGCTTTTTTATTGGTTGATGTCTATTCTAGATTTACCTGGGTTCTATTTTTAAGTACTAAAGATGAAGCATTAGAAAATTTTATCACTTTTTCAAAATTAATCCAAAATGAAAAAGGTTACACCATTTCAAGTGTTACGAGTGATCATGGTACTGAATTTGAAAATCTTGGATTTACTAAGTTTTGTAATTCAAATGGGATTAGCAATAATTTTTCAGCACCTAGAACCCCTCAACAAAATGGAGTTGTTGAAAAAAAATTGAACTTTAGAAGAAATGGCTATAACCAGGCTTTGTGAAAACAATTTGCCAAAATATTTTTGGACGGAAGCCACAAATATCGCTTGTTATGTTATTAACCGAGTAATGATTAGGCCTATTCTAAAGAAAACTCCATGTGAAATTTTCAAAAATAAAAAGCCTAACATTAGGTATTTTCATCCTTTTGGATGTTAATGTTTTGTTTTAAACAACAGTAAAGACAATCTTGGAAAATTCGATGCTAAAAGTGATTAAGGAATTTTTCTAGGTTATTCATTAAATTCTAAAGCTTATCGTGTATTTAATAAAAGAAATTTAGTGGTAGAAGAGTCTATTCATGTTGTTTTCGATGATAATCCCTTTCCGATGAAGGATTCTTGTGTTGATGATACTGTAGGTATAATATATGCAAATGATGTAATACCCCAAAAATTTAGATAATGACCAAAATGAAAATTTTGAAAGTTTGATGGTCAAAGTATAAAACTTGGGAAACGTTTGAGGAATGAAGTGATAAATATCCTAAAAAGAATTTTATTCCATAAATAGATGGTTTACTCTTGAGAGTGGAGTTTTATGGAAATCATATTTTTGGAATTTGAATTTTAGTAAAGAAAAACTAGAAAGGGTTAAAGTCTGATAAGGAATCGGTAATTTCGATCGAATTGGAATGTTACAAAAATTTGAAGGATGTTATAAAATGGTTGGAAATATTATTTTAATATTATGGATCAGAGAAATTTGGTTTGGAATTGTGCAAATTTTCAGATTTAACCGAAATAGTGGAATTTAGTGACTAAAACGCAAGATTTGAAAATTCAAGGTGAATTTCGGAAATGAAAGTCAAAATAATTCATGTTTGACTTTGTAATATGATAATGATCAGATGGCTTGGTTTTATGGTGAATTTGGAGATTCATTAAGGGCAAAAATGGAATTTCCTATGGTGTTGAAAAAAAAAATTCCATTATGATATTATATTAAGCATGTGCTAGATATAATTAACATTAAAATATCAAATATGATGAAGCATATTCAGCTTCTTCTTCATCCAAGACCGACACCCCGAAGTTTGCAAGGTAGGTATTCTTGTTTTGAATTTTGAAGCAATCTTGTTGAGAATTAGACTTGGGTGTGATTAGGAAAAATGTTCTACGTTCAATTCTCTACATTTTGACATGAATATTACTAGGGTTTCATGTTCAAGTTCATCTTGAGTTGATGAGGGGATTTTGATTCTTGTGTTTTATGGGTTTTGAAGAGTTAAGTGATTTTAAAGAATTGATTGTAAGAATTGATGAAGAACCTAAGAATGAAGTTAAAGAAAACAGTTTGGATTTTGAATTTAGCAGTAGGTTCGAAAATTCACCAGAAACTATATAAAAATAATTTGGAGGTTATTTTTATATATTGTGTTCATATATAGATTTAGTTTTTTTAAAAACAAACGGGGATCAATTTCAAGGTGTGTACAGAAAGATATGAGTTTTTAACCAAGGAAAGGTCAGAAAAATCGGACAGCAGATTCTACAAAACAAATTCTGTTGATCAACTTTGAAAATTCACCATAAATTGTACAGAATGAATTAGAATGATTTCTTTATATGGATAGATTTGTATTCGAGTTTAGTTTTCAACGAAAGAAATGGAATTAAATTACAGTTTGTATATCAGTAAAGAATATTGATTCTTTAAATGTATTACAAGTTGTCAGAATATGGAAATTTTAGAAAGTTTTGTGATTGTAATACAAATTTTTGAATTATTGGGAGTGTTATTGTAATTATTCCTTTGTGTACTTGGTTGTTAATAATTTCAATACTGGAATTTTTGTATTGAAATTCTAAGTGATAAAATGGTGAAGGATCATTTTGTGTAAATTAGAAAAGTTGATCCCAATGTTAAAGGAATTATTAAGAGATAAGTATTTTGATAGATAATGAGTATCAAATATATATTATGGAGTTATTTTGGGATATGTTTATGTTAGTAAAATACTAACATATGTATCGTTATGAAATTATGAATTATATAGATTATGATAGATTTGCGATTGAAGCAAGTCAAGTGGGTTTATTGTGGACAATAGTGAGGCACAAATTTGGAAAATTATAAAGTGTCAAGGTGAGTGCAATACATGCATGAAATTATACATGGATGTTTTATACATCATCAGGAAGACTTGCGATAAGTCGACCTTGTTTATATCGGCATGATTTTATATCATTTTTATAAATTGACATTGATATGTCAGAGTATGAAATTAAAATGCATTGATCACTGATTTTTGCATATGATGTTATGAGGAATATATATGATTTTTACCATGAATGTTATTTCGGGTATGAACTGCCCCATTGTTAAATATTGATAATATACTTTGCCATGGATGGATCGAATAAAATAGACTGTATGCCCAAGTAAGTCATTGAGGGACAGGGTATTGTTGGCATGCCATAGAGTCCAGCAGGCTGTATACGGGATACACTAAAGGATATCTAGTGTATATGGTGGTACGACCTTATGTGCCATACGGGACTGACTTAAGGATACCTAGTACATATGGTGGACGACTTTATGTGTCATACGGATTAGCACTACGGTGCTTATATTTGACTCGTGTACCCAGGGTCCTCAGGGATGTATATTGGGCTATTGTCTATGGTATATGGTTATGGAATAATGACAAGTGTATTGGTAAAATAAGCTTATGAGCTTATGGGATAAATGGAAAGAAATTTTATATTATTTTGATCATGGTAAAATATTGAATATGCTATTAGCATGGTTTTATGGCATTGGATTTGAAATTTAAATTCATGCATGAATTGTATTGCACTTTTATTGTTTTAATTGCCTCACTAAGTTTATACTTAGCGTGTGATGATTTTCACGCGTAGGTAAAAAGCCAGTAATGGAATAAAGAGTTTAAAGCGTCATCAAAGATCGAGAAGTATATTTCAATAAAGACATCCAAAGTTGTAATGTTGATTTTATTAGTGGCATGTAATTATAAATGTTTTATTTGTTCTGTTAAACAAATTTGGAAACAAAATGGAATTTTAATGAACTTATATGTATTTTCGAAAGTTACTGTAGCATGAACAATAACCACGATTTTATGCAAAATTTTCCAGAACGATTTTGGGTACCGATTCTCCCAACAGGGAATCGTTTCCCCTACTGTGCATGGGTACTGTTCACTGTTCACCGGTACTGTTCACTATTCATAAAAAAATTCTTTTGAATTAAATTTGTTTATAACATAATATAAATTATATGATATGATACTTTTATAATATCATTTACCATTTTAAGAAGATAAATTTTAAATCACATTTGAATTGGAAAATGGTTTTAGAAATCCGGGTGACATCCTATTTTTGATTACTGTAATACTAAAAAAAACTATAGTTTCTTTCAAACGAATGAGAATACTCTCTACTACAAGTATCAATATATTTATACAACCTACAATATCATTTTCTAACTATAATATTTTATAAAAGTATCGATATTTATTTTCTACCTAGAATATCACTTTCTTCCTGTAATAGGTTCCAAATGCTTCTGTACTTCGAAAACCCCAAACCCATAAAACCCTATTTTTGATTACTGTAATAATAAAAAACTAGGTTTTCGACCGATTCGACTGCAACAACAAACAAACAACTTCGCTTTTAAAAACACATTCCTTCTATTTCGCAGCAACTAATACGCTTCGATTTTGAAAACTACGATCGCGTTCATTCTATTTTTAGAGGAAATGTAGCTATGCCTATGATATTTTAATCGGATATGTTATTTATATTTAATCGATACAATTACACAAGTCTCAATACTTTTGTGTCAGGTGTCGATACTTTCGATACATTTTCATTTTTTTTGTTTTAAAAGTATTGATAATATGATACATATACTTATTAAAGTATCGATACCTTCAACATATCCGATAGCGCTTTACCGATTTTACAATATTAAAATCGGTTTTGTCATATTTTAACTTGTTATATTGTCATGTATCGATACATGTCTCTAAAGTATCGATACTTTATAGGCGCTACTATTGCAATTCTTTTAAATTCCTAAAGTATCGATACTATGATACATATACTTATAAAAGTATCGATACCTTCAATATATTTGGTAGTTCTTTATCGGTTTTGTCATATTGAAATCAATTTTTGTCATATTTTTACATGTTATATTGTCATATATCGATACATGTTTATAAAGTATCGATATTTTATAGGCACTATTATTGAATTTTTTTAAAATTCCTAAAGTATCGATAATTTGGTGCATATACTTAGAAAAGTATCGATACAAATTTTAATAATTCAGGTATTTCTACTGGTTTTATCAAATTAAAACCGATTTTGTCAAACTTCAACATTTTATATTGTTACGTATCGATACTGCTTTGCAAGGTATCAATACCAACCAACAAACTAAATTTACCAATTGTCAAATTTTTAAATATTTCTTCATGATTTCCGCTTATAATATTATTATTACTCAACACTACACCAACTTTGTCAAATAATTTATTATGTTTTCGGTAATATCATATCTTATTTGCGAAGACAACTCCGTAACGTTTGGCATTAAATGCACTTCCGTGGGGATATTCTTTCTCTCATTTTGAAACACGTAAGAAAGGGAGGGAGAAGGAAAGGGAGGGAGAAGGAAAGGGAAGGGGGCAAGGAAGGAAGGGAAAGAAGTGTCCTAAAAGCTTTTATTTCTCTCCCTGTTTAGATTTTTTTGCTGTTTTCTTGTGTTTTCTCTCTATTTCTTTTAGCGCGAGGAAATAGAGTAGGGAGAAAAGAGGGAGAAAGGGATTTGAATCCAAGAAGGGAGGAATTGAAGGGAGAGAATAGATTAACGGATCCAAACCCAATTTTTCTTTGACCTTTTGGGAGGTCGCAGTGGCTTCAACGGTGGTGGTGACGTTTGTTTTGGGCTTTACGGGCGTTTATTTAACAATGCCCGCCTCTGATTACAGCTTCCTCAAATTACCCAGGAACCTTGAAGATCTTCAAATCCTCAGGTTCGTCATCCTTTTCCCGTTTATTTGAAAAAAAGTACAATTTATTTTCTTTTATTCTTTTGATATACTTTATTTTTTAGTTTATTGAAAATACACAATCAAAAAAATGGATTTCTTTTGGATTCTGTGTTTAATGCGTTATTTGAGATTGCATGCAATCTACAGAGTCCTTTTTTATTTATATTAGAAGGATTTCTCTTGGATTGTGTGGCTAATGTGTTATTTAAGATTGCTTGCAATCTACGAAGTCAATTTTGATTTCTATCTTACCTTTGACTTCTTTGTCTTATAGTTTCCCTGTAATGTATTAAGTTATGGGATCGATATTGTCTAAAGCCGATGAAGCTTGTTTTTGCTCTTGCTATAATGAATTTGCAGCAGAAAGGAACGAATTTTTATTGGTGGAAATGAAATATGTGGTCATTTTGGACTACATGCATTTTATTTATTTTATCAGGATAAAATAAGCTTTTATACAAGGGTTACTTAAAAAAATGGCCCCTTTTTTTCTCTCAAAAAGACGATCCGTGAGATCTAAAGAATCTAAGAAGTGGATCAGTCTGGCTCTAGTGAATTGTTCTTGATGGGGTATTGAGAAACGATTGTGCTTTGTTACATTTTTGGCCAAGAATTTTTCAAAAGGGAACATCTATTATAGTCTAAAAGAGTCAAATTAGATGTTGCTTTAATTGCCCTTGAAATGCCTCATGCCTGTATACATTTTGGAACTGTAATTTGTGATTCTGATTAATTCTAGTGCAAATTAGGTTAGGAATACTTGTACACTTCTTTCCCCCTTCTGTTTAGTTCCTAACAAGGGGTTTTAGATGTTCTGTTTTCTGTTGACAGAAAGAACATTTGTTTTTAGGAGATGTGCAGTGAACAAGATTGGCATTATCCTTTATGTTTTCGGGGTTCACAATCAAAAAAGTTCTCATAGGCAAAAACGCTTGGATAATGATGTGGCGAGAAAATTCTCCATATAATGCCCCTGCAGATTATTTTGCTGAAGTAGGGCGATTGCTAAAGGGCCACCTAGAAGACGCCGGGAGCACAATGCGTATTAAAGAAGATGCAGCGACCACAATGCATATTCAGCTTTCCCCGGGGAAGGCATATGGAAATGCAGAGAGAGAAAAATGACCGACCATGGGGAAGACGCACTGTGGTTCATGCGTCTTCCTCTAAAAAGCAGAAGACACACTGTGTCCTACTAAAGCAAATAATTTGAGGGGTACTATGTGGGGATTTTTTATTTGGCACAACATTATCAGGGCAATTTTGCTAGTTCTCATATGATTATTTGACTTAATAATCTCTGTGTTGTCTCTACTTCGAGGTGTCTTTTCTGTTCCTTTAGTATATATATTGATTGTTTTATGTATGATATAACATGCAGAGATAACCTCGAAACCTACACAGCCGATTACACCTTACAAGTCTTGGTGTGGTACAGTGTAGTCTATATTTTCATGCAAACTTTCATGATTCTGGGAACTATTTTCATGTCGTTGTTTGCTGGAGCATTGTTTGGAGTTTTGAAAGGTATAGCTCTTGTTGTTGTCACTGCCACTTCCGGTGCTTCTTCTTGCTACTTCCTGTCAAAAATTGATTGGGCGATCTCTCGTCGTATCCCTTTGGCCTGACAAGCTGAGCTTCTTCCAAGGCCGGGTGATTTTTTGTTCCTTAT
The DNA here is from genome assembly GCF_006381635.1 of Hibiscus syriacus. Taxonomy (NCBI): domain Eukaryota; kingdom Viridiplantae; phylum Streptophyta; class Magnoliopsida; order Malvales; family Malvaceae; genus Hibiscus; species Hibiscus syriacus. The sequence goes on along the minus strand of NW_024062603.1, from coordinate 1,215,353 downwards.
TGAAGCTATCTTGTCTTATGTTGAGCTAAAATAAAAATGAAATAAGTTTAAACCTTTTGCATGCAAATATCTCAAAGGAGGGAGCGGCTATTGAACTACATGATTTTCCTAAGGCTTACTCCAATTTTACCAAATACATTCATTAATGTTGCTTCACCTATCGTCGATGTGCCCTATCGTATTTTCTTCCTGGCAACTTTTATTGGTTAATGTAATTCAGACAAAGTCTTAGTGATATTGAAGATGATGAAGTGGGAACCTGTTAAAATCATCTTCTCAGGTTGAGTCTGTATCAGTCGAGGAACCTGCGAAAATATGGGTGATGGGAGGGTTGTGGTATTTGTTTCAGTCTCGGATATAATTGCCAAATATAGCCTGTGCATCTTTGTTCTATATGGAAACAAAGGCACCTCCTACGTCTGCGTGTGCAGTGCTCTCATCTCATTATTAAGTTATAGAACACATTTATGGTAAAGAAAACTAAGAAAAATTTTCCATTGGATGAAGGTTAATTACTGTTATATTCATTACTTTTTTTTTAATTTTGATAGGCTAAAATAGTTTGCAATCGATAATATTACATAATTTTAAGTGGTTAAAGGAAATGTTGTTCTACATAATTATTTTTGCAGGGTATGCATGTGTTGTTAATTTGTTAAGAAAGTTATGAACAAATCTATTTTATGATCACCGTAAATTCAAGCTTTCATGAATTATTTAATCATTTGAATGATGTTTATATATGTTTAGGGTGAACTTTTGATTGTATCAAGTCAGAATATTTTTGAGTTATTCGAGTTGAGTCCTATTTTAATATTCGAAGTTGATTTGAATTTTTTTCAAATCAAGTTTATAAAATTTGAGTTGAGTTGACTTTTCTAGTTTATGTTTAAATTTAACTATATATTTATATGATATTATTTAATTATAATTTAAATGATTTTTCGAGTTGATTTGAGTTTTGGTTACCTTTATATATGTTACTAAATTATTTAAGGATTTATGCTTCCTTGAGTCTTCAAAGGTTGTAGTAATAAGCCCAATTGGATTGGGCAGATAATTCTTGTGCCATTTTCTTTGTTAGAATGTCCAACCCTGATGGATAAAGGTCAAACTAATAATCTGACATTAAATAACTATAATTTTGAACCTAGAGAGGCTGCAAATGTTTTTTTTGGCCCAATATGGCAGCCCACAAAAAATAATTGGGAAATAGGGTTGTCACCTCTAGTTGATGAGTTTCATAAGATAATATTATTATATTCCTTGTGTATTATTTAATTATTTAGGTTAATGTTCCATTAAAATAATACTATTTTTAATTTTTTAATTTTATTTGAAAATTGAAAAAAAAGTTGAAACTCGTCACATCGAGGTGACGAATTCCTTTGGTTTCAAATATATAGTCGTTGGAACTCGTTGTGTGGGCGTGATGAGTTCCAACGCTCATTTTGAGATTTTTTTTTTGAATTTACGAGAGGCAACTAAAACTAGCTAGTTGTACTACTCATGCAATCTCCATGTAGAAGGTTCCACGCCTCAGAAGGAGGATGGTGCAAGCAGTGAAGTCCAAAATCGAGGGAGCAAGATCGCTTCACCATGAAATCCGCAACTCGATTACTGTCCTGTAGAACATGAGAAAACTACAGAGACCATTTCCGAGCTAACATCACAACCAGATGAGGAACAATATGTGATATCCCTTCCATTTTCCGTCCTTGGCATATAAGGTTAAAAACCTCTCGATTATCTGTTTCAATCACAACGTGATCCAATCCCATATTCTAGACAATGCTTAACCCCTCATAAACACCGTGTAATTCCACATCCAAAATCGAGCAGCACCCTAAGGATCTGGGAAAACCTCGAAGCTAATTTATGTGAAAACCCCAAATAACCCCACCACAAGCTACCAAACCCGAAGAGGGGGTCCAAGAACCATCAATGTTTAACTTAATCCACCCAGTAGCCAGAGCAAGCCAACCAACGCTCACCTCCATTCTAGTTTGAGAAGCTAAATTACTGAGACTAGTAGTTTCATGTGCATGGGAGAGCTCCGTAAACATATGCTTGCTTTTTTGAGAGATACTCTTCGTGTCCACAAAGTCAGGATTAAAAATAAGTTTATTCCGTCTGATCGACAAGCACCAAAGTGTTAAACAGAAAACCATGTTTCAGGCAGTACTATTTATCAAAAAGTATTTCGGTCTTTGAAGATTTATACAAGTCCAATCCTTCACCCCCCATGTTTAAAAACTCACCAAGTTGGCTCGGTTTAATACAAGCAGCCCTAGTCGAGAGAGCCACATCACAACTCCGAAATATATGGGAAATGAAATCCACATCATCTCCACAATATGAACAACTTGAATCAACAACAATGGATATTCGGACCCTCTATTTATTTGTCATTAGATGACCATAACTGATGTAGGCTGAAATCTACACTCTTCAATGGAAATGAGTAGATAACCTTATTGTGTCCCGATCTAGTATTGATAAGTACTGATGTCCTTGAGTTATAAGTTTGACTGCAACAAAGATAAGAAATGAAATTGGATTAGTAAATGATAAGAAATGGATAAATAAGATAATTAATGAAATGAATAAAGTAGGTTGCGAAATTATGAAGATGATGATGGCCTTGATGGAATATGTTGATGGTGTTGATGATGAAATGGAGATGGTGGTGAAGTCGTATCACAAACACGCCAAAGAAGAAAATATGCTAGTAAGCACAATCTCGATTTTCACAAACTTGCTTGAGGGGGTGGTGAAAGTGTCTTCAACCCACTAGATAGAAATCTAGGAATTTAGGAATCAAGGTGGAATGATTGACTCCACAAGTATAAGAAATTATCCTTGCTTAATCAATAAAGTTCACAAAGAACTTTGAAGAGAGAATTAACTCACAAAGGTTTGTTTATAATATGAGATGAGTAAAAATGATGGCAAGCCTCTCAATTGATTGGAAATGAGAGGGCTTGGTTGAATGGTTACATAATGTTTTGGCTAGATACATGTCTCTAAGGAAGTACATAATGATTGGGATGAAACGATGAGTCCTTTCGCTTGATGTTGGTTTCGACTAACCCTTCACAAAGGGGCTTGATGTTTCGACAATGATGAGGGAACATCTCCCTTGGCCAAATGGTGTCATACTTGTTTATCTTGGCACCAAAGACATCTCCTTTGGCCGAATGGTGTTGTGTCTCCTCAAATTAGTGCCAAAGCTCTCATGTGCAAGGCATGTTGGTGTGGCCGAATAGTCATGAAGCTTTGTCTCATGTCCCTTGGTGATTTAGGCCTCCAATGGTTGTAATCAATTCACCAATGTGCTTCTTGATGAAAGGGCATCTTTATGGGCAACATCATTCATGAAAGGTCACAATGTTTGGAAAGGTAACCTTTCATGTTTGAGCTAGTTCTAGGGTGAATGAGCTGGAGGTGAGCTGGCCATATGTGAGTTGTAGTATGGTGAACGTTTTGGCAGCTCCTTGTGAAAACATACATCTTGAGGTGGCAACTATTTACGAAAAGGTACGATTTCACAAAATTTGACTTAGGACATATTTGAAGTGTCCTAAGTGGTGATGATGATGGTGCAGCTCCCCATCTGAATTGAAGTCATCTTGTAGCTCAAATCTTCAGCTCAATCCAGCTATGAGCTCACGTGTCTCTGGACAACTTTTCACCAACTGTTCCTTGTGCTCTCCTAGACGTTCCCATGTAAGTTTTCTTTCCTTTACTTTCTCCGTTTAGCTGCAAGATAGCTCCCAAGTTGTGGCCGAATGTACCTATATTCAAAACATAAAAACTAAGTTAAGTATATGAACTATATATATATGTATAATATAAAGATGTGTACTAAGTTAAGTAATGAATAAGTTATCATCATTATAACTATAGATGTAATATATGTATATGAATATAACTATATTATAGCATATGAAATTAACATAATTATGTATAAAGGTAGAAAGTTTCTTCCATTGAAAGGTTGGAATAGCCAAGTTAAACATGATGCTGAATTGGATCACATCATCCTCCCCTTCTTTTAATCATTTTGTCCTCAAATCGAAAGGCTTTCTTTTCCTAATGTCATTCCATTCATTAAGTACCTTTATGAAAAGGTTCATGCATTTGAAAGAATGCTTTGGAATTTCTTGATCTGAAAAGAATGAAAACTTTCATAAAAACTATTTGATTAAACATACTTAAAGTTAAGAAGTACTCCCTGTTAAATGCATATTCAAAGTTCATGTCTATTGAAGACGTTTTGCTTTGAACGTTTGTGTCCTTTAGCATTCCAACAATCATGCCCTTGGTCCACCAATATATGTATTCATGAAATCACGAAAGGATATGACTTTTGGAATGGAGATGTCCTTATAATCCTCATAAGTCACGCCATTTGGATGAAAAATCACATCCCTTTGCTTTTCATTAGACACACCTATTGGCTTTTGAAAGGTCACGTCCCTTAGTCTCCCAACTTGAAAAATTGTGTTGCTTGAAACATCTTGCAAATCAAAGAAAAATTCTTCATTTTCAAGGTTAAAAAAATCTTATTTGATCTTGCGTCTCGATAATAAGCATTTCTATAACAAGAACATAGATGTATAGGCACTTGTTTTCTGACTAGTTTCCTCCTTGTTTGATTTCAATTTTCCCTTCCTCATAGCCTCAACACTTTGTTTCATCTTGATTTGATAAATTTAGACTTGTTTAGGCGTTAAAGGCGTGAGAATAATCTTTTTCCCTCCATGTTTGAACGAGTATTGATTGGTAAAACAATCATGGAAAATCCTTTTATGATATTGCCACGACCTTCCAAGAAGTAAATGGCTAGCATGCATAGGAACGACATCACACATAACCTCGTCCTTGTACTTTCCAATTAAAAAAGAAACCATCACCTGTTTATTGACGTTAAGTTCTCCTCGTTCATTGATTATAGGGATTTGGATGCTTCAACGTTTTCAATCCCAATTTCTCCACCATGATTGAACTTGCCACATTGGTACAACTTCCACCGTCTATGATCATGAAACACACCTTTTTATTCACATGGCATCGGGTATGAAAGATGTTTTATCGTTGTGCATTATCATCTACCACTTGAGTACTTAGACTTCTTTTAACCACTAGAGCTTCGCCTTCCACGGGAGCACCAATTTTTGCTTCTTCTTCGACTTCGGTTGGTGCTGCTTCTTCTTCTTCGTGGTCAGATTCAATGTCACCATTTCCAAGTAGTAACATGGTGTTTCAGTTGGGACATTGTGATAGAAACATGACCTCTCCCAATACATTTAAAGCACTGAATGTCTCTTGATCGTTCAGGGGTCTCTTTTCTCTATTATCCTTGTGGAGTTATGGAGCATTGGATGATTCAGCCTTTTCTTTGCTAGGAGTAGGAGTAGATTTCTTAAAGTTGTTTGGACTCCATTTTAAAGGTATAGGCATGACAATACAAGAGGTAGATCTTCTCCATACTTGCCTTTCTATTTTCATCGCCATTTTTACCATTTCATTTATCTCTATGTAATGGTATAACTCCAAGGTGTTGGCAATTTATAGATTGAGTCCAACAAGAAATCTAGCCATGGTTGCTTCACGATCCTCCTCAATATTGACTCAGATCATTGCCTCTTCCATCTCCTTATAATAATCCTCCACACTTCGTTGGCCTTGCTTAATATTTTGCAGTTTTTGAAAAACATGAATAAAACGTTTACGCATGATACCTTTCATTTCAAGCCATGTTTAGATTGGTCTTTCTCCATTCCTCCTTCTAGTAATAGTAAGTTGATCCCACCATATCAAAGCATAATCAAAAAACTCCATGGCTGCAATCTTATTTTCTTTAGTTTAGAATAGTTGTGGCAACTAAAAACATGTTCCACTTTGTTTTCCCATTCAAGATAGGCTTCAGGATGAGTTTTTCCTTGGAATTGAGGAATCTTGATTTTGATGTTACTCATGTTATCATCAACATTGGCACGTCTAGGTCCTTGTAACATTGCTGGTTCTTCTCCATCATAGTTGTCTAGGACATCATCTTCTTTAAGAGGTTGTTGTGTCTGATGTGTATCATTGTTTTAAGGTTGTGGTGGATCTCGACGTTGGTATAGTTTATCATGAAGAATATCAAACTCTTCACGAAACATTCTCATCATTTCTCCAATCAATGCTTGCATTTGCAAGTTTGGTTAACATGCATTTCCTTTAGGACTTTGAGATATATTAGTAAACAAAATAAAACAAAAGCAAACCTTGCCAGCACACTCACAAAGCCTCGCAAATTTCACTCCAAAGAAAAGATAAGAATATTCCACTCAACACTGGTGTTTACTCGCGGGAATATAACTTGGCTTTTAACAATTCCCCTTCTGATCTCACTCAATTAGCCTTTTTCCACTCAATCTCTCTTGCTAAGTCCTTTGAAGAGCTTATTCAAGATTAGAACAAGTTAACTCTCTTATTGTGTGCGTCGGCTGCAAATAGGTTAGGGTAGTGAGGAAAAGAAAAAAATGGAAAGGTAGAAGAAAGGATTCAAGGTTATGAAAAGAAAGAAAAGGTTGAAGACAAGAAAAATGACAGTATAGAAAAAAGAAGAAGTGACTTACAACCTAAGAAACAACACTTACTGCAACCTTTCACAAGAAATAATATGGTTATCTTCTCTAGTGTAGATATGCCTCTTTGATGTACTTGCAATGGTAGAGCACTTTTCCTTGGCTTTTTCTTTTCTTTTTGAAATTCTCTCCTTTTTTTCTTTTTTTTTCTTCTGATTTTCTTCTTTTTGTCTTTGAACCCCTTTGTTTGTTGTAGGAGTCTCTCTTTTCTTTTTGAACTTATTTTTCTTTTTTACTTTTTTTGTTTGCACGCCAATGACACTTTTGTTGTCAATCCAACCATGCTCTGAATACCGCTTGATGTAGGCTGAAATCTACACTCTTCAATGGAAATGAGTAGATAGCCTTATTGTGTCCCAATATAGGATTGACAAGTATTGATGTTCTTGAGTTATAAGTTTGACTGCAACAAAGATAAAAAAGGAAATAAGATTAGAAAAGGATAAGAAATGGTTAATTAAGATAATTAATGAAATGAAAGAAATGAATAGAGTAGGCTGCGAAATTATGAAGATGTTGATGGCCTTGATGGAATATGTTGATGGTGTTGATGATGAAATGGAAATGGTGGTGAAGTCGTATCTCAAACACGCCAAAGAAGAAACTATGCTAGGAAGCACAATCCCGATCTGCACAAACTTGTTTGAGGGGTGGTGAAAGTGTATTCAACCCACTAGATAGAAATCTAGGAATTTAGGAATCAAGGAAGAAGGATTGACGCCATAAGTATAAGAAATTATACTTGCTTAATCGATAAATTTCATAAAGAACTTTGAAGAGAGAATTAACTCACAAAGGTTTGTTTATAATATGAGATGAGAGTACAAATGATGGCAAGCCTCTCAATTTATAGGAAATAGAGGGCTTGGTCGAATGGTTACGTAATGCTTCGGCTAGATACATATCTCTAAGAAAGTACATAATGATTGGGATGGAAGGATGAGTCCTTTGGATTGATGTTGGTTCGGTTAACCCTTCACAAAGGGGCTTGATGTTTCAGTAATGATGAGGGAACATCTCCCTTGGCCGAATGGTGTCATACTTTTTCATCTTGGCGCCAAAGACATCTCCCTTGGCCAAATGGTGTTGTGTCTCCTCAAATTAGTGCCAAAGCTCTCATATGCAAGGCATGTGGGTGTGGTCGGATAGTCATGGAGCTTTGTCTCATGTCCCTTGGTGATTTTGGCCTCAAATGGTTGTAATCTCTTCACCAACGTGCTCCTTGATGAAAGGGCATCTTCATGGGCAACATCACTCATGAAAGGTCACTATGTTTGGAAAGTTAACCTTTCATGTTTGATATAGTTCTAGGGTGAATGAGCCGAAGGTGAGCTGGCTATAGGTGAGTTGAAGCATGGTGAACGTTATGGCAACTCCTTATGAAAAGGTACCTCTTGAGGTGGCAACTATTCATGAAAAGGTACAATTTCACAAAATTTGACTTAGAACATATTTGAAGTGTCCTAAGTGGTGATGATGATGGTGTAGCTCCCCAGCTGAATTGAAGTCTTCTTGTAGCTCAAATGTTCATTGTGCTCTCATAAACGTCCTCATATAAGTTTTCTTGCCTTTGCTTTCTCCGTTTAGCTCCAAGATAGCTCCCAAGTTGTGGTCGAATATACCTATATTTAAAACATAAAAACTAAGTTAAGTATATGAACTATATATATATGTATAATATAAAGATGTGTACTATAATATATAATAATAACTTATATCTCACATAGTAATGAATAAGTTATCATCATTGTAAACATATGAAATTAACATCATTATGTATAAAGATAGAAAGTTTCTTCCCTTGAAAGGTTGGAATAGCCAAGTTAAACATGATTCTGAATTAGATCACATCAATGATCAAGAAGCCACATTAACATTTTAATTTGAGGGCTTTCTTTATATTGCGAGATACTTTTCCATATTGCAATGTTAGTATTATTAGATCCACCCAACCTCCTGACATAAGCACTTGAGTTAGTAAAGCGATTATTTTTATCCCATTTCCAAGCCGACCGATCATCTTCCCTCGTAGCAAGGGGTGCATGCACTGCAGAAATCGAAAGCAGTATTTCCTCCAGAAAAACACTCCGAAGCTTCTCCCAACACCAGTCCCCATTCTCTAATCATTGAAGAGATTATTGTGGGTGGAAAGACTCTTCAGTAGCCAAGCAGTGATCTAGAAGGGTCTAACATCGCACAACCAATTATCGACCCAGAAATTAATTGATTTCCCATTGCCAATTTTCCAGCAAATTTGGTTCAGAACTTCAGGCCAAACCGTGCTTAAGTCTCACTAGATGTGGGAGCAAGTTGGTTTAATTATGAATTTCAGAAGACCATCACCCTACTTGTACTTTGACCAGAGAATCCTCAACCAGAATTGGATTTGATTAGCCACAAGTTGGTACGCAAGTTTAATTAGAAATGCCTCATTTTCAGTCTCCATTTTCTTCACACCAAGGCCACCATCCTTAATCGATTTACAAACCTGATCCCAATGCACCAAGTTAATACACGCTCCTCATCCGAATGTCCCCAAATAAAATTTTGAATAATACGTTCTATATTAGTACATACATTATTCAGAAGAAGAGTAGTTTGCATGGAATAAAAGGGCAAAGCATTAAGTACTAACTTGGCAAATGTAACACATCCTAAAAAGGGATTTGTTTTCCACGTAGCAAGCCTATCCTGTACTTTATGGATAAGGTATCCATAAGTAGCATGGGTCACTCTCATATGGAGGAGAGGAACCCTAATAATTCCCAAGATCATCAAATTTTGAGAATTAAAATTCAGAACTAATATCATGGCAAAGCGTTTCATCTACATTATGAGAGAAAAATATATTTATCTTATATTGAATTACTTTATTGCCAGAACTATCACAAAAGTCAGTAATAATCTTTTGAATAACATCAAGTTGCTCAAGGGAGGCCTCAGTAGAGAGAATAAGGTCATTTACAAAGAATAAATGTTATATCAATGGTTCACTCCGTGATAGCTTAATCGGGATCCAATTTCCATCCACAACCTCTCTCTGAATAGCTTGGGCTAACCGCTCCATGCACATGACAAATAAATAAGGCGATACGGATCACCTTACTGATACCATGGGAGGGAGTGAAGGAGTCCATAAGTTTACCATTCCAAATAATCTAAGTCGATACCATAGAAATGCAATTCATGATCAAAAAGTGAGGATCATTGGGGCAACCAATATCATGTATTGTATCATGAATAAACGACCACTCAAGGCGATCATAAGCTTTCTCCAGGTCAATTTTGATTTCCATCCAACCTTTCATTCTTTTTTTCCAACACATAGAGTGGATCACTTCCTGAGCTATTACAATATTATGCGTTATACTCCGGCCAGAAAAAACTAGTTTGGCTCTCCGATATTAAATTAGGAAGCGTTGGCTCAAGACAATTCACAACCACCTTGGTAACAAATTTATAAAGAAGAGTGCATAAACTAATGGGTCGAAATTAAGCAACAGACTTCGGAACATCCATCATCTTTGGCACTAAAGCAAGGAGTGTTCTATTCGAATCTTGAGGCACCTCTTTCTAGATTAAGCAATTTCAAACAAAATGACAAACTTGCTTCCCAACTACATCCCACTTATTTTGATAGAAATAAGCGTGAAACCCATCAATTCCCAGAGCCTTACTTGGTTCAGTAATGAATACTACCCTTCTTATTTCCTCGTCCGAGACATGAGCATTGAGAAAACAAAGATCACTAGGTTTAGAGAGGAGGAAAGAGACCAAAAATATTATAAGAATACTTATACTCATTATTTCTTGTAAATAAGGTTTCGAAAAAGTTAACAATAAGATGGTATGATTCAATTTGGTTTGAACACCTACTTCCATCATCTCGTAGCAACATAGCAATTGAATTTCTTCGACGTCTCATTTTGCTTGAGAAATTTTAAATATAAATAGGAGTTGGGTTAGTTTATAAAGTTATATAAGAACCAAATCATGCGTTCATGGGAAAAATATTTCAGGCAATTTTCGAAAGATCATTTTGGGTCAGGTTACTCTTATATTGATGATTCAAATTAAACCTCGTATTCAGATGAGGAGTGGGTGAAAGAGTCAATAAAGTCGATTCTTGATCAACATAAGGATATGAAAAGGGGGAGGAGGATGATTAGAGGGAGAAGAAGAATGACTTACCAAACCGACGCAACAAACAACTTATCGAGAGGAATTAGAAAAAGAAAAATAACAATATGTAAAAATTGAGAAAAAGAAAAAGAGGAAAAGTTGTTTATTTTGTTAAAAATATTTTAAATATGTGTACTGATAACTTTCTAAAAAGGCTACTTTTAAGGCCATTCTCACTTAAGTTATTGTTTGTTTAAAAGCTCATTTTAGTCATTTTAAGATCATGTAGTTGCATATAGTTGCATGTGTGGTGGTATTGCTATTTTATCTCTTAAAGGTGTTGCTTGAGAGAAAGGTGTAGTTATTTGTGGTGTGCAGGGAATATCAAGCAAAATGTCTCTTTGGGAAGGAATGTTGTGGCATCGCACGTTGCTAAAGCAGATTAAAATGCCTTGGCATTTCTGGCGCAGAAAAGGTCAAAAAGATATTTTTGTATGTAGACAGTTGCAACTGCCACCTGGAGGATAAGGTTCACGCACAAGGTGTGACTCTAAGGGTATGAGGGGTATTTTGCACCCAACAACCTCATCATTACCCCTAGATATTTTTATTATATTTTACATCTCACAAGGGAGAGAAAGACATCTTTGGGAAACATAGGATTTTCAACAAATATTTTATTTTCTTATTCACCATTTCCCTTTATTCTTCTTACAGTGGTGTTCCTCCATTGATAAGTCTTCTTCTCACTTCCCTTTGCTTCTATTTTTCTATTTATTTTTTGGTTGTTGGAAAGAATATTTCATGGCTTGTTCTATGGATAATTCGAACCCCACCATGAACTAACCTTATTTGGTGGGGTTGTTTTGATGGATGTTTAAACATTATTTTAATGGTGGATTTATGTTTATCTTTGGTATTTACTTTCTTTGATTATGTATGCTTCATCATTTAGGCTTTTAAGAGGCATGAGAGTGTTCATTTCTTAGATGAAGGTTAGGTGTTCGAGAGAAACCTAGCTAAAAATACTTGTAGTATTCGAGAGAAACACAAGACAAGATCCTCATAAGTAATGGGCTATAGTATTTTCATAAGCTTTAAATCGACCTAGGAATACTATATCCTAATCCCTTAGTACTCGAGAGAGACTAAAATAGGATTTCAACGACTAAAAAGGGTATTTTTTATCAATAGTGTAGGTTGCCATAGCTGAGACTGAGAGAAGATGCCGTGGTATTCTATTCTGTTAAGTTCCTTTGACTAGAGATAGCGAGAGCATTTTCAGTAAACCCTGTCGAGTAAGTGAAGTTTAGATAGATTAAATCTGCCTGAGATATAAGTTTAGCATCCTTTACTCAATCCCTACCATTCATTCCAGTGAAAGCTTGTCGTGTGAGGATTATCAACTTATCATTTATTTACTGTTTTTATATTATTTTTCATTGCCTTGACATTACATCATTTTAAATATTAAACATCTGCTTTTGCCACTGCATTTCCATGTGCTACTCCATCAGTCTTTCAATCCATATCCACAAACATACACAATCCATTACCGTGACATTGTATATATTAACACTAACTATACTTAGATAGAGTAGTGCTTTATTTTAGTTAGACTTTTGTAAATTCACCCAATCCCTGTGGAGATGATACTCAATCATCACTTTATTACTTGAGCGATTGTGTATACTTGCACATTATTTGCGTATAATTTTATAGTACTGACAGTACACAACACGTTTTTGGTGCCGTTACAGGGGATTGGCAGCCTGAAGTTAATTAGTTTTGCCAGAGCATTTTTTTTTGCATTTTTATTTGTGTATAGTTTACCTTATATTTTTATTTTATTATTTTTCAGGTTTATTTAGTGTATGCCTAGAAGAAATTCTGAAGAGCCATTGGAACCGATAGAACCTGAGATTGAAAGAGTCTTTAGACAAAGGAGACGTGCTCAACGTACTCGAGGAAATATGTATCAAATTGGAAACCAAGGCATTGGTCAGGATGACAGAATTCTAAATACCGCGGCATTAGAAAATACTGAACCTGCTAGTAGGCCGCGTGTTATTCGTGATCATTTAAATCCGATGTTGGATGACTTGAATCCTGGAATTGTGGCACCCAAAATTCAAGCTGCACTTTTCGAGCTTAAACTAGTCATGTTCAACATGTTGAATTCTAATGGGCAATTTGGGGGTATGCCAACTGAAGATGCCCAGGCAACATATTCAAAATTTTCTGGAAGTTTTTGATTCTTTCTATATTCATTACGTGACAGAGCGAGGGCTTGGTTTTATGGTGTACCATCCGGTTCGATGAAATCATGGGCCGATCTTTGCAAAAGTTTCTTATTGCGGTACAACCCACCAAACATGAATACTCAACTAAGGAATGACATAGCATCATTTCGCCAAGGCAACGACGAATCTATGTTTGAGTGTTGGGATCATTACAAGGGTTTGCTTCAAAAGTGATCAAATCATGGTTTTAACAATTTGACTCAAGTAGTTATGTTCTATAATGGAGTCAATGCACCCATGAGGATGCTAGTGGATGCCTCGGTAAATGGGACATTGCTGATGAATCACCTATTGAGGCATTTTCTATCTTGGACATGATTACTAATAATGATTGTCAATTTTCTTCCTCAAGGCTTGGGAGTGGGAGGAAAGCACCTGGAGCATTTGAGTTAGATATCAAGGATTCAATGTCTGCTCAACTCCCAGCTATCACTAGTATGATGAAAAATTTACAATGTTCCAATGATGTGAAGGAAGTGAAAGCAACTAGCTTGGCATGTCTGTTATGCCAAGGCAATCATCATGAGAGCGAATGTCCGACCAACCATGAGTCCATCAACTTTGTATGTAATTTCAATCGAGGCAAAAACAATCCTTACTCTAACACTTATAATGTAGGATGGCACCAGCATCCCAATTTCACATGGGGAAATCAAGGAGCCCACAATACTAGTCACCCTGCTAGGCAGCAGAATCACATGAGCCAGAAGGTTACCAGAATGCTATGCCATGGCATAATGCCAACAAAGGAGCTTCATCTTCAGCGAGCATAAGTTCATTGAAAGCTACAATTCAAGAGTTCATATCTACTACGAAGACGATGCTGCAAGACCATTCTACTTCAATTAAGAATTAAGAAGCTTTACTTCATTTTCAAGGCGCCTTACTTCAAAGCCATAGCTCATCTCTGAGAGCTTTGGAAGGACAAGTTGGTCAGATTGCTACGGCATTGTAAGAGCGTCAGCAAGGACGTTTTCCAAGTGATACTGAAGTCACTAAAGCGCATGGAAAAAAGCATTGCAATGTGTTAACTCTTATGAGTGGAACACAAATCAATCAACAAGTCAAGGCTAGTGAGCCACAACATGATGATTCTACTCCTATTACTGACAATGGTGAAGAGAAATTACATGATGATATCATTTTTGAGAAGAACAAGGAGGAGGGTTCTACTAATGATTATACTAAGGCACCAGATTCTGATGCCAAGGCAAAAGCAATTTTTATTCCTGCAGTTAAGGAAGCTAGACCCCCACCACCCTTCCCCCAAAGATTGAATAAGCATAATGATGAAGTTCAGTTCAAGAAGTTTGTGGACATTTTTGATCAGCTCCATACCAATGCTCCTCTCTTGGAAGCTATTAAACAGATGTCAACGTATGCCAAATTTCTGAAGGAAATTTGTACCAAGAAGAGGAAAGTAGAGACTTATGAGACTGTTGCAACGACAACATAATTTTGTTCTTCATTGAGTAAGCTACCACCAAAATAAAATGATACGGGCAACTTCATTATTCCTTGTTCTATTGGAGCTAATTTCGTTGGAAAGGCACTCTGTGATCTTGGCTCGAGAATCAACTTAATGCCAAAATCTATATTCTTGAAGCTTGGCATAGGGGATGCACGACCCATCTCGATAATTTTACAACTTGCCGACAGATCCCATGTTAAACCTAAAGGGAGAGTCGTGGTTGTCACAGTAAGGGTGGATAAGTTTGTGTTTCCAGTCAACTTCTTAATTCTGGATTGCGAAGTTGATGCCAAGGAACCCATTATTCTGGGAAGACATTTCCTAGCCATTGGACGTATCTTGATAGATTGTGAAAAAAGGTGAACTTACCATGAGAGTGACTGATCAGTGTGTGACTTTAAATATGTTTCGAACTCTCAAGTATGTCGATAACACTGAGGAATGCCAAGGCATTCTTAATTAAACTCAGTGATTGAAGAAGAGACTGAACAACTTTTCCAGAAGAAGAGACTGAACAACTTTTCCAGAATAATTTCATTCAGCTAGTAGAAAAGAAATATTGTGTAGATGATGAAAGCTTAGTGGAGTAGGATAACTTTCCAATTTTGGAGGAGCAATCTAGCTTACTACAAGCTAGATTAGGTATGAATTTTGAACCTTAGAATTTTGATGAATTTAATCCTCCTAAGCCTTCATTATTGCATGCATATACTTTAGAGCTTAAAACTTTGCTAGGGCATCTTAAATATGTTTACTTAGGTAGTGATAGAACTTTACCGGTGATTATTTCCACTAACCTTATTGCTAACCAAGAGTAAAGTTTGTTAAGTGTTTTGATGCAACATAAGAAAGCAATTGGTTGGACTATGGCTGACTTGAAAGGAATTAGTCCTACGATCTGCATGAACAAGATTCTGCTCGAAGATTGCTAAGGCAATTCAATAGAACCACAAAGAAAGCTCATACCTATTATGAAGAAAGTGGTGATGAAAGAAATTCTGAAATGGCTTGATGCTGGAGTGATTTACCCTATCTCAAATAGCTCATGGGTGAGCTCTGTAAAATGTGTTCCGAAGAAAAGAGGCACGACGGTGGTTACTAATGAGGAAAAATGAGCTATTACCCACTCGCACTGTTACCGGATGAAGGATATGCATGGACTATCGAAAATTCAACAAAGCTGCATAGAATGACCATTTTTTCTTTACCTTTCATTGACCAAATATTGAATCAATTGGTCGGCAAAGCATTTTATTACTTTTTGGATGGGTAATCGAGGTACAATCAAATTGCCATCGCACCAAAGAACCAAGAAAAGACTACATTTACTTGTCCCTATGGCACTTTTACCTTTATGAGGATGCCTTTTGGACTCTGTAATGCCCCGACAACATTTCAGCGCTATATGCAAGCTATATTTTCAGACAAGGTTGAGGATTTCCTGGAGATATTCATGGACGACTTTTCTGTTTCTGGAGACAATTTTGAATGATGCCTCGACAATTTGGCAAAAGTTCTCAAAAGATGCGAGGAGGCTAACTTGGTCTTGAATTGGGAAAAATGTCACTTCATGGTGACTGAAGGCATTGTGTTAGGCCATAAAATTTCTCACAAGGGTATTGAGGTAGAGAAAGTGAAGATTGAAGTAATTAAAAAGTTTCCACCGCCAACTTCAGTCAAGGGTATAATAAGTTTTCTTTGACATGATGGATTCTATAGTAGATTTTTCAAAGAATTCTCTAAGATTTCTAAGCCCTTGTTCACATTGCTCCAACAAAATCAACCCTTTGTGTTTGACGAGTTATGCCTCGATGCATTCACTGAGCTGAAACGAAAATTGATCTCGACACCTATTGTAGTTCCTTCTGGGTTAGACATCACCATTTGAGTTGATGTGTGATGCAAGTGATTATGCCGTAGGAGCTGTTTTGGGGAAATGTCGAGGTAAACATTTTCATGTTATTTATTAGTCTAGCCACACTTTGAATGAAGCACAATTGAACTACACCACCACTGAGAAAGAATTATTTACAATGGTATTTACTTTTGATAAATTTAGACCATACCTAATAGGCACTAAAGTTATTGTTCACACTAATCATTCGGCTATAAAATACTTAGTGAACAAAAAGGATACAAAGCCTAAACTTATTAGGTGGATCTTATTTTTTCAAGAATTTAACTTAGAGGTGGTAGATAGAAAAGGAACTGAAAATCAAGTTGTTGATCACTTATCTAGGCTAGAGAACAATTATGAATGCCATGACACTGTAGATATTCAAGAGGAATTTCCTGATGAGAAAATTTTATATGCCACGAATATCCCGTGGTAGGCTGACCTTGTTAATTTTCTTGTTAGTGGAATATTGCCTTTTGATTTAGACAACCAGGGTAAAAAGAAGTTCAAGCATGATGCAAGGCAGTATTTTTAGGATGAGCCATATTTGTTCAAGCATTATGCCGATCTGCTCATTAGATGATGTGTACCTGAAGAAGAACAACGTGACATTCTATACCATTGTCATTCAACCCCAAGTGGAGGCCATTTTGGTGGAGCAAGGACTGCTGCTTAGGTCCTGCAATCAGGCTTTTACTGGCCAACTCTATTTAGAGATGCTTAAGCATTTTACAAATCTTGTGATAGATGCCAACTGACTGGAGACATATCCAGACGGCATGAAATACCACTACAAAATATTTTCAAAATAAAGCTATTTGATGTTTGGGGAATCAATTTCATGGGACTATTCCCATCTTCTGGAGGAAATATATATATCTTGTTTGATGTGGATTACATATCAAAGTGGGTGGAAGTAATAGCAACATCGAGGAATGACTCTAAAACCGTACTCAAGCTTTTTCACAAGAATATTTTCACTCGGTTTGGAGTACCTCGTGCTATCATTAGTAATGAAGGAACCCATTTTAATAACAAGTTGATTGCCAACGCATGGAAGAGATATGGAGTTCGACATAAGATTGCCATGTCATATTATCCGCAGATAAATGTCCAAGTAGAGATATCCAATTGAGAGATCAAGCATATTTTAAAGAAAGTGGTGAACCCAAAGCGTAAGGATTGGTCACCAAAGTTAGATGAAGAACTTTGGGCATATAGAACAACATTCAAAACTCCTTGGGGATGTCACCATTCAAGCTGGTGTATGAGAAAGCTTGTCATCTCCCGATTTAATTTGAACATAAGGCGTACTGGGCCATTAAGCGATTGAATTTTGATGCTCAAATAGCTAGGGAGCAGAGATTATTGGAACTTAATGAAATGGAAGAGTTTAGGGCACAAGCATATGAGAATGCTCGGATATACAAGGAGAAAACCAAGAAGTGGCATGACCAGAAACTGATGCCATGGTATTTTCATGTGGGCTAAAAAGTATTGCTTTATAACTCCATACTCAAAATTTTTCCTGGGAAGCTCAAATCTCGATGGTCAAGGCTATTTGAGGTGCATTATGTTTATCCCCATAGAGTTGTGGACATCAAGAATGAAGATGATGGGATGATCTTCAAAGTAAATGTCCAGCGTCTGAAAGCCTATAATGGAGTTCCACCACCGCACAGCAAGGAAGTGTTGTATCTGTATGATGCTGAAGAGTACTCATTTGAGAACCAAATTTCGATGCCACGCCATTGAATTTTGTTAATTGTGCATAAATAATAAATTTAATCTTTCCTTTATTTTAATTTTAAAATTTTTATTCTTATTTTATTTTGTAGATAATTTTTTATTTGATTTGTAGGGACCACAGTACTACAGTCGTGCAAGGAGCGATTACCAAAGGGAGGAAATGACAAACAATTAATTGGGGAAAAGATTCTTTTTGATTTCTTTTATTTTATTTCTGATTTTAACTTTTCTCTCTCCACTGTTTTGTTCCATCATCATTATTACTTTTGCAGGTTACTTTTTTCCTTCCCCATAAACCTATTAACCCCCACCCACTCATTTATTTCAACCGTCCTATCACCCATTTCTCTCTCATTTTTAATTCTTTCTTTTTCTTTTTTCTCTCTCATTTCTTCTTCTTTCTTCATTTTCCCCATAGCCGAAAATTTTCAAGTTCTCAAAGCTTCTTTCTTTTTCATTTTTCTTACTTCACAAATATTGGAAAAAATGGTGCGCACAAGACCAACCAAAACTGAAGTTCCTGTTCTTCAACAGTTTGAAAATGATGAAGCCAAGGCATGGTTTCAAAATTTCAAGAACAGAAAACTCTTATTTGAGTTGGGTTTCATTTTTATCGATAAAGTCGACGGTGGCTTTGGACCGGATGTGATGGACCTTGCTACTCCACACAAATGGAAAAAGTTTGCAAGGCATCTGGGTTCGGTGAATGCTTCATTCATTAAAGAGTTTACGCCAACATCTCCAAGCCGAACCAACACTCCATTTACGTGAGAGGTAAGCACATTCGGTTTACACCATCTGCGATTAATAGATATTTTCATTTGCAGGATGTTGAGGACCAACATGCCAAGTTTGAAAATGATGCCGATAGCACCACTTATGATGAGATCTTGGAAGACTTGTGCTTCGCAAGCACCGCATGGAATGGTCGCCAAACCACTGCCACATGGAGGATAATGTTCATGCACAAGGTGTGACTCTAGGGGTATGAGGGGTATTTTGCACCCAACAACCTCATCATTAGCCCTAGATATTTTTATTATATGTTACACCTCACAAGGAAGAGAAATACATCACTGGGAAACATAAGATTTTCAGCAAATATTTTATTTTCTTTTTCATCGTTTCCCTTTCTTCTTCCTGCAATGGTGTTCCTCCTGCGGTGGTGTTCCTACATTGATATGCTCCAAGGAATGGCGAGCTAGACGTCTGAGAGAAACTAGCGAGCTAACACGAATTGTGGTGGTCGAGGAGACCTCTAGTCGCACACATTGAAGGATTCTTCTCACTTCCCTTTGCTGTTATTTTTCTTTTTATTGTTGGGTTGTTGGAATGATTATTTCATGGATTGTTCTACGGATGATTCAGTGGTGCACTCAGGTGGCCGTCGACGGTTTTGTGTAGCCTCGTCGGGTTTGTTTTGAGTTGTTGTTTGGTAGCGTTAATGTTTTATGGCTGGTTGTTTTGAGGTATGACAAGGTAGACTGTGATCCCGTCCATCCGTGGGACTATTGTCGGTGCATCCTCATCTTTGGTAGACCCATTTTTATATACCACGAGTATGTTATATTCAAACCAAACACTCTGTTGGTTCCCCAATCGATTCAAAAATAGTTTTAATTTACCATTAAATTATTTATTATTGATATAAAATTACTTAATTTGGATTTGAATCAAACGTTGTTAATTTTGCAGGAGACTTTGAATCGAAACTGAAATAATCGCCTCCTGGTCGTTACCCATGAAATTCGAACCAACTCGAGTTCCTCATGTTGACCATGAGCATAATTGTTTTTAATTTTAGCACGTTTAGTTTTATCATCAACTTTAGAATAATTTAGTAATTATTATATTATTTCGTAGGAAATGGTTCGAGTCAAACCGCTGCTCGAGTTGATAGTGATAGCCGTTACGATCGATGTTATCTATTTTGTCAAGGTATGTCTCTGTACAATGTTATATTATGTTGTGTTGACAGATTGTTTATTTGACTAAAAAATTGATTGAAGCATGATTATTATGTGTATTGTTGCTTTAAATATATTTCGATTAAGCATGCTGTTTGGAAGTTGATTTCAAGCATGAAGGATTCTGTGATATTGTTGTATCTGATATAATTCGGAAACATATGTTATGTGAAATTTGTTGATATGTTAGGCTGAAAATTTATGAGTTACATTCAGATTAATTGTATATATAATTATTACATTTGGGTCAGGTCAGAATTTGGATATATGATATTCGAGTATGTGTTATGCGGATTATGTCGGACTTCAAATTTGTATGTCATTTTGCATTTCATGTTGGGACGATTATTGATAGGGGAAGTTAAGTGTTTTTCACCCGACGGGGTGAATTTTACTTTGGATTTAGTGGCATTTACCTTTGTGGCAGACCCGACTTCGGATGGTGTTAGTATCTAGAGTGGTTATGGGGAACCTACTCTTCGGATAGAGTGTTTGGAGTATGGGTGGGTGCATAAGTATTTGCATATCATTAAAATATATGGTTATCATTGTTGATTCAAACTATGATTAATTTTGGTTGATTCGGATTATGATATGACTTGTGTTTATTTACACTTTAGATACACATTATGCTTTACAACTTACACCCCAAATGTTTATCACTTTCATATAATCGAGTTAGGAGAGACGGTACTTGGAGATAAGCCCTTATTTGAATTACATTATTTTTAAAGTATAGAATTTTACTTTTTCTTATTTATTTCTTATTTTTGTTATTGTTTTATTTGGATAACACTTAATAGACATTGGACATAAATATTGTTTTGGACTTTTAGATTTGAACTTTTAATTTGATAAACATTTGATTTATGTTTTTAATTATTGTTAATTTATCTCAATTATTTTAAGTATTCAAAAATCAGTAAATTCAAGGCTAAATTTTATAGTTTTCAAAATAAATTTTGGTGATTTGGTTAATGACTCTTTAGATTCTACCTAATTTCTTTTAGGCTGGGTTTAGGGGTTATATTTAGTGGTATTAGAGTCAGGTTCAACCCTTTGACCGTACACCTCGATCCAAAGAATTTTTAACCGAAAACTTTTGATAACTATAAAATATTTTTGATTAAAAAATTGAATTTTCAAATAAATATAATATTTACTCTTATTTTCTTATAGTTTTGTAATTTGGAGACTCCAGGTACCGAGTTTAACACTAGGTGTTGTTTTTTATATAGTACTTATGGCACTACGTAAGAGTTCTCGAATAGTAAACTGCCAAGGTCGTACTACTAAGGCTAAGTTTAACCCTTCACCTTCTATGGGTCAAACCTAAAATCTGAATTCAGGCAAAAGTTCATTAGGCTAGGAATAAAAACTCACCTGCACCTCAGACTCAGAGTGATGGATCATGGGAATATGGTGACAGTGACTATTGAGTTATATAATGCTGCGGTGAATCAGGAACTACTTTGTTACCTCCGTCAGACTGAGAGTGTCTGGAAGCCCATATGGATTGAGTTTTTAGCTTTTTTGATGACATTATTCATGGGTAAGATTAGGATTGACCCTGCTGATATTAAGTACTGGTTGAAGCAATTGGAGCATCTATTTGAGGAAATAGATTATCAGGTAGACCATTGGTTGAGGGTAACTTTGTATTTATCATCGACCGGACATGTCACTAGGGAGCAGTTTTGTCATGCTTTCCAGGATCACTATGTAGGGTCGAAATATCTAGTAAAGTGTCGGGACGATTTTATGAACCTAAAGCGGAATTATATGACTGTGACTAAGAGATTGAGTTTATGAGATTGGTCAAGTATGCTCCAGGGTTACCTTCGAATGAGAAAGAGAACTGCGATTGGTCCCTGATAGGTCTCCTCCCTTTTATTCTTTATGCGATGGCCATATTCCATGACATAGAGTTGAAAAGTTTAGCTGGATGGGCCATAAGAGAAGAGTGAGTTGTTACCAGTATGTCCTAAACCTCATAGCAGTGATAGAAACTGGAGGCAATCTGAATTACCTTCATAAATATTCACAGATTTATTTTAGGGCAAGACCGGTGACATCTGCTGCTCCGACTATTAGTGTGGATGGTTCAACTGGTACTCCTAGGGAACTTTCATGCTCTTACTGTAAGAAATGGCATTCTGGGGAGTGTTGGTGGAAGACCAGAGGATGTTTTCGTTGTGGGTCTCTATAGCACCATTTGAAGGAGTGTCCTCTTCCACCTAGTGGTTCTTATGCTCATACTCAGTCTCATGCTTCAGTTCAAGTACCTACTCGAGTTAGGGATCAAAATAGACCGACTAATTCTAGTTTGACTAGTAGAGGTAGATTAGTTCATAGTAGAGGTTCTAATAGATATGCAATAAGAAAGCATTAGTTAATATATGCTACTCGAAGGTATGAGGATCGAGATGAGCCAGGCGATATTAAAGGTATTTTCTTAAGTCATTTTATTTCTAGTTTGTTAAATTTTGATGACGAAATTTTCGTAAAAGAGGGGAGAATTATAACACCCCAATTTTCCCCATTCTCAAACCTTATAATTTAGGAAATTTTGACCTTAAATACCTAAATTGATTTCAAGGATTAAATTAAATTAGTTGTAAAATTGGTGGCTAATTAATGAGGGAGTTAAAAGTTAGTCTTTTTCAAAAACCCTAAATAATCATATGGCTTGCCATATAATTTGACCATTTTACTTTCCTGACTATATCTCTGCACTGTGCTTTCTTCCCCTTTTTATTTTTTAATACACTAGCAGCAGCCTACCTCTCCTCATCGCTGCCGTCGCACCTTGCTCGCTTCTTCACCGATCGTCGCTTAGGTAGACCATCGTTCACTGCCCTTAAAGCCTCTATGATGTGTCTCGAAACCCTCCCATTATTGTGGCTTTACTTATGCGTTTAAGACAAAATTGATCTCCTTATTCCGTTATTGTTCTTGTTGTCGTAGGCGTCGGGGCTATTCATAGAACGCTCGATCTGGTTGGTAGTGCACTTGGGTGCCCTAAACAGTAGTGTGTAGCCTCGCCGGCATGTTTTGAGATGTTGCTGTGGTTTGGCAGCGTTAATGTTTTATGTCCAACCATTTGGTGCTACGGCAAGGCCGACTGTGAGCCCATATGTCTGTGGGACTGCCACCGGTGCATCCTCATAGTCGACAGACCCATTTTTATATACCAACAGTTTGCTATATTTGAACCAAACCCTCTGTTGGTTCCACAATCGATTCAAAAGTAGTTTTAATTCACCATTAAATTGTTAGTTACTGATATGAAATTACTAAATTGTGATTTGAATCGAACATTATTAATTTTACAGGAGACTTTGACTCGGAACTGAAATTACCGCCTCCTCTATCGTTACCCACGAACTTCAAACCAACTCAAGTTGGTCATGTTGACTGTGAGCATAAGTTTATAAATTTTAGCACATTTAGTTTTATCGTTAATTTTAGAATAATTTAGTAATTATTATATTATTCCTTAAGAATTGATTTGGGTTGAATCGTTTCTCGAGTTGATCGTGATAGGCGCTACGACTGACATTAACTATTTGTTAAGTTGTGTCTCTGTCTGGTGCTATATCACGTTATGTTGATTGATTGTTTGTTTGATTGAAATATTGATTGAAGCATGTCTGTTATGTGTATTGGTACTTTAAATATAATTCAACTAAGCTTGTTGTTTGGAAGTTGATTTAGACCATGATGGATTATGTGATATTGGTGTATCTCATATAATTCAAAAACATATGTTATGTAAAATATGATGATATGTTGGACTAAAAATTTATGAGTTGCATTCGAATTATTGTATATATAATTATTATATTCGGATAAGGTCGAAATTCAAATATATGATATTTGTGTATGTGTTATTCAGATCGGATAACACTTAGATTTGTATGCCATTCTGCATTTCATGTTGGGATTATTATTGATAGGTGAAGTTCAGTGTTTTTCACCCAACAGAATAAATTTCACTTCGGATTCTGTAGCATCTTCCTTTGTGGAGGAGCCCACTTCGGATGGTGTTAGTAGCTAGAGTGGTTTTGGGGAACCTACTCTTCGGATGGAGTGTTTGGAGTATGGGTGGGATCATAAGCAATTGCATATCATTTAAATATATGGTTATCATTGTCGATATGACTTGTCTTTATTTGCACTTTAGAGACACACTAAGCTTTATAGCTTACAACCCCATAGTTTCTCTCTCTCAATACTCGAGTTAGGAGAGCGGGTACTTGGAGATACGTCTTTATTCAAATTGCATTATTTTTAAAGTATGGAATTTTTCTTGGATTATCTATTTCTTATTTTGTTATTTTTTTATTTGGATAACACTTAATATGTTTAAATCTTTTTGGGACATTGGACATAAATATTGTTTTGGACTTCGTGATTTGAACTTTGAATTTGATAAACATGTTATTTATGTTTTTAATTATTGTTAATTTATCTGAGTTACATGAAGTATTCAAAAATCAGTCAATACGAGGGTAAATCTTAAAGTATTCAAAATAACATTTGGATAAATTTTGGGGATTTGGTTAATAACTCTCTAGACTTGACATAATTTCTTTTAGGTCAGGTTAGGAGATTACATGTACTATCAGCAAACAGTAATGTGCACTCAAAAGTTCCTCATATAACTTGCTCCGTGACCCATCTATTGTACATAAATTTACTATATCAACATCAGTAAACAGTGTTCAACCCACCTCATGGCATGCCAATTGTACATAAGACTCTCCTTGCAACATGCAATGGGCTTTACAGTAAAATCATATCATTTATAAATCCAACATTTCCAATCGATAGCATATCATAATTCAAAATAGTATATTGTATATAGGGCAGTTCAAACCCTAATTTAGATCATAAACCCTTTCAATAAACATTATGGAAATATTCCATAATTTAATTCAAAACATTGTTTAAAAATCATACGAGGTTGACTTATCGCAAGTCATCCTCAACCAATTATAATTAAATAAATAAAATGTACCCACCTTTGTCTCACTATCAAACCTTTTATAACGATATCCTTTTATTACCATACTTTATCTCTCTCTTTTGATTCAATTGGATCGCAAAGTTTATCGTAGTCTAGACATCATCATATAAACAACAAAATGTTCAAAATACATGTTATTATTATTTTTACATATTCTAAACCCAATAATAAAAGTTCTATAAAATATAATTGATATAAAATCATTTCACTAATCCCTAATAACTTCAACATTTCTGAAATAACTCCTCAATTCTATAAATATTCATTTTCACCACCAACCATTTAACTTTCATAAAATTTGCATTTAAGTCACCATGTATAAATTCTTTTAGAATTCACACTAATTTTTCAAATTAATTCAGAAAAGTCATTTACCATTTTTCTCAATTGAAAACCAAACTCAAAATTCCCATCATTGTAGTAATATACTAAATCTAGTACCTTCAGATTTGCAAACTTATAATTACGTCCCCAATTTCCAAGTCTATTCAAATTAGCCACTAAAATTTCGCAAATTTTACAATTTGATCAAAATCAATACTCAAAATTAAAATTAAGCATTTAAATATTAAAGTCCAGCAATGATTTCTCATAATTGAACAATTATACATCAATGTCTCATAATTTATAAAATTTGCAAAATCGTCATTTTATTAACTCAATGTTCCAAAATGATTAAATTCAATCTCCAAAGCACGTAGAATCAATCTAATATCAATTATAGACAATAGGAAACTTTTTTAACATTATTCCCTTATTTGATTCCCCATGGTTGAACCTAATGAACAAATCAGGGCAAGGTTTCCATTTAATTTCAAGCATGAATGCAAACTCCTATAATTAAATTCACGCAATTCCAATCATCCTAACATCAAATTCAATGCAAATTCAATTAATTCTCATAAACCCTAGGTGTGTCCCAATTGAATTTATGTATTTCTAGATGATTTTAATCATCACCTATGCTTACAAATTAATCTACAACACCAATAAAATAAAAACCACCCATTAATTCTTAAAAATTCAACATCTTTTTGAACCCTAATCATGAATTTCATCATCCAATCATGCTTTCCATGAACCAATTATACCAATTGATAAATAATTTCAAATAAATTAAATCTCTATCTAATAGCTTAATCCAAAAATCATTCGAATAAGCTTAAAAATACAATTTAAATACTCCCCCATACTATCAATGGATTTCACGACTTGGAGGAAGAAGAAGAGCTGAATATTTCTTGATTTTTCCACAATAATATCTGATACACATGGCTTAATTCTAATATAATTGGATTTTAAATTCAATTAATGAGAAATTCCAACTTTATCCTCTAAAGGATAAAATTCTTGATAATTTCAACCATGCCACCATAATTTATTCCAATTTAACATAAAAAGTCAAATATGAACAAATAAAAGTATACTTTCAACCTTTGCCCTTTGAATTTTCAAAAATTGCAATTTAGTCACTAAATTTTCAAAATTCAATTCAACATGGAAAATTGACCTTAATTCCAATGATCCATGTTAAATTTCCCTGTTGTAAATATGGAAATAATATTTCCAACCTTTTTCTATCATCCTTCAAAATTTCGTGAATTTTTGGTTTGATCCGATTATCTAAATTCTTATCGGACTTTAATGTTTTATGGATTTTAATACAAAACCCGAATAAAAATTCTGATTCCAACAAAAAAATTCAATTGCTAAATAAACTATTTATTTACCAGAAAAAAATATATATAATTTTTAAAAGTTATATTTTTTGTCCTAAACTTTGATAAAGTTTATACTTTGACCATTAAACTTTCAAAACTTAAATTTTTGTCAATGGCCAAAATTTGGGGTATTATATTTTTCTACACCAAAAGCTTGACTTATGCTAATATGACATCAGAATTTAAGTGTTTGTGGTTTTATGTCAAGGAGCTCAACATACATCTGTACTGGTTGTGGAACCTTATAACTTCTCACAACATCTTTCGGTGTAATTATTAGACACGTATCCTTCACTTATTGCCGACATTGTTGTTTATACACTTGATAAAATATATATTCTGACCAGACTCCACAATATTGAATTCCATATGAGTTTTAATATAAAAATTGTTTACTGTTAGTTTGGCATCATTCTTAGTTTGAAACTGCGACCCAACTGCCAACCTCATTGATCTGTCATCCGAGGTACCCTAGTGGGATGCACATATCTCTAACATATTAATAATCTAAGGATTCCTCATGGAATCATAGTTTATCTCATGCGTGACAACTGGATGATGATAGTTAAACATATGGGGTTGCAATATTTATGGTTGACTGGGTATTGGTGAATGTACCCAAACTGGCAGAGCATTCTGTAGTGTATGACCACGAGAAACCACTGCCTCCCAAACATCACCTCTATATCACAATATTGGCTCTTTGAAGTAGCCTCGGTGATATGAGAATCATTGATTTTGGTGTGTCATCGTCTACCATCAGTGGAATAAAAGTTTCATCATCCTCGCTAAAATCAGCAAGGTTTTCATTGAATCGCTCAACAAGGTTATCTTGATCTTTTAATGGTTCCACTTATTCGATCACGTGTGCAACAGTTAAAGAAAAAGGAATTTCTGTAGTTTCAGTGTATATCACAATCATTTGATTATTTGAAGATTGATGAAATCATCATCAACATTAATATGGATTGCTCCATATTTGAGCGGAGTCTTTGAAATTATGTGTTGATACGTCAAACATGAAACAAGAACTCCAAGTTCTCTTTCAATTTCAATTTCATTTGCTGACGAGATTCATCTATAGGGAACAACATATTTACGGGACTCTGTGACATGCACACAACACCATTCTTAGTTTTGATAACTTGGCCATTTGAGTGAATGAATATGAAAAATTTGTTAGCCATAGCTTGAAAGAGAGACATATGTGTTTTCTTGTTCAATACAGTTGTACAAATAACAAGTGTTTTAATATTAACATGAGGTAAGCCAATTTAACTGAAAAATTAGCTATCATTAATGGCCATTCAATTAGGTGATAGAAACGTTTTTGTGAAATGTCATCTCATAATGTACTATTTCATCAACTTTTCAGTGGTCAATTAATACACCATTTCAGCAACTTTTCAGTTGTCAATTAATCATCTTCAACAACTTTTCATTGATATATCAACTCATTTTAGAAAACTTTTTAGTGTTGAATTATCATTTCATATCAGAAAAATGTATATTTCTCATAGGCCAAATAAGGCACTATTTTAGGAACTTTTCAATGGTGATTTAATTATCTTCACCAACTTTTTAGTGAAATGATGTAACACCTACGACCCATATACTTATGCCAATACATGTTATAGATGTCACATGAATTACTTAAAAGATTTCTTAACTCAAAAGTAATTCAAAAATTATTTTCTTCAAATAGTAAATCATAATATAAAAATATTAAAACACATAAAAATATCACATGATATTTAAAACATATTTTAATATAAAATACATCCCTTTATAATAATAATGTTGATTAATACCATCCACAATGAAATAGAGTAAAATATTTTTGTTTAGCCATTACAAACCAATTCCAAAATAGTTCAACAGAGCAACTAGGACATTCATAAGTACATGCCACTAACTAATACAAAATTACATCATAGGATGTCTTATTGATACTGTAATATACTCCTCGATGCTTTAAGTTACTAGTACTCCTTACTCCTATTCTTGATTCTTACCTATGTGTGAAAATCATTACACTATAAGTATA
Source organism: Hibiscus syriacus (assembly GCF_006381635.1). NCBI lineage: Eukaryota > Viridiplantae > Streptophyta > Magnoliopsida > Malvales > Malvaceae > Hibiscus > Hibiscus syriacus. The sequence continues at coordinate 1,186,406 of NW_024062603.1, read as the reverse complement.
TACTTAGTGAGGCAATATAAAAAAAAATAAATAGTGCAATAATACTCAGGCATGAAATTAATTGTCATTATCTGATGCCATAAGATCACCTTACCTGCATGTCCAATATTTTACCATAATCAAAATTAGCATAATTTATTAATCCATGAGGAACCCCGTATAGGAGTCAATTATTGCACAATAGTGATGAGGTCGAGCATTCCTCACTAATAATACACCGTACTGCTGAGGTCGGATCTTGCCCACCTAGTTTGCACCATGTGTTTTCACTAGACACTCTGAGGCATGCACTATGTGCCTTCGTTAGAAACTCTAGTGCTACCTAATATACATATGCTAGACTCTATGGCATGCCATTAATACCACTGAACCTCAATAACATAATTGGGCATCTAGTCATGAATTAATTCATCCATGGTAACGTATATCAATATGGTTTTAGTAATGGGTCGTTCATACTCGAAATATCATCCATGGCATATCATCACAATATGAGTAATCAATGCATTATATTTTCAATCCTGACATTTTTTGTATATGTCAATAATATGGCGAATGACATAAATTTCATGTTAATAGAACTAAGGTACACTTAACTCAAGTCTTACCATTGATGTATAAAACACCCATGTATTGTAACACCCCCAACCCATATCCGACCCAGATCCGAGTCCAAGGTGTCACCTTGACTTTTCAAAACACTGTTCTTTACAAATCCACAAAATCTTAAATTCATCATTTAAGAAAATGAGTACATTTCATTAAGAAATCCAATCAAATGGTTTTCTAAAACCAATCAGAGCATATTCAATTCAAAACTTGTAACTACATGCCAACTAAATTCTAAAAACAAAATACATATATTCAATATGTTTCTAATCTGATCCTCGTAATAAAGATGCTGACCTGTCTTGCTCCTCGTTAATTCCCTTCTCACTTTCCAAACCTACGTGTGAAACATTCACACGCTAAGTCGATGATATAGTGAGACATATAAAACATGTAATGTAAATCTACTCATATCAATGCATAAACAATTAATATTTTAATATCATACAAAAGCATATATCCTTTCATATAACCAATACACACATATACATATATCATTAACATGCTTATCAGAACTTATATTATTATCATTAATTCTTTTTTATCATATAAACATATACTGAACATTTCTATACACACACCATTGAACATACATATCATTTAACAATAGAGCACACATAGTATGATATCAAGTTATTTATTATATTGAAAGCGCATGCATACCTCTAAGAACTTAACGTATATAAGTACATAGAGGTTGTGCAAAAATGGTGTCACCAAAGCTCGTATAACTCCCACTAGGGGGCGTGTAGAATTTATCCTATAGGACCACTATGTCCCGAAGTACCACATTGAACACATATATCCCGTAGGACCACGTAAAACCCTCGACTCTTGGCATGCCAACTATACCTGTAGCTCTCATAACACATGACATGGGCATTATCTTTTATATCATTTCACATATTCACATATACATGTTCTTGCTTTCACATGGTCACGTAGCTTATGTCAATTAATCATTTATGTTCATATATCACAACATGTTTGTATATTTGTACTCATGTAATCTAATATTAGAATTAGACTCATCGCAAATCTTAATTCCCTTACATAATATATACTTACTATCATGTACTCACCTGATCTCAATGAACACTCTTAAGCTCTTGTTATTTCATGCGTATCTTACTCTGTCGACCTATCTAAACTTTGCTTTCGATCAATGTCTACAGAATCATATATCAATACTTATCAGTATCCAATTTATATACTCTAATCCTTCATTTCTTAGACTAAAAGAAAGATTTATTTCTATTTTCCCTTTGAAGTGTATCGGTACAAACTATAGTGTATCGGTATATTCCTTAATGTGTGTATCGATACACTACCTATGTATTGATACACAAATTACATTCGAAAGTTTTCCTGTTCAAGGGGGTATCGATACACTCCTTAATGTATATGTACACTTTGAACGTCTTCCCAAATTTTACTCTTGATGCATCGGTACCTATTGAATGTGTACCGATACACACCAACCCAAAAATCAATTTTAAGCACGACAATTAGTTCATTTTAGCACAATTGTGTCATATTTCAACCCCTTTCATATCCTTAACTTACATACACCTACTTTAATTAATTAATACTCATTCAATACATCTTTAACTTCAAAATCAAATCTTACACATAACATTCAAGAATCATACTCAAATTTCTACATCTTCTAAATCCAATTCTAACACTTCATACTCCATAATTAGGTTGGTGACAAGTCAAATTCATTAATGAAACTTCAAAAACCTCTTTAAATCAAGAATTCATCTATAAACCCCTAATCAAATTCCCTTTATATTTTTCTCTTCATAATGTTTTAAGCTTATATAAGCTTTCCTTAAGCTTATATAACAATCAAAGAATAAAAACCAATTTAAACATTCAAGAATTAACCATCAAAATTGAAACTCACCTTTGAGGCTTGAGCTTGAGCGCACGGGATGATGAAAGGAAGACGAAGAAGAAGAGTTCCAGATAACTCTTCCAATCCCACGTGTTCACTCTTAATAAGGGGAAGAAAAATATCGTTTAAGCTAAAATTACCATAATGCCCTTCACTCATTCCATAATTACAATTTAATCCAATATTGAAATATTCCTATTTAAATCCTTGAACTTTTCAATTTTCATAAGTTGATCCCTAAATTTAAAATTATTTCATTTTGTCACTGATCCAGATTTCGGGATGTTACAAATCTCCCCCTTTAAGAAAATTTGTCCTCGAATTTTCACTTTATAACAAGATGAAGCAATCCTTTAATGATACTCCACAATTCTTGGTTTATTCTTACTATTAACCTTATATACAGTCCTCTTTCGTTACTCAATACATATCTCTTTTACTCATACTATAAACAACCTCAACAAAACTTATTCACTTGGAAACCATATTCTATTAATTCTTAACAATTCATTACTTATTGCTTCAATTCAAATCTTTCAATTGTCCTTCTAATTGCACTTCAACAATTACTATGTTGATTCCCAAATCTATTAAAACCAAACTATTTTACCACGATATCAAAATTTACCTACCAAAATCTTTGGGTCCTCGAAATCTTCATCGGTCATAAGTGGATAATCTCGAATTAAATGTCCAACATCACCGCATCTAAAACAGACTCTTGAAATTACTCTACAGACTCTTGTATGATTATTTCCACAATATGAACATTGTCGAGATTGACTAAGATTTGTTCTTCTAACAGTAGAAATAACTCTCTCCTTTTAAGAAAATTCATCCTCGAACTTTCACTGCACACATTGATAAGAACATAACTTCTAATGATCTCATATTGCTTCCCTTATCTAATCTTTCTTGTCATCATCAGAAAACTTGGATTTCCTTCCTTTAGTTCTTAAACTACCTATTTCTTTTATATATCCATCTACTACCATTTATCATATAAACGATAACCAGTAAGTCTTAATCTTTTCTATTTAAAATCATGAGTCACACTGCTTTATTATTAATCTCTAATTACCTTACCACCATAACCAAACTCTTTGTTCTTAAATCATATTCATCCAAATTACAATACTCATATTCTTTCTCCATTTATCCTTTCATAATCAAAATCTCCTTATAATATAACTAAACCATATCTTTCACCTATTTTCTCATACTCTTTTCATATCACTTATACTTATCTCTGATTACCTATCTTTATTACATATTCATAACTCTTACAATCTACCTGAATTGGTCAAAATCTTGTCCTTATAAAAATCCTTATTATATTTACAATATACATATACTACTACTATCTTTAACTTCCTTTGAATACACAAATCCTTATCTTCTTAGCTATACCACCTTTACATAATTAGAATACAACACTATATCCAAATCCATATCATACTTGATTAACTTAGCTTTATATCTTTTCCAAATCTTACAAAACTATCACCTTTACTATTAAAACTAATCAATAGTAACTTTTTAATCTAGGGCAAAAGCCCTATTCAACCAATCATATACATCCGACCTTTATAAATCCATATACTGTTACTCATTATATAGGTAGAAAAATCCAATCCTTACTTCTCAATATCATAACTCAATTGATTTCTTTTCTTATTTTCTAATTGATTTGCCACATAAACCAAGCCTTTACTCATTTCTTAATCCTTGTCTATACTACAATACACATCATCTTTTCATATTACCTTACACTTTTCTATCAATTCTTAACTTCCCTTAAACATAAGAATCCTTATCTCCTTCACTACATCACATTCATATGATCAAATATACAACCGTATTCAGATCCACTTCATCTTTGGTTATCTTATCTTGACAATATCTTAAAATCTTATAATTCTAATATATTTTTCATCACGTAATCTTGTTAGCCCACGCTAACTCTTTCCATCTAAAATACAAACCCTTATCATATCCACACTCTTCCTTAAACACAATATTATCTCTTTGTTTCGAATTCACAACTCTAGTTTCATTCATCTTATAAACTTGTCACTGATGCACTTATTCTTAAACTCTTCTACAAATTCTAACCACATCATTAGATCTTTTAACTTTCTTATGGTGACACTTATTAACCATATTCTATCTTATCCACAAAATAACAAAAATACTCCACACCACTTTTCTGATTCAAAACTATAAAAACCTTCTATCATTATTCTGGCATGATTTCAACTTTTAGAAATCAACATTTAATCTTACAAGGCACTTCCTGAGGTGTTCGCTCTTCATCCTACCTGGCCAGGGCAGGTGAATTGCTACCACCATCAGGTTCACCTCTCACTTTTCTTCGAAAATTCTCATAATCAAATTTTTACTATATCATACTAATCTTATTTTATTAGCAAGACAACATACTCCTTACACTATCATATCAAAAATTTCCTACTTTAAGTTGGCTTGTACACATTTCAAAACCCATTTAACTTCGATTTAAGCCTAGAATCGGCTAAACCTTAGCTCTGATACCATTAAATGTAACACCCCAACCCGTATTCAACCCAGATTCGAGTCCGATGTATCACCTTGACTTTTTAAAACTCTGTTCTTTACAAATCCACAAAATCATAAATTCATCATTTAAGAAAATAAGTACATTACATTAATAAATCCAATCAAGTTGTTTTCTAAAACCAATCAGAGCATATTCAATTCAAAACTTGTAACTACATGCCAACTAAATTCTATAAACAAAATACATATATTCAATATTTTCTGATATGATCCTCGTAAGGAAGATGTTGACCTGTTCCAAACCTACGTGTGAAACATTCACACGCTAAGTCGATGACTTAGTGACACATATAAAACATGTAATGTAACTCTACTCATATCAATGCATAAACAAGTAATACTTTAGTATCATACAAAAGCATATATCCTTTCATATAACCAATACACACATATACATATATCATTAACATGCTTATCAGTACTTATATTATTATCACTAATTCTTTTTTATCATATAAACATATGCTGAACATTTCTATACACACCATAGAACATACTTATTATTTCACATTAGAGCGAACATAGTATCATATCAAGTTATTTATTACCTTTAAAGCCCATGCACACATCTGAGAACTTAAGGTATGTGATTACATAGAGGCTGTGCACATATACTGTCACCACATCTCGTATAATTCCCACTAGGGACGTGTAGAATTTGTCCCGTAGGACCACTATGTCCCCAAGGATCACATAGAACACATATATCCCGTAGGACCACGTAGAACCCTCGACTCTTGGCATGCCCTCTATACCTATTGCTCTCATAACACATGACATGGGCATTATCTTTTATATCATTTCACATATTTACATATACATGTTCTTGCTTTCACATGGTCATGTAGCTCATGTCAATTAATCATTTATGTTCATATATCACAATATGCTTGTATCTTTGTACTCATGTAATCTAATATCAGAATTAGACTCATCACAAGTCTTAATTCCCTAACATAACATATACTTACTATCATCTACTCACATGGTCTCAATGAACACTCTTAAGCTCTTGTTATTTCTTGCGTATCTTACTCTGTCGACCTATCTAAACTTTGCTTTCGATCAATGTCTACACAATCATGTATTGATACTTATCAGTATCCAATTGATATACTATAATCTTTTATTTCATAGACTAAAAGAAAGATTTATTTCTATTTTTCCTTTGAAGTGTATATTTACACACTATAGCGTATATATACATTCCTTAACGTGTGTATCGATACACTACCTATGTATCGATACATAAATTACATTAGAAAGTTTTCCTGTTCAAGGGGGTATCAATACACTCCTTAATGTATCGGTACACTTTGAATATCTTACCATATTTTACTCTTGATGTATCAGTACATATTGAATTTGCACTGATACACACCAGCCCATAAATCTATTTTAAGCACGAAAATCACTCCATTCTAGCTCAATTGTGTCATATTTCAACCCCTTTCATATCCTTAACTTGCATACACCTACTTAAACTAATTAATACTCATTCAATACATCTTTAACTTCAAAATCAAATCTTCCACATAACATTAAAGAATCATACTCAAATTTCAACATGTTCTAAATCTAATTCTAACACTTCACACTCCTTAATTAGGTTGGTGAGAAGTTAAATTCATCAATAATACTTCAAAAACCTCTTTAAATCAATAATCCATTTATAAACCCCTAATCAAATTTCCTTTCTTATTTTATTTTCTTAATGTTTTAAGCTTATATAAGCTTTCCTTAAGCTTATATAACACTCAAAGATTAAAACCCAATTTAAACATTCAAGAATTAACTATCAAAATTAAAACTCACCTTTGAGGCTTGTGCTTCAGCACATGGGAAGAAGAAAGGAAGAAGAAGAAGAAGAAAAAGAAGAAGAGTTCCAGATAACTCTTCAAACCCCAAGTGTTCACTATTAATAAGGGGAAGAAAAATATCTTTTAAGCTAAAATTACCATAATGCCCTTCACTCATTCCATAATTACAATTAAATCCAATACTGAAATATTCCAATTTAAATCCTTGAACTTTTCAATTATCCTAAATTAATCCCCAAATTTCAAAAATTTTATTTTAGTCACTAACCCGAATTTTAGGATGTTACATGTATAATATCAAGCATGCATTGAACTCACATTGACACTCTATAATTTTCAAAAGATTTGCCTCACTATGCTCCAAACTTAATCTTTTTTCTACTCAATTCGCTTCGAACACAAAGTCAATCACGATATGTACAAAATCACAAATTGATATTGATACATATATTAGTATTATACTAACATAAATACATTTCAGGAAAAAATCCATATTCATACTTGAAAATTATTCACAAACAAAATACTTCAAAACTTATTAATTCTTTTAATATTATCACTAATTTTTCAAAATTATATAAAATGGTCCTTCACTATTTTACCACTTAAACTTTCAATACCAAAAATTCTAGCTTCGAAATAATCACCAACCAATTTCATTTACAAAGACACGATTACATTTAAACACCCCAACTATTCGAATATTACATAAAAAATCACTAAACTTTCCAAAGTTCCAAAATGATCAAATTTCACATCCTAACACTCATTTCAATTCCCATACAACAATTTCCAGCATAGTACATCAACTATTGAACAATTACATAATAACCCATCATTTTTCCAAAATTGTCGATTTGGCCCCTAACTTTTCAAAAATTACCAAATGGTTCCCAAATTTTCCTAAGTCTTGCATAATACATCCTACATCATTTCTAGGCCTTACATAAAATTTTCATAATTTTTGTCATCAAAACAAGCCATGGTCGAATGCTCTAAAGCTCATAGACTAGGTTTTTCTTGACTTTACTCGATTTTGATTCGATCCAAGCATGAAATCAACTTCCATCAAACCTTAAAACATCTTTAAAATCAAATACCTAATCTAATTTCATCAAAACACAAAGTTTCCCCAACTTATAGTTTGATCGAATCTTAAAGAACAAATTCTAGGAATATTGAACATGTTTTAATCATCACACATGCTTGAAAATGAATATACAACCTCAAAAACATCAAGATTCATCAGCAATTACATAAAACCTAATATGAACATAAACCCTAGAATTTGGAATCTTTGAAATCAAGTAAGATTAGAAAGCATAAATGGTACCAAAAGATAGTTTTTTTTCCGCTTAGAACAATTTTCTATTTCACGGCATAAATCAACATCCAAAGAAAATTGCTCACAAATTGAAAAGAAACTTTCTCTCACCTTTGAAGGAGCTCACAACTTGGGAGGTGGAAGATAAACAAAATAACATGAAGTTTTAGATTAATTTCATGTTAATTTACATTTAATTTAAGCTTAAAAGAATATTTTATTCATTTAATTGGGAAATGAGTAATTTATCCTTAATTAAACTTCATATTTACCATAAAACCAAGATACCTCAACCTTATCATCTTCAAAAAGTCAAATATGAACAAAATATTTCCCTCTTTACCGACTTGCCCTTGTAATTTCCCAAAATTTACAATATTGCCACTTTATTCCAACGATCCAAATTTAACATGGAATTAAATCCTCAAATCCAATAGTTTCTATTATTTTACATCATTTTAAATTATGGAAATAATATTTTTAATCCTAATTTATCATCCTTTAAATTTCAAAAATTTTCTATTCAATCTGATTTACCTAATTTTTACCGGACTTTATCACTTTCTAGTTTTTAACATAATTTCCATATCAAGAATCTGATTTCAATAAAAACCCACTCTCAAGAGTAAACTGTCCGTTTATTGAATAAAAATTATTTTTGGGAAAATTACCACTTAGGCCTCTAAAATTTTTCCTAATTTTATACTTTAGACACTAAAATTTCAAAAGTTATATTTTGGTCACTAACTAAAATTTGGGGTATTACAATTCTCTCCCCTTAAGAAAATTTGTCTTTGAATTTTCAATACGTACATGTTGCAAAAATGATGAGAATACTACTTTGTTCATATCTTATTGATTTTTTCACATAATTCCTTCGACCTCAAAATTCATCCCAATAACCCTAACATAACAAATGAAATGGTTTAATTCCTTAGTCTTTTAGCTCCATGTTTCTAGTAACTAGTTCATCTTTATAAATTAAATTCGACTGAATTATAATATTTTGCATAGTAATATCATAAGAAAGATTCGAAATACCTATGAAGTATCGATACATGAAACACATCATAGATCTTGTCCATTTTGGGAGGCTACGCTAAATGATAAGCCACTAGTCTTATTCTTTTCAAAGTCGCATAAGCCACAAGACTTTTATCGTTCAAAAACTATCTTGAGATTATATTGAATGATTCCCATTTTATCTCTCATTTTTTTCAACAATCAGGGTTAACTTGATCTCGATCTTTTAGCTTGAACCAAATTAATGGTGTTCGACCTTTTTTCTATATAAGGCTACATATGGAGCCATCTTGATGCTCGATTTATAACTGTTGTTGTAGGTAAATTATGCTAAAGGAAAATACCTTTCCCATGATCCCTTTAACTCAATCACACATGCCCTCAATATATCCTCTAGATAGTTCATTCTAGATGACCATCAGTATAGGATGAAAGACCGTACTGAAATTCAATCGAGTACCCAAAGATTTATTTAAGGAATTCAAAAATCTTAAAGTGAACCTTGGATCCCTATCGGATAATATCGATAACGACACTCCATGAACACAAACTATCTCGTTTATATATAACTATGCATATTTATCTAATGAATAATCCATTTGCATTGGAATGAAATATGCTGACTTAGTAAACCGGTCACCTATCACCCAAATTGAATTCTTTTTATTTGATGTTAGAGGTAGACCTATAACAAAATCCATAGTAACTCTTTTCCACTTCCACTCTTGAATTAAAATCAGTTGCAACAATCTCGAAACCACTTGATGTTAAGCTTTTACTTGTTAACATGTTCGACATGTAACAACAAACTTATTGATGACTCTATTTTAAGTCAACTGGTACTTTAGACTTTTTTTGATTCGTGCAGATGTAGCCCATCACTATATAAATAACGACGACAAATCTTTAGAGCAAATACCACTGCTGTCAACTCAAGATTTTGTGGGATAATTTCTCTTGTGCGTGTTTAGTTGTCGGGAAGCATAAGCTACAACCTTACCTTCTTGCATAAATACACATCAAAAACTATTATGAGATGCATCACTATACACCACATACTCTTTACCAAATTTCGGTTGTACTAGTACTGGTGCATCTGTTAAAATCTTCTTTAGAGTTTCAAAACTCTCTTGGCACTTCTCGGTCCAAATAAATTGAACATCTTTCCTCAAGAGATTGTTCAATGGAGAAGCAATCATCGAAAAGTTCTTCATGAACCTTCGATAATAACTAGCAAGTCCTAAGAACTCCAAACTTCTGAGACGTTCCTTGTGGTCCAATCCACTATAGCATGAATTTTCTTGGGGTCTATCTTTAACAACATGGCCAAGAAAAGTAACTTCTGTTAACCAGAATTCACATTTTGATAGCTTGGCGTAGTATTTGTTTCAAATAGTCACCAAAACGTTATTCAAATAAAGCTGGAACACTTGATTAATCAAATCCATAATTACTACAAGAACATTAGTCAAACCGAATGGCACCGCCATAACTCGTAGTGTCCATACCGCGTCTGAAAAGCTATCCTATGAATATCCTCCTCTTTAACCTTCAAATGATGGTATCCAGGCCGAAGATCATTCTTAGAGAACACTGTCACACATTCCAATTAATCGTATAAACCATCAATTCTCAAAAGTTAATACTTAATCTTATTGTCACCTCATTCAACTATCGATAATCTATGCATAACCACATAGATTCATATTTAATTTCAGCAATAACACATGTACTCCTAAAATAAAACACTCAGTATGATGAAACCTTCATCAAGTAACTCTTGTAACTGAGCCTTTATTTTTTTAACTCGGCCTGAGCCATTTGATACAAAACCAAATAAACCAGATCAATACCCTAATAACCATCAATCTTGAATTCTACCTCTCGATCCAGAGGTAACCTAGGTAATTCATCTAGAAATTCCTGAGTTATGGGAATATCATACAATCATACTTCAGATACTTGAGTATCTTTCACAATATCTAGAAAGGCTATGCATCCTTATGACATCATTTTATTTACAATAATTACTGATATCACATTGGTGATGATATTTTTTACCAATCACTATAATTTCCAAATTATCCGCATCTTTCTAAGCTAACCACTTCTTGTAACCATCAACCCATGTCCAACATGATATTAAACTCGTGAAATGATAATCCTATCAAATTCACCGGGAACATAGACCCTTGAATCTTTATCGGACATTTACTACATGTCTGACTCACACTTGCACCATGACCCATAGGATTTACCGCTATCATATCACTTGAGATCAAGTCGAATTGGATACCTTTATTTTAAAATTCCTTATTTCATTCTTAAGGTAATATGTATAACTTTTCTAGATCCATAGAAAATATTCTCAAGCAGTTGAAACATTTTCCATCTTAAATGAAAGTCTAAATGTCCACGTCATTCAATAAAAAGACTTGAAATTTTTTCTCTTTTTCCTGCCACTATTAACTTGAAACATTTCAAGTACTTAATAATGAATCACAATCAAAGCAATAATTCATTATAGCATGGAATGGGTAGACAATCCATTTCACAAATTTATCTTCGCATGGTAACTCTATGAAGTCTATAAAATTAACATCTACTCTAATTCAAACTCATTTTAAAACATTTAGAATGATAACATAATTATATTTTGATTCACTAATAACTTAACTTTCTTTAAACTTTTAGCTGACAATTTATTTACCACTTACTTATTTCCTCTAACTCAAATCAACAATTCTTTAAGTAATTTAATGCTTAACTTAAATATTCCTAAATTATTTAAGTTTACCTGTAGAAACCTCAGAGTCATCAATAGATTCAATAATCTCCTATAGATCCTCATCTGATTCAACTTTTCTTGTAATCCGTTTAATTTTTTTAATGGATTCCTCTAATGCAGAAACTACGTTAAATGTTGGGGCATTTCTTCCACAGAATGAAGGAAAATCCATTACAACTCCAACTCTTTTAAGGCGTGATACTGAAGTCATGTTGGATCTTTTTTGGTCAATTTCAATCTCGTCCTTCATTTCAACATTATCAACTTCCTTGCCTTTATCATGTTGAATCAGATTAGGCGGCTTTACATTAGGCTGTGCAAGAGGTAAATTTTGGTTCACCTCATTACTCCCACTTTGTGCAGGAATAACACACTCAACTACTCTATTAAATTCATGATGATCCGACATCTGAACACAGTGAAAATCATCTAACATTAGTAAGAAATAACTTTACTCAATAAAAAACATTACGACATATTTCCAACTATCAGTAAGATTTTGACATCCTAGTGGCATGTATTTATTCTTAACTTAATACAAACTCATTCCATGTCTAGAAACGGCTAAATTTGTAGCTCTGATACCAATAAATGTAACACCTACGACCCATATACTTATGCCAATACAAGTTATAAATGTCACATGAATTACTTAAAACATTTCCCAACTCAAAAGTGATTTAAAATTTATTTTCTTCAAATTGTAAATGATAATATGAAAATATTAAATCACATAAAACTACCACATGATATTTAAATCATATTTTAATATAAAATACATCCATTTGTAATAATAACACTGATTAATACCATCCATAGTGAATAGAGTAAAATAGTTTTGTTTAGCCATTACAAACCAGTTCCAAAATAGTTCAACAGAGAAACTATGACATTCGTAAATAAATGCCACTAACTAAGTCAAAATCACATCATAAGATGTCATACTGATACTGTAATATACTCTTCGATGCTTTAAGTTAATCAATACTCCTTACTCCTATTCCTACTTCTTACTTATGTGTGAAAATCATCACACGATAAGTATATACTTAGTGGAGCAATTTAAAATAATAAACAATGCAATACAACTCATGCATGAAATTAAATGTCATTATCCGATGACATAAGATCACCTTAGATGCATGTTCAATATTTTACGATAATCAAAATGACAATATATAAATATAATCATTTTTAGCAATAACTATAGCTCAATTTATGAATCCATGAGGAACCTAGTATAGGAGTCAAATATTGCAAAATAGTGTTGAGGTCGAGTAGCACCGTAGTACAGAGGTCGGGTCTTACCCACCTATTTTGTACCGTGTGTCTTCACTAGACACTATGAGGCTTGCACTATGTGCCTTCGCTAGACACTCTAGTGTTGCCTATTATGCAGCTGCTAGACTATATGGCATGCTATTAATACCACTAACCTCAATAACATAATTGGGCAGCTAGTCATGAATTAATTCATGCATGGCAACGTATATCAATATGGTTTTAGCAATGGGCCGTTCATACCTGAAATATCATCCATGGTATATCATCACAATATGAGTAATCAATGCATTAAATTTTCAATCTTGACATTTTTAGTATATGTCAATAATATGAGGAATGATATAAATTTCATGTTAGTATAAATAATGTAGATTTATCGCAAGTCTTACCACTGATGTATAAAACATCCATGTATAATATCATGAATGCATTGCACTCATCATGACACTTTATAATTTTCAAAAGCATTACTTTACTACGCTCCAAACTTAATCTTTTTTCTACTCAATTCGCTTCAAACACAAAGTCAATCACGATCTATACAAAATCACAAATTGATTTCGATACATATGCTAGTATTGTACAAACATAAATATATTTCCAAAACAAAATCCATATTCATATATGAAACTTATTCACTATCAAAATACTTCAACACTTATTAATTCTTTTAATATTTGTACTAACTTTCCCAAATTATATAAAATTTTCCTTCACCATTTTTCCACTTAAACTTTCAATACTAAAAATTCCATCATTGAAATAATCACCAACCAAGTACATTTAGAAAGACACAATTACATTTAAATACCCCAACTATTCGAATATTACATAAAAATATCACTAAACTTTCCAAAGTTCCATAATGATCAAATTTCACATCCTAACACTCATTTCAATTTCCAAACAACAATTTCTAGCATAATACATCAATTATTGAACAATTACATAATAACCTAACATTTTTCGAAAATTATCAATTTGCTCTCCTAACTTTTTAAAAATTAACAAATGGTCCCCAAATTTTTCTAAGGCTTTTAGAATAATTCCTATATCATTTCTAACCCTTACATAAATTTTCCATAATTTTCTCATCAAAACAAGGAATGGTTGAATGCTCTACAGCTCATAGACTAGTTTTTTCATGAGTTTGCTCGATTTTGATTCGATTCAAGCATGAAAACAACTTCCATCCAACCTTACAACATCTCTACAATCAAATCCCTAATGAAATTTCATCAAAACACAAAGTTTCCCCAAATTATAGTTTGGTCGAATCTTAAAGAATAATTTCTAGGAATATTGAACATGTTTTAATCATCACATAAGCTTGAAAATGAAACTACAACCTCAAAAACATCAAGATTCATCATCAATTCCATAAACCCTAACCATAGAATTTGGGATCTTTGAAATCAAGCAAGATTAGCAAGCATAAATAGAACAAAAAGATAACATTTTTGCTTAGAACAAATTTTTATTTCAATGCATAACTCAACATCTAAAGGAAATTGCTCAAAAGTTGAAAAAAAAACTTTCTCTCACCTTTGAGGAGCTCACAGCTTAGGAGGATGAAGATGAACAAAATAACATGAAGTTTTAGATTTATTTCATGTTAATTTACCTTAAATTTAAGATTAAATGAATATTTTATTCATTTAATTGGGAAAAGAGTAATTTACCCTTAATAGAACTTCATATTTACCATAAAACCAAAACACCTCAACCTTATCATCTTCCAAAAGTTAGAGAAGAACAAAATATTTCCTAATTTATCGGTTTGCCCTTGTAATTTTCTAAAATTTACAATCTTGTCACTTTAATCCAACAGTCCAAATTTAACATGGAATTAAATCCTCAAATCCAGTAGTTTATATTATTTTCCATCATTTTAAAATGGGGAAATAATATTTTGAGCCTAATTGTCGCAACGGTCTTTCGGGTAGGCCCCGAAATTGGGCTTCGACTTGAAAAATATGGATTGGAGTTGCCATCGATCATTTATTTAAAACAAATAGGTTGATCGGATACCCTATTTCTTACCTGATCTGCGTCTTACCAGAAATATATCGGGCTCGGGAGTCGATTACGGTCAAAGAAGGATTAGCACCCTTGAACCGCCCTTTCGGTACTACGTAATTTCCAGTTGTCTTAATTAAGAAAATTGCAATTTTAAATTAAAAGGTAAAATTTGATCATGAATTACTTACCTCTAATTAATTGACGAAAATACCCTTAAAAGTCATAAGATGTGTTAGAGGGAAAAAATGAATAAATGAAAAAAATGAAGAATAAAAATAAGTAAAAAAAAATAAAATAAAAGGAAAAATAAATAAATAAATAAATGAAATATTAATATATATATATATATATATATAAATAAGTAAAATAGAAAAATAATAATCATAAAAATAATGATGGTAATATGAAAATATAATATAATATAAACAAATAAAAAAAAATAAAAAAATAAATATATAAACCAAATATAGAAGTAATATAATGATAATTGGCTTATTAATAAACTATTAAAAACATACATATATACGTATAATGATAAAGTAAAAAAAAACTAAATAAAGATAATTACAATATATATATAGTAATAATACGCTTATAAGTAAAATATTTAAAAAAAAGTATATATATATATAAAAATAATAAATATAGTATTAAAAAATAACCAAATGAATATAAAAAAAATATGTATATATAATAATAATATATAGTGTAAAAAAAATCAATTGAAAATCATTTAAAAAAACATACGTATATATATTTATATAATTACAATAATGTAAATAATAAATAAATAAATATATATATACAATAAATAAAAGGACTAATATAAAGAAAAATAAAGATTGGGGCCAAATTTGAAAGACAATTAACGTCGATATTGCACATTAGGGTGATAAAAAATGAACACGCCTCGTGGTAGATCTAGGTTCGAAACTTCGAAACCCCACCCATTTTTAGTCGTCGGCGCAACCCACATTTTGGGTTATTCGAACCAAATCTCAAGAAAAATAACGTGAACATGCGAGAAATGAACGAATCAAAAAAATGCTACATTTTATTTCCTTTTCGAATCGTTTAAAATAGTTTTTCCTTTGTATTTTCCGTGCTTTCCTCTGTATTTTGTCTGTAAATCGTGTGTTACAATAGTGAGTTACAATGGCTATTTATAGTGCTTGTGGATCCTATCTTTAGGAGTTTAAATCATAGTAGAACTCTATCCTATTTTTAGGAGTTTGAATCATAGCAAAATTCTATCCTATTTTTAGGAGTTTGAATCCTAGTAGGACGAAAAGGTGTGTTGACACTAATTTATCATCCTTCAAATTTCTCAAAATTTCTATTCGATCTGATTTACAGAATTTGATTTCAATAAATCCCCACTCTCAAGAATAAACTTTCCATTTATGGAATAAAAATTCTTTTTGAAAAAAATACAATTTAGGTCCTTGAACTTTTCCCCAATCTTATACTTTGTCTACTAAACTTTCAAAAGTTACATTTTGGTCACTTACCAAAATTTGGAGTATTACATATATCAACTTATTTCAAAAAACTTTTCAGTGTTATATTATCACTTCATGTGAGAAAAACGTGTATTTCTCATAGGCCATATAATGCACCTTGCAAAAAATCTTTTCAGTACCCAATTAATCATCTTAACAAACTTTTCAATGATATATCAACTCATTTCAGAAAACTTTTTAGTGGTTATACATGAATTCATTTAAGAAAAATGTGTATTTTTCATATGCCAAATAATGCACAATTTCAGTGGTCAATTAGGTGGTCCTTTAATCATCTTCAACAACTATTAATATGTGTGAGGTGAAAGCTATTTTACTCATTTGAAGTAAAAAAAACCTAAAACAACTTAAGTCTTTCACTTCTTAAGCTTCAGTTTTTTACTAACATGGAAACTATTCATGCAACTGTTTTTTAAGATTGCAAATCTTGAACCACGTGTTTCGAAAAAAGTATTCAACTAGACGATTTGAAGTTCAATATAGAAACAATGGTTCAACTCGAAAGCAATAGAATAATATCTTTGTTATATTATAAATTGCCACTATCATGCACGAGGTTTCGCCTAAGTGATAATGTTGACCTTGCTATCATGATTGAGACAATTGAGACTTAATTTTTCATTCTTTGTCTAATGTTGATTTATTTGTTGAGTTCACTAATCGAAACTTTGCTCATTCTATTGAGGATGTTGCTTCCAGTTCAAATATCCCACCAAATTAGACAATTGACAAAGAAACAAACATAGATGATGGAGAACCAGAAACATGGTTCCAATTTGTACGTGAACGACAACAACAAAAAGCATGTAGAATTGAAGAACTTAATATTATTTCTAACGAGTCCACTAATTAAGAAGCTTAAAACAACATAACGAATAATGCTATGTTTATGATTTTATTTACTGTTTAAGGTGTTTGTAAGTTTAGTCCTATTTACGTCCTTAAGGTAATGTATTAAGTTTTTTGTTTTTTCTTCTTAAAGTGCATTTCTCATGGTTAGATGTTGTTCTCTCCATAATTTCATGTTTAATGTTAATAATTGATTGCTTTTTTGAACAAAATATATAATAATCTGATTAATATTTTAGTCATATATCAATATGACCGTTCAGACTACTCACACTAAGAAGATAACAACAACAACAACTAAATATAACCACTTAAATCACTACACCTCAGCGTTATGAATTTTGTTTTTCAAATAGACCATTACAAAAAAACCACGATAACAAATAATATTATTCTAAGGACTCGTTAGCTCGATGTAACGAGTTCCAACGTTTTTAAAAAATTTTCAATTAAAATTAAAAATCTAAAAAATAATACTATTTTAATGGAACTTGTCACCTCGAGGTGACGAGTTCCTTAAAAAATAATTAAATAATACACAAGGAATATAATAATATTATCTTATAGAACTCATCACCTCGAGGTGAGGAGTTCCCCCTGTATTATAGAAAATGTTGTAGTTCTTAAATTAAAACTATGACAACCCTATTTCCCAATTTTTTACGAACTTCCATATAGGGCCAAAAAAACCGTCTGCAAATTATGTTTGCCAAAACTTAATTTAATTCCCAATGAATAACAAACTTAAAGACCAACTAATACATACTTGTATTTCTTTAACAACTTATCTTAATAAATGGGTAAACTACGTGGTTAATAACTAAACTATCAATTTTGGTTTGTTTTAATACTTAAACTTTTATATGTTTTTCAAAATCTTAATGTTTAGTTTTTATTACATTATAGTACCTCACCATTAAAAACTTAACAGACGAGCTGAAGTAACATAGTTCTCATGGACTAACGACCAATCCAAACGGTTGACCACGAGAGAATAACGAGTCAGCCAACATAGTACAGTTTCAGGCCCATATGACGGTGAACCATGGAGATAAGAGGATAAAGAAATCAAAGAGTCAATCATCGATTTGGGGAGATTGAGGTGTTTTTCAGTACAATAGAGGTCGTAATCACGTTTAGGGCATCAAAATGGTACATGATATAAAGTTTGACCTTCATCAATCGAAATATATAATGATTTACGACTATTGATACGTTGAACAGTGTCCACTAAGTTTTTTTAATTGCGAAGTTATAAAATTAAACAAAAACTAAACGGAAAAGGAAAAGTGTTTACCAGTCATTTTGTCTCTGTGTCGTTCCCATATTAACATGTTGTACAAACTCAAACTTCTCCATTTCAAGGATTCACTTGTTAGAACCAAAACATAATAAACATGAAATCTAAATCCAAGATCTATCATGTCAAATCATAAAGACTAAAATACTAGATGCGGAAATATACTTGAATTAATGGATATGTTGAAATCCTTTAGTCTTTCTTTGGTTGTGATCTTCCAGGAAGATAGGTTTTCTGTTGCTATAAAACCTCTCTGATGGGATAAGACTAATACAAGTTAACATATTTCTTGGGGCCACTACCTTTTTTTTATATAATGAACATTAGGTCAATCTATTAAGTATTTGTAATTCTACCCTTCATCAAATTATAAATACAACTTATAGTATCTACACTTTAATTTCATGACACTTTTATACATATAAGATTGTACATTATATATATATATATTCTCATAATTATAGATTTTAATCTAACATCTGTAAGATGCTCTCTAAATGATGAAAACTTCACCTAATAAACATTGACGAGCAAGAGAAACTCTATGTGTACCGGAAAGAGCCAATAAGGTGACCGAAATCGAACTTGTTCTCAAGATGAAAGCTTTCATTACTGCATGTGGAATAACGTTTAGTTCTCTAAGTTGTTAATTTTTTTACACAGTTTGGTAAACGCTTATTTTTTAAGGGATTTTGTAAAGCTTAGATATTTGTAAAGGGAGTGGTTTGTGTTAGTATATACATGTGGCAGCTATTAGATATGGTACAATTGTTGACTTACAATGAATGAGATGGTTGGAAGTTAAAGTAGGGGTTGTTTTGTCATACGACACGTTAATTTAATGTTAAAGAATCACAAGAAATATGCGCAACTGAAAATGGTTGACTTAAAATGTTATGAAGAATGTAACACTTTTGGTTCAATAAAAAATGTTTAGAAAAATTAACATTTTGGATTTTTCTCAACCGAAAAATGTAATGGTCCATTTGGTTTTAGAAAGTATAGGCTATTTTCATTTTTGTTTTTCTAGAAAATAAAAAATATCGAAGAAAACGAGTTCGGTCCTAAAATTGGAAAATGATTTCTAGAAAATGAAAACAAAAATATGTGAAAATATGAAAACATAAAAAAGATGATTTCAACATTTTCATTAAAAATGTTTTGAAAGTTTTAAAAATAGGAATATACGAGATCTAGACTTTAGCTTAATTTATACATATTTAAATCCTTTTGACAATATTTTTTTGATTTAATGATATCTAAAACCCTTAAAATTTTATAAAAATCAATGTGGTACTTGAAGTTTTTTACACTGAATGTGGTCTTTAATAAGTTAATTTATAGTATTTTTATATTTAATGTATTGAATATCTTAATAATTGTTTATATTTAAATTTTTAAATATAAATAATATATATTTTTTAAAAATTAAATAAATCCTCAAACTTTCAAAAAAAAAATAATTATGCCCTCAAACTTAGTCAAAAAAATCAATTAAGTCAATCAACTACATGGTCATCCAATGTATACTTCCACAACAACATCGTGAACTGTCATATCAACATTGTAGATTACCATATAAGCTTTGTAAACTGTCATGTAAGCGTCATGGAGATTTGGATTTTGTTGGTTAAAGAATTAGATAATTTTTTCTCATTCTAAGTGTGACGCCCCAAACCCTAGGTTAATAAATTTGTGCTAAACCGAATGTGTTTAGAATAAGTTCTTTAACCTTATGGGAAGCCTTATCCCAAATTTGATTAGAAATAGGCTTGGATTTAGCCCAATTGGGGATGAAAAGTGCATCTTTGATTGGTAATCAGAGCTTTAGGGACCAATAAAGTAATTTACCCAATTTTATTTTGAAAGGCTAAAACCCTTTCATTTCCATTAGGTCACACGACAGACTTCCTTTTCTTCTCACAAAACTTTATCATTTTCTTCATTCTCATTCAACTCCATTCTTCTTTCTTAGAGTTAAAGAAAATGTGGAAACTTTATTATTATACTCATCTAATCCAGTTTTACAAAGGAAAGAATGATAATCTATATCTACATAGCTCCAAATCAAGCGTTTAACTTCTCCATTTTGTCATGATAATCATTTGAAGGGTTTTAGTGTGGGGTTTAAGAATCCCTAGTTAACCAATCCATTTTTGATGGATTTGAGTCCTGAGAAGTCTTCTTAAGTTTCTCTTAACTTCCTACGTAAGTTAGTAACTTCTTTTTTTCATATTTGTTAATTAGAGACGTTATAGAAAGCTCTAAAAGCAAAAAAAAGGAAAAACTAGCCCTTGATTGAGCTTTGGGTGTTATATTAACTTAGAATCTAAGGTAACACATCTATAACTCATTTTTACCACATATAAATTACTATATGTGTTTGGTTAGTTTGAATGAGTTTATGAAGTATATAAGCATCTTTAAGGTAGATTTTAGCCTATGGTATTTTTCACAATGAATATTAGCATATAATGACCCCTCTTAACATACATAAGGCTTGAATAGCTGTTAGGTACCTTAGTAGAACTTTTGGGAAAAGTTGGGTAGCATTTTCGTTCTCAAAACATGCATTTTTGGGCTTAGGTATTGGTGTTGGATGAAAATACTAATAATATTATTTAGATAGCCTAAAACAATGTTTTTTTGGCTAGGAGTATAAATACATATTCATTGGGTATCGATACTATTTTTTGGGTATTAATACTCAAGGGTGGGGTATCGGTACCATGTCCAGATTCAAATTTTAGTGGTTTATTTTGGTACTGATACTCAAGGGAGTATCCATACCATATAAAGAATATCAATTTCCTAAGTAAGCGTATCTATGCTAAATAAATTTTCAAAACATCGAATTTAATTTTGGTATTGATATTATGGATAGTATCGGTACCCTAGTTCACAAGTATCAATATTCTATATAAGCGTATCGATGTTGTCTAGTTTTATCAGACTATAGTAGACTATTTTGTTATTGGTGCCTAGACTGAGTACCAATAATCAAGGGTGAGTATTGGTACCAACGTACTTAATTAGGTAACAAACCCAATTTGGTAATTGGGATGGAAAAAAGGCTCTAATAGCACCAGAATTCGACTAAGTAAAACTACAAGTGAAAACAGTTAATAAGTTGGAAATGCTGATAATAACTCCAACATAGTTCTAGGAAATAAGTTGGAAATACTGGTAATAACTCCAACATAGATAAGATAGATTGATGTAATATTGAAAATTTATAAATGAGTAGGAACAATTTTTCTAAACTAGTTCAATATTGATTAGATACATATAGTCTGCACACGATTGCACACTATGAATTTGAAATTACTAAATTGAAATTGTATTCCTTCATTTAAGATTTTTATTGATGTATGTTTTGCTGCAACACTTCTCTGAGGGTTGAAAGAAAATGGAATTGAAGAAAGTTTATGAATGATTTTTTGATAATTTTCTATAAAATTGCTTGTGCTTGTGCTTGTAGTTGTAGTGCATGTAGTTGCTTGAGGACAAGTAAGAAATTAGGTTGGGGGTATGATAACTCTCTAAAAGAGAAAAGAGTTATTGATGTAGGGTAATCCTACCTTGTTGATTATTTGTGGATCCAGGAAGAAAGAAAAACAACATGCATAAGTGAATGGCTCAAATAGATGGTTTGGTGGTAGATGTCAAGGTGAAATGATAGGCTATTTATGATATGAAAAATGGTAGCGGTAGATTGTTTTTATGGCTATGGTTTGGTTGATGAAACAATGGAATGGTTGTGAGGATAGTATCTTAAAGAAGACTCAAAGAAGAACCAATGTTAAAGAATAAAGACCCAGACTTTATATTGCTTCTTTAAGGGGTGGTATTAAGGACTTGGACCTACTATCTATATGGAGATAGGAACCACAAGTATCAAGGGGAAAGGGGTTAACGCCACAAGTAATGAATTACTTCATAAGTCGATAAAAGTCACAAGGACTTAAGCAAAGAGAAGTATCTCACTTTAATTAATAAGAAAGGTCTGATTACAAATGAATTATGACAACCTATTTATAGGTTTTGGAGGGGCATGGCTGAATGGTTACAAGGGGTTTTGGCCAGGCCTTGGGTCTCTTTATAATGACATATCTTTAATTCTAAAAGAGATGATGCTTCAATTCTAAATGAAGGGTAATAATCCTTGGCCGAATGGTCCCCTTTGCTATTCATCTCAGCGCCAAATTGGAGAGGAATGAATGCTTGGTCGAATTGTGTCCTTTCCTCTTGGCGCCTAAAAGAGACCATATGCAAGGCACATGGTTGCTAGTCATATGGAACACACATGGGTGTTCTAGGGAATCTTGTGGTACAACCTTGTGTATAGGATGAAGGTTGGTCATGTGCATCATCTTGGGCGTGCATGGGTCTTCCTCCAAGCTTACTTGAGTGGATAGCTAGCTAGCAAGCAAGGGGATGGTTGTGAATGAGCTTCCTAGACTAGACCTTCTAACATTCATAGCATCTCATTCAGCTATATTCAACTACACTTGATGTCACCATTAGCAACTTAGCTTCAAATAGTCCAACTAGCTGAGATTAGCTGGCCTTGAGCTCCTCCAGCTGAGTTGAGATTTCCTTAGTGGTCCATGAGCTGCTTCGTTATTTGTGAGCTGTTTGTGAGTTGTATATGATGTCCCAATAATCCACCCAGCTACTCCAACGTGTGTCATGCTCCAATGTACCTACACATGCAAAGAAACAAGGTAATTCAATGGCATTGAGCTTATATGAGCTAAATACCTTGCTGTCGTGCATGATTATGGTATTGTGAGCTATGATTACATGTCATAAGCTAAATATATCATCATATAATATGTGTGAGCTAATGTATAAGGCCTAAGAGCTAAATTAATCCATATGAGCTAATTAAATGAATAATAAGTATGCTGCCATTATATAAATGTAATGAATCATGCTTAATATGAATGCAAGACTATTCTAATCTTGCTTAACGTAATTAAATAACAATGTGCATCTATTGTGAAGATGTGTTCATGCTAAGTTATTTATGAACTACATAACTAGTAACCTTAACATGAGATGTATTATAGTAGCATATATCATTAAACTAGTATAAAGTAAATACAACATAAAAAATGTTCAAGAGTACTCCCTTTGTAGGTGAAAACGTGCTTGCATCATCCCCCCTTCTTTAGGGCTATTTGTCCTCAAATCGAAACCTTTGAGTTGTTTAACATTTTTCCTTGCATAGCTTCACGTTTCTTTGCTAAAATAAAGCATCCTTAGAATGAATGTGTTCTTCCAATAGGTACCTGATGTGATCCAATTCAACATCATGTTTACATTGGCTAATCCAACATTTCAAGGGAAGAAACTTTCTAACTTTATACATAAAGATGCTTATTTCATATGTTATAATATAGTTATTTTCATATATATATATATATATATATTATTTATAGTTATTATGATAATAACTTATTCATTAATATGTGAGATATTAGTTATTATTATATACTATAGTACATATTTCTATCTTATACACATTATATAAGTTCATATACTTACTTATTTTCTTATGATATGTATGCAGGCATATTCGGTCAACACTTAGGAGCTACATTGGAGCTAAATGGATCATGTAACAGTAAGGAAACTCACATAGGGACGTTTAGGAGAGCATAAGGAGCAATTGGTGAAAAGTTGTCCAGAGGCCCGTGAGTTCATAACTAGATTAAGCTGAAGATTTGAGCTACAAGATGACCTCATTTCAGCTGAGGAGTTACACCATCATCATCACTACTTAGGACACTTCAAATATGTCCTAAGTCAAAATTTGTGAAATTGTACCTTTTCGAGAATAGTTGCCACCTCAAGAGGTACCTTTTCACAAGGATCTTCCATAACGTTCACTATGCTACAAGTCACCTATGGCCAGCTCAGTTCCAGCTCATTCACCTCTAAACTAGCTCAAACATGAAAGGTTACCATTTTCAAACATTGTGACCTTTCATGAATAATACTGCCTATGAAGATGCCCTTTTATTTATAAGCACGTAGGTGAAGAGAACACAACCATTGGAGGCCTAAATCATCAAGGGACATGAGATACAACTTTATATCTATTCAGCCACAACACATGTCGTACACATGATAGCATTTGGCGCCAAACATGAGGAGGCACATCACCATTCGGCCAAGGAGAGAAAATTGGCGCCAAGATGAACAAGCATGCACCATTCGGCCAAGAGAGATGTCTACCCACCCTTTGGCCGAAACATTAAGCCCCTTCATGAAGGGTTAGCCGAACCAACAGCAAGCCAAGGGACTTATGCTTTCATATTGAATCATTATGTACTTCTATAAAGACATGTTCCTAGCTGAATAGCTATGTAGCCATTCGGCCAAGCCCTCTCATTCCCTATAAATAGAGAGGCTTGCCTTCATTTGTACTCATCTCATCTCATATATAAAATACTCTTGTGAGTTCATTTATCTTTAAAGTTCTTTGTGAGCTTTATCGATTAAGCAAGTATAATTCATATACTTTTGCCGTTATTCCTTCCATTTTGATTCTTAAATTCCTAGATTGATATCTAGTGGGTTGAGGACACTTCTACCACCCCCTCAAGCAAGTTTGTGAAGATCGAAATTGTGTTTCCTAGCATTGTTTCTTCTTTGGTGTGCTTGAGATACAACAACACGACCATCTCCATTTCATCATCAACAACATCAACTTCATCCATCAAGACCATCAATTCTTCAACCATCTCTATCCCTATTCTTTCATTTCATCATTTATCTTATTTTTCCATTTTTTTTATTCCAATATTAATTGTATTTATTTCTTATCTTTATTGCAGCCCAAGCTTATAATTCAAGGACATCAGTACTTATCAATCCTAGATTGGGACACAATAAGGCTATCTACTCTCTTCCACCAAAGCATGTAGATCAACTTACATCAAGCGGTAATCAAAGCATAGTTGGATTGACAACAAAAGTGTCATTGGCGTGCAAAGTAAAAGGAAAAGACTCCTACATCAAAATTGGAGAACAAAAAGAAAGAAAAGATAAAAAGAACAAAAAAAAATTAGAAAATAAGAAAAGAAAAATAAGAAATTCAAAAAGAAAGCAAAGCCAAGAAAAGTGTTCTACCATTGCAAGTACATCAAAAAGCCCTATCTACACTAAGAGAAAATAACCTTATTATTTCTTGAGAAAGGTTGTAGTAAGTGTTGTTTATTGAATTGTAAGTTAACTCTTCCTTTTCCATCCTTTCATTTTCCTTGTCTTCAACTATTTCCTTCTTTTTTATACCTTAAATACTTTCTTCTACCTTTCTATTTCTTATATTCCTTTCTACCTTAACCTTATTTGCAGCCGACGCAAACAAGAAAAGAATTAACTTGTTCTAATATTGAGTAAGTTCTTCAAAGGACTTAGCAAGAGAAATTGAGTGGAAAAAGGCAAATTGAGAGAGTGAAATCAGAAGGGGAATTGTTAAAAACCAAAATTATATTCTCGAGAGTAAACACGAGTGTTGTGTGGAGTGATCTTATCATTTATTTGGAGTGAACTTGAGAGGCTTTGTGAGTGTGCTGGTAAGGTTTACTTTTGTTTTATTTATTTACTAACCATGTCTCAAAGTCCTAAAGGAAACGCAGGTCAACCAAACTTGCAAATGCAAGCATTGATTGGAGAAATGATGAGAATGTTTCGGACATAATTTGACTATCTTCATGAAAAACTCGACCAAAGACAAGATCAACCCCATGCTCGGAACAATGATACTCCTCGAAGGTAACAAACTCTTCCAGAAAATGATGTCCTAGGCCAATATGATAAAGAAAGACCAGCATTGATACAAGGACCTAGGCGTGCCAATGTTGATGATAACATGAGCAACATCAAAATCAAAATTCCTCAATTCCAAGGAAAAACTGATCCTGAAGCCTATTTTGAATGGGAAAGTAAGGTGGAACATGTTTTTAGTTTCCATAACTATTCCGAACTCAATAAAGTAAGATTGATAGCCATGGAGTTTGTCGATTATGCTATGATATGGTGGGATCAACTTACTATTAACCGGAGAAGGAATGGAGAAAGACCAATCTCAACATATCTCGAAATGAAAGGTATCATGTGTAAACATTTCATTCCTACTCATTATCACCGGGACATATTTCAGAAATTACAAAACCTTAAACAAGGCCAACAAAGTGTGGAGGATTACTATAAGGAGATAGAAGTGGCAATGATCTGAGTTAATATTGAGGAGGATCGTGAAGCAACCATGGCTAGATTTCTTGTTGGACTTAATCCCGAGATTGCCAACACTAGAGTTGTACCATTACATAGAACTTGATGAAATGGTACAAATGGCTATGAAAATAGAGAGGTAATTACAGAGAAGATCTATATCTCGTACTACCATGCCTACACCTTCAAGATGGAGTCCCAACAATTTGAAGAAGTATACTCATACTCCTACCAAGGAAAAGGTTGAATCATCAAGTGCTCCCCAAGTCAGCAATGATATTCGAGGAAAAGAGACCCCTGAATGATCAAGAGACATCCGGTGTTTTAAATGTCTTGGGAGGGGGCATGTATTCACGCAATGTCCCAATTGAAGCACCATGTTACTACTTGGAAATGGTGAGATTGAATCTGACCATGAAGAAGAATAAGCGACACCAACAGAAGTTGAGGAAGAAGCATAAATTGGTGCTCCCGTGGAAAGTGAAGCCCTAGTGGTTAAAAGAAGTCTGAGTGCTCAAGTAGTAGAGGATAATGCACAACGGGAAAACATCTTTCATAACCGATGTTATGTGAATGAAAATGAGAGTTTCATGATCATAGATGGTGAAAGTTACACCAATGTGGCCAGTACCATCATGGTGGAGAAACTGGGATTGAAAACGTTGAGGCATCCAAATCCCTACAAATTATAATGGTTCAATGAACGAGGAGAACTTAACGTCAATAAACAAGTGATGGTTCCTTTTTCAATTGGGAGGTACAAGGACGAGGTTATGTACGATGTTGTTCCTATATATGCTATCCATTTACTCCTTGGAAGACCATGGCAATATGATAGAAGGACCATCCATGATTGTTTTACTAATCAATATTCATTCAACCATGGAGGGAAGAAGATTATTCTCATACCTTTGACGCCTAAACAAGTCCAAATTGATCAAATCAAGATGAAACAAAGTGTTGGGACATGAGGAAAGGAAAATCGAAGTCAAAGCAAGAGGAAACTAGTCCTAAAACAAGTGTTTATACATCTAAGTGCTTGTTACATAAATGCTTACTGTCAAGACGCAAGATTGATGACGATATTTCTAACCTTTACAATGCATAAATTTCCTTTGACTTGTAGGATGATCCAAGCAACACAATTCATCAATTTGGGAATCTAAAGGACGTGACCTTTAAAGGGCCAAGAGGTACGAATAATGACAAGAAAAGGTAGGTGATTTTTCATCCAAGGGACGTGACTTGTGAAGACTATAAGGACATCACCATTCGAATAGTCCTTACCTTTCATGAATCCATGCATACATCTATTGAAGAACAAAGGGACGTGATTTTTGGAATACAAAAGGGCACAAAAGTTCAAATCAAAATGTATTCAATAGACATGAGCTTTGAACATACATTTAACAGGAAGTATTTCTTAACTTTAACTAAGTTTGATCACAATTTTTATGAAAGTTTTCTTTCTTTTCAGGTCAATAATTTCCAAAGTATTCTTTCAAAGGATATGAACCTTTTCATAAAGGTACTTATTGAATGGAAGGACACTAGGAAAAGAAGATATTTCAATTTGAGGACAAATCGATTAAAAGAAGGGAAGTATGATGTGATCCAATTCAGCATCATGTTTAAATTGGCTAATCAAACCTTTCAATGGAAGAAACTTTCTAACTTTATACATAAAGATGCTTATTTCATATGTTATAATATACTTATTTTCATATATATATATATATATATATATTATATTTATAGTTATTATGATAATAACTTATTCATTAATATGTGAGATATAAGTTATTATTATATACTATAGTACACATTTCTATCTTATACACATTATATAAGTTCATATACTTAACTTATTTTCTTATGATATGTATGTAGGCATATTCGGTCAACACTTGGGAGCTACATTGGAGATAAATGGAGCATGTAACAGCAAGGAAACTCACATAGGGACGTTTAGGAGAGCATAAGGAGTAATTGGTGTAAAGTTATCTGGAGGCCCGTGAGCTCATAGTTGGATTGAGGTGAAGATTTGAGCTACAAGATGAGCTCATTTCAGCTGGGGAGCTGTACCATCACCATCACCACTTAGGACACTTCAAATATGCCCTAAGTTAAAATTTGTGAAATCGTACCTTTTCGCGAATAGTTGCCACCTTAAGAGGTACCTTTTCACAAGGAGCTGCCATAACGTTCACTATGCTACAAGTCACCTATGTCCATATCACCTCCAGCTCATTCACCTCCAAACTAGCTCAAACATGGAAGGTTACCATTTTCAAACATTGTGACCTTTCATGAATAATGCTGCCCATGAAGATGCCCTTTCATTTATGAGCACGTAGGTGAAGAGAACAAAACCATTGGAGGCCTAAATCATCAAGGGACATGAGATACAGCTCCATACCTATTCGGCCACAACACATGCCGTGCACATGAGAGCATTGGGTGCCAAACATGAAGAGGTACATCACCATTCAACCAAGGAGACGAAATTGGTGCCAAGATGAACAAGAATGCACCATTCGGCTAAGAGAGATGTCTCCCCACCCTTTGGCCGAAACATTAAGCCCATTCATGAAGGGTTAGCTGAACCAACACCAAGCCAAGGGACTTATCCTTTCATCTTGAATCATTATGTACTTCCATAAAGACAAGTACCTAGCCGAATCCCTATGTAACCATTCGGCCAAGCCCTTCCATTCCCTATAAATAAAGAGGATTACCTTCATTTGTACTAATCTCATCTCATATATAAAACATACTCTTGTGACTTAATTTTTCTTCAAAGTTCTTTGTGAACTTTATCGATTAAGCAAGTATAATTCATATACTTGTGTTGTCATTCCTTCCATTTTGATTCTTAAATTCCTAGATTGATATCTAGTGGGTTGAAGACATCTCTACCACCCCTCAAGTAACTTTGTAAAGATTGAGATTGTGCTTCCTAGCATTATTTCCTCTTTGGCGTGCTTGAGATACAACAACACCACTATCTCCATTTCATCATCAACTTCATCCGTTAAGACCATCAATTCCACAACCATCTCTATCCCTATTCTTTTATTTCATCTTTTATTTTATTATTCCATTTATTTTATTCAAATATTAATTGTATTTCTTTCTTATCTTTATTGTAGCCCAAGCTTATAATTCAAGCACATTAGTACTTATCAATCCTAGATAGGGACCCAATAATGCTATCTACTCTCTTCTACCAAAGCGTGTAGATCAACCTACATCAGTACCCTTTCACAAGTTCTCCTTTTAGGCCTTTCTTTGGAATATAATTTACCAACGAGTACCTTTTGGGAATCTTCTTCTAGGGATATCACTTTTGGAAGTGACCTTCCATGTGGTTGGTCCTGAAAAGTGAGGAGATATAAGGTTTCAAATGAAGGGGTACTTACCTTTTGAAGATTAAGACCCTTGGTGAAGAGTTGTGACTTGGAATCCAAATCATTACCATTTTTCATAGGGGACCCTTCATTTTTCAGCAATGAGCCATCATGTTTCTTATTGAAGAAGTTTGGTTTCATGTTTTTTCCTTCTTCATTCTTCATTGGTGGGTTGTCTTTGTGCCATGCTTGTACACTTTTTTGCAAATGCAATTGATCTTGTTGTATTTCTTTAGGCGTCAAAGGCACCAAGTTTACCTTGTGTCCTTCATGCTTAAAGGAGTATTGATTGTGATAACAGTCATGAATGGCCCTTTTGTCATACTGCCATGGTCTACCAAGTAGAATGTGGCTAGCTAGCATGCATAGGGACATTGTCACAAAGTACCTCATCCTTGTACCTACCAACTGAAAAAGGAATTAGAACATGTTTAGTAATGTTTAACTCACCTCCTTCATTGAGCCATTGGAGTTTATATGGAGTGGGATGCTTTAAAGTTGGCAAACCAAGTTTCTCAACCATAAGTGTGTTGCCTACGTTTGTGCAACTCCCTCCATCTATAATCATTGTGCAAAATTTGTCCTTGACATGGCACCTTGTATGGAAAATGTTGTTTCTTTGTAAATCCTCTTGAGATATTTGTGATTGTAGGCACCTTTTTAAAACAAGAATTTCTCCATGGTCTGTATTTTCTTTTGAGTCTTCGTCATGGTTTGCTTCAGGTTCCTCATCATAGATAAGTTCTTCAGAATCTAAGACAACATCTCTATTATCACGTACTATCATAGCATTTCGGTTGGGACATTGACTAGCCACATGTCCTTTTCCAAAACACTTAAAGCATTTGATGTCTCTGGACCTCTCAAAAGACTTAGTTTGTTTTTCTTTTCCCTTGTTGGATTCACCCACTTATATAGTTTTGGTTACCTCTACACTATCCTTTTCTTGGATTGGAGTTGGCTTTTGGAAAGTATTAGGCTCTTGTTTCCATTTGGTGGCTGAATTTGGACTACCCCGGTTGAATGCTTTCCTTTTAATTCGTCGTTCAATTTTCATGGCCATATGTATCATCTCCTCAATCTCTACATAATGCTGTAGTTCAACAAGGTTAGCAATGTTAGGAATTAAGCTAGATAAAAACCTTGGCATGGTTGCTTCTCTGTCTTCATCAACATTGGCTCGAATCATAGCTATCTCCATCTCCTTAAAATAATCTTCAACGCTTCTGCTTCTTTGTTTAAGATTTTGTAGCTTATGATAAAGGTCTCGGTGATAGTCAGTATGCATGAACCTTTTCCTCTTAATGGCCTTCATTTCTTCCCACATAGTAATGGGGCATTCACCATTTCATATTCTTGAACTCACCAATTGATCCCACCAAACTAGGGCATAGTCCATGAATTCCATAGCAGCAAGTCCATGAACGTCTCTTCTTGCTTCTGATGTTACTTTAGCCTCTTCTTCCTCAAATTCTTCTTCCTTTCTAGGGCGATTTATTCTCCGGTTGCCCAAAGATGCCTCAAATTGATCTATACGTTCATGCAAAGGCTCCAATTATAATTTCAGCAATCTTGCCATTTCATGCATTATTGCTTGAGTTTGTAAGTTAGGGGCTTCTCTTTCAGGGGTTCGTCTTGGACTCCGAGAATGGTTAGTGAAATAAGAAAAGAAAAAGATTTGTAAAAGACCTTACCAGTTAATACTCTCACAAAGCCTCGCGAGTCACTCTAAGAAAACTTGAATGTCACTCAATCCGCTCGTGTTTGCACTCTAGCACTTTTAAGGCTTTTACTAGTCCTCTTCTGATCTCACACGCTCGAGCCTCTTCCTCTCAATTCTCTTTATCTCATATTCTAAATAACTTTACTCAAAACCATATTTTACTTGTTCGGGTCGGCTGCAAAAGGATTATAGGAATGGAAAGCAAAATATAATGAAAATGGTGGATTAGAAATAGAAATAAGAGAATAAAAGGGTTACTTACACAAAGTAACTTCACAACCTTCTATCACCACAATCAATTTAAAGGCTTACTTCAATGGCTTGGTGATGAGACTTGTTGATGAGTGCTTCAACTTTTCTTTCTATTCTTTTCTTTTCTTCTTCTTTTTGAGTGCTTCAATTTCTTTGTTGGATTTTGATTTCTTAACTTGCACTTCCTTTTGTATTTTTGTTTTTGTCGTTGTTGCACGTTTGCTTCTTCCACCATAGCTCTAATTACAACTTGATGCAGGGTACTTCTACCTTGTTGATTGATTGTGGATCTAGAAAAGAAGCAAAACAACATACATAAGTGAATGGCTTAAATAGATGGTTTGGTGGTAGAAGTCGAGGTGAAATGGTAGGCTATTTATGATATGCGTAATGGTAGCGGAAGATTGTTTTTATGGCTATGGTTTGGTTGATGAAACAATGGAATGGTTATGAGGATATAACAAAGAAAAAATGTTTATAGGAACCAATGTTAAAGAACAAAGACCCATACTTTATATTGCTTCTTTAAGGGGTGGTAATAAGGACTTAGACCCACTTTCTATATAGAGGTAGGAACCACAAGTATCAAGGGGAAATGGGTTGACGCCACAAGTAATGAATTACTTGATAAGTTGATAAAAGTCACAAGGACTTAAGCAAAGAGAAATATCTCACTTTAATTTACATATCTTTAATGCTAAAAGAGATGATGGTTCAGTCCTAAATGAAGGGTAAGAATCCTTGTCTGAATGGTCCCCTTTGCTATTCATCTTGGTGCCAAATTGAAGAGGAGGGAGTGCTTCACCGAATGGTGATGTATCTTTTCCTCTTGGCACCTAAAAGAGACCACATGCAAGTCACATGGTTCATGGTCATATGGCACACATATGGGTGTTCTAGGGAACCTTTTGGTTCAGCCTTGTACATAGGATGAAGGCTGGTCATGTGCATCATCTTGGGCGTGCATGGGTCTTCCTCCAAGCTTGCTTGAGTGGATAGCTATCTAGCAAGTAAGGGGTTGGTTGTGAATGAGCTTCATAGATGAGACATTCCAACCTTCATAGCATCTCATTCAACTACATTTTTGATGTCGCCTTTAGCAACTTAGCTTCAAATAGTCCAACTAACTGAGATTAGCTGGCCATGAGCCCTCCAGCTGAGTTGAGCTTTCCTTAGTGTTCTATGAGCTGCCTCATTATTTGTGAGCTATTTGTGAGCTGCATATGACGTCCGAATAATCCACCTAGCTACCCCAACGTATTTCATGCTCCAATGTACCTACATGTGCAAGGAAACAAGGTAATTCAATGGCATTGAGCTTATATGAGCTAAATACATTGTTGTCGTGCATGATTATAGTATTGTGTGCTATGATTGCATGTCATGAGCTAAATATATCATCATATAATATGTGTGAGCTAATGTATTAGGCCTAAGAGCTAAATGAATGCATATGAGCTAATTAAATGAACGATAAGTGTGCTGCCGTTATATAAATGTAATAAATCATGCTTAATATGAATGCAAGACTATTCTAATCATGCTTAACATAATTAAATACAATGTGCATCTACTGTGACGATGTGTTCATGCTAAGTTATTTATGAACTACAAAACTAATAACCTTAAAATTAGATGTATTATAGTAGCATATATCATTTAACTAGTATAAAGTAAATACAACATAAAAAATGTTCAAGAGTACTTCCTTTGTAAGTGAAAACGTGCTTGCATCAGTTATCATTTACAAGAATTTTTACTAGGTTGAGCTTGAACTTAAGTATTTTTAGGAGCATGTTAGGATAATTTGTAAATATTTTATATCATTTGCATCTTGGGACTAAGTTGGCTTAATTTTATTTTGTAATTGGGTAAGATGATGTTGGTAGCATTTATTAAAGCTACATGTGATGTTGGGTTGCAATTATAAGTTGGATTGTTGACTGAATTTACAGTATCTGGTGGCTCATCGTGTGAAGAATGGAGAACCTTCTAGAAGGTATAATAGGTCATTTTCAGCTGTCATAGGCTCTAGAATCAATTGAATTATGGAGAAAGATTATTGGTTGAGGGTCCACTCCATCAGCATTTAAATAGGAGTGATCTTTTCACCATTAGGATCAATTTTCTTTATCTCCTAGATTTTCTCCACTTATCTTAACCACGATGGTAGCCTAGTCCATTCGTCAGGGAGTGCAGCAGTAACATCAGAGTAACCGTGTAGCAGTAGTGGCTGATTGGGATTCAACTTTAATTTCATTTTTCAAACTTGAGAAAAGGAAGTCATTTTTGTCATGTTGAATGTTTATTTTACTATTTTTTTGTGTGTTGAACATAAAGTGTTTGACTAATTGCTTGGAAGATGGTTTCTTTATCTAAAGTATATATTTATGAGTTATTATTTTTAATTGATGTTTGTTAGAGATAATAGTATCTTATTCATGTTGTTTTGATTATTCTAGAGATGAAGTAGTTTGATATGGCAAGTTAGCTATGTCACAACATAGTTGATTACGAGAGTAACAAATTCTTATAGAGATATATGATGCATATGTTATGTTTTGTTAATTATGAACTCATGAAGTTTTGAATGAGAGTTAGAAATTAATTGGTTTTGAATTAGTCATTGCATAAATATTAATATATAGTGCCCCAAAAGCACGAGTCTGCTAGCAGTCCATTATTACATCATCTTAGGTCCTTCAGTCTATATGATTCCTTATTTTCCATAACATTCTCATGCTCTATTAGTGTTGATATTTTTTCACTTTTATATTAATCATCAAATTCCAAATTTTGTTTACAACTAAAATCTACTGTAATCAATTTGCTCCATGTGGGATTCGACATCTATAACAATTTTGTTACCACTTGATTACTTGTTTGATAGTGTATGCTTGCACTTTGCTGTAGCATTTACAGAGAACTATGTTTTTGGCACCATTATTGGGGAGCATCAGTTTTCCTTTAGAGTTCCATTATTGTTTACTTATTTGTTTATTTCCTTCTGTAGATAATCATTTCTTATAGTTTCAGTGTTTTATTCCTGAAGTAACGATGAATAGAGCTAATCAATCTGGAGATATAATGAACCTTTAGAAGATACCACAAGAAATCAAGCATTTATGGCTAGACAAGAGAACAATGCTTTGCCTTCACTACAACATTGAAATAAAGATCACTTGTCGAGTGGCAATGGAGTTGTGCCGCAACAGTTCTACAATGTGGATGATTCTAACCACCCAATTTGAGAACATGTGGTGCCAACACTCGATGATTTATATACGACTAGTAATTCATGCTACGAATTTCGAATTGAAGCTAGTCATATTTCAAATGTTGTAGTTCATGGGACAATACGGTGGATCCTTTACTAAAGATCCTTAAGCAATTTACGAGCATTTCTGGAAGTTTGTGATTCATTTTTTCAACAAGGTGTCCCTGAAGAAACATTAAAGTTGAAGTTGTTCCTTTATTCGTTGTGAGACAAAGATAAAGCTTGGTTGACATCATTACCACCTGGTGAAGTAGCATCCTGGAACGAGTTGAAACAAAAGTTTTTTCTCTGATTCAACCTACCTAACATGAATTCCAAACTTCGAAAAGACCTCACTTCCTTTAAACAATTGAAAGAAGAAATCTTGCATGAGGAATGGGAAAGATTCAAGGATTTTATGTGAAAATGTCTGAAGCGTGGATTCTCATATTGGACGTAAATGGAAATGTTCTATAATGGATTAAACATATACAATCGTATGGTAGTGGACGCTTAAGCAAATGGAGTTTTGTTGTAAAAGACATATAATGAAGATTATGGTATTCTAGAAAGAATATCGAACAATGATTATCAATACCCCAATAGGAGGAACATATTTGATTGACGCAATGCTGGAGTAGATTTTGATGCCTTCAACTCTATGGCTTCTCAAATTTTAGCATTTATGGTTATGGTGGAGAAACCAGGGGGAATTTATGAGGTTAAATCTACATATACTCTTTCTTGTGCTTATTATGGAGATAATTACAACTTTGACAAATGCCCTCAAAATCCTGAGTCTATATTTTATGTGAGAAATAACCACATAAATGATAACTTATTTGGAAAAACCTACAATGCCAACTCTTAGAACTATCCTAATCTTTCTTAGAGAAGCTAGAATGTTGTCAATCCACCACAACAACATTATTAGCAACCACAGTAACACAATCAACCTGCGATGCCACACCATTAGTTACAACATAAGACTACACATCCACAACAGAGTCAAAATTATCAAGGGCAATCTTTAACACGAGCTTCTAATTTTTCATCTCTTGAAGTTTTAATGAAATAGTACTTTGCGATTTAATCAATATCATTAAGATCTTTATAAAATCAAGTTGGCCAATTGGTGAATTATCTTAACAACTAGCTGCAAGGAACGCTACCCAGTAATACTGAGAATCGAAAGCCAAAGGAACACTTAACCTGTATACTAACTATATTAATTGTTTGCAAATATTTCTTATTCGTATACATGCCAGCTATAATCTTTAGAACACCATAGGATGTCATCAATGTTACCTTAAAATATTCCTTTGTGATTAATGCCAATTCAGCTGCTTACTCCTCTCACTTTCTTTTATCTACACGTAAAAATCATTACACGCTAAGTATACACTTAATGAGGCAATCATAGAAACATTCAAGGCAATGCAACACATAAATGTAAACAAAAATAATATTCAACGCATGATGATTACTTTACCTATATTCCAACCATGTTACTATATACGAGCATGATATAAACCGAATATAACTTTTCTTACCAATATACTTTCCATGTATTCCATAATCTCATAATATTATTCACTTGTTTATCATTTATTAACCCATAAACCATATCCTAAATATATACCTATATGGACCCTGAGTACTGAGTAAAATATGCATCGAAGTGCTTGTATATACGGTTGTGCCCACCTCTTGCACTATGTTTACACTATAGTACTGATTCAGATATGACACATAAGGTTGTACCCACCACCTACACTAAGTCTACACTCTAGTGTTGATATGGATATTAAACATAAGGTCGTGCCCACCACATGCACTTAGTATCCTTACACACTATAGTGTTGAATCAGAACATGCAGTTGTTGGATTATATGGCATGCCAACTATACCCTGTCCCTCAATGAATTACTTGGGTATATAGTCTATTTTTATTCCACCCATGGCAATGTATATCAATATAATTTAACATTTGGGTGGTTCATACCCGAAATAACATTTGTAATAAACATCATATATATTAATGATAAACATCATATATAATAACCGATCAATGCATTTTATATTCATCCTTTAACATATTTAGAATATGTCAAATGTATGATAAATGACATAAATATCATGCCAATATAAACAAGGTAGACTTATCACAAGTCCTACCCGATGATGTATAAAATATCCATGTATAATGTTATGTAGATAAATGACATAAATATCATGACATTTTTGTGAAAGTTGTGATCAAATCCTTACTGTTATAATTAATTCTGTTAAAGTTGATGGAATTGTTATACTTGAAAAATTTACTATAGAACTTGTTGAATATCCTCACTATATCAACTACTTGTTAGCTTTGAATGAAGTGAATACTCGAAGTGATATGTTTGTTGTTAAACATTTACTGGACATTATTTCTTAAAGAAACAGGGGAAAACTTTATCAAGGTCTTGCTATTATGCGAATCCATTAAAGGGTATTGAAAACTTCGGATGGATTTAGTATTTGATTGAAATACAAAATAGGTTAGCACTGAGCAAAGATGATGTTAAGCATGACACAAGTGTAACAAGTGATTTGATTTTTGACAAATTACAACTAAATCAAACTGAATGTTCACGCAACTTCAAGAATTTTCCATGTTGTTTGTGTATTTGCTATTAAGAAATGTCTAAGATCTATAGGGATACAAATTTTTCCAATACTGATGTTAGAAATAATTGATGACAGATACAAACTGTATCATTTTTTAGCACGATGGAAATTAATTATAAATGAAGTTTTGAAGCCTCCAGTGTTGGTTCAATGGGAGGATCTATGTAATGAAACAACTACTTGGATGACTATGGAAGAGTTTTGAAAAATAATTTCTACTTGGGACCTTGTGGACAAGATCTTATTTGGTGATGATAGTGATGTTATGCATCAAAAAATCAATTTTCATAGGAGAAATCGTGAGAACATTAGTGATGAGTGTTTTATTTGGTTAATAATTTGTTATTAATTAATACATTTTACCTCATGTAACACATATATGTCTCAAAATACAAGTTAAAGATGTTACATCAACATTACAAACATTCATCGATCATAGACGATTAAAATTTTGTTTCATTTTAATTATCGAAATTAAAACTACTTCATTAATCATGTGAAATCATAAAATAATATTTGAACATTCAAAATGAATCCAACTTTAGGCAACAATTAGGAAATTTAGTGTTGTTTTATAAATGTTTTAAAACTTCCTAAACACTGCTTAATTAGGAACATGCATATATAATATATATGTCACTAATAAGTCAAAGATAAGAAGTCTTACTGATACTGATATTATGTATGATTTTCAAAAAAGATGCTCAAGAGGCTCCTCACTTCATGTTTCTTTCTCTATTTGAACCTACGCATGAAAATCATCACGCACTAGTAAAAACTTAGTGATACAGAAGCATAGCTAAACTGAGATAAAACACAAATTTCATAAAATATTAAAAACATAAATCTTTAATTTAAATAAAAACATTAAAACTTTCAAGTCGAGCATTTCATGTTATTTTCCTCTTGAAACCTAAAAATAATCATCTCATGATTTTATAAAAAATCATGTAAA
Source organism: Hibiscus syriacus (assembly GCF_006381635.1). Classification (NCBI taxonomy): domain Eukaryota; kingdom Viridiplantae; phylum Streptophyta; class Magnoliopsida; order Malvales; family Malvaceae; genus Hibiscus; species Hibiscus syriacus. The sequence continues at coordinate 1,146,850 of NW_024062603.1, read as the reverse complement.
TCAACATTAAATATAACAAACATTTCATGTTCTTTTCATTCATACAAATTTTAGAACTTTCATTTCATTTTCATATTCTTTTCTTTCATATGCTTGTCATAACATTCACATTTACTTTTATAGCCCAATATTTATGTAAGAGAATGCAAGGTATTTGAGTTAAATGAGTGTGTTCTATAAGCATTTCATGGTGCTAAAATCGTAAACAAAATATGCACTCCAAGTGCATTCATATTATTTGGACCAACGGTGCTACACATAATGTACACAAATGTCCTAGATCATAGTCAGAATCACTACTCCTCATGGCATGCCAATTGTACCTACGACTCTTAATGCAACATACAATGGGCTTTCAGATCATATCTTATTCATTTAATAATCACCGTTTCATAATTTGGAATCATTTAAAATTCATTATCATAAAATCATACTTTGAAAGTCCATGCCCTTAACCATCCATAAAACTTTACGAAACATTATGGAAATAATCCATTTTTAAAATTAAAAAAAAACTTTAAAATAATACGAGGTTGACTTATTGCAATTCGTTCTTTATCATAATAATGAAATAAAAAAATAAACTGTAGTCACTTTGACACTTCATTTATAAGTAAAAATATAAGCCTCACTAAGATTTAGATTTATTTCTTTTCTTTCAATTGCTCCAACTACATAATTTATCAAAATTTCATACTCTAGTAGTTTGCACTACCTTCTAAGAAATATTATTTTGTATTAATCTACTTACTTTAAAACTTTTCCGTTCATGCCACTGGAAACTAGAGTCTATTACCAATCTAACAATATAAGGCACCAACTCATACAATTTATAGCAAATTTTCAATATTGACTTACAAAAACTGTTTTGAGTAGAATTTGCTGCCCTATTTTCTGACCTATCCTCAATTAAAATTTCATATCTTTTTGTGTGCTCCTAAAAATCAGTATCCGTTTGATCTAAATAAAACTAAATTGGTATCGGTATTGAGATCATCATCTAATTACTTCTGTATAATTTATAGTGATTTTCTAAACTTACAATTCAAGCCATAATTTCTAAGCAACTTTCCCTAATTAGAATCCTTAGCTTATTCAATAATTCTATTAGCTTACCAAATGAACATATATGCATGAATCACAAACCACATAATATCTAAGAATCACTTCTTATCATAGCAACTCTGTCACTGGCTCATCGTAATCCAATGTTCGATCGATAACATAAGTACAAATTAAATATGCAGTCACATTTGCCTCACTATCGAATATTCTTTACAATAATTTTCACAATCCCGCACTTTTTTACCTTCTCATTTGAGTTACTTGGGTCACTAGATTTCTTGTGCTCTAATGATGTCATATAATAACATAAAATATCAAACAATATGTTAGTATCGAACTAACATAATCTAAACTTAAATATATAAAATTCAATAAAAATAAAATTGATTCTGAAATCGATATAAAACTAAATCATATTTTCCATCAAAATTTCAACCTTCCTTAAATATTTATTCGATTCCATGAATATTTATTTTGATCGTTCATCCTTCAACTTCTGCCAAATCACAATCTAAACTTTTCAATTTGATTTATAATGGCCCTTCACCATTACGGTCATTTTCACATAATTTACTAAAACTTCCAAAATTACAATATTAAAATTCAACATAGAACGCCCCAAATATCATATTCATGTAATAACGTCCTACAATTCTTAAAACTTGTAAGTTATCCCTTTTTCTAATTCAAACTTCCAAATTGATCTAAATTGATATCCAAATCAAATAGAACACTTCTAAAATCAATTCTAAACCATAGGAAAAAATTTAACATTTGTCCTCTAAATTTTCCCTTAGTTAAACCTACCTAGTGCATTAGGGAAAGGTTTTCATTCAATTTCAAGCATGAATTCTACTTCCTTAAATAAAATTAATGATATTCGAATAAACATAACATCAAATTGAATCAAATTTTGATGATCTTCTAAAAACCCTAATTAGGTTAATGGTATATACACATCTACACATCATTTTGATCAACAATCATGCCTTAGAATTAATCTCCAACCTCAAAAACATAATAATTTTTCATTAAATCCTCATGTAGACACCCATTTTCTTAAAAGATAGAACTAGAAAGAGTTCATCTCCTAAGAGGACTCTTCCACCACCATATCTTTTAAAGCAACAACCACACCAACAAACGTGCAACAACCGAGCAAGGAGTCTTGTTGCATTAGGATTCTATTGTTAATAGGATTCTAAAAATAGTTAGTTTTTTTCACTATAAATATATGTAATCCTCCCCATTTGTAACATAGGGATTTATATACAAGATACAGAGGAAAGCACGAAAAAATACAAAGGCAAAGCTATTGTAAACGATTCGAAAAGGAAATAAAAGGTAGCATTTTTTTACATTGAATCGTTCATTTCTCGCATGTGCATATTATTTTTCTTGAGATTCGGTTCGAATAACCTAAAGCGTGGGTTGCGCAGATGACCAAAAAGGGGTGGGGTTTTGAAGTTTCAAACCTAGATCTACTCCCGAGGCATGTTTATTTTTTAAAAGTATTTAATACTCCCCCCTAAGTCAATATTAATCTTTAATTTACCTTGAAATTTACCCTTTAATTTTACTTTTATATTAATTTCATCTCCTATATATATTTTTTTAATTATATTTTTTTATTTACTATATTCCTCTTTTTTTTATTTATATTATATTATTTATATTATATATATCTTATATCATTATATATATATATATATATACGTATTAGTTTTTCTCCATTTTCTATGTATATATATTTTTTCTTAATATTATATTTTATACGTTTTTATATATATTTTTTCTTAATATTATATTATATTTTATTTATTTATTTATTTATATTATATTTTTACTTTATTTTATTTTTTTATATTTTTTTCTTAATATCATGTATATCTTTATTTTTTACTTGTTTTACTTAGTATTATATATTTATTATTTTTATTTGTTTTAGTAAATACTACTTGATAGTACAAATTATTTTTATTATTTTTTAATTTCATTTACCTTTTTTTTACTCCATTATTTTTTTCCCTTTATCTGTGTCTTTTTGTTTAACATTTTCTTCATTTTGTTTATTTTTATTATTATTTTTTTTATCATTTTTTGCGTGTTTTGTTATTTTCCATTTTTTCTTGTTTTATTTATTATTCTCACGTTTGCACACTTGCTATCCTAATTCGATTTTATACTCCGCTACGAATCTAACGTTTTTATCTTTTAAGGGTATTCAAATCAATCAATTGTAAGTAATTTGAATCGGGTCTGTTAAATTTTAATTTTAATTTTGAATTTTCTTAACTAAGACAACTGAAAAATTAATTGGAATCGAAAGGACGGTTCAAGGGTGCTAATCCTTCCTTGACCGTAATGGACTCCCAAACCCTACACATTTATGGTAAAAATGCAGATCAGGTAAGATGGTGCCTGACCTACCTAAATTCATTTTAAAATGGTAAGTGGTGACTCCAATCCACATTTTTCAAGTCGAAGCCCAATTCCGGGGCCCAACCGAAAGACGATTACGACAGCTTGGCGACTCCGCTGGGGACAAGTAAGTGAGTCAGGTCGAAATTAATTTTCGGTTGTCTTTTTTTAGCGAAAAATACAAGTTTAAATTTTAATTTATTTATTCGATTCCAATTATTTATCTTTGATTATTTTTTTCAAGTAAATAGTTGTACTTGCTTTTTTTCAATGATTTCAGATTTTTTAAAAAGTTTCCATCTCTAGCTCTATACCCGAGCTCTGAACCCTTTTAAGTGGGGGTGAAAGCGACGCCTTCGTGTAAATTTATTCACCGTGCGAGCCTAGTAAGTAGCCTTCGGGATTCATATACCTTATGTCTTCGTGTGAATTTATTCACCGTGCGGGCATAAGGGAATGTTTCCTCTCGAGTTTAACTTAGTCCACATAAGCTTGTAATGGGCTTAGGACTAAGGGTCTGGTAAGCCCAAGGGGGCACCGGCAAGGAGAACTCGGGTCTCATTTTTTAGAACCTAAACCGGGAGGCTATGGAGAAATAGAGCCCACCCCAAAACCTCATTCCAAACCCTAGGCTGCTTTGTTTCATGCTTTACTTTCTATTCAAAGCATGCAAACTAGACAAATATGCGGTAATGATTTGTGTGGAATTAGCATGCGGGATAGAGATCATTTTCGGGTATTAAAGCATGTGGGGTAGATAACTTGTGGGGTAGGACCTTTTATTTTCATTATTATTATCTTTACCTTACTAACTCTTTTCAATTTTTATCTCTTTTATTTTATTTCCATTAGCTGCATCATTCAAAAGAGGTATTGATCCATAAAAAAAACGTGTTTGTTAACCATAAATAATTTCCATTAATGGAAAAAGGGTTTGTAATACAATAAAAAAAACGCAGTGGTCTGGCTATGGTCAGAAAAGACTCAGAAAGAAAATGAGGACAATTTACAAGACAACTATGTGTCACATTCGATCAAGAAGACATGGTGCCCACAATCAAGTACATAAAAAGTTAACTTTTCAAAAATGGGTTGACAAAGGTGGCAGGGGCAAGACGAGAAAAAGGTTACTGACCTCGAGAGTCCATTCAAAGACAACAAGAACAAGATGGCAAGTCACTGTCGACAAATTCAAGAAACAAGCAAATGAACTTCAGATAATCCCTTTGATGGAGGATTTCAATGGAATTTCCGATTCAGTAAAGGATGAAAGCCAGAGATGCAGTCATTCGATACTTTTTGGGAACCAGTACAAAAAACAACTCAATATTTTCACGGTTCATCCAGAGAGGCCAGAGTGGTTCAACAGGTTATTCAACCGGTGAAAGACGAATGCAAATGACTAGTCAACCTGTTTCGGGTCTAGAGGATTTAGTCCGGATGTACCTTTAAATATGTTTATTGTTTCTTAAAAGATAAAACACTTTTCTCCCAATAAAGGTTATTTATAATAAAATACATGTTTTTGGATCAATGCCTCGAACATTTCATGCATTTTGCATTTTGCATTTTTCATTTTGCATCTACATTTCATTTTTAAGCATTTTCATAAACATGAAATTTCTTCATGGAGAATTCGATGAAGTGGTTTTAACCAGATGACACCACATGGAAGCAAGATTGTAACATCAAAAGAAAATTCTGAAATCATAACGAATGAGCTCAATCAGCTGGTTGTACGACTAAGTCTGCCAAGATGATCTGAGAAAATAGTCCACAAATCCTAAGGGCTACGATGTTGAAGCTGTTTGCAGTTCCCACATAGGATGCTCCAAACATTTCTTTGAGACCTATAAGGCGCTCAAGCGCGAGATCCAAAACCTGATGGGTTCAGGGGCATGAATAGCCGGAGAAGGGGCATTGCATATATCATTTGCACTCAGAGGATTTTTTTGTTTTAACACGTCTTTGATCTTTCATGTTCGTTTAATCTTTTAAACGATTGAATTTATACTACTTTCTAATGTGGAGCAATTGAACAAATCTTAATCTTTAGTTTTTCAAATATTAAATGAATTAAGGATTATTTTAATTCTTCAAGAATTATGGATTTTTGACACATGACAAGGTTAGACCTTTCTTATCCTGTCTCAAACCCCAAAATAAAGTACCTTGATTTTTTACCCAAAATAACTTATGGTCATTACCAAAAAGAGCAAATTTTGACATTACATCCCTTTGAAATTTTTTAACAATGCCTTTATCTTTTTGATACACCCATACCTTTCTTTGAGTCAATAAAGTCAGACCATTGTCTTTTTAGACTCAAAATTGACATTTTTATACCATTAAAACCCAAGGCATTCAGTTGTTCATTTGAACATGAGCATTCTTCTAAGACACAACTTGGGGCATCTCGCAGAGAGCCTGAACATTGAGACATGTTGGAATCAAGAAGCAGAAACAAGAATTCACTCGAAATAATTCTACCATGCATTAATTACACTATTTTCATGTGAATAAAATTAATCCTAAAAATCTATCCCCCTAGGGATACCTCTTCTATGAGGACTTCTATGTATGAAATGATGAACGGCTTTATTTCTTCATCCATTCACAACAGGAGAAAATATATATCCCTTTTGTCCCCTTTTGAGCCTATAGTATTTTTCTTATGATTCAACCCTAACCAAGGATCACCCTCCACATTGGGGGCAAGTGCTCGCATGAGTGAAGACATTGATTCAGATGAGATACCGAAAGGTGAACCAAATGCCAAGTGCGAAGATTCAATCAGAACAAAAAGAGAAAAAAGGGAAAAAAAAGCAAAGAGAAAATAAAAAGAGAAAAAACAAAGGAAAATTGAAGAAAAAAGAAGACAATATGCATATGCAAAGATTCTTTCAATTCAAACGATGCATCGAGATTCAAACTATGAAATTGATCAAATCACTGAACCACTTCACTCGAAGATCATAGAGCATCAAATGATATTGATCAAGCATAATCATTTCTGAATTACTGAATCACTCCACTCAAAGATCATAGAGCATCAAGAGAGACACACATACGAGCAGATTCAAATTGAGTAAGATATGATTGAAGACATCAGAATGAATTGATCCTTGGTTTAATCACCCTTAAACACTTGTTTGAGACTTTTATCCCTTTCTTTCATAACCATGAACCATGACCTATGTTACATGCCTTAAAAGTCCCTTCTAACCATACATGGATTTCTAAACATAAGAGATTATCTTCAAATTTCATCCCTCCCATCAGGACTAATCGTTATTTGCAAAAAATAGAGTAATTAATGTATGATAGAGAAAAATAACAAAGGGGGGTTCAAGACGTAAATTACGAATGACGTCTTGAAACCAACGGAGGATTCGAGTTGAAAACTTGAAACGGTGACTCGAATACGAAAATTGGGCAGTTGAGGCGATCGCACAAATTCCTTGATAAGGTATCGCACAATCCGAACATGACCATGAAAGTTGGGAGTCAGAGAACACTTCCAGTAGAGGAGCAGACAAGGTACCCCATCAAACCTTTGAGAATCAAATAAACAAAAATACCAAACCTTTGACCAAACACAATAATCTGAGACTTTTTATCCTTTCCTTACTTAACCATTCCCAAAAATAGCTTTGATCTTGGCATGTGTCAAATAGCTATAATTTATTGAAGGATTAACATTGTAATTAATTCTTTAATATTCAATGAACTCTAGTTTTATGATTTGTCTCAATTGTAAAATCGTGAAAGGGGCAATATTTTCAAAACTTCTGATTAAACATTTTCGAAACTCTTTTAATTGATATTTTCATAACTTTGAAAATAAAAGAGAAACATTTTTTCAAATAAGACAATCTCTCTAGAGTGGATCTTGGTAAATGACATGTGGCTCTCAGACAATAATCTCATGCATAGAATTAATGTTGAAGCAAGAAATGAGGAACAATAGGGGCACTTTTAAAGTTGGGGCTTTTTTGGAGATTCAACATTGAATATTGGGGCATCTCCGGGGATTCAAAATCCTGATGTGAACGATCAGATCTTCCGAAGGCTTTTCCTCCACATGTAGGAACCAACAGGCAAAAAGTGAGATTCTGTCCAAGGAATAAAACAAGAACTCATTCATTATGCATACATTTTAGAGCATCATATTTATCATTTTTTCACATACATAAGTTTTGCAGCTTTAGAGTCAAGTTTCAACTTCAAGGTGAAAGATACTTGATTCAAAAGAGTTTGTAAAAATCGATGGTGGTTGCTTAACTCAGCAGCAAGAAGTCACACTTCAACCAACTCGACAGATTGAAAGATCGACATTCATCTTCAGATTCAACATTTTCAATATAAATTTTGTCTCGCTTGAGACAATTTCATTTAATGCATATGATTATCTCAATTGAGATTGCTTTTCTTAAAACAGACTTTGTCTCACTTGAGACTGTTTCACTCGAAAGAAGGCATTTCATTTCACTCAAGACTGTTTTTAAAAAGAATATTTTATCTCGCTTGAGATAGTTTCCCTTGAAACAAAATATTGTCTCTCTTGAGACAGTTTCTCTTGAAACATAAACATTGAAAACATTTCCCTTGAAACGAATTTTATCTCTCTTGAGATAGTTTCCCTTGAAAGGAAATTTTGTCTCCCTTGAGACAGTTTCTCTTGAAACATAAACATTGAAAACATTTCCCTTGAAATAAATTTCGTCTCTCTTGAGACAGTTTCCCTTGAAACAAATTTTGTCTCTCTTGAGACATTTTCCCTTGAAACAAATTATTTGAATATGTTTTATTTGAAACAAATTTCATCTCCCTTGAGACAGTTTCTTTTGGAACTAAGTTTTGTCTCTCTTGAGACAGTTTCTCTTGAAACAAATTTTGTCTCTCTTGAGACAGTTTCCCTTGAAACAAAATCTTTGAATTTATTTCCCCTAAAATAAAATTTTTCTCCCTTGAGACAGTTTCTCTTGAAACAAAAAATCTTCAAAATTATTTCCCTTAAAAAAATTTGTTTCCCTTGAGTTCGTTTTCATGAAACAACAGATATCTTTGAGACCGTTTCCCTTGAAACAAATTCTATCTCTTTCGAGACAACTTCCCTTGAAGCATCATCTGAACCGTTACACTCAGCTCAGACACATACTTGAGATGGTCGAGAAGCATTTCTCAAATAAAAAATATAATGTGCACATCAGATTTGAACATTTGAAGAATTCAAGATCAGGGATGAGAACTTGAATATTCAAGAATCAAGATTCCAGACAGGTAACCGGAGATCGAGATTTCACTCCAGAGCCCCAAGATAACATATGTTGCATATACATTTTAGGCACACCTAAGAGCATTGCATCCATAGCATCACATATATGCATAATTTTTTCAGGTTTTAGCTAGAGTTAATTTCAACTTCACAGTGAAGGATATTGAACTCAAAGCGACACAATTTGCTCGAGAGTAGATTTCAACTTCACGAAGGGAATATCTAACTCGAAGCCAAACTTCTCAATAAAGGGGTCATCCATGGTTTCAACTTCACGGCGAAGGGAATTGTATCCACCCGCAACATACAATACTTGGATTTTAACTTCACGATGAAGGATATTCAAGTCAATGCTCAACTTCACGACAAAGGAGCCATCCGCGATTTCAACTCCATGACGGAGGATATCGTACCCGCACATCCACGATTTCAACTCCACAACGGATGATATCGTTCCATTTAAGGCTCAACTTCATGACGAAGGGGCTTCCCAGTGTCAGAGCCAATTTCAATTTCACAGCGAGGGATATTGGACTCAAGGCAACACAAGCTCAACTTCAGAATGAAGGGGCGACTGATTGTCAACAAATAACTTTTCAGTTTTATTCAGAGTCAATTTAAAATTCACAACGAAGGATATTGAACTCGAGACAACACAAGCTCAGCTTCACAGCGAAGTGGCGGCTGGCTGTCAACAAACAATTTCCCAGTTCCAGAGCCAATTTAAACTTCACGACGGAGAATATTGGACTCAGAACAATACTACCCACTTGGATTTCAACTTCACGATGAAGGATATCCAATTACCAGGCTCAACTTCACGACGAAGGGGCCACCCGCGGTTTCAACTTCACGACGAAGGGGAATCGTGCATACAAGCAGCATCCATCTCTAGATTGGATTTCAACTTCATGACGAAGGATATCCAACTCAAAGAAGGGTTATCTATCACGAAAGACCTTCGAGTTCGATTACATTCAACTCAGAGGTAAATCAAATTTACAGCATAGCTCAAGGCAAGAAAGGCTATCTTTCAATGAAAATTGTCGAGTTCGATTCCATTCAGCTCGATGACACCTCAATCACACTATTGTCCGGTTACAATCGAGGTTTTCAAGCCGAGGAGAAGATATGGGTTAGCCATGCCTTAGTAGCAAGAAGCATTTTTTCCGTCATCATAGCTTAAGTCGAGAAAAGCTATATGTCAACGAAGACTTTTCGAGTTCGGTTTTATTCAGCTCGAGAGCATATCAACCACATTATGGAGTCAAGGGATTACTTTTCAGTCTAATTTTTAGCCAAGGTCTTTAAATCGAGAAGAAGACCAAAGTGGACTACAACGAGAAGCCACATTCTGACAAATCATTTCAATATAGACTCAACTTCACGACGGAGGAGCCATCCGCAACTCAATTTGACAGGGAGTTATTCTTCAACTCCATTGAACACAAATTTGTGTCTTTTTATCTTTGTCCTATTTTTCGTTCCATGAAAAAGGACAAAGAGGGGCAGCTGTAGACACCCATTTTCTTAAAATATAGAACTAGCAAGAGTTCATCTCCTAAGAGGACTCTTCCACCACCATATCTTTTAAAGCAACAACCACACCAACAAACGTGCAACAACCGAGCAAGGAGTCTAGTTGCATTAGGATTGTATTGTTAATAGGATCCTAAAAATAGTTAGTTTTTTTCACTATAAATACATGTAATCCTCCCCATTGTAACACAGGGATTTACATACAAGATACAGAGGAAAACCCAAAAAAATACAAAGGCAAAGCTATTGTAAACGATTCGAAAAGGAAATAAAATGTAGCATTTTTTTTATATTGAATCATTCATTTCTCGCATGTGCATATTATTTTTCTTGAAATTTGGTTCGAATAACCTAAAGCGTGGGTTGTGCCGATGACCAAAAAAGGGGCGGGGTTTCGAAGTTTCAAACATAGATCTACTCCCGAGGCATGTTCATTTTTTTAAAAGTATTTAATATTCCCCCTAAGTCAATCTTAATCTTTAATTTACCTTGAAATTTACCATTTAATTCTACTTTTATATTAATTTCATCTCCTATATATATATTTTTAATTATATTTTTTTATTTACTATATTCCTCTTTTTTTTATTTATTTTTATTATATTATTTTTATTATACATATCTTATATCATTATATATATATATATATATGTATAGATGTATTAATTTTTCTCCATTTGCTATGTATATATATTTTTTCTTAATATTATATTTTATATGTTTTTATATATATTTTTTCTTAATATTCTATTTTTGTTTTTATTTATTTATATATATTATATTTTTACTTTATTTTATTTTTTTATATTTTTTCTTAATATCATGTATATCTTTTTTTACTTGTTTTACTTAGTATTATATATTTAGTTTTTTTTTATTTTTTTAGTAAATACTACTTTATAGTACACATTATTTTTATTCATTTTTAATTTCTTTTACCTTTTTTTTACTCCATTAATTTTTTTCCCTTTACCTGTGTCTTTTTTTTTACATTTTATTTATTTTGTTTATTTTTATTATTATTTTTTTTACGTGTTTTGTTATTTTTCATTTTTTCTTGTTTTATTTATTATTCTCACGTTCGCACACTTGCTATCCTAATTTAATTTTATACTCCGCTACGAATCTAACGTTTTTATCTTTTAAGGGTATTCAAATCAATTAATTGTAAGTAATTTGAATCGGGTCTGTTAAATTTTAATTTTAATTTCAAATTTTCGCAACTAAGACAACCGTCAAATTAATTGGTACCGAAAGGGCGGTTCAAGGGTGCTAATCCTTCCTTGACCGTAACCGACTCCTGAACCCGACACATTTCTGGTAAAAACGCAGATCAGGTAAGATGATGTCTGACCCACCTAAATTCGTTTTAAAATGGTCGGTGGCGACTCTAATCCTCATTTTTTAAGTCGAAGCCCAATTTCGGGGCCCAACCGAAAGACGGTTACAACACCTCAAAATCAACAAGCCCTACATAAACCTTAATTTTCAATCTCAACATAGAATCTTGTTCACCATGTAATATTTATATCAAATGATAGAGAATTTCATGTAGATTAATTCTCCATTTCACAACTTAGTCCAAAAATCAAACATGTAAGCGTAAAAACAAAATATACAATTTTTTCTTACCTACTATGGAGGTCACGGCTTGGAGAGCTTGAAGATGAACAAATCTTGATTATTCAAGTAATTTTTTTGAACACACTTGTATTAATACTAATTTAGATGAATTTAAACTTCAATTAATGAGAATTTCCAAAATTTCCATTAATGAAATTGGATAATTACAATGTGCACTTTTAATATCTTGCATTAAAATATTCCATAGTCTAAGGTGAACCAATTTAGCTTTGACTTTGTACTTTTGCCATGCAATTTTTGAAAGTTGTATTTTAATCACTAAATTTCCACTGTTTGACCCAATCTGGAAAATTACACTGATTTATTCTAATCTAAAATTTGGTAATAATATTTCCAACCATTATATATCATCCTTAAAATTTTTATAAAATTCCAGTTGGATCCTAATATCCAAATCCTATATCAAACTTTATCGATTCATAGCTTTCAACGCAAATCATGTACTGAAAATCTGATCAGTAGTTTTAGGCCAAATTGTTCATTTACAGGCTAAATTATATAACTTTTCAAAATTAAATTTTTGGTCCCTAAACTTTTACAAAAGTTATACTTTACCTACCAAACTTTCAAAACATGTATTTTAGTCACTATCCAATATTTGGGATATTATAATTCTCCCCCTTAAAGAAAATTTGTCCTCAAATTTTCTATACATATTTGCACACTTGAAGTAAAAATAGGAGGAAATTTCTTTTTCATATATTCTTCTCGTTCTCAAATCGTTTCCGTAACTTTATGATTTTACCAAATAACATTTACCAGTAGAATAATCTTTTTTCTCAATTCTTTAACTACATGTTCTAGAAGCTTTACAGGTTCCTCTTCATATGATTAATCTAGTTTGATCTTAATTTCATCTAGTGTAATCACATATGATGAATCCGATCGATGATTTCGAAACATCGATACTTGAAACACATTATGAATTTCGAGACAATGCTTGCTGGTAAGCTCCCTGTCCCACTCTCTTGATACTTTTATACAACCAATGAATCTCGGATTTAAGTTTCCTTTATGTATAAATTTTAGAACTGTTTCTAAGATGAAACTTTGAGAAATACTTTATTACCTCCTTTAAATTCAATCTCATTTCTTCATTTATTCAATCCTTTTTAATAATTTTTATCTTTGCTTTGAAGGTCTTTAATCTAATATGACAATGCAGGTCTCAGATTTAACTCTGCAACAAGCGCACCAACATTTTTCACTAAAAATCAAGCATCTAAATGTTTCAAAGAAGAGAAGATATTTCGGCTAAGTGCATCAGATACCACATTACCCTTCCCTAGATGATAATCAATAATCACATAAAAATATTTCAAAAACTCATTTCGTCTCCTTTTTCTTATATTCAATTTCTGCTAAGTTAGCAGATACTTCAAACTTTTATAACTTGTATAAATATAATATTGCTCACCATAAGTAGTGGCACAATATTTTATAGCAAATACTATAACTGCTAATTTCTAATCATTAACTTTAAGCATAGGTTATCACTTTGTCTTTTTGCATAATTATGCATCCCAATCCATTATGAGTTGCATCACTGTAAATTTCATAATCTTTTCCTGATTCTGGTTACACTAAAACCAATATTTTTGTGAGAATCTTCTTTAACATATAGAAACTTTCTTGGTATTTTTCAGTCCCAATGAATTACACATTTTTTCTAAGTAGTTTAGTAAGTGGAAAAGCAAGCATTAAGAAATTATTCATGAATCTCTGATAATAGCCAATTAATCCCAATAAATTTTGAGCTTTCAAAGTTTTCAATCTACTTTAATTTGTACTTTCATGGAATCTACTATGATTCTTTCTACTGTAATCAAATGAACAAGAAAAGCAACTTACGTCAACCAGAATTCACAAATTAACAACTTAACATATAAGTTTTTATTCTGCAATGTCTAAATCATGTATCGTGTTCCTATTTAGTCTTAAAATAAACCCAAAATATCATCAATAAACATGACCAAAAATTGATCCAAGTACGATTGAAAACTTGATTCATCAAATATATGCAAAGGCATTAGTCAGTCCAGATGGCATCACTACGAACTCATAGTGATCACATCAGATTCTGAAAATCGTGTTTCAAATATCTTCTTCTTTAATCAACAACTGATAATACCCAAATCAAAGATCAATCTTTGATGATACTAAATCACCTTTTAGATGATCAAATAGATCATTAATACTTAGAAAGAAGTATATATTCTTCACCATCACTTTATCTAGTTAAGGGTAATCTATAAATATTTATATCAATTCATCTTATCATTAACGAAAAGTACCGATGCACCTCATAAAGACACACTCGGTCAAATTAAACCCAAATTAAATAACTCATATAATTGTGCCTTTTGCACTCTGAGTTGGGTCGGAGCTATTGAGATAAGCACTATACCCAAAAAATATCCATTTTAAACTCTACTTCTCAATCAGGAGGTAACCCCGGTAATTCGTCAGGGAATACATTCAGAAATTTCCAAACTATCAGAATATCCTCCAATGTAACTCTATATGTTCAGTTGTCCATTACTTTTACCAGAAAAGTTGAACAACCCTTTTAAAGTCAATTTCGTTACCGTTTCTACAAATATCACATTGAAAAAAATTCACTTTTTCTCCAATTACTATTATTTTGAAAACCTTTACGTCTTTTATAAATAATTGCTTCTTGCAACAATCTGCCCAACCATGTTGCAGGGTTAACAAATCATTTATTAAATCTACTTATTCATATATTCTACTCTTAACGATAAATTGGTACTTTGCCACTGGCAATTATTCTTTATACATTTTCTCATTTCTATAATCCTACTCCAATTACTATAATCTTGAAACCCTTAAAGTTTTTTTATATCATCAACTACTCTCATTCAAACACATTTTAAATCTTTTCGAATTATAACATAATTATTATTAATTTCACTAAAAATAAGCTTTTTCTAAACTTTTAGAGGACAATTTACTTACCGCTTACTCATATTCTTTGATCCAATGGATTTAATCTTTAATCTATCATTTTATATTAACTCAAAAAATATATTTCTATAAGAAACTTAATGCTTAACATATATATATATGTATATCAAAATTTAACTTACCTGTAAAATGCCCATAATCACAAGTAAATTATATAATCTTCGGATCCTCATCGACCTTAACTTTTCTTGTAATCCTTTTAAACTTTTAATAGATTCGTCTAATTCAGTAACCTCAATAAACTAAGGGTATTTCTTCCACATAATAGAGGAAAATTCTTTAATGGTCCAACTATTATAAGACGAGATACTAAAGTCCTCTCAGGTCCATTTTAATCAATTTCAACCTCGATCTTGTTTTTAGCATGATCAACTTTCTTACTCTAGTTCTTAAATTTTGACATCTGACATATATACATTTCAAAATTATGTTAGTAAAGAACAACCTCATAAATAAAAATCACTTACCATACCAGATCAGTAATACCAACATCCTAGTGGCATGTACACATTTTTTACTTAAAATAAGCTAGGTTTATGCCGAGAATCGGCTAAACCTGCAATTCTGATACCAATAAATGCAACACTCATAACCCTTATACGTCTCAAAATACGAGTTAAAGATGTTACATCAACATTACAAATATTCATCAATCATACACACTTCAAATTTTATTTCATTTTTAAATATTTCTTTATCAGCTTTAAAAATACTTCATTAATCTTGTAAAATCATAAAAATAAAATTTGAACATTCAAAACAAATCCAAATTTAGGCAGCAATTAGGTAGTTTAGTGTTGTTTCATAAATTATATAAAATTGTCTAAACACTGTTGAATTTGGATATCATTTAAAAATAAATCTGATAAAGCAACGTACAAATATAATATACATGTTACTAATAAGTTAAAGATAAGATGTCTTACTGTTACTGATAATAGGTATGCTTTTCTGAAAAGAGGCTCAAGAGGCTCCTCAATTCACATTCCTTTCTCTACATACACATTAAAATCATCATGCGCTAAGTAAAAACTTAGTAAGGCAGAAACATAGCTAAAGTGATATAAAACACAAATTTCATAAAGTATTATAAACATAAATCTATAATTTAAAGAAAAACATTAAAACTTCCAAATTTAGCTTTTAAAGTTGTTTTCCTCTTTAAACCTGAAAATCATCTTCTCATGATTTTATCAAAAACCATGTAAATCAACATTAAATATAACAAACATTTCATGTTCTTTTTATTCATACAAATTTCAGAACTTTTATTTTATTTATATTTTCTTTTTTTCATATACTTGTCATAACTTTCACCTTTACTTTTATAGCCCGATGTATATGTAAGGGAATGTAAGGTAGGTGAGTTAGATGAGTGTTCGCAATAAGCACTTCATGATGCTATCATTGTAAATAGAATATGCACTCCATCTGCATTCATATCATTTACACCAACGGTTTTACATATAATGTACAAAAATGTACCAGATCTAATCACAATCACTCCACCTCATGGCATGCCAATTGTACCTACGACTCTCAATGCAACATACAGTGGTCTTTCAGATCATATCTTATTCATTTAACAATCATCATTTCATAATTTGGAATCATTTAATATTCATTATCATAAAATCATAATTAGGTAGTTCATACCCTAAACCATTCATAAAACTTTACAAAACATCATGCAAATAATCCAGTTTTAAAATAAAAAAGCATACTTTAAAATAATATGATGTTGACTTAGCGCAAGTCATCCTCGATCATAATAATTAAACAAATAAATAAACTACACTCACTTTGAAACTTTATTTATACGTCAAAATGTAAGCCTCACAAAGCTTTAGATTTAATTCTTTGCTTTTAATTGCTTCAACTACATTATTGATCAAAAATTCATACTCTAGTCGTCTGCACTACCTTAAAAGAAGTATTATTCTGTATTAATATACATACTTAATTTTTTTCCTTTTATATCACTGGAAACTAGACACAAATATGAATCTAACCATATAAGAAACTTCTTCTAGATCAACTTGTGCAATGTATAGCAAATTTTGAAAGTTGACTTACATAAAATGTTTTGAGCATAATCTGTTGCCCTGTTTTCTATTCTATCCTTGATTAAAAATTTATATCTTTTTGTATACTCCTCAAAATCAGCAGCCGATTATTTTAAACAAAATTGTACTGATATACAAGTCCAGCAGTATAGAGACCATCCTCTATTATAGTGATTTTCTAAACTTACCGTTCAAGCCATAATTTCTAACCAACTTTTCCTAATTAGCATCCTTAGCTTATTCTATAATTCTAATAGCTTACCAAATGAACATATATGCATGAATCATAAATCACATAATATTTAGGAATCATTTCTTACCATAGTAACACCATCATTGGCTCATCGCAAGCCAATGTTCGTTCGATAACATAAGTATAAATTAAATATGCATTCATCTTTGAGTCACTATCGAACCTACTCTACGATATTCTTCTAAATTTTGCACTTTTTTCCTTTCCTTTCAAGTTTCTTGGATATCAGGACTTTCTAGTGCAAGATCATGGATCTTTTCTTCAGGATTTGGGTGCGATTTTAGCTTGATATCAGCCTCCTCCACCACCCCTCTTCCTCCAGCGGCCCGGATGTTAATCCCGAAAGAGTTGAAAAGCTTGGGGAGAACCAGAGTTTAGGAGAAAAAGAGATAAAGGTCTTATCGATGTAGACTTACGGTTAAATGATATCAAAGTTATGTTAGACAATCTTCATTACTCAGACTATGAAAAGCTTGATGGAGTTGTATATTTTCTTTGAGGATCAACCCGAGCGTGGTGGACGAATACCACTTTTTATGTGTTGCCTGATCAAGTGACATGACAATTCTTTTAGGATAAATTCAAGGACAAGTATAATGGCAAGAAAATCATGTGAGCAATGTTGCTAAAATTCCTCAATCTGAAGAGGGTAACCGAGCAATACATGAGTATGAGGCTGAGAATAACAAGCTAAGCCGATTTGCTATTGAATTGGTTCCTAATGACAGGGCTTAGCATGATTGGTTCATCGAGGGTTTGAGTCCTAAGATAAAAGAAATAATATTGGCATTAAACATTGCTACCTTGTAGGAGGTAATAAACCAAAAAAAGTAATTAAAAGAGCTCAAGAGGAAACAACAACAGCGGACAAGAGCATGCAGACAATGAAAAGATTGGGAGCAACCTCAACTTCTTATCAGGTCAAAAGTGGCAAGGTTTCAGGTTCCCAATAGAATAATAGATTAACTTCTACTGAGTTTCACATAAGGAAAAAAACTTAGTCAGTTGCTACTAGATCGAGCAGAGCACCTCTGGATCTATCTTTGCCATGTCAGACTTGCGACAAGTTTTATGGTGGAGTATGCAAAGCTATCAGCAGAGCCTGCTTCAAATATGGTGACATTGTCAACTTTGTTCAAGATTATCCTATGAGGTTTTGGGATAGATCTGTGCAAACTGAGAGATTATAACCAATGTCACATAGAGGCTGAGAAAAGGCTAGAACGAGATGACCATTTGAGTCGACTCAGCGATCAGAGATGCGTGCAGTAACCAAAGTCTATAATATTCGAACTAATGAGGATTTTAATGACCCTGAGATCAACAATGTGATATCAATAATGGCTACAAAGAAATTAATTCCAGAAGGGTGTATAGCTTTTTTGGCTAATGTGATATATACTCAATTATCTGAGGTTATGTTGGATGATATTCCAAAAGTCCAGGAATTCCCAAATGTATTTCCACATGAATTACTTCGGTTACCTCTGGATAGAGAGGTGGAATTCAAGATTGATGTTTTTCGAGTACTAGCATGTTTCTATGACTTCATATAGGATAACTTCAGTTTGATCCACTGAAAGGTGCATCAGTGTTCTCTAAGATTGACCTTCGATCTGGATATCATCAATTAAATATTAAAGAATAAAATATTTTGAAGACAACTTTTCAGACTCGGTATGAACACTATGAGTTTGTGGTAATGTTGTTCTATTTTACTATTGCTCTTGCAACATTTATGGATTTGATGAACCGAGTATTTGATTCTTACTTAGATCGATTTGTGGTGGTATTTAATGATTAAATTTTGATGTATTAAAATATGAATGATGAGCATAATGCCCATCTACGTATATTTCTTCAGACCTTTTAGAATAAAAAGTTGTACGACAAGCTGTGAAAGTGTGAATTCTGGTTGATAGAAGTTTCTTTCCTTGGCCATGTTGTATTGGTAGAAGGCATAAGGGTATATACCAAGAAAATTCAGGCAATAGTGGAGTGGAAACTACCAAAGAACATCTCAGAGATTCAAAGTTTCTTGGGACTTGTTCGTTACAATCGAAGGTTCGTGAAGATATTTTCGATGATAGCTTTACCGTTAATAAAACTTTTAAGAAAAGATGTGATTTTTGTTTGGATAGAGAAGTGCCAAGAGATCTTTGAAATGTTAAAAAATATCATAACATATGCACCCATGCTAGCACAATCAAAATCGGGTAAAGATTATGTGGTCTTTTGTGATGCATCTCATAACAATTTGGGATGTGTGTTTATGCCATAAGGTAAGGGTATGGCTTATGCCTCGAGATAGTTAAAGACCCATGAGAGAAATTATCTAACACATGATCATGAGTTACCAGCCATTGTGTTTGCTCTAAAGATTTGACGTCATTATCTTTATGGTGAGCGGTGCTACATTTACATGAATCATAAATGTCTAAAGTACTTGTTGACTCAAAAAGATTTGAACTTGAGACAAAAAATATGGATATAACTCTTAAAGGATTATGATGTGATAATCAATTATTATCTAGGGAAGGCTAATGTAGTTGTTGATGCACTTACCAAAAATACTTTTTCATCATTACGACATTTTGATTCGTGTTTATCTTTAAAGGATGATTGCGCCTTGATAATGAGTTAAGGATAAAGTTGATGCTTTTAGATCAGATAAAAGAGTTGCAAGGGAAAGATGAAAAGTGCTTGGTAAAGATGGAACAAGTGGAAAAATACAAGATTAAGGACTTTGAAGTCAGGAATGATGGATGTTTGTACTATCGGGGAAGAATATGCAATTCAAATGAAAAATATTTGAAGAAATATATTCTTTCTAAGGCACATTATAGTTCGTTGATCATGCATCCAAGTGGAGATAATATGTATCTAGATTTAAAGATTCAATATTGGTGATTTGGTATGACAAAAGCTATCATTGAGTTTGTTGCATAGTGTGTGACGTGTCAACAAGTTAAAGATGAACATTAAGTGTCTTCTAGATTGCTACAACTGATATCTATCCCTGAATAAAAGTAAAAGCAAGTCTCCATGGACTTCCTTATAGGGCTACCCTTCATACCCAATAAGAAAGATTCCACTTGGGTTATTGTTAATAGATTGACTAAGACATCCCACTTCATTCCAGTTGAGAAAGATTACTCGATGGATAAATATGATGAGTTGTACATAAAGAAGATAGTTTGACTTTATGAAGTGTCTGTACGATAATATCTAGTAGAGATCCAAGGTTTACTTTGAGATTCTGGAAGTCTTTGCTTGAAACCTTGAGTGCTCGATTGAACTCAACATATTTTTTTATCCGTAGATGGATGATCAGTCGGAGATAACAATACAGATATTGGAAGATCTGGTAAGGGCATGTGTTATTGAATTTAAGGGATCATGGGAAAATTACTTACCTTTAGTAGAATTTTACTATAATAACAGTTATCAATCGAGCATCAAGATGCTTTTGAACGAAGCCCTATATGGAAGAAAGTGCCAAACACCAAAAAATTTGTTAAATCTTCAAGCTTGATTAATGATTAAAATGCATATACAAGCTTATAGTAGTTTCGGCCTAACCCTAAGTTTAGGGAAAAGTTGTGATTTCATTATATTAAGTTAGAGGTTTGATTGTATAGCCTTTGAAATATTGAATAGAGGTTGATTTCATGCTTGAATCAAGTGAAAATCATGAAATCCAAACCCCTATAGTGTTCGACCTTGAGGAAAGGAATGGTAAAACTTTATGAAAATTTTCTCATGACTTAGAAATGATTTTTGGAAGTTTCTACAAGCCTTGTAAAAATTGTGGGACCATTATATAATTTTTATAAGTCATAGGACCTATTCTATAATTTTAAAAAGTTATATAGTTAATGTGTAAATACCAATAATGATGTACGTTGTTGGAATTTTATATTAAAGGGTTGAAAATGATGTTAGAATGTGAAATTGGGATATTTTAAGATGTTAGCAAAGTTTGAGCATCAAATGGTAAATATTGAGAAAGTTAGTGGCTTAAGTGGTAATAATGGCATTGTTGAGGTATTCCGCTGGAAACCAAATGCTGGAATTTTATTTGAGCTATTTGAGACTTGAAATGAAGAAATAATTGCAAGGACCATTATGAGTAAAAAGGAAAAGTCAATATGAATTCTAAAAGAATTCGTAAATGGTAGTACTTTTGAGTTTCAGTATTGTGTATAAAATATTATTAAGAATACTAACATTATTTCATATTTGAACGTGCTATGTATTTATGCTTGTGTAAACCATGATCAAACTCGTGATATAGGCAAATCGAAAGGCAAGGAAAAAATTAAAGAGCAATTGAATATCGATAGTAACGTATAATTGTAAGGCATACCAAGTGAGTGCATTTTATTATTTTCATAAAGTTTTATGAAAATGATTTTATGAAGGATTTCAACGTATGAACTGACATGAAATAAATGGATGTGTTTTTATAATATTTTAGCATATGTTGATGTTTTTGAATAAATATTCAATCTGCGATTTGGATATAAAAGCTTGTTTTATGTACATTGAGAGTCATAGGTGCACTTGATAATCATTGAGTAATATGTTATCGATCGATTCTGTTTAATGCATCATTGTATTATTATATTAGTACATTTTAGTACTCTTGGCACTATGTGTGCGATGATGGTGTTCATAATTATTCTAAGTAGTGAATCACTATTTTGATGTATTAGCATATTATAGCAGTGTACTATGGTATCTATACTCCCGTTTAGCACGTAGATGCATTTTATGTATGTTGCATTCTCATTTGTCATACATTCGGTTGTAAATAGATTTCAAATACTCTCAATTGAAAAATATGCTATGCATATATATGAAATAATGTTTCGTAGGTTGTGAGAATAATAAAATTGGCTTAATAAGTCAATTTTATGCGTTTATATATTTTATACTATTTAAATCGTGTTTTGATCTTTTATGATTTACCTTTGTCTTTAAAATGCTTTACATAATTTATTATGCCTCACTAAGTGAATACTTAGCATGTGATTGTTTTACGCGTAAGTGATAGTGTACGATTGGAGTGTGGAATGCAGCTGATATAATCTATCAAGGGTTACCTCGTTAGTAATAATATGAAATCTTTAGATGTTCTTTTGATATTACATGTTGCCATGTATTTATTTATGTTATGATGCTATGGTAGGAAAACTTAAAATATAATTTAATAATATTATATATATTTTTTAGTGAATTTAAACTACTATATGATATATATAAAAACTATTTACTTATTAGTAGTTAAATGATGTTTTATATATCTTATTAGTAAATTGTTTTGTTTGAAGAAATAACATTTTATTGTTTTTTGAATTTGAAAACTATTTTTAAAACCATGTGATATCTCTGAATCGTGTTTGGGAACACATAAGGGAAAGATATTTTACATTTAAAGCTTTCTTTATGACCTTTTTATACTCCATAAAACACCAATAATGATTGGGAACGTCAATAGAACATTTTGGGTGAGTTTGAGTGTAAATTTCAAGCCCACGTAGGGCAATTTCGAGCAGGGGTATCAGTACTGTAAGAACATTATCCGTATTGTTCTTTATTCAGAGTAAACTTAGCCTAAGTTTAAAAAGGAGTATCAATACTCATCAACGGAGTATCGATACTACAAGGCTGGTATCGATACCCAAGGGGTGGTATTTATACCGAGATTTCAATCCAAATTCCAAAATACAAATTTGGTATCTATACCTTAGCTTGGGAGTATTGTTACTGGATGGAAATATAGATACTACCCTTTATTTCCTAGTTAAAACCAGCTGATGAGTATCGATACCCTAGGTGGAGTATCAATACTCTAGATTTAGTATCGATATTGAGATGCTTTATACCAATACTAGTATATTTTTGGGGCTTTAAATCCAAGGAATTTAAAAGTCTTAGGAGAGCTCTATCAACTTCTTTAATCAACCGAGAAAGATGTCTTCCACTTTTAACTAATTCTACATGGAGGACTCACAACCGATCGGTAAGCCTCCATACTTTAATGGAGATAACTATGGTTATTGGAAGAACTTAATAAAGTTATTCATTCAATCCAATGATATTGGAGCATGGGAGATGATCATTAATGGTTATTCTTCTCCAACAAAGAAGATGAAGGAGTGGAGTAACAAAGAACGTAAGAAATTTCAACAAAATGCCAAGGCCATGCACATTTTATTTTGTGCATTTAGTCACAATGTATATGAAAGGATTTCTTCATATTCAAATTCCAAAGAGTTGTGGGATAAGCTTGAAGAACCTCATGGTGAAAAGAAAGAATAACCATTAAGTTCAAATCTCCTCCTCAATCCAAATGTGGTGTGCTTTACGGCTTTTGAAGAGCAATAGGTGTCTTCAAACTCAAATGAATTAAATTCATATTCTTTTAATGAGTTTCAAGATGCATATGATGGATTATTTTTGGAGTTTGAGACCATGAACACCAAATACAAGAATTTGATTTCAAAATTTAAAGTTGAAAATGATTTTATTTTAAAAGAAAATTTTGATTTTGAAAATCAAAATAGAATTTTGAAAAATGATTTAGAGCTTTCAAAAGTAAAAAGTGAAAATTTTGAAAAACAAACTTTTGATTTAAAAGTTAAGCTTGAATGTAATTCCCCAAACATCGGGTCAGTCAGTATGGTGAAAGGATTAAGAATTTGAAGGTTTAATTTGAATAAATTGGAAAAGTAGAAGGTTTGATTTAGGAAATTGTGTTTAGGACTTATAAGTAAGAATAGAAGAATAGAGGGGCATTATGATTCTTTTGAAGGAAATAAATTTAATATTCATTCTTTTGTGATATTTGTTAAGGTTGAAAAGGGGAAATAGGATAAACTGAAAACTTAGTTCTCTTCTTCTTCTTCTCGTCTTCCCCGTACTCTTAATAGCAAAGGTAAGATTTCTTCAAGTGGGGTTTTCCATTCATTTTGGGGTTGGTTTTGAAGCCTTGAGTGATATAGAGCCTTAAGAAAAGTTCAAGGATGATTAAAACTAAGAGATTAATGGTTTATTAGTGATTTAATAAAATAAGGTTTTAAGTGATTTGATGAAATATGGTCAGTTAATAGAATTTAAAAGTATATTTTACTTGTCAAAGAAGTAAGTAAAAGATTGAGAGCCTTAGAAGTGATTAAAAACATGTTTGGAAATTTGGTGTGATTCTTATTTTTGAGTGTTATTTGGAGATTATGGATGTTGTAAGGATATTTATGGATGTAAGTTAGTTTAGATAAGTGATAATGAGTTTAATGGTATGGTTAGAGAAAAGAGTAAGAGAATTAGGTGAAATTTGTGTAAAATTCAAAGAAAAATGGGTAAAGTTTGGGTAACGGTATCAGTACTAGAAGAACAGTACCGATACTATAAAGTTAAATTGGAGGATTCAGATGAACATTATCGATATTGATTTAAAGAAGTATCGATACTAAGGTGTACGTATCGATACCAAA
The DNA here is from genome assembly GCF_006381635.1 of Hibiscus syriacus. Lineage (NCBI taxonomy): Eukaryota > Viridiplantae > Streptophyta > Magnoliopsida > Malvales > Malvaceae > Hibiscus > Hibiscus syriacus. The sequence goes on along the minus strand of NW_024062603.1, from coordinate 1,122,097 downwards.
AGGAAGGTATCGATATCGTAATCAAAAAAATGAAATTCCAAAATGCTAGAATGGTATCGATAGCGAAGTGGGTATCGGTACCATAGAAGAGAAGTATTGATACAATAGGAGGGGTATCAATACAATTCAGTCTGAAATGTTAAGTTAGGGTGAATTTTAATAGAATTTCAAATTAATAGTAATTTTGAGTATTATTACTTTGGATGAATGTTAATAAGTTTACTAACATCATATTTGTATGTGTGATTACTGATACTTGTATAGATCGTAATCAAGCTTCTGTATCAAACAAACAGAAAGGCAAGGATAATGTTGCAGAATAGTCTGATTACATTAGGGCATAATATTGAGGTATACTAGGTGAGTTCATTTACTATGTACATTGAGAGTTATAGAGGCATGTTGTTTAATGCATATGCTACATTTTTATATCAGTACTATGTATACTATAGGAACTATGTGTGTAACCCATATAATTCATAATGAGTTTATGAATGACCGTATCGACACTATGTGTGCAATCCGCGGAATTCAGAATGAGTTTATGAATGACTGTATCGGCACTATGTGTGCAACCCACAGAATTCATAATGAGTTTATGAATGACAGTATCGACACTATGTGTGCAACCCAAGGAATTCATAATGAGTTTATGAATGACTATATCGGCACTATGTGTGCAATCCACGAAATTCATAATGAGTGTATGAATGACCGTATCGACACTTTGGTGCAAATTCATGTACCATGCATTCTCATTCAACATGTATTGGGCAAATAAAAGAATAAATAAAAAATTTGATTGAAAAGTATGATGGGCATAATAAATATTGTTTCACATGTTATGTGAAAGAAACTTGGTTTACCAAGCCAGCTTTATGTATTTTTATGATTTATATGATTTAATACATATTTTGATATTCTATGATATACTTATGTTTTGATTCCCCCTCATTATTATTATGACTCACTAAGTATATACTTAGCGTGTGAGGATTTTCACATGTAGTTAAAAGCCATGATTATAAGTAAAGAGTACATAAAACTCCAAGCATCAAGGAATATACTACAATATCAGTAAGACATCCTATGATGAAATTTTGACTCAATTTAGTAGCATGTACTTATGAAAGTCCTATTAGCTCTAATTAACTATTTTGGAAATGGTTTGTAATAAATTAACTGAATCGTTTTATGCTAATTTTAAATATGGATAATATGAACTAGTATTACTAATTTGAGTAGACATGTTTAATATATATATATATAATTGAAGAATGTCTTATAATCTATATTATTAAATTGTTTTATCTAAAGAAACAAAATTTTACTGATTTTCAAGTACCAAAAATGTTAAAAAGTCATGTGACATATGTGACTCGTGTAAAGAAACATAAATGAAAAATGGTTGTTACATTTATTTGTATCAGAGCTACCTATTTAGCCGTTTCTAGACATGAAATGAGTATTAATTTTTTTTAAGAATGTATACATGCCACTAGGATGTCAAAAGTTTACTGATAGTTGTATATATATATAATGTGATAAAGCCTATTAGGGAGTAAAGTTACTCTTTACTAATGTAAGATGATTTTGACTGTGTTTAGATGTCGGAAACTAATGATAAAAGTAAGCAAGTTGATAATGTTGAAAAGAAGGTCGGGATCAAAATCGACACAAAAGAATCCAACATGGCTTCAATATCACGCCTTAGAAGGGTAGAAGCTGTTAGGGATTTTCCTCCATTATGTGGAAGAAATTCCCCAGCGTTTAACAACTTTTTTGCATTTAAGGAATCCATTAAAAAGTTTGAATGATTTACAAGAGAAGTTGAATCAGATGAGGATCCAGAGGAGATTTTAGAATCTAGTGATGACTCTGAGGTTTCTTCAGGTAAGCTTAAATAATTGAGAAATATTTAATTTAATCATTAAATGGTTTAAAGCATTATTGAGTTGAGTAAGAGGAAATGAGTAAGCGGTAAATACGTTATCCACCAAAAAATTAAAGAAAACTGAGTTATTAGTGAATCAAATGATTATGAGTTTGTAGGAGAATAGATGTTACGTTTTAGGGACTTGATAGAGTTACCTTTTGAAGCTAAATTTGTGAAAGTGGATTGTCTAACTATTTTATGCTACAATGAATTAATGTTTAGATTGAGATTGACTCTCAAGGACTTGAAAAGTGTCAAGTTCGTAATGATAGGAAAAAGCGCAAATTTGTTTACTAGTGTCATTTTAGCATTAACCGCTATGAATTTATTGCTACGAAGTTGTCAAGTCTTCTTATTAAATGATGTGGATATTTCGACTTTCCTAGTTGAGAGGGAAAATGTTTCAACTGCTTGAGAATATTTTCAATGTATCTGAAAAAGTTACACGGATTACCTCAAGAAGGACATAAGAAATTTTAAAATAAAGGTATTCTATTCAACTTGATCTCGAGTGCGATAATATAGGTAAACCCTATGGGTCAAGGTACAAGTGTGAGTTGGACATGTAGTAAACATCCGATAAAGATTCAAGGGGCTATGTTCCCGGTGAATCTAATAGAATTATCATTTGACAAGTTTGAGATCATATTGGGTATAGATTGGTGTCTCCACCTTATTGTTGGGTTGTTTTTCTTAAGAAGCGATTATTTTAGAAAGATACGGAGGATTTGGAAATCATAGTTATTGGAGGAAAAACAAAATCATCGCCCAATTTGATATCAGCAATGATTGCAAAGAAATGATGTCATAAATATATATAGTTTTTCTGGTTAGTGTGATAGCTACTTGAGTATTTAAAGTAGGATTTTATGATATTCCCACAACTTGAGAATTTATAGATATCTTTTCAAATGAATTACCTCGGTTACCTGAAGACCGAGTGGTGGCATTCAATATTGATGGTTACCAGGGTATTGAGCATGTTTCTATGGGTTCGTATCGATTGGTTTTGATGGAATTAAGAGAACTAGAGCCTTAATTACAAGAGTTGATTGCTCAAGGTTTCATAAGACCGAGTATTTCACCTTGGGGAGTATTTGTACTATTAGCTAAAATAAAGATGAATCTATGTAGTTATGCATAGATTATCGACAGTCAACGAATGTAACAATAAAAAGAACAAGTATCATCTTCTGATGATTGATGATCTGTTTGATCAAAAAAAAAGGCACATCGATGTTCTCTAAGATAGACCTTTGATCAGGATACCACCAATTAATGATTAAGAGGAGGATATTCCAAAGACAACTTTTCAGACTCGGTATGGACATTACGAGTTATGGTGATGCAATTCGGTTTGAATAATGCCCTTGCAATATTTTTGGATTCAATGAACCAAGTATTTCAATCTTATCTGGATCAATTTGTGATGGTATTTATTATTGATATTTTGGTGTATTGAAAGTCGAGAGAGGAGCTCATCTTTGTATTGTTATTCATATTCTTCGAGAGAAGAAGTTGTATGCCAAAATATTCAAATTTGATTTTTTGTTAACAGAGGTTGCTTTCCTTATCCATGTAGTCTTCGCATAAGGCATAAGAGTAGATCCCAAAAAGATTCAAGATATAGTGGATTGGAAAACCCCAAAGAATATTTATGAAGTTCAGAGTTTCTTGGAGCTTGCTTGTTACTATCGAAGGTTCGTGAAGAACTTTTTGATGTTAGCTTCACTGTTAACCAAGTTTTTAAGGAATGATGTGTATTTTGGTTTAAATGGAGTAGTGCCAAGAGAGTTTTTAAATGCTAAGGAGCATTTTAATAGAGGCACCAATGCTTATACAACTTGAACTGGCTAAGGATTATAAGGTTTTTACTGATGTATCTTATAACGACTTGGGATGTGTGCTTATGCAAAAAGGTAAAGTTCTAGCCTATGCCTTGATAAAGTTAAAGAATCATAAGAGGAATTACCATACACAAGATGTAGAGTTGGTAGCAGTCGAGTTTGCTTTAAAGATTTGACACCATTATCTGCATGTGAGTGATGCTATGATTTTACAAATCACAAAAGCCTAAAGTATTTATTAACTCAAAAAAGAGTTGAACCTGAGACAAAAAAATGGATAGAGCTTTTAAATGATTATGACGTGATCATTGATTTTCACCCAAGGAAGGGAAATATTGTTACATATAGACTTATTCAAAAAACTTTTATTGTTTTGCGAGCTATGGATGTGCGACTAGTGTTGAAAGAAATAGAACTGTTGAATGAATTAAAAGTAAAGCCGATGTTTTTAGATTGGATAAGAGAATTACAAAAGAAAGATGAAAAATTCTTGGTAACAAATGCACAAGTAGAAAATGAAGAGATTAAGGACTTTTAAGGTTAGGTCCGATGGATGTTTATACTATCGTGTGAGACTTTGTATTTCTGACGATGAAGATCTAAAGAAATATATTCTTTTTGGGGCATTAAGTCAGTTCACTATGCATTCATGTGGAAACAAGATGTAACAAGTTTTAATGAGTCAGTTTGATGGACTGGTTTGAAAAGATCCATCACGAAAATTGTGGTAAAGTGTCTGACGTACCAATAGAGGAAAGTTGAACATCAAATATCTTTCAGATTGTTTCAAATGAACTTAATTCATGAATGAAAGGGGAAATGAGTCATTGTGGGCTTTATTACAAGGCTACATTTGACACCTAGCTAGAAATACTTATTATGGGTGATTGTTCATAGATTTACAAAGATAGCTCACTTCATTTTGGTACAAACATATTATTCGATGGATAAATATGATGAGTTATGCATATAAGAGATAGTTCAGCTGCATGGAGTGCCAATATCAATCATATATGAAAGAGATCCAAGATTCACTTCAAGATTTTTGAATTTCTTGCATAAAGATTTGGGTACTTGATTAAATTTCAGTACAATCTTTCATCCACAGATGGATGGTCAGTCGGAGTGTACTATTCAGATATTGAAATATATGCTAAGGGCATGTGTGATTGATTTCAAGGGATCATGGGAAAAATAATTTCTTTTAGTAAATATTGCCTATAATAACAATTATCAATTGAACATCAAGATGGCTCCATATGAAGCTTTATATAGGAGAAAATTCCAAACACCATTAAATTGGTTTGAGTTAAAAGATCAGAATATGGTTGGCCCTGATTTATTAAAAGAGGTTGATGATAAAGTGAAGATAATTCAAGACAATCTCAATATGACATCTGATCAGTAGAAGTTTTATGAAGACTTGAAGCGAAAGGAGATTGAATTTCAAGAAAGTAATGAAGTTATCCAGAAAGTGTAGCCTTGGAAAAAAGTATTGCAGTTTTGGAAGAAAGGAAAAACTAAATCCAATATTTATTAGACCTTATGAGATTTTAAAAGGGACGGACCAATAGCTTATGAGTTAGTTTTCCACCCAAAATGGTTAAAAGCCATTATATTTTTCATGTCTCTTTTCTTAGGAAGTACATATCAGATCCATCGTATATTATTAAATCAGAGGAAATAGAGATTCGACGAGATTTGACTTATGAAGAATAACCAGTACGAACCTTGGCTCGAGAAATCAATAAACTGCATAGCAAGATGATCCCTCTAGCTAAAGTGCTTTGGTAAAATTATAAAGTCTTTAAATTTAAGGACAAATTTTCTGAAGGGTAGAATCGTAATACCCCAAACATCGGGTCAGTGACTATAGTGAAAGGATTTAAAATTTGAAGGTTTAATTTGAATAAATTGGAAAAGTACAAGGAATGATTTAGGAAATTTTGTTTAAGACTTATTAGTAAGAATTAAAGAATTGAGGGGTATTATGGTCATTTAGAAGGAAATTAATTTAATATTTATTATGTTGGGATATTTATTAAGTTTGAAAAGGGAAATAGGATAAGTTGAAAACTTAGTTCTCTTCTTCTTCTTCTTCGTCTTTTTCTTCTTCTCGTATTCCCTGTACCCTCCATAGAAAATGTAATATTTATTATGCTTAAGGAAAGTTCAATGATGATTAATACTAAGAGATTAGTGATTTATTAGTGATTTAATAAAATTTGTTTTAAAGTGATTTGATGAAATAGGGTCAGTTATTGGAATTTAAAAGCATATTTTATTTGTCAAAGAAGTAAATACGAGATTAGGAGCCGATAATATTTTGCTCTATAAAATGCTCTGAATTGTATTTAAGTATAACCTGTTATCATATTGCAATTAATGTTTTGTTTTATATTAAAAATGTTATGTTTTAAGAAAATCTAGAAACAAAATTTTACGGGTACTTTTAAAATAGGAAATATTTTAAAAGTGATGTGACATCTGTATTTCGTGTACGTAAAGGTATACAAGATATGGGTGTTACATAAACCCTATGATTCATAGTGCAAGGGTATGTAGAAATACCCGATAAAGATTCAAGGGATTGTGTTCCCAACAAACTTGATGGAATTGCCTTTCGAAGAAATTGAAATTATTTTGGGCATGGATTGGTTTCCTCCACATCATGAATGGATTGATTTTCAAAAGAAACAATTATTTTTAAAGTATGCTGAAGGTTCAGAAATCATAGTTATCAGTGAAAAAATGAAATCACCATCTAATGTGATGTCAACACTTACTGCAAAGAAAATGATGTCGAATGGGTGTATAGCTTTTCTAGCTAATGTAATAGATACTCGAATATCGAAAGCGATATTAGAGGATATTCCAACAGTCAGGGAGTTTCCAGATGTTTTTTTGAAAAATTACTGGTGTACCACCAGACCGTGAGGTGGAATTTAATATTGATGTTTACTCGGGTACTAAACATGTTTCTATGGCTCCATATCGAATGGCTCCAAATGAGTTAAGAGAATTAAAGGTCCAATTGTAGGAGCTACTTGATAAGGGATTTATTAGACCCAGTGTTTCACCTTGGGGGCACCTGTGCTTTTTGTGAAAAAGAATGATGGGTCTATGTGATTATGCATAGAATATTGACAGTTGAATAAGGTAACAATAAAGAATAAGTATCCTCTTCCGAGGATTGATGATCTGTTTGATCAACTGAAAGGGGCAACAATGTTCTCTAATATAGACCTTCGTCAGGATACCACCAATTGAAGATTAAACAGGAGGATATTTCGGTGACAGCTTTTCAGACTCCGTATGGACATTACGAATTTGTGGTGATGCAATTCGGTTTGACAAATACTCTTGCAAGATTTACGAATTTGATGAACCGAGTATTCCAACCCTACATGGATCAAATTGTGGTAGTATTTATTGATGATATTTTGGTGTATTCAAAGTTAAGAGAGGAGCATGATGCTCATATTCGTATTGTTCTCCAGACTCTTCGAGAAAAAAAGTTGTATGCCAAACTATCCAAATGTGAATTCTGGTTAGCTTAGATTGCTTTCCTTGTCTATATTGTCTCCGCAAAAGGCATAAGAGTAGAACCCAAAAAGATTCAAGTTATAGTGCATTGGAAACCCCCAGAGAATGTTTATGAAGTTTGGATTTTCTTGGGTCTTGTTGGTAATTATCGAAGGTTTATGAAGAACTTTTCGATGTTAGCTTTATCGCTAACTAATTTTTTATGGAAAGAGGTGCCTTTTGTTTGGTCAAAGAAATGTCAAGAAAGTTTTGAAATGCTAAAGAGGATTGTAACAGAGGCACTAATATTTGTACAACCTGAGTCATGTAAAGACTATGTAGTAATTAGTGATACATCTCACAATGGGTTAGGATGTGTGTTTATGCAAGAAGGGAAAGTTGTAGCCTATGCCTCGAGACAGCTGAAGACTCACGAGTTGTAATATCCCAAATATCAGACCAGGGACTATATCGAAAAGATTTGAAAATTTAAGATTAAATTGAATAAGTGGTGAAAGATGAGAAAAAGGATTTGGAATAGTGTTTAGACTAAATTGTATCAATAGATAAGTTAACATAGCAGTTTGGTCTTTTAAGAGGAAAATGAATTTAAAATAGACTAGGGATTTTTAATAGGAAGAAAGAGGAAAATAAAGCATTCCTACACTTCTTCTTCTTATTATTCACGTTGGTGTACTCTTCTCTCTAGCATAAGATAAATTTCCATTAGCTAGTGTTACCTTTAAATCATAGGTTGCTTTGGTAACATTAAGTGATATGTAACATTAAGTGATATGTATGCTTAATGAAGTAGCAAAGGATATAACAACTATGAAATGGATGAATTAAGGGAGATTTTAGAAAAGTGGGTTTTGAAATGATATGTTAATATATGAGTGTTTATTGATGTTTACTGGTAGATTTGACTTGTCAAAGACGTAAATAAGAGATTAAAAGCATTGGATAGGATTAAGAACATATTAGGAAAAGTGGTGTGATTCTTAGAATTTACGGTTTTTGAAAGATTTTTGATGTTTTAAGAGGATAAATGAAGGAATATTAGTATTATATAGTGTAAGTATAACGAAATTTGACCCCATTTGGTGTGATAATCGGGTTAAAACTAAAATATTTGGGGGCACAACTATCGTTACTGATAGAACAATACCGATACTATAGGCTAAAATAAGATGAAATTGCTTAGTAGTATAGGTACTGAAGGGGGAGTATCGATACTAAAGGGAAGGTATCGATACCATTTAAAAACAAAATGCAAAAACGGTATCGATACTATAGTATAGTATTAGTACCATAGTATGGTAGTATCGATACCATGGTATGGGTATCGATACTGAGAAGCCAGAAATTTTGAGATACGCTGAAAATGTCATAGAAAAGTTAATAATAAGTTATATTAAGTAATGTTTAAGTGTAATTGTTAGGAGATATACTAACAATTGATATTGAACATGTATTTAATAGATATTTAATTGATCGAAACCAAGCAATCGAGTCTAGTAAAGCAAAAGGCAAAGGCCAAGTTCATGAGTAATCATCTTTACATTTTGTATACCAAAGCTAAGCGAGCCAGGTGAGTACATTTATTGTATGCAATCTAGACGAAAATGATTAGAAATTAGTTAAGATGTAATATTTAAATTTTTAATGTATGTTTTACTGTATTTAATATGTTTTTATTTAATATATGGAAATGATATTGTGAATGAGTTTTAGAGTATAAACTGCTCTAAAACAAATGAAAATAATAATGCATATGGGTGCATTATTGGCATGAAAGGATGTCATAGTTGAATTGCATATGGGTGCATTATCAACAGAAAAACATGATATAGTTGAAATGCATATGGGTGTATTATCAAATTGAAAAGTATGCTATAGTTGAAATGCATATGGGTGCATTATCAACAGAAAAGTATGTTATTGTTGAAATGCATATGGGTGCATTATCAACATAAAAGTATACTATAGTTGAAATGCATATGGGTGCATTATCAACATAAAAGTATGCTATTGTTGAAAATGAATAATGGTGCATTATAAACATGAATGGAGGTTATAAATGAAAAGAAAAAAAAATGACCAATGATAATGATAATTGTGAATGAAATATTTATGTATACATAAGGTTTACTTTACAATATTATGACTCACTAAGTTTTACTTAACGTGTGTGTTTCCACGCGTAGGTAACAACAGAGAATAATCAAGTATGGATTGAAGTCGTAGCAGTAGATATCATCCACTAAGGTTGACTCACCTGTAACATTAGGACAATAGTAATCATTTTGGAAACTTGTTTGGTATGTAATTAAATTTAACAAATATTTTGTAATATGTCTAAATGAATACTTATTTATGTTGAATTAAGTTTCCAACTAAATTTTAAAGGCTTTTCAAAATGAGTAAATATCTTTTAAAGTTATGTGACATTTGTATTTGTATACGGAAATGTATATGGGATATGGTGTTACATTTATTGGTATCAAAGCTACAGGTTTAGTCGATTCTCAGCAAAAACTATTTCTTTTTTAAAATAGAAAAAGGCTTATATGCCAATAAGGTTGTCAATGTTACTGAGATTGTGTCATTATAGGGAAATTGATGACACTCCTTACTAATTGTATTGTTATTAATATGTATGTTTTAATAGAAGTTAGAATCCTTGAACTCGTGAAGAGTGGGGAACAAGAAATGCAAGAAGGAACGGGTAGTGAAAGCTATTAGGATAATACTGCACAACCTCTTTCATACACCTGCACCTCAAGGGATTCCGGTTCCTGAGTTTGGAACTTTCATGCAAACCTTTGATGCCATACTGACTCAGTTTCAACCTCCCCCTGCTCTTCCAGTACCTAGAATGTTGGTCCCAAAAAAGGTGAAGAGTTTGGGAGCTCCAGAGTTCTGAGGAGAAGAGGGTGAAGGTCCTATGGAGGTCGGTATATGGTTATATGATGTAATGTTAATGTTTGAAAGTCTGCAATGCTCATATCCGAAAAAGTTGGGAGGAGTTATATCTTTACTTAGAGGATCAACTCAAGTATGGTGATCCAACACTACAATGTATGCACCACTAGAGCAAGTTACCAGACAATATTTCCTGGAAGAATTCAAGAACAAGTATGTGGGTGAACAGTTCAAACGAGAAATGTTATTAAAGTTCCTCAATTTAAAGCAAGGTGATCGAGTCTTACATGAATTTGAGGTTGAGTACAACAAGCTAAGACGTTTTTCCATTGAAGTTGTTCTAAATGACAAGACAAGACATGATTGGTTCACAGAGGGTTTGAGGCCAAAGTTGAAAGAGATGATGTTGGCCTTGAACTTGTCGAGTCTACAAGAAGTCTAAAACAAACAGAAAACTATTGAAAGAGCTCAGGAGAAGACATTAGCGGCAGAGCAAAGTGTTCAAACTAGGAAAAGAGTGGGAATATCTTCCACTCCCCATCATGTTAAAAGAGGCAAAGACTCGAGTTCCAGATACACTGATAGAGATAGTTTTGCAGTAGCTGCACAGAAAAATAGACAATCCCATTCTTTTGTCGTTAGCTTAGGTAGAGCCTCTAGGGAAAGGAATCCATGTCAAACATGTAGCAAATTGCATCGTGGAGTATGTAGATTTACCAATGGAGCTTGTTTCCTATGTGGCGATATGGGTCACTCTACCCGAAATTGCCCTAAGAAATCTCGGAATAATTCATCATAGTCTGAAAGATCGGTGACTGCCTCAAATAGAAACAGGGGAAGGGGTAGATCCAGGGGATAATCAGATTCAGTGCAGAGACAAGAGACTCAGGGAGTCGCTAGAATTTACAACATTAAGACTAATGAGGATCGGGAATACCCTAAAATCATAACAGGTATTTTCCATCTTTTTGGATGAACCTGTATTTGTTTTAGTTGACCCTCGTTCTACACATTCATACATTAGTACAAAGTTGGTTAGAGCTAGAGGAATCCCTTTAGAACCAATTGTAAGTGAGATGATAGTGGTAAATCCTATGGGTCATAGTGCGAGAGTAGCCAGAGTATGTAGAAAATGACCTATAAAGATCTAGGGGATTGTGTTTTTGGTAAACTTAATGAAATTTCCCTTCGATGAATTTGTAATTATTCTAAGCATGGATTGGTTATCTTCACATTATGCATGGATAGATTGTCGTAAGAAACGTTTGTTTTTAAAGAATGCCGAAGGTTTAAAAATTGTAGTAATCGGTGAAAGATCGAAATCACCATCAAATGTGATATCAGCCATGACTGCGAAGAAGATGATGTCGAAAGGATGTATAGTTTTTATAGCCAATATGATAGATACATGGATTCTGGAAGTTAGAATAAATGATATTTCCACGATCAAAGAATTTCTGGATGTTTTTCCTGGGGATTTACCGAGATTGCCTCCAGATCGTGAGGTAGAATTCAATATTGAGATTTATCTGGGTACCGAACCTATTTTTATGGCTCCGTATAGAATGGCTCTGACTGAATTGAGAGAATTAAAAGTCAACTACAAAATTACTCGATAAGGGGTTTGTAAGACCTAGTGTTTCTCTTTGGGGAGCACTTGTACTATTTGTGAAAAAAAAGGTCGGGTCTATGCGATTATGTATCGATTACCATCAGTTGAATAAAATCACAATAAAGAACAAGTATCCTCTTCCAAGGATTGATGACTTATATGATCAATTGAAATGAGCAACGGTGTTTTTTAAGATAAATCCAAGGTCGATGTACCATCAACTAAAGATTAAAGAGGATGATATTTCAAAGACAATTTTCGGACTCGGTATGGGCACTATGAATTTGTAGTGATGTCATTTTGTTTGACTAATGCACCAGCGAAATTCATGGACTTGATGAACTATGTATTCCAACCCTACTTGGATCAATTTGTGATAATATTTATAGATGATATCTTGGTATATTTCAAATCAAGAGAAGAACATGATGCTCATCTTCGAGTAGTTGTTCAGACACTCCGCGAGAAGAAGTTGTATGCCAAATTGTCAAACTGCGAATTTTGGTTAGCCGAAGTTACTTTCCTTGGTCACATAGTCTATAAAGAAGGCATACTAATAGATCTAAGAAAGATCCAAGCTATAATGGATTGGCAATCTCCAAAGAATGTTTATGAGGTTCAGAGTTTCTTGGGACTTGCTGATTATTATAGACGGGTTGTGAAGAACTTTTTAATGTTAGTTTTTCCGCTAACTAAATTGTTATGAAAGGATATCCATTTGTCTGAATGGAAAGAAAGTTTTAAAGGGCTCAAGAGAATACTAACAGCGGCCCCAATACTTGTACAACTAGAGTCGAGAAAAGACTATATTGTGTTTAGTGATGCATCCCATAATGGATTGGGGTGTGTACTGATGCAAGATGGAAAGGTTATGGCTTATGCTTCAAGATAGTTGAAGAATCATGAAAAAAATTATCCGACACACGATTTGGAATTGGCAGCAGTTGTGTTTGCATTGAAAATCTGGCGTCATTATCTGTATGGGGAACGATGCCATATCTATACTGATCACAAGAGTTTAAAGTATTTATTGACTCAGAGAGAATTGAAATTGAGGCAAAGAAGGTGGATTGAGCTTCTAAAGGATTATGATATAATTATTGATTATCATCCTGGAAAGGCAAAAGATTTTTACAACTTTACGTGCTTTGTATGTGCACATGTCATTAAAGGAAGATGGTGGCTTAATTGTTGCGCTTAAGTTAAAGCCAATGTTTGTGGATCGGATTAAAGAGCTACAAAGTCAAGATGACAAATGTTTGGCAAGAATGGCACAAGTCGAAAGGAATGAGACCAAAGATTTTGATGTAAGAGTGGATGGGTGTTTAAATTATAAAGGAATACTTTACATCCCAGATAATGATGATTTAAAGAAAGATAGTTTCGATGAAGCACATTATAGCCCATTAACGATACATCGAGGAGGTAATAAATTGTACCAGGATTTAAAAAGTCGTTATTGGTGGACTGGTATGAAAAGACTATATCAGAGTTTGGGGTGAAATGTTTGACATGTTAGCAAGTGAAAGCTGAACATCAGGTACCCATTGGATTACTTCAACCGATATCTATTTTAGAGTGGAAGTGGGAGTGAGTTACCATGGATTTTGTTTCGGGGCTACCTTTATCGCTTGGTAAAAGGGATTCCATATGGGTTATTGTATACAGATTGACCAAGATAGCTTATTTTATTCTAGTTCGGGTAGATTACTCAATGGATAAGTATGTGGAATTGTACATTAAAGAAATAGTCAGACTGCATGGAGTGTCTATATCAATAGTGTCTGACCTATACCCAAGGTTTACTTCAAGGTTCTGGAAGTTGTTGCATGAGGCATTGGGTACTCGATTGAACTTTAGCATAGCTTTTCATCGATAGACGGATGGGCAGTCATAGCGAGTCATCGAAATACTTGAAGATATGCTAAGGTCATGTGTGATTGAGTTTAAAGGATCATGGGAAATGTATTTTCCTTTAGCCAAATTTGCGTATAATAACAACTACCAGTCAAGTTTTAAGATGGCCCCATATGAAGCATTTTTTGGAAGAAAGTGTTGTACACCATTAAATTAGTTTGAATTGAAATACTGATACCTAATTGGGTCGGAGTTGATTAAAGAGATAGAGGAGAAGGTAAAGATTATTCAAAAAAATCTCAAGATAGCCTCCGATCGGTAGAAATCTTATGCTGATTTGAAAATAAAAGAAATTGAATTTCAAGTGGAAGATAAAGTATTCCTAAAGGTGTCGCCTTGGAAGAAAGTCTTGAGATTTGGGCATAAGGGAAAGATGAGTCCGAGATTCATTGGACCTTATGAAATCTTGAAAAGAGTCAGATCAATAGTATATCAACTAGCTTTGCCTCTGGATATGGACAAAATCCATAATGTTTTCCATGTATCGATGCTCAAAAGATATCAATACGGTCTATCTCACGTTATTAAACCAGAGGAAATAAAGGTCCAAACGGGTTTAACTTATGAAGAAGAACCAGTACGGATTTTGGCTAGTGAAATCAAAGAATTGAGCAACAAAAAGATTCCTTTAGTTAAAGTACTCTGGCAAAATCATAAGGTTGAAGAGGAGGTACTCGATTGAATTTCAGCACAGCTTTTATCCGTAGACAGATGGTCAGTCAGAGCAAACTATTCAGGTATTGGAGGAAATGATAAAAGATGCATGATTGAATTCAAAGGATCATGGGAAAAATATTTTGCTTTAGCAGAATTTGCCTATAATAACATTTATCAATCGAGTATTAAGATGGCTTCGTATGAATCCTTGTATGGATGGAAGTACCGAACACCATTAAATTGGTTTGAGTTAAAAGATTGAGATCTAGTTAGCCCAGATTTAATGAAAGAAATGAAAGATAAAGTGAAAGTTGTCCAATATAATCTTAAGATATCTTCCGATTGACAAAAGTCTTACGTTGATCTAAAGAGAAAAGAAATTGAATATCAAGTGTGAGATAAGGTATTTTTTAAAGTATCACATTGGATGAAAGTATTGTGGTTTGGGCATAAAGGAAAGTTGAGCCCGAGATTTACTGGACCTTGTGAGATTTTAAAAAGGGTCGGACCAATAACTTATCAATTAGATTTGCCTCCCGATATGGACAAGATCCATAATGTTTTTCACGTGTCGATGCTCAAGAAGTACCGATCAGATCCATCACATATTATCACACAAGAGGAAATAGAGATTCAACCAGATTTGACTTACAAACAAGAACCAGTACAAAGCTTGGCTCGAGAAAACAAAGAACTATGTAACAAGAAGATTCCTCTAGTTAAAGTGCTTTGGAAAAATCATAAAGTCGAGGAAGCTAGTTGGGAAAGAGAGGAGGACATGAGGAAGCAGTATCCATTCCTCTTAGCATCAGTTACGTCTTAAAATTTGAGGATGAATTTTTCTTAATGTGGAAGAATTATAATACCCAAACATCGGGTTAGCGACTATAGTGAAAGGATTTAAAATTTGGTGGGTTAATTTGAATAAATTGAAAAGTACAAGGATTAATTTAAGAAATTATGTTTAACACTTATTATTAAGAATGGAAGAAATGAGGTGTATTATGATATTTTAGAAGGAAATGAATTTATTATTCATTATTTTAGGGATATTTATTAAGGGATTAGTAGGAGAAAAATGATAAAGCTGAAAACTTTGGTTCTCTACTCTTCTTCTTATTCTCATCCATGTACCTCTAAAACAAAGGTAATATTTCTTCAAGTTGGGGTTTCCTTTCATTTTTAGGTTGTTTTGAAGCATTAAGTGATATAGAAGCTTAAAGAAAGTTTAAGAGTGAATAAAACTAAGAAATTAGTGATTTGATGAAAGATGGTCATTTATTGGAGTTTAAAAGCATTTTTAACTTGTCAAATATGTAAATAATATATTTGGAGCCTTAGAAGTGATTGAAAACGTGTTTGAAATTTTGGTGTGATTTTTAGTTTTAAGTTTTCTTTGAAGGAAATGGGATGTTATAAGGGGATTTATAGGGGTAAGTTAGCTAGAATAAATGATATGATGTTTGGGGGCATGATTGGAGCTGAAAGTTTAAGATTTAGGTAAGGTATGTGTAAAATTCGAAGTAAAAGAGGTAAAATATGGGTAAGGGTATCGGTACTAGAAGAACAGTACAAATACTATAACGTAAAAATGGAAAGATAGTATAGGCTTCAGAAGAACAATATCAATACCGGTATAAAGAATTATAGATATTGAGGTGTAGGTATCAATACCATAATCAAAAGTGGAATTTCAGAATGCTAGAATGGTATCGATACCGAATCGGTACCATAGAAGAGAAGTATTGATATTGTAGGATGGGTATCAATACTAGTCAGTTTGAAATTTTAAGTTGGTATGAATTTTATTAGAATTCAAAAAAATAATAATACTTTTGAGTACTATTATTTTGTATAAATGTTAGAAAGTATACTAACATTTGTATTGTATGTGTGATTATGGATGCTTGATTAGATCGTAATCCAATTCCGGAGTAAAGCAAACAAAAAGGCAAGGATAAAGTCGTAGAATAGTCAAACTATATTAGGGCATAATAGTGAGGTATACCAGGTGAATGCATTTAGTATATACTTAAATGATATGAGGATGACTCGCGATGAGTCAACCACGAATGTTTTGATAAAAGGATGTTTTACCATATCTTAAAATATTTTCATAAAGTTTAAGGAAATGATTTTACGAATAAATTTTAGAGTATGAACTGCTCTAAAATAGATGTATGTACTTCTCTATTATTTTAACAGCAATCAATGTTTCAAATAAATGTTTAATCTGCGAATTTGACTTAAAGGCCTATTGTATGTGCATTGAGAGTCATGGGTGCATTTTGATATACTTTGTGTATGATGGTGTCGCAACCGTCTTTCGGTTGGGCCCCGGAATTGGGCTTCGACTTGAAAATGTGGATTGGAGTCGCCACCGATCATTTATTTAAAAATAAATGGGTTGATCGGATACCCTATTTCTTACATGATTTGCGTCTTACCAGAAATATGTCGGGTTCGGGAGTCAGTTACGGTCAAGGAAGGATTAGCACCCTTGAACCGCCCTTTCGGTACTACGTAATTTCCAGTTGTCTTAATTAAGAAAAATAACAAGTTAAATTAAAAGGTAAAGTTTCGATCCTAATTACTTACCCTTGATTGATTTGAAAAAAAATCGAGAAATGTGTTAGATAAACAAGGTAAAGAAAACAAATAAGATACAAGGGAAAAATAAAATAAATAAAATAAGTAAGTAAGATAAGAAAAAATAGTAAAGTAATAATATATATAGTAATATTTGAAAAAAGGAAAATATATATATATATATCAAAGTATTAATAAAATAAATAAGCTATATGTACACCAAATACTTAAAAATAGAAAAGCTACCCTCCCAATTCACCGAAAATGAGGGGCTCTAGTAAGAAATAAGACAAAAAAAATGGGCCCTCTAGGTTAGTAGTATATAATATAATGTTTAATAATGATAATGATAAAGACACAAGTTTTTTAAAAAAAATATAATAATAATGAATAAAAAAACGAAAATAATAAAAAATAATATAAAGTTATAAAGTTATAAGATATATTACATAAATAAAGAAATAATCAAATAAAAATAATTAAGAATATATTTAATAATATGTATATAAATAAACTATTAAAATATAAAAATATATACGACTAGATAAAGATAATTTATATATATATATAGTAATATTAGACTTATAAGTAAAATATTAAAGAAATATATATAATAATAATAAAAAAATATAGTAAAAAATCAAATGAAAATAATTTAATATATATATACATATAATAATAATAACATGAATAAAAAATAAATGAATAAAATATCCATATAATAAATAAAGGGACTAATATAGATTTTTAAAAAGCTCTTTGCCTCCTTTAACCGAAAATCAAACCGGTTTTTAAAAATAAGCCTCGGGGTAGATCTAGGTTCGAAACTTCGAAACCCCACCCATTTTGGTCATCGGCGCAACCCACGTTTTGGGTTATTCGAACCAAATCTCAAGAAAAATAACGTGCACATGCAAAAGAAAAAAAAAAGAAAATGCTACCTTTTATTTCCTTTTCGAATCCTTTACAATAGCTTTGCCTTTGTATCTTCCCGTGCTTTCCTCTATGTTTTGTGTATAAATCGTGTCTTACAATAGTGAGTTACAATGGCTATTTATAGTGCTTGTGGATCCTATCTTTAGGAGTTTAAATCATAGTAGAACTCTATCCTATTTTTTGAATCCTAGCAAAATTCTATCCTATCTTTAGGAGTTTGAATTCTAGTAGGACGAAAAGGTGTGTTGACAGATGGCTATCGATTAATTTTGTTTAATGCATATGTTGTATTTTTGTATCAGTACTATGTGTACTATCAGTACTATGTGCGCATCCAAGGAATTCATAATGAGTTTGTGAATTACAATTTCGACACTATGTGTGCATCCATGGAATTCATAACGAGTTTGTGAATCACCATTTCAGCACTTAGGTGTAACTCAAGTACCTTGCATTCTCCTTGAACATACATTGGGTAAATAAAAGGATAATTTGGGAAACAATATTGATTGATAGGTATGCTAGGCATACTAATATTTTTTCGCAGGTTATGTGAAAGAAATTTGGTTTACCAAGCTAGTTTTAAGTATTGTTATGATTTATACAATTTAATTCGTATTTTGATATTTTATTATATACTTATGTTTTGGTTACACCTCATTTATATTATTATGCTTCAATAAGTGAATACTTAGCGTGTGTTGGTTTCACGCATAGGTATTAGTACGAGTGAAGTAAGGAGTGCAGCTGACATCGTAAATCAAAGGTTTGCTCATCAGTAACTGCATGACAATTATGTATACTTTTGATATTATTAGATGGCATGTAATAGACTTATGATAATGCTCTGGAATGTATTTGACTTATGATGATTGTAATATTTAATATGTTGGAACTTTAAGACTATTTTACATATTAAAAGTTAATGAACGTTTTTTTATTATTACATAAAAAGGTTTTATGCATAGAAACAAAATTTTACTCGTTTTTAAAAAAAATGAAAATGTTTAAACAGTCATGTGACATCTGTGACTTGTGTACGAAAACTTATACGGAAATGGGTTTTACACCTATCATGTACTTTGAAATGTGTATGTGGTGTAATTAGTTCTCGTGTAGATCACAATGGTAAAAAAATCAAAACTAGTAAAAAGGGAAGGAAAAAGTACTGGAGTGACAGTTTATCGACATTAAAGGTTTGATAGTGAGGCTTAAATGTGAGTGCATTCTTACTTATTTAATATATATGATATGGGGACGACTTGCAGCAAGTCAACCTTGAATGACTAAAAAAAAGGTTTGAATTATATTATGGTATATTTCTATAACATTTTAATAGAAATGGTTTTGTGTTTACAAATGATTTTAGGGTATGAATTGCCTAATACATCAATGTATGAGACTCTGATAAGTGAATAATATATGAATTTGTTACAAAGCCCATTATATGTGTATTGATATTTATTTGTACAATTAGCATGCCATGAGGTGAAGTGTTTATCGATCGATCTTACTTAGGTACATTAATGTATGTTACAGAAAGAAACAAGATATACTTTATGACACATATGTGATATGTTTTCTGCACATATATAATGATAGTGCAATGTATTCCTAGTCATAGGTACAATGTTGTTGTGTTCTATAGTATTGTACACTCATATGGCACTATATGTGCAAACTAGTTGTATGGTATCAATGGTACAATTGATTCACATGTCACTAAATGTGCAATTTATTCATAGGTTATTATATTGTATATAGTACACTCGTTTATATGACTCGTGTACCATGCATTATCTTTTATTATACTTTGGGTTGTTGATTGAAATAAAATGGAAATTATATGTTTAATTGGTATGTGAAATAAAGATTTACAAGTTATTTATAAAAGAAAATGACTTTAATTGGTCAATTTTATATGTTCATATAATTTATATGATAAGTATCCTACATTGATTAATTATGATATATTTATGTTGAAATGCCTTACTTTAGTTTGTATATGCCCCACTAAGTATATACTTAGCGTGTAATTGTTTCACAGTTAGGTAAAGTAAAGGAGAAAGCTACAGTGTGAGGAGCATAACGAGAATCTATTTTGTGGAATCATATCGACATCCAGTATCATTAAGAATATCTTATGTTGTTACTTTTGACTTAATTAGTGGCATGTGTATAATAGATATTCTAGTTGCTCTGATATGATAGTTATAAAATGGTTTTGTAATATTAAATTGATATTGTCCCATACCCGGTCCAAGAGTCCAATCCAAATACCTGAGCATACATTAGGTTCCAATCATATTGGGCGAATCAAGATCCACATTACAGACATTTCTAAGAAGAAAACAAATTAAAATCTCTTAATATTCATCACACACCACATTCGATGTAACTAACATGTAATTGAATCTCAATTAAACATGCAAACATTACATATAAACATTTAGGGGTATTTTGGTCATTTCACATAATATAATAAATAAATAAAATAATCAATTAAAGTTACCGCACAGTAAACATCATCATAAGGAAGCATCATGTAAATTTGCATACTAATCGGACATTAGACAATCACTCAATTGATCATACAAGATTAAGGACCTAAATATAAATATGCAACACTTACGTACAAAATAGTGACATATAATTTAGGGTTCCATTATTTAATTAAGTATGATTAAGCAGTGATCACTAAAATATCATCAAATTACCAAATTAAGAGTTTAAGTAATTAAGCAAATCAATTTCTGGGTTAACTTGAACTCACATAATCATTAAGGGGGCTATTTAGAATTTAAGAACACTTTAGATATTTAATGAATGCAATTTCACCATTTTCCATTGAGAAAAACAGCGAAGGGATTGATCTTTTATTGAAATGGATCGATCCTCTTTCATTGGGGATCGATCCTTTTGAAATTGAATCAATTATTTCCAAAATAGAAACTTTGGGATCGATCATTTTTAAGAAAAAAGGCAAATTTGCTAACAACATGCATATTTGGTCAACTAATCAGCCACATAAAATTAATCATGGACTAGGAACATGCTTGAACACTATTCAAACACATTATACATGTCAAAACAAAGGTGTAGCATGCTTTATAACACAAGTCAACACATTAATCAAGGATTTGGCACCAAAAGTTAACAATTGCATAAAAGTTCATTTCAAGCACAAGTTACCTACTCATTTTTGGCATTTAAGGTCGTTTCATGCAACATAAGAGTCTACCACATTTAGTTTACCAATATACACTTAAGTAAATACTCCATACACTTCTTTAAGAGTCTAAATCAACATTTGAGGAATCTCATGCTTCAAGCAACAAATTTATACTTATAAATCCAATGTCAACAAATCACAAAATCCAACAAGAAGTCCAAAATCTAAATCCACTTATTACAAACCAAAATCCATCATTATAAGGCTTACAAAGTGAATAATAGGTCTAAGTCCCAAACATCCTCGAATTTCCACACAAAGTTTCTGAAAACCATAAATGTATAGCTTTATGCCTTAGCCTTTCTTGATCATACCGATGCCAAGCTCCTCGCCTCCAAACTCATCCCTAATCCTCTAAAAAAATGTTAACAATGAGTGTGAGCTTATAAAGCCCATTGAAAGACTAAAATTCAAAGTAATGCACATAACCAAGATAAAGATCAATCTTATATGTTCATATATAACTTTTTATTTACTCTACAAATATAATTCAAAATATCATACTTGAATGATCAGCTAATATTTTCCAAATTATTTTATTTTTAGATTATTCAAACATCAAGGACCATATAGTTCAAAAGCATTCACATACATACATACACAATTACCTTCCTTGGAAAATCACACAATCACACACATTTTTCCATTTTAAGACCAATCAATGACTTTTTTTCAAAACACAACTCACTCATTGGATAAACTAACTCCATACAACTCCCATTTTTCTTACAAACTTACATAGATCCAAAACCACTCATTACGCAGCAAACTTAACATCCAACCTTACCCCGTATCATCTCAGATCAAAGCTCAATGTACCATCAGAACCCCGTATAATATCAAATCACAACCTAATACAAAATACATAGAGTACTTTTTTCTAGGAATGTCTTTCATATCAAAGGGTCCTACTAAGAACAATTGCCAATTAATCCAATTAACCAAGAGCGATTGTCAATGATGCATAGTTTTCACATATTGATTCAAATACACTTTGAAACACACTTAAGGATTTAGTTTTCATGATCAACCCACATATTTGGACAGTGAGAAAGTTCAGCTCATCCAATTCACATTCAGAATATATATAGATTTTCACAAACCATTTTTAAAATCCTATGCATCATTTGCAACATATCACATTCACATTCTTATTTCCAACATAAGTGGCATCATATGTAAATCAACATAATGTATATTCCATACATACATACACAATTACCTTCATTGGAAAATCACACAATCACACACATTTTTCCATTTTAAGACCAATCAACGACTTTTTTTCAAAACACAACTCACTCATTGGATAAACTAACTCCATACAACTCCCATTTTGCTTACAAACATACATAGATCCAAAACCACTCATTACGCAGCAAACTCAACATCCAACCTTACCCCGTATCATCTCAGATAAAAGCTCAATGTATCATCAGAACCCCATATAATATCAAATCACACCCTAATACAAAATACATAGAGTACTTTTTTCTAGGCATGTCTTTCATATCAAAGGGTCATACTAAGAACAATAGCCAATTAATCCAATTAACCAAGAGCGATTGTCAATGATGCATAGTTTTCACATATTGATTCAAATACACTTTGAAACACACTTAAGGATTTAGTTTTCATGATCAATCCACATATTTGGACAGTGAGAAAGTTCAGCTCATCCAATTCACATTCAGAATATATATAGATTTTCACAAACCGTTTTTAAAATCCTATGCATCATTTGCAACATATCACATTCACATTCTCATTTCCAACATAAGTGGAATCATATGTAAATCAACATAATTTATATTCCATCATCATAATTAACCAAATAACACAATATATCAGAATTAACAAAAGCAACACTACACAAACCTCAACTTTGAATCATGTTCAATTCCTAAGAATGAGAGTCACTCACCTTGTTTTCCGTAAATAAAAAATTCTTTCGAACACTACCTCAATGTTCACCAAACTCAAAGCACCAAGTTTCCTCAACCAAAAACACAATAAAAACCTTGGAAAGCAAATTAACACATCAAAATCTAATCTAAAACAAAGCAAAATCCTTTGTTTCTAAAACAAAGAGCAAACATTGAAAACAACAAAAACCTTACCGAAACGTCACTCACGAAGCTCCAAATTGAGATGCATGAATCTCCACACTAAAAGATGATAAAAAACAACTAGAATCAACATCTAACTTAGCTAGAACACACCAATCAACATCTATAAACCTAAATTCCTGCAATCCCATAAATACCAAAATCGACATTGTTTTCAAGAAATTAACATACAAATCATTTGCAATCAAAAAACTAATTTAATATGATTATAATCGCTCCAAAAAAAACTAAATTTCATTAAGAAATCCTCAAAATCAATTCAAGAAATCAACACATTAATTAGCTACAAAAATCAATTGAAAACTTAGAAATCCTTCACAATTAAATCAACAATTCAATAGAATCATTAACATTTAGTCACTAACCCTAGAAGATTGAAAGAAAACCAAGGAAAATATCCTTACCTTACTGGAAAATAGATTGAAATTAAGATCATCAATCCATTATGATCAAGCTTTAAAAACAAGAAGAGAAGAGAATAAAATAGAAACTTGAGAATTAAAATCAAGATTGAGATGAGTGAATTTATAAATCAAGAAGAAAAAGAGAAAGAATTGATCAGCTTGTTTAAGAGAAAATGAGAGAAAATGTAGGAATTTACAGGAAGTTACTAAAATGCAAAGTGAGAAGGAAATGAAAAGCACGTGAATGAAAACAAGTAAATAAGGAAATATAATTTAGATTAAAATGAATCTAGATGGAAAAATGGTAAAAGAGGAAAATTAAAACATTTTAAGTTAGGAGGGAAAACTCTAAACATAAGCCTTGGTATAATTACTTCATAGACTTTGGACATTGTGAAAATTTACAAAATGATCACCGAAATTATAATTTCCAATTCCTTCAATTCAGTCACCAAATCATTTAATTAACTTTCATAATTAAAATTAATCATCTAAAATCACTTAAAACCTTTCTAAAATTATTTGAAAACCAAAATATAAATTTTATAATTTTTTCTTATTTTTTATCAGAAATCCAGAAATTGACCCAACCCTAACCACCAGACAAGACTTTATGACGTTATATTTAAATTAGACAGTGTTATATATGATATAAAACAATATTGAACTTCCTAGTTGTTACCTAAAATCATACTTGAAATGGATGTCAAAATATCATATTATTATTATTATTACACGGTTAATTAGTTTTGTTATAAATGTTAAATTTAGAAATAAAAAAAACAAAATTTCATTGATTTTTGAATATGAAATGTTTTTAAATAGTTAATGTGACATCTCTAACTAGTATTTAGGTATGTATACGGGATAGGGGTGTTATATTTATACTTAAAGGCTCATTTATTCTATTTCGTGTATTTAAAATGAATGAATTAAGAGGTAACAAGACTATATAGTATGACCTCGCAAGTAGAATCATAATTCCCAAATAGACTTGTTGACTCTCACCATGTTTGTAACTTTAATCTTCACACTTAGCATAATCATCTCTTAATCAGGATGATCTCAGAATCTATCGATATTCGAATTAGAATAATCAATAATATTGGTCATTGAAATTTATTAACAATAAAAAAAAATTCATAAAAAATAATGATAGAAATGCATCATTATATTCAAGAGTTTGCTTGAATCAACCCATAATTTGGGCAACTACATGATTTAGAGAGGTTTCTCATGTCAGCAACATCAATTTCATACTTTTCCAAAATTGAAAATGTCTTGTTGTCTTTATAAATTTCCCAAAAGAAATTATTAGTACGATACACCACAATCATTTCGACCTTATATTTCCAAGGCTAATTAATATTACCCACATAAAAAATCAAAGGTTTCATATATCCACATATCAACTATAAGCAAACATTATCTCTTTTTTTTTAGTTTTTTGGTTACCCTCCAGTTCCAAATAAACATGAATTAAGAGGTAACAAGACTACATTGTATGACCACACAAGTAGAATCATAATTACCAAATAGACTTGTTGACTCTCACCATGTCTGTAACTTCAATCTTCACACTTTGCACAATCATCTATTAATCAGGATGATCTCCGAATCTAGCAAACTTTGAATCATAATAAATTCAATAATATCGATATTTGAAATTTAATAATAGTAACAAATTTCATAAAAATAAAGATAGTAATACAATCCTTATCTTCGAGTGATTGCTTGAATCAAACCATAATTTGGCAACTACTTGATTTAGAGAGTTTTCTCATGTCAGCATCATCGGTTTCATACTTTTTCAAAATTGAAATTGTCTTGTTGTCTTAATAAATTTCCCAAAAGAAATTATTAGTACAATAAAACCATAATCATTTCGACCTTAAATTTACAAGGCTAATTAATATTACCCACATAAAAATAAAAGGTTGCACGTCTCCACATATCAACTATCAAGTAATCATTATCTTTTTCCCCTCTAGTTCCAATTAGATTTGTGTGTGAGTCTATGATAGAGATGTGGCAGCAGATGATGTGATCGTTGCTCTCAATGATGGAACAAACCAAGGAATATTCTAGACTCGATGAAGAAACGAAGGCTTTGAATGGATGTTTTGGTAGGTGGCGGAAAGATTAGGGTTTTATGGAGAATTTTAGTTGTTGGAAAATAGACGGAGAATATATATTAAGAAAATAATGATAAGGGTAATAAATAAACAAAGAATTAAAGACAATAGTAAAATATGTAATAAACTAAAATGAAGGACTTAGCATTTTAATGGAAGTGGGCAACTATGGAGTTGTTGGAGAACTTGTTATGGTGATGTGGTTAGTCATTGGAAAGAGTAATTGATAAGGATTTCAATGTAGAATACGGAGTTAAATTCAATGGTTGGATCGATGAGAAATCACAATTAAAATTTTACCCTCGGTAGTATGATGATGAACTAACTTAATGATTTGGTGGAAGCTGGCATGTGGATTATCTTTGATGATGAAGATGGCGTGAGGAGGTGATAAGATAGATAGATAGATTTTTCTTATTGAACTCCCCTAGGCGAAATAAAAAGACAAGCTCAATAATACGGCTCTAACAGCCCTCCTAATCGCAATGGACTAGGCAAACCGGAGTGTAAAGATATCTCTCTCAAGAACTCAAAAAACTAAAAAAGAAGATGCTTTGAAGGCACAAGGCAATCAGCTCTTGCAAAAACTATCTCTCATTGTATTGTATATAAAAGAAGAAAAGATAATTGTTGTTTATAATTATAATGCCCTAAATGTCAAATTAGGGACTTTAATGTAAAGATTTAAAAATGGAGGATTTGAGTGATTAAATGATAAAAGATGGGTAAGTGATTGGAATAGTGATTTAGACTAGATTGTAACTATAGATGAATAGAGATGGCATTTTAGTCCTTTAATGGGGGAATAAATTTAATAATTATTTTAATAAGGTATTTAAAATAGAAAAAGGGGGAAAATGAGATACAAGCTATCTTCTTCTTCTTATTACTGTGGAAAAAACTCTCCCAATAGCTCAAAGGTAAGATTTCAAATGGTAAGTTTATTCTTTCATTTTTGGTTGGTTGTTGAAACTTTGAGTATGTGGGAAGCTTAAAGAACTATTAAATGGGATTAAAACTAAGTTATAGATGAGATAATAGAGATTGAAGAAAATGGGGTTTTGATTGCTATATTGAAAAGGGGGTTTATGGATGTTTTATGGTGTTTTGACTTGTCATAAAGGTCAATGAGAGATTAGAAGCATTGGATAGGATTAAAAACACCTTAGGAAAAGTGGTGTAATTCTTAGAATTGAATGTCCTTGGAAGATGTTAGATGTTTTAAGATATAAAATGAAGGAAAATTAAAATGGATAGTTACAGAAGAGTTTCATAGTATAAGTAAGGCGTAAATATAATGAAATTAACCCCATTTGGGTAAAAATCGAGTAAAAAACTAGAAATTCTGGGCAAGGGTATCGGTACTACTAGAACAGTACCGATACTATAGGCTAAAATGGGATAAAATTTGCTGAGTAGTATCGATAATGATTCAATAAGGTATTGATACCAAGAAACATCAAATCTAATTTGGATATCGATATCGGTAATGGGTATCGGTACCATAGTAGGGTAGTATCGATACCATGGTAAGGGTATCGATACCCGAATGGGGTATCGGTAACATAATATAGAAGTATCGGTACTAAGTATCGGTACTAGGGTAGTAGTATCAATACTATGGAGCCAGAAATGTTAAAATATGATGATATAGGTATATAAAGTTAATGATATGTTCTTTTGAGTATTTTTTAAGTATAATGGTTAGGAAATATTCTAAATTTGGGTATGGTACATGTTTTATGGATACTTGAGTAGATCGGAACCAAGCTCTTGAAATAAGAAAAACTAAGGGCAAAGGCAAAGTGTCAAAGTATTCAGTATTACATTTGGTTACATAGCGAGGAAAGTCAGGTGAGTGCAATTAATTATGTCACTATATGTTGTACTAATCATATATATATGTTTGTTTAAGATGTATGTGGTGATTACAAAATAAGCACTAAGTGTGCATTTTACGGAATTCATCTGATGTGGATGAATAATCGTTTCAGCACTAAGTGTACATTTCACGGAATTCATCCTATGTGGATGAATAATCGTTTTGGCACTAAGTGTGCATTCCACATAATACATATTATGTGGATGAATAACCATTTTGGCACTAAATGTGCATTTCATGAGATTTGTAATATGTTTATGAATGAACGTATGGGCAGTAAGGGTGCAATAAAAAGAAATGATAATGAATGGAAAATGATGAATTTGAATTTGATCGATAAAAAATAAATATATATTGATTTCATTGTATGATTAGTTTTTGCCTCACTAGATAATAATTAAGGTGTGTTTATTTCACGCATATGTTGAATACAAGTTGAGTAAGGAGATCATTTGACATCCAAGCTAGAGTCGCCTCATCAGTAACCGTATGACATACCTGTCTACTTTTGATATATTTTAGTCGACATGTAATAGGGTTTAGTAAAAACTCTCTGAATAGTATATAGATTAAATTGTTGTAAAATGGTGAAGTGTTTAAACATCTCTTTTTGTTAGTCTAATTAAGTAATGTATGTTTTATTATAAGCGAACTGAATGTTTTATAAAACGAAACAAAATTTTACGGGTTTTTGGAATGAAGAACAGTGATAATATTGATGTGACATCTATATCTCGTATACAAAAGGGTATATGGGAGATGAGTATTACATTTATTGGTATCAGAGCTACAGGTTTAGTCGATTCTCGGTCGAATCAAGTGTATGTAAAAAGAGTTTACATGCCTTTAAGATGTTAAGGTTACTGATAGGGTATAGAATGAATATAAAAGATGTCTCTCCTTACTAACTTATGATTCTTATGAATGTTGTGATAGATGTCAGAATCTACTAATTCAAGGAGAGCGGCTGGTCATTAGAGTAGAGACGAATCGAGTAGTGAAAGCTATTAAGAGAATAGCGAACATCCGATTCCATCTTATAATGCCAGTGCACCGGTACCTCAGGGTACGCCTGTCCCGGAGTTTAGAGCATTTATACATGCTCTATATACTATTTTAACAAGGTTTCAACCTCCTCAGCCTCTCCCCCGCTCCTTCAGTAACGCGAATACTAATTCCAAAGGAGTTAAGAAGTTTAGAAGCTCCTAAGTTCATGGAAGAAGAGAGTGAAGGTCCTATGGATGCAGACTTATGGTTGAATGATGTTATCATGATGTTGGAAATCCTTCTGTTCTCTGATTATGAGAAGTTGCGCGGAGCTATATCGTAACTCTGAGGTTTAACTAGGGTCTGGTGGATAAACACGACAATGTATGCGTCGCCAGAGCAAGTGAACTGGCAGTTCTTTTAAGAGGAGTTTAAAAACAAGTATATTGAGGAGCAGTTCATGAGATCAATGATGTTGAAGTTTCTCAATTTAAAATAATGTGACCGAGCGATGCATGAATATGAAGCTGAATACAACAAGCTTAGCTGTTACACTACTAAGGTGGTCCCTAATGACAAAGCTCGACGGGATTGTTTATTGAGGGATTGAGGCCAAAGTTGACAGAGATGATATTGGCCTTGAATTTGCCTTGTTTACAGGAAGTGATAAATAGAGCTAAGGCGATTGAAAGAGCTCAAAAGGAGACTTTAACTACAGAATAGAGTATGTAGATGGGAAAATGAGTGGGATGTCTTCATCTACTCATTTTGCTAAGAGAGGAAAAGGATATGGGTCCTGATATAATCATAGAATGGATGTTGCTGTAGTTACACAAAAATCTAAGTAGTCTTATTATTTTGCTGCGAGCTCGGGTAGAGTTTTTGGAGAAAAAAAATAACACATGTCACACATGTGGTAAAGTTCACTGGGAATATGTAGTGTGCTCTCTGGTGCTTTCTTTATTTATAGAGGAACGGGTCATTATGCTAGGAGTTGTCCGCAGATATCACGGGATAAATTAGTATAATTTGAGAGATCAGTAGCAGCACCTAGTAAAAATAGAGGAAGAAGAAGCTCCGGCGGTCAATCTGAGGCTGACAAAAGACAAGTGACTCAAGGAGTGGCTCGAGTTTATAATATAAAGACTAATGATGATCGGGTTGATCCAGAGATCATAACAGGTACATTTAACCTATTTGATGAGCATGTTTTTGTTTTAGTTGACTCGGTTCTACGCACTCTTATATTAGTACAAAGTTGTTTAAAACTAGAGAAATTCCTTTAGAACCAATTTCTAGTGAAATTATAGCGGTAAACCCTATGGGTCAGAGTGCAAGGGTAACAGGGGTTTGTAGAAGGTGTCCAATTAAGATTTAAGGGGTTGTTTTCTTGGCAAAATTAATGTAGTTTCCCTTTGATGAGTTTGATATTAGTTTGGGTATGGATTGGTTGTCTCCACATCATGTATGGGTCGATTATTGTCAGAAATGATTATTTTTAAAGGATCTGGAATGTTATGAGATTATAGTGATTGGTGATAAAGTGAAGACACCCTCCATCGTGATATCAGCCATGACATCAAAGAGAATGATGTCAATAGGATGTGTAGCTTTTCTAGCTAACGTTATAGATACTAGAGTTCTAGAAGTGAGATTACAGGATATCCCTACAGTTAGGGAGTTTATAGAGGTTTTTCCAAAAGAGTTACTGGGTTTTCCTCCCGATCGTGAAGTAGAATTCAAAATTGAGGTTTACCCGGGTATCAAACCTATTTCTATGGCTCCGTATAGAATGGCTCCAACGGAGTTAAGGGAACTAAAAGCACAATTGTAGGAACTGCTTGGTAAAGGATTTATCTAACCCATTATTTCTCCTTGGGGAGTGCATGTGTTATTTGTGAAAAAGAAGGACGGGTCTATACGGTTATATATTGATTATCGTCAATTGAACAAGGTGATAAAGAACAAGTATCCTCTTTCGAGGATTGATGATTTGTTTGACCAGTTGAAAGGCACAATAGTGTTCTCTAAAATAGATATGAGGTCGGGGTACCATTAGTTAAGGATCGAAAAGGAGGATATTTCTAAGACGGCTTCTCGAACTCGGTATGGACACTATGAAGTTGTAGTAATGCCATTTGGTTTAACAAATGCTCCTGCAACATTTATGGATTTAATGAATAGGGTATTACAACAGTACTTAAATTAGTTTGCAGTGCTGTTTATAGATGATATCTTGGTATATTCCAAGTCAAGGGAGGAACACGATGCTCATCTTTGGGTGGTTCTTCAGATACTTCTCAAAAAGAAGTTCTACACGAAATTATCTAAATGAGAGTTTTGGTTATCTGGTATTGTTTTCCTTAGTCACATAGTATATGCAGAAGGCATAAGAGTGGACCCCAAAAAGATTCAAGCCATAATGAATTGGCAACCCCCAAGAAATGTTACTGAGGTTCAGAGCTTCTCGGGGCTTGCTGGTTATTATAGGCGATTTGTGGAAAAAATTTGATGATAACTCTTCTGTTAACTAAGTTGTTACAGAAGCATATGCCTTTTGTTTGGATATATCAATGCCAAGAAAGTTTTGAAATGCTCAAAAGAATAGTAACTGAGGATCTAGTACTAGTGCAACCTGAGTCAGGTAAAGAATATGTTATTTACAGTGATGCATCCCATAATGGATTGGGATGTGTACTGATGAAAGAGGGTAAAGTCATGGCCTATGCCTCAAGATAGTTGAAGATTAATAAGAAAAATTATCCAACTCATGATTTGGAATTAGAAGCCGTAGTGTTTGCTTTGAAAGTCTGGCCCCATTATTTGTATAGTGAGCGTTACCATGTTTACACAGACCATAAAAGTCTAAAGTATTTGTTGAGTCAGAAAGAGTTGAATTTAAGCCAGAGAAGATGGATTGAGCTCCTAAAGGATTATGATTTGGTTATTGACTATCATCCTGGAAAGGCTAATGTGGTAGCAGATGCACTTAATCGAAAGACTTTTGTAGCTTTAAAGGCTTTAGATGCAAGTATGTATTTAAAAAAAAGATGGTGCTTTGATCGCTGAATAAAAGTCAAGGCCGATGTTTTTGGATCGGGTTAAAGAGCTGCAAGTTAGAGAAAAGAAAAACTTAATGAGATTGTCAAAATCAAAAAAGGAAAAATGAAAGATTTTGAAATTAAGGATAATGGATGCTTATACTACCTACGAAGACTTTGCATTCCTTATGACGATGAATTGAGAAAATATATTCTTGGTAAAGCACATTATAACCCTTTGACCATGCACCCGGCTGTAAATACGATGTATCAGGATTTGAAAAGTCGTTACTGGTGGTCTAGCATGAAAAGAGCTGTTACAGAGTTTGTTACCAAATGTTTGATATGTCAGCAACTGAAAGTTGAAAATCAGGTGCCATCCGAATTATTGTAGACAATATTTATTACTAAGTGGAAGTGGGAGCGAGTAACAATGGACTTTGTTTATGGGCTACCATTGTCACAAGGTAAAAAAAGGCTCGATTTGGGTAATCGTAGACAGATTGACCAAGACCACTCATTTTATATCAGTTCGAGTAGATTATTCGATGGATAAACATACGAAGTTGTATATAAAAAAGATAGTTAGACTACACAGAGTACCGATATCGATAGAGTCCGATCGAGACCCAAGGTTTACTTCAAGGTTTTAGAAGTCTTTGCATGAGACATTGGGTACTCAATTGAACTTTAGTATAACTTTTCATTCGCAGACAGATGAGCAGCGAGCTATTCAGATACTTGAGGATATTCTTAGGGAATGTGTGATTGAATTTAAGGGGTCATGGGAAAGGTATTTACCTTTAGCATAATTTACATATAACAATAGTTATCAATTAAGTATTAAGATGGCCCCGTATAAAGCTCTATATGGGAGAAAATGTAAAACACCATTAAATTGGTTTGAATTGAAAGATCGAGAATTGGTTGGCCTAGATTTGATGAAAGATATGGAGGATAAAGTGAAGATTATCCAGAGTAATCTAAAGATAGCCTCAGATCAACAGAAGTAATATGAAGATTTGAAAAGAAAAGAAGTAGAATATCAAGAGGGAGATAAAGTATTTTTGAAAGTATCACCTTGGAAGGTATTACGTTTTGGGAAAAAATAAAAGCTGAGTTCGAGGTTCATTGGGTCGTATGAGATATTAAAAAGGGTTGGACCCATAGCTTATCAATTAGATTTACCTTCGGATATGGATAAGATCCACAATATTTTTCATGTATCGATGCTTAGGAGGTACAAATCATATCCCTCGCATGTTATCACTTCTGAAGAAATAGAGATCTAACCTATGACGAAGAACTAGTATGGATCTTGGTTAAGGAAACCAAAGAATTTCGTAACAAAAAGATTATGTTGGTTAAAGTACTTTTGTTAAATCATAAGGTGGAAGAAGCTACCTAGAGAGAGAGGAGGATATGAAAAAGCCATTTCCACATCTCTTCAGTTCAGTTACTTCTTTAAATTTGAGGATAAATTTCCTTAAGGGGGAGAATTGTAATGCCCCAAATGTCGAATTAGGGACTTTATTGAAAAGATTTCAAAATGGAGGATTTGAGTGATTAAATGATAAAATATGGGTAAGTGATTGGAATAGTGATTTAGACTAGATTGCAACTATATATGAATAGAGAGGACAATTTAGTCCTTTAGTGGGGGAATAAATTTAATACATATTTTAATAATGTATTTAAAATAGAAAAAGGGGAAAAGAGATACAGGCTATTTCTCTATCTATTGATTCTTCTTGCCCTGAAAAAAACTCTCCCCATAGCTCAAAGGTAAGATTTCAAATGGTTAATTTATTCTTTCATTTTTGGTTGGTTATTGAAACTTTGAGTATGTGGGGAGCTCAAAGAATGACTAAATGGGATTAAAACTAAGTTATGGATTAGATAATAGAGTTTAAAGAAAATGGGTTTTTGACCGATATGTTAAAAAATGAGGGTTTATGGATGTTTTATGGTGGTTTTAACTTCTCACAAAGGTAAATGAGAGATTAGAAACATTGGGTATGATTAAAAATACCTTAGGAACAGTGGTGTCATTTTTAGAATTGAATATCCTTGGAAGATTTTAGATGTTTTAAGAGATAAAATGAAGGAAAATTAGTATGGATAGTTAAAGAAGAGTTTCATAGTACGTGTAAGGTGTGAATATAACGAAATTGACCCCATTTGGGTAAATATCGGGTTAAAAACTGGAAATTCTGGGCAAGGGTATCGGTACTGCTATAATAGTACCGATACTATAGGCTAAAATGGGATAAAATTTGTTGAGTAGTATCAATACTGATTCAATCAGTATCGATACCGAAGAGATAGTATAGATACCATGGCAAAGGTATAAATACCATGAAACATCAAATCTAATTTTGGTATCAATACCGATAGGGGGTATCGATACCGATAGGGGGTATCGATACCATAGTAGGGTAGAATCGACACCATGGTAAGGGTATCGATACCAAGCAACATCGAACCTATTTTTGGTATCGATACCCGAAGGGGGTATCGATACCATAGTATAGAAGTATCAGTTCTAGGGCAATACTATCGATACTATGGAGCCATAAATGTTAAAATATGCTGATATAGGTATAAAAAGTTAATGATATATTTTTTTTTAGTATTTTTTAAGTATAATGGTTAGGAAATATTCTAACTTTGGGTATGGTACAAGTTTTATGGATGCTTGAGTAGATCTGAACCAAGCTCCCGAAACAAGCAAAACTAAGGGAAAAGGTAAAGCGTCGGAGTAATCAGCATAACATTTGGTTACATAGCGAGGAAAGTAAGGTGAGTGCAATTAATTATGTCACTATATTTTGTACTAATCATATATGTATGGTTGTTTAAGATGTATGTGGTGATTACCAAATAGGAACTAAGGGTGAATTTCACGAAATTTATCCTATGTGGATGAATAACCATTTCGGCATTAAGTGTGCATTTCATGGAATTCATCCTATGTGGATGAATAACCATTTTGGCACTAAGTGTGCATTTCACAGAATTCATCCTATGTGGATGAATAATTGTTTCAGCACAAAGTGTGCATTTCACGGAATTCATCTTATGTAGATGAATAACCGTTTCGACACTAAGTGTGCATTTCACGAAATTCATCCTATGTGGATGAATAACAGTTTCGGCACTAAGTGTGCATTTCAAGGAATTCATCCTATATGGATGAATAACCGTTTCGGCACTAAGTGTGCATTCCATGGAATTCATCTTATGTGTATGAATAACGATTTCAGCACTAAATGTACATTTCACGAGATTCATAATATGTTTATGAATGACCATACGGGCACTACGGGTGCAATAAAAAGAAATGATAATGAATAAAAAATAATGAATTGGTATTTGATCGATAAAAAAATTAATATATATGGATTTCATTGTATGATTAGTTTTTGTCTCAGTAATACTTAACGTGTGTTTATTTCACGCGTAGGTTGAATACAAGCTAAGGAGATCATTGGACATCTAAGCCAGAGCCGCCTAATCAGTAACTGTATGACATACCTGTGTACTTTTGATCTATTTTAGTCGACATGTAATAGGGTTTAGTAAAAATGCTCTGAATAGTATATTGATTAAATTGTTGTAAAATGGTGAAGTGTTTAAACATCTCTTTTTGTTAGTCTAATTAAGTAATGCATGTTTTATTATAAGTAAACTAAGTGTTTTATAAAATGAAACAAAATTTTATGGGTTTTTAGAATGAGGATTAGTAATAATACTGATGTGACATCTGTATCTCGTATACGAAAGGGTATACGGGAGATGGGTGTTACAATAATAAGAGGGGATGGCCTCCTTATATAAGGGTTTGAGATTCCTTGTTCTAACATGACTGGGTAATAAAATAATAATAATAGCAACATCAAAAATAAAAAAAAAATCTCCTAAATCCATGTGCAAAGGGAAGCATTGAATGGTGACCATTGTTGAAGCTTTTGATGTGACGGTGGAGATGAAAGATGACTTGAAATGAATCTTGAACTTGATGAATGGTCCATATCTCCCTTTTAAAAGATGATGGGTGGTAATTGTGATATGGGCTCTTGATAGGAACCCAATCACGTGATAATTAAGGCAGATGGGTCTTGATAAGGGCTTTCGCGTGATGGCCTTGCTTGAAAAAGGATGATAAGCTACAAAATGTTGCATTTCAATGGCTTATTAACCCTAAATAAAATAAATAAACAAATAATTACTTAATTGATGAGTTAGCCCAGGTTTTATATATGCAACACTGGGTAACTTTACAAAAATGTTAGGCTAAGGTGGTTCAAACTCAGTTCTGAGAATATCTTCATGGCCTTCATAATTAAGCCCGAAAATGATTTGGGGACTTGAAAAAGCAAGTTGATAAGGGGAAATGAGAAATGGTTTTCCCTCCTTGAGCTATTTTAATTTCATGTGGGCTTGAAGTCTCTTGCTGACAAAGGCTTGGACTGTCGTTTGGAGTTGATCAATGAGTAGTTTGGCCTGTCATCTGGTAATTGAGCATGGAGGCAAAGTAAGTCCATCCTTTGGGCGTGTGGTGCATGTATCAGTCTCTTAGCAGGGATTTTTTGCATACAGGAGGACACAAACTCGTGACCATGCTTAAGTGATATCAAGCTGCTTACCACTTAAACCAACCCCAGTTGGTCAAGCAAATATTATCTCAGATACCAAAAATGTTAACAAATGTTCATAATATTATAATAAATTTCAACTAAAACCGAAACAATGTTTTATGTTTACATGCAAATTTTGTATACTATCTAATACTTAATTATGGACACATAATAATATTTAAACACATACTCATATCAAAAAGAGATAACTATTTTACAACACATTGAATACACATTTAATATTCAAGTAAGACAACATCTTAAAGTCTATAAAATATAAAGGTAAATATCTAATTCAGTGCCTTTGTCATGCCCTTGGAACTTCAACTCCTAGAACGTTCGACCTTAGTCACTTTCTTTGTGATTGCGGCTAAGTCAGCCTCAAAACAATACAAGCAAAGATGCTTAGATTCCCAAACAGAAGAAAAGAACAAGAGAACTTGGCAAGCACAAACACAGAGATAAGAGAGTTTGAGAGAATGTTCTAGTATTTGTCAAAATGAAGAAGTGAGTACAAATGAGGAGGATAGGCTTATATTTATAGTGCAAGCTCCCTTCAATGAAAGTTTAAGATCTAAGTGTATCGATGACCTAGATTGAATATAATCTCCTAAATCCCCCAAATTAAGGAATTGCATCTACAAGATTTTCTCTTATCTAAGGAAACTCTATCAAGCTAGTTATATGTTAGCTTAGAAAAAATATTACAAAGTTTATGGAAAAAAAATCAAGAGGATTTTGCATTTAACCAATGATTCTTGTAGCATAAACTTGCAAGGCTATTCATCTCCACGAAATGGGCCAGTCTTCATGGGTCTAGAAAGGCCCAAAATGTCACTTAAGTAATCTTGGACTACTTCTTTTGTCCTAACATCGATTGTGGGCTCGTAGTCTGTGAAATTCTCCCCCGCTAGTTTTGATGATGCCCTCATCACTCGTCTGCCATGAAACTGGTCTATCATGGTCTTGAATTGCCAATGTCCCTCAGCATGCTCCCAACTCCCTTCACACACAGGTTGTTCATTCCACATAACAAAGTATTGAGGCCTCAAGTGGTGTCCTTGTTGCCGAAGAACTCTTTCCACCAGTATGTCTTTGATTTTCCTTGTCATAAGAGATCTTCACTCCAATTAGCGCTCGATGTGATTTACCTCGATTCACATCCTCTGTATCCTGATATTACGGCTTGACTAGACTATCATGGATAATGGGATGTGCTCGGATGGTTGAAGGCAACTCCAATTTGTAGGTCATGGTGCTTACCCGCTTCATAACTTGAAATGGAACTAGTACCTCCCGCACAAGACCATTGTGCACAGCTGAATTGCACAAAACATTGGTCAATTCTGCAAGGACAAGATCACCAACTTCAAAGTTCACATCCTACGTTTTTAATTATACCACTTCTTGGTCCGCTTCCCCACCTTGTATAAACAAGCTCGGGCTAAGTCATGTTCCTCATGCCACTCCTTGGCAACCCTGTATATTGATGGATTCGGAAACTATGTTGGGTGTCAACGGTTTTTACCCTGTCATGATCTCGAACGGACTCTGGTTTGTAACCTCAATCCGTTGTAACTTGTAGGAAAATTGGGACATATCCAACAACTTCGGCCAATCACGTTAGTTGGCACTCAAATAAAGCCTCAAGTAAATCTCCAATAGAGCATTCAGTGGCATAGTTTGGCCATTAGTTTGTGGATGAACTACGGTGGAAAAGCTCAAGCTCAATCCCATCAGCTTAAACAAAACCTTCACGTGAACCGTGTGTATCAGTCACTAATGATGATTTTCGGCATCCCCCAATACTTCACCACTTGCTTTAGGAAAATTTGAGCCGCCTCCATGGAAAAACACAACTTAGACAGTAGAATAGACGTCCAATACTTTAAAAACCTATCAACTACAACCAGTATAGTCAAAAGTCCACCAGTCTTGGGCAAACCAGTGATAAAATCCATGGAAATACACTCTCCCATGGGCGCT
The DNA here is from genome assembly GCF_006381635.1 of Hibiscus syriacus. Taxonomy (NCBI): domain Eukaryota; kingdom Viridiplantae; phylum Streptophyta; class Magnoliopsida; order Malvales; family Malvaceae; genus Hibiscus; species Hibiscus syriacus. The sequence continues at coordinate 1,083,717 of NW_024062603.1, read as the reverse complement.
CAAGAATGGGCAAAGGTTGCAGTAATCCCGTTGGTCTCTTCACATCGATTTTTTCTTGTTGGCACACAAGACAAGTCTTCACATAGGGCTCATATCTTTAATCATGTGTGGCCAATAGTACTGCTTTGAAAGTAGTGTCGAAGTCCGATCAACTCTTGGATGTCCCGCCCACTTGGAGTCATGACATTCTCTCATGAGCTTATTGTATAACTTTCCATATCGAGGCACAAAGAGACGATGTCCTCGATAATAAAGTAACTCCCCCTAGATCCAAAACTCCCTAGTTCGCCCCTCCTTGGCTCCATCAATGATTTTTTCAGCCATAAGGTCATGAGGTTACCATTTTTTAATCCTTTCAAGAAAATTACCCTCGACAGTCTCGATGGAATATCTTCGGCTTAATCCATCTGCAATACAATTCACCTTCGCTGGCTTGTACTCCATGGAAAAATCAAACTGGGCAATAAACTCTTGCCAATGAGCTTGCTTGGGAGAAAGCTTCTTTTGGATGAGAAAATAACTATTTGTAACATTGTCGGTAAAAACCACAAACCTGGAACCAATCAAATAGTGACTCCAAGTGCGTAAACACTGCACCACTACGGTCATCTCCTTCTCATAAATAGAGTACCTCCTCTCAGTCTCATTGAGCTTTAGGCTCTCATATGTAACTGGATGTCCTTCTTGCATAAGGACTCCACTAATGGAAACATCGTATGCATCGGTGAAAACTACAAAAGACTTGGAATAATCTCGAAAGACCACTACGGGCTCACTCACCATGGCTTCCTCAATCTACTCAAAAGCCTCCTGACACTCTGTGCTCCACTCCATACCTTGTTCTTATTGAGAAACTCGGTCAAAGGTATAGAAATCTTGGAATAGCCCTTCACGAACCGTCGGTATTAGTTGCAATACTCTTCTCAAGTGCTCAAAGTGTTCCTCCATGGTCTTACTATATACCATAATGTCATCAAGGTAAACTACAATGAAACGATCGAGGAAGGGTTATAGTAACTTATTTATCAAAGTGAAGAAGGTAGCGGGAGCATTTGTGATGCCAAATGACATCACAAGAATATCATACGAACCATTACACGTCACACAAGCAGTCTTTGGTTCATCACCTTCGGCTATCCTAACTTGGTAATATCCGGATCGCAAATCCAACTTGGGAACCACCTCACACCATGAAGTTGATTGAATAAGTCAGTAAATAATGGAATCGGGTACTTGTTCTTCATGATAAGCTTGTTTAAAGCTCGATAATCAATGCAAATTCAGAGGGAGCCATCATGCTTATTCTGAAATAGCACCGGTGCACCAAAAGGCACCTTTGACAGTCGGATATACCCAGCATCTAGGTGATATTTCAACTGTTGGTGAAACTTATCTAACTCCGGTGGAGCCATACGGTAGGGTGCTCTAACAGGTAGCTTCATATTTTGTACGAGCTCGATCTTGTGGTCCATCTCTCTCTTTGGTGGAAAACACTTCATCAAGTCAGTTGGAATCATATCCCTAAACTCTGCCAAAACTTATCCCACTTCGTTCAGGACTCTCTCGGTCATTGTGAGCTCATCTCCCACCAATGACGACTGATAGGGAAGCGGTGGTGGGTTAAAGAATGTTGCTCTTATTGAAGAATCAAACCTAGAAAAGCTCTAGACTTGATGAAGAACAATGGGGAATGAAAAGGGGAAATAAAAAAATCTCCCTTATTAAGGTGAACGGTAAAGATGATTGATGGTATGGATGGATATGTGGAAAATCAATGAATAATGTCCTATTGAGCCCTCCTAGTCGTAATGAAAAGGAAAACACAATAATATGGCTCTAACCAACCCTCCTAGTCACGATAAAAAGGCAAATTAGAGTGTGAAGATTAATCTCCCTCACAAGAACTTGAAAGAACTCTCGGAGAAGAAGCTTCGAAGGCACAAGGCAATCAACACTTGCAAAAATGAACTCTCGTTGTATTATTAATCAAAGAAATCTGATTTAAAAAGTTGAGTGAAGCCTCCTTTATATAGGGGGTGAGTTCTAAAGGTCCTAAATAACTAAGGAATAAAATAATAACAAACTAAACCTATCTAAACTTTAATTCCTAATAAAATAATAATAACTAAAAATAATGTTTTAACTGAACCTTAATTCCTAATAAAATAATAACTCTATTCCTAAAAGATATGCATCATCCAATATTGAATTATATTACAAATAATCAATAAAATATTCAAAACTCGTAATTTTTACAATAATCACGTATTAATCTGGTATAGGAATTTCCACATGTGATATCTTCAGTAAAATGAATGTATCTTGAGTTCCCAATATCAGATTGATGCGATTTAAGAACAGTTGGAAAGATAAGAGACATACGGTTATATCTCCATAAGACATATTGACTGAATAACAACTTGATCCCATTGAAAAAGTTGTTGTAAATCTTCTACTATAAGACCCTTACGGATGAATGCTTGAACTGCGATTTGAAGCTTATCATTAAGAAGTTTGGTCTGGCCTCGTGTGATAGGGCCAAGTGGTATAGTAAATTCATCATCCTTAGTTTTAGGGCATGTAGTGCATGTGTCATCTCCCCCTTCCTTAAAAGGATTCATCCACGAATCTGAAATATCAAAAGGAGATAAGTCAGAAACATTAAAGGATACACTCACGTTATACTCACCGGGAAGATCAATACGGTATGCATTGTCATTGATTCGTTCAAGGAATTGGAATGGGCCATTTCCTCGTAGGTCTAGCTTGGATTTCCTTTTTGTCAGGAACCTCTTTTTTCTCATGTGAACCCATACCCAATCTCCTGGTTAAAAGGTGACACGTCCTCGGCACTTGTTAACTCGGTTTGTAATTGCCTCGTAGGTTTTCTCCATCTTGAGTTTGGATTTGGCATGAATGTCTTTCACAAGGGTGGCCTTCTTTACACCATCTACACTGGCAACCTGATCTAAAGGTAAGGGAATAAGATCCAAAGTAGGTAATGGGTTAAAACCATAAACTATTTCGAATGGAGAATAACCTGTTGTGGAGTGAATGGATCGGTTATAAGCAAACTCAACAAAAGGTAAACATTCTTCCCAATTACAAGTATTCTTACCTACCAAAGTTCTTAGCAAAGATCCTAGAATCCAATTTATTACTTCGGTTTGTCCATCGGTTTGAGGATGACAAGAAGTGGAATAAAGATGTTTTGTGCCAATCTTACCCCATAATACCTTCCAAAAATGGCTTATGAACTTAGTGTCACGATCGGACACAATGGTGCGAGGAATGCCATGAAGGCAGACTATTTCTCGAAAGAATAAATCAGCAATGTGTGTGGCATCGTCCGTTTTATGGAAAGGAATAAAGTGTGACATCTTTGAGAATCTATCCACAACCACAAAAATAATATCTCGTCCTTTCTTAGTGCGGGGTAAGCCAAGTATAAACTCCATCGATAAATCGATCCAAAGAGAAGAAGAAATCGGTAAAGGCAGGTATAAACCATTAGGATTTACCTTTGAATTTGCTTGTTTGCACGTGATGCATGATGTACAAATCTTTTCCATTGTTTTACGTATGTGCGGCCAAAAGAAGTGTTCCATGACCATATCGAGTTTTGTGAACACCGAAGTGTCCCATGAGTCCTCCGACGTGTGACTCATGAACCAAGAACTCTCTCAAAGAGCCTTGTGGTATACACAACCTGTTTATGCGAAAAAGAAAGCCATCTACAAGATAAAACTTGTTAAAAGCACCTTTTACACATTGTTTATAAATCTCAGAAAAATCTGGATCATTAGGATAAAGTTCTTTGATATGTGCAAAACCCAGAACAGTAGCATGCATTTGAGTAATAAGTGTGTATCGTCGAGAGAATGCATCAGCTATGATGTTATCTTTCCCTTGTTCGTATTTGATAATGTAAGGAAAATATTAAATGAACTCAACCCATCGAGCATGTCATTTGTTTAACTTACCTTATCCATTTAACCATTTGAGTGATTCATAGTCTATGTGAATGACAAACTCTTTAGGGAGAAGAGAGTGTTGCCACACTTCGAGTGCTCGGACGAGTGCAAGAAGTTCCTTGTCGTAGGTAGAGTAGTTCATTGTGCACCTTTTAACTTTTCACTAAAGTAAGCGATAGGTTGTCTTTCTTGCATGAGGACAACACCAATGCCTATGCCTGAATCATCACATTCTAGCTCAAAGGTGATAGAAAAATTGTGAAGACGAAGAATAAGGGAAGAACATAACTTATCTTTAAGAAATTCAAATACTTTTTGTTGTAGGGGACCCCATTTGAATTCAACTGACTTTTTTATGATCTCAGTTAATGGTGTAGCAATGGTTTAGAAATCTTTAACAAAGTGACGGTAGAAACTTGCCAAACCATGAAAAGATCTTACCTCGGTGATGGAAGTAGGTGTGGGCCATTCTTAAATTGCCTTGACCTTCTCTTTATCTATATGGATACCCTATACACTAACTATAAAGCCTAAAAACATAAGCTTATCACTGCAAAACACACACTTATCCATGTTAACATATAAATGTTGTCGTCGAAGAACTTCGAGAACCATTCAAATGTGAATGACATGAGAGTCAATAGAAGATGAGTATATAAGAATGTCATCAGAGTAAACGAAAACAAATTTACCTATAAGCTCCTTAAGAACGTGATTCATTAATCTCATGAAGGTGTTTGGAGTGGTTGTGAGTCCAAAGGGCATAACAAGCCATTTATACAAGTTGAACTTTGTCTTGAATGTTGTTTTCCATTCGTCACCTTCTTTCATTCGAATTTGATGGTAACCACTCTTCTAGTCAATTGTGGTGAAGATACTTGAACCATGTAGTTCATCCAACATATCATCTATGCATGGAATAGTATGCCTATACTTGATTGTTATCCGATTGATAGGTCGACAATCTATACACATTTGGAATGTGCCATCTTTCTTTGGAACTAGGTGACGGGAACCGCACAAATACTAAGACTCTTACGGATGTGTCCTTTTTGTAATAATGAATCTATTTGTCGTTCCAATTCCTTCATTTTCTCAGGATTACATCGATAAGCAGGGCGGTTTGGTATGGTTGATCCAGGGATGAAGTTGATTAGATGTTCGATTCCTCTTGTAGGTAGTAAACCATCTGGTGGGTTGCTTAAGACATCTTGAAAATCCTGCAATAGAGAAGAAAATACACTAGGAAAATCTTGATGTTAGTGATAGTTGATTAAACAGAGTCCTTAAAAGGGACTAGCATGCATGACCTATTTTAAAAAGGGTCTCTCTCATGTCTTTTGCACTTACATAAATTTTTTGAGACACTCTTCTATTTTCACATTGAGGGTCACTCACCACCCGTGGGTCATTTGTTTGGCTTTTATCGATTGTGACCTCTTTTTCCTTTTGATTTAAGTTCCATGTCTCTTTGAGAATTCGTTGTTGACCTATGAGAATCTCTTTGGGGGGTAGAGGGTTAAGTCGGGATGGTTTACCTTTTATTGGAATTATGTAAGTGTTCTTTCAGCCATAATATGTGTCGTTGTTGTCGTATTTCCAAGTACGTCCTATAAGGATGTGGGATGCTTGCATCAGAATTACATCACACCATACGTCGTCACAAAACTCTCATTAAGCCATTGTAAGCAATAAGATTTTGGATGTCATTGGCAATGACGTTTGAGGGATTCAACAACGTTGGAGCTAATGACATTGACACAACTACCATTGTCAATGATGATGGAGAATGGTTGTTCCTTGATTAGGCAGCATGTGTGGAAGATGTTGGAACGTTGTATGTCAGACTCGTTGGATGCTTGGATGTTCAAGGTATGACGGATCACCAAGATTGTGCCATTGTACTCATCGCTTCCATAGTCATCACTATCTTCTTTGGCTTCGATATGTGTTGGAATGTCGGGGATGTCGTCATCGGAGTAAGAATTGTAAGATCCATCACCTAGTATGGTTAGGGTCCTCGTGTTTGGACAATTGCCTCTAATATGGCCTATTCCTAAGCATTTAAAACACTTGATGTCTCTTGCTCAGGTGTCACCTTTAGGGGTTGTAAGTGTCTCATTCTTTGCTGGTCGTTGGTTCTCCTTGTCTGGTTTGTCATCTCTCGATTTTTTTAGAAGATGGAGTAGAAGATGAGGAAGGATTTGAAGGATTACCTTGGTAGGAGAATGAAGTACCTTGGTAATGTTCTCTGAATCCAAATCTCCTTTGGATTTGTGCTTCGATTGTCCTTGCTTTCTTTAGTGTATCTTCAAGGTTTTCATATCCATGGAGATCAAGAAGATCGGTGATATTTGAGTTTAAGCCGATGACGAATCTTGACATGGTGTCCTCTTCCTCTTCGGTTATGTTAGCCCTATTGAGTAAGGGTTGCATCTCCTTGTAGTAATCTTCAACTAAACTTATACCTTGTCGAAGTCGTTGTTTAAATTCTCGTGTATAATGTGTTAGTAGGAATCGGTTCCTCCTGGCGTGTTTGAGTTTGGTCCAAGAAGTGATTGGTTGAATTTGGAAGTTGTCGATCTTTTTCCTTGTTTGCATCCACTAAGTATGAGCATATCCTTCGAATTCCAAGGTGATGAGGGGAATTTGTTTAGTTTAGGGGCATTCATGGTATGCGAACATGAGATCAACTTTTCATTTCCAATCGATGTACTTGTTTGGATCGTAGTCTCTTTTAAAAGACGAGATCGTGAACTTTGGTTTTGCAAAGAGTTCGGGTGCTTGAAAACGTGGTTGTGCTCGCCTGGGGGGCAAGAGTTCAGCATTGTTTGGCCTTTTTATTCTACTTTGGTATATCAAGTTGTAGTTCTTGTCGTTCTCTCAAGGTATTGTTAAGTTGATCAAATTGAGTTGTGAGTCGTTCAAGTGCGGCTAAGATAGCCGTAAGTGTCTCATTTTTATTGTCGACCATCCTGCAATTATAATACTCAAAAGAAGATTTTAAAGTAGAATAAAAAAAGAAAGTAAATTCAATAAAGAAAGAAACCTCACAAGTTACTCCAAGAAAGTAACACAACGAGAGGCAAGTAAGCCGATTTTGTACTCTTTAAAATCACTTTACCAAGTAGTCTTCCATAGTTCGTATCGGAGTTTGATTACAAGCAAAGGCGATAAGAAAAACCTAAAAGCTCTAAGACGCCAAACAAGGGTTAGACTCCAAGAGAACGAGATTGCAAAGAAGGAAGAAGTATGCAAACTCTTTAGTCCTACTAAAACAAAAAAATATTTTTAGATAATGCAAAAAAACAATAAAAAAGGAAAAAAACAAAAGAACCTAAAGCACTAAGAGTCAAAGAAAAAAAAGAACCAACCCAGAAACCTAGAAAACGCTGAATCAACTTGAACAATGTTTTTGAGGGGGTTACCGGTGTCCAAAAATTTTGGAAATATTTTGGAATGTCTTTTGATGTGTCAAGAAACCACCTGTAAAATTTCAGAACCAAATACATTCAGTAGTATCCAGTAAACTCTGTTGAACGGTGAGTCCTTAAACAATCTATTTTACTTGATCGCTTTGTTCGAAGGTGTTCTTGATCTCCAAAAATTTTTATTTTTTGTGTGAATCATATTAAATATATGAATTTTCAATATAGAATTTTTACCATGAAATTCATCCTGTATAATTTTCAAGAAATTCGATAAGATTCTAGACCGAATCTGCTGATGAAACTTGAATGTTATATTTGAAGGCTCTAATGAAATTTGATTGGGGTTAATTTTGGATTGGAGATTAATATTAGGATGAATATGATATCTGGAGAAAATCAGCCCTAAATTCCTTTTTTTGCATTTTTTTTAAATTTTGGCTTTTTTGTTTTGTTTTTTTACCTTTTTTTGTTTTTTTTTTGTTTTAAAAAAAACATCAAACTAACAAGAAAGATTTGAATCTAAATTAAAATTAAATAAAAATAACCTAAAATGATGAATCTTTTGTGAACTAGCTCCGTTGGGGTACCTTGACGGTTTTGTGTGCAAGAACAAGCAAGATTGCTTGCTTCTTTCCAAGAATCGTCCCAAATCTAATACCAATTGATAGGGAAGCGGTGGTGGGTTAAAGAACAACTCTAATCCTTAATTCCTAATAAAATAATAACTATAATCCTAAAAGATAATGCATCATCCTATATTGAATTATATTATAAATAATCAATATAAATATTGAAAATTCGTAATATTTACAATAATCACGTATTAATCTCATATAGGAATTTATGCATGCGCTGTTTTCAGTAAAATTAATGTATTTTGAGTTCCTGGTATCGGATTGATGCGATTCAAGAATAGTTGGAAAAATAAGAGACGTACGGTTGTATCTCCAGAAGACATGTTGACTGGATAACAGCTAGATCCTCTTCAAAAAGTTGTTTCAAATCTGCTTCTATTAGACCCTTACAGATGAATGCTTGAACTATGATTTGAGGTTTATCTTTAAGAAGTTTGGTCCGGCCTCATGTGATAGGGGCAAGAGGTATAGTAAATTCATAATCCTTAGCTTTAAGGCATGTGGTGCATGTATCAACGACAAAAAGGTGGGTTCCTCCCTACACACCCCCTTTGAGAACTAGATTGCGGACAACATCTTGGGATCAAATCTGGACTATCAACTCACCGTAATAATGCATTGGTGTTTGGGATCACAAATTACTAGGCAATCAGAAAACGGAAATGGAATGCATTCAAGGAAACTAATCCCAATAAGAAAGTCAAAGTCATCAAGTGGAATTACCTTTATGGACTTTCTTGGCCCATTTTCCAATACAGAGCTTGATTCCTCTTCTTCCCCAACAATCAGAACCTCATTGGAATTGACGGTTTTAATAAACCCATTTGTTTTCTCCACATGAAGATTAAGTTTCTTTACAGTTTGTTCGTATAAGAACAATTCTGAGACACATGTGTCAACTAGTGCACTTATCTTCTAGCCTGCCATAGCGATGCCTACAAACACCAACCCCTTTTTTCTTGCGACCCTTCTTTATCTCCATGGAAATAATGATGGAACCAAGCTTCAAGGTTTTTTCTCATCAGTATCCTTGATGGTAGAAACTTTCACCATCTAAGGACAATCCCTCCTTTCGTGATTTCCTTCACAATCGAAATGCGCTAAGTCACCCTTCTTCTCCCAAGGAATGGAGAGCTTCTTGGGTCATTCATTTTGCTTCCTATTACCCCCTGATGGCTTGTGGGATCCACCCTTAGCCTTCTCTTCCCCACCATTACCTTTGTGTTTTGGCTTTGGTTTGAGATTGTCGGTCTTATTCACTTCAAATGGGCCAATGGCCTCGGCTGCATCTAAAACCTTGGAGAGTTTAGTCATTCCCTTACTCTGGATCTCAGTGAAGATCTTTACATACTCCAAGACTATACGGTCATGTTTCAACTGCTTCAGTTTTTCTCGAGCCTCAAGTGGAGCATTCTTCATATAGAAATACTCATTGAGTTCACCTACAAACTCCTCTCATGTCCCGATCAGAATTGCCTTTTCCTTTTCATTGGAATACCTACGTCACCACCATAAGAGAGCGATATCAGTAAGATAATTTAAAGTAAAATTTACCTTAGTGGTATCATCCCCTATACCCATTCCTCGAAAGAACTGCTTTATACCCCAGATGAAGTTCTCCACATCTTGGTCAGTTTGACTCCCTTTAAACTCCTTTGGCTTAGGGACATCGATCCTGGGCCTAGGTTCCTACACCTCCCAGTCACCCCATTAAAAACGGTATCCTTGTAAACAACTAGCTCACTCTTGAGCTCCTTCACCTCCCACATCATTTATATCCTGATGGACAAGAACATGCTCTCGAGGCCTGTGGTACGCTTGTTAACCTTCTCTGCCATCTCATCGAGGAGTGATTGAGTTTTCTGTCCAAGTCCTTCCTTTATAGACTCCAAATTCTCCAAACGAGATTCAGTCAAATCCTGAGTCTCATTGACTTTGTTTTGCAGGTTTGTAGGCCTGCCAACCCTTTGCTCAAATGGTGCTACCACATCCTTTGAGCTTCCTCACTTTTTCGCCACAACAACACGAGTCTCCATCACTTCGGTGACTGATGGGGCCTCGTGTTGGTTTTGTTGTGCCATTTCTTATAAAACCAACTCAGATACCACTTGTCACGCCCTTGGATCTTCAATGCCTAGAATGTGCGACCTTAGTCTCTTTCTTTGTGATTGCAGCTAAGTCAGCTTGAAAACAATCCAAGTAAAGCTGCTTAGATTCCCAACGGAAACAAAGAACAAGAGAACTTGGCAAACACAAGCACAAAGATAAGAGAGTTTGAGAGAATTCTTAGGATTATAGAAGTTTGAATCGATCAACCGAAAAATTTATAAATGGGAGAATTGATAAAACTTTGTTTAGGGAGTAAGGAGAGAAAAAGATAGAGAAATTTGGCACAAGGATTTATAGTTGTTCGACTTCTCAACTAAGTCTACCTCCACTACCTAAACTCCTCACTTAGGATTTTCTAACAAATTCACTAATTTATTGTTTCCTTTTAAAGGATCATGAGATATCATTTACACTCCCTAGTTTTTCACTTGGCTAAACTAGAACCAAACCCCTTTTACAAAAGTAAAGATAGTGTAAACAAGAAAACCCTTACAAGGTAGGTGTTTATAATTTTAAGCTCACTAAAACACAATATTTACAAGAGAATAGAAATATAATATTGGAGAACTCTTCTCTTGTGTTTGAATGCTTAGATAGGTGTTCTAACCCTTCTTCCAGTGTCCTCAACTTGTATTTATATGTTAGAATGTTGTTGTGGCCATTTCTAGCCTTTGGGGATGATTTCTAGCCGTTTGGGGATGAAATCTTTGCAAAATAAAACTATCGAAAAAAGAGGGTATCGGTACTCCTAAAGGGAGTACCGATACTATCTTTGCTTATATTTAAATCTACTAGACATTGGCGCCTAATGGTATCGATACTATGGCTATGGTATCGATACTACTATACAAAGTAGTATCGATACCCCTTGGATGTTGGTACCATTTTTGCATTCTGGAATTTGAGCAATGCTGGTAGTATCGATACTACCTAGTGAGTATCTATACTTCCCTTACCTTTGGTATCGGTACCATATGAACACTATCGATATTGTTCATGAGGTATCGATGTTGTAAGAATAGTATTGGTACTTCTTGTCTAGAAAAACATTTTGTGCTCAATTCCACTTTTAAAGACTTTGAATTATTTTTGAAAACTTTGGAATAAATTCAATTCAAATCCGTAAGCATTTTGCCTTAAATTGTTATATCAAAATATAGTTCAACAAGAATGCTCTATGATTTCTCAAAATGAAAAAGTGAGTACAAATGAGGATGAGAGGCTTCTATTTATAGTGAAAGCTCCCCTCAATGAATGGTTAAGATCTAAGTGTATCAACAGCCTAGATCGAATATAATCTCCTAAATTCCCCAAATTAAGGAATTATATCTACAATATCTTCTCTTAACTAAGGAAACTCTATAAAGATAGTTATATGTTGCCTTAGAAAAACGATTAAAATTTTATAGAAAGAATCATGAGGATTTTTGCATTAAACCAAGGATTCTCCTACCATAAACGTGCAAGACTTTTCATCTCCAATGAATGGGTCAGTCTTTATGGGTCTAGGAAGGCCCAAAACACCACTTAAGTAATTTTGGGCTACTTGTCTTGTGCTGACCTCGGTTGTGGGCTTGTGGTCCGTGACACCTTTAATATAGACCTATCGTTTCAATGTTGAACAATGAGCACCTAATGAGACTAACTATTAAACCCTTTAATAACCATTTATAAATAGAAATTCCAATTATTGTTTCCAATGTAACCAATATTAAACTCCATATAATGATAACTGAAAAGATATAACATTATACTAAAAAGTTAAAAATCCATTTCATAAAATTACAATTATGAATTAACTTTAAATGATATAATATTATAACCTCCTATTAAATTTAGCAAACATGCATTTAATTTAAAGGATAAATTATCATTAATAATATCTTATGAACTTTTCTAAATTACCACCATTAAAAATGGAATCAATTCCTTTGTTTGCTTTACTGAATCACTCAATTTCTATTGACATCAAAGCAGTCATGCTTATTCACAAACGAAAGTCTTGTCGGCTCTAACAGTCACATTGGATTTCAGGTTAGAGATCGTGTTCATGGAAATTTTAGTAGTTGTATCAATTCATTTTTAAATTGTTAGAAAATAGATTGCTGCAAAACGAGGTATTAGGGCTGACTGAAAAATAATAAATAAAATAATCAAATCAAACAATAATTGTGTCGTGATAATCTACTGCCTTAGAAAAGAATTCGCTAGATATGTGTAATCGCTACAATGGACGAATATTCCCTTAAGATTAGCACAACTCTCCAAAAAAAACTAGAGTGGGCTTGAATAATATTGTTCTTTTATCAACTCAAACAACACTCAAAAGAGAATGAGTGTTTTAAAACAAACATTTGCTTAAGGATGATATGTAATGAGTAAAGTTCTCTACTATTTATAGGTTAAATAGTGAGGGTAAAAATGATATTTCCAAGAACAATTTATAGCTATCTAAAATATAAATAAATAGCATTTAAAAAATATGTTACAACTGAGCGTTACAACAAAGGACAAATCACTATGATGCAATCAATGGATTCAATGGAGTAAACCACCAATTGGGTGCTGGACTTTAAACACCGATGGGGCCAAAAGCTCAAATACTGGAATAGCTACAGCGGGAGGCTTGATTAGAGATGAAAACGGCGATTGGGTTCACGGCTTTATGATGAACATTGGAAGAACAAGTAGCGACGTGGCTGAAATCTGGGGAGTTCGGTAAGGATTACTCATCGCCAAAAATCTAGGTTTAAGCAACATCATCCTTGAATCTAACGCTAAATGGGTAATTGATACTCTAAACAAAGAGGAATGAAGACCTGCAAGGAGAAATCATACTTAGAGACTGAAAAACTCATAAATGAGGGACGGGTTACAGAAATTCATCACATTTGGCATCAAGGAAATCTAGCTACGGACTGTTTCGCTAGATTTGCTCTTAGAAAATCAGAGGGACTTCACGATTTTATAGAGGCCCCTAATGCGATTTCTACAATTATACTTTTTGATCGATTAGGAACTGTTTGTCTTCGTTGGTAAAGTTTGGTAATCGGGGACATTTTCGTCCTTTGCACCAAAAAACCATCCCTTCAATGCATTTCGTTAAAAAACTATAAGTAATAATATTAATAAAAAAAGGTTGTTTTTAGAAATAAGGGAACTAACATATATAGGAGGCATTTCATGGACGGTTGATTGTACCGTTTAGCCTAAATGGTTAGTTAACAGTTATAATTATTATGAGATTTTTTTAACCATAACCTAACAATTAAGAAATAGTTAACCACTAATGGTTAACCGTTATTAACGGTTTGGTTACAAGTTAATTTATGGCTAATCTATTATAATATTTGTCAAATTTTTTTATAATTCATACTACAAAAAAATTAGCACTTAACACATATTTACACCGATGTAAGTGGATAAAATAAACAAGTGTAGCACATAACACATACTACACCTATGTAGGTGAATAAAAAAAATTGTAGCACTTAACACATACTTACACCGGTGTACGTAAATAAAATAAAACAGTGTAACACTTAACACATGCTTACAATTTTATTAAATATATATATATATATATATATATATATTATAAATAATATAAACTTATATCAAGTTATTTATGTAAAAATATAATAAATTACAAATATAATTATAAATTTTATTTATTGACGGTTACCCGTTAGTTAATCGTTTATCAAAATTTGTAACCGTAACCTTAACCGATAACCATCATTTTTAGCGGTTCGATTAATCGAAAGCGTTTAGTATAAACAGTTCGATTAATTAACATGTTAAATATAACGATTATACCAATTAACGGTTACGATTAACGGTTTCAATTTTTTTTAACACTCCTAATATGTAGATTGGCTAGTTATATGTTTGTGCTTCCATTTTATTTTGTAGATAAGTTTTTTCCTTATTGTACTCTGTTATTCGTTGTCTTGTTATTTGAGTCTATTTTGTCTTCTTAAATCTCAAAGCATCATAACCTGCTGTGAATGATGTCTATTGAGTTCTTGAATGACATTCGATTATGTGACAATTTGAATCTGATTAATAATGCCACTACTCCTTGTATTTATCCGTGTTTGAGAGATTTATATATGTATATAAGTATTTGATTTGTCCGAGTGTGTTGGGCATCGAGAGAGGTGAGATTCCCTAAATGCTGAGATTTGATCCTTGGACCGAGTTTTGGGCCTAATTGTTAAGGGCTAAATTATTGTAATAATGTTGGGTAAATTATGCATTTAGTACCTATACTATTAGTTTTAGTCTGGTTTAGCATGTAAACTATTTTTTTTCAAAATCATGCCTAAAGTTTAGTTTTTATTTCATTTTAATATAAAACTTTAGCTTTTGTTTCATTTTAGTACCCCCGTTCAAAATTTAACATTACGTTTTGAAAAAAATAAAAAGTTTAAGTATTAAAACATATCAAAATTGATAATTTGCGTACTAAACGTGTTACATTTTTAATGACGGGGTACCAAAATTAAATAAAGACTCAGTGTTAGGTATGATTTTGGAGAAATTGAAAGTTTATGTACTAAAATATACTAAAATTAATAGTTTATGTACTAATACGTAGTTTACCCTCAACTATCGCTCAAGGTTTGTTCCAACCCTAATATCCTTATATGGTCCCATACCACAACATTTTATAAAAATGTATATATTATAAAAACTATTTTTATTAATAAAAATCAATTTTTGTTACTAAAAAATTCTCAACTTAGCTCTAATTGTATACAGAGCGGGCTATTATGGCGAGCGCCCTGAGCGATTGCTTAAGGGCCCCTTTTTATTTTTTTAATTAGGGTCTCCATTTTTTCATCTTTATAATTAGGCTCTTAAATTTTTAAATATTATTTTTATATGTATAATTGATGTACTAATTTTATTCAATCTCACTTTTTTATCTTTATAATTGAAGTCCCTAATTTTTTTCAATCCCATCTTTTTTATCTTTATAATTGAGGCCTGTAATGTTTAATCCCACCTTTTAACTTTATAATTGAATTAAGTTTTTTCAGTCTCACTTTCTACCTTTATAATTGAGGCCCCCAAGTTTTTTCAATCTCGTTTTCTACCTTTATAATTATGGCCCCTATGTTTTTTCAATCTAATTTTCTACCTTTATAATTGAGGCTCATAAGTTTTTTTCAATCTGAATTCCGCCTTTACTATTGAGGCTCCTAAGTTTTTTCAATCTCGATTATACATTTATAATTGATGCCTCTCATTTTTTAATCCCACCTTTTAACTTTATAACTGAAGCCCTTATGTTTTTTCAATCTCACTTTTTACCTTTATAATCGAGACTCCTAAGTTTTTCAATCTCAATTATACCTTTATAATTGAGGCCCCTAATTTTTTAATCCCACTTTTTTACTTTATAATTGTGGCCCCTAAGTTTTTTCAATCTCACTTTCTACCTTTATAATTGAGGCCCCTAAGTTTTTTAAAACTCAATTATACCTTTATAATTGAGGCCCTACTTTTTTTCAATCTCAATTTCTACTTTTATAATTTAGGCCCTCAAATTTTTTCAATTTCATGAAATTCTCAATTTCTCATCCATTTCTCCATCTCTCTGGTTAATTCATTTAATTTTGAATTAAATCTAATCATATTTGTTTATTTTTTTACTAATATTCTTTAACTCTTAGTCTTTTTCAATCTCAATCTAATGATAAAACAATACATTATTCTTTATTTTTAATTTATTATTAAAAATCAAGCTTCATATCATAATTCATACCATAACCCCTTAGATCCGGCCCAGACGTTACCATCGAATCCCAATGGTCACATTGGTTACTAAAATAACCCAAAAGAGTTTTAAAAATAAAATAATTATTCAAAATCAAGTTTATGACCACTTTGTTACGCCACCACCGTATATTTGTCATTATATCAAACTTATAAAAATTTGAATATAAAACTTGTAATGAAGAAAAAATATTAAAGTATAAAAAAATCCATCAAAACATACTCTAATGCCAAGTTTTGATAAATAAAAATCATTAAAATAATTCATACGAATAAAAATAAGAAAAATTGAGACTTCAATCCTCCGAGCACTGTATTGTGCCTAGAATTTGGAATGATCTAAAAAGAAGAGAAGAGGGGGTGAGCTATAAAGCTCAATGCAATCAAGATGTGTGGGCAGACAAAGTGTTCAGGAAATCATACAAGCATACAAAACAAATTTGATCCTAGGGACAAACTAAAATGCATACACGAGCTACTAAGCTCCTAAATATCCAACCATCCATTAAGCTTCACATGACGAGTTCCCTAGAACCCGTAGTCATCTGAGCGGCAAACATGATACGATAAATCACATAAACAGGAGTGGTGACTGCTAAAATTAAAAAAAAGTTTGTGAGAATGTATAATGGTTACACCACCAGGAGTAGTAAACTGCTAAACTATGAGCGGTAGACCACTAAATTTCCTCCTTCACATCCCAACCCATAAAACAAGACATGTGACATGCTTATACAAATTATAGGACAACACAAGGCATATGATATGGTAACCAGAGTACTTTCAGAAGCATGTATAATTACATATAATCATGATACAAGAAACATCTTTTTCAAACATCTCACATATATCAAACACAAGTTTGATAACCCACTAATAAATTAGAAACATGAATCATAATAACAAATAAAAAGTATAAAGAAACTTAGATACATCATCATCACAGTTATCATAATATGCTAGACATAAAAAATAATAAAAATATTATTATATAATCAAACGAAGAAAAATAAATAAAGAATTAAAGTAAAGGAATGAATTCTGTTGGACAACAGGATTAAAATCCTGAAGCAAAACTTATGTTCACAATAAATCATAATTTCGTTTCAGTATCATATTAACCAGAACGAGGTTTAGTCAAACACCATTTTGTTGAACTATTAAACTTCAGGATTTAATAAAATAGAACCAACTTATTTTGAATGACGGGAATTTAATAAAAAAAAGTATAATCAATATATAAATATCATAAAATAAATATTGAAGGTTGTACCTTTTCGATTTCTTGATCAAAATTAACTTAATCATCGTTGATTATAATAAAATTTTGTACGTTAATTGAATCACCAAGGCTTGTCAGTAGTTTTTGAGATAATCATGTTTCCACACAATGATAAAATTGGTTTTAGGGTACTATACAATGGTTTTGTACCCTCGTTGAATACCACTTTCACAAAGGTAAAATTGTTTAATAGCGGGGGTTTTTAGGCCTATGGTGGCATTTTTAAGCACTGCAAAAAATCTTTCCAGCGTAAAAAAAGTGTCGTAAAAAAGCCACTAAAACGGGCACCGCAAATGTTAGCGGTATTTATAAATAAAAAACGTCGCAACAGGTTAGGACATTTAACGACGTTTATTTTACAAATGTCATAATAGGTTAGGTCATTTTGAAGCATTTTTTACAAATGCCTCTATATATTGTGATTGTAATACCTCAAATTTTTTCTAGTGACTAAAAGGTAAGTTTTGAAAGCTTGGTGGCTAAAGTGTATACTTTAAAAAGTTTAGGGACCAAAAAATAAAATTTTGAAAAGTTATATATTTTATTTAGCCCTTATATGATCAACTTGGTCTAAAACAAGGATTTTCGTGGGAATCATATTTTCGGTACGAGATTTGTATTAAAAGCTATAAAGCGAAAAATTTTGATATTGGAATCGGATAATCGGATAGAACCAAAATTTCACGAAAATTTGAAGGATGTTATAAAATGGTTGGAAATGGTATTTTCATATTTTAGATCAGAGAAATTTGTCTCAGAACAATGTAATTTTTAATATTTGACTGAATAATGGAATTTTATTGATTAAAATGCAATTTTTTAAAATTAAATGGCCAAAGTAGAAGGTTAAAGTCAAATTGGTTCATCTTTGACTAAAGAATATTTAAATGGAAGATATTGTAATGGTAATTGGTAAATATCAAGTTTCATTAATTGTATTTTGGGGATATTTCATTAATTAAATTTTAAATTAAATTTAATTGGTTTAAATTGCATGTGTATCATGAAAATTGCTAGAAAAATCAAGAATTCTTTTTCTCCATCAGCTTGCTGCCGTGAACCCCTCCAAGGTGAGAACAAATTTTGGACTAAATTTTGAAATAGAAAAATGTTCTACATTCAATTCTCTATCTTTTGGTATAAGAAATTCTTGCAAAACATGCTTGGATGTTGAGATTTGATGACTAGGGTTTATGGATTTTATAGATTTAATGAAAGATTTACATGTTAGTGGTGTTGGATATTAATTCTAAAGCTTGTGTAATAACCAAAATGATGTGTAGGTGCTTATACATCACTTGGCCAAGGCTAAGGTTTTAAGACATGATTGGATTTGGATTACATTTGATGTTGTGATGATTATAATATCATGAATTTGTTATAAGGAGGTTGAATTCATGCTTGAAATTGAACAAAAAATCCCCCTAAAGTGACATGAGATATTGGGCCATAGGGAAAATATTAAGGGAAAAATGTTGCAAAATTTCATATGTTTTAGAAATGATATTATAAGTATTCTATGTGAATTGGAGATTGATTTAGATCAATTTGGAACTTTAAAAGTGAAAAAGGGGTAGTTTACAAGTTTTAAGGATTGTGGGACATTATTGTATAAATGTGAGATTTGGAGTATTCAATGATAATATTTAGTATTAAGATGCTGGAAAATTAAGTTGCAAAGTTGTTTGGAATCAAATTGCAAGTTTGCTAAAATTTAGTGGTGTAATTTGAAAAGTTCAAGAAATATAGGGACTTGATTTCAAATTTTAAATGTTAAAGTACCATTTGGGTAAATAGTACATTGCTGGAAATTTTATTTATGTGCTGCTTTTTGAGTTTAAATGTTGATTTAGGATCACATTTCAAGTTTATAAAGTTGGGTGGTTGAAATTAAAAAGTTTCAAAAAGTTAAGGATGAAATTGGAAGTTTTTAAATGTTCAAAAAGTTTTTAATTGTTAAAGTTTTTATTAAATGTGGCATGACCATAATAGTGAAAGGCTATTATGAATTTAATAGGAAGTTAAGATGAATTTTAGAAAGAATTCATTATTAGTGGTTCGATTGTGTAATTAGCAAAAGTTGAAGGGTTGATAATGGATATATATATATATATATTGAATTTAAGGAAATATTTTTGAGAAGTTTGAAATTTTGATGGAAGTACGATTTAGTTTTATATCGATTTAAGTATTGATTTTATTTCTATCAAATTTTATATTTACACTTAGATTATGTTAGTTTAATACTAACATATACCTTGAACATTTTATCTTATTATATGACATCGTCAAACCTCAATAAATCTAGCGATCTAAGTAACTCAAAAAATAAGGAAAAATGAGAAAATCGAGAAGATTATCGAGGAGATTCGACAGTAAGGCAAAGGTGAGTGCATTTAATTCGTGTTTGTGTTATCATACAAACATTGGCTTGCGATTAGCTAATGACGGAGTTATTTTGGTCATAAGTGACTCCTAATGTTATTTGAATTATGATTCTAGCCTAAATATTCATTTATTAAAGCTTACATAATTATGAAATTAAGCTAAGGATGCTAACTAAGGAAAGTTCTCTAGAAATTAGAATTCGAATAGTGAGTTTAGAAATTCACCATATATTATACAAAATTTATTAGAGGATGATATCTACGCCTTTGGAGTTTTATGCTAGTCTAGCTCCATTTAAAATAAACAGTGACAGATTTTGAGGTAAACACAAAACGATATGAATTTTTAATCGTGAATACGTCATAAAATATGGGAGCAGATTCTACTCAAAACAACTTCTGTCAATCAACTTTGAAAATTCTCTATTAATCGTACAAGTTGAACTAGAAGAGTTGCCTTATATGGTTAGATTTGTATTCGAGTCTAGTTTTCACTTGTGGAAGCAAAATAATTTTTTAGTATATATATTAATACATAATAATATTTGTTTAAAGGTAGTGCAAACTGCTAGAATATGGAATTTTGATAAATTGTGTATTGAAATGTAGTGGAAGGCAAAGGATTTAAATCTAAAGCTAAGTTAGGCTTATATTTCAATTTAAAAAAAGTGTTAAAGTGTGTGCAGTTTATTTATTTGATTATTATAACCGAGGACGACTTGCTATAAGTCAACCTCATTTTATTTTCCAGTATGATTTATAAATTTTCATTATGAAATATTTCTATAATATGTTTCAACAAGTTTCATGAATGATTTTGGGTATGAATTGTCCAAGTATGAATTGCTTACGACAGTTATTATTGATTTACATGAATTTTTGATGAAATCATGTGAGGATGATTTTCAAGTTTCAAGGGAAAATCATCTTGAACAACTCAGTTCGAATGGTTTAGTATTTTCATTAAAATTACACTTTCATGTTATAATACTTTATGAAATTTATATTTTACATCATTTTAGTTATGTTATTGTGTCACAAAGTTTTACTTGGCGCATGATGATTTTCATACGTAGGTTCAAAGAAAGTAGAGGACGTTAAATGAGGAGTTTGCCATCATCTTATGAAAATCAAACCTACCGAAAATATCAATAATATATCTTAGCTTTGATTTATTAGTGGCATGTACATTATACTTTAGGTTGCTTTATTAGATTTATTTTCAAAAGAGTCTGTAATAGTAATTTATGGATGTTTAATTTTGGTTAATTTTAGTTATAGTCGTAAAAATAAATGAATATTACAAAAAGTTTTTAAATGGTTTTAAAATTAAACAATATTCAACAGTTGTATATAAATAAGAAACCGCATAGAACTGTCTAATTTCTGTATAAGATCAACCTCTTTTCGAATGATAAATTATTATTTCACGAATATGCATGCTAAATAAAGCATAAATAAAATTTAAAATGGAATGTTTTAAAATTAAACTAAATTTTCAACATTTACATTCAGTGAACGTTCAAAAAGTTGATGTGACTTTTAGCTCATATTTTGAGTCATATACGAGTTATGGGTGTTACATTTATTGGTATCAAAGCAAGGTTTAGTCGATTCTCGACCTAAAACCAGACTATATTATATTATAAATATGTACATGTCACTAGGATATCAAAATTGTTGATCTAGTACGGTTTTATGATTCTATTGAGGATGCTACTGCTTACTAATGTGATATGGAAATATATGTGTTAGATGTCGAAAGTTAATAACTATAGTAAGAACGAAGACAATACTATAACTAGAATCAAGACTAAAACTGATCCAAATAAATCCAAGAGGACTTTAGTATCTCTCCCTAAAAGGGTTAGAGCTGTAAGATATTTTTCTCTGTTGTGTGAAAGAAATTTCCCAGAGTTTCATAAGGTAACAGAATTAGAGGAATCTATTAGAAGGTCTAGAAGGATTATAAGATAAGCAGAGACTGAGGAGGATCCGGAAAGTAATGAACTTATCGATGATCCCGAAATTCCTATAGGTAAGTAGATTGTCTGCTAAAAGTTTAAAGAAAGCTAAGTTCTAGTGAATCAGATGATAATTATGTTATTGTTTGAAAAGATTCAAAATGTGTTCAAATAAGAATAGTTGTTTATTTGATAACTTGAAGAGTTTCAAGATTTATAGTAACTAGAGTAAGACTATAGAAATGAGATAGTATATGAAGAATGACTTTAAGAATGACTTCAATATTTATAGTAACTTTTGAATAAGTTGTGTTAATAAAAGATTGCCTTAAACATGTATTTTCTTAGAGTTTATTTATTATAGCAACGAAACTTTTGGGTCTTAGCATCAGAGTAAAGCAGATAAGCATAAATTTTTAGATGTATTCTTTATTGAATTACCCGGATTACCTCTTGATCGAGAGGTAGAGTTTAATATTGATATTGTTCCAAGAAAAAAGCCTATTTCGATAGCTCTTTACCGAATAGCTCTAACAGAATTCAGAGAGCTTAAGGCTCAGTTGCAAGAGTTACTTGATCAAAGTTTTATCAAACCGCATATAACTTCATGTGGTACATTGTTACTATTAGTTAAAAAGATATATGATTGGATGCGGCTATGTATAGATTTTCGTCATTTGATTATAATGACGGAAAAGAATAAGTGTATTCTCTTCCAAAGATTGATGACCTATTAGATTAGCTCAAGGATGCTTCCATATTTTCAAATATTTATCTTCGATAGGGGTACCACCAATTAAGGAATAAATAAGAAGATATACCAAAGACGACTTTTAGGACCTGATACAGTCACTATGAGTTTGTAGTCATACAATTTGGATTGACTAATGCTCTAGCATTTGATTAATCGAGTACTTCAACCGTATATGTATCAGTTCATAGTCGTATTAATCGATGATATTTTGGTATATTCTAAGACTTAAGAAAAAAATGATGCACATCTTGACACTGTACCTTAGGTGTTGCAAGATAAGAAGTTTTGTGCTAAGTTGTCAAAATACGAATTATGGCTACCATATATCGCTATTCTGGGCCACGTGATATTAGAAAAAAGGAATCAGAGTAGATCCCAAGAAAGTACAAGCTATAGTGGAGTTGAAAACTCCAAATAATGTTTCTAAAATTTGAAGATTCTTGGGATTAGTAGGTTATTATTGGAGATTCATGAAGAATTTCTCGATGATTGCTTCAATTACCAAACTACTTAGGAAAGATGTATAACTTTTCTGGACTGAAAAATGCCAAGAAAGCTTCGATGCACTTAAAAAGATTATGACAAAGGCACCGGTATTAATGCAACCAGAGTCAGGCAAAGATCATGCAATCTACAATGATGCATCCCATAATGGGTTGGGATGTGTTTTAATACAAGAAGGTAAAGTGGAAGCCTATGCTTCAAGGCAACTAAAACCACACTAATGAAATTATCTGACATATGATTTAGAGGTAGCAGTTGTGGTGTTCACCTTGTAGATTTGGCGTCATTATCTATATGGTGAGTGATGTTACATTTATATAGATCATAAGAGTTTGAAATATTTTATCACTCAGAAAAAATTAAATTTAAGGTTAATGAGATGGATTGAGCTTGTAAAAGACTATGACGTGATTATTGACTACTATCCGGAGAAAGCTAAAGTAGTAGCTGATACACTTAGCTGAAAAAAAATTCTCTATCCTAAGCGCTTTAAATGTGTAGTTTTCTATGAAAAATGATAGTATACTTGTTGCAGAGTTAATGTTTAGATCAGTATTGTTAGAATTGATTGAATGTCAAGGATATGATAAAGTATTTCTCAAAGTTACCATAGAAAAAGGTTTTGAGACTCTATCATAAAAGGAATTGTATGAGACTGAAAGTTGATCTGATAATTTACCAGTTAACATCACTTCTGGAGATGGATAAAATGATAATAAGAAAATGATGGACTTAAGAAAATGATAATAATAAAAGTAATGAAAATAGAAATAAATGAAAGAGATGGATACGGAATTAAGTGGATGATGATGGTCTTGATGAAGGATGTTAATGGTGTTGATGTTGAAATGGAGATGGTGGTGATGTTTTATCTCAAGCACACCAAAGATGAAACTATGCAAGAAAGCACAATCCCGATCTTCACAAACTTACTTGAGGGGTGGTGATATGATGTGATCCAATTCAGTATCTTGTTTACATTGGCTAACCAACCTTTCAAGGGAAGAAACTTTCTAACTTTATACATAACGATGCTTATTTCATATGTTATAATATAGTTTTTTCATATATATATATATATATATATATATATATATATATATTATATTTATAGTTATTATGATAATAACTTATTTATTAATATGTGATATATAAGTTATTATTATATACTATAGTACACATTTCTATCTTATACACATTATATAAGTTCATATACTTAACTTATTTTCTTATGATATGTATGTAGGCATATTCGGTCAACACTTGGGAGCTATATTGGAGCTAAATGGAGCATGTAACAGCAAGGAAACTCACATAGGGAAGTTTATGAGAGTATAAGGAGCAATTGGTGAAAAGTTATCCGGAGGCCCGTGAGCTCATAGCTGGATTGAGTTCAAGATTTGAGCTACAAGATGACCTCATTTCAGTTGGGGAGCTGCACCATCATCATCACTACTTAGGACACTTCAAATATGTCCTAAGTTAAAATTTGTGAAATCGTACCTTTTCGTGAATAGTTGCCACCTCAGAAGGTACCTTTTCACAAGGATCTACCATAACATTCACTATGCTACAAGTCACCTATGGCCAGCTCACCTCCAGCTCATTCACCTCCAAACTAGCTCAAACATGAAGGTTAACATTTCCAAACATTATGTCCTTTCATGAATAATGCTACCCATGAAGATGCCCTTTCATTTATGAGCACGTAGGTGAAGAGAACACAACCATTGGAGGCCTAAATCATCAAGGGACATGAGATAGAGCTCCATACCTATTCGGCCACAACACATGCCGTGCACATGAGAGAAATTGGTGCCAAACATGAGGAGGTACATCACCATTCGACCAATGAGAGGAAATTGGTGCCAAGATGAACAAGCATACACCATTCAGCCAAGAGAAATGTCTCCCCACCCTTTAACCGAAACATTAAGCCCCCTTCATGAAGGGTTAGCCGAACTAACACCAAGGCAGGGGACTTATCCTTTCATCTTGAATCATTATGTACTTCCATAAAGATATGTACCTAGTCGAATACCTATGTAACCATTCGGCCAAGCCCTCTCATTCCCTATAAATAGAGAGGTTTACCTTCATTTGTACTAGTCTCATCTCATAAATAAAACATAATCTTATGAGTTAATTTCTCTTCAAAGTTCTTTGTGAACTTTATCGACTAAGCAAGTATAATTCATATACTTATGGCGTCATTCCTTCTATTTGGATTCCTAAATTCCTAGATTTATATCTAGTGGGTTGAAGACACATTACCACCCCTCAAGCAAGTTTGTGAAGATCAGGATTGTGCTTCCTAGCATTGTTTCCTCTTTGGTGTGCTTGAGATAAAACAACAGCACCATCTCCATTTTATCGTCAACAACATCAACTTCATCCATCAAGACCATCAATTCCACAACCATCTCTATCCCTATTCTTTCATTTCATAATTTATCTTATTATTCCATTTTTTTATTCCAATATTAATCGTATTCCTTTCTTATCTTTATTGCACCCCAAGCTTATAATTCAAAGACATCGGTACTTGTAAATCCTAGATCGAGGCACAATAAGGCTATCTACTCTCTTCGACTAAAGCGTGTAGATCAGCCTACATCAAGCGATAATCAGATCATAGTTGGATTGACAAAAAAATTGTCATTGGTGTGCAAAGCAAAAAAAATACTCCTACATCAAAATTGGACTACAAAAAGAAGAACAAAATTCAGAAAACAAGAAAAGTAAAAGAAGAAATTCAAAAAGAAATCAAAGCCAACGAAAGTGCTCTACCATTATAAGTACATAAAAGAAGAAATTCAAAAAGAAATCAAAGGGACATGATTTTTGGAATACAAAAAGGCACAAATGTTAAAAGCAAAATGTCTTCAATAGACATGAGCTTTGAACTTACATTTAACATGAAGTATTTCTTAACTTTAACTAAGTTTGATCACATTTTTTATGAAAGTTTTCTTTCTTTTCAGGTCAAGAACTTCCAAAGCATTTTTTCAAAAGGATATGAACCTTTATACAAAGGTACTTATTGAATGGAAGGACACTAGGAAAATAATATATTTCGATTTGAAGACAAATCGATTAAAAGAAGGGGGTGATGATGTGATCCAATTCAGCATCATGTTTACATTGGCTAATCCAACCTTTCAAGGGAAGAAACTTTCAAACTTTATACATAAAGATGCTTATTTCATATGTTATAATATAGTTATTTTCATATATATATATAGTTATTATGATAATAACTTATTCATTAATATGTGATATATAAGTTATTATTATCTACTATAGTACACATTTCTATCTTATACACATTATATAAGTTCATATACTTAACTTATTTTCTTATGATATGTATGTAGGCATATTCAGTCAACACTTGGGAGCTATATTGGAGCTAAATGGAGCATGTAACAGTAAGGAAACTCACATAGGGACGTTTACGAGAGCATAAGGAGGAATTGGTGAAAAGTTGTCTGGAGGCCCGTGAGCTCATAGCTGGATTGAGATGAAGATTTGAGCTATAAGATGACCTCATTTCAGCTGGGGAGCTGCACCATTATCATCACCACTTAGGACACTCCAAATATTTCCTAAGTAAAATTTTTTGAAATCGTACATTTTCATGAATAGTTGCCACCACAAGAGGTACCTTTTCACAAGGAGATGCCATAACGTTCACTATGCTACAAGTCACCTATGGCCAGCTGACCTCTAGATCATTCACCTCTAAACTAGCTCAAACATGAAAGGTTACCATTTCCAAACATTGTGACATTTCATTAATAATGTTTCCCATTAAGATGCCCTTTCATTTATGAGCATGTAGGTGAAGAGAACACAACCATTGGAGGCCTAAATCATCTAGGGACATGAGATAGAGCTTCATGCCTATTCAGCCACAACATATGACGTGAACATGAGAGCATTTGACGCCAAACATGAGGAGGTACATCACCATTCAGCCATGGAGAGGAAATGGACGCCAAGATGAACAAGCATACACCATTCGACTAAGAGAGATGTCTCCCCACCCTTTGGCCGAAACATTAAGCCCCTTCATGAAGGGTTAGCCGAACCAACACCAAGCCAAGGAACTTATCCTTTCATCTTGAATTATTATGTACTTCCATAAAGACATGTACCTAGCCGAATCTCTATGTAACCACTCGGCCAAGCCCTCTCATTCCCTATAAATAGAGAGGCTTGCCTTCATTTGTACTCATCTCATCTCATATATAAAACATACTTTTGTGAGTTAATTTCTATTCAAAGTTCATTGTCAACTTTATCGATTAAGCAAGTATAATTCATATACTTGTGGCGTTATTCCTTCCATTTTGATTCCTAATTTCCTAGATTTATATCTAGTGGGTTGAAGACACTTCTACCACTCCTCAAGCAAGTTTGTGAAGATCGGGATTGTGCTTCCTAGCGTTGTTTCCTCTTTGGCGTGCTTGAGACACAACTACACCACCATTTCCATTTCATCATCAACATCATCAACTTCATCCATAAAGACTATCAATTCCGCAACCATCTTTACCCTTATTCTTTTATTTCATCATTTATCTTATTATTCCATTTTTTTAATCCAATATTAATCATATTTCTTTCTTATCTTTATTGTAGCCCAAGCTTATAATTCAAGGAAATCAGTACTTGTCAATCCTAGATCGGGACACAATAAGGTTATCTACTCTCTTTCACCAAAGCGTGTAGATCAGCCTACATCATGATAGTGTCTTCAACCCACTAGATATAAATCTAGGAATTTAGAAATCAAGATGGAAGTTATGATGCCACAAGTATACGAATTATATTTTCTTAATCGATAAAGTTCAAAAATAAATTTGAAGAGAAATAAATTCAAACGAGTTTGTTTAATATATGAGATGAGATGATTCCAAATAATGGCAAGCCTCTCAATTTATAGGAAATCAAAGGGCTTGGTCGAATGGTTACATTGTGTTATGGCTAGTACATGTCGCTTAATGAAAATACATAATTAATTTGAATGGCGAGATATGTCCTTAAGCTTGGTGTTGGTTTGACTAACCCTTCGTAAAGGGACTTGATGTTTCAGAAAAAGGTGGGGAGAAATATCCCTTGGTCGAATGTGCATCCAGGTTCAACTTGGTGCCAAAGTCATATTCTTTGCCAAATGATGATGTGCCTCCTCATGCTTGGCGCTAAAGCTCTCATGTGCAAGGCATGTGAGTGTGGCCCAATAGTCATGTAGCTTTGTCTCATGTCCCTCGGTGATTTCGGTCTCCAATGGTTGCAATCTCTTCACCAACGTCCTTCTTGATGAAAGGGGATCTCCATGGGCAGCAACATTCATGAAAGGTAACAATGTTTGGGAAGGTAACCTTTCATGTTTAATCTATTTCTGAGGTGAATGAGTTGGAGGTGAGCTGGCCATAGGTGAGTTGTAGCATGGTGAACGTTATGGCAAATCCTTCTGAAAAGATACCTCTTGAGGTGGCAACTATTTGTAAAAAGGTACGATTTCACAAAATTTGACTTAGGACATATTTGAAGTGTCCTAAGTGGTGATGATGGTGGTGCAGCTCCCCAACTGAATTGAAGTAATCTTGTAGCTCAAATCTTCAGCTCAATCCAGTTATGAGATCACGGGTCTCCGGATAATTTTTCACCAATTTTTACTTGTGTTCTCCTAAACGTCCCCATGTAGGTTTCCTTGCTGTTGCTTTTACCATTTAGCTCCAAGATAGCTCCCAAGTTGTGGCTGAATGTACCTACATTCAAAACATAAAAACTAAGTTAAGTACATGAACTATATTAATGTGTATATGATAAAGATGTGAACTATAGGTTGTAATAATAACTAATACATCATATGATAATGAATGGATATTATTATTATAACTGTAGATTATATGCATGAATATCAATCAATGATGCAAACCATAGGACATAATGAATTAATGCACATGTTATGATGATTCAAGTATAGTCTAATATGCAAATGTATGCTCATAATAATATATAGTGCATAAAAGAGTAAATATAACATAAAATAAGGTAGAACTCCCTTATATTGAGCTTGATGGGTCTTCAATGATATGAGTATGTCATGAAGAAAGTTGGTGCTAGACATGATCACATCATCCTCCGTTCTTTTGGGCGATTTGTCCTCAAATCGAAAGGTGACTTCTCCAAATTGTACGTCCATTCAATCATTGCTGGTTTGCTTCCATAGGTCATCTTTATGAAAGGATTCTTATCAAAAGTCATATCCCTTGAATAAGTTTCTTGAATGTCCATGGCCTGAAAAGAGAAGGGAATCTAATAAGTAAGAGAATGATTAATGATAAATAAGTGAAAAAAGTGCTCTCTGTCTATGTTTGTTGGATGGTCAAATGTCATGTCTTTTGCAGACATATTGTCTTGAATGATCATATTTATTGGTACCCCAAAAGACATATTGTTTGGTTCTTCAAAAATCATGTCCATTGAATCATGAAAAGGTATAGCTTTTGGCACTTGAAAAGATACTTCTCTTAAGCTTCCTTGGATCATGTCTCTTGGTTCCTTTATTTGACAAGTTGTGTCTTTTGAATCATCCTCCATGCTTGATACTGCTTTCCAAATTATAGCTTTTGAGAATGTGGACAATTCTCGCATTATACTCTTGAAATGGTTTAATTCAATGCACCAATCAATCCCATAATGTCAAAGGAACTTGTCATCAACGTTTGGTAGGATAATACCATGTATATGAATTGATTTCTTGCAAATTAAATCAAAGTTATAATATGAAAAATTATAAACAAAATGAATGGAAATATCAAACCAAGGTGGATGTTAAATACGATTTGGTTGCTTAATGATGGAGAACTCCATTAAGTTTTGAATTCCCTTCAATATATGCAATGTATTTGGAATGTCAACAGCTACAACTCTTGGTACTTCAAGTGGTACTTCCTTTGAAATATCAAGAGACATGTTTTGTGGATCACCAAAAGTCACGCCTATTGCTTCTTCAAAGGTCGCATCTTTTAGTCTTTTAAAAGTCATGATTCTTGAATCATCTCCCTGAAAAGATACATCTCTTGGATTATCCTGCAAACTAGTAGGAAGAATAGATGAAAGAGTAAGGTTAGTTAAAATTTGTTCTTCATTCTCCTCTTTATCTCCAAATTCATCCTTTTTAATTCTCTCATTTTAATCTCCAACGTCTCTTTTATCCACTCTCTTTTGTTTAACTTCAAAAAGGTTTTCTTCATTTAATTTTCATTCAAATGTTCAAACTTCTCTTTATTTGAATTTTTCTCCAAACGTTCTCATTCAATTGCATTGTCTTTAAGTTGTTCTTTCATTGCTTCAATGCTTCTTTTCAAATGAATTTGATCTTCAGATACTTGGTTTGGTAAAAGTGGAGTCAATATGAATTTCTTTTCATTATGATTGAAAGAATACCGGTTTGTGTAACCATCATGGACATCTTTCTTATCAAATTGTCAAGGCATCCCTAGGAGTATATGGCACGCATTTATTGGAACATCACAAAGAACTTTGTCTTGGTATTTTCCAATTGAAAAGGAAATGTTGACTTGTTTGGTGACTTTAACTTCTCCTCCATCATTTAGCCATTGTAACTTTTATGGTGTAGGATGTTTAATCATCTTGAGTCCGAGTTTAGCCACCATTAAAGTGCTTGCAACATTGGTACAACTTCCCCAATCGATAATCATGAAACAAACTTTGTTGTTTACATGACGACGAGTGTGAAAATTTCTCTCTTTCGTTAACCTCCATGGACTTAATATTCAAGGCTCATTTCACTACAAAACTTGTCCTGAAACTTGAGACATTGTTAGTAGATAAATAAACAAAAATAAACCTTACCAACACACTCACAAAGTCTCACAAATTTCGCTCCAAAGAAAAAAATAGGATCACTCCACTCAACACTTGTATTTACTCTCGAGAATATAATTTTGCTTTTAGCAATTCCCCTTCTGATCTCACACACTAGATTATCCTTTTTCTACTCCATATCTCTTGTTAAGTCCTTTGAAAAACTTACTCAAGATTAGAACAAGTTAATTCTCTTCTTATGTGCGTCGGTTGGAAATAGGTTAGGGTAGAAATGAGAAAAAGAAATGGAAAGGTATAAGAAATTATTCAAGGTATTTTAAAAAAGAAAAGGTTGAAGACAAGAAAAAAAATGAAAGTATAGAAACAAAGAGGTGACTTACAATCCAAGAAACAACACTTACAACAACCTTTCTCAAGAAACAATAAGGTTATCTTCTCTTAGTGTAGATAGGCCTATTTGATGTACTTGAAATAGTAGAGCACTTCTCTTGGATTTGCTTCTCTTTTTGAAATTCTCTTTTTTATGTTTTTTTTTCTGATTTTTTCTTCTTTTTGTCTTTGAACTCCCTTGATTGTTGTAGTAGTCTTTCTTTTCTTTTTGAATTTCTTTTTCTTTTTGATTCTGTTATTTACACACCAATGACACTTTTGTTTTTAATCCAACTATGTTCTGAATACCACTTGATGTAGGCTAAGTCTACACGCTTTGATTGCAGTGAGTACATAGCCTTATTGTGTCCAGATCTAGGATTGAAAAGTACTGATGTCCTTGAATTATAAGTTTCAGCTGTAATAAAAATAAGAAAGAAATAATATTAATGATGGACTTCAGAAAAGGATAATAATAAAAGTAATGAAAATAGAAAGAAATGAAAGAGATGGCTGTAGAATTATGTCGATGATGATGGTTTTGATGAAGAGTTGATGGAGTTGATGCTGAAATGGAGATGGTGGTGATGTTATATCTGAAGCACGCCAAAGAGGAAACTATGCTTGAAAGCACAATCCCGATCTTCACAAACTTACTTTAGGGGTGGTGATAGTGTCTTCAACCCACTAGATATAAATCTAGGAACTTAGGAATCAATATGGAAGAAATGATGACACAAGTATAAGAATTATACTTGCTTAATCGATAAAGATCACAAAGAACTTTGAAGAGAAATTAACTCACAAGAGTTTGTTTAATATATGAGATGAGATGATTCAAAATGATGGCAGGCCTCTCAATTTATAGGAAATGAGAGGGGCCGAATGGTTACATAGTGTTTCGGCTAGTACATGTCTCTTAATGAAAATACATAATTAATTTGAATGGAGAGATATGTCCTTAAGCTTGGTTTTGGTTTGGCTAACCCTTAATAAAGGGACTTGATGTTTCAGTATATGGTAGGGAGAAATCTCCATTGGTCGAATGTGCATGTTGGTTCAACTTGGCGTCAAAGTCACCTCCTTGGTTGAATGATGATGTGCCTCCACATGGTTGGCGCCAAAGCTCTTATGTGCAAGGCATGTGGGTGTGGTCGAATAGTCATGGAGCTTTATCTCATGTCCCTTGGTCATTTAGGCCTCTAATGGTTACAATCTCTTCACCAACGTGCTTCTTGATGAAAGGCCATCTTTATGGGTAGCATCATTCCTGAAAGGTAACAATGCCTGGAAAGGTAACCTTTCATGTTTAACCTAGTTCTGAGGTGAATGAGCTGGAGGTGAGCTGACTATAGGTGAGTTGTAGCATGGTGAACGTTATGGCAGTTCCTTGTGAAAAGGTGCCTCTTGAGGTGGCAACTATTCGTGAAAAGGTACAATTTCACAAAATTTGACTTAGGACATATTTGAAGTGTCATAAGTGCTGATGATGATGGTGCATCTCCCCAGCTGAATTGATGTTATCTCGTAGCTCAAATCTTCAGTTCAATCAAGCTATGATCTCACGGGTCTCCGGATAACTTTTCACCAATTGTTCCTTTTGTTCTCCTAAACGTTCCCATGTAGGTTTCCTTTGAAATATCAAGAGACATGTTTTGTGGATCACCAAAAGTCACGCCTATTGGTTTTTTAAAGGTCACATCTTTTAGTCCTCTAAAAGTCATGATTCTTGAATTATCTCCCCAAAAAGATACATCTCTTGGATTATCCTGCGAAACAATAGGAAGAATAGATGAAAGAGTAAGGTTAGTTAAAATTTGTTCTTCATTCTCCTCTTTATCTCTAAATTCATCCTTTTCAATTTTCTCATTTTAATCTCCAGTGTCTCCTTCATCCACTCTCTTTTATTCAACTTCAAAAAGTTTTTCTTCATTTGAATTTTCATTCAAACGTTCAAACTTCTCTTTATTTGAATTTTTCTCCAAACGTTCTCATTCAATTGCATTATCTTTAAGTTGTTCTTTCATTTCTTAAATTCTTCTTTACAAATGAATTTGATCTTCAGATACTTGGTTTGGTGAAAGTGGAGTCAAGATGAATTTCTTTTCATTATGATAGAAAGAATATCGGTTTGTGTAACCATTATGGAAATCTTTCTTATCAAATTGCCAAGGCCTCCCTAGGAGTATATGGCACGCATTTATTGGAACATCACAAAGAACTTTGTCTTGGTATTTTCCAATTGAAAAGGAAATGTTGACTTGTTTGGTGACTTTAACTTCTCCTCCATCATTTAGCCATTGTAGCTTTTATGGTGTAGGATGTTTAATCATCTTGAGTCCAAGTTTAGCCACCATTAAAGTTCTTGAAACATTGGTACAACTTGCCTCATCGATAATCATGAAACCAACTTTGTTGTTTACATGACGACGAGTGTGAAAAATTCTCTCTTTGGTTGTCCTCCATGGACTGAATATTCAAGGCTCGTTTCACTACAAAAACTTATCCTGAAACTTGAGACATTGTTAGTAGATAAATAAACAAAAATAAACCTTACCAACACACGCACAAAGTCTCAGAAATTTTGCTCCAAAGAAAAAAATAGGATCACTCCACTCAACACTCGTGTTTACTCTCGGGAATATAATTTGGCTTTTAACAATTCCCCTTATGATCTCACTCACTCAATTAGCCTTTTTTCACTCGATCTCTCTTGTTAAGTCCTTTGAAAAACTTTCTCAAGATTAAAAGAAGTTAATTATCTTCTTATGTGCGTCGGTTGGAAATAGGTTAAGGTAGAAAGGAGAAAAAGAAATGGAAAGGTAGAAGAAAGGATTTAAGGTATTTAAAAAAAGAAAAGGATGAAGACAAGAAAAAAATGAAAGTATAGAAACAAATAGGTGACTTACAATCCAAGAAATAACACTTATAGCAACCTTTCTCAAGAAATAATAAGGTTATCTTCTCTTAGTGTAGATAGTCCTCTTTGATGTACTTGCAATAGTTGAGCACTTTTCTTGGCTTTGCTTCTCTTTTTGAAACTCACTTTTTTCTTCTTTTTGTCTTTGAACTCCCAAGATTGTTGTAGTAGTCTTTCTTTTTTTTTGAATTTCTTTTTCTTTTTGCTTTTATTGTTTGCACGCCAATGATACTTTTGTTGTCAATCCAACTATGCTCTGAATACCACTTGATGTAGGCTGAGTCTACGCGCTTTGATTGAAGTGAGCACATAGCCTTATTGTGTCCCGATCTAGGATTGACAAGTACTGATGTCCTTGAATTATAAGTTTCGGTTGTAATAAAAATAAGAAAGAAATAATATTAATGATGAACTTAAGAAAAGAAAAATAATAAAAGTAATGAAAATAGAAAGTAATGAAAGAGATGGCTGCGGAATTAAGTAGATATGATGGTTTTGATGAAGGATGTTGATGGTGTTGATGTTGAAAAGGAGATGGTGGTGATGTTGTATCTCAAGCACGCCAAAGAGGAAACTATGCTTGAAAGCACAATCCCAATCTTCACAAACTTGCTTGAGGAGTGGTGATAGTGTCTTCAACCCACTAGATATAAATATAGGAATTTAGGAATCAAGTGGAAGATATGACGCCCCAAGTATATGAATTATACTTGCTTAATCGATAAAGATCACAAAGAACTTTGAAGAGAAATTAACTCACAAGAGTTTGTTTAATATATGAGATGAGATGATTCAAAATGATGGCAAGCCTCTCAATTTATAGGAAATGAGAGGGCTTGGCCGAATGGTTACATAGTGTTTCGGCTAGTACATGTCTCTTAATGAAAATACATAATTAATTTCAATGGAGATATATGTCTTTAAGCTTGGTGTTGGTTTGGCTAACCCTTCATAAAGGGACTTGATGTTTTGGCAAAAGGTGGGGAGAAATCTCCCTTGGCCGAATGTGCATGTTTGTTCAACTTGGTGCCAAAGTAATCTCTTTGGCCGAATGATGATATGCCTCCTCATGCTTGGCACCAAATCTCTCATGTGCAAGGCATGTGGGTGTGGTCGAATAGTCATGGAGCTTTGTCTCATGTCCCTTGGTGATTTAGGCCTCCAATGGTTACACTCTCTTCACCAACGTGCTTCTTGATGAAAGGGCATCTTCATGGGCAACAGCATTCCTGAAAGGTCACATTGTTTGGAAGGGTAACCTTTCGTTTTTAAGCTAGTTCTGAGGTGAATGAGCTGGAGGTGAGTTGTAGCATGGTGAACGTTATGGCAGCTCCTTGTGAAATGGTACCTCTTAAGGTGGCAACTATTCGCAAAAAGGTACGATTTCACAATATTTGACTTAGGCTATATTTGAAGTGTCCTAAGTGGTGATGATGATGTAGCTCGAATTAAAGTCATCTTGTAGCTCAAATCTTCAGCGCAATCCAACTATGAGCTCACGGGACTCCGGACATCTTTTCACCAATTGTTCCTTGTGTTCTCCTAAATGTCCCCATGTAGGTTTCCTTGTTGTTGCTTTCACCATTTAGCTCCAAGATAGCTCCCAAGTTGTGGTTGAATGTACCTACATTCAAAACATAAAAACTAAGTTAAGTACATGAACTATATTATTGTGTATATGATAAATATGTGAACTATAGGTTATAATAATAACAATTGCATCATATGAAATTGAATGAATATTATTATTATAATGGCAAATTATATACATGAATATCAATCAATGATGCAAACCATAGGACATATTGAATGAATGCACATGTTATGATGATTCAAGTATAGTATAATATGCAAACATATGCTCATAATAATATATAGTGAATAAATGAGTAAATATAATATAAATAAGGTAGAACTCCCTTATATTGAGGTTGAAGGATCTTCAATGACGTGAGTATGTCATGAAAAAAGTTGGTGCTAGACAGGGCCACATCATCCTCCCTTCTTTTGGGCGATTTATCCTCAAATCAAAAGTTGACTTCTCCAAATTGTAGTCCATTCAATCATTGCTGGTTTGCTTCCATAGGTCATCTTTATGAAAGGATTCTTATCAAAAGTCATATCCCTTGAATAAGTTCCTTGAATGTCCATGGCCTGAAAAGATAAGGGAATCTCATAAGAGAATAATTAATGATAAATAAGTGAAAAAAGTACTCTCTGTCTATGTTTACTGGATGGTCAAGAGTCATGACTTTTGAAGACATATTGTCTTGAATGATCATATCTCTTGGTACCCTAAAAGACATATTGTTTGGTTCTTCAAAAGTCATGTCCATTGAATCATGAAAACGTATAGCTTTTGGCACTTGAAAATATAATTCTCTTAAGCTTCCATGGATCATGTCTCTTGGTTCCTTCATTTGACAAGTTGTGTCTTTTGAATCATCCTCCATGCTTGATGCTGCTTTCCAAAAGATAGCTCTTGAGTATGTGGACAATGCTTGCATTATACTCTTGAAATGGTTTAATTCAATGCACCAATAAATCCCATAATGTCAAAGGAACTTGTCATCAACGTTTGGTAGGATAATACCATGTATATGAATTGATTACCTACAAAATTAAATCAAAGTTATAATATGAGAAATCATAAACAAAATGAATGCAAATATCAAACCAAGGTGGATGTTTAATAGGAGTTGGTTGCTTAATGATGGAGAAATCCATTGGTTGTTGAATTCCCTTCAATATGTGAAATGTATTTGGAATGTCAACAACTACAACTCTTGGTACTTCAAGTGACACTTCCTTTGAAATATCAAGAGACCTCTTTTGTGGATCACCAAAAGTCACGCCTATTGGTTCTTCAAAAGTCACATCTTTTAGTCCTCCAAAAGTCATGATTCTTGAATCATCTCCCCGAAAAGATACATCTCTTAGATTATCCTGCAAAACAATAGGAAGAATAGACGAAAGAGTAAGGTTAGTTCAAATTTTTTCTTCATTCTCCTCTTTATCTCCAAATTCATCCTTTTCAATTCTCTCATTTTCATCTCCAACGTCTCCTTCATCCAATCTCTTTTGTTCAACTTCAAAAAGCTTTTTATTTAGGGGTGGAATTCAAAAAGTACAAGAAATATAGGGACTTGATTTAATGCTTTGAAATGTGAAAGTACCATTGGGTAAAATAGTACATTGCTGGAAATTTTATTTATGTGCTGATTTTTTAGTTTAAATGTTGAGTTGGGATCGAATTTCAGGTGTATCAAGTTGGGTGGTTGAAATTAAAAAGTTTCAAAAAGTTTAGGATGAAATTGTAAGTTTTAAATGTTCAAGTGTTGATTTGAATATTTTTATTAAGGTGTTGGAAATTTTATGTGATTAATGTGACATGACCATAATAGTGAAAGGTTGTTATGAATTTAATGGGAAGTTACGGTAAATTCTAAAAAGAATTAATAAGTAGTGGTTTGATTGTGTAATTAGAAAAAGTTGAAGGGTTGATAATGGATATATATATATATATATATTTGGAATTTAAGGAAATATTTTTGAAAAGTTTGAAATTGAAATTTGGATAATGGGAGTACGATTTAGTTTTATATCAATTTAAGTATCGATTTTATTACTATAGAATTTTATATTTACGCTTAGATTATGTTAGTTTAATACTAACATATACCTTGAACATTTTATGTAATTATATAACACTGTCAAACCTCAATAAATATAGTGATCCAAGTAACTGGAAAAAAAAGGGAAAATGCAGAAATTGAGAAGAATATCGAGGAGGAAATTCGACAGGAAGGCAAAGGTGAGTGCCTTTAATTCTTGTTTGTGTTATCCTACAAACATTTGCTTACGATGAGCTAGTTACAGAGTTACTAAGGTAATAAGTGACTCCTAATGTTTGTGTGAATTATGATTCTAGCCTAAAGAGTCATTTATTAAAACTTACAGAATTATGCAATTAAGCTAAAAATGCTAATTACGGAAAGTTTTCTAGAAATTAGGATTCGAATAGTGAGTTTAGAAATTAACCTTAAATTATACATAATTTATTAGAGGATGATCTCTACACCTTTATATTTGTATGTAATTATAGCTTTGTCTAAAATAGACTGATGTAAGGCACTTGTACCTTATCGATTGATTGTGGATCTAGGAAGGAAGCAAAACAACCTACATAAGTGAATGGCTCAAAACAGATGGTTAAGGGTGGTAAACGTATGGGTGAATTGGTAGGCTATTTAAATAATGAGTGATGGAAGCGAAAGATGGTTGATATGGCTATGGTTTATGGTTGATGAAACAAAGGGATGGTTGTGAGGTAGTATCTTAAAGAAGACTCACAGAAGAACCAATGCTATAGAGAGCAAAGACCCAGACTTTATATTGCTTCTTTAAGGGTGGTATAAAGGACTTTAACCCACTAGTTATAAGAACTAGGAACTAGAAGTATCAAGGGGAAAAGGGGGTTGACGCCACAAGTATAAAATACTTGATAATTCGATAAAAGTCACCAAGAGAATAATCTCACTTGTATTAATCAAAAAGGTCTTCTTACAAATAAAATATGCTTTCCTATTTATAGGAAATGGAAAGGCAAGGCCAAATGGTTACAAGGGGATTCAGCCAGCCTTGTGCCTTCCTATAGAGACATAATTTAATTACAAAATAGAGATGATGGTTCAGTTTAAATGGAGGCTAATAACCCTTGGTCGAATAGGACTTGTGTCCCTTCATGTTGGCACCAAATTGGATGGGAGATGATGCTTGGCCGAATAGGGAGAGGGCTCTTCATCTTGGCGCCTAAATGATATCACACTCAAGGAACATGGGGGTTGGTCATATGGCATGCACATGGGTGTTCTAGGGAACCTTGTGGTGCAGCCTTGTGCATGGAATGATGGTTGGTCATGTGCTTCAACTTGGGCGTGCATGTGTCTCCTTCCAAGCTAGCTTGAGTGTGGAGCTAGCTAGCAAGCATGGGTTGTTTATGAACAAGCTTCCTAACCGAGTCCTTATGAGCTCCACAACAACATCTTCAACTACATTCAGCTACCATTGATATCACTTTTGGCAACTCATCTCCAAATAGTCCAACTAGCTGAGTTTAGCTAGCCTTAAGCTCCTCCAACTGAATCAAGCTTTCCTTAGTGTTTCATGAGCTGCCATGTACTTTGTGAGCTGCATATATCGTCTAAATCATTCACCAAGCTACCTCAATGTGCATCACACTCCAATGTACCTATATGTGCAAGGAAACAAGGTAAGTCCATGATATTGAGCTGTTATGAGCTAAATACCTTGCTGCCATGTTTGATTATGGTGATGTGAGCTATGTTCGAAGGTCATGAGCTAATTATATCATCTCAACATATGTGTAAGATAATGCATGTAGCTTAAGAGCTAATATGAATGCATATGAACTAATGAAATGATTTATAATGATGTTGACTTGATGTATATATGATAATCATGCCTAATATGATTTAAGACTATCCTAACATGCTTAAATATCAATGTGCATGATGTGTTCTTACTAAGCAATTATTAACTACAAAACAAGAATTCTTATCATAAAATGTATTATAAAAGCATATAGTATATAACTAATATAAAGTAAATTCAATATAAAGATGTTCAATAGTACTCCCTTTGTAGGTGAAAATGTGCTTGCATCATCCTCCCCTTCTTTAGGGCGATTTGTCCTCAAATCGAGTTCATTATGTCCTTGCAAAGCTTTACGTCTTCTTGCTAAAAGAATGCATCCTTTGAATGTTTGTGTTCTTCCATTAGGTACCCTTTCGTAAGATTTCCCTTTAGGCCTTTCTTTGGAATATGATTTACCAATAGGTACCTTTTGGGAGTGATCATCTTTAAAGGATATCCCTTTTGGAAGTGACCCTTCACGTGTTTGGTTCTGAAAAGTGATGAGATAATAAGTTTCAAATGAAGAGTTACTTACCTTTTGGTGATTAAGTCCCTTGGTGAAGAGTTGTGACTTTAAATTCCAATCATCACCACCTTTTGTAGGAGACCCTTCATTTTTAGCAATGAATCATCATGTTGCTTCACGAAGAAGTTGGATTTCATGTTTTGTCCTTGTTCACTTTTCATTGGTGGTTTGTCCTTACTCCATGCTTGTACACTCTTTTGCATATGTAATTGATCTTGTTGTGCCTCTTTTAGCGTCAAAGGCATCAAGGTTACCTTGCGTCCATCATGCTTGAAAGTGTATTGATTATGATAAAAATAATGATTGGCCCTTTTATCATACTGCCATGGTCTTCCAAGTAAGATGTGGCTAGCATGCATAGGGACAATGTCACAAAGCACCTCGTCCTTTTACCTACCAACTGAAAAAGGAATTAGAACCTGTTTGGTAACGTTTAACTCACCTCCTTCATTGAGCCAATGGAGTTTATATGGAGTGGGATTCTTTGATGTTGCCAATCCAATTTTTTCAACCATAAGAGTGCTGGCTACGTTTGTGCAACTTCCTCCATCGATGATCAATGTGCAAACCTTGTCCTTGACATGGCATCTTGTATGGAATATATTGTTTCTTTGAATATCTTCTTGGGATGTTTGTGATTGTAGGCACCTTTTCGAAACAAGCATCTCACCATGGTCTGCATTTTCTTATGTTTCTTCGTCTTCTATTGTTTCAGGATCCTCGTCAAAAATAGCCTCATCAGAGTCCGATACAATATCTCCATTATCAAGTACCATCATGGCATTTCGGTTGGGACATTGACTAGCAACATGTCATTTCCTAAAACATTTGAAGCATTTGATGTCTCTGGATCTCTCGAAAGTACCGGTTTGCTTTTCTTTACCCTTACTAGATTCGCCCACTTGTTTAGTTTTGGAAACTTCTATATGATCCTTTGCTTCTGCTGGAATTGGTTTCCTGAAGGTAATAGGCTCTTGCTTTCATTTGGTGGTCGAACTTGGACTGCTCCTATCGTATGATTTCCTTTTGAGTTGTCTTTCAATTTTCATGGCCACATCTACCATCTATTCGATCTCTACATAATGCTGAAGTTCAACAAGGTTAGCAATATCAGAATTTAGGCCAGATAAAAACCTTTCCATGGTTGCTTCTCTATCTTTATAAACAATGGCTCGGATCATGGCTATCTCCATTTCTTTGAAATAATCTTCAACGTTCTTGCTTCCTTGTTTCAGATTTTCTAATTTATGGTAAAGATCACGGTGATAGTGAGTAGGCACAAACCTTTTCCTCATAATGACCTTCATTTCTTCCCACATATTAATGGGGTGTTCACCATTTCGTCTTCTTGAACTCACCAATTGATCCCACCAAACTAAGGCATAATCCACGAATTCCTTAGCAGCAAGCCTGACATTCTTTTACTCCGTATAATTTTGGCATTCAAAAATGTGTTCGATCTTGAT
The DNA here is from genome assembly GCF_006381635.1 of Hibiscus syriacus. Lineage (NCBI taxonomy): Eukaryota > Viridiplantae > Streptophyta > Magnoliopsida > Malvales > Malvaceae > Hibiscus > Hibiscus syriacus. The sequence continues at coordinate 1,042,310 of NW_024062603.1, read as the reverse complement.
TACCCAATCAAGATAGGCTTCAGGATCAGTTCGTCCTTGAAATGGAGGAATAGTCACTTTGATGTTGCTGAAGTTGTCATTCAAATTTCTATGAGCATCTCTTCATGCTACTGATGTTACTTCAGCCTCTTCTTCTACGAATTCTTCTTCCATTCTAGGGTGATTTACTCTTCGGTTGCCTATGGATGCTTCAAATTGATCCATACGATCATGTAAAGGCTCCAATTCTAATTTCAGTAATCTGGCCATTCCATGCATGATTGCTTGAGTTTGCAAATTAGGGGCTTCTCTTTCAGGGGTTCATCCTGGACTTTGAGACATGGATAGTGAATTAAGAAAAGAATAAAATGTGTAAAAGATGTTACCAGAATATACTCTCAAAAAGCCTGATGAGTCACTCCAAGGAAAACTTGAATGTCACTCAATCTGCTCGTGTTTGCACTCTAGGACTTTAATGGCTTTTACTTGTCCTCTTCTGATCTCACACACGCTCTAGCCTTTTTCCTCTCGATACTCTTGTCCCAAGTTCTAGAGGACTTTACTCATGATCGTATCAAGTAAATTTTTACTTGTTTGGCGTCGGCTGCAAAAGGGTTAGTAGGAATGGAAAACAAATATAATGAAAGGGTGGCTTAGAAAATAGAAAGAATAGAACAAAAGGGTTACTTACACAAGTCACTTCACAACCTTATATCACCACAATTAATTTTAAAATGCTTACTTGAATGGCTTGGTGATAAGAATTGTTGATGAGTGCTTCAACTTTCTTTCTTTCTTTTCTTTTCTTTTCTTCTTTTTGAGTGCTGAAAATTTCTTCTTATGGAGTGCTTTATTTCTTTTTTGATTTTTTTCTTGATTTCTTTGACTTTGCACTTCTTTTTGTATTTTTCATTTTGTTGTTGTTGCGCGTTGCTTTCTTCCACCAAAGCTCTGATTACCGTCTGATGTAAGGCACTTGTACCTTATCAATTGATTGTGGATCTAGGAAGGAAGCAAAACAACCTGCATAAGTGAATGGCTCAAAACAGATGGTTAAGGGTGGTAAACGTATGGGTGAATAGGTAGGCTACTTAAATAATGAGTGATGGAAGCGGAACATGGTTGATATGGCTGTGGTTTATGGTTGATGAAACAAAGGGATGGTTGTGAGGTAGTATCTTAAATAAGACTCAAAAAAAGAACCAATTCTATAGAGAGCAAAGACCTAGACTTTATATTGCTTCTTTAAGGGGTGGTATAAAGGACTTTGACCCACAAGTTATAAGAACTAGGAACCAAAAGTATCAAGGGGAAAAGAGGGTTGACGCCACAAGTATAAAATACTTGATAAGTCGATAAAAGTCACCAGGACTTAAGGAAGAGAATAATCTCACTTATATTAATCAAAAATGTCTTCTTACAAATGAAATATGATTTCCTATTTATAGGAAATGGAGAGGCATGGCCGAATGGTTACAAGGGGATTCAGCCAGCCTTGTGTCTTCTTATAGAGACATAATTTAATTATAAAATAGAGATGATAGTTCAGTTTAAATGGAGGGTAATAACCCTTGGCCGAATAACTCTTGTGTCCCTTCATGTTGGCGCCAAATTGGATGGGAGATGATGCTTGGCCGAATAGGGAGAGGGCTCTTCATCTTGGCGCCTAAATGATATCACACACAAGGCACATGGGGGCTGGTCATATGGCACGCACATGGGTGTTCTAGGGAACCTTGTGGTGCAGCCTTGTGCATGGAATGATGGCTGGTCATGTGCTCTAACTTGGGCGTGCATGTATCTCCTTCCAAGCTAGCTTGAGTGTGGAGCTAGCTAGCAAGCATGGGATGTTTGTGAACAAGCTTCCTAGTCAATTCCTTGTGAGCTCAATAACATGTTCAGCTACCATTGATATCACTTTTGGCAACTCAGCTCCAAATAGTCCAACTAGCTGAGTTTAGCTAGCTTTGAGCTCCTCTAGCTGAATCGAGCTTTCCTTAGTGTTTCATGAGCTGCCATGTACTTTGTGAGCTATTTGTGAGCTGCATATGTCGTCCAAATCATTCACCAAGCTACCTCAACGTGCATCACACTCCAATGTACCTATATGTGCAAGGAAACAAAGTAAGTCCATGATATTGAGCTGTTATGAGCTAAATACCTTGCTTCCATGTATGATTATGGTGATGTGAGCTATGTTCGAAGGTCGTGAGCTAATTATATCATCTCAAAAATATGTGTAAGATAATGCATGAAGCTTAAGAGCTAATATGAATGCATATGAACTAATGAAATGATTTATAATGATGATGCCTTGATGTATATATGATAATAATGCCTAATATGATTATAAGACTATCCTAACATGCTTAAATATCAATGTGCATATTGTGTTCTTACTAGGCATTTATTAACTACATAACAAGAATTCTTATCATAAAATGTATTATAAAAGCATATAGTATATAACTAATATAAAGTAAATTCAATATAAAGATTTTCACGAGTACTCCCTTTGTAGGTGAAAACGTTCTTGCATCATAGACGCTGACTAATTTTGAGGTGTACACAAAAAGATATGAATTTTTAATCATGAATAGGTCAGAAAATATGGCAGCTGATTCTGCTCAAAACACCTTATGTCAGTCAGTTTTGAAAATTTGTTATTAATCGTACAAGTTGAACTAGAAAAGTTTCTTTATATGATTATATTCGTATTCGAGTTTAGTTTTCACTGGTGCAAATGGAATAATTTTTCAGTATATATATTAATACTGAATAATATTTGTTTGAAAGTAGTACAAACTGCTAGAATATGGAATTTTGATATATTGTGTATTGAAAGTTGTGGAAGGCAAAGGATTTAAATCTAAAGCTTTGTTAGACTTATATTTTGATTTTTAAAAAAGTGTTAGAGTGAGTGCAGTTTATTTATTTGATTATTATAACCGAGGACGACTTGCTATAATAAGTCAACCTCATTTTATTTTCCAGTATGATTTATAAATTTTCAGTATGGTTTTTCTATAATATGTTTCAACAAGTTTTATGAATGATTTTGGGTATGAACTGTCCAAGTATGATATTTATGATGATAAATTCTAAATTTACAGTTATCAGATGATTTTCAATGGAAACCTATTGCTAAGAATAGTGAATTACTATTTTCATTAACAACCATCACATTGTCAGAACAAAAGTGTCATATGTATCAATATGGAAATATTTGATATGTTAAGATATGAATTGATTTAGGTTTCTATCTAATAAATTCTATATATTCTATATAGATAGAAGATTTAATTTAAGTTTCTATCTAGAAAATTCTATCTATATAGATAGAAATGGATCTTGTTGTGCTCTGGAATCAAGGAAAGATGTTAAAAAGGCTCTTAGGTTGTAACTTGAAATAAACGTTTCTCTTTATCTAGAAAGGAATAAAATATTATTTTTTCCTAGGAATAGGAAGATTGAATCGGTAATATCGACAGATTCTTGTGGAGTCCAAATAAACAAATAAATATGAAATAAAAAGAAATCCACTGTTCCAATTTCATCTCTATATATCAGATGTTTTACGGTTATCAAACACCGATTAATAAATGATTCTATGATGTTACATATAAGCCCATTGTATGTTGATTTGAGAGTCATAGGTACATTTTTCATGCTATTTAGTGAGTACTTTTAAGTTATCAGTTATTAGTTCAGCTTTGGTGCATTCGTGTACCAATGTGTAACATCATTGGTGCTCAGTTTATGATTGCACTGAAGTGCATCATATCGCATTTTCAATTATGATTTGGCACTGTGTTGTGCCTAGTCCGCCCTTAAACTAACATACCTTATATTCCCTTACATATACACTGGGTTGTACAGAAAAATATGAAAGTTATGGCAGAATATGAAAATGAATATGAAAGTTATGAATAGCGTTCAGTTAGAAGAAATCATGATATTGTGATTTTATTTGATATTATTCATCAGAATCTTTATGAGTTTATAAGTTAAAATGACATGAATATGAATTGTTTACGACAGTTATTGTTGATTTACATGATTTTTTTATGAAATCATGTGAGGATGATTTTCAGGTTTCAAGGGAAAATCAGCTTAAACAACTCGGTTTGAAAGCTTTAGTATTTTCATTAAAATTACAATTTCATTATGAAATTTATATTTTATATCATTTTAGTTATGTTATTGTCTTACTAAGTTTTAGTTAGCGCGTGATGATTTTCATACGTAGGTTCAAATAAAGTAGAGGACGTGAAGTGAGGAGTTTGCCAACATCTTATGGAAATCAAACCTACCGACAATATTAGTAAGATATCCTAACTTTGATTTATTAGTGGCATGTGCATTATCTCCGTTAGGTTGCTTTATCATATTTGTTTTCAAAAGAGTCTGTAATAGTAATTTATGGTTGTTTAATTTTGGTTAATTTTAGTTATAGTTGTAAATATGAATGAATATTACGAACGGTTTTTTAATGGTTTTAAAATTAAGCAATATTAGGCAGTTGTATATAAATAAGAAACCGTATGGAACTGCCTAATTGTTGCATAAGATCAACTTGTTTTGGAATGATAAATTATTATTTTACTAATATGCATGTTAAATGAAGCATAAATAAAATTGAAAATGGAATGTTTTAAAATGAAACTAAATTTTCAGCATTTACTTTCAGTGAACGTTCCTAAAGTTGATGTGACAGTTGTGTAGTCCATTAGTGACATTTTTATCTTAAAAATGCCGCCATATCAACCTAATTTGTAAATGTTATTTTCTTCTATTTATTAGCCAAATTTAATATCATGTAGCAATATCCAATAACAACAACCTTAAATTTTAATTACGACTCGAATTAAGTAAAAATAATTGACATAAATAAATCAAAGTTTAACTGCAAATTCTCTCATTAGCAAAGTCCTCATGTCACCATCAGGAAGATACTCCATGATAGATACTTAGCATATTGAAAACAATAATAGAGTGTCTTTTTCTCAAACAGGGAACTTCTGCAAGTAAATTCCTCTCAACTCTCACATGTTCAACCTATGTTACATGCAGAATCTGTGAGTCTTCAATCCCTTTGAACATATGTATGCACAATAAATTTACATGAATAATTAGAAAGAAAGTTCCCAACGAAAATCAGCAAATAATTACCAAGGGAAATATACATGTATGCATGTGTATGGTAATTTGGTCTTCCAAGAATAAGTTAACTACCCATCAAAACAGAAGTATGCTCAATAAAGGGTGCAAATTGTTAACCATTGATAATCCAAAACTAGATCAACGGTTCAGCCACCTTAATGTACTCCAGGAATGATTTTCAGTAAGAAAGGAATATGTATGTAAAGAGTGGTAGAGGAAATAAAAAAGTTTGTAAAGGAAAAGTTAAACAGGGCATTGAAGATGCAAATAATATAACAAAATGGAAAAGTTAAACAGTTCAGATTTCTATTGAATAATAATGGATCAAGTCAAAATCAAATTGCAGGCAAATTTTTAGTACACCAATAAGGTGCCAGATCAAATAACAAACCAAAATAACTATGCAAGAAAACAACCATACAACATAAACAATGTTAATTGCTGCTACAGTATACAGGCCAACCAAAATAATGATGACAACGACGATTAATCCGGTACCTGTGCCTTATTCCTGAATCAATTCCCCAAAATCGGATATGACTTGGAATTGTTACAAGACCAAGTACCTCAGCAGGCTGCATAAGACAACCATTAATTTTGAATGTTAATTAAGCAGCAAAACTTCTGCATATATTTATTCTGGTGGGGTATTGCTGCTTACCTGAAAATCATGCACAGGATGGTCTAAATAAGACAAACATGTTAACATTCAAGACAAACAAAACATGTTAACATGCTGGGGTAGGCTGCATATATTTATTCTGCTGGGGTAGTGCTGCATATATTTATTTTGCTGTAGTGGTGGGAAAACAAACATGTTAAAATTCAAGACAGATAAAAATGTAAAAATTACTTACGTAATTGATAAGACAGACGTAATTGATAAGACAGAGATGCTAAATCCATAAACAATTGAACTCCATAAACTTATCAATATACTTCTTTGTTTGATATCATATTTGTTCCTTGAGCAGATTAATCTATTTTTAACACAATTTCTACTGCACTTATTATGATAACCATATGTATAAATGAATGATGAGTATTGCTTCGTTTTTCATGATGCTTAACTTCATAACAGAACTAAAAGTTACAGAAAATAATTGAATACCTTTATGGAACTGCAAGTTACACAATTTCCACAAGTGATTTGAGCTGGGCATACCCGAACAAAGACAGCAAAAAGATCTTGCAGAATGTCCCGAATGAGGGGACAAAGATTGCCTTCAGTTTCCAAAGTCAATAATCAGTGAAATGGTTAACAATTTTATTAGAACACAAGGAAATTATCCGATTCTCTAACTGATGATACCCTAATGAATAACAAAATCGAATTCGGAGCTTGATACAATCATGCATGATGCTCAAATCTTAACATCTATAACTGACGTTCTTTACATGTTTCTGAAATTTTGACTTGAAAATTTCTGAATTCATGTTGACGAAAACGGGTAAAGAAAACGAAAGAACACGAGAATTTTACGAGGTTCGGCAATGTGCTTACGTCCTCGGTGCCTAGGCGGCGCTAGAAGTTTTATTCAATGATATTTTAGGTCTAGGTTACATCTCTATTTATAATAGAAAACCCTGGTACATAATTACAAAATCAACCCTGTACCGTACCGCGGGGGCTGCGCCCCCACACCCCCAACCCACATAATTCGTAACCCCACAACGAGACTTTTTATGAGCCATACATAACAAATCTCCACCTTGGCGAATATCCTGCCCCTTGGAAACTTCAATGTGGGTTGGGTTACCTTGCTTCTTTAACAACTCGAAACATTCAACAAGTCCAAGCAATGCTTGAACTTGTCTGTCGTAACTGGCTTGGTGAACATATCAGCGGCATTCTCATCAGTATGTACCTTCTGAAACAAAACCTCTCCAGATGCAACCAACTCTCTGATCTTGTGGAACCTTACATCAATATGTTTAGTTCTAGCACGATACACCTGATTCTTAGCCAAGTGAATAGCACTTTGATTATCACAAAGCAACTGAACTCCACCTTGTTGAACACCCAACTCCTTCACTAAACCAGTAAGCCATAAAGCTTCTTTTGCAGCTTCAGCCGCTGCCATGTATTCAGCTTCAGTTGTAGATAGTGCCACGACAGATTGAACAGTAGACTTCCAGTAAATAGGCCCTCCACCAAGAGTAAACACATACCCTGTCGTAGATCTTCTATTATCCAAGTCACCTGCATAATCTGAATCCACATATCCTACAACCAAAGGATTATCCCGCTGACTCCCAAAAACAATTCCATGTCCCACAGTACCCTTTAAGTACCGAAAGATCCACTTGACTGCATCCCAATGTTGCTTACCAGGTTTAGACATGTACTTACAAACTTGACTAACAGCATGAGCTAAATCAGGATGAGTACATACCATCGCATACATCAAGCAGCCAACAGCATTAGAATACGGAACCTTTGCCATATTTTCAGCTTCCTTATATGTCTTAGGGCACTGTTCTGATGAGAGCTTAAAGTGATTCACCAATGGAGTGCTAACTGGTTTCGCGCTGCTCATCGCAAACCTTTCTAGCATTTTCTCAACATAACCCCGTTGAGATAGCCGCAGTTTCCTTGAGTCTCTGTCCCTGCAAATTTCCATTCCAAGAATTTTCTTTGCAGCACCTAAATCTTTCATATCAAATTCCTGACTCAATAAAGTTTTCAAACCAATAACATCATCCATTTTCTTCGCAGCAATCAACATATCATCAACATACAGTAATAGAAAAATAAAAGAACCATCATCAAGGCTCTTAACATAGACACAACAATCATACTCACATCGGTTGTAGCCAATCTTGATCATATAGGAGTCAAACCGTTTATATCACTGTCTCGGAGACTGTTTTAACTCGTACAAAGATTTCTTCAATCTGCAAACTAAATGCTCGTTTCCAGGTTGAGTGAAACCTTCAGGTTGCCGCATGTAGATCTGCTCCTCTAAATCACCATGCAAAAAAGCAGTTTTAACATCCATCTGCTCTAAATGCAAATCCCAACTAGCCACCAATGCAAGTACTGCTCGGATTGAAGTGTGCCTGACCACAGGAGAAAAGATTTCATCATAATCAACTCCTTTCTGCTGTGAAAAACCCTTCGCTACCAAACGAGCCTTGAACTTCTCCCCCTCTTTTTCTGTTACTGCTGGTTTCTTCTTATACACCCATTTGCAACCAATCAGCTTCTTACCCTCAGGAAGGGGAACTAACTCCCATGTGCGATTGTGATTCAAAGACTCCATCTCCTCAACCATGGCTGCCATCCACTTGTCGTTTTCCTGACTAGTAACGGCATCATGAAAAGTAACTGGATCATCACTGCTAACAGTAAGTGCAAAAGATACCAAGTCTTCAAAATCCAATCTGTTCAGAGGCTTTATATTCGTCCGTCTCACCCTGTCTCTGGCGAGACTATAATCCTACAAATCATCCGTAGTGGAACCACCAGAAGTCGGTTGAGAAGTTTCTGGTTTCTCAACTGGAAACTGCTCGAAATCTACCACTGTCGTGTCTTGCTTTTGCTGCAACATAGACTGTTCATCAAAAACGACATCCCTACTAATCACAACTTTCTTCGCAACTGGATCCCAAAACTTGAATCCTTTGACACCTTTCTTGTAACCCAGAAAAATGCACTCCTTCGATTTTGCATCAAGTTTGGATCTCTCATCAGCAGGTACATGCACATAAGCAGGACAACCAAAAATCCGTAAGTTATCAAAACTAACATCATGACCAGTCCATACCTCTTCTGTAACTTTCCCAGCCAGCGATGCCCTTGGCGATCTGTTGATAAGGTAACACGCCATGTTAATAGCCTCAGCCCAGAAGTGTTTGGGAAGCCCCGCATTCAACCGCAAACATCTGGCTCTTTCATTCAACGACCTGTTCATTCGTTCCGCAACACCATTCTGTTGTGGTGTCTTGCGCACTGTAAAATGCCTCTGAATCCCATGCTCCTTACAGAATTGTAGGAACCGTGAATCTGTGTACTCCGTACCATTATCAGACCGCAAACACTTGATTTTTCGTCCTGTTTGGTTTTCTACCTCAGCTTTCCACAGCTTGAACTTCTCAAAAACTTCAGATTTCTGTTTCAAAAAATACACCCAAACTTTCCGTGAAAAATCATCAATAAAGTAACATAGTACCTAGATCCACCCAAAGACGATGTCGTGGAAGGCCCCCATACATCAGAATGCACATAATCAAGAATCCCTTGAGTTGTGTGCTTCGCAGTCTTGAAACGGACTTTAGTCTGTTTACCAAGAACACAATACTTGCAAAAATCGAGCTTACAGCTTTTGACACCATGCAACAAGTTTCTCTTGTGTAATTCTTCCATACCACGTTCACTAAGATGAGCAAGGCGCATATGCCACAATTTTGTCGTATCATCACAGGACTCAACAGAGTGAACTCCACCTGCAACGGTACTCCCTAACAATCTGTAGATATTCCCTGCAGTCATCTTGCCTTTCATCACAGTCAATGCTCCTTTAACAATCCGAATGGTTTCCCTATCCTCGTCAGCCTTAGGGATAAAACCATTCTTGTGCAAAGTGCCCAAGGAAATCAAATTCTTCTTCAAGTCTGGGATATGTCGAACACCACTCAACGTCCGAACGGAGCCATCGTGCATCTTAATTCTGACATCACCAATACCAACAATATTGCAACATCGATCATCACCTAAATAAACCGAACCAGAATTAACCGGCCTGTATGTCGAAAACCATTCCCTATTTGGCGTGATGTGATAAGAACATCCAGAATCAAGAATCCAAGCATCCGTCAATTGTGTCGTTGAAATAGAAAGCATATCACCCTCACTGCAATCAGAAGTCATCCTCGACCACGTTCACAGACTTGGATGAGCCATCACGCTTCTCATCGGTCTGCTTTTTCAACTTCGGACAGTCTCGCTTCATATGTCCCGCCTCCTTGCACTTGTAACAGTGAATCGTCTTCTTATCCTGGATTTGGATCTGGAATTCCGCTTCCCGGACCCTGCCTTCTCTGGCTTCCGTCCACGATCTCGATTACCCTTGACATATAAGCTATCGGCTTGAGAGCTTTCCCCTGCATTCTGCTTTCGCTGGTTGTGAGCCAACAAGGCTGCAGTAATCTCCTCAACGTTGATAGTCTCTTTCCCATATGTAAGAGTAGTCACCATGTGTTCGTAAGAGGAAGGCAACGAACACAACAGAATCATCGCTCTGTCTTCATCCTCAATTTTCACATCAAGCCGAGCCAGATCAGAAACGATTTGATTGAAGACATTCACGTGTTGCGCCAAATCGTGATCATCCTGCATCTTCAGCCCATACAGCCGCTGCTTCAGATACAGTTTTGTCGTTAAGGATTTGGACATAAACTGACTTTCCAACTTCCTCCAAATTTCGTCTGGAGACGATAGATGCATGACGTGATACATGACCTCGTCCGCCAAGCATAATCGTATGGTTCCTGCCGCTCGCTGCTGCAATTCTTCCCAATCTTCCTCATCCATCGACGCCGGCTTTGTAGGTCGCAAAGCCTTCAAGATCCCTTGCTGCGCCAATAGATCCTTCACCCTCGTTTGCCATAATCCGAAGTTACCCTGACCATCGAATTTCGCGACTTTGAATTTTGCTCCTGACATCTGATACCAATTGTTGACGAAAACGGGTAAAGAAAACGAAAGAACACGAGAATTTTACGAGGTTCGGCAATGTGCTTACGTCCTCGGTGCCTAGGCGGCGCTAGAAGTTTTATTCAATGATATTTTAGGTCTAGGTTACATCTCTATTTATAATAGAAAACCCTGGTACATAATTACAAAATCAACCCTGTACCGTACCGCGGGGGCTGCGACCCCACACCCGCAACCCACATAATTCGTAACCCCAGAACGAGACTTTTTATGAGCCATACATAACAATTCAAGAAATTTGAAATCTGGTTCGTAAAGATCAAACCAAATCTGTAAAAAAACACATGAACTACAATCGTACAATATTATTCGTGCATGTTTTACCATATCTATATGATGTGATGAATGTAAAGCTCAGAAGTTGTTATTAAACAGAAAATGCAACCCAATTGATTTGATAAAATGTAACAAATAAACCACATAAATATGTAGGACAATTCAATAAGATGTAGGGTTTCCACAACTTACTCACAATTTTTTCTCTTTTCGGTTTTTATTAGACACAAATAATGCAGAACAATATCGGGATCGTTTTCAGAACATATTACCCAAGAATAATAAGAAATCTTGTAGCTAAAAAGAGGGGGGAAATCACAGTAATAATAATGCGTAAAACTACCAATCAAATAGATCACACAGAAACAAGTAAATGTAAGAAACCCTAAGTTACAAAATGAAAATAACAGAAAATGGAATGGAAGCGATTGAAATGAAACCCTAAGTCTGATATTATGAGCTCAATATATACTCACCTTTTGAGATGCGACTGAACGACGGGGATAATCCGGCGAAAATTCTTGAGAGAATCGTAACTCCAGCTGCTTCTCAATTGAGAATCGATGGGGAGAAAACTTTGAGAAAGTAAAGGGGAAAAAATGAAAAAGGAGTAAAGCATCTGTTGGATAAGACTCAAAACTTGCTGCCTTGTTTACTAAAAACATGGCGGCGTTTAATCAAAAAAAGGTCTAGGACGATAAAACTTGCGGCGTTTGTTATTTCAAACTCCACTATTGTACTGAAAGGCTGCCACGTTTATTAGAAAACGTCACTATATGTTGAATCTATTGTGGCATTTTTGACAAAAAAACCACTAAAATACGAGTTTTTAGCGATGTTTCCTCATAAACGCCACCAATGTTACTATTTGTTGCGTTTTAACCATAAACGACGCGATATGTTTAACATATTCTGCTGTATGTTTTACCCTTCTGTGGCAAGTTGATGGACATGTGAAAAGAGAGCTTTACCCAAACTTATAGCCAACACCATACCACGCTTGAAAAAACATAATCTTACGTCAAGGATTATGTAAAAATCAACATGCATAAAAGTTATTAGGACATAAATTTTATGTCCAACATACCTTAATCTGCAAATACGAAACTTCTCCTTGTGTATGAATTTGCATTGTAAATATGCATTCAACTAGCAATTAAGCATTAAACATGCAAATAGGATTTTTGAAGTTGTACTCCTTCTGTAGATCAGAATTAAATAGTATGATACGCCACCATCAACATTTTACACGGCTTGGTAGATAATTTTTGCTTCGTCTATATACTTCAGATTTAAAAAAATAAAAAAAATATGTCTTAAGATTGTTAAACAAAATGATTAATCCGAGAAATAAAAATAATAATAAAGAAATATTATTAAATACTTGAATGAAGCAAAATAAATAAAGAATTAAAGTAAAAAAATGGAATTGTTTACTCGTATTTTGACATTAAATGACATATAAATAATAAATAATAGTTGAAATCGTAGAAAGTTCGGTTGATCCAGTAACCAAGAAATTGTAATTCAAATTCCAACAAAAAGGGTTATTTTCACTACAAATCCCTAAGGTCTTTAAGGTTCAAAACTTTGTCACCATAACTTCTAACAATTATAAAATTATCCCCAAAATTTTTGCATTATTCACAATTTAATCTTTTTTATTTCTTTTTAACTAAAATTTATTTAAACTTTTAGCCCATATTTTAGGGTGTGACACATACCCATGATCAATTTTTTTATTCTCTTAGTTGTATTTAAGGTGTTTTCTTAACAAAACAATGAAACTAATTTTTTGAAGAAGTTTATATTATTAAATTAATTGTTTAAAATTGCATAATATACTTTCGTTCTATAAGGGCATATTTTTGAGTTTTCGCTCAGGGCCCTGAAAATGTTTGAGACTGCTCTGATTGTATAAATAAGTATTGCGTACTAAAGTTTAAACTTTTCCTCTTTTAATAATAACCAGTTTAATATAAAAATAAATTTTAAATATATGATTAAACATATACATCTAAAATTAAATAAAATAAAATCATTGTTATCCCATATTGATGTATGTAGGGGTGAGCATTCGATCGAGTCGAGTCGAATTGAGTCAAAAAATTTTAAGTTATTCGAGTTGACGAGTCATATTTTACAATTCGAACTTAACTTGAAATTTTTTCGAGTCGGGTCGAGTTATTCGAGTTTATATACTAATTTTATTATACTTATTTATAGTATTATGGCAAGGATTTGTTTCAATTTTTTGACTTTCTTTAAACATATAAGACTTATATATATATATATATATATATATATTATTTTTCACATTATAATGTTATTTAATATATAAAATACAATATAAAATTATAAAATATATTCATAATATTATATTTTTAAGAAAGTATTTTGTGGGTAAAATATTGATGGGAGTGTAAAGGAGTCAAAGAATTGATGGAAGATAGAATTTACAAACAATTGTAGTCAAAAGACCAAATTGAGTAAAATGCATGGTTAAGGAACTAAATACAAAATTAGAGTATACTTTTAGTAAAAAAGTAAGATTGAAGTTAGATATTCTATTGTGTCATATGAGCATTTCGTTCAAATTTGGTAGAAAATGAACTAAATAAAGGATGAATTGAAGAAATAAAGATAGTATGAAAAATTGAGGGATTAAATTGAAAAGTATAAAATTTATTATCAAAAATAGAAATTGAAAGTACATATATATTCTATTATGGTTTAGGAGCATTTGGTTCAAATTTGGTAAAAAAGACTTAAAATGAAGGAGAATTGAAGGAAAAATGAAATCAATGACTAAATGGTAAAATTGTCAAAATATTTAGTTAAAAATTTGATTTTTTTTAGTAACTCAAAATTTCAACTTGATTCTAACTCGAAAACCGAATTGATAATTCGAGTTGACTCAAATAACTCAAAATAGAAAAAATTGAATTTTCAAATTGAGTGGAGTTTTGCTCACCCCTATATGTATGCTTCAATTTATAAAATATTTTTGTGTTTAAATAGAAAAAAGGATTGTAATGAACGCCGAATTTCTTAGTCATTATACCAGTCGTATTAATAAAATAATATTAGGAGATTTTAAGAATTCATATCTACTTGGATGAAATTTAAATAAGTGATTTACGCAACTAAGATTTCTTTTTAAAATTTCATTATTATTTTCATTCGAAAAAAGATTTTTTTTATTATGAATATCTTGATAAAACTGATTGTTTTCCTCTAATTTCCTCACCCGAGCACCTTAAAAAAAGCTTGTGAATTCACCTGAGAAGCTTAAAGAAAGGTTGTGATTTTTTTAATGAAAGAAGGGGTTATCGACCATTACATTGTGTGTGTTAAACGTAAGAGGGGAAAACCAGAGTAGAACCATACTTCGAAGTATCCATCTTAGCAATGAATTCTGCAGCCGCATTTGTTTCGCGATAAATCTTCTAGAACTTGACATCCCATCGCTGATCATAGAGGATGGCGATTGATCGGACAAGGCCAAGGGGGTTATTTTTTGATGGAGGAGAGAGCAAACTCAAAGCTTCCGAGATTTCAGTTTGGACCAGTATATGGGAGAAGCCATTGCTCCAGGCGAGGTGGAGGCCAATGAGGATTGCCCATAATTCAGTGTCTAGCACAGTGGATTTCCCCAATATACAGTCGAAAATCAAATAAACAAGAACCAGTCGAATTTCGGAGAAGACCACCTGCTTTATCATCTTCGGATGATGGGAGAAAAGCTATATCAGTGTTGAGGCAGACAACGTCAGGGGCTGGAACCGACCATTGCAGCATCTTAGGCGTATTGGCAGTAGGCAGAGGGGGCTTGCTGAAGGCGACGGGGATTACTTGCTCCACATTATTGCAATGTTCAAAATTTGGATGTTATCAGTGTAAACTCCTTGGAAAACAAAATTGTTCCTTTTCTTCCAAAGTTGCCAAATCAAAGAAATGAAGAGATTATTCCAAGAGTCGTTATTGTACGAGCAAGGCGCATTAGTGTTTTTGTTCCTGAGGAGCTACTCTTTGAAATGAAAACCATAAAAATCAGAGAGCTCACTTCTTTGCACTAGGCCATCCCAAATTTGTCGAGAGGAGAAGCAGTCTCAAAAAATATGAAGAATGGATACCGGAGATGCGTGACAGATTTAACAGGAAGAATCAACCCCAATATGTATATCGTACTGAACCTCATTAGTGAGGAGTTAATTCTAAATTGCTAGCCATAAGAAACCACGTAGCCGCTCGGTGACATTTCAATTCCAAATCAGTTTCCATTTTTGATCCATCACACCCCAGTATGGCTTTGTAAGAGTAGCGTAAGCATTACTGATAGAGAAAATGCCCTTCGGATTTTTGTGCCAGTAGAGCTTATCGGGACCAGCAACATCTATGGGAGCCGGAATGATATGAACATGCTGTATCGCAGAAGATGGGAGGAGTTGGTGAATTAAACGCCAATCTCAAACTCCATTAGTGGAGGATAAATCACATACTTTATTGGGGACAGTGAGAGTGGCAGCGCTGTGGAGGTGGTCGGACAGAGTGTCGAAGCGAGAGAGCCAAAAATCGCGCCAAATTCGATTGTTATTCATCTCCCACAGACTGCGAGATTCTCACGGAATTGGGGCCATATGTTGGCGATTTAGTGCCAAAATGTAGAACAGGCTGTGAGAATTGGACATGAAGACCATCTATGTGCCATCTCAAAGAGAGCCAATTTAATTTCATCTTTTGAAGGGCAGGCTGTGAGAGAAAGAGCACATAGATCAGTAACAAAGAGGAAGAAACCACGAGTAGGATACCTGTCAAAGAGGGGTGGAGGGGCGACAAATAGAGCTTCAAAAAAATAACTTCCTCCCGATGAACTTCTTGATCATTACACCAAGCATCCTGATCAAGCCAAAGCTGAGTGATAGTATTTTGTCTGTGCTGAGTGAAAGCTTCGAAGTGGAAGAACTTGGTGTCCCGGTCACAAAATTTAATCCATTCAGCCCAAGATTTTTGTATCCAGAATTGTTCCTCGTGCTCAAGAACACTTACAAGCTCATTGAGGAGCTTCGATTCATGACTAACGAGGTTATTATTCTACTGGCACAAAAAGATTAATCGAGTCTCCAATAAGGAGTGAGCCAAGTAAGGAGGTGTGTGACACCCCTTTCGGTCAGCACAAAGAGAGATGAATAGGCCAATTATCAAATTTCATACGGATAAGATGTTCAAGGGAGGAAGTCGAAAAAGCCTCAAAACAGGTAGAGTTACCCAAGCTGCGATCAAGCCAGACAGAACAAGGCCCACAAAACCAAGTGAATTGAGGACCATGGAACCCCAGATCATGAAGCTCGCAATCAAAAACCATGTCCATAAAGGCATTGCCAGGAGTAGAGGAAGGTGCGCAACCACTATGATCACCATGGCAAAGGGTTGCGTTGAAATCTCCAAGGAGAACCCACGACTTGGTGATGGAGGAGGCAAAGGATTTCAAATAAGACCAACAATATTTTCTCTCCGAGGCACGAGGACTAGC
The DNA here is from genome assembly GCF_006381635.1 of Hibiscus syriacus. Lineage (NCBI taxonomy): Eukaryota > Viridiplantae > Streptophyta > Magnoliopsida > Malvales > Malvaceae > Hibiscus > Hibiscus syriacus. The sequence continues at coordinate 1,025,640 of NW_024062603.1, read as the reverse complement.
ATATACAACGGTGGCAAGGAAATATTGTTGTCCATTGGCCGACATTCAGAGATTCGACAATGAATGAATTGAAAGTGGTAAGAGAGTACCTTTGTAACACCCGACCTGTATCCGATCCGGATCCGAATCCAAGATGTTACATTAACTTTTCAAAACATTTACTTTATAGATAATAGTTGAATTTAGAAATAATTGTAAAATAAAATTTAATTGGAAGCTTTGATCAACAGTAAATAAATAGAACATAGCTTATATTAAAATTTAAAACTCAATAATTTAAATATATAGAATGTATGTTTACAAAAACAATCAGAGCATATACATTTCAAACATTTAATTTATTGCCAACGATATTTACTGTAACAAAAGAATCTAGTGTTTAAATTTCTTCTGATCTGATCTCAACTGGAGATATGTTGTCCTGACTGCCTATCCTTATTCTTTTGCTCTCATTGATCCTACGTGTGAAACACTCACACGCTAAGTCATTGACTTAATGAGGCATATGATAAATAAATGAAATAATGATATATGCAATAAACTACTTTCAGGATATACAACATACATTATATATCAAAGCAACAATACATATATGATCATATATTTAACAAATAATAACGTATCATATTATGATATCTTAATATGTTTTATTTCTTTTATTTGCCCATGGTATATTACTAAGAACTAAAGATATATGAGTGCATTGAGGTTGTGCACTAATGATGTCGCCACAGCTCGTATAAAATGCACCGAAGTGCCACATAGAATGTCCCGAAAGACCACATAGATGTCCAAAAGGACCGCGTAGAAATATCCCGAAGGGCCACATAGAATTGTCCCAAAGGACTGTAACACCCCAACCTGTTATCCGACCCGGATACGTGTTTGAGGCATCACATTACTTTACAAACTTTGACTTTTAAATAAAACCAAAGAATTTTTTTTAACTTTCATTAAAATAACATTGTTACTTTGCATAAGTTGACCAAAACAAGACACAACTGATCAGAGCATTTGTAACTAACATATTTCTTACATGCCAACACATTATACACAACAAAATACATACTGTGACTTTACTTTTGATCTGATCACTGAGTGGAGATATGCTGCTCTGCAAATTCCTATTCTTGATCCTCTTGCTCTTTAGAACCTATGTGTAAAAACACTTACACGCTAAGTCATAGACTTAGTCAGACATAATTACATAATAAAGAATTACTAAAAATATAAACATGCAGTCTACTATCCAAATGCAATTATACAATCATATCATCATTTATCGTACCACATATGAAACAATGTAAATCATAATAATACCATATTAAAATACAATCATATACATACTTTTTATGTCCTGTTTAAGCCCATATACACTATTGAGAACTAAAGGTATACGAGTACTATGAGATTGGGCACACGTATGCTGTCACCACAGCTCAATGAATGTCCCGAATGACCTATCCATATGTTCCGAAGAACATAGGTAACTGTCCATATGTTCCAGAGAACTTATGTAATCCTGTCCATATGTTTCGAAGAACATAGGTAATCATGTCCATATATTCCGAAGAACATAGGTAATCCTCGACTCTTGGCATGCCAACTATACCTACAGTTCTCATAACTCATATCATGGGCATTATCTTTTACCTTATTACATATTCACACATTCATATCATATATTTCTTTCCTATAGCTCTTTATCACATGTTCATATCTCATCTAATCACATATCACTTGGTTTAATTTATGATCTGACATATTTATCACATTTATATATATATATATATATATATATATATATTTACACAACTCATATAATATATATACAGTAACATGTCAATACATATGCTCATGCATACATATAAATTATAACAAACACATCACACACACTTCACATACCTAATATATATCCTGTAACTCATTCAATCACATATGACGCATACACTCATATATATAAGCTCTAATATGGAAAATAGACTTACCATAATTCACCTAGTATATCCCATAGACATGTAACTTTTCATACATGTTCATTTCAAGCATATCACATAATGCATAAGGTATGAATTCATATCATGTTTCATAATATTGAATGAATCATGTATCAAGATATTAAATCTAGACTTATCACAAGTCTAGAACTGAATATACTAACATAATCATTCTATGAATATGCACTCACCTTAGCCTTGTTTGGATTGAATCAATTCTAACCATTCGATTACTTTGAAGCAAAGTCACGTTCAATATTTATATAATTATATATTGATGCATATCAGTATTCCACTTGATATACGTTAATTTTTCATTCCTTAGATCAAAAGAAAGGCTAATTTCATATCTTAATGAAGGTATGTATCGATGCACCCTACAGTGCATCGATGCATTCCTTAACGTATGCATCGATGCACTACCTATGCATCGGTGCACAAATTACATTCGATGTTTAATTATTTGAGAGTGCATCGGTACACATTAAAGATGTACCGATGCACACAACCCAGAATTTCCATTTTTCAAAAAGAAATTCACTCTCTCTTCAGCTCAACTCTTATTATTTCACTTCCTTTAATATCCCTAACTTGCATATATATACTTACACTCATTACTACTGAATAACCACTTCTTTAAACTCAAAATCCAATCCTCCACATTAAATTCAAGAATCTCACTCAAATTCCAACATGTTCCAAATCTAATTCTAACTCTTCATCTTCCTTAATTAGGTTGATGACAAGTCAAATTCAACTTCTTATTCTAATTATGAACTATATTTCTAAATTTCATTCAAGAACTCCAAATCTTTAAATCCTCCTACACTCTTCATCTTGTTGTTTTAAAGAAAATTAAGCTTCCCTTAATCTTACTTAGCATCTAATAATCAAAACCAAACTTAAATTTCAGCACATAATCAGCTCAAGAGAAAACTCACCTTTGCTTGGCTTCACACGTGAAGAAGAAGAGAAAGGAAGAGAACTCTGGAAACCTCTAAACTTTGTTTCCTTCCTTCTACGTGTATCTATATATACCATTCTTAAATATTTTTCTGTGCAAATGACCATACTATCATTTCATTCCTCCTTCTTTTCAATTTGATCCTACCCCACATTTCTCATATAAGTATTTAAACCATTCAATTATTCTAATTAAATCACTAAATTTTGAAACCTTACAATTTAGTCACAACCCGATATTGAGGATGTTACAAATCTCCCCTCCTTTTAATAAAATTTGTCCTCGAATTTTCATTACACATACCGATAAGAACATATCTTTTAATGTTCTCTTACTCCTTTCTCTACTTTATCTCATTACAATTTATAATCAATGATTTGCTTTCACTTCCCAAAGAACCCAATCCATTTCTAATTACCTTATAACCATAACCAATCTCTTATTCCATCATCCTTTAACTCAGAACACAACCTTAAATCTCTTCAAATGTTATTAAACGTATACTTTACGAAATCAAACTATATTTTCATAACCCTATCTACCATTTCGTTACTTCCATATCAACTTATAATTCACACTTTACACCCTTTTTCATTTAATTTCCCTATCTATTTACTCCTTTATAAATCACTATCTCCTTATCTCATAGATCATATATTTTTCCTTATTCCAATCATAAGTTACTTATCCCTTTTTATTACCTTAAACTTTTCAGTTAATCCATAACTTCCATTAACACACCAATCCTTTAACTATAATACTGGCATCATCACATTACTTTATTACTCAACCCAACTCTTTAAAGCCATACATATCTTTCATCCGACCATCCATAGATATTCCTTCCAGTTAACATAACTTAACCTTTATTTCCTTAACTTATTAAGCCTTCATTTTTACTCATCTCTAATATAATTCCCCTATTTCACATTCAAACATTCCATCTACTTTCATCTTTAAAACTACGCACTATTATACAAATTTTTAAATTCCTCCAAAACCCTATTCCCTTTACTTGTTTGTTTGTTTTCTTTTTTTTAACATCTATCCTTTAACACTGACATTTCCAATTCGTCTAAGATGATTAGTTGAACCTCTTTTTAATTTACAATCATTATTTGCATGCTAACTATATAACTAGTTCATTTCAAATATTACTTCCAATCCTTTGAAGAATAGCTCCATTAGATTTACAAAGAATTCAATTCCCTGAATCCGAATGGAACACTTCCAACATATCTTGTTTACTTTAGCCACTATTACCACAAATGACTTCTAACTAAATTATCAATTCTCTTACCCATTCTCAACTCATATATGGGTATGCAAGCTCAGATCAAATAATATCATAACGCATTTACTGTACAATAGAAAGATACATGCTATTATCTCTGGATCTTCACTGTCTTCTCTGATATTGAGATTATATACTCTAACCGTAGAATGTATTTCCTGTTAAGTACAAAATTTTGTCTAATTTCTTCCTCTACCTCTACCCTGTTTTATCTAGGAGTCGAAGCTTATCGCTCTGACTATACAGGCTCTCCTGTCCCCAATGGATAATCTCTCATGAAATGTCCTATTTCCCCACATCGGAAAAAGGCTCCAGATTCAACTCTACATGCCCCACCATGATATCTCCCACAAATCTGACAGTGTCTCTGTTGTGCTCTTCCATCACCAGACTTTCCTAATTGAGTCTGTCTAGCTCTCATCTGATTTGATCCTCTAGCAGAGGATACCACTGATTTAGACCTTACTTGGTATTGGAACCCATAATGTCTACCTTTCTTGGGTGATACACAACTCGACGAAGCCCCCGTTCTATTAGAAGACTGAGCTTTTTTATCCCTAAACCACTCATTCTGAGCTCTTTGTAGAGCTTTAACACGATTTACTACCTCTTGAAACGAGGACAGGTTCAATACAATCAACATCTCTTTTAGCCTTGGTTGTAGTCCTTCCACAAACCACACACATGCTTCTTTCTATGTCCGAATCAATTCGGTCGCGAACTGACTTAACTTGTTAAACTCGCACTCATATTCATACAGAGTGCGATTCATCTATTTCAAATTCAAGAATTCTTTCTTCATTTTCCTGATGAACTGATCTCCTATATACTTGTTCTTAAACTCTTCTAAAAACAAATACCAGGTTATCTGATCATTTGGCATCCTATGAATAACATTCGTCCACCAGATTCTCGCTTGCCCACGGAGCAAGGAGACCATCCCATATAGTTTCTCCATATCAAAGCAGTGGAGTCCCTCTATCATGATCTTTACATCATTAGGCCAAAGGTTCACAGCAACAGGACCTTCTTCGGCTTCACCTTTAAACTCTAGAGCTCCTAATCCCTTTAACTCTTTAGCTACATTAATCCACTGCGTTGAGGATGCAAGAGGTTGGAAACGTGTCAAAATAGTGTCCAACGTCCTGAAGATTACATCTTGATCTTTCACAGGCACTCCAGAGGGTGCCTGTCCTTCACCTTGCCTTGCCAGAGAAGATGAATTACTACTTTAAGCTAATCTATCATCTCTTGCTTCACCCAGGGAGCTATCTTGTCCGGACATCTAATAAGAGATAACCAAATGTTTCTATTAGCTAAACAACATACTCATTACTCTTATCAGATCAGAAGTTCTTACTACTATGTTGGCATCAACATTTTTAAGACACTATGGACTTTAGTTTAGGCCGAAAATCGACTAAACCATAGCTCTGATACCATTAAATATAACACCCTAACCCGTTGTCCGACCCAAATATGAGTTTGAGGCGTCACATTACTTTACAAACTTTGACTTTTAAAGAAAACCAAAGAATGTTTTTAAAACTTTCATTAAAATAAAATTGTTACTTTGCATAAGTTGACCAAAACAAGACACAACTGATCAGAGCATTTGTAACTAACAATTTTCTTACATGCCAACACATTATACACAACAAAATACATACAGTGAGTTTACTTCTGATCTGATCACTTAGTGGAGATATACTACTCTGTTAATTCCTATTCTTGATCCTCTTGCTCTTTAGAACCTATGTATAAAAAAACTTACACGCTAAGTCGTAGACTTAGTGAGGCATAATTACATAATAAAGAATTACTAAAAATATAAACATGCAGTCTACTATCCAAATGTAATTATACAATCATATCATCATTTATCGTACCACATATGAAATAATGTAAATCATAATAATACCATATTAAAATACAATCATATACATACTTTTTATGTCCTGTTTAAGCCCATATACACTATTGAGAACTCAAGGTATACGAGTACTATGAGATTGTGCACACGTATGCTATCACCACAGCTCAATGAATGTCCCGAAGGACCTATCCATATGTTCCGAAGAACATAGATAACTGTCCATATGTTCCGGTGAACTTAGGTAATCCTGTCCATATGTTTCGAAGAACATAGGTAATCATGTCCATATGTTCCGAAGAACATAGGTAATCCTCGACTCTTGGCATGCCAACTATACCTACAGTTCTCATAACTCATATCATGGGCCTTATCTTTTACCTTATTACATATTCACACATTCATATCATATATTTCTTTCCTATAGCTCTTTATCACATGCTCATATCTCATCTAATCACATATCACTAGGTTTAATTTATGATCTGACATATTTATCACATTTATATATATATATATTTACAAAACTCATATAATATATATATAGTAACATGTCAATACATATGCTCATGCATACATATAAATCATAACAAACACATCACACACACTTCACATACGTAATATATATCCTGTAACTCATTCAATCAAATATGACACATACACTTATATCTATAAGCTCTAATATGGAAAATAGACTTACCATAATTCACCTAGTATATCCCATAGACATGTAACTTTTCATACATGTTCATTTCAAGCATATCACATAATGCATATGGTATGAATTCATATCATGTTTCTTAATATTGAATGAATCATGTATCAAGATATTAAATCTAGACTTATCACAAGTGTAGAACTGAATATACTAACATAATCATTCTATGCATATGCACTCACCTTAGCCTTGTTTGAATTGAATCAGTTCTAACCCGTCGATTACTTTGAAGCAAAGTCACGTTCAATATTTATATAATTATACATTGATGCATATTAGTATTCCAATTGATATACGTTAATTTTTCATTCTTTAAACCAAAAGAAAGGCTAATTTCATATCTTAATGAAGGTATGTATCGATGCACCCTACAGTGTATCGATGCATTCCTTAACGTGTGCATTGATGCACTACCTATGCATCAGTGCACAAATTACATTCGATATTTTCCTCTTAATGGGGTGTATCGATGAACTACCTGTGCATCGATTCACTCATTGCATTCGATGTTTAATTATTTGAGAGTGCATCGGTACACATTAAAGATGTACCGATGCACACAACCCAGAATTTCCATTTTCAAAAAGAAATTCACTCTCTTTTCAGCTCAACTCTTATTATTTCACTTCCTTTAATATCCCTAACTTGCATACATATACTTACACTCATTACTACTGAATAACCACTTCTTTAAACTTAAAATCCAATCCTCCACATTGAATTCAAGAATCTCACTCAAATTCCAACATGTTCCAAATCTAATTCTAACTCTTCATCTTCTTTAATTAGGTTGATGACAAGTCAAATTCAACTTCTTATTCTAATTATGAACTTTATTTCTAAATTTCATTCAAGAACTCCAAATATTTAAACCCTCATACACTCTTCATCTTGTTGTTTTAAAGCAAATTAAGCTTCCCTTAATCTTACTTAGCATCTAATAATCAAAACCAAACTTAAATTTCAACACATAATCAACTCAAGAGAAAACTCACCTTTGCTTGGCTTCACACGTGAAGAAGAATAGAAAGGAAGAGAACTCTAGAAACCTCTAAACTTTGTTTCCTTTCTTCCACGTGTATCTATATATACCATTCTTAAATATTTTTCTTTGCAAATGACCATACTATCATTTCATTCCTCATTCTTTTCAATTTGATCCTACCCCACATTTCTCATATAAGTCTTTAAAACATTCAATTATTCTAATTAAATCACTAAATTTTGAAACCATACAATTTAGTCACAACCCGGTATTGAGGATGTTACAAATCTCCCCTCCTTTTAATAAAATTTTTCCTCGAATTTTAATTACACATACCGATAAGAACATATCTTTTAATGTTATATTACTCCTTTCTCTACTTTATCTCATTACAATTTACAATCAATGATTTGCTTTCACTTCCCAAAGAACCCAATCCATTTCTAATTACCTTATAACCAGAACCAATCTCTTATTCCATCATCCTTTAACTCAGAACACAACCTTAAATCTCTTCAAATGTTATTAAACGTATACTTTACGAAATCAAACTATCTTTTCATAACCCTATCTACCATTTCGTTACTTCCATGTCAACTTATAATTCACACTTTACACCCTTTTTCATTTAATTTCCCTATCTATTTACTCCTTTATAAATCACTATCTCCTTGTCTCATAGATCATATATTTTTCCTTATTCCAGTCACAAGTTACTTATCCCTTTTTATTACCTTAAACTTTTCAGTTAATCCTTAACTTCCATTAACACACCAATCCTTTAACTATAATAATGGCATCATCACATTACTTTATTATTCAACCCAGCTCTTGAAAGCCATACATATCTTTCATCCGACCATCCATAGATATTCCTTCCAGTTAACATAATTTATCCTTCATTTCCTTAACTTATTAAGCCTTCCTTTTTACTCATCTCTAATATAATTCCGCTATTTCATATTTAATCATTGCATCTACTTTCATCTTTAAAACTAGGCACTATTATTCACATTTTTAAATTCCTCCAAAACCCTATTCCCTTTACTTGTTTGTTTGTTTTCTTTTTTTTAACATCTATCCTTTAACACTGGCATTTCCAATTCTTCTAAGTTGATTAGTTGAACCACTTTTTAATTTGCAATCATTATTTGCATGCTAACTATATAACTAGTTCATTTCCAATATTACTTCCAATCCTTTGAAGAATAGCTCCATTAGATTAACAGAGAATTCAATTCCCTGAATCCGAATGGAACACTTCCAACATATCTTGTTTACTTTAGCCACTATTACCACAAATGACTTCTAACTAAATTATCAATTCTCTTACCCATTCTCTACTCATATATGGGTATGCAAGCTCAGATCAAATAATATCATAACACATTTACTGTACAATAGAAAGATACCTGCTATTATCTCTGGATCCTCACTGTCTTCTCTGATATTGAGATTATATACTCTAGCCGTAAAATGTATTTCCTGTTAAGTAGAATATTCTGTCTGGTTTCTTCCTCTATCTCTACCCTGTCCTCTCTAGGACATCACAGCATATCGCTCCGACTGTACAGGCTCTCCTGTCCCCAATGGACAATCTCTCATGAAATGTCATATTTCCCCACATCGGAAACAGGCTCCAAATTCAACTCCACATGCCCCACCATGATATCTCCCATAAATCTGACAGTGTCTCTGTTGTGCTCTTCCATCACCAGACTTTCCTAATTGAGTATGTCTAGCTCTCATCTGATTTGATCCTCTAACAGAGGATACCACTGATTTAGACTTTACTTTGTATTAGAACCCATAATCTCTACCATTCTTGTGTGATACAAAGCTCGATGAAGCCCCGTTCTTTTGGAAGACTAAGCTTTCTGATCCCTAAACCACTCATTCTGAGCTCTTTCTAGAGCTTTAGCTTGATTTACTACCTCTTGAAACGAAGACAGGTTCAATACAATCAACATCTCTCTTAGCCTTGGTTGTAGTCCTTCCACAAACCACTCACATGCTTCTTTCTATGTCCGAATCAATTTGGCCGCAAACCGACTTAACTTGTTGAACTCGCACTCATATTCATACACAGTGTGATTCATTTGTTCAAATTCAAGAATTCTTGCTTCATTTTCTTGATGAACTGATCTCCTATATACTTGTTCTTAAACTCTTCTAAAAACAAATACCAGGTTATCTGATCATTTGGCATCCTATGAATAACATTCGTCCACCAGATTCTCACTTGCCCACGGAGCAAGGACACTATCCCATATAGTTTCTCCATATCAAAGCAGTGGAGTCCCTCTATCATGATCTTTACATCATTAGGCCAAAGGTCCGCAGCAACAGGACCTTCTTCGGTTTCACCTTTAAACTCTAGAGCTCCTAATCCCTTTAACTCTTTGGCTACATTAATACTCTGCTTTGAGGATGCAGGAGGTTGGAAACGTGTCAAAATAGTGTCCAACGTCCTGAAGAATTCATCTTGATCTTGCACAGGCACTCCAGAGGGTGCCCGTCCTTCACCTTGCCTGGCCAGGGCAGGTGAATTACTACTTTCAGCTAATCTATCATCTCCCGCTTCACCCCGGGAGCTATCTTGTTCGGACATCTAATAAGAGATAACCAAATGTTTCTATTAGCTAAACAGCATACTCATTACTCTTATCAGATCAGAAGTTCTTACTACTATGTTGGCATTAACATTTTTAAGACACTATGGACTTCGGTTTATGCCGATAATCGACTAAACCATAGCTCTGATACCATTAAATGTAACACCCTAACCCGTTATCCGACCCGAATACGAGTTTGAGGCGTCACATTACTTTACAAAGTTTGACTTTTAAAGAAAACCGAAGAATGTTTTTTAAACTTTCATTAAATAACATTGTTACTTTACATAAGTTGACCAAATCAAGACACAACTGATCAGAGCATTTGCAACTAACATATTTCTTACATTCCAACACATTATACACAACAAAATACATATTGTGACTTTACTTATGATTTGATCGCTGAGTGGAGATATGCTGCTCTGCAAATTCCTATTCTTGATCCTCTTGCTCTTTAGAACCTACGTGTAAAAACACTTACATGCTAAGTCGTAGACATAGTGAGTCATAATTACATAATAAAGAATTACTAAAAATATAAACATGATGTCTATTATCCAAATTCAATTTTACTATCATATCATCATTTATCATACCACTTATGAAACAATGTAAATCATAATAATACCATATTAAAATACAATCATATACATACTCTTTATGTCTTATTTAAGCCCATATACACTATTGAAAACTCAAGGTATATGAGTACTATAAGGTTGTGCACAGGTATGCTGTCACCACAGCTCTATGAATGTCCCGAATGACCTATCCATATGTTCCAAAGAACATAGGTAACTGTCCATATGTTCCGGAGAACAAAGGTAATCCTGTCCATATGTTCTGAAGAACATAGGTAATCATGTCCATATGTTCCGAAGAACATATGTAATCCTCGACTCTTGACATGCCAACTATACCTACAGTTTTCATAACTCATATCATGGGTATTATCTTTTACCTTATTGCATATTCACACACTCATATCACATATTTCTTTCCTATAGCTCTTTATCACATGTTCATATCTCATCTAATCACATATCACTCGGTTTAATTTATGATCTGACATATTTATCACATTTATATATATATATATATATATATATTTACACAACACATATAATATATATACTATAACATGTCAATACATATGCTCATGCATACATATAAATCATAAAAAACACATCACGCATACTTCACATACCTAATATATATCATGTAACTCATTCAATCACATATGACACATACACACATATATATAAGCTCTAATATGGAAAATAGACTTACCATAATTCACCTAGTATATCCCATAGACATGTAACTTTTCATACATGTTCATTTCAAGCATATCACATAATGCATATGGTATGAATTCATATCATGTTTCATAATATTGAAAATCATATATTAAGATATTAAATCTAGACTTATCGCAAGTCTAGAACTGAATATAGTAACTTAATCATGCTATGCATATGCACTCACCTTAGCCTTGTTTGAATTGAATCAATTATAGCCCTTCGATTACTTTGAAGCAAAGTAACGTTCAATATCTACATAATTATAAATTGATGCATATCAGTATTCCACGTGATATATGTTAATTGTTCATTCCTTAGACCAAAAGAAAGGCTAATTTCATCTCTTAATGAAGGTATGTATCGATGCACCCTACAGTGTATCGATGCATTCCTTAACTTGTGCATCGATGCACTACCTATGCATCGGTGCACAAATTATATTCGATGTTTTCTTCTTAATAGGGTTTATCGATGCACTACCTGTGCATCGATACCCTCATTGCATTCGATGTTTAATTATTTGAGAGTGCATCGGTACACATTGATGATGTACCGATGCACACAACCCAAAATTTCTATTTTCCACAGGAAATTCACTCACTTTTCAGCTCAACTCTTATTATTTAACTTCCTTTAATATCCCTAACTTGCATACATATATTTACACTCATTACTACTCAATAACCAATTCTTTAAGCTCAAAATCCAATCCTCCACATTGAATTCAAGAATCTAACTCAAATTCCAACATATTCCAAATCTAATTCTAACTCTTCATCTTCCTTAATTAGATTGATGACAAGTCAAATTCATTTTCTTATTCTAATTATGAACTCTTTCTCTAAATTTCATTCAAGAACTCCAAATCTTTAAATCCTCCTACACTCTTCATCTTGTTGTTTTAAAGCAAAATTAAGCTTTCCTTAATCTTACTTAGCATCTAATAATCAAAACCAAACTTAAATTTCAGCACATAATCAACTCAAGAGAAAACTCACATTTGTTTGGCTTCACACGTGAAGAAAAAGAGAAAGGAAGAGAACTCTAGAAACCTCTAAACTTTGTTTTCTTCATTCCACGTGTATCTATATATACCATTCTTAATTTTTTTTCTTTACAAATGACCATACTATCATTTCATTCCTGATTCTTTTCAATTTGATCCTACACCACATTTCTCATATAAGCCTTTATACTATTCAATTATTCTAATTAAATCACCAAATTTTGAAACCTTACAATTTAGTCACAACCCGGTATTGAGGATGTACAAATCTCCCCTCCTTTTAAGAAAATTCGTCCTCGAATTTTCATTACACATACCGATAGGAACATATCTTTTAATGTTCTCTTGCTCCTTTCTCTACTTTATCTCATTACAATTTATAATCAATGATTTGCTTTCACTTCCCAAAGAACCCAATCCATTTCTAATTACCTTATAACCAGAACCAATCTCTTATTCCATCATCCTTTAACTCAGAACACAACCTTAAATCTCTTCAAATGTTATTAAACGTATACTTTACTAAATCAAACTATCTTTTTATAACCCTATCTACCATTTCCTTACTTCGATATCAACTTATTATTCACACTTTACACCATTTTTCATTTAATTTCCCTATCTATTTACTCTTTTATAAATCACTATCTCCTTGTCTCATAGATCATATATTTTTCCTTATTCCAGTCACAAGTTACTTATCCCTTTTTATTATCTTAAACTTTTCAGTTAATTCTTAACTTCCATTAACACACCAATCCTTTAACTATAATATTGGCATCATTACAATACTTTATTATTCAACCCATCTCTTTAAAGCCATACATATCTTTCATCCGATCATCCATAGATATTCCTTCAAGTTAACATAACTTATCCTTTATTTCCTTAACTTATTAAGCCTTCCTTTTTACTCATCTCTAATATAATTCCCCTATTTCACATTCAAACATTCCATCTACTTTCATCTTTAAAACTACGCACTATTATACACATTTTTAAATTCCTCCAAAACCTTATTCCTTTTACTTATTTGTTTTTTTAACATCTATCCTTTAACACTGACATTTTCAATCCGTCTAAGTTGATTAGTTGAACCCCTTTTTAATTTACAATCATTGTTTGCATGCTAACTATATAACTAGTTCATTTCCAATATTACTTCCAATCCTTTCAAGAATGGCTCCATTAGATTAACAGAGAATTCAATTCCCTGAATCCGAATGGAACACTTCCAACATATCTTGTTTATTTTAGCCACTATTATTACAAATGACTTCGAACTAAATTATCAATTCTCTTACCCATTCTGTACTCATATATGGGTATGCAAGATCAGTTCAACTAATATCATAACACATTTACTGTACAATAGAAAGATACAAGCTATTATCTCTAGATCCTCACTGTCTTATCTGATATTGAGATTATATATTCTAGCCGTAGAGCGTATTTCCTATTGAGTAGAAGATTCTGTCTGATTTCTTCCTCTACCTCTACCCCGTCCTCTATGGGACATCGAAGCATATCTCTCCGACTGTACAGGCTCTCCTGTCCCCAATGGACAATCTCTCATGAACTGTCTTATTTGCCCACATCGGAAACAGGCTCCAGATTTAACTTTACATGCCCCACCATGATATCTCCCACAAATCTGACAGTGTCTCTGTTGTGCTCTTCCATCACCAGACTTTCCTAATTGAGTCTGTCTAGCTCTCATCTGATTTGATCCTCTAGCAGAGGTTACCACTGATTTAGACGTTACTTGGTATTGGAACCCAAAATCTCTACCTCTCTTGGGTGGTACAGAGCTCGACGAAGCCCCCATTCTTTTGAAAGGCTGAGCTTTCTGATCCCCAAACCGCTCATTCTGAGCTCTTTCTAGAGATTTAGCACGATTTACTACCTCTTGAAACGAGGACAGGTTCAATACAATCAACATCTCTTTTAGCCTTGGTTATAGTCCTTCCACAAACCACTCACATGCTTCTTTCTCTGTCCGAATCAATTCGGCTGTGAACCGACTTAACTTGTTGAATTCGCACTCATATTCATACAAAGTGCGATTCATCTATTTCAAATTCAAGAATTCTTACTTCGTTTTCCTGATGAATTGATCTCCTATATACTTGTGCTTAAACTCTTCTAAAAACAAATACCAGGTTATCTGATCATTTGGTATCCTATGAATAACATTCGTCCACCAGATTCTCGCTTTCCCACGGAGGAAGGAGACCATCCCATCTAGTTTCTCCATATCAAAGAAGTGGAGTCCCTCTAACATGATCTTTACATCATTAAGCCAAAAGTCCGCAGCAACTGGACTTTCTTCGGCTTTACCTTTGAACTCTAGAGCTCCTAATCCCTTTAACTCTTTGGCTACATTAATCCTATGCATTGAGGATGCAAGAGGTTGGAAACATGTCAAAATAGTGTCCAACGTCCTGAAGAATACATCTCGATCTTGCACAGGCACTCCAGAAGGTGCCTGTCCTTCACCTTGCCTGGCCAGGGTAGGTGAATTACTACTTTCAGCTAATCTATCATCTCCCGCTTCACCCCAGGAGCTATCTTGTACGGACATCTAATAAGAGATAACCAAATGTTTCTATTAGCTAAACAACGAATTCATTACTCTTATCTGATCAAAAGTTCTTACTACTATGTTGGCATTAACACTTTTTAAGACACTATGGACTCCGGTTTATGCCGATAATCGACTTAACGGTAGCTCTGATACCATTAAATGTAATACCATAACCCATTATCCGACCCGGATACGTGTTTTAGGCGTCACATTACTTTACAAAGTTTGACTTTTAAAGAAAACCGAAGAATTTTTTTTAAACTTTCATTAAAATAACATTGTTACTTTACATAAGTTGACCAAAACAAGATACAACTGATCAGAGAATTTGTAACTAACATATTTCTTACATGCTAACACATTAGACACAACAAATACATATTTGACTTTACTTATGATCTGATCGCTGAGTGGAGATATGCTGCTCTGCAAATTCCTATTCTTGATCCTCTTGCTCTTTAGAACCTACGTGTAAAAACACTTACACGCTAAGTCGTAGACTTAGTGAGACATAATTACATAATAAAGAATTACTAAAAATATAAACATACAGTCTACTATCCAAATGCAATTATACTATCATATCATCATTTATCATACCGCATATGAAACAATGTAAATCATAATAATACCATATTAAAATATAATCATATACATACACTTTATGTCCTATTTAAGCCCATATACACTATTGAAAACTCAAGGTATACGAGTACTATGAGGTTGTGCACACGTTTGCTGTCACCACAACTCAATGAATGTCCCAAGGACCTATCCATATGTTCCGAATAACATAGGTAACTGTCCATATGTTCTGGAGAACATAGGTAATCCTGTCCATATGTTTCGAAGAACATAGGTAATCATGTCCATATGTTCCGAAGAACATAGGTAATCCTCGACTATTGGCATGCCACATATACCTACAGTTCTCATAACTCATATCATGAGCATTATCTTTTACCTTATTACATATTCACACATTCATATCACATATTTCTTTCCTATAGCTCTTTATCACATGTTCATATCTCATCTAATCACATATCACTCGGTTTAATTTATGATCTGACATATTTATCACATTTATATATATATATATATATATACACAACACATATAATATATATACTATAACATGTCAATACATATGCTCATGCATACATATAAATCATAACAAACACATCACACACACTTCACATACCTAATATATATCATGTAACTCAATCAATCACATATGACACATACACTCATATATATAAGCCCTAATATGGAAAATAGACTTACCATAATTCACCTTGTATATCCCATAGACATGTAACTTTTCATACATGTTCATTTCAAGCATATCACATAGTGCATTTGGTATGAATTCATATCATGTTTCATAATATTGAAGGAATCATGTATCAAAATATTAAATCTAGACTTATCGCAAGTCTAGAACTGAATATACTAACATAATCATGCTATGCATATGCACTCATGTTAGCCTTGTTTGAATTGAATCAATTCTAACCCTTCGATTACTTTGAAGCAAAGTCACGTTCAATATCTACATAATTATACATTGATGCTTATCAGTATTCCACATGATATACGTTAATTGTTCATTCCTTAGACCAAAAGAAAGGCTAATTTCATCTCTTAATGAAGGTATGTATCGATGCACCCTACAGTGTATCGATGCATTCCTTAACGTGTGTATCGATGCACTACCTATGCATCGGTGCATAAATTACATTCGATGTTTTCTTCTTAATGGGGTGTATCGATGCACTACCTATGCATTGATGCCCTCATTGCATTCGATGTTTAATTATTTGAGAGTGCATAGGTACACATTGAAGATGTACCAATGCACACAACCCAGAATTTCCATTTTCCACAGGAAATTCACTCACTTTTCAGCTCAACTCTTATTATTTAACTTCCTTTAATATCCCTAACTTGCATACATACACTTACACTCATTACTACTCAATAACCACTTCTTTAAACTCAAAATCCAATCCTCCACATAGAATTCAAGAATCTCACTCAAATTCCAACATGTTCCAAATCTAGTTCTAACTCTTCATCTTCCTTAATTAGGTTGATGACAAGTCAAATTCAACTTCTTATTCTAATTATGAACTCTATTTCTAAATTTCATTCAAGAACTCCAAATCTTTAAATCCTCCTACACTCTTCATCCTTTTATTTTAAAGCAAGTTAAGATTTCCTTAATCTTACTTAGCATCTAATAATCAAAACCAAACTTAAATTTCAGCACATAATCAGCTCAAGAGAAAACTCACCTTTGCTTGGCTTCACACGTGAAGAAGAAGAGAAAGGAAGAGAACTCTGGAAACCTCTAAACTTTGTTTCCTTCCTTCCACGTGTATCTATATATACCATTCTAAAATAATTTTTCTTTGCAAATGACCATACTATCATTTCATTCCTCATTCTTTTCAATTTGATCCTACACCACATTTCTCATATAAGTCTTTAAACAATTCAATTATTCTAATTAAATCACCAAATTTTGAAACCTTACAATTTAGTCACAACCCGGTATTGAGGATGTTACAAGGACCGCATAGAACCCTCGATTCTTGGCATGCCAATTATACCTTCAACTCTAGTATCACATACTATGAGATTTACCAATTATTTATATCACATGTTCACATAATCACTTAAATCATCACATAGCTCATATCATTTCACATAGATTATGTCTCATATCATATATCACATGTGCATATAATCATGTATATCATAACATATAGCTTATGTTTTATTCTCTTATGTTCACATAGATCATATAGTACATATAATAACATATAAACACATGTCACTTATACATGCACTTATAATCATCATATCATCAACATGCTTGTAGTTAGGGAACCATGTAATCAAACATAGGAAATAGACTTATCGCAAGTCTTATTTCAATAAAAACACCATATACAATACACTATGCACTCACCTCGGCATCACTAGTTAACACCAATCTCTTATATCTTTCTTGGTAATTCTTACTTTGTCGACTTGTCCGGACTTTGTTTACGCTCGATATCTACAAGAATATATGATCCATATAAATATCGGAGTTCATATTGTTAAAATAAATCCTTTATATCATAAGCTACACAATGCACTAAATTCCAAATTTTAACTTGACTAGTATCGGTACTCCAGGTACAGTACTGATACTTCTCTCCTTATAGTATCGATACTATTCCTCAATATTGATACCTTTTATCGGCTATTGAATTTCACTCTAAAAATGGTACCGATACTTACATATTGGTATCGATACCCCTAGTACCGATACTACCCCTTCGGTATCGATACCCTATAAAGAATTTGTCAAAGTTTACCTTATGGTATCGATATTGTTCCTTCAGTATCGATACCTATACCTAATTATCACCTTCTTTTATTTTATAGTATCGGTATTATTCATACAGTATCGATACCCCTAACTTAGAACTTCTTTCTTTAACCTAAAAATTTACCAAAATTTTACTTAAACTCCACTTAAAAACTCCTTTCATGCTATAAAACTCAACTATATTCACTCAAACCATCTTATATCATTATAACACATCATAATCTTCAATATCTCTCTATAGCTCTTGAAACTAAGAATCTTACTAAACTTTCAACATGTTCTAAATTCATTCCTAACACTTTAGACTTCTTATCTCAACTTATGACAAGTAAAATATATCTTCAAAATTCATTAACTCCTTATTTTCCACAAATCCACTTAAAACCCTTGTTATTAAATCACTCATAACTTGACCATCTTTTAGTTTCTATAACTCCTTAAGCTTTTTTCAAGCTTCCTTAATACTACACTAACCAAAACCAAACCAGAATTTCAAGAAATAATTAGCTGAAAAGTTCTTACCTTTACTATGACTCTCATGGTGGAAGAAGAAAGAAGAATGAAGACAAAAGAATTTTATGGATTCCTTTTTCTCCCCTTTTTTCTTCTCCACGTGGATATAAAACACCCCTAATGAATATTTAATTCATTTACTTATCAAGTTACTAATATGCCCTTCAATCAGTCCTTCTTTGCTATTCAATCCTACATAAATTAATTCAAATTAATTCCCTGACCTTTTCAATTTTTCAAAATCAGGCGCAAAGTTCTAAAATCTTACACTTTAGTCACTAACCTGGTTTTTGGGATGTTACAACCTCGATATAAAGTCCATGGTTCCAGCAAAACCAAATACCACCAGGAAATCCAATAGGTTCAACTCGAAAGGAATGAACAAAACCCGAGCGACTAATAACCCCATCCATAGTGGAGCTGGGATCCGAGTCTGTAGAAAAACGCAAATATTTGGGCGGTTATATGGTATATATTGACGAGCAACCCAAAGAAAATTCCTGCTACCACAACCCTGCGTATTCCAAACAAAGGTTTTTAAATCCATAAAAAATAAATGATAGATGCCGAGAGGTAGAGATCATTCAACCATGGTTGACTGGCAGGGCCGTGGCTAGGTTTTCGGGGGCCTTGTACAAATTCTTATAAAGGGGCCCTATTTTTTAGATATATTCGATTTCGAGGTAACAATAGTGGCGTTTTTTTGAAAAACACGTCGCAATAGGTCCATCTATAGTGGTGTTTATTGGGAAAACGCCACTATATATATACTTTTTTTGGGCATTGGGGCCTGCACAATAATAGTGGCAGTTTTTTAAAAACCGTCGCAATAGGTCTATCTATAGTGGCATTTATTAGAAAAAGCCACTATATATATATACTTTTTTGGGGCCCCACTTTTTGGGGGCCCTACGCGGTCGCACAGTTCACGCCGCCCCAACCACGCCCCTGTTGATTGGCCATTTGAGTCACCATAACTAATACTTTTCGGGCCTTCAGTAATCATGGTGCTCCGAGGAATAGAGGGATGAGCAACTTGGCTACGATCAGGGGTCCGGGGGAACTTCAAAGTTGGAAGAAGGTGCATGATCAGGTATAGACATGAGCTGTATGGGAAAGGCAGTAGTAGTGAACGGGGTATTTGGTGGGGCATTGGAAATAATAATGACGACCACATGTGAGGGATGGTTGAGAGGGAGGGATTGGGGGGACCATGGGATGAGTTGTCACTATAAGCAATACTTTTGGCATCGAGTGAGAGCTGGTGAGACGTGAAGTTCACGTTACGCTAACCAAGAACAGTAATCGGAGGTTTACGGAGGGAGATAGAGGCTTTGATTTTTTCTCTTAGTTGATCATTACCCCGATTTTGATTTTCCTTGTTTGAGTTTCCAATCAATTTGGTTCTGGTACTAGTGGCCTGTCTCGATGCTCGATGGACTTGGGGTTGAGCAAATTTAGGGTCAGGGAGATGCTTATTCACCGGGGTTTTGACATCAGATGCTTCAACACTAGGATCTGATCTGGTAGCAGCAGTTGATTGTTTCTTTCGGGGTTGCTTTCGTTGTCTATTTTGAACAAGCATCCAGGGGCCATTACCACCATGGGAGGGCGGGTCAGATGGGGTATTCATGTGTGCGAGTTTCGAGGGGTTGGGAAGGTTTGCAGCAACATGATTAAGTTGGAAAAGGTCCTTCGTGTGGCCGTAAATACAACAATTGAAACAAACCACCGAAAAAGATTCGTACTCAAAAAATTGTGTACGTCCATTGATTACCGATCCAATTCGTTTACCTATCGCTTGAATAAGACTACGTTTATACCAAGTGATGGGAAGTCCAAGGAGACAGACCCATGTAGTGATTCGGCTTAGCTGGGTTTGGCCTGGATCAAAATAAATTGTCCAAGGTTCCACGGTTAAGTAATGTCCAAAGATAACCCAGGGGCCATCGATGAGTGTTGTCAAGTAATCAATCCTTGAGGTACACTTGACTAGGAAGTGATCATTCTCGATATCAACCAATTTATAGGGTGTATGGGTCTCCAAAGGGCAAGGTTACGGTTATATAGAGTCGTATAACCGATACAACGTCCAAGGAACTTAACAACTATGGTTTGATCCATGCTTTTTAGGCCAAGGTTGTGGATTCGGGAAGAGAAGTTGATATATGAGACTCCATTGGATTCACCAACGTCAATATCGTCATTTAAGAGATCGACGTCATCATCTTCAAGAGACAAAATCTTCAGTGATCGTGGGAGCACCGTCTCCTATAACCTTGCTTCGGTAAGGTGGAAGAGAGGCCTCTGCAGTGATTTTACAATCCATGGAAGCAGGCTGGGGAGTGGGTCAGGAGAGGAGGATCAGGCAGTGCTTCATCTAGACTCCGCTGCTGTTTGGGAAGTTGATGGTCGGCTGAGGGTTCAGAGGCGATGTTCGTCTAGGTAAATATTTCAAGAAAAAATTAATGAGCAAAAGCTTATAATTTTTTAAAACTGATTTTTATATTTTTTCTTGCTTTCTAAATAATCTTAGTAATATTTTTTTTTACTTTTATTATATGCGGTAGTCTCCATTTAGACATGATTTTTTCAACGAAAAATGCCACAAATATAATAGATAAGACAAAATATGATGTAAGAAAACTGAAAAATTAGGATAAACTACAAATTTAGTATCTTAATTTTACTTTCGTTTAATTTTGGTCATTCTGTTAGCTGTAAAAAAATCATACCTAATGCTACACTTTAGTTTCATATTAGTCACCCATTGTTAAAAAATAATGGTGATACTAACGTGTCATCATAAGGTAATGTCACATTTATTTTTTTTCAAAATACCACATCAACAATTCTATTAATTTTTCAAAGGTGAATGACTAGAAAAAAAAAGAATCAAAACGTAAGGTTAGGTATGATTTTAGAAAAAATAATCATTGAGTAAGCAAAACAGACAAAATTGATAGTTAGGATATTAAACATGTAATTTATCCAAACAATACATTATGCCTTTTATTTTAAAATGATGGACAAACTATACATTTAGTACTTAAACTATTATTTTTATTTCATTTTGTTTCCTACTTTATTTTTTAAAAATATACCTAATGTAAATTAATATAACCGTTGTCGTGATATTTTTTATTTTTTCTCAATGGTGACACGTCAACATCACTATTGAGTTTTTAAAAGCGGAGTACCAAAATAAAACATAAACTAAACGTTAGGCATGATTTTAAAAAAATAAAGTTAAAGTATCAAAACAGAAAAAAGTAATAGTTTATGTACTAAACTGTGAAAGATAAAAGAATATAGGGATTGAATGCTAATTTCCGTCTTTAAAATCTTTTAAAACGCCAAAAGCTGATTCGACACTTACCACGTGTATGTACACTGCTCAACGACCAATTCCACCTTCCTTTGCACACTTGCCGGCAATATATTTTTCTCGGACATTATCGTCGTTTTCCTCCTTCCTCTACCGGCAACATGACATCGTTTCGAGCTTTTTTTCACCGTCGCAGCTCCGTCTCTCTCTTCTATTAGCAACATCTCTTCCTTTCCAATTCGCCCCAACTCAGTTCCTCAATGCCGGTCCTTTCTCTTCCAATCAAATATTTATTTTCCCTCATCACTATTTATGTGGTCGTTTTTCAATTTATATTTTTTCAGTCTGAAATTATAATTTCTTCATGTCGAAAATTTGTATATGTTCTATTTTGCTCTTGAATTTATTGCTTTTTAAAATTTTAGGATAACTTTTTTTTCTAGTATCTTAATGAAATTTGATAGGTTAACTATTTTTTGGGTATTTTGGCTTCTGATATTTTTTGATTGAATTGAAGAACTTCTCTTTGTCTTGAAGAAGATTGAAAACTTTTGCTAACCAGGACAGAGGCGGGATTTTAAGTGAGGCTAAACTTTTAAAATTTTAGGAGGAGAAAATATAAAATTCTAGGCCCAATATATTATTAGATATACGATAATTTGAAATTTTCAGTGGAGACTGTCTTACCCACTCCCCCTCGGTCCATTCCTGTATATAACGTTATTTTGTGTTTCCAATTGTAGGTTGTGCAAGTTTGGTGTGAAATGTAGCTATGCAGAAGCAGTAATCAGTGACGGCTCAAGATCGGATACAATAGATGGTGTTGCTGATATAAAGAACGAAAGGGTATGTCTACACCGGATTAGTCGATAAGCTTTGCTTCTGTCGGGTGTTAATAAGCACACATTTCTTACCAACTTGGTTTTGTTAATAGATTGTAGTGTTAGGAGGAAGTGGTTTTTTTGGTTCTGCAATATGCAAGGCTGCTGTATCCAAGGGCATAGAAGTTACAAGTCTAAGCAGGTCTCAAATATTATCTCAACTGGTTTGATGTTCTTATGTTGCCTTTTCTGTGTGATGAAGAGCTTACGATGATTGTTACATCAGGCCGGGACGTCCTACTTACTCTAGCTCGTGGGTTGATCAGTTTAATTGGTTTCCAGGCATGTTTTATCTTCCCTTATCCTGTGCATAACATTGAATGTTAGGGTCCTGAATTTGCTTTTGGAATCAATAGCTAAAAATATAGCAAAATTGACTTGTTATCTTTTAGAAGTTTGAGAATCAACATTAATAGATTTTTTCCATTCAGTGTTACCTAATTCGTGGTTCGCGGAATGGGTACAAGATCACAATTCGTTAGTTTCACCATTTGCGGTTTGTTGGGGTGGTTATGTTTGGAACTGATTTTGAGATCATGATTCATTGGGTGGGATAATTTGGTGATGACTGATTCATTATATATATAAGAAATGGACTTTTCTCCTTCTATTGCTTAATTGAAAGAAGAGCTGTGCAAAACTGCAACTTAAATTTGTCTTCTTCCCGATGCTAGTACATAGATTGTAGTGCTAGAATTTATATGTTTTTTCTCTGCCCTCATTATCGACTTTGTTTGCTTTTTCTGTGCTGGGTTTTAGATACGCCAATTTAATCGTGCCAGCATGCAGTCCTTAACGAATAGGAACACGAACGAATATGGAATTGGAACGTACGAATTCAAACATGATTCGTGGGGGTGGGGGCGATTTAGGTAACACTGGTTTCATCTTTCCAGTGCAGCAAGAGAGCTACATATCACTTTTGTTGTTGCATAGATTTTGCATTGGCGCTACCTTCAGTTTACCTTTTGAGTAGACCATTGCTGACCAACAGGATCAGATATAGGTTTGGCTTTATGTAAAATCTTTCTTGGTGTTCTATTCATCTTATTCTTAGTTCACTTGTCTATATTTGTATATGAATGAAATCTAACCTTTAGCTTGTTTCACAGGAGATGTTTTCTATGCTAACTGGGATGAAGTACTTGTTGGAGCTACAGCTGTGGTTTCGACTCTTGGAGGTTTTGGCAGCGAGGAGCAAATGAAACGAATTAATGGCGATGCAAATGTTGTGGCTATAAATGCTGCCAAGGATTTTGGTACGGATTGTATGTGATAACTAGATCTTATTAAATCCTTAAGTTCAATTATTGGTTGAGAGTATATCCTCTGTAATGCCTTCTATTTTCCATGCAGGGATTCCGAAATTTATCTTAATCTCAGTCCATGATTACAACCTACCATCGTTTTTACTGTCATCTGGATACTTCACAGGAAAGAGGAAAGCAGAATCAGAAGTACTATCCAAATATCCAAACTTCGGTAATTTTTAATGATTTAACCTTTTCGGTTCCTACAAAGATATGGTATAAGATATCTTAAATGCCTGACTAATTATATAAAACTGTATAGCAAGGTAGAGACTTCTTGTAAGTAATTAACATGTAAGGGTAATCATTTTATGTTAAAAGTCACTTCAGGATGAGCTCGAAAATCTTAAACATCACAACACCCTCTTGATTTGAAGGTACATATGACTTTGAAGGAAAGGGAAATGAGTAGACTAGGCAACTTGGTCCTACAGTATGGCCGTTTCACATCTTAGGAAAGCACTCCATGGTCTGATCTCTAACCTTACGCAGGAGTGGTCAAGTTCAGCCTATATAGGGTCCACCGTCACCTTTAGAGCTTCGACTCTCCCCATCACTATTGAAACTCTGCCAACCTATCTTCAAAACTCTTCATCTTCCTCAAGCCCCTCCAATCCTCCACAAATGACTTTTAACAACAGTGTGAACCGTCTCGAACTTACTAATCCAAACTTTATACGATTCTCTTCCCTTAGAACTTGTCTGCATGAACATCATGTATCTAATGCTATCTGCTGTAATCCTTCTGTAGTGAGTGTCAAACTTACTTTGCCTTTGGATTTCAGGTGTTGTCCTAAGACCAGGATTTATATATGGAAAGAGGAGACTGGATGGTTTTGAGCTTCCACTTGATCTGGTTGGGGAACCACTGGAAAAGATTCTGAGTGCTGTCAAGAACTTTACCAAGCCTTTAAGTTCTCTTCCGGCATCTGATTTGATCTTGGCTCAGCCAGTTAGCGTCGGTGATGTTGCATATGCAGTAATCAATACGGTAAGAAGAACAAATCAAAGAAGCAGCAACAAAAGTGAAAGTCTGAATCAATTGATCTGATCATGAATAATGAGTAAATGCGAAGTTCAACTGTTGTAATGTGGTTAAAAAATTACCTGTGAATAATATCGAAGCAGAGAACATATGTATTATCGAGTTGAGGCCCCATCTTTTACAAAAGACATGCAAATTTTATTAAACTAAAATAAAAATTGAAGTGTCAAATTTTAACATAAGAAATTAACTTTTAACAATAACTAGTGTGAGTCGTTAAGTTGTTTGAATTCGATTCGGTCAAAATTTGGTTAATATTTGACTTAAGTTGATTTGACTTACATTTGAATTCGAGATCATGACGAGTTGAGTCGAGAAAGTTCTAATTTGATTCGATAAGTTCATGAATAGTTCTTTAATTTATTTATAATTTTTAGTAGTTATACTTAAAAGAATATTTCTTTTAAAAAATTACTAATTTATTAATAGATATTTAGAAAGATATTAATTTTTAACTAACCATTACTATTAATATATTAATTTTATAATAAATAACAAGAACGAACTAAATTATTAATTTACTAGATTTTAAATATAGTTAAAAAATAAATATTATGGTGAGCTTTAGAGATACGAGTCCAGTCAAGCAACAAATTTTTAAGTGCATAAGTCGAGCAAAATCTATCGAGCTTAATGAACAACGAATCGAGTCAAGCAATAATTTTTTAACGAATACGAGTCTAACATAAATCAAGTTGCTATTGTAACACCCAAATATTAGGCTAGTAGTTTCGGGTTTGCCTGAGAGGTAAGTGGGCTTTGTGAATTTAATTAATTAAGTTGTTGGGCTTAATTGAGTTGATTTTGGGGCCCAATTAGCCATAAAAAGGGGATTTTTAAATAAAGGGACAAAATACAAAAGACTAAAAGAGCAATTAGACCATTGTGGGATTTTGAAGCTAAAATTTGAGGTTTTATATGTTTTTGAACGTGGGTTTCATTTCCCACTTATCTTATATTCATCTTCTTCCTTCATCTTCTCTAAGTAACAACAGTTCCAAGGTAAGGTCTTGAACCGTTTTTTTAATTCATTTTCATCCTAATTGCCCCTCAACAACATCATTTTTAAATATTCAAGATTTGGATTTTGTCTTTGCAATAAAAAGAGGGTTTTCTTCATCCAAGCCTTAAGGAGGGTGTTTCTATCTAAAGAAGCTTAATTTAGGATTTCTAAAATCAAGGTAGTGTATTTCTAATCCTTTGGAGTGTTAAGTTTTCATAAATCACAAGTATTTGCTAAAATTGGTGTAGTTGAGTATATATTAGGGTTTAAATTTGATTTCACGATTTAAAGACATTTTAGGTGTTATTAATGTGTTTTATGACACCTAGGGACCCTAGGTAACTCCAAAAAACTTCAATGCATGATTTAGAATCAAACTATGGGTTTTAGGATGATTTTCAAGTGTTTCCCGAGCCTAAAATACCCTTTTCATAGTCGAATATTGATACAGGGATGAACAGTATCGATACTGGTTGAATCGAGAAAAAATTAAGGTTTCTAACATGGATTATCAATATTTCCAGAAAGAGTATCGATATTGTCCCTACATTATCGATACTGCGAGTACCAATACTACGAGTATCAACACTGTGAGTATCAATATTGTGAGTACAATACCAATACTCTTCAACACCAAAAGATTCAAAGCACCGCTCATTGTATCTGAATGTCTATAGATTACAATAAAATATACAAGTAAGCTTAGAAAGGGGTTCTAAATTATAAAATGCCCCTAGGTGGCTTAACTTACCAAAATACCCTTAGTGAGTAAGAAACCTTAAAAGCACCCTCAAAGGAGTGCGTTTTGAATATTTATGAACGATGGATTGTTGTGAAGGACATGCTTACAAGCTGTTGGTGTAATATACAAATAATACGATAAAGAAGGTGTGTACCATGAAAAATTACTAAAATGCCCTTTTGTGCCTAAGTGAATAAGTTAATCTATGCTAGTAAGAGTTAAGGATGATCCATAATGGTGGAACTTAGTCCGTACTAGACATAAATGATCGAATATACTTAGAAACACTTATAGGAGCTAGTTAAAAAAGATATAACAATATCAGGCAAAATACGCCAATGTATCTTCGATCGAGGACACATACGAATAGTTGGGACCAACGATCGTTACATGAGACATCCGATAAGCAGTATGATGGATATGTCAGATTCGCTAGTAGCTAAAAATATGAGCTTCGAGAATGTCAGTTAACCCAGGAAGAGTAAACCTTTCTTTTTAGTTCAAGAGGTTCTGATGGGAAGTAAGATAAGTTCGAATAGAGTAGCGCTACTCAGACTTAGCCTGAGCCAATTCTGTCGATAATAAGTAAGCTTTCACATAGCATTCTAGATGAGAGAACGACGTGATAAAAACTAGTTTAACGTTGACTTCACTTTAATGAGTCCAACCATGTTAAGATGTAACCAAGTTACCTTAGTTTCCCAAGTGGGGCATTTTCAGTGCGCGAGGCGCTTTAGAGGCTAACTAGAGCGCGAGACTAGAACACTCACGAGGAGTGGGTTAGCGATGTCAGTATTGTGTGGCCTTTAGGCCTTATATACACATGAGTAATTACATCCATTAAGTTCAGTTGGGTAAGCTCTCGATGCACATACATTATGACTCTTACCCTTAGGTTGTTTTGTATTCAAGGTAGGCTGTGGTGTTGCTTCAAGATGCATGTAAATTCCTCCGACCAAACCACCAGACCTTTCTCATGTCTGTTTGTGTCAGTCATGCATGTGTAGTCCTATCAGTTTAGTATGTCAGATATGTTAATGCTTGGCTTGAAGGCTATGTGATACTGAGCTAATGCTTCAATTTGTATGGGAATTGTACATATGTTATGTGACACTAGGTTCCCCTTAATACTCTACCTGATGGTTATTTGAGGACTAGGAAATCATTAGTATGTTTTCTGGGAATTAATCTGATGCTATGTGACACCGGGGTTCCCTAAGTAACTAGTGTCTAAGAGCTATGTGAGACCATATACTACTCAAGTTTGCATTCAGATAATGCACAGTATGTCAGGTTCACATTTAGATAATGCGTAACAAGTTTAGTTGTTAGGGTTAGAGACCTTTTAGAGGTGTACTCATGGTGAGTCCCTTAGAAGAGGATTAAATGAAGCGTTAAAATCTTACTTCAATGTAGGTAGCACTTGATCTAGGTCATGCATGTACCTACTTCTTAGTACCATGTCTCAGTATGTCTATGTTTATAAAATTCCTATACTGCTCTAGATTAGCGATTATACTACTGGACTTTGTAAGCTCAATGTTTGGATGTTTTCTGTTGATAGGTTAGCAGCTTGGGCAGTTCATGGAGCACCGTAGCAGTAGAACTTCTAGTATGTCTGACAGAGTACTGTACTATAGCTTTAGTGGGAATGTGTATTCATAGAACCTTATTTATGTATTTGAGTTGTAAACTTTAAGGTGTATTATTTTGTTTTAAATAATGTGTCAAGGAGCTTCGGTTTTGTAAAATGTTTTTATATCAGTTACTTATGTTTGCAAATAAAATGAATAAGTTTTGAAAATCAGGTGATATGATCTCGATTATGAGTTTCGAATCATATATATGATCGCCCGATCGTGATTCTAGTAAGAAATTGAATTGCTTGCTTTGAACGGAAGAGGATGGAAGTTATAGTTTGGATGTAATGAAAGTATGGCGAAGGTATGGGTTGGTAATGGTGTGGAATATGAAATATGGATTAAAAGAAAACGGACTGTGACCCTCTAACTATATGGAGTTAGGAACCAACAATATAAATAAATGGAATCAAAATGGAAGTAGATGGAACGTGACCCACTAGCTATAGATGAGCTAGGAACCAAAGCTATAACAAAAGGAAATGGATGAAGAAAACAAGACTATCTTGAAGCCGATAAAGTTCTACAAGAGAACAAGAATGAAAGCAACCTCTCAAAGATGTTTTATATATTCAAATGTGTGTCTACAAATGATCCCAAAGGTGTCTATTTATAGTATTTCTAAGCAGCATATGAAAAGACTCAAAAGATGAAAACATTCTCATCAATTTAGCAATAAAATGCACTTGAATGCTTTGTCTTCTTATCTTCAAGGTTGGCTGAATATTCTAGATCATTTTGGGGATGAATCTAGACAATTTAAAGCTGAATTTGGCCTTAATTTATTCCAAGGGGTGGAAGACTCTTGCTATTCCATGCTGAAAATTGTCTTAACAAGTGAATTAAAGCACCCTTCATCGCATGTTCCCTTGAAGAATATGAACAGCCCGAAGAATATGAACAACCCTTGAATTTAGATGATAACAATCAGATTTGATTGCCTTGAATGGGTGAATTAAGAGTCCTTCAATGGCTTGTCACTTGGTTGAAGTTGAAAAGACTCTCCCTTGGCTCAAACTCATCCAAATCATCCATACATAAAATTCCCGTAACAAAATTCCAGCCTGCACTGTCTTCAATAAATCGATCATATCTCAAGCTCCCGATATCGGATTAAGGTGATTCAAAAGGCGTTGGAAAGATAATAGATAGAGGAATATTTTACAATTGATTTATATAACCAAAAAAATCTGTATATAATCCATAATTGGAAGTCATTCCGACTGACATTCTTGCATATGATGAAACCGTTCAACTTCTCTCATGCATCTAGACACAAAGGTGAACTTTATTCAATATTTAATTTAAAACATGCATGAAAAAATTAAGATTTAATTTAATAAATGAACTAGTTTAATTAATGAACTCCTTCCCTAAATGAACTACATAATTTAAATGCAATGCATGCTTGAATGAATGTTATGCAAACTTCAAATGCTCATGCAAATTCATGCATAAGCAACGTAAAGTGTTCATCCGTTATTATTCCTCCTTCATCACATTCCAATCTTGATGTAAAAATAATCTCCATGGCTGATTAAAATTCCCTATACCTTGCTCGTGTGATGGGGTCACTTGGGTACTTCTCCAAATCGTTGCTATTGGCGATCATATCAGTCCCTCCCTCTTTAAGGCGATTTGTCCCCAAATCGTCACCTATATCATAAGGAGACAAGTCAGGAACATTGAAGGTTGCACTGACATTAAATTCATCTGGAAGATCTAATTGATAGGTGTTGTCATTGATCTTCTTGACTATTTGGAATGGTCCATCTCCCCGAGGTATTAATTTGGACTTTCGTGGAGATAGAAACCTTTGTTTCCTCATGTGCAGCCACACCCAATCTCCCTTGGCTCAAAAGTTATTCGCTTACGACCCTTATTTGCTTGCTGCTCATATTTCTTTGTTCGCTTTTCAATGTTTTCTCTCACTTGTTAATGAAGCTTCTGAATGATGGATCGAAGTAACATGGAAAGTACTCGATTCACCACTTCAGTTTGACCATCCGTTTGAGGGTGGCAAGTGGTGGAGAATAGTAGTTTAGTATCAATCTTACTCTATAGGGATCTCCAAAAGTGTCTTAAGAACTCTATACAAAATAGGGTCTACAAATATACATTTCCTCTGAAGAAGAACTCGAGACGTACTTTGCTGCAGTTTGTATAGATCACAACTACTCAAAGGTTCCTTGACTGCTCCTCTACTAACTTGTGTAGGGAAACAAATTCCAAACACTGAACTAACTAACCCAGTGGCACACTAAGAACTAAGACATGTTAAAAGTGTTCATTAAATCCCCTAGCTAACAGGTAAAATATAATAGTGAGTATACTCATATATTGCACTCTCTACTCCATGGTAGACATCATGGTGCAGCTGAGGGTTCTGCATCTCAGAGCTCACGCACCCCTCTAGTCTACCAAGGATGAGATCCAGAATTTTTACATCAGACACAACACCCTCGACTAACCCACTCCTCGCAAGTGTCGGACCTTGCATGGTAGTTAGTCAGTTTAAAATGCTTCACGCACTACTTAAGGATATCCGAATTGATGCTATACTATGACACCATTATATTTACTAAGGAACTCGGGTGTCCTGGTCATTTCCCTAAGCATCAAAGAAGGCTAGTTTTATGTCACCCTAATTGATTTCGTTTCTACGTGTAATTAAGCATTATTATTTATCTCACTTGTAGTTTTATTTGAAAGTAACTAGAAATTTTGGTAATCCTCGTTTACCTCTTAGTTATTACAACCCAAAACAATGCCCTAGTATCGATATTGGCCTTACAGTATCGATACCGTCTCTTAATTAACGATACCCATCTCAAGGTAACGATACCCTACTGCTAATTCTTCTTGAAATAAAAAGGGTAGTATCAATACTCACATGAGAAGTATCGATACTCGAGCCCTGGTATCGATACTCCCTAGAGTATCTATACCAAATTTGTATTATGGATAACTAGTTTCGATACTAAACATCCCTATCTCGATACCAAATGCCCATTATCGATACTGCTTCAAGAGGTACCGATACTGCTCTCATAAACTCTATGAATTTTATGCCTGATATAAGTATAGTATCAATATTATTCCTCCAATACCGATACTTACCCTCGAAAAAGCCTTTTTTGGGTACTCAAACTCACTTATATTTCTATTTTGAGGTTCCCAATTATTATATTATCTTATGTGATTATAAAGGGTCATAAATAAGGCTTTAAAACATATTAAAAACCTAAACCATGGAATCTACCATGAAAATGCTCAACATGCTTTAAACTTAACTCTTATGCTATCATTAATTTCTAATTACCCACAAAATGTATGAAGAAGTTGTGAATGTGTTACAATGATTTCTTATCTGCTAAGAATGTTCTCAAATCAATTATGAGTCACTATTTCTTTCTCCTTGCCTTGGAGCTTTCTCCTACCTCTTTCACTATACAAAGTAAAATTAAATTACTAACTTAACTAAGGGCTTGGATTAAGTTAAAAGCACTCTATATAGCTTAAAAAATAATATATCCAACATGTAATCCTTGGATTCCCTTAAACCTATATAAAACCCATTTTTTGAAACTAAGCCTAAAACTTGCAATATGGAGCTCAAATTGAAGGTCGAAGGATGAAGATTAATGCTATTACCTTGGTTGAGTCAAACTAAACTTAAATCCTTAAAACTTTCACTTGGGAGAGGAAGAAGAAAAGAGAAATTATGATGAAGAAGAGGTGGAGTGTTTGTTAATAAATGGGGAATGATTCACGTGGAAAAATCTTAAAATAAAGGGGTTTTCAACTCTTAATTTGAAAAAGGGTCAAATTGCACTTTTGGTCTTTCTCCTTTATTTTCCCTTAAAAACTCATCCTACCCCTCTAACATTTGGGCCTAACTTAAGCCCAAATTCAAGATAATTAAGTCCAAACTATTCTAATAGGTCTATTGGGATTGGCTTACGGATCTTGGGTTGACCCAAACTATTGACCTGTGCTTCGAGGCATTACAACTATCCCCTCTTAATAAAAAATTTTTTCCTCAAAATTTTACTTGGATAGAAATGTTACGAATACTAGAGTTGTATGTCTTCCCAAGTGGCTTCCTCGACTCCATGATTCCTCCAAAGAACCTTTACCTAAAGAATTTTCTTGTTCCTTATTTCATTCACGTCCTTAGCTAAAATTTGGATCAACTCCTTTTCGTAGGTCATATCAGGGTTCAACTCGACTTTCTCTAAGGATAGGAGATGCGAAGGGTTGGAGCGATACCTTTAAAGCATAGACACATGGAATATATTATGAATGCGCTCCAACTCATGGAGTAGGGCTAAACGGTAGGCTACTAGTATAATTCTACTAAGCATTTCGTAGCGACCGATGAAATGCGGGGTTAACTTTCCTTTATGTCCAAACTGAAGTATTTTTTCCACAGAGACACCTTAAGGAATACATTTTCACCCACAACAAACTCGATTTCCTTTCGTTTTAAATCCGTAAATGATCTTTGCCTATCTAATGCCTCTTTCAGTATACTCTAAATCATTCTGACATTTTCGTCAATTTATCTAATTAGATTCGATCCTACTATATTCCCTTCACTAAGCTCGATAAAAAAAAAAGAGGATTTCTACACTTGTGGCCATATAGAGCTTTGTACGGGGCAATTTGGATGCTCGAATGATAACTATTATTGTACGTAAACTCCACTAAAGGCAGGTGATCCTCCCAACTATATTTAAGATCCATGATAACACACCTAAGCATGTCCTTAAGAACTTGAATAATGCACTCTAACTGACCGTCTATCTGAGGATGGAAGGCAGTAGTAAAGTGGAGTTTGGTTCCTAGGGAATCATGAAAAGCTTTCCAAAGTTGAAAAATGAACCTAGGGTCTCTTTCAGAGATGATCGAAGTCAGGACACCATGCAAACCACTATCTCATGGATGTAAAGTTGCACTAACCTCTCCAAAGTGAAATCTATCCTAATAGGTAGAAAGTGAGCGAACGTGGCCAACCGATCCACTATCACCCAAACTACACCGTACTTGCGTCTCGTCATTAGTAACCTGGTCACAAAATCCATAGTTACTTTATCTCGCTTCTACTGCGGTATCTGAATTGGCTATAATAATCTCGAGGGAATCTGTTGTTCCTCCTTAACTTGCTAGAACACTGAACATTTTGCAACAAACTCAGACACTTCTCTCTTGATCCCCGACCAAAACTATAACGATCGAAGCTCTTGGTGCATCTTATTACTATCAGGATAAACCGAAAGTGGACTACAATAGGCCTCATGAAGGATGTTGTTAAACTACTGCTTGTCCTCAGGTGCACGTAATCATCCCCTAAAGAACAACACGTCACCATCTCACTACTCGAACCCTAGGGCTCACCTTGGTGGACTTTCTCTACTCGAGCCTTTAAATGACTATTTGAACTTTACAGTCTATTAACCTCCTCACTAACTTGGGTTCTACTATGAGCTCGGCTAACAATTCATTATTATTAGATATACTCACGCTGTACTCAGGCGCGCTAATAAGGCTCTCAACTCTGACATCGACTTTCGGCTCAACGCATTAGCTACAACATTTTCTTTCCCTGGGTGGTAATCAATAATCCAATCATATTCCTTTAACAACTTTACCCATCTACACCGCCTCAAGTTTAACTCCTTTTGGGTAAGCAGATCTTTTAATCTCTTATGGTCGGTGAAGATTTGGTACTTCTCCCCAAATAGATAGTGCCTCTAAATCTTGAGTGCGAAAACTACAACTGAAAGCTATAGATCGTGGGTGGGATAATTCCGCTCATGAGGCTTAAGCTAACGGGATGTATAGGCTACCACTTTTCTATCTTGCATCAACATGCACCCTAGGTTATTTAGCGGAGAATCAATAAACACAGTGAACTCTTTTCCTCAATATGGCTGGATTCAGAATGGGCTTGCTTTAAAAGGGTTTTTAACTATTCAAAGCTACTTTTCTATTTCTCGCCCAATACAAACGACACTCTATTATGAAGTAATTTAGTTATTGGGGCTTCTATCATTGAGAAACCCTTTACAAATTGATAACAATATCCAGTAAAACCAAAGAAATTGTGCACTTCAGTTATGCTCTTTGGCGGTTCCCACTCAAGTACCATGTAAAAATTATGTGGATCCACTCAAACATCATCCGTTGGTACAACATGCGCAAAAAATGAAACCTTTGATAACCAAAACTAGTACTTCCTAAACTTAGCAAATAAATGTCGTTCTCAAAGGGTATGTAGAACTATACGAAGGTATCGATCGTTCTCATCATCTAATTGTGAGTATACTAAAATATCATCATGAAGACCACCACAAACTGATCCAAGTATGGATGAAAACTCGATTCATGAGGTCTATGAATGCAGTTGGGGCATTGGTGAGTCCAAACGATATTACAAGGAACTCATAGTGACCATATTGTGTCTTGAATGTTGTTTTATCTATATTTTCTTCTTTAACCTTTAACTGGTTCTACCTAGATCTCAGATCTATCTTGGAGACGACACATGCTCCCTTGAGATGATTGAAAATATCATCTATTCTTGGAATAGGATAACGATTCTTGATGGTCAACTTGTTTAATTGTCGGTAGTTTATGCACAACCTCATCGATCCTATATTCTTTTTAATATACATATATGGCATTCCCCAAGGAGAAATACTTGGTCAGACGAAACCCTTCTCCAGAACTCTTGGATTTGAGCCTTCAACTCTTTTATTTTCATCGGTGCCACGCGGTTGTGAGCAATGGACACCGGAGCGGACCTTGACATGACTTCTATACCAAACTCTAACTCTCGGTTCAACGATAATCCTGGAAACTCCTCCAGAAATGCGTCTGAGAAGTCTCTGACAGTTTGAATGTCCTCTAACCTTAGAACTGCAACTCTGGTATCGACTATGTGAGCCAAGAAGGCTTCACAACCTTGTTCCAACATCCTTTGTGCCTTAAGGGCCGATACAACCCTTGAACACTTTGGCTTCTCACCAAACATCACGATCCTAGTCCCATCCTCTTTCTTGAGTTTAAGCCATCAAAGTTTACACCTCAAGCTTGTATCATGGTCTAACAACCAGACCATACCCAAAATCAAATCGAACTCTCTGAAATGCAACTCCATAAAATTAGTAGGAAATGTCTCACCTTGAATTTCGATTGAACATCTACGATGGACCTTGTCCACCACAATATCTATTCCTAAAGGGCTAGACACTCAAACCCTTATCTCAAGATTCTTAGCTGGAATAATTCTCTCTTGAACTAAGTTTTTAACAGATATAGGAGTGGTGGATCCTGAGTCGACTGGAGTAGTAAATGTAATGGAAAATACGATAAAATTATATGAGATCACATCGCTGGCATCAGAATCGTCCTGAGCTCAAATAACATACTAATAGGAGGCCAGTCTAGGCTCAACACTAGTCTTAGATTGAGCTGAATCTCTAGCAACCTGACCGGATACTAAACTACCACCCCTTTGAGGCCCTCTACCCCTCTAAACTGATGAAGCTGACTTCTGAGTCGATGTGTGAGTCACATCTCATACCTTCGAACAATTCCTGATAAAGTGATATAGGGAATGTCAATAATAACAATCCCTAGACCCTTATTAGCAGACTCCCATATACCTTTTGCCATAGGTGGAACAACTAGGCTAAGACTTTTCCCTCTTCAAACCTCTAAAAATTTTCACTGAAGTGGTTGCCAAGATCTCTTGTGCTGATCCGGTCTACCTCCACCTCTGCTCGTACTATACGAAGATCTGTTAGACTAGCCTATTGGGGCCCTCTAGGACCCTTGAGAATCCTGGTTCTCTTGGAAGAGTGGGAAAGTCTCGGTGACCCTCATCTAGTCTAACCAGAAGTAGCCTCTGCAGCTCTCCTCACTAAAATCTCTTAACAACTTTCACCTGAAAGACTAACTTGGAGAACACTCTCGGTGGATCAGCGACCAGATGGGTTAGAATGTCTAGACGGAGGCCTTCCCTGAACCTCCTGCTATGATGGGACTCTGAACATATTAAATATGGTGTGTACTATCTCATACAGAGGAACTGTACCTCATATTCAAATACCGATTAGTCCCCCTAGGTCCACTGAGTAAATTGATCCTTTAATGTATTCATATGAGCCTCCCCTATGTACTTTTGACGAATATCTTCTATTAAACGATCATAGGTAGGTCCCTTTGGCTCCAAAGACATCTCAATCATCTCCCATCAGTCTATAGCATCACCCTTCATCAGGGAGGCATACACCATCATACCCTCAGGGGTGCGGTGTAGCTGTCTAAATGATACAGTTCAACCTAGCCTCACTTGGGTGGATGATGAAGTCAAGGTTGTACCTTTGATTGTTTCGATCTAGGAAAGCAACAAGGATCCTGCACAAACAAGAAAGCTAAAAAAATAGTTAAATGGAAGTAATGAAATGGAAAGATAAATATGGCAGCGGAAAATATATATAAGTTGGTGATATGTTTAAAAGAAATGATGAAGTATGGTAATGGAAGTAGAATGAAGGTGATGGAGATGAATATGAAAAGTAGTATCTCAAAGAAGACTCAAAGAAGAACCAATGTTAAAGAACAAAGACCCAGACTTTATATTACTTTTTTAAGGGATGGTAAACAAAGACTTTGACCCACTATCTATAAAGAGATAGGAACCAGAAGTATCAGGGTGACATAGATAGGGGTGACACCATAAGCATAAGCTTGATAAGTCGATAAAGTTCACTTAATAACTAAAGAGAGAAACTCTCACAAATATTTGATTAAACAAAGTGAATTGCCTCTTACAAATGAAATGGAAAGCTATTTATAGGCCTAAGAGATGTCTAGGATGCACATACAAGAGTTAATGATTGAACATTCATGGATAAATGTTCATCCTTAAGTAGATACAATGTACGTCCCCTATGCAAGTTCATGGACTAATAAAATAAATGAATGTTCATCCATTTAAGTGAATACATCTTCATAGCCGAATTCATCCTCTCTTGATGTGAACACGTTGGTTCATTTTCCTTGCATGAATTTGGAGGAATGTTTCATTGTATGTTCGGCCCCCTTTCGAATGCATTCACCAAGTGTGAACGTGACTCATAGGCTCCCTTCATGCACTTGGATTTGGTGAATGAGTTTCAAAATAATGCATCCATCTCCCTTGAATGTGAAAAAGTCATTGTATGATTGTACACGCCATAAATGGATTCATGAAGGTGGAAATGCATCAAGTGTGAACATGGCTCTTCATTTGGTTGTAAATCGTGTACTTATTTCCAGCCTGCACTATCTTAATTAATCTGGGAATATATTGAGCTCCCAATATCGGATTGATACGATTCAAAGTGCGTTGGAAATATAAGAGATAGGGGAGTAAATGTTAAGTAGACTTCATCACCCAAAGATGCTTGGAACATGTTCAAAAAATGGCGATCTCTATGAGTGACGTGAATCTGTCCATTGGATTGCCTTGAATGTACCTTGTACTAAATACAAAATGTATATAAGTTACAATGCTCAAGTTCATGAATAAATAATAAGTAGCAATCTAATGTAACACATGATTCCATGGCTAATATAATAATGCAATTTATATGATAACATAAGTAAGGAATGTGTAACATATGCATGAAACAAACTAATTAAAGATGTGACATGCATGAATTTCATATAGAATGAAAACAGAGGACAATATATGAATATTCAAGCATAGTTTAGAATATAAAAGCATGTTTATAACAAATATAAAGCATAAATGAGTAAATAAGTAATAAAATATGGAAGAACTCCCTTAGAATCATCTTGGAAGAACTTCAAAGTTGAGAGCATGTTTTGTTTGAACTTGGTGGTTGGTAGGATCACATCACTAAAGTTCTCTCTGAGCCACTAATCAGTCGCTACAGGGTTTTCATCTCATGTGCCAAAAATATCTTTGGTTTGGTACCTAATGAGTCTCTCAACTATGGAGTTATGCGGTGCTATGTCAGGTGGCAATGGAAGAACTGGATGGGTAGGTAAGGCAGCAGGTGTCCTAGGTAAAACTGTAGCTATACGCCTAAGGGTCACTATCAGATCACTAAATAAGGTCTCTTCCTCAACCCTGAATCCCTAGACTCATCAAAATCTATCTCTGGGATGAAATCATCACCCAAATCTCCTGCAAGGGAAGCCCTACTCTCGTGCCTACCCTCCGGACTCTAGTCTGGGCTCTCATTCATATCTTAACTCTAAAATTAAAATAATACGAGGAGTTACTTTCACTATTTCAATAGCAGAAGTATTTTGAGCATCCCTAAAGGCATGTATAATCATAAACTTTTAATGACTCTAACCCACAGGTCCTATGAATATTTAAACTTAACGCTATGATACCACTAAATGTAACACTTTAAACTAGTATGACACATAATCGACCGATCAAAATGCCACACAAAGCCACATAAGTGACTAACCAAAATTTTCTCTAATTTCTTAATTGAATTTGTTTTCTTGAAAACACTCAAAATAAAATAAACTAACAATATTTATATAAAATAGTATAAATTAGGAGCTCCCAAAAATAATAGTTCAAAATATACATACCATCGTTTAAAATAAGTTACGACTAAAATATACAAAAATAGGATCTATAAATATACATACCCTCTAAAGAATAACTCAAGACACACTCTGCTGCACTTAGTATGAATCTCAATAACTCAAAGGTTTCTCGACTACTCTTTTACTAACATACATAAGAAAACAAATTCCTAACGCCGAGCTAACTAGCCTAGTTCTACACTAACAACTAAGTTATATTAAAAGTGTTCATTTAATGCCCAAGCTAAATGATAAAATATAGTATACTCGTATACTGCACTCTCTACTCCATGGTAGACATCATGGTGCGTCTAAGGGTTTTGCATCTCATATCTCATGTACCTATCTATTCTACCGAGGATGAGGCTCGAAATCTCTATGTTAGACATAAAAACCTTGATTAACCCCCTTGTGAGTGT
This sequence comes from Hibiscus syriacus, assembly GCF_006381635.1. Taxonomy (NCBI): domain Eukaryota; kingdom Viridiplantae; phylum Streptophyta; class Magnoliopsida; order Malvales; family Malvaceae; genus Hibiscus; species Hibiscus syriacus. The sequence goes on along the minus strand of NW_024062603.1, from coordinate 985,396 downwards.
CAGAACTTGCACTCTAGTTATTCAATTTAAAGTGCCTAATTTCTTAAGGATATCCTGACTGATTCTATACTTCAACACCATTATATTTACTAAGGTATCGATACCCTAATGCTAATTCTTCTTGAAATAAAAAGGTAGTATCGATACTCACATAGGAAGTATCGATACTCAAGCTTTGTATCGATACCCCTAGAGTAATGATACCAAATTTGTATTCTGAAAAAATGGTTTTGATACCAAGCATCTCAGTCTCGATACCAAACCCCTAGTATCGATACTACTTCAAGTGGTATCGATACCGCCCTCATAAACTCTATGAATTTTATGATGATATAAGAACAATATCAGTTCCTCTAGTACCAATAGTCATCCTTGAAAAAGCCTTATTTGGGTACTCAAGCTCACTTATATTTCCATTTTGAGGTTTCTAGTTATAATTAGTGTCTTATGTGAGTATAAAGGGTTATAAATAAGGCTTTAAAACATATTTAAAACCTAAAACATGAAATCTACCATGAAAATGCTCAACATTCTTTAAACTTAACTATTGTGCCATCTTTAATTTCAAATGTCCCACAAAAGGTATGAAGAAGTTGTGAATGTGTTACCTTGGTTTCTTAGCTGCTAAGAAGGTCTTGAAATCAACTTTGAGTAACCTTTTCTTTCCCCATTGCATTGAATCTTTCTCCCACATCATTAACTAAACAAAGTAAAAATGAATTACTAACTCAAATAAGGGCTTGGACTAAAGTTAAGAGAACTCTAGATAGCTTAAATTTACTATGAAAAAGCTAGAATCCTTGGATTCCCTTAAACCTACCCATTTTTGGAAACTAAGCCTAAAACTTGCAATATGGAGCTCATATTGAAGCTTGAAGGATGATGATTTATATTCTTACCTTGGTTGAGTCAAACTAAACTTGAATATTTAAAACTTTCACTCGGGAGAGGAAGGAGAAAAAATAAATTAAGAAGAAGAATAAGAAGAAAAAGAACAAGAGGAGTGCTTGGTGGGAAATGGGGAATGGTTCATGTGGGAAACTCTTAAAATAAAGGGGTTTTCAGCTCTTAATTTGAAAAAGGGTCAAATTTTAATTTTGGTCATTCTCCTTTATTTTCCCTTAAAAACTCATCCCACCTCTCTAACATTTGGGCCCAACTCAAGCCCAAATCCAATATAATTAAGTCCAAGCTACTATTGGGCTTGGCCTACGGATATCAAGTTTAACCTTTATTATTTCCTTTTCATTTTTCTCCTTTATTTTTTCAAGTCTTTTAATTTTAATTTTTTAATTTCTTGCATTTATAATTTAGTTCTTTAAATTATCGTATTTATTTTTATTTATTTATTTTAATTTATGCTTTTATATTATGTTTCCCCAATTTAGTCTTTAATTTGATTATTTATATTGTAGATTTAATCCTTAAATTTTTTATTTCTTCTAATTTAATCTCTGAACTTTTAATTTAGGTGAATTTTTTTATTTTGTCCTTGCATTTATGCTAGAGGTTCCAGTTTAGTTATCTGATCTTATAAATTGTTAAAATTGTCTACAATTAATATTAGAGCCTTCAATTTAGGTTTACTTTTGCTTTGGTCCTTTAATTTAGGAGAATTTCTGATTTGTTCCTCTGATTTATACCTGATGTTCCATTTTAGTTGTTCAAACCAATAATTTGATAATATTCATTATGACTAATATTAGTGCCTAGATTTTTTAGGATTGACCCTTTAAATTCTTTAAAAATCATAATTTGACATTTTAGCTATAGGGTCAAATTATTTGCTCATTTATATATCAAATATATATATTAACTTTAATTATACACTTTATTAATGTACAATAAAATTGACATGTGTATTTCATTTAATATTTGCTCATTTAACCTTAGGGTGTGACCCTTTAGGTTATGTATCATTAGTAGTAGTTATTAGAACCATTCTCATAATACAAACACTCAATGACATCTAGCAATTATCATCGTTACCTAAGTTACAAGAAATCATGATTCGATATAACCTCTTTGTGACTAATCCTTTTATGTATTATCATTTAGTCCTTTATATCTGGATTAATCACAAGTCTTGGAACAATCATACTTGTATAGCTCATCTAATGTTTCTTGATGTCTAGAGTAGACTATAATAAACGAATAATTTACGATATCTCATATCAACTCTTTCGACCCTGTCCATGGATTTCTAGTCCAACTCAATCACGTGGCATGTGATATATTTCCTATTATGTAGAAATGAAAAATCCTATCTTGATCACTCACACCCCACTACATACATCGTTATATGTTCAACATCAGTCCTTTTACTGCAACCAAGTATAGAACACTTTTAACTGTATCAAAACATACGACTATGAATTATGAGACAATGATGATCTCAAGTCCGAGGATCATACATGTAGTCATTACCATGAGAAATGTTGTAACAGTCACATAATAATCCTAGACATATGCTCATAGAGGATAAATCCAATATGTTGTTCTCTAACAACATACTCATGTATTGATTTTGACATCTCTATGTCAATTACAACTCATTGTCATCAATCAACTACACGTTAGCCTTAAACATATTATTATTGTTCATGTCCGTAATAATACTCAAATAATGATCTTTTAAATAACAATAATATTATTATATGAACTTTATTATCCTTCTGTTTATTTAAGGAACAGAAGTATAACTAAAAATAATAATTGTAATGCCTTTATTCAATAAAAATGATAAAATATATGTCATTACAATCATCTCATGATTGGTATTCTGACATAATCATATATAATGGGTTTTAAATAAAACAAAACTTCAAACTCAAACTTCCAATTTTTAAACATGGGGTAACTGACTAGGTATCAATTTTTGGGCATTATGGGTTGTTAATCCTTTCCTATGCATAACTCACTCTCGAAATTGATTTCTGATTTCACAGACCAAAATAAAGGTATTTTAATAAAATAAAATATTTTATTAAAGTTGCTCGATTTTAGGTGTTCCAATCTCACATTCAAAATAATTAGTGGTGACTATTATCATTTCGTAAAAATCCTTTTCAAAAAACCCCATCGTCGTAACTAATCAACTTTTTCTTTGAAGGGTCTGTTGTGATAGCTTGGTAACTCTAATGGGGACATTTTGTTTTCAAAAAAAAAGTCGAGCCATGAGTCGATTACCTTATATTATAAATTTAGAATTTTTAGTTCAAATTTGTTTAATTTACAATTCATTATGTTCTTTTAAAACCCAAAATCTTTTCTCTTTGGTTATGAGTTTTCTTTGTTTGAATATAAATATGATTATTGCATATCATAGCTTTATACTCGAGCTTTATCTCGTTTCGCCTAAGTAGTTGGAAATGCCATACCATCGAAGAATACTATTTTTCTTTGTGTAGGTCTGGCATATTACTTTTGAAAGCATTTTTTACTTCAGTAAAGATATTGTTTTCCTTTATAGGTGTTTAGTGATGTGATCCCCTAGATTGAATTTGATCCACAAGTGTGTAATGGGCTAGGATCGAGGTTGTTATATACCTTAGCAGGTTATATGGACAACTTGGGAACTTTTTTAGAACCAAACATTATGTAGAGATTTTTGTAGCCTACCCCATTAAAGCCATCCAGAAACAATAAGAGAACTAGAATGCATGCTATTAGGGCTTTAAATTTCTCTTTGTCTATGTTTTCTTTACATTGTTTATTTATGAATTTTATTTTATTATCTTATTTTTTATTATTAACTTACATTTCTTGTTTTGATATTTTATTCCTCATTTTTCTTTGGTCTACTTACCATATATTATTCATGCACAAACATGGCGTTAATTCTTGAGTAATTGTTAAAATTAGAAGCCTTTTAATATGACGACATCATAGGAAGGGGGTAAACAGAGTTTGTTTCTATATGCCTCAATGCATTGAACTCATGCACAAGTTAGAAACAAAAGAAGAGGGTCGTCTTGCCTATTTGACCGAAGAAGTTAGAAAGTTAAGTGATTTGTAGTTTATATCAACGTCGGTGCATTAGGACTTGTGTGTTCCTTGAAACTTGTTTTAGGACAGTTATTTTAAAATCAATACCTTTGTTGCTTTTGCATTCCACCGTGAATCTTTTCATTTGTATATATATTTACATCTATATTTTGTACTAATTTATTTTCTTTCTATTTTTTTATCTTATATGCACTAACTTGTTTTCCTTGTTATTTTCTTTCTTTCTTTTATCACGTGATCATGACATATAAAAGGTGTCAATTTGTGAGTGATCATCAATTTATAAGGTTCTTATGATGGACTTGGGGTTTTATGATCAAATAGTCTATAATACAACTAGGAGGTGGAATCTTGAAGAAGATTCGAGAAGAGCAGGAACCATTTCAACCAAAGATTACATGTTAGATATATCTAACATCAAAAAATAGCAAAAGGAAATGCAAGAGATAAGATAAAAAATGTCGAAGATGATGGATAGAATAATTATTTTGGCCAGAGGAAAAGGGTCTTCTACAGAAGAATAGAAAGAGCTCAATGAAAACAATCCAGTGATGTCAGATACATAAAGGACTACTTTAGAACAATGTGATCCTAGTAAACTTGAAGAATCACACGCAATCACCATTTATATCAACAAACTATCTAGAGAGACCAAAGCAATAATGGAAATATTATAGTTTGAAAGAGACGAAGAGAAGTCATGTGATTAGGACCTGTTGCTACATGAGAATCTACTCCCTATACTAGTGGAGAAGAACCTTATGACTCCGGTTTAATCCAAACCAAAAGAGCCGACATATCCTAAGGGATATAACGATAATTTCATATGTGGATATCATACAGGAAGCTCAGGGCACTCAACAAAAAATTGTTGTGCTTTGAAAAGTAAAGTTATAGATCTTATCTGGGCAGAGTTATTGAGCTTTTAACAAGGTAAATATGTGCTCCCCAAATGTCTAACAATCATTATGGCACCTGGGAATATGAAAATAAAGTATGATAAGAACCATTTTGTGGTAGCTCAATTCTCAGAGCGGATTTTAAAAGCTTGTTTTCACTTGACTGAGTCACACTTATATGGTAACAAAAAGTTAAGAGGCAGCAGTTCTCATTTTGATCTCTTTCCTATATCATATGGGGAATTTTACGTCCAACTATTAGAGGCACGAGAAGTAACCCCGCTATATATGAAGCCTTGGCAACCTTTATATCCATATTGTTATGATGTTAATGTCCATTGTGAATATCATGCTAGAGCTTAAGGGCATTCTATCAAGAACTGCATCACCATTAAGCATCATTTTTAGTGTCTTTTAGAACATGGGGTATATAATTCGAGATGAAAAGTCAGCCCAGTTTAGTAATTGATTCTCTAGTTAAGATAGAACCAAGACCATTGAAATATAAAGATACGAGTGAAAGCACCCATGGGGAAGAGCGTCTCTAAAGTACGAAGCCCAAGTATATCAATTGAAGAAAGAAAATGATGACTTGAATAAAGATATGAAAGCCATGCATGATGGTTTTCAAATAATCATTCAAGTTTTCAAAAATGATGCTTTTAGTGATACTATAGAATAGTGGGCAAAAAGAGTCACTAAATTGAAGAATGACGCTGCATAATGGAGAAAGAATTGTAAAGTGCATAAAGATTGAGCTGTGAATCTTGTTCATGATCTACAAATTGTATAAAGTAAGCGCAATGTAGCCTTGATTGATTTGGGAAGATTTTAAGCAAAAAATGAGATGTTGTGCATATCAATGGCCAATGTAGAAGCCTCATATCAAAGCCACAAGCATGAGAGCGATCTTGAACTAGAAGCTAGTAGAGCAAAGAATAATACATCATCAAAAGCTTGTTCACGATAGTGGAAATTTTAAGCAAGAACTTCATAACCACTTTGAGTCTCTTATAAAGGAAAATGAACAATATTTCTACAGAATCATGAATTGAAGCATAATATGGAGGAAAAAGACAATTTTATGAAAGAGGCTATTACTGAAGCAAGCAATGTGAGTCACAAATTGGTCAACTTAGTTGACCTTGCAAAATAATTGAAGCAGATTGATGACTCAACACTAGATCATGCTTGAAGGTTAACTTGGATCTTGAAAGAGGTAGATAAGCTTGTAGTGCAAGTTGTTCTTTATCTGTAAAATTTGACTATTTGATATATTGAAACCTTTGTGTTCAATGAAAATTGTTTTAAGATGGCAATTATAGAACATCATTTTTTCGCTTACATGTATTGCATATATTTATTTAAGTGTTTTACATGCATTAGTAATGAAAACATGAAAATAATTTTAGAGTGTTATGCGAAAGTAACACCACGATCATCCATTAACATACCGCTACATTGCCATCATGGATAAGATGTTGGAAGCAATAGAACATTCTCAAGATGAATTATGAGATCAATTAACCATACCGCAATATGACGTGAGAAATCAAGCTTTAAATACTCAACAAGAAGTATTAAATCAAATGAACCAAATATTGGCTACAAGGGTTATTGAAAAAGGGAAAACGCCTTCTAAGGGATATAAATGTTATCAAGTTGGCACATCAAGGTTAGAAACCTACCCCGAGACATTATATATGAATGAAGGAAAGAGTCTCACTAATTATAACCAATTTAGAGATAAGTTTAAGCATTTAGAGGAAATGGTTGGAACTATGAAAGGTGTAACTCCCCAAAACTTCAATTACAGCCCTCAATCTCTCCATTCCATCATAGTATCCAAATATCAATACAACAAAATAGGACTATAACGACAATTTTAGTCCTATAGCAGCATTTTAAAGCATCGCTAAAAACATTGCCAGCGTTTAAAAGCCACAAAAAACACCATGTAAACAAACAACATTTTTAGTCTATAACAACATTTTTCAGTTCTATAACGGTGTTTGACATTCACAAACATCGCAAAAAGTTAGTGTTTTGTGGCATTTTCGATAAAAACAACAAAATAAGTTAGGTTATTTAGTAGCGTTTAGGATAAAAATGCCGTAATAAGCTAGGTTCTTTAACAATGTTTTGGAAACAAATGCCATAAAACATTAGGTTCCTTAGCAGCGTTTTGTAAACAAATACCAATAGTTGTGATGATATATAGTGACATTTTCCCACACAAACACCGTAAATTATGGACTCCATTAGTGTGATTTTTCATCATAAAATGCCGCTAATCACAACTGATTTTCAAAATATTTTATTTCCTACTATGTATACCCAAATTTAACTTGTAACAATATCCAATAACAACCTTGAATTGTAATTACAATTCCAATTAAGTAAAAATACATAAATATATGAATAAATCAAAGTTTATAAACATCCAACTGAAATGTAACATAGTTCAACATTTTTCACTAAAATAAATAAAACATTAACCTAAGAAATCACTTACGCTGAATAATTTTTCATTTGATTCTATTGCGTCATCTGCTAAATAGCTTCAAGTTGATTTTGAAGTTCTTCATATTTTTTTCCTGAAATGTTGATTTTCTCTCTGCTTCCCTTGCTTCTCTCTCTATTTCCCTCACTTCTTTCTCTTCATTTTAGGTTTTCATTTGAGCAAATTTTGTATCCACTTCAATCAACTGTTGTTTTAATCGATTAACTTCTGATTGAGAAGAATAGTTGTGTGATGGCACGTACTGATACAAGCTTGATCCAAAATATTTAGTCGAGGAAATAAAGGATCCCTGACAATGAACTCTATCATATCTTTTAAGAACTAAAACTTTAGCAATAACTTGATTTTCAATCTCATCCACATTAATAAAACCATGAGATGAAGTCGTAGCTTAATACTTTACCGTTTTATCAATCAATTTTTGAATTATGAATTTAGAACTAATTCAAAAATTATTTAAAATAAAAATGTTAGTACTATAAATATGAGTATAACATAAAAAAGATTTTATATCCGGCAAATATATCATAATTTATGCAGCTTCAAGAGCCATACGAGAGCCATCTTTTTTTGGTATGTATCATTTTGAAGAGCTTCATTCGTCTAACTCTATTGCCAAATATAATTTCCTATAATGTAAAATATAAATTAACACTTACAAAAAGGTAATAAATAATAAAAATATTTGTTACTATGTGCTACCAACTTAAAATAACTATGTGAAAAATCAATAATTAAAAAAAGAATATCTCATCATGAGCTATATGAGCAAAGCTCTTTGATCCAACTGTGTGAGTAAAATTTTGAAATTTACATGACTTATAAAGTCAATATTATAGTGACATTATATTATTTTTTAAAGTGCATCATACCTCTCCTTTCTTTGAACTCCAAAACCTAACTGTGTCTTCCTATTGATACCTTAGCATTCTAGGTGGGACATTTTGCAACTTTTATTCTAGGCTAAGATTATTATTAAAATAATACTTTTTAAGGAACTCTTGTGGTATCTCCATTTCTTTCCTAATGATTACTTTAAATAATCATTTTAGACCTCTAGAAAAAATTTATCCCACAAAATAAAACAAGTGTTAAAAGTAAACATAAATTACTGATGAGCACTTTAAAATTTTTACTTGTTAATTCTCCCATTTTATGAATTATCACAACTAATTTGGAAGGTTCTATGTTTATTTTCACGCAGTGATATATTTTTCATAATTGGTAGCAAAAGGACACATTCTACATTTTTTTATTTTTTGATTGCGGCTGGAGACATGGGTACTATACTGGTATGTTGTGGCAGTTTCTAAAAGGTCCAGTTAGCATGAAAAAGACTCTGAAAGCTGCCTAGACAACACGATCTGAGGAGATATCTTAAGAATTTAGTTTTTAAGTTTGAAATTAAAAAATGTGAATTATCTTTTGGATTTTGTTTATTTTAAATTCCATGTTATTTTACGATTCAGAAGCCTATAAATACCCTCCTTAGGGTAAGGCTTAGGATATCTCAAATTCATATATTTTACTTTTTTCTTGCTTTAATCAAAGTTTTCATTTTCTTTCAATTTTTTCTTTCTTTACTTTACGTTTTTTTTTATTTTTCATAAAATATGCTAAGTATGGTCTCTACATGCTTAGCTAATTTTCCTTATAGCCGAGAGCTAGCAATGAATCAATTCCATAAGTGATAATTAAAAAAACAATGCTTAGCTAAGGAAAATCGAGATCAGATTTGATTCTCGATGAGACAACATAATCTGAGTCGGGCCTTTCCAATTCTTAATTTTGTTTGTTCTAAAGGCAATATATATGGTTAGCCCATTCAAGAATTTGATTTCGATGAGTGACTTGGGAAGATTGGTTACCAGAGAGGAAGACAAGTTACAATGGGTTGGGCGTTGTAGATTATAATTGCCATGAATCACTGAGAAAAATCCATTTTGATGATCAACGGAACTGAAGCAAAGCTAGCTTGAGGTGGTTTTGTCATTTGATATTTTCTCAATCTTATTTACATTTAATTTTTTTCCTTGTTTTTAGTTTTTATTTTCTATATTTCTTTACTTCATCTCATACTCGCTAAACCCTCTATTTGTTTATTTTTCTTACAGTTGCCTAGACTAAAGTCGACACAAATTTGCCGAAATTACTAAAGTCCCTATGGATTGACCCTCTTTCACTGCACTATTCTCAATTTTATTTATTTTGTTTTGAAGAGGATTATTTTATTTTAAAGAGTAAAATGATGTTTGTCAAAATTGGCGCCCTTGCCGGGGACTTTCGACAAAATTACTAATTCAGTTTGGTTTTTTATTTATGATCAGGAATAATCCTAGAGAGCTAGTAGATTTTGAACCTGAGATTGATGCACTAGGCAAGAGACTATGTGGAATAACACTTCGGGAAATGAGGAAACAACAAGAAGTATAACGCCAAGAACAATCAGATCCAGATCCCAAAGTATGGTGCTAGTTGTCCGCATCATGGTTTATCCAAACAGACACTCCTTCAATTTCTTTATGAAAGAATGCTTCTGGTAGATAAGAAAATGATAGATGTCGCTAGCGACATCTAATGCCAATTCCTGTGAAGAAGTAATACCCAACGCCACTGTGAACGTCGAATTCCACACCAACAATACATGAACTGGTGAATAATCGTACTATTTGAGAATTGGACTTGGCACCCGCCATTCAACATCAACTCTCATTTCTTTTCATAACGGTGAAACCCGTTTTAAACTTAAGATGCGATTAATCCATCTCTATCCCACTTATCACGACATTCCCAGTGAGAGTGTGCATAAACACCTCACAAAATTTCATATGGTTTGCAGTAGCATAAATCCCCAGGGAGTTTCCAAAGATCAAATAAAACTTAGAGTAGTTCATTTTTCCTTAGTCAGATCGGATAAGGAATTGGCATTTTATTTACCACCGAATTCCATTATTACCTGGGCTAATTTATCTTGTGTTTTCCTTGATAGGTTTTTCCCAACGATGAAAGCAAGTGAACTAAGAAGAAATATTTTTGGGAATTCAAAAAATGAAGGAAATACCCTCTATGATTATTAGGAGAGATTTAAAAAATTATGTGCTAGTTGTCCACATCATTGTTTATCCAAACATACACTACTTCAATTTCTTTACGAAGGAATGCTTCCGATAGATAAGAAAATGGTAGATGCCGCTAGTGGCGGCATCCTCGTCAACATGACCCTGGATGCATCAAGAATGTTAATTTCTACCATGTCTTCCAGTTCACAGTAATTCAGCTCCTCAAGTGAACCCAACCGATGGGTTCACGAAGTAAGTATTGTTTCACTTGAGAATAAAATAGACAAATTAACTGACATAGTTAATTCTCTTGTTTCAGGAAAGATTGAAGCTGAAAAAGTTTGAGGAGTTTGTACGATGCCGGATCGTCCGATGGATTACTGTCCAATGTTACAAGATGGATCCAACATAGAAGTGAATGTTGTAGGCAACTTTTCGGGACTTCCCCAAAGAGCCTATAACTTTTACGGCAACACCTTCAATCTAGAATGGTAAGACCATCCGAATCTGAGTTACAAAAACAATCAAAGTACCAACCTGATTTATCCACCGAGATCTCCTCAGTTTCCTATCCAAACGCCACAAAAATCCTCCATTGAAACAATTGTCAAAAAAATTAGCCTTGTCCCAAGAGAAATTCTGAACAAATAAGACATCGCAAACAGAAAAAAATTCAAGGGAAAATATCAGTGCAATTACTTACTGAAGTGGTATCATCATCTCGTCCAAAACTCCAAAAGAATCCAAGGAAAAAGTTGCACCACCAAAGAAACAAGAAGACAAATATTCGCCTCCACCTATCTCAGGTAATCACCCATCATCATATTCTTTTTCTTCTCCTTACAAAGTCCCTCCTCCTTTTCCTTCTAGATTAATGAAGCAATATAAGAAAACATAGGTGAAAGAAATTTTAGACATATTTTGAAAAGTGGAAATTAACATTCCGATTCTTGAGATGATTTGGAAGGTTCCCAAATATGCCAAGATCCTCAAAGATCATTGGACAAATCGAAGTTGACTCATTGGAAATGAAAAGGTGAACTTGAGCGAGAATGTTTCGTTAGTTTTTCAACGACAACTTCCACTAAAGTATAAGGACCAAGGTATGTTTGTCATACCTTGTAAGATTGGAAATGTTCGAATTAAGTGCGTTATGTACGACTTAGGTGCATCCATTAACGTAATGTCACTTTTTATCTACGATAAAATTTTCAATGAACCGTTGAAAGAAATAAGGGCCACGGTTCAACTCGTTGATCGATCAATTATTTACCCTAAGGGAGTATTAGAAAATGTTTTGGTGAAGGTAAATGATTTAATATTTCCTACTGATTTTTTATATAATTGACATGGAAAATGATCACAATAATATCGGATCCAAAATTCTTCTCGGGTGACCCTTCCTGAGTACAACACACACAAAGATTGATGTCTGAAGTGGTATTTTAACTATGGAGTTTTTTTTACATTTACAAATCTATGAAATACCCTGACAAAGTGGTGAGCCTTAATTTTGTTGATGTTGTTGATCCTTTGGCAAGTGAATTTGTGGAAGCTAACTTATCTACAATTTTTATAAGGAATCGAAGGACTACATGGGAATCAGGGAGTTTGAAGAAATTTTTTCCATTAATTCTGACTCACATTTGGTTATGTTGAAATATAAAATTCTTTTTTCTATTTTGCATGTACCAAAAGTTGAGTCGAAACAATTATCGGAACATTTGAAGAACTCATCTTTTCAACTTTTGGCGAAAAATGATGTATTATAGCCATTGTTTCATACAAGCTTCTAGAACTGAAAATGTCCTGAAGAAATGCTTATAAGATTTTTCGAAGCTAAAAGGAAAAAATGAAGTAGCTTGTTGATCGTAAAAGTTCTCGTAGGAAATTTCTTAGTTGGATATAGAACATGAAATGGAGTAAGCATCTCGAATAAATCTTGTAGTCTGAATTAGGTCTTCGCGCTAAACGACGTTAAACGAAGCACTCTATGAGAGGCATTCCATTTTCTTTTTAATTTCTTTAATTTGCTTCGATTTTAATCTTTTAGTTTTTTTATCTTTTTCTCTTTCTTTTCAACATTTTATTTATGTAAATTTTAAATTTTTTTATTGAATTTATAGGTACCATGTATTTTTCCGATCGAATTCTGATGAACGAGCATGACATTTATTTATGAAGGAATCAGACGAAGTTGAATCAAATTTTGGGACCATCGTGTGTAGCAAGAGGCAAAACCCCTGCACCAATGGAACACACCATATCGTTTAATTTGGCACTGGTGCACATTTGCAAAACCCACATTTTACTTTTCCCTTTTGAATGACATTAGCAAAACCCAAATGTTCAAGAAAATATATATTCCACCTACGTTTTGACTAGCCAAATTCAAACCTTCACTTTTTGTATTTTAACTCGGGCCCCACCAAAACATTCACTCTTTATACCCTTATACCAACTCTAAGGGTGCGTATGGTTCGCGGAATCTTACATTACCGGGAATACTCTTTTTCCAATAGTAGCATTTTTTGTTAAAATGGTAGAGGAATGTCATTACCTCCAAATTATTATGTAATCTTATATTCCCACCACTTTAGACAAGAATATCCTTGGACTAATGAATTATTTTTATAATGATACTTCTAAATACTTATTTTTTATACTTTAATCAAAATTATAAAAATAATAATAATATACAAAGAGTTTGATTTACTAAAATATTAATAATTTTGAGAATTTAAAATATTTTATATTTTTAATATTCAGTATTTTACTATTTAAAACTTTATGAGATGAAAAAATGGTATTATTATAAAAATGTAATTATTTAAAATAATATTTTACTACCAAAATATTATTTTTTGTATTATATTATATTATATTTATATAAATAAATAAGATACTTATGAACATTATTTAAAAATATAAATTTAATATACTAATTATATATTAAATGTAATTTCTCCTCAAAAGTTAGATAGTATAACGATTAAAATATTTTTATGAATTTTCATTCAAATATTTATAAATTAATATTAAAGTTTAACTTTAAAAAATATATCACAATGATAATTTGGTAAAATATGCATCCAAGTAATCTTATATTCCTCAAACCAAACATTGTAATCTTACATTTCTGCTAAACAAACCAAACAAGGTAATACAATATTCCCATAGTAATGTATTTTCGAGTAATGTTATTCCCAAAGGTAATATTACATTCCGTGAACCAAACGCCCCTAAGTGGGATTTACATCCCTCCCCCATCCTTTTACTGTTTAATCAAAATATTTTTTATATAGCCTACGTGATTCTTTAAAAGCCTTTTCAAAACCCTTTTTCATATCATCTTTTTTTTACATGAGATTGTCTCAGGAAAGGTGGACTAATATACGACGTTACCGGAACATTAAAAGAAATTTAACAAATTTGGTTTAGCGCTACAGGAAATGTTGAGTAATAATAATGTTGTAGGTGGAAATCATGAAGAAATATTAAAAAATTTGGCAACCAGTAAACTTAGCTTGTCGGTTTGTGTCGATACAAATAAAAAATTTATCGATCCATAGTAATAAAACTGGTAAAAATATGACAAAACTGGTTTCATTATGACAAAACCGGTAAAGTGCTACCAGATATGTTGAAAGTATCGATTAGATTGAAATAAGTATCGACATTTTTGGAATTTAAAAGAGAACCAACAATAGCGCCTATAAAGTGTCGATACGTTATAAAAATGTATCGATCCATAACAATATAACAGGTAAAAATATGACAAAATCGGTCTCGAAATGACAAAACCGGTAAAGCGCTACCGGATATGTTGAAAGTGTCAATACTTTATTATAAGTATAGACACTTTTTGAATTTAAAAGAGAAGCAGTAATAGCGCCTATAAAGTGTCGATACTTTATAAAAATGTATCGATCTATAACAGTATAACAAGTAAAAATATCACAAAACATGTATCATTATGACAAAACCGGTAAAGAGCTACCGAATATGTTGAAAGTGTCGATACTTTAATATAAGTATCGACACTTTTGAAATTTAAAAGAGAAGGAGTAATAGCTCCTATAAAGTGTCGATACTTTATAAAAATGTATCGATCTATAACAATATAACATGTAAAGATATGACAAAACCGGTCTCGAAATGACAAAATCGGTAAAGCGCTGCTGGATATGTTGAAAGTGTCGATACTTTAATAAGTACGCGTAAAATATTATCGAAACTTTATAAAGAAATAGGTTAATATCCTATCGAAAGTATCGACACCTGACATAAAAGTATCGACATTTTGGTAATTGTATCGATTAAATATAAATAACATATCCAGTTAAAATATAAAGGGCATAGCTAAATTTCCTCTGAAAATAGATAGAACACGACCAAGTTTTTGAGAAATCGAAGCATAATTGTTTCTGCATTTCAGAAGGCGATTTTAAAGCGAAGTTTGTTTGTTTGTTGCTGTAATTGAATCGAAAAGTACGTTGTCGAAACCCTAGTTTTTTATTATTACATTAATCAGAAATAGGGATATTATGTGTTGTTTGGGATTTTGGAAGTAAAGAAGCATTTGAGACCAATTACAGGTAGAAAGTGATATTCTAGGTAAATGATAAATATCAATACTTTTATTAAATATTATAGGTAAGAAATGATATTATAGGTTGTATAAATGTGTCAATACTTGGAGTATTTAGTGTTCTCATTCATTTGAAGGAAATAGGGATTAGGGTTTTTAAGTTTGGTTTGGGGATTTTGAATGGAAGCCAAGAATGATTTGGGACTGATTATATAATATTGTAGGTATAAAATAAATATGGATACCTGTATATAATATTATAGGTAGAAAATGATATTGTAGGTTATGTAAATGTACTGATACTTATAGTAGTGGCCATTCAAATTCTTTTGAAGGAAAATGATATTCCTTTTTGATATTTTGTAAAGATAATCAAGAGTCGAAGAGGCAATGAAGAGGCTTAATGGGGAAGTGGGTGGAAAAATAGATGGGGTGGTGAAAGAAGTTGTGGAGTTGAGGGATGAAGTTAAGATGGTGATGGGTGGAAAATTGATGGAGTGGTGAAGGAAGTTATGGATTTGAGGGGTGAACTTACAGGGGTGAATAAAGTGGTTGAGAAAAACATGGATGAAGGGAAAAAAATAAAGGGTGTAATAAAAATGATCAAGAGTTATGTAGAGGATAAATATGTTGAATTGAAAAAATATGAAGAAGAAAAGATGGAGGAAGTGAGGAGGAAGGATGTCGATGTGATCTATACACCAGAGAGTGTTATAGATGTAGTTTTAGATTCAGAATGTCCTGCACCCAAGAAGAAGAAGCAGAAGTTAAGCTGAATAAAAGAAAGCTTAATTTGATTTTTATTATGTTATTTTGACAAAAAATTGTATGCAAAATTGTAGGTTGAAAAAGCAGAAATTCCAAACGGAATTGGTGATTACGAAGATGCAATGTGTGAATATTTATGGAATAGTGGGTTAGAATCGACGTAAGTGAAATATATTCCTTTATTAGTGATGTTTAAATATTTCATGACAAAATATTAATCATAATGCTTCATACAAACATGTTGTAATCACAATGGAAAATCAATTCGCTAGTGTAAAAGACGTTCAAACGTTGAAGCCTATGGAATGGGTTGGCGGTGCGGTAAGTAGAAAGTAAAAAATGTTAAAACCTAATGAATATGTTCTGATTGTGTAATTAATTTTGTTAGGTTGTTGATTTTCTCGGTTGGACATTATGTTACGAATCGAAAAATTTACTCGGGAAGATTGGCTACCTTCCATACCACTTAGCAGTGAGTTAAATTAATAAATGTTGAAAAGTAGTGTTATACACGGTAAATTAATAATTATTGTCACGTAAATACAGCAACAGGCGTTGGAGGCTAACGACAACGTAACTCTTGATGGTCTTGCGAGCTTTTGGGGCTCCATATTGGATGACTATGTGAAATTCACCAAGTGTGACAAGGTATGACACCATATGAATTGAAAATGATGTTTTCGGATATATAATGTTGAATTTTGTCAAATTGGGTGTGAAATTTATTGCAGATCATGATCACAATAAACTACCATAATTCCTATTGGTATTTGTTGGTGTTGGATATGGTAGAATATGTTGCAACGGTATATGATAGTCTATTTTCATCTCAAGCAGCCAAACAGAGGTGAATGATGCTAAGAAATTACTATGTATGAAATAAAATTATGTAAGTTATAATGCATAAATTGTTTGGATCATAACTTGATATTTTAATGCAGATGACAATATTAGATAGGTATAATAAGGAACACATTTGGGTAGAAGTATGTGGCTCTCTAGGAAAGGTCTCATTGCAAAAATTCAAATTTTTGGAGCATAAGATGAATGAGCAATTGAATGGGTATGAGATGTTATCATAAATAGAAAGCTCAATTTATGTAGGTTTCATAATTGATATGTGTGGTATTCAAATTTTGTAACAGATATGATTGCGACATTTATGTGATGATACGGATGAAATCGATCGGTTTTAGAGGGGCAACTGGTGATTTTGTAACTGGAATTAAAAATTTGTTTGCGGTAAAATTGTTAAAATTTGTAGATTGAATGTTGTGGGTTACAATACTTAACGTACTGACAATTTGAATATAGGTTGTTGGATAATGGGATCGTATGTGAATATTAAACGATCTCGTGTTCCACAATCAAAATAGACTAAGAGAGGAGATAACAAAAGCTTCCATGAGACACAAGAATAACAAAAGGCATGAGACACAAGAATAACAAAAGGAAGCGATGATGTCAATGTAAGGGAAATTTTGTATTAGATTTATAAATTTGTATCTGAATGTAATTATGCATGAGATGAGAAAAGTTAGCACTAGGTTGTTGTACATGTTTCTTATACATAGTAGGAGTAATTATGTATGGGATGAGAAAAGTCAGCAATAGGTTGTTGTATCTGAATGTAATTATGTATGAGATGACAAAAGTTAGCAATAGGTTATTGTATATGTTTCTTATACATGTTGATACTTACGATATATGGAGATCGTTGTCTGTATTATTCCAAATGTCACTAATATAATTGTCATCATGTGCGGGACTAAATGGCCATTCCATTCCGTCTTTGAAAAAATCAATTGATGTGGGCTGTGTGCTTGTTTCCAAACTGAGCTTGACTTGAGGACATGTAAGACTGTTATGCCCTCACCGTTGCAGAACCCACAACGCCTAATTTTTTTCTCAACCTTATTCTTTGGTACTTCTTTTCTCTTGTGTTGTTTTCGTTGAGGGTTACGAATGTTGTTTACTACAATGCTCCGATTGACTGAATCATTCAAACTAAATGAGTTTTCAAATTCTACTATTAGTCTTTTCATCTCATCTCTTGCGGTTTTGAAAGACGCATATGTCTTTGATGCAATGTAGTATAACTGACTTGACGTTGCACGTAGAGCAGCAAACCTTGCTATTTGCATGACTTTTGGAGGCTCATTGAAGTCAACAAAACTGGGTGCACAAGCCTGTGCATCCTTAGTCCACCTACTTTGAATCAAAGACCAGGGCAAATGTGTTTAATCCAAGTGCTTCAAAACGTGAAGTTGATGGCGACATGGAAGTCTGACGGTCTCAAAAATTTCTACACAAGTAATTTAGGGTTTCTGTACCAAAATCAAAACTGACTTCAAACGTATTATTTTTTTTCTTTTTACTTTATCAAAATATAATTTTAATATTCATCCGATAAGGACTGAATCTCTTCCTGAATCCGGTACAACCTCTCCCGTTGAAGTTCTTCTTGGAACAAACGAAAAGATTCACGTGTATAAATCTCAACAGCATGGCTTTCAAGGTCAATCAGTTTTGTGATCTGGAAGGACTTAGTCTGGGAACTTAAGTAATCCAATTTCAACTCGTTCATACGCATTCTACTAATTACTTCTTCAATTGCACGAACAACATCTAAATATGTCTTCTTGTGTTTCAGTGCAATCGCAAGTGAAGCATTCATAGACTCGCACCTTTGTATTGAGCGAATAATGGAAAAGAAATGATCGGTTAGATATGCTTATGCCCACAAGTACCGAGTATTTCCCTTCTCAATCACCCATGGATGCTTTTCGACATTGAATTATGAAACAACTGAACGCCAGTGAATATAAAATTCGACGGTTGTCCACTAGGAAACCATGCATTTTGAGAATATTGCTGTAAATTTTGGGTCACCAATGTTAGCTTGTGCATTGCGAGAAAGATGCCAAGAACATAATCTGTGCTTAGCATAAGGAATAACAGATTTGATAGCCCTTTGCATTGCCGTATCCCCATCGGTGACAACTGAAATAGGCAATTTATTCATCATCATTTTTAAACAAGTTCTTTAACACCCACTCGAAAGATTGGGATGTCTCATCAGCGATTATGGCAGTAGGAAACACAATTGTGTTATGGTGATGATTGACACCGATAATAGGCATAATTGGTTGACCATACAAATTGTCTTTGTACGTTGTGTTGAACGTAGTTACATCACTGAAGCATGTGTAATCTAATCTCGATGTAGAATCGACCAAATAAGATTATGCAATGCCCCTTATTCATCTACTGAGTATGTCATAAAAAACCTGGGATCATCATGTTTCTTATAATCAAATCAAGCAATAAGTGCATTAACATCCCCATTGATGATTTTCTTTGCTTTAACTCTTTGAAGTGCATTGTAGAGGTCTTTATGTGTAAATCCAACAATATGATAACCCCCTGCCTACTACGTTAAATGGCTCATTACTTGTGACGTGCCAACACCAACCTCTTTCAATGCTGTTGCCTCATCGATATCAGCCTTACTTACAGCTCTATTAGAACCATAAATGGTGTCATAGCAGGTGTGCACAATGCATGATTATGTTTCTGATAAGACTTACTTACAACCCACTGATCTTTAGCATTTGTTGTTGTAACTATGACTTTAGCCTTACATCCCGTTCTTGTGACTGGCGTATGAGCACGTTGATGATCAACAGTATTGACTTTGGATACTCGAAACCCTTCTTTGGAACAACAAAATTCTTGTGTCTTCACATTCCCTTGTATATCAAGCCTTGTTGTTCCCCGACGTGAACTAAAACCATGTTCTCTTGTGAATCCCTTGTAAAAGTACCAAGCTTGATCACATGAAGAGAAGAGCTAACCAACCAATCTGTCAGATTCATCAACAATATGTACTTCATCGCATACCTTGGTTGGCTTAAAATTGTCTGATGCAGTATGTTCCATATGGAAAAAAATTTGTTGTGCAAGTTCAGCGGTCCCAACAGGAGTTGATGGAGATGTAAGTAGAGGTTCATAGTCATAGAACAACATGTTTCAGTGGTGCTTTCAATAGGATGTGGTAGTTGAAGGGTGGGTACAACATTAATTTCATAGGCCATATTTAGGTATGTACAATAACTACAAAATTCAACTTTTATTACTTTAAAGTATTAGGTAAATTTACAATGTAAGTGGTTAAAATACACTTTTTTATTGACAAAATTAGTAAACATAATGTATCGAGATATTTTAAAATTGTATCGATCCCAAGAACATAAAAACCGATAATTATAATGTAATAGGTAAATTTACAATGTAACTGGTAGAAATATACCTGTTTAATTAGAAAATAGGTCAACATAAAGTGTCGATACATCTTTTAAAAGTATCGATCTCAAAAACATCGAAACTGATAATTACAATGTAATAGGTAAATTTACAATGTATATACCGGTTTTATGAGAAAAGAAGTCTACATAATGTATCGATACTTTTTAAATTTTTTTCGATACTTTTTGTCCAGAATGAATGCCCAACGAGTTGTACGCACAAAGTGTCGATATAGTTATTAAAAGTATCGATCACAAAAACATCAAAACCGATAATTACAATGTAATAGGTAAATTTACAATGTAACCGGTAAAAATATACCGATTTTATGAGAAAATAGGTCTACATAATGTATCGACATTTTCTAAATTTGTGTCGATACTTTTTTGTCCAGAATGAATGCCCAACGAGGTGCACGCATAAATTGTCTATACATTTATTAAAAGTATCGATCCCAAAAACATTAAAGCCAATAATTACAATGTAATAGGTAAATTTACAATGTAACCGGTATAAATATATCGGTTTTATGAGAAAATAGGTCTACATAACGTATCAACACTTTCTATATTTGTGTCGATATTTGTTCTCCAGAATGAATGCCCAACGAGGTGCACGCATAATGTTTTGATACATTTATTAAAAGTATCTATCCCAGAAACATAGAAACCGATAATTACAATATAATAGGTAAATTTACAATGTAACCGGTATAAATATAGCAGTTTTATGAGAAAATACGTCTACATAATGTATCAATACTTTTTAAATATGTGTTGATATTTTTTGTCCAGAATGAATGCCTGACGAGGTGCACACATAAAGTGTCGATAAATTTTTTAAAAGTATCGATCCCAAAAACATTAAAACCGATAATTACAATGTAATAGGTAAATTTACAATGTAACCAGTATAAATATGCCGGTTTTATGAGAAAATAAGTCTACATAATGTATCGACACTTTTTAAATTTGTGTCGATACTTTTTGTCCAGAATGAATTCCCAACGAGGTGCACACATAAAGTATCGATACATTTAAAATTGTATCGATCCCAAAAACATCTAAACCTATAATTATAATATAATAGGTAAATTTATAATGTAACCGATAGAAATATACCAGTTTTATGAGAAAATATGTCTACATAATGTATTGATACTTTTTAAATTTGTGTCTATACTTTTTTTAAATTACACGTATTTTTTCCTTCATTATTTATATGTTAAAATTAGAATCGATACAAACTCCACATCAAAAAACCCTAAACCTAAAGGCAGAAGAGAACTCTTCGAGTCCGACGAATACAAGCGTTCATAATAGTTATGATCAGATATTCAGGTAAATTTATCGATATTTTGCCATAAATTAGGGTTTGATTGATTTCCATATTGGACTCTTTTTTTTCTTAATGTGTTTGTGTTCCAATGTAACAGTATCCACATCCAAATGGCTCCAAAACGTCAGAGGCGCGGTGCTGTTCAAACTTCTTCTCAACCAAGCTCTTCTCAACGACAACCTCCTTCTCAACCAATCGCTTCTTCTAAGCAAATCAGGTCGTTCGAACCTCTGAACTTTAGAACTGATGAGGAGAAAGAAAGATTGCAGTGGAGTTTCAAAGTAAGGAAGATTCATCCCAAACGTATCATTGACCTGGGTTTCTT
This sequence comes from Hibiscus syriacus, assembly GCF_006381635.1. NCBI lineage: Eukaryota > Viridiplantae > Streptophyta > Magnoliopsida > Malvales > Malvaceae > Hibiscus > Hibiscus syriacus. Next base: position 963,576 of record NW_024062603.1, on the reverse strand, counting down.
GTTCGATGATAAATATGATTTTAGTTTTAAATCCATATTTACAACTCGGGATTGGCTTGAATTCCTTGGTGTAGAACCAAAATATTACCCCAAATTAGTTATAGCCTTCTACAATAATGCTTCCTTCCATCGTGAGCCTAATAAGACTACTATAATAGGAATTAATACCCATGTCATGGGGAATGATATATATATATCTCTGGATACTATTGCTTCGGGTATTTGTGTCGAGAATAATAGGGATGATGATGAAAATGATTTAGATACTACAATACAACATGTTGCTAGAAATAGGTAAATTCACCTAGATGTAGAGTCGAGAGTGTTTCACAAAATGCTCACTTGGTTTATTCGGCATATTGAGGGAAAATATTCAACGATTCGAGACAACGATTATTAGTGGTTAGCAAAGTATATATCCAAAACGGCTCCAAACATTGCTAAATTGATATTTAAGACAATTGTATAAATGGTCACAAAGGGAACATCAATTTCAACTTCACTACCAGAACGGGATATGACTTTGTTGAAAATGTTGGTTGGAAGCGTGTCAAGGATGTCAAATTATATCAAGAAAAGGAGGAAACATACCCCATTGTCCATGAAGATTACCAACCAATGGGAGACACAATGATGAAAGAAGATCCAGTTGGAGAGGATGTCACAATTAAGACAGTGATGGAATACATGGTAAATTTTTTGGAGCATATTGATTCCCTTGTGAGCGAAATGCGAGCCGATATTGCATTATTGTACGATGAAGTCTCCATCTTGCGTGATGAATTTCATCAACGACGTCAAACGAGTTAGGTAATTAATTATTTATGTTTCTAAACATTTATACGATGTAAAATGTATTTTATTTTCTTTTAACAGATGCGGACAACCAAGCGCTCAGTGTAGATGCCGATGAAGATGAAGATGATGATGATCCAAACAAGTATATCGTGTCTGCAAAGCAACCTACAAGAAAACTTGAAATTTTTTATGTCAATGGTGTTCTTACCTACCACTCAAGACATTCAAAATGTTTTAATTTTGTTCATTTGTATCCATTATTTTAACATATAAGTGTACAAATTTAATCTCATTTTCTTAATGTTATAGATTTTATCCTCAGAACAATAGTATATGAATTTATGCATTTTTGGGTATAAAATTTTGTTGTTGCAATTTGGTCTTCCAAGATGAGGTTAGAACTGTTGAGCAATTGAATTACTATAGCCAAAATCATTAATATACAATTAAATGTTAACATTCAAACTTGATTACAATCTCAAGCATAACATCGACCCTGTACTTCAGAAACTACCTTTGCTTTCTTACCAGTTTCTATTCGTTTGGGTAAGATGAATGCCCTAAATTACTTTGCTGACTTTTATTTGTCTATGATTCATACATATTTATGTTTGACTATTTATGAACATGATTAAGGAAAGTTCATAAAAGAAGATAATGTTACATACTGTAAATATCTCAATGATGTTTGAAACACGTATCCTGAATTGAACACCCTAAATACACTGTTGGTCGATGATTCAAAGAGAAAAATGATTTATAATCCGGTAAGTTACATTTATGCCATATGTTTTTCCACTTAAATAGGTGGTCATACATTGATTGATTAACAATTTATGTTTTTATATAGAAATACAATTACATATGTCCACATCCCTTCGACGCTTCCTATTCGGACGACAATGCTCTAGGTATGACACAAATTTATTCCTGCTTATGCGAATTTAGTTTCTTGTTAGTAATATTGCACCTGATTAGTTTGATAATTGAAATTTTTATATATGTCCTTAGAAAAGGCGGGAATATGCGAGAGTATTTGGAAAATTTGTTGAAGGCGCTTAATGTTCCGGACTTCATTAGAAATAACCCTTTTTCATCGAATTAATTTCGTTGTGGGTACATTATTTGAACATTGTTAACATTCAAATTTGTTGTGTATGTATGTTTTGGTTTGATTATATTGTGTGTATATTTTCATTCGATTCAAAAATACTAAAACATATAACACAGTAACTGTGTATTTTAATATTTCACAGTATAACATGTGACTTATACTGTAAATATTCCATTTGAATGGACTGTGCATAACAAAACAATCTATCTATCTCTTCCATGTGAGTACTTTATTCCCATGTGACAAGTGTTACAACCCCTTCAACTCATAATTCAGCTTTGAACTGAATCAATATTGTCTTTTACCCGTTTGATGGTTCATAACGCATGTTACTTGAACAGTATGAATAAATTATGAAATTTCCATGTTCAATTTAACACTGCATTTGATGTTCATTTCATATTTAATTAGAGTTTGAATTTAAATTTCAATATAAATTTTAGCTCCACTATAAATATTAGCCCGAGTCTTTGTTCCATCCAAACAACAACTTACTCAATGGAAGCATCGGGAGGTAACATCAAATTTCATTTCTAAGGTAGCAACTTACCTTTTTCAAAACTTATTAACTTCGACAATATGCATGTTATCATTGATTATTACTAATTTCCATTGTTTTTTCCAACTTTAAACACCAGGGAAATCCCGACCATCGTAATTTTTGGTTAACAAGCAGGAAGATTGGATATCCGAAGAATGCCTTTCGGATACTATCCATTTCAGCCAGCTCATTGAGATAGGTTAACCCTAAATCAAAACCATCTTAGCGAAACATACTTGATGTAGAAGCAACTACATATTTAAAATCTCAACGGTGATGCATTTGGTTCTCAAATAGTTAAAGCGTCAAAAACGTTTCGGACGTATGATCTTGGTGGTATACGGGAAATACAACAAATGGCAACTAAAAATCCCGATAATTGAGGGCTACAACTTTTAATAATAAAAAAAATAATTGAAGGGTACACGTGTATAAACTATCGATACTTTGCTAAATTAACAATGTAAACGGTAAAATTCTACTGGTGCAATGATAATAGACGTACATGAAAAGCATCTCAACTTGTCATTTACGACTATTTTCATTATACAGAAGAACTTTTATCCGTTTACATTGTTAATTGTACCGGTACTTATGCTTTACGTGTGTATCTTCCGTTATTTAACATTATTATTAAAAGATCTAGCTTTTAATTCTCGAGAATTTTTGGATGCATTTTGTTGCATTACCCGTGCACCACCCAAATCATAAGTCCGAAATGCTTCAGATGCTTTAAATGTTTGAGAACCAAATGGATCACCTTCGAGATTTTAAATATGCAGCTGCTTCTACATCAACTATGTTTCTCTCAGACGGTTTCGGTTTACAGTTATCCTGTCTTTATGAGCTGGATGAAATGGATAATATTCGGAAGGCATTCTTCGCATATCCTGTCTTCCTGCTTATTACTCAAAATTATGATGGTCGGGATTTCCCTCGCATTTCATTTACGTTGATTGCTGCGAATATATAACAACATTTGATCTCCAAATCATTGTTTGTTTATTGGTTGGGCTTTTATACCCATATTTGCTTCTCTGTATAATGATACATTTAAGTATTGTTGAAATATCATTACTATTTATTAATGTATTTTATATCTACGTGCAAATGTATCGAAACACATTATTAAAGAATCGTTTTCTATAATCTCCACAACAAAGTTTCCATACTTAGAATTTCTAACTCGGTTAAAATTTGAGAAAATAGTAAAAATTTAAACAATTGATTAAATATAACAGATTGAAAATGGATAGAACTGGTTTCTCTAATTTCTCCTATAAAGTATCGGTAACTTACAAACATGTATCGACACATAAAGTTTCCAACAAAGTGTTAATACATTTATTGTAAGTATCGATCCTCAAAACATCGACACTAGGTATTATAAAGTAATAGGTAAAATATACCGGTTTAATGAGAGAATAGGTAAACAAATGTGTCGATACATTTGTTAAAAGTATCAATCCCAAAAACATCGAAACCTATAATTACAATGTAATAGGTATATTTACAATATAACCGGTAGAAATATACCGGTTTTATGAGAAAATAGGTCTACATAATGTATGAAAACTTTCTAAATTTGTATCGATACGTTTTGTCCAGAATGAATGCCAAACGAGGTGCACTCATAAAGTGTTGATACATTTAAAATTGTATCGATCCCAAAAACATTGAAACCTATAATTATAATGTAATAGGTAAATTTACAATGTAACCGGTAGAAATATACCGGTTTTATGACAAAATAGGTCAACATAATGTATCGACGCTTTATAAATTTATGTCGATACTTTTTGCCAGAATGAATGCCCAACGAGGTGTACTCATAACGTGTGGATACATTTAAAATTATATCGATCCCAAAACATCGAAACCTATAATTATAATGTAATAGGTAAATTTACAATGTAACCGGTAGAAATATACTAGTTTTATGTGAAAATAGGTCTACATAAGGTATCAACACTTTTTAAATTTGTGTCGATACTTTTTGTCCAGAATGAATGCCCAACGAGGTGCACGTATAAAGTTTCGATACATTTAAAATTGTATCGATCCCAAAAATATCGAAACCGATAATTATAATGTAATAGGTAACTTTACAATGAAACCGATAGAAATATACCCCTATAATTAGAAAATAGGTCAACATAATGTATCAAAACCTAATATGTTATTATACTTGATAATGTTTTCAGTAATTAACCGGTTATGTTATCCTTGGTAACATTTTAGGCGTTTACCTAATATGTTGTAATAACGAATTAAGTAATTAACCTATTTAATTATATAAGTGCTACCTCTTATGTTTTATAAGCGCTACCTAATATGTTATTGTGCTTGATAATGTTTCAGTAAATAACCGGTTATGTTATCCTTGGTAACATTTTAGGCGTTTACCTAATATGTTGTAATAACAAATTAAGTAGTTAACCTATTTTATTATATAAGCGCTACCTAATATGTTATTGTGCTTGACAATGTTTTCAGTAATTAACCTATTTTATTATATAAGCGCCATCTATTACAATATATAATCGCCATCTATTACATTATATAAGCACTACCTAATATGTTATTGTACTTGATAATATTTCTGGTTAAATGATATAACATAACCGGTCACTTGTTTAATCGGTCACAGTGTTTTTAGCCGTTTTTTAACCGCCGCACAATAGAACTTCCCCTTTTACATACCGGCCACTCGACACTTCCCACATTTCTTTTATTTTCTTTTTCAAGTCAGTAACCACACCCTTCCACTGTTGCATCTCCTGAACCATGATATCACCATTTATTCTTTCTTTATCTTTACTCTTCATTGCTTCTAGACGAGACTTGCATCGTAGCCATGGTTCATACAAAGCACTAAAAGGTCGACGATTACACTGAGTCAATTAATCGCAGACACCCTTGCCCACTGTCGAATCATAAATTTTAAGGAACCTTTTGCATCATTTCGTACTTCAATGGTTTTTCTTTGAGCAATCAGACCTAATCGAACAGTCTCTTTCGCCCTAACCATGGTTGTGGTCGTTCTCGCGATCGCCAATATACATGAGGAGTATTCTTTACCCTTTCTCTTACACTCTATATTTTATTTCTATATTGGGGCAATACTAAGTGAGGGGGTAAATATTTCATTGAATTTCATTTTACTTGTCTTGTGAAATTGTTCGATTGTATGATTGGTTGAATTGATTGAAACTTACCTGAAATTCTTCGTTCGTTATTATTTTTAGTATGTTATGATTTCTTAAATCCATGTAATTATTTTGAATATGAACATTCATGATAGTTGAATTCCATGAGTAGTGATTTGAGTAGACTCCATTGTGACTTTCCTTAATTTTATCGATTGAAATTTAGCATAACATGATGCATGAACACACTTTGGTGAGATTTTGAGCCTTGATGAGTATGCTTCTTAATTATTATACTATTTTTCTTTTTTGAGTGTGTCAAACTAAATTTTGAAAATATAAAACTCATGATATGATGCATTTTGAGACTACACAAAGAAATTTGGTGCTTTGATGTGATTTGGGCATTAGGATTCACCCCAGTTTTACCCTAGAAAAAGCCTATCCTTTTCTTCTCCATTAGTGAATAGCTTTGAGTTTATATCTGCTTCTTTGTTTTCACCTCAATCTAAAACCTGATCCTTTTCATTTATCCCTCTCTTCCACCCTTGTCTATATTATTAACCTCATTTGTAGCCTTTTTCCCCCACATTTACTTAAGTCCCATTACACCATTTCTAAAGACCCAATGATCTTTGCATGTTATTCCTTTTAAGTAGTGGAGATTTGATTGTGTTACAAGCCTATAAAAATTATTTTTTAGTTCCAACTTTGAGCGCAATTGCACCTGAAACACATTTGAGTGGATTGAGTGAATCCTCGTGAGGAATTGAGTTAGGGTGATTTTTTATTGATGGATGATTGGAAGTTACAATCATTTTTGACTTGATCTTACTTGTGTTTATTCAATTGATTGGTGTTTTGATTCAAATAATTATTGTGGGATTAGCTTCCATAATTTGCTTTGGTATAAAACGAAATAAAGGGAAGTAAATTAAGTTTTCACTAGTTTGATTGAGGCATGCTTGAGGACAAGCATGAGACAAATGAGGGGGAATTTGATGAGTATTTTAAATTGATACTTTTACTTGTTAATTCTCTTATTTTATGAATATATCACTACTGATTTGGGATGTGTTCTGTTTATTTTCATGCAGTGATCTATTTTTCAGAATTGGCAGCAAAAGGATGCATTTTACATTTTTTTATTTTCTAATTGCGATCGAAGATATGGGCACGACACTGGGTATGACGCGGGTTTAACGTGGCATTTTCTAAAAGGTCCAGCCAGCACAAAGAAGACTCTGAAAGCCACCAAGTTACTCAAAACTTTTACACATTCCCTAAGGAGAAGTTCATATAGTTCTTTCTTTTATCGTGTGACCTCTATTCTTACGCCTTCGCTATTTTCAACTACATAAGAAATAATTTTGTGTAAGTTTTCAAAATCAAGTGAATAAAAAAATCAACCACTATTTAAATAAAGTGATGTGATCATAACTACATAATTGGATCCTGAAGTCATGCCTAAAGGACCTATCACTCGTGGAAGGGAAAAACAATTCAGGAAGTGCTTTCTCATAAGTGCATTCATGCTTTTAAATCTTTTAATGAGAAAGAACCATTAGATAATAGGTTGTTTAATATAATACATATTAAATATTAAATAACTTATATAGGTTGTTTAATATAATACATATTAAATATTAAATAACTTATAGTACAAATCTTTATCTTATACACATTATATAGTTCATATACTTAACTTAATTTTTTATGCTATATGTGTAGGTATATTCGGCCACAACTTGGGAGCTATCTTGGAGCTAAATGGAGAAAGAAAAGGCAAGGAAACTTACATGGGGACGTTTAGGAGAGCATAAGGAACAATTGGTGAAAACTTATCTAGAGACTCGTGAGCTCATAGCTGGATTAAGCTGAAGATTTGAGCTAAAAGCTGACTTCAATTCAGTTAGGAAGCTGCACCATCATCATCACCACTTAGGACACTTCAAATATGTCCTAAGTCAAATTTTGTGAAATCATACCTTTTCTTGAATAGTTACCACCTCAAGAGGTACCTTTTCATAAGGAGCTGCCATAATGTTCACCATGCTACAACTCACCTATGTCCAGCTCACCTCTAGCTCATTCACCTAAGAAATAGCTCAAATATGAAAGGTTACCTTTCCAAACATTGTGCCCTTTCATGAATTATGCTGCCCATGAAGATTTCATTTAATTAAGGTGCACGTTAGTGAAGAGATTTCATCCATTGTAGGCCTAAATCACTAAGAGACATGAAATAAAGCTCCATGCCTATTCGACCACACCCATATACCTTGCACATGCGATTTTTGGCGCCAATTTGAGGAGACACAACACCATTCGGCCAAAGGAGATGTCTTTGGCGCCAAGATAAACAAGCACCCCACTATTCAGCCAAAGGGAGATGGATTTATATATGGCCGAAACATCAAGCCCCTTTATGAAGGGTTAGTCGAACCAACACCAAGCCTATGGACATATCCCTTCATTTAATTAATTATGTACTTTCATTAGAGACATATACCTAGCCGAAACATTATGTAACCATTCAACCAAGCCCTATCATTTCCTCTAAATTGAGAGGTTTTGCCATCATTTGTACTCATCTCATTCATATTATAAACAAACTTTTGTGAGTTAAATCCATCTTCAAAGTTCTTTTTGAACTTTGTCGATTAAGCAAGTATAATTTCTTATACTTGTGGCATCATTCCTTTCACCTTGATTCCTAAATTCATAGATTTCTATCTAGTGGGTTGAAGACACTTTCATCACCCCTCAAGCAAGTTTGTGAAGATCGGGATTGTGCTTCCTAGCATAGTTTCATCTTTGGTGTGTTTGAGATACAACATCAACACCATAAACATCTTCTATCAAGGCTATCAACATCTTCATAATTCCGCAACCAACTATATTCATTTCTTTCATTTCATTACTTATCTTATTTATCCATTTATTATTCCCTATTAATCATATTTTTTCTTATCTTTGTTGTAGCACAAACTTATAACTCAAGGACATCAGTACTTGTCAATCCTAGATCGGGACACAATAAGGCTATATACTCACTTCTATTAAAGAGTGTAGATTCTGCCTTACATCAAGCGGTATTGAGAGCATAGTTGAATTGACAACAAAAGTCTTATTGGCGTGCAAAGACAAAAGCAAAATGAGAAAAAAAAGTTAAAAAAAAGAAAAAATCAAACTCCTTCAACAAACAAAGGAGTTCAAAGACAAAAAGAAAAATTAGAAAAAAAAGAAGAAAAAGAATTTCAAACAAAAAGAGAAAAGCAAAGCCAAGGAAAGTGCTCTACCATTGCAAGTACATAAAGGATGCATATCTACACTAGAGAAGATAACCTTATTGTTTCTTGTGAAAGGGTGCAGTAAGTGTTGTTTCTTGGGTTGTAAGTCACCTCTTCCTTTCTTTACTTTCATTTTCCTTGTCTTAAACATTTTCCTTATTTCATTACCTTTTGAATAATTTCTTATACTTTCCCATTTCTTCTTTCTTTTCTACCCTAACCTATTTTGCAACCGACGCAAAAAAGAAGAGAAATAACTTGTTCTAATTTTGAGTAAGTTATTCAAAGGACTTAACAAGAGAGATTGAGTGAAAAAAGGCTTATTGAGTGACTGAGATCAGAATGGGAATTATAAAAGCCAAAATCTTATTCCCGAGAGTAAATACGAGTGTTGAGTGGAGTGATCCTATCTTTTCTTTGGAGAGAAACATGTGAGGCTTTATGACTGTGTTGGTAAGGTTTGCTTTTGTTTTATTTTTTTACTAACAATGTCTCAAGTTTCAGGACCAATTTTTGTAGTGAAAAGAGCTTTGAATATTCAATCGATGGAGGATAATCAAAGAGAGAATATTTTTCACACTCGTTGTCATGTAAACAACAAAGTTTGTTTCATGATTATCGATGGAAGAAGTACCAATGTTGAATCACTTTAATGGTGGCTAAACTCAGACTCAAGACGATTAAAAACCATACACCATACAAGTTGTAATGGCTAAATGATGGGGGAGAAGTTAATGTCACCAAACAAGTCAACATTTCCTTTTCGATTGGAAAATACCAAGACCAAGTTCTTTTTAATGTTGTTCCAATGAATGCGTGCCATATGCTCCTAGGAAGGCCTTGGTAATTTGATAAGAAAGATGCCCATGTTGGTTTCACAAGTCGGTATTCTTTCTATCACAATGAAAAGAAATTCATCTTGAGTCCTCTTTCACCAAACCAAGTATTTGAAGATCAAAATGCTTTGAAGAAGAGCATTGAAGATTTCAAATCCATTAAGGAGAAGGAACCAACGAAGATGAACATATATGCTGGAGGAAAAGACATTAAGAAACATTTGTTATCCTACAAATCTCTAATCGTACTTAGGTACAAGGAAATCTTTCTTTTGATTAATATTCCAGAAGGCCTGCCTTCTATTTCATCCTTATTATAGGAATTTGAAGACTTGATCCAAGAAGACATTCCTAGTGGATTACCGCCTATTAGAGGAATCGAGCATCAAATTGATTTCATTCCCGGTGTAACCATTCCAAACTGACCAGCATATAGAAACGATCCTGAAGAGAGTAAAGAGCTTCAAAGATAAGTTGAAGAATTGATGAACAAGGGATACATATGAGAAAGTTTGAGTCCATGTGTTGTTCCAGTGTTACTCATACCCAAAAAGGATGGTACATGGAGAATGTGTGTAGACTACCGTACTATCAATCAAATTGCCATTAAGTACATACATCCTATACCAAGACTTGATGATATGTTGGATAAATTGAGTGGAGCCACTATATTCTCCAAAATTGATCTAAAGAGTTGATACCATCAAATCAGAATGCGAGAAAGAGATGAATGAAAGACTCCATTCAAAATAAAGCAAGGCCTGTACGAATGGATGGTGATGCCTTTCAATTTAACCAATGCTCCAAGCACTTTCATGAGATTAATGAATCATGTATTCCGGCCATTCATCGGTAAGTTTTGTGTAGTTTATTTTGATGATATTTTGATTTATTACCATGATTTGGAAACACATGTGTAGTATTTGAGGTATGTTCTTGAAACCCTTCAAAAGGAAAAACTCTATGCTAATATGAAGATATGTGTTTTTTGCAATAACAGTTTATCCTTCTTAGGCTTTATTGTAAGTTCACAGGGACTTGAAGTTGACCATGAAAATATTAAAGCCATTCAAGAGTGGCTAACGCCCACTTCAATTAGTCAAGTCAGAAGTATTCATGGTCTTGGAAGTTTTTATAAAAGGTTTGTGCCTAATTTTAGTTTTATTACTGCCACCTTAGTAGGGATCATTAAAAAGAATTCTATCTTTTCATGGGGCAAAGAACAAGAAGATGCCTTCAATGAAATGAAGGGAAGTTTAACAAAGGCACCTTTACTTGCATTACCTAACTTCGATAAGACTTTTGAAATGGAATGTGATGCTTCTGGAATCGGAATTGGGGCTATTTTGACTCAAGAAGGACGACCCATTGCATATTTTAGTGAAACATTTAATGGTGCTTTGCTAAACTATCCAACTTATGACAAAGAGATGTATTCTCTCATAAGGGAACTTGAAGTTTGGCAGCATTATCTCTTACCAAAGGAATTCGTCATATATACTGATCATGAAGCTTTAAAGCATATCAAAGGCCAACACAAGTTGATCAAGCATAATGAAAATGGGTAGAGTTTTTGGAGTCATTTCCCTACGTTATTCAATACAAGAAAGGTAAAGACAACATTGTAGCTGATGCTCTCTCCAGAAGGTATGTACTCCTTCGCACTCTTGATTCAAAGTTAATTGGTTTTTCATATATTAAAGATTGTTATGCTACTGACCATGACTTTGAAGAAAAGTATAAGGCTTGTGAAAAAGGAGCACATGTAAAGTTTTATAGGAACGAAGGGTATCTATTCAAAAAAGGGCGTCTACGCATTCCTCAATGGTCCCTTCGAGAAGTACTTGTTTGAGAATCACATGAAAGAGGTCTCATGGGTCATTTTAGAGTAAGTAAAACCTTGGAAATTTTGAAACAACACCTCTATTGGCCTAAAATGAAGAGAGACGTTGAAAGGGTTTGTGAAAGATATGTCACTTGCAAAAAGGCAAAATCAAAAGTTATGCCTCATGGACTTTACATACCTTTACCTATTCCTCAAGCGCCATGGGTTGACATATCAATGGACTTTGTGATGGCACTACCAAGGACAAAAAATGGGCAAGATTCAATATTTGTTGTAGTATATCGTTTTTCCAAAATGGCACATTTTATACCATGTCATAAGACCGATGATGCAACACATGTGGCCAACTTGTTCTTCAAAGATATTGTGAGATTACATGGCATTCCAAGAACCATAGTCTCCGATAGAGATGTCAAATTTGTTAGCCATTTCTGGAGGACATTATGGAGTAAGATTGGGATAAAATTTCTATTCTCCATAACATGTCACCCTCAAACAGATGGGAAAACTGAAGTGGTGAACCGAGTGTTATCAACCTTGTTGAGGTCTATCATCATGAAGAACATCAAAATGTGGGAGGAGTTCTTACCACACGTTGAGTTTAAATACAATCGAACTGTCCATTCAACGACCAAGATGTCACTATTTGAGGTAGTGTATGGATTTAATCCCTTAACACCTTTAGATCTTCTTCCTTTGCCTCAGGAACACATAGTCAACAAAGATGGCAAGAACAAGGCTGAGTTCATTAAGAAACTTCATTAGCATGTTCGAGATAACATAGAAAAACGAACAAGGCAATATGAATAGTAAGCAAATAAGGGACGCAAACAACTAAAATTGGAGGAAGGTGATTGGGTGTAGGTGCATTTAAGGAAAGAACGTTTTCCTTCCGAAAGGAAATCCATGTTGTTACCAAGAGGAGATGGACCGTTCCAAATCATCAAAAAGATCAATGATAATGCATACAAATTGGATTTACCGGTGAATACAATGTAAGTACAACTTTTAATGTTTCAGATCTTTTTCTATTTGAAGACAACGATGATTTGAGGACAAATCTCTCAAAAGAAGGGGAGGATAATGTAATCATAACTACACAATTGGATCCTGAAGTCATGTCTAAAGGACCTATCACTCGTGCAAGGGTAAAATAATTAGGGAAGTGCTTTCTCATAAGTGGATTCATGCTTTTAAATCTTTTAATGAAAAAGAACCATTAGATAATAGGTTGTTTAATATGTTACATATTGAATAATAAATAACCTATAGTAGACATCTTTATCTTATACCATTATATAGTTCATATATTTAACTTAATTATTTATGTTATATGTGTAGGTATATTCAGCCATAACTTGGGAGCTATCGTAGAGCTAAATGGAGAAAACAAAGGCAAGGAAACTTACATGGGGACGTTTAGGAGAGCATAAGGAATAACTGGTGAAAAGTTTTCCGGAGACCCGTGAGCTCATAGCTGGATTGAGCTGAAGATTTGAGCTACAAGATGACTTCAATTCCGCTGGGAAGCTACACCATCATCATCGCCACTTAGGACACTTCAAATATGTCCTAAGTTAAATTTTATGAAACTATAACTTTTCGTGAATAGTTGCCACCTCAAGAGGTACCTTTTCACAAGGAGCTGCCATAATGTTCACCATGCTACAACTCACCTATGGCTAGCTCACCTCCAGCTTATTCACCTCAGAACTAGCTCAAGCATGAAAGGTTACCTTTCCAAACATTGTGACCTTTCATGAATGATGCTGCCCATGAAGATGTCCTTTCATCAAGGAGCACGTTGGTGAAGAGATTGCATCCATTGGAGGCCTAAATCACCAAGAGACATGAGAAAAAGCTCCATGCCTATTTTACCACACCTACATGCCTTGCACATGAGAGCTTTGGAGCCAATTTAAGGAGAGACAACACCATTCGGCCAAAGAATATATCTTTGGCACTAAGATAAACAAGCACCCCATTATTCGGCCAAAGGGAGATGGATTCATATATGGCTGAAACATCAAGCCCCTTTATGAAGGGTTAGCCGAACCAAAACCAAGCCTATGGATATATCCCTTCATTTAATTAATTATGTACTTTCATTAGAGACATGTACCTAACAGAAACATTATGTAACCATTTAGCCAAGCCTTCTCATTTCCTATAAATTGAGAGGCTTGCCATCATATGTACTCATCTCATTCATATTATAAACAAACTTTTGTGAGTTTAATCTCTCTTCAAAGTTCTTTGTAAACTTTATCGATTAAGCAAGTATAATTTCTTATACTTGTGGCGTCATTCCTTTCACCTTGATTCCTAAATTTGTAGATTTTTATCTAGTGGGTTGAAGACACTTTCATCACCCCTCAAGCAAGTTTGTGAAGATCTGGATTGTGTTTCCTAGCATAGTTTCATCTTTGGCGTGTTTGAGATACAACATCAACACCATCATCATCTTCCATCAAGGCCATTAACATCTTCATAATTCCGCAACCAACGCTATTAATTTCTTTCATTTCATTACTTATCTTATTTATCCATTTATTATTCCCTTATTAATTATATTTCTTTCTTATCTTTGTTGAAGCCCAAACTTATAAGTCAAGGACATCAGTACTTGTCAATCCTATATTCACTTCCATTGAAGAGTGTAGATTCTGCCTTACATCATAAAGTATTGAACATTACCTTTAATTTTATATTTTATTCGACTATATTCAGATCTTCCGTAGATCCACCACTAATCAGTTCTTCATTATTTTTTTCCTCCTCTCGAGGAGGAAGAACAATTCACATATCACTTAATTTCCTCCTAGGCATAATATATGTATTAAACAAATAACAACATTAGTAACAATTTACAAGAATACTATTAATGAATATATTATAATTTAATCAATTAAGATATAAAATATTACTACATTGTTATGTCATCAATTTTATAAAGATCTCCATCCATGTCATCCTGAACCTATTAGAATTGTGAACTAGTAATAGTGATAGTTTCATCCAAATCTTGTGCGACAAAAGGAAAAGTTTATGGTCTTGTTTTTAATGTCATATTCACTTCCATCCCTTATGTCTATCAAGTCTCTAGTGTATTACAGAGTACAACACATCAACCCTCATTCATTGGATATGGCAATAAAAAACTTGTTTGACTTGAGAAGAAAATACATATATCTCATCCATCAATTATTAACCAGTGTGAATTAATCGAGAGAAGTTCTCCATTGTAAAACCTAATTGATCTCTTTAAATGCCTCAAGTAGTATTTACATCTTCCCAATCACACCAAAATAATACAACATTTCATTTGTCATAATAATCCAACTCAATAATGTCTGTAAGGATTCCATAATATTCTACATCTCATTCTATAAGATGATTGTCTCTAGCACTAACATAACTTGTTGAAGACGAAACAATTACTCAACAATTTTGTGTCCTCCTAATCATTCACGAGATTTTTGTGTGGAACCTAAACCCATTAATGAGGAAGAAATTATATCTTTTAACAATTCTACTTGGACCTTGAGAAAGCCATTTAACCTCTTCAATAACTTCTCTCTCACTCTAAACCTATTACGCATTAAAGGTGAATTAGTTAGCATTTATATCAATATATTAAAACAAGAATAGTTATACAATATTTATGTGTCGTGCAATGATTTAGTTGCTTATTGTATGCCCTAACTATTCATAAAAGCTTTTGTGAATAAGTTATGAATCTCACATTGATTTAATCTTCAGGAGTGTGAATAAGATCTCAAGACTACATTAAACTCACTATAAAGTAGATTGAATGGTTAAAGAATGAGAAATATAAAATATTAAGTGAATACATTAGGATTTTTATTTTAAATCTTACTTCTGTAAGGGATTGATTGAATCATGATGGAAAAGAACAAATTAGTGTGCTTGTACCCAAGACCTATCATCTAGCTATGCAATTTAATATAGGTTTTCGTGCAAGTTGATGTCTTTCTTTTGTAAGAGATTGATTGATCATGATGGAAGGATCAATTGAGAAAGTGTACTTGGTAGACTTATTCATATTAGACACTTCGTTTCTATTTGGTCTATTCAACCTTGTTTCAACATCTTCCGAATATTTAGAGCAAAAAATCATACTCGTCTACCAAGTACACATTAGCAATTGATCCTTCTTGATGTTACTTATTACTCCAGTAACACATCAACTTGCACAAAATCCTAGACACATAACATAACATTATATTAATAGTTGTAATTAAAAATATATATTTAATAACAATTGAATACATATAACTCAATTATCACCTCTTTATAGGATATATCCATCGATAGAAAAGTGGTCTACCTTAGCTTCATGATGGAAATGAACCAGCAAGTGCACCATAATTGCAATCACCTCAATACAACATGCATCATTCAGAAAACTGTGAATTTTTTAATAATCAAATCCCAAATCCTTTATCATCTTCTTCATATCTTTGCATGATTGTGAAATTTTTGCAAAATGACATATTTTTATCAGAAACTCTAATAATCGCGTAAAAGAGTTACAGGTTCACACACCCAAGTATTTTAAGTGGAAAAAAATGTAACGTCCTAAAGTCGGTATGGTAGTTCGGGTCAATTTTTGGATTTTCGATAAAAAGGAAGAAAATTTTCTAAAATTCATATATTGTTTTTAAAAATATTTTGGAAAGGTTTTTAGATGATTAATTTTAATTATCGAATTTTAATTAAATGATTTGTTGACTGGATTGAAGGAATTGGAAATTATAATTTCGGTGATCATTTTGTAAATTTTTACAATGCCCAAAGTCTATGAAGCAATTATACCAAGGCTTATGTTTAGAGCTTTCCCTTCTAAATTAAAATATTTTAATTTCCCTTTTTACAACTTTTCCATCTAGAGTCATTTTAATCTAAATTACATTTCCTTGTTTGCTTGTTTTAATTCACGTGTTTTTCATTTCATTCTTATTTTACATTTTAGTAACTTCTTTTAACATTCTCCATTTTCTCCCAAACTAGATGATCAATTATTACTATTTTTCTTCTTGATTTCTAAATTCACTCATCTCAATCTTGATTTTAATTCTCAAGTTTCTCTTCCCCTCCATTCTCGTTTTTGAAGCTTGACCATAATGGAGTTCCATTGATGATCTAAATTTCAATCCATTTCCAACAAGAAAATGATATTTTCCTTGGTTTTTCTTTCAATCTTCAAGGGCAAGTGACTATATGTTAATGATTCTATTGAATTGTTGATTTAATAGAAAGGGTTTATAAGATTTCAATTGAATATTCGAAGCTAATTAATGTGTTAATTTCTTGAATTGGGTTTGAAGTTTTATTAAAGAAATTGATTTGTTTTTGGAGTGAATATAAAATATTAAATTAGTTATTTGATTGACAATGATTTGGATATCGATTTCTTGAAAACAATGTTGATTTTTGGTATTTTTGGGAATCCAAGAATTTAGGTTTGTAGATTTTAATTTGTGTGATTCTAGATGAGTTAAATGTTGATAATAGTTGTTCTTTATCAACTTCTAGTGTGGTGATTCGTGTTGTAATACCCCCAAATATCAAGTCAGGGAGTTTATTGAAAATATTTAAAATTTGAATATTTATTTGAATGAATGATAAAAGATTAGAAAATGATTTGAATAGTGTTATAGATTAATTTATAATAATAGATGAATTAAGAGGGCATTTTAATTTTTTAAGGGGGAAATGAATTTAAAATATATTTCCTTATTAGGGATTTTAATGGGGGAAAAGAGGAATTTTAATTTATTTTACTCATCTTTTTCTTCTTCCCGTGGGTGGTGCTCTCCTCCATAGCAAAAGGTCAATTTCATTTAGCTAGTTCTTCCTTCCGATTCTGGTATGCTTTTGTAACGTTAAGTAATGTGTAAGCTTAAGGAAGGGCTAAAGAAGATTAAAACTAACAGGTGGAGGTTTTATATGATATTTAAGGAAATAGGTTTTTGAATGTTATGTTGATACATGAGTTTTTATTGAGGTTTATTAGTAGAATTGACTTGTCAAATGAGTAAATAAGATATTAGAAACATGAGATATGATTAAAAACATACTAGAAAAAGTGATACAATTCTTGAGTTGAGATTTTCAATGGAAATTTTTAGATGTTATAAGAGCTTAAATGAAAGAAAGTTATTTATGTTAAGTAAAGAAAATTTTATTAGTATTGTTGGGGGTAAAAGTAAGAGATTAGAGGGGAAAATTTAGTAAAAATCGATCTGAAGAATGGTAAATTGGGGTAAGGGTATTGGTACTGAAAGAATAGTGCCGATATTATAGGTTTAAATCGGTAGAAAAGTTATGAACAATATCAGTACATATGCAAGTAGTATCGATACTATGGGGTATCGATACAAAAAAGGGAAACTATCGATACCATGGATTCCAAAATGCCAAAATGGTATCGATACTGAAAGGGAGTATCAGTAAAATAGTATAGAAGTATCGATACCATGGTAGGGGTACCGATACTATTGAGCCAGAAATTTTAAGATAGGCTGAGATTGTTATAGAAAATTTATTAATAGTGCTTTTGAGTAATTGTTTAAGTATAAATATTAGGAAATTTACTAACATTCCATATTGTATGTGTCTTTGATGGATGCTTGAGTAGATCAAGATCTAACTCCCGAGTTAAGAAAAACGAAAGAAAAAAGGTAAAGTAGTTGAGTAATTAGATTTGCGGTTTGGATATAATAGCAAGGCAAGCAAGGTGAGTGCATATAATGTAATTATATGGGTTAAGTGAGACTCACAATAAGTCCACCTCGATTGTTTAAATTAATGTATGTTTTACTTTATATTGTCTATATTTATAATGTGTGTAACATTAATATTATGAATGATTTTTAGCACAAGAATTGTTTTAAATAAAAGATTATTTGCCTAGTTGTGCATTTGACAAGAATGTGTTAATTATGCCAGTTAGATGAAAGGTTAAATACCTTTGAGTAAAAGATTAATGGCCTAGCTGTTTGACAGAAATGTGTCAATTATGCCAGTTAGATGAAAGGTTAAATACCTTTGAGTAAAAGATTAATGGCCTAATAGTGCATTTGACAGAAATGTGTCAATTATGCAGTTAGATGAAATGATAAATACCTTTGAGTAAAATATTAATGGCCTAGTTGTGCATTTGATTGAAAGGTGTCAATTATGCTAGTTTGATGAAAGGTTAAATACCTTTGAGTAAAAGATTAATGGCCTAGCTGTGCATTTGAGAGATATGTGTCAATTATGTCAGTTAGATGAAAGGTTAAATACCTTTGAGTAAAAGATTATTTGCCTAGCTATGCAATCGGTAGAAAAGTGTCAATTATGCATGTTAGATGAAAGGCTAAATGCCTTTGGTTAAAAGACTAAATGCTTAACAATGCATTTTGATATAAACAGTGTCATTCATTGATTTGACAAAAAGGATTGTAGAGAAATCCCATAAAGTAGACAATTGATCATGGTTTTGATAGTAAGGACATACTTATGAATAAATTGTAATTCTTTTACAAGGTTATGCATCAGTAAGTAAATACTTAACGTGTGTTGATTTCATGTGTAGATAACAATAAAAGATTTGCCGAGTAAGGAGTGCAGTAGCAGAAACTTTCATCAATTAAAGGTTGACTCGTCAGAAACATGGGGACAATCCTATTCATTTTGAAAAATTAGCTGGCATGTAATTGAACTTAAGTAAATATTTTGTAATGTATTTAAAGTGATGGCTCTAATATTATGCTTATATGAATGTTATAGTTTTGTTATTTTTAAAATTAAAAAAAATCCTACTGGTTTTTAGATGACTAAATGTTTTAAAAAATGATGTGAAATTTATATCTCATATACGACAAGGTATACAAGAGATGGATGTTACATTTATTGGTATCAGAGCTATAGGTTTAGCCGATTCTCGACCAAAATCGGTTTTATTTTAAAATAGAAAAGGGATTACATGGCACTAAGATTGTCAAGGTTACTGATAAGGTGTCATTAGAGTGTAATTGATGACACTCATTAGTAACTGTAATGTTATTACTCTGTATGTTCTAATAGATGTTAGAATCCTCGAACTCGCGTAGAGTGGGGGAACAAGAGATAAGAGAAGGGACTGGTAGCGAAAGTTACGAGGCTAATAGTGAGAAACTGGTCCCATCTGAAAATGCCAGTGTGTTACACATCCATGGATGCCTATACCAGAGTTTAGAGCTTTTATACAAGCTCTCAATGCTATATTGACCCATTTTCAACCTCCTCCGCTTCTCCCTACTCGTCCAGTACTGAGGATGTTGATCCCAAAGGAGCTAAAGAGTTTAAGAGCTCTTGAATTTCATGGAGAAGAGGAGGAAGGCCCTATGGAAGCTGATTTATGGCTGAATGATGTAATGATAATGCTTGAATGTCTGCACTGCTTGGATTTAGAGAAGCTGGGAGGAGTTGTATCATTGTTAAGGGGATCTGCTAGAGTGTGGTGGTCAAATACTGCAATGTATGCACCACCTGAACAATTGAACTGGTAGTTCTTCTAGGAAGAATTTAACAATAAATATATTGGTGAACAGTTCAGACGAGCGATGTTGATGAAGTTTTTTAATTTGAAACAAGGTAACCAAGCAATATATAAGTACAAGGCTGAGTATTATAAGTTGAGTCGTTTTGCTACTGAGGTGGTTATCAATGACAAGGCCCGGCGCAATTGGTTTATTGAGGGGTTGAGGTAAAATTTGAAAGAAATGATGTTGCCTTTGAGTTTGTCTAACTTACAAGAAGTTATTAAACGAGCCAAAGCTATCGAGAAAGCTCAAGAGGAGACATTAGCAGTAGAACAGAGTTTGTAGACAGAGAAAAGGGGTGGAACGCCTTTAACTCTCCATTATGTTAAGAGAGACAAGGGCTCAAGGTCTAGATATACGTATATATAGGGTTCTGTTACATCTTCATAGAAAACAAAATAGTCCCAATCGATTATTACTAGCTCAGGTAGAGCAGTTGGAGAAAGAAATGTATGTCAGACATGTGGTAGAGCGCACATGAGAGTATGCAGACTTCTCAGTGGAGCTTGTTTCCAATGTGGCAAGATTGGTCATTTTTCTAAATAAATTTGGGGACTATTCGGTGCAATTTAAAAGATCTACGACAACCTCTAATAGATGTACAGGAAGTGAAAGATCAAGGGGACAAGATGAATCCATGCAGCGACAATAGACTCGGGGAGTCGCCAGAATATATAACATTAAGACCAATGAGGATCGGGATGACCCATAGATCATGACAAGTATTTTCCATCTTTTTTACGAGCCTTTATTTGTATTAGTTGACCCTGGTTCTACACATTCATACATTAGTACAAAGTTGGTTAGAGCTAGAGGAATTCCTTTAGAACCAATCTTTAGTGAAATGATAGCGGTAAATCCTATGGGACATAGTGCGAGAATAGAGCGAGTGTGTAGAAAGTGCCCATTAAAAATCCAAGGGATTTTGTTTCCAGTAAGCTTAATGGAGTTACCTTTCGATGAGTTTGAAATCATTTTGGGCATGGATTGGATATCTCCACATCATGGATGGGTCGATTTCCGCCAAAAGCGATTATTTCTGAAAGATGCAGAGCGTACATAAATTATAGTGATCGACAAAAAAGTGAAATCATCATATAATTTGATATCAGCTATGACTACAAAGAAAATGATGTTTTAAGAGTTAAGGAATTTCCATACATTTTTCTGGAGGAATTACCTAGGTTACCTCCATATTGTGAAGTGGAATTCAGGATTGAGATTTTTCCGGGTACCGAACCTGTTTCCATGGCCCCATATCGAATAGTTCCAACGAAGTTAAGAGATCTAAAAGCCCAGTTGCAAGAGTTACTTGATAAGGGATTTATCAGACCTAGTGTTTCTCATTGGGGAGCACCAGTTCTATTTGTGAAAAAGAAGGATGGGTCTATGCGGTTGTGTATTGACTATCGTCAGTTGAATAAGGTAAAGATAATGAACAAGTATCATCTCCCAAGGATTGATGATCTGTTTGATACACTGAAAGGTGCAGTGATGTTCTCTAAGATAGACCTGAGGTCGGGATACCACCAATTAAATATCAAGAAGGATATTATTTCGAAGATAACTTTTCGGACTCGGTACGGACACTACGAATTTATGGTAATGCCATTTGGATTGATTAACCTCTGGCAGCATTTTTGGACTTAATGAATAGAATATTTCAGCCTTACTTAGAGTAATTCATTGTGGTATTTATAGATGTCATATTATAGTACTCCAAGTCAAGTGAGAAACAAGATGCTCATATTCGAGTGGTTCTTCAAATACTTCGTGAAAAGTTGTATGCGAAAGTGTCCAAATATAAATTTTGGTTAGATGAGATTGCTTTCATTGGTCATATAGTCTTTACAGAAGGCATAAGAGTAGATCCTGATGTGTATGCTATTGTAGGTCAGGCTAGGAAATGAAAACCAAATTGTCACATTCTTTTGAAATGTTTTTGTAGGCCTTACCTTGATCACTAGTGTGCTTCTCACTCATCGTTGTTGGGTCACGACTAGGAGGAGTGCTACTGAGGATAGACTGACATGGTCGTATTTCCTGGAGGTGTTTAGGTACAAGTTTCTAGGTACACATTATATAGACACGAGGAAAAAAGAGTTTTTTGACTTGGTTTAGGGTTTATCAGTATCTAAGTATGAGGCTGAGTTTGTTCATCTGAGTGAGTATGCACGAGAGATTGTGTCGAATGAGCTTCTAAGGTTTAAGTGGTTTAAGGATGGTATGAGGAGAGAGATTCATGTCTACATGTTTACCAGGTCTTTAGAGGTGTTCGACGTTCTGGTAGATCAGGAGAGGGATGTTGAGTGTACTTTGGGTGGACCAATCAGGGAGTCCTCTGAAAAGAGGTCTGGTGATGCTAGTTTTCAAAGTCGTTTGACTAAAAAGGGTCGAGGATCGGATCAGTGTGATTCTTGTCAAGGTTAGTTTGGTAGAGTTGTTGGATCTTTAGGAGCTTGGCAGCAATTCCCACTTTGTTCGTCTTATGGTAAGAGTCATCTAGGAGAGTGTTGGCACATTACTCAAGGTTTTTTTTCGTTGTGGCGACAAGGGTCATCAATTACGAGATTATCTGAGGAAAGTCGATCATAGAGATGGTGCACTTGTTCATGACAAATGAGTGGTTGAGTTGGTGCGGGTGGTCCGATGGGTCAGTCTCATGGTAGAGGTCGTGGTCGTGTTGGGGTAAATAAGACTGGTGGGCCTGCTAGAGTGTACACAATTTGTGAGCCTCAGGTTCATGTTCTGATGGACGTGATCACAGGTACTTTTCTGCTAGAGTCTATTCCTTTGGTTACCTTGATAGATTATGGTTTTACGCACTTTTATATCCTTGGTAGTTTGGCTAGTTTGTTGACTGTTCATGTTTTTGTTAAGAGTGTAGGTTTGGTTGTAACTAGAGATTTGGAAAAGAGAGAACTTGCGAATCATGTGTTTCGTATGTGTCCTTTCGTTATTAAAATTGAGGTTTTCCCTGTTGATTTGATGGAGTTATCATTCCATAGCTTTGACATCATTTTGGGTACGATTTGGTTACATGAGCATCGTGCGCACTTGGATTTTGATTTGTCCTGGGCGACTCTGAAGATGGCAGACGATGTTGAGTGTGAGTGGTTGGAGTTTGTTTTTAATGTTGTGCTGCTTTAGATGCAAGTAAGATGTTCGGTCGTGGCCGTGAGGCGTACTTGGTTTACGTATTGGCCACATTGGTGTAACTTCCTCCATCGATGATCATCAAGCATACTTTTTCATTTACATGACAGCGAGTATGGAAGATGTTTTCCCTCTGTTCATCTTCATGATATTGTATGTTGAGAGTCCCTTTGACAACTAGGACACTGTAGAAAGTATAAGGAAGATATTCTTGCAACATGTTAGTGAAATAATTAATGAAATGAGATTATAGGACCTTACCAAATAACTCACTCACAAGTCCCCACAAATCCACTCCAAATAAACTAGAATGTCACACAATCACTCGTGTTTGCACTCTAGGACTTGAATTGAATTTTTTCTATCCTCTGCTATTCTCAGTACTATATTTTCCTTTTTCCACTCGATCCTCTTTAACCAAAGTCTTTAGAAGACTTACTTAATACTTTTCAAGCAGATTAACAAAGTGTGTGTCACTGCAAAATATGGTTAGGCATGGAAAGAAAAATTTATTGTAAATGATAGTTTAGAAATTAAAAGAACAGAAAGAAAGAGTTACCCACAGTTCAAGTGCTCACAACTCCACCAAATCACCACAATCAAGTCTTCAATCATCCTTGAACTTCTTTTTTGATTTTTGTTTTCTTTGAACTTATTTTTTAATTTTTGAATCAACACTTATTTTTTATCGTTTTTGTGTAAGACATAACTTATTTATGTTGCTCTTCTTCCTCCTTTTACTCTGATTTCCACATGATGTAAGTTGAGGCACACTCCAATGGACTTTGAAACGAAGACAAGTTGATTGTAGGACCTAGGAAGTAAGCAAACATATACATCAATTGAATGGCTCAAAATAGAATGGTTAAAGATTAGTAAATGTAAAGGTTTTAAGGTAGGTTTGAAATATTATAATGAGTGCAAAAGATTGTTAAGTGTTTGAGATATGGTAATGGCTATGAAATAAATGGATAGTTTATGAAAAGTATCATGAATAAGCCAAGGAAGAAGCAATGCTATATGGAGCAGAGACCAAGCCTTACAAATCTATTCAAGGGGTGGTAGAATAGGACTTTGATCCACTATCTATAAGAGAGATAGGAACCACAAGTATTAATGGAAGAATAGAGGGGTTGACGCCATAAGTGTTACCACTTGATAAGTCGATAAAGTCTAAAAATAATAATTAAAAGAGAATGATTCTCACAATATATTTGATGAAAAAGTGTTGTTTTACATTGAAATAGGCAAAGCCTATTTATATGAAATGAAAGGAAACATAACCAAAAGTAAGGTGATTTTTCAACCACATGCATCCTCTAATAAAAGGCAATTAATTAAATTTGTGTAACAAGAAAGGTGATGATGTTTCGACCTAATTGAAGGGAGAAATCCTTTGGTCGAATGGTCTTCATGACTCTTCAATTTGGTGCCAAGTTCGTTGGTTATCAAGCCTTGGCTGAATAGATAGATGACTCCTAATTTTGGTGATTAAAAAGTGTACATGCAAGGCACATGGCTAGGGGGCACACACATTGCACATGGAGTCTCCATTGGTCCTTTGGTGTGGTCTTGGCCATAGGATGATATGTGAAGTCTTTGGTAGCCAAGAGGTAAGCTAGCAATATGATGAGCTAGGTGAGTGTCTTGTTAGCTAACTAGGTGAGTTATAGCTTGATGAACTCAAGCTAACTAGCTATCATCTTCTAAGCTCCTCAACTACTTTCCTAGGCACATCCAACTACCTTTTAGTTCACTTTTATCAACTTTAGTCTATATGGCTTTGTCAGCTGAGTTTTTTCAATCCAATTGAGCTTTCATGTGATCTCCACAAGCTGCCAAAGTCTTTGTGAACTAATTGTGAGCTACCATGCTTTGCCAAATACTCCTCCAAGCTACCATAAGATGTGCCTTCCCTTGATGTACCTACATGGATAAACAAACTAAGGTAAAATGAAGGAAATGAGCTTGAATGAATTAAAGTGCATTCTATCGTGCATGTATAAGTGCTTGTGAGCTATGAATGAATTCCATGAGCTAAGTATATGATGATGCAATGTTAATGAGATAATATATAAGTCTTACGAGCTGAATTGACATGTAATGAGCTAAAGAAATCATTAATGATATACTATTATATTATAAATGTAATGGGATCAATTTAAATGAATGCAAAACTAATGCAAATCAATAATAAACTAAGTAAAGATGTGACATATCATTATGAAACATATATTAGGTTACATAATTTATCATCCAAAGCTTGTATCGTATCAAATGAATGGAAAACATTAATGCAAATTTAGAAAGTACTTCCCTGAATGCCTTAGCCTTAGACCGCGTAAGGGGACCTTTGGGCATGACTCTTGGACCTTCAATGAATTCATTGGCCATGCTTGTATCATTCCTTCTTTTTTTAGGCTATTTGCCCTCAAATCTTCGATGTCTTTATACAAAGAAAGGTTAGATACATTGAGAGAAACACTTACCCTATAATATTCTAGAAGGCCTAATTTATTGGCATTGTCATTCATCTTTTCTATAACCTGGAAAGATCCATCTCCTCATGAAAAAGCTTTGATTCCCTTTGATTAGGAAACCTTTCTTTTCGTAGATGCACCCATACCCAATCGCCAACTTCAAAGGACACCTTCTTTCGTCTTTTGTTTTCTTTTGTATCATATTATTGTGTTCTTTTTTAATGTTGTCTAGTACCTGTTGGTGTAACCTTTTGACATATTTAGCCTTGTCCTTTGTGTCTTTATTTACCATCTGCTCATAAAGAAGAGGAATTAAGTTTAAAGGTGTCAAAGGGTTGAAATCATACACTACCTTGAAGGGTGAATGTTTAGTGGGTGAATCAATGGTTCGGTTGTAAGCAAACTATAAGTGAGGTAAGAAATATTCCCATAACTTGATGGTCTTTTGGATAATGGATCGTAGAAGAGTAGTTAAGACCCAGTTTACCACTTCGGTCTGCCCATCAGTTTGAGGATGACATGTTGTTGAGAAAAGTAATTTGGTTATGATCTTGCTCCATATGGTTCTCCAAAAGTGACTTAAGAACTTGACATCACGATCGGATATAATTGTTTGAGGAAGTACATGTAGATGCACCACTTCCTTGAAGAATAGATTGGTTAAATGTGTTGCATCATCTATCTTGTGATAAGGAATAAGATTAGCAATCTTTGAAAACCTATCAACAACCATAAATATAGTCACATCCATTCCTTTTCCTTGGTAACCCCATCACAAAATCCATGGATTTATCCACCAAGGTATCTCAGGAATATAAAGAGACATGTATAGTCCATGAGGCATGACTTTTGACTTGGCTCTTTTGCAAACAAGGCACCATTCACACAACCTTTCAACATATTTCCTCATTTTTAGCCAAAATAAATGTTCTTGTAATATGCTTAGTGTCTTGTCTACGCCAAAATGTCCCATGAGGTCTCCTTCATGTGCTTACTTTGCTAAGACACCTTGAATAGAACCTTGAGGTATGCATAACCATCATTCCTTGAAAAAATATTCTTCATGCCTATAGAACTTTTCATAGGTACCTGTGTCACATAACTTATACTTCTCTCCAAAATCATGGTCAGTAGCATATTACTCTTTTATGAATGAAAACCAAGAAGTTTGGAATTTAAGGAATTGAGTAAATTGTACCTTCTCAAGAGTTCATCAGCAACAACATTAGATTTACCTTTCTTGTAATGTATTACATGTGTAAAGGACTCAAGAAATTTCACCAACTTGGCATGATGTTTATTCAATTTATGTTGCCCTTTGATGTGTTTTAAGGCTTAATGACCAGATTGTATGCCAAGGTTAGAAAGTACTTACCTGAATGCCATATCCTTAGACTGCGTGAGGGGACATTTGGCCATGACTCCTGGACCTTCAATGAATTCAGAAATCATCTATTTATTCAACCAGGGCTTGATAACCAGGCAAATTAAAGAGCAATGAAACCATTCAACCAAAAGACTTCTCCAGGAACCATGCCCAAAGGTCCTCTTACGCGGTCTAAGGCTATGGCATTCAGGGAAGTACTTTCTAACCATTGCATTAATGCTTTCAATTCATTTGATAAGATACAAGCTTTGGATGATAAGTTATATAACATAATATATGTTGCATAATAATATGTGACATCTTTACTTAGTTTATTATTTATTTGCATTAGTTTTGCATTCATTTGAATTGATTCCATTATATTTATAATATGACAGCATGCCATTCATGATTTCTTTAGCTCAGTACATGTTAATTCAGCTCCTAAGACTTATATATTAGTGATCGAGTGGAAAAAGACAGAGAGCAGTGAGAACAACAGAGGACAGACAAAAGCCAATTCAAGTCCTAGAGTGAAAACAAGAGTGATTGTGTGACATTCTAGTTTCTTTGGAGCAGATTTGTGAGGCTTTATCCATGAAGCTCAATTTAGCTGGAGTAGCTAACATGGAGCTAAATTCAGCTGAGGAAGCCATATGGACTAAAGTTTCTAAAAGTGGACTAAAAGGTAGTTGGATGTAGATGAGAAAGTAACTGAGGAGCTTAGAATACCATAGCTAGCTAGCTTGAGTTCATCAAGCTATAGTTCACCTAGTTAGCTAACAAGACACTAACTTAGCTTATCATGTTTCTAGATTACCTCTTGGCTTCCAAAGACTTCGCATATCATCCTATGGCTGAGACCATACCAAAGGACCATTGAAGACTCCATGTACAATGCGTGTACCCCCTAGCTGTGTGCCTTGCATGTGCACTGCTTAGGTTCCAAAATGAGGATTCATCTATCTATTCGGCCAAGGCTTGATAACCAACCAACTTGGTGCCAAATTGAAGAGAAACGAAGATCATTCAACCAAAGGACTTCTCTATTCATTTAGGCTGAAACATCATCACCTTCCATGTTACATGTATGTAATTAATTATGTCTTTTAATAATTGACGCATGTGGCTGAATAATCACCTTAATTTTGGCTATGTTTCCTTTCATTTCCTATAAATTGTGATATAATAACACCCAAGGAATTCATTGAAGGTCCATGAGTCATGCCCAAATGTCCCTTTACGCGGTCCAAGGCTAAGGAATTCATTTCCTATAAACTTTGCATTAATGTTTTTCATTCATTTGATAAGATACAAGCTTAGGATGATAAGTTATATAACATAATATATGTTGCATAATGATATGTCACATCCTTACTTAGTTTATTATCTTCCATGAATGACTTAGCCTTAGACCACGTAAGGGGATCTTTATGTATGATTCTTGGACCTTCAATGAATTCCTTAAGCGTGCTTGTAACATCCCCCTTCTTTTATATGATTTGCAGTCAAATCATCGTTTTCTTCATACAAAGAAAGGTTAGACACATTGAAAGAAGCACTTACCCCATAATCTCTTGGAAGGTAAGTTTATAGGCGTTGTCATTCATCTTTTCCTCAATCTGGAAAGGTCCATCTCGTGGTGGAAAAATTTATGATTTCCTTTAATTATGAAACCTTTATTTTTGTAGATGCACTCATACCCAATCACTAACTTCAAAGGACACCTTCTTTAGCCCTTTACGTGCCTTTGCTTAATATCGGTGTCTTCTCTTTTTAATGTTGTCTCGTACTTGTTGGTGTAAATTTTTCATATATTCAACCTTATTCTTTGCATCTTCACATTTTCTCATAAGAAAGAGGAATTAAGTCTAAATGAGTCAAAGGGCTGAAACCATACACTACCTCAAAGGGAGAATTTTTAGTGGTTGAATGAATGGTTCGGTTGTAATCAAACTCCATGTGAGGTAAGTAATCTTCCCATGACTTCATGTTCTTTTGGATGATTGATCATAGAAAAGTAGATAAGACCCGGTTTACCACTTCAGTCTGCCCATCAGTTTGAGGATGGCATGTTGTTGAGAAAAGTAATTTGGTTTCGATCTTTATCCATAGGGTTCTTCAAAAGTGACTTAAGAACTTGACATCATGATCGGATACAATTGTTTGAGGAAGTTCATGTATACATCCACTTCCTTGAAAAATAGATTGGTTATTGTGTTGCATCATATGTCTTGTGACAAGGAATAAAATGAGCCATATTTGAGAACCTATCAATAACCACAAATATAGAGTCACATATGTTCCTTGTATTTCATAACCCTATCACAAAATCCATTGATATGTTCACCCAAGGCATCTTAAAAATAGGAAGAGGCATGTATAGTTAATGAGGTATGACTTTTAACTTTGCTCTTTTGTAAACAAGGCACCATTCACACAATATTTCAACATTTTCCTCGTTTTTGGATAAAAAAATGTTCTTTCAATATGCTTAGTGTCTTGTCTACGCCAAATTGTCTCATGAGGCCTCATTCATGTGCTTACTTTGCTAAGACGCCTCTAATACAATCTTGTGGTATGCATAACCTTCCGTACTTGAAAATATATTCTTCATGCCTATAGAATTTTTCATGGGTACCTGCTTCACATAACTTATACTTCTCTCCAAAATCAAGGTCAGTAGTATATTGCTCTTTTATGAATGAAAAACCAAGAAGTTTGGAATTTATGGTATTCAATAAAATGTACCTGAAGGGAAAATATTGAATATCAAGTGAGTGATAAAGTATTTCTCAAGGTATCACCTTGGAAGACAATATTGCGGTTTAGATGAAAATGAAAGTTGAGTCTGAGATTTATTTGACCTTATAAGATTTTGAAAAGAGTCAGACTAGTGACTTATCAGCTAGCATTGCCTTTCTAAATAGACAAAATTCATAATTTTTTGCATGTTTCGTGCTCAGGAAGTATCAATCGAATCCATCGCACATTATCACACCGGAGGATATAGAGATTTGACCTATAAAGAGAAACTGATTGATATTTTTGCTTGATTAGTCAAAGAATTGTAGAACAAGACGATTTCTTTGGTCAAAGTTCTTTGGAGGAATCATAAAGTCCAGTAAGCGACTGGAAAGAAAAGAGGACATGAAGAGATGGTATCTGCCCCTCTTCACTTCAAGTACGTACTAAAAATTTGAGGATGGATTTTTCTTAAAGGGAGAGTTGTAATACCCCAAATTTTAATTAGTGACCAAAATGTAAGTTTGAAAGTTTAGTTGTTAATGTATAAAAGTGGGGTTTTATTAAAATTAGATTCTTGATCCGGAATTTATGTTGAAAACTAGAAAGGGTTAAAGTCTCGTAAATCGGATCGAATAGAAATTTCGAGAAAATTGAAGGATGATAAATTAGGCTTAAAAATATTACTTTCACATGTTAAAATAATGGAAAATAATATGGATCATTGGATTTGAAAATTAAGGTAATTATTAAGTTTCATTAATGGAAAAATGGACATTTGTCATTAAATGAATATTTTATTCATTTAATCCTAAATAAAGGATAAATTAACATTAAATTACTTATAAATTTCATGTAATCTTCTCCATTTTCCAGAAACATTGCAATGAACCCCAACCAAGGTAAGATAAAATTTTCTTTTCAAAATGTGAGCAATTTCCTTTGGATTTTGGTTTATGTCGTGAAATAGAAAATTGTTTTATGCAAAAAACACTATCATTGGCACCAATATTGCATGCTAACCTTGCTTGTGTTCAAAGATCCCAAATTTTAGAGTTTGTTTTCACACTAGGGTTTATGAAATTGATGAAGGATTTTATTGTTTTTGAGGTTTAAAATCATATACAAGCATGATTGTTGATTAAAATCATTTATACATGGCTATATAAGCCTATGTTGAATTCAGCCAGACTTTAGCTATTTGGGAAATATGTATTTTGATGAAATTAAGTTAGGGGTTTGATTCTAGAGGTCTTGAAGTGTTAAATAGAGGTTTATTTATTGCTTGAATCAAGTGAAAATCATGAGACACCACTAAAGCATTCGGCCATGAGGAAATAGGTTGGGAAAATTGTGGAAAATTCCCATGGCTTAGAAATGATATTTGGAAGGTTCTACAAGCCTTAGAAAATTATAGGGCCAAAGTGTAATTTTTCAAAAGTTAAGGGACTATTTGGAAAATTTGAAAAGTTATGGGGTGATTATCAAATTACTCAATAATTGATGTATAATACTGAAAATTACTTTTTGAGGGCTTAAATTGAATTTAGATTGTGAAATTAAACTATTTTGGAAAGTTGGCAGAGTTTATGTACAAAATGGTGAACATTGAGAAAGTTAGTGGCTTAAGTGGTAATTATGGTATTGTTGTGATATTGGGATGTAAGTTAAATGCTGGAAATTATTGGGCTTATTTGGGGTTGGATTGAAGAATTTATGATAAGGGTCCATTATGAATAAAAAGATAAGTTAGGATGAATTTTAAAAGAATTCGAAAATAATAGTAATATTGAGTATTATTATTTTTTATAAATGTTAAGTAAGGATACTAGGATTGTATTTTATATTGATATGTGTGATTATGGCTGCTTGTGAAGATCGTAATCAAATTCTTGAGACAAGCAAAAAACAAAAAGGCAAGGAAACAACTCCAGAATAGTGGACTACAATAAGGCATAATATTGAGGCATACCAGATGAGCACATTTATTATGTACTTATATGGTATGAGGATGACTTGTGATGAGTCAACCTCGAATGTTTTAATAAAATCATGGTTTATTGTATTTAGCAATATTTTCATAAATTTTATGAAAATGATTTAAACTAATGGTTTTAGGGTATAAATGCCCTAAAATGAATGGATGTGTTTTATACAAATTATTATTTATTGATGGTTTGGAATAAATGTTTAACATGGGATGTAGATTTTAAAGAAAATTGTATGTACATAGAGAGTTATAGGTGCAAAAATAATACCATAATAAAGTGGTATTGTAATAGTACTTTGTGTACTATAGCATTATGTATGTAATTGGCATACTTGGTTTGAGATGGATATCTATCGATTTTAGAAAAAGCATTATTGCATTTTCGTAAGAGTACTTTGTGTACTTGAAGTAGTGCTTAGTGTATTATGGTAAGAGTAGTTTGTGTACTTGAAGTAGTACTTAGTGTACTACGGTAAGATTACTTTGCGTACTTGTAGTAATAGTTTGTGTACTATGGCACTTTGTGTGCAAGGATGGTAGTCGTACGGGATTACTATTCTAAAATTTGGTTAGTTTCATGTTGTTGTGTACCTTGCATTCTCATTTGTCATACATTGGGTTGTGAATGGATATTTTGGAATATACTGATTTATAAGTATGCTAGGCATACGAAATATTGTTTAGCAGGTTATTTGATGGAAACTTGGCTTATCAAGTCAACTTTGAGTTTTTATATATATTATACGATTTCAAATCGTATTTAATCTTTATTGATATACTTATGTTTCAAAATGCCTTACTTACTTTATTATGCCTCACTAAGTGTATACTTAGCGTGTGATGATTTTCACGCGTAGGCGTACGATCGGAGTGAGGGGTATAGCTGACATCTGTCAAGGATTGCCACATCGGTAACAATATGACATCTCTATATGTTTATTTTGATATTACTAGTTGGCATGTACTTAGATATGTGGTGATGCTTTGAAAAGATACTTGGTATTTAGTTGTAGTATTATATTATGTTCGAACTTACACTAATATTTGATAGATTTTAAATATTATATTATTATATGTATATATGTATTTGAAGAATGTTTTATAAACTATATTAATGAGTCGTTTTATTTAAAGAAACAATATTTTACTGGTTTTCAAGTACAAAAATGTTTTGAAAGTCATGTGACATCTGTAACTCGTGTACGGGGACATATATGGGAAATAGGTGTTACATATTCAGTCTCAAATTCTCTTGCATATCCCTCAAACATATCAGTAAATCTTTCTAAATCGATAGCCTCATTCTTTAGATGACTAGGGTGTAACTATATTTCACCTTCCTCCCCATTAATAGGTGGGACATTTCTTCCACAAAATGGAAGATAATATTTTATAGCTATTTCTAGAGAAAAATACTAAAGTTCTCTCCGTTTTGTTTGAGTTGATTGCAATCTCAATCTTCTTTCTATAATTATCAGTTTTTACCCTTATTCTTAACTTCATTCTGAAGCTCAAAATCGATCATTGAAGACGATCATTGTAATTCTAACATCTAACACAACCACATTTCAAATTTACGTTAGTATGGAGGAACATCAACAATTAAATCAGTAATATTGACATCTTAGTGGCATGTACACATTTCTAACATAAAACATACTCAATATAGGTTGAGATTTGGCTAAACTTGCATCTCTGATACAAATAAATGTAATATATTAACACGTATATGTACTTAAATACGAGTTAAATATGTCAAACTTTTTATAACCTTACATACTCAAAAACCCGTAAAATTTTGTTCCATTTTAAAATTTAATTTTATCCATTAAAACCAATATAATTAATCGAGTAAAAATATAAAATAATATTTTATCATCAGATTTAAATTTGATTTTATGTAGCAACTAGACAATTAAATGTTGTCTCATAATATATATAAAACTGCCAAAACGTTGTGTAATTTAACAATCAATCAATTAACTTTTGAAGCATAATGATATAAAATACTATTCATGTATACTACTACCAACCGTATTAAAATAGTTTTATAAGAGCAACCAAAACATACAAAATATACATACCACTCACAAATCAAAACCGTATTTAGACGATACATAATATGTTCAGGTTTATATTGAGATGATACACATAAGTATCAATATCGCATTTAAATAATGTGTATCAGTATAGTCATTAGAGTTAGAGACTCTTTAGTGGTGTACTCATGACGAGGTCCTTGGTAGAGGAATAAGGGAAGCATGAGACTCCTACTTCAGTGACAAAATAGTAAAGTCTTAAGTAGATAACAATTTATCTAGATCATGCATATACCCACTACTTAGTACCATGTCTTTAGCATGCTTGTGATTATTAAATTCTTATACTGCTCTAGATTAGCAATTATACTAATTGGTTTTGTAAGCTCAGCCTTAGAATGTTTTGTGTGGGTAGGTCAGTAGCTTGAGCAGTTCATGGAGTGCTGTCACAGTAGGACTTCCAAAATCTCCTTCAGAGTATTGTATTGTATTGTAGTTTTAGTGGGGGATTAGAAACCTAAGTATAACCACTCCATTTTTTAGAGATTTAAGGCTCTAGAAACATTCTAAATTATTTTCTAAGCTTCCATCAAAGTTAGTAACTCATGTTTTAATTCTTTCCCAGTGAGAGAAGTTGGAGAAAGCTCTGAGGTCAAAGGAAAGAAAAACATACACTTGGTTGAGTTTGGGTGTTTTAAGCACCTTAGGACATCAAGGTAACTCACTTCTAACTCAACTCTACCACATGTAGTACATTAGTTGAGTTTGTTGCTTGCATGAGTCATGAAGTATATTCATGGTAGATTTCATCATTTGATGGTTTTTAGCTTGTTTATATTATGACCCTTTATGTCATACATAAAGCTTCAATGACATTTGGGAACCTCAGTAGGGATTTTGGGTGAAATGGGGAGTCGTTTTCATGCCCAAATAAAGTATTTATAGGTTTGAGCATCGATATTAGAAGAATTTCTTAAAGTAGGCTTTATAGTCTCCTAAAAAGGCCCATTAAAGGCCGTGTTTTTAATGACCAGGGCTAAACTGCCTCCGCGATCCCAATTATTTTGTCAACATTCCGTTTTAGTCCTTTTTTCTTTTCTATTCTTCTGATTTTGGGTTACACTTTTTGGTGATTTTATTTTAGTCCTGGCCGAGTCTATGGTATTTAATTGGTAAAATTTTACCTGAGTCCATAATATTTTCCTTTAACTTCGATCTTGCTCACCACTTTTTTTCAATCAATTTAATCATTGTCCCTTCATTTATTTAACTCCGTAACTCCTTATGTTTATGTCTATTTCTGTTTATCATTTTATGTGCTTCCCCTTCAATTTACCATTTACATTTTTGCACTTTTCAGTATTCATTTAATTTAATATTTAATCTTGTTAAATTTGTGTGTAAATTATTAAATTTGTTTCCTGCTTTTGGTGATTATTATTTTTTTACTGTCGAATTAATATCCTGTTATCTTTGCTCTAAATTTAGGGCTGTTAAATATTAAGATGGTCCGTTGACGTTTTGTTTCAACCGACCGTTTCGTTGCATTTATTTTGCACATATATGTTACTCGATGCTAGGGGTATATAGGCTCATATTTTATATTTATGTTTGTGATGTGTGTATATGCGTGCTTTATATATATATATATATATGTCAAATCCATTTTGTATCCTACTTTACAAAATATATATTACATTTTATGCTCTCTGTTTTACACAACAATGTACATATTTATATATTATTAGCATATTGGTTTTTAAAGTTATTAGTTAAGGGTTTTAATGCGTAGGTATGAAGTCACTTTTTTTTCAATAAATTCAATATATATGGTATATGATACCCACATAAGCATCATTCAATTCGATCAAATAATTGAACTAAGGGGAATACCCTTTCAATTGAGAATTGTTATAAAGTAAAACCCTGAAAAATGATTTCACTTAAAATTTGGAAGTGAAAGAAAAAGAGGATGTTTGTCTATTTAAATTCACCGTGAAAGGACCGTTAGAACGTATAAAAGGTTCGATCTCGATGTCTTTAAATAATCGAAAGTATGTATTCTTTCTAAAGGATTGGTAATATATAATCAATTTATTTTTATTAACTTTATTTTATTGTATGCTTTCAAAAAATTGATTAATAACGAATTTATTAATAGAATGATGATATTTCTTTGTTTCGATTGAAAAACGATTGGATTACTTTAAGGCATGAGAGATCCTTTAGATATCGATTGGAGATAACTAAATGACGTACTTTTTTTCCTAAGTTTGAGAACTAATTTTTATGTGTTTTAAAAAGGAATCTTAAATTAAATTATAGTAGTTCATAAGTTTCATTGTAAAGACATCTAATCAATTGACTATGTATCGATTTAGAACGTTATAGGGGTGCTAACCCTTCCTCATGCGTAATCAATTCCCGAACTCAATTTTTCATACACATATTTTAAAATGTTGGTTTAAGAAAATTCAAATCAAATTTTGTTAAAATGAAAAAATTGTTTTGGGTTCCCAATCACACCCTAATAAAATATTGGTGGGGAGTCCATGAAATGTTTTTTTTACTATTTTAAATTAGAGTCTCAAATTAGTCAAGGCAACCATTTTTAAAACTCCCAATTTTGTCGATTTTTAAAAAGGACTAAATAGTCTGGTTACTCCGTTTGGGGCGTAAATGAGTCAGAGCATTAGTTGATTAATTAGCTGCCTTTGTAATGAAAATTACAAATTCACCTTAATTTAATTTTTGATCCTTTGTGTGTTTAGAATAACTTCATGTTTATAATTTGATTAATCACTAAATAGTTGAACTAATTTGTTTGCTAATGATTTCATATTAAATAGTGTTAAAAGTGAGAACTTTATTTTATGATTGCTTACTTATGTTGTATTTTTGGTTTCCTCACACATTGCACAACTGCATTTTTATGTCATTGAGCTAAAACCCCACTCTGTCCCATTTAAACGAGAGATAAGTTACTCCCTTGTTATGGCTTTCACCATCACATGGGATAGCATATCACTCCCAAGGAACACACTTTATGGTCCTCGTGATGGTAATCACCTTCGTATTTACATTAAAGAAGTGTAACCCCTCAAATTTAACTCGATCTGAATAAGACTATGTGGGCAAGGGTTGAGGGTTTGGTAGCCCAAGGGGGCACTGATAAGGACAATATGAGAAACTCTTACTCTAGAGATGAATAAAGCATATAATGAGCCCGAGACTTAATTAGAGCTTGACCTAACCTTAGAAATCTCGTGAGGAGAGTACATAAGGAAAAATTTTACTTTCTGAATAAATACTAGAGAAATAGAAACAATGTAGTTAGGTTTATTTTTCTGAAAAGCTTGAGAACTAGATAGCATGAGGCTAGGATTTATCTATTTGAACAAAGCATGGGGGTAAAAATCATGTTATGGTAGGATCTATTAAACTATGTATAAGTAGTCAGCCTGTAAGGATAGGTTTTATTTGCTAATTATAATTCTTACTATCTTGTTATTTATCTTATGAATACTAACCCTTTTTTTTGTTTATTTTATTTTATTTTGATGTTATTTTCTTGTATTTGCATCTTCATGTCATCCGAAGGCATTAATTCACAAGTGATTAACTAAATAGAAGTTTGTTCGTAATGAGACAAGAAATTCTTAGCCATGTAGTCAAAACCAAGAGATCCAGGGATGTTCTAATGATCCAGGAAGAAAGACAATCGATGAATGAAGATATTTGAATTCGATTGAAGACTTTTATCAAACGCATAAAGGCCAAGATTCTTTCTCAAGAGATAAAAAATGCTTTCTAAAAGACAGATGCTATCAGATCAAAGACAAAGATACTTTTCATAAAGACATGAAGACCACGTCCCCTTTGAAATTTCATAGAGGTGGAAATTATACGATTCAACGACAAGCAATTTAAGGACACTGAACCTCATCAAATATGATTATGTATAACAACGACTCTGATTACAATGTAAATACTATAAAGAATGTGGTTCGAGGGAATAAAGAAATGAAGAGTAAAAATTTTATTTTGACTACCTGGTGTAATGAAACCTTGTTGTATAATGAAAGTTTTTTTATGGCGGTCACTTTTGGAATTAGAACCTTTTACATTTGCATCATGCATTATGCATTCATATTTTCTACCTAGTGTAATGAAACCTTATTGTCTAATGAAAGTTTTTTTATGGAGGTCACTTTTAGAATTAGCACCTTTTACATTTGTATCATGAATTTTGCATTCGTATTTTCTTTGCAATTATTTAAGTATTTTGCATACATTTAACCATTTGAAGATGAGATTAATTGGTGGAGGATTCTATGAAAGAGATCCTAAAAGTAAGTGAAAGTCACTTTTATAACACCTCAAGAATGACGAAAACCATGGAGAAAAAGTTAGTTGGTTTTTGAGAAAATTATAAAGATCACATGGCCAAGGTTCAACAAGAAATAATTGATAGATTCATAAAGTCCCAAAATTAGATGATGGAAAAATTGACTCAATTAATTGGAGTAAGGAATGTTGACCCCATTGTCAATTTAACAGTTAGAATCATGTCTGCATATCAATAGCCAATTTGACTTGCTAAAATATACAAATTCATCAGGTTAATTCCACTACTCATGCCCCCATGAGGTTAAATCATGCCAAGAATAATTCTCCCATCTATGGAAGGACTGTAGTTGAAATGTCTGGATAAGAACACTTGAAGAAATGGAGGAAATGATTCAAGTATTGAAACGAGCTAATAGTTTTCTTAAGATAGATGCAAAGGATCTAAGTTTAGTCCTTGACCTAGTGCTCTCATCTAAGTTCAAGGTGTCTATTTTTGAGAAGTATAGTGGAATCAGTTGTCCTCTCGATCATCTCATGATGTTCTACTGAATTATGTTTGGTTATACTGACAATGAACAAAGGTTGTTTCATTATTTTCAAGATAACTTGATTGGGTCCGATTCCAAATGGTACAATCAATTAAGCCAAACTCATATCAAAGCATGCAATGATTTAGCCTAGTCTTTCTCAAAGAAATACAAACATGTGAAGAATACAAGATCTATTTGGTTAATATTGCAAAACATGGAGAAAAAGTCCAATCAAAGGCTCCCATCAATATGTTCAAAGATGGAGGAAACAACAGTGCAGGTTCACCCTCCCTTAACTGAAGAAGAAATGGCAATGCTCTTTCTGAATACCTTGAGAACTCATTTCATAGGATATTTTATAGAAAATACTTTCAATAGATTTGATGAGCTAGTTACATCTGGAGAGATAAGTGAAATGGCTAACTAGAATTATAGAATAGGGAGCACTAGAAGAACCATGGACGAGGAAAATATTGAAATCAATATGGTGGTATCTCGCTCAATTGGTTATTAGACCAAATATCAAAGAGTTGTCCAAGAAAAAAACTTCTATTGATCAGATTCGAATAACATATAAGGAATTATTCCCAATCCTAGCTGAGAATAACCTTGTGACTCTAGTCGGTCCAAGACAAAAGAACCATATTTCCTAATGGCTATGATGTTAACGAGTGTATACCTACCACATAGAGTGCTTGGGACACACTACAGAGGAGTGTGGGAAATTGAAGCGAAAGGTCCAAGATTTGATTGACTTAGGGTCATAAACCTTTAATGAGTAATGGTGCATTCTAATATGAATTGAGAAGAAGCCATTTCATTCACCATCAAGCATAGACGTACTTTCCATGAAACATATTGTTTTATTTGAATTTTTTTCTCCCTTTCTCGGTATTCTTATATGTTTCAAATATGTTTAAACGAAATATGCTACCTTCTAAGGTTTTGAGTAAAACAAATTTCTTTTTGAAGTTGAATGAATATAATAAAATGTTCTTATAGTTGTTGACAAGTGAAAAAATTGAACCCTTATAAAACAATAACCTGATCATGCCTCAGAGATTACACCCAAATAGTCCATACATTTCCTTACAGAACTGAAGATACCCTCTTCCTCACACGACAAACAATACAAGGATAACAAATTGAGGATATATAGGAGCTAACAAAATGAACCAACTTTTATGTATGAAGTTAAAAAACATATTAGACCATAATTCTATTGAGGACATTCAATAATGATCATAATCATCACAAATGGAATGGTGGAGTAGATGAATTTAGGTTAAGTCAGCTTCTTGGGAATTAAAATCTAAAGTTAAAGGTTTTTTACTTCCAACGACACCAAGACTATAGCAGTTTATTCTCGATGAGCTTAAGAAATTGAACCCGTATACCCAAGAAGTTAATAAAGTATTATCATGAGGTAAATACAATAATGTTGATATATTTCGCTAAAGCAATTCATTATAGTGGTAACACAAAATCACTGGCTTTATGAATAGGTTACTTTCAAAACATGACATTGATCAAATACATGGTAATTCAGTGTTTGCTCCACTATAGTTGTCAAGTAAAAGACTTTGCAATGAGATGAATCCTTCAGCTATGCCTGAATAAGAGAAAAAGTTTAAAGTTGATAAATTTCAATGAATAAAGGCAATAATGCATAAGGTTCGAGTCAATAATGAGTTTTGGTGAAAATACACTAAAGGTGATGAGAAACACATGTTATAGTCAACCTCACACAAGCACCCATAAATTTTGTTTTTAGACCGATATTTCTACACTACCTCTGCTAAAGGAGTCTATAAAGCTTGAACAAATGGAAGATTTTAGAGAACTGAAATGGAAGTGTTTTAAAAGGTCTAGCAATTGAATATACTGGTTGTTTCATTTTGTCTGCATCCAGTTGAAATGCTACGTTGGGATAGAGGACTATGTCATGATATTTGCAAATATCGATAAAAGAATGGTATCTTGATGATTGAAATGTTAGAAAAGAAAAAGGATAACCCATTGGTCTTAAAACTTGTCAAACGGCTATAATTTTTCAATAAGATAGTGAAATTTTTATTTACTTGATATTCATTGAATTACTGATTTGTTCTAATTGTAATCCTGAAGCAAGGGAACAATTTTGTATTCTAAAATTCTTTCATTCTTTTGAATTTTTAAAATGGTAGAAAGGAGAAAAACATTTTCTAACTGGACAGTCTCGAGAAAAATGAATGGGGTCATTGAAGAAGTGAGACAACAAATAAAAGTCAGAGCAAGAAGTGATGTAGGGGTACTACATTTGATTGTAGATCTAGGAAGGGAGTAAACAACCTGTAAGTAAGTGAAGGCTTCAAAAGAGA
This sequence comes from Hibiscus syriacus, assembly GCF_006381635.1. NCBI lineage: Eukaryota > Viridiplantae > Streptophyta > Magnoliopsida > Malvales > Malvaceae > Hibiscus > Hibiscus syriacus. Next base: position 922,389 of record NW_024062603.1, on the reverse strand, counting down.
TGGCTTTGACATTTGATGCTATGGTAAAAAAATTGGGCTTGTGAATAAAATAGAACGACATCAATAAAGTTAAGTGGTTGGTTTTGAATGATGATGGGTGTGGTGTAGGCTTATAAAAGAGATGAATGGTTTGGTTAAGGTAGTAACTTAAAGAAGTCTCAAAGAAGAACCTATGTTAAAGAATATAGACCCGAACTTTATATGTTTCTTTAAGGGGTGGTATATACGGACTTAGACCAACTATCTATAATTAAGATAGGAACCATAAGTATCGATATAATGAAAGGGGATTGACGCCACAAGTATTTCTAGTTGATAAGTCAATAAAGTCACAAAAGAACTAATGAAGATAAATATTCTTAGAAGTATGTTAATGGTTAAAGGATGATGTTATAAATAAAATGATGTAGTCTATTTATAGGAAATGAAAGGGGAGGGTCGAATGGTTACAAGAGGTTTCTACCAGCCCTGTTTTACTTCAAAGATAAATACTTTTCTATATTACCAAGGGATAAAAAGATATGATGGTTTGGCTAGGATGAGGGGTGGTGTTCCTTGGCCGAATAGTACTTGAATCCTTTTATCTTTGTACGCCTTAGTCGTGTGGTTACTCCTTTTTATTTGAATTTGGGCGCCTAAAGAGTAACATGGTAAGCCTTTGTGTATACTTGCACATGAATGCTCATTTGATGTCACATGCCTTACATGCCTTAGATAAGGTTCGACCATGATTCTCCCTTAGTGCTTAGGTGACTTAGGTAAGTGTCAAGTAGCTAGCAAGGTTAGTATTAGAAAGGTAGGCTCAAGTTATCTAGCAAGTGTCACTCCAGCTACTCAACTACCTTCTCATCTACCCTCTAGTTACTTCTAGTCCTCAACTTAACTAGCTAATCTTCAACTGCTCTTCAACTACCTTCATTTGATATTCAGCTCATTTTCTAGCCTTAAGCTTATATCCTCATGCTTTGAGCTCTTGTTAGCTTGATGAGCTTCCTTATCCTTGCTTTAAGCTAGTTATGAGATGCCATGCTTTGAGTTTCATACTCTCGAGCTACCCTAAGGTTCCTTGCTATTGTGTGCACCTATGAAAATTAAGAAAACAATCAAATTAGACTTGTGTGAGCTAGAAAAGATAAATACGCATGTTGCCTCCTATGACATATAAATGAGCTATTATTGAATGCATGAGCTAACCTAAGCAAAACATAAACTAAGTACAAAGATGTGGGGATACTATCATGCTATATAACTTAATGAATAAGCATAATATGCTGACTAAGATACATAATCAACAATCTAAACATAAGAGGCATAATATAGAGTATTATAGCATAACAAATGATATGATAATGCATATAAAGTGTGTATGACATAATATGACTAAGTATGAAATAAGAAAAGTGAAGGTGAAAAAAATGTGTAGAAACTCCCTTGACTTCTATCATTCTGAAACAAGATGAAAGTATGAAGAATATGAGCAAGTGCTCGAATATGATTGTATCAAGAAGAATATGCTATGCAGTAACAATGAAGGCATCCTATAATCTGTAAACAATAAAGTTTGAAAGATCTAAAGATTCAAAGATAAAAATCCTCACACTTTTTGGACATTATCAACGTCAATAATCAATTAGGAAGTAGAAGATAGCCTTAGTAAGAATGGGAATGATTTATTTTGATATTTTCTGATACCTCAACTCGTAGCAAGGATCCAAGGCATTTTTGTTAGAAGTTTCGTCTATATAATTATAACACCTTATAAAAAGAATCCCTCAAGCTGTTAGATTGTAATAAGAAGTAAGAAAACATCTAATCATACCTTGTTGACCGAAGTTAAGAATTTAGGTTATTGGTAAATGACATAAGGATTAGGCCATTCGAAGTAGATATCTTCTGGCACTTAAATAAAAATAAGCCATGAAAAATACCCATATTGGGGCATTATCAAAAACATAGATCATGTTAAGATAACTAGATTCAGCTCAAGAAAACATTAGGAAATAACATTGTCGCTTGGAATGTTAGAGAAGAAAAATGATGGCAAGCAGAATTAATTTTGAAAATAAAACCATCCATATATCAATTGGTTGTAGAGTTTTGAAAAAGCAACTCTGGTAGAGATTTGAGTTAAAGATAGAAAGGGTGCCAAGAATATATATTTGACCGTAGTATGAATCTCAGTCAGGTGCTCATCAAAAGAGGAATCAATTATACTAAGATTCTAAAAAAGAGGAAACAGAAAGAGAGGATGTAACGACACCAAATAATCAGATCGTTCTCCATAAAATGTAATCTTGAATTGACAAGTTGCTACTGATATCGAGAAGGCTTTGGACAAGGGTATCTCCTGCCTGATAACACAAAATCGAAAACTAAGGGAAAGTAATTAACATTAGGGCAAATTTTGTTATGCACAAGAGGTGTGAACTGAGAATTGAGAAGATGCACTATAGTGTGAAAAAAGAACATTCAACCAAGACAAGAACAAGGACTTACTAAGCGTCCATTTCAGGCCACCGAATACGAAAGCATACATCAGTTTCATTTTACATGAATTTGCATATAAACATTAAATTAAAGCATGAAAAAAAAGGTTTGTTTTTCCTCTCTTGAGGATGTATTTAAAATCTATTAAGACACTAATTTTTTCTTTCTTACGATTGTTCCACAAAGGATCTCATTCTTGATTTTCTTAAGACTTGTTTCCTAGAAAAATCGATTTAGTCTTCCTTAAGACTTTTTCCCTAGAGACCTCAGTCTGGTCTTCCATAAGACTATTTCGCTGGAAACATCAATTTTGTGTTAGAGTATACCCAGAGTCAAATCATTTGATGATTGTATTAACATATTTTCTTTACCATATTTATTAAATAAAGGTATTATCGTTATTTTATTTTATTATATTTTTATATATTAAATAAACTAAAAGACAATAATGTCCATATAATAAATTGAAAGATCATTATTCAAGTATTATTATGGGTATGGACAATAAAATATGTTTAAGGCTAATATGTTATTGATGACAATGAGAATCGATGCATGAATATGTTGTTAGAGAACAATATATTGGATTGAGTCGTGATGAGCATGTGTCTTGGATTATTATTTGACAGCCACTATATTGCTCATAGTGATGACTATATGTTTGATCCTCTTACTTGAGATCATTATTATCTCAACATATATTGTTATATGTTTTGATACAGTTAAACATGCTCCGTAACTAGTTGCACTATTAAGATTGATATTGAGCATATAATAGTACATATAGTAAGGTATAAATGATTAAGATAGAACGTGTTCTTCATGTATAATAGGAAATATATCACATGCCACTTGATTAAGTGAGACTAGAAATGCATGGTCATGCTTGAATTGGTTGATATAAGATATCATAACTTGTTTATTTATTTTAGTCTACTCTAGATATCAAGAAATAATAGATGAGCTATACAAGGGTGACTATACCTAGATTTGTGCCTATTATAGATATAAAGGACAAAAGGATATAATACATAAAAGAGATAGTAACAGAGGTGTTATGTCGAATTATGAGTTCTTGTAACTTAGATGAAAATGATATAATACTAGATAACACTCATTGTTTGTAATATTAGAATGGTTCTAATAATTCACTACTTATGTTAGAAGAACCTATAAGGTCACACCTTAGAGTTGTAATGAGCAAATATAAACGACTTATGATTGTGCAATTCTATTGTATATGAATGAGAAATATTTATAATTAAAGTTAATATATATATTTGATGTATATGTGATTTTAGTTATCCTGAATATAAATCTGAATATTAAAGGAAATATAATTATGATTATATTTCTTTTAATAAATATAAAATTTAGAACAATAATTTAAAATGAAAAATCCCTAAGGGTTAGAATGTTTTTGTCGTATAAATAGATTATAATGGTCTAACATTTGTTATAATCTTTAGACATTTTTTTAAAAAACAGTTTTGGGAAAAAGAAAAAACTGCTCTCAACTAGGTGAACTAAATAGAGTCCAATACATAAAAAATAAATAAATAGACCTACCATGAAAGCTTTAAATGAACTAGCTTTATTAGATGAACTAGCATACTTAAATAAACTAACATGCTTAAATAAACTACATGCTTTAATGAACCACAAGTTTAAATGAACTATCATGCATATTTATTCAAGTGAATGAAAAAACTAGAGTGCATAATGAAATGAACTACCATGTATATTTATTCAAGTGCATTTAAATGAACTAATATGCATAATTAATCATGCAAACTAATAAATACTCATGCAAATTCATGCACAAGTAAAATATGGAATAAGTAAGAACTCCCTTAGAATTAGCCTTGAATATCTTCGATGATAGTGGAGGTTCTTCCTTTAGGTTGAAATCCACCTTCATTGATTTGAACTTGCTTTTCTCAACTAGGATTAAACTAGGATGAGTTGCTTGAGATTTCTTAGAGGCTATCGATTTGCCTCTATCAAATGGTCTTGACAAGGCTAACGACAACATAAAAGGTTCGTAGTCATGCTCACATCATTACAGGTACATATTACAAGGCCCAAATGGTACAAGAAAACCCAACATGCCCAAACTGTCTCAACAATTATAACCAACCCATACGTAGTTCTAAACCAGATTTGGGTATGTTGATGCCAGTCTGCCATTAGTCATGATGGCCATCTGATCATATGGAATCCAATGGAAAAGATGGGAAGCACCACTTTGATGATTAGAGTCTTGGAGTCCTATGCCACCCACACAGTCGATGGATGACAGTTAGATCCAGCTTTGAAATCTAACCATCCAGATTTCGCCAAGAACACTGATGATGCGTATGGGACTCACACAATACAATTAATCTTCTCTATCATTCGTTTTACTAATATATATCGTATCATCGTCATCAATGCTTCCAGACCAGAGGCCATGTCTGCATCAATGAGCATTCCCTCGCTCACCCTCCCCTGCCAATGGTGCCAAAGCGCCTGCAAGATAAACTGTCTGCGAGGAATGAAATCCTCTACCATGGTAGATTCCTTTCCTTTTTATATTTATAGTGTAACAAAAACAAAAAGGAAAGGGAAAAAGAAGTCATTTTTTAGTCGACATAATCTTTAAATAAATAAAGAGTTTGGAGAGCGGAGAATAAACTTTCGAAAGAGAATAGAAAGAGGAAAAGTGAAATAAAATTTCACTATAGTTTTCTTCACGCGAGGGATGCAACCGGACATTCTTGTTCTTCAAAGGTACCATTTTTATCACACTTTGCGCTTGCATACATCGTTTTGGGTGGTCACCTAAGCCTTTCTTCCTTTGAAATCCGATGAAATGGGGGCGTTTTAGTGAGTCATTTTAGATTCGAAGCCTCCTCGAGGGTTGAGTTTTTTTAGTTTAGTTATCTTAAAACAAAAAAGAAAAAAGAGTGAATCGGTGGAAAATTCAGATGACTGGAGAAGCATATCTCGAAAGTAAAATCCTAGATCTAATCCTTTCTCGAGGGATTTTAATGAAACTTTTTGTGGATTTGTGTTAGGGAGATGAAAAGGATAGAAAAGCAGTCATTTATGTTCGTTCTCGTGGCCGAAGACGGCTATCAATGCCTTTCTCATGGCCGTCGTATGGAAGCGAAGAACACATGAAGAACATAAAGAATTTTTTAGAGAGTTTTATAAAATGGGTTTGAATCAAAAAATTTTGAAGGGTTTAAAATGAAATGTGTTTCTGAAGTAGGCTTTATAGTCTCTTAAAAATAGCCATTAAGGGTCTGTGTTTTTTAATGGCCAGGGGTAAATCGCTTCTGCGATCCCACTTATTTTGTCACCATTACATTTTTTTCTTTCTTTTTCTTTTCTCTTCTTTGATCTTTGACTTATATTTTTTGGTTATTTTATTTTAGTCCTAGTCGAGACTATGATATTTAATTGGTAAAATTCACCTGAGTCCTTAGTCTATTCCTTTAACTTCAATCTTGCTCTCCACTTTATTTTTCAATCAATTTAGTCATTGTCTATTTCTATTTCGTTTATTTAACTGCCTAACTCCTACATTTATGTCCATTTCTCTTTAGCATTTTATTTGCTTGCCCTTTAATTTACCATTCGCTTTCTTGCACTTTTCAGTATTCATTTAATTTAATCTTTAGTCTTGGTAAATTTGTGTGTAGATTATTAAATTTGTTTCCTGTATTTGTCGATTAGTATTTTATACTGTCGATTTATTATCCCGTGATATTTGCACTAAATTTAAGGCGGTTAAATATTAAGATGGCCTGTTGACTGTTTTTTTTTCCATTGACCGTTTTGTTGCATTTATTTTGCACATATATGTTACTCGATGCTAGGGGTATATAGGCTCATATTTTATATTTATGTTTGTGCTATGTGTATATGCGTGCTTATATTTGTATCCTACACGTGTACTTTACAAAATATATATTACATTTTATGCTATCTGTTTTCTACGACAATGTACATATTTTTATATACTGGCGTATTGATGACTTGGTGTTTTAAAGTTATTAGTTAAGGGTTTTAATGCGTAGGTATTAAGGCACATTTTTTCAATATATTTGTCTACATAAATTCAAGGTACTGATATTAAATATATATATATATATGGTATGTATGATATCCTCATAAGCATCATTCGATTTGATCGAATAATTAGACGAAGGATAATATCCTTTCATTTTAGAATTCCCATAAAGTGATTGTCTTAGTATAAGAAAGTCATTTCCAATGATTTTAAGGTGGAGGAATATCCTACCAAGTGAAACCCTTAAAATTTGGTATCAAGGGGAAAATAGAATGTACATCTATTTAAATTCATCGAGAAAAGACTGTTAGAACGTATAAAAGTTATAATCTCGATGTCTCTAAATAATCGAATGTCCTTATTTTTGTAAAGGATTGGTAATATATAATTTATTTATTTTAATAACTTTATTTTATTGTATACTTTTGAAATATTTATTAAAAACAAATTCATGAATGGAATGTGTTTTAAATTTGAGGACTAATTTGTATGTGTTTTAGAAATGGATGTTAAATTAAATTATATTCGAAATTGTAAGTTTCATTGTGAAAACAACTAATCAATTGACTGGGTATCGATTTAGGATGTTGTCGTGGTGCTAACCCTTTCTCATGCGTAATCGACTTGCACACTCAATTTTTGGTAAGCAGATTTTAAAACATTGTTTTAATATAATTAAAATCAGATTTTATTATAATGAAAAATTGTTTTGAGTAACTAATCACACCCTAATTAAAGATTTTGTCAACTCAACGAAACTTTTTTTACTGTTTTAAATTAGAATCTCTATCAATCGAGGCAACCATTTTTAAAACTCCCAATTCTATTTATTTTTAAGAACGCCCGACAACGTCTTTCGATACAGGCGTATAGGCCTAATGATGTAGGCTGGTCTACACGCTTTGGTGGAAGAGTGTAGATAACCTTATTGTGTCCCGATCTAGGATTGACAAGCAATGATGTCCTTGAATTATAAACTTGGACTGCAATAAAGATAAGAAAGAAATACGATTAATATTTGAATAAAACAAATGGAATAATAAGATAAATGATAAAATGAGAGAATAGGGATAGAGATGGATACGAAATTGATGGTCTTGATGGATGAAGTTTATGTTGTTGATGATGAAATGGAGATGGTGGTGTTGTTGTATCTCAAGCACGTCAAAGAGGAAACAATGCTAGGAAGCACAATCCCGATCTTCACAAACTTGCTTGAGGGCTAGTAGAAGTATCTTCAACCCACTAGATATCAATCTAGGAATTTAAGAATCAAAATGGAAGGAATGACGCCACAAGTATATGAATTATACTTGCTTAATCGATAAAGTTCACAAAGATCGTTGAAGAGAAAATAACTCAAAAGAGTATGTTTTATATATGAGATAAGATGAGTACAAATGAAGGTAAGCCTCTCTATTTATAGGGAATGAGAGGGCTTGGCCGAATGGTTTATAGGGATTCGGCTAGGTACATGCCTCTATAGAAGTACATAATAATTCAAGATGAAAGGATAAGTCCCTTGTCTTGGTGTTGGTTCGGCTAACCCTATGAAGGGGCTTAATGTTTCGGCCAAAGGGTGGGGAGACATCTCCCTTGGCAGAATGGTGCATGCTTGTTCATCTTCGCGCCAATTTCCACTCCTTGGCTGAATGATGATGTGCCTCCTCTGTTTGGTGCCAAATGCTATCATGTGCACGGCATATGTTATTGTCGAATAGGTATGGAGCTCTATCTCATGTTCCTTGATTATGTAGGGCTCTGATGGTTGCGTTCTCTTCACCTACGTGCTCATAAATGAAAGGGCATCTTCATGGGCAGAATTATTCATGAAAGGTCACAATGTTTGGAAATGGTAACCTTTCATGTTTGAGCTAGTTTGGAGGTGAATGAGCTGGAGGTGAGCTGGAAAAGGTACGATTTCACAAACTTTGACTTAGGAATTATTTGAAGTGTCCTAAGTGGTGATGATGATGGCGTAACTCCCCAGCTGAAATGAGGTCATCTTGTAGCTCAAATATTCAGCTCAATCCAGCTATGAGCTCACGGGTCTCCGGATGACTTTTCACCAATTTCTCTTTATGCTCTCCTAAATGTCCCTATGTGAGTTTCCTTGATGTTACATGCTTCATTTAGCTCCAATGTAGCTCCCAAGTGCTAGTTGAATATGCCTACATTCATAACATAAGAAAATAAACTAAGTATATAAGCTTATATAAGGTGTATAATATAAGAATGTAAACTATAGGTTATTTAATATTCAATATGTAACATATTAAACAACCTATTGCCCATTGGTTCTTTCTCATTAAAGGATTTAAAGGAGAAAGATTTGAAACATTAAAAGTTGCACTCGCATTGTATTCACCAGGTAGATCTAATTTGTATGCATTATCATTGATCTTCTTGATGATTTGGAACGGTCCATCTCCTCTTGGTAACAACTTGGATTTCCTTTAGGAAGGAAAACGTTCTTTTCTAAAATAAACCCACACCCAATCACAACAACAAGAATAACAAAACCCTATTCCCATATACAATGGTGTAAGGGGGAGGTATGGTAGTAGGCTGCCCCCAACGCCAGGTTGAACAGTTTTCATATACAATCTTTTATGCGCGTCTGTAATGGGAAGTAATCCCTACAAATAAATCCATATGTAAAAATCTCTGCATATAGACAGAAACGTAAGGCCTGGATAAATTTAAATGGGTAAACATGAAGAGAAGGATACATAGGAGTCAACGATAGCAAGCTACGAGAAGGAATAAAGTTAATTGGGTTAAAACTTAAACTAAGGCAACACTACTCCGCTACCCTAGTTCTAGGCCTTCATAAATTCCAATGACAGAAACGTATAAAAAGTAGAAGTCATGGAAAATACTATAAAGGCATAAAAGAAGACAGAGATGATACACCCTATGGATGTGACCCTCACTACTTGGTTACCCTGGTCTTAAGTCTCCATACTTTCCTATCAAAGGTCATGTCCTCGATAAGGGATAAATCCTTCAAATCAGATCTCAAGCAGTTTTCCCACTTCCGCCTTGGTCATCCTCTCCTTTTAGCACCGTTGACTGAAATAGACTCTACCCACCTAACCACATCCGACGGTTGTCTCCTAAGGACATGTCCAAACCACCGTAGACTTCCCTCCCTCATTTTTTCGGATATATCACCACCCCCAAGGACATCCTAATAGCAGAGTTTGGTGTCATGTCCCATAGAGTCCTACCACATGCCCATCGAAGCATTCTCATTTCTGTGGCCTCCATCCTCTTTACGTGATCCTTCTTAATTGCCCAACATTCTGATCCATACAGCAGCGCTGGTCTTATTGCCATTCTATAAAATTTTCCATTAAGTTCTAAAGGCACATTCTTCTGACATAAAACTCCAGTAGCAGCCCTCCACTTTAGCCATCCCGTCTTTATACAGTCTGTAATGTCATCATCCACACCCCCTTCTTTATGTATCATATACCCTAGGTACTTGAAACAATCCTTTGAGGGGAGAACGTGTCTTTCTATGTATACTTCTACATCTTCTTCATTTTGGTTCCCACTGAAGTTTGAACATAAATACTCTGTCTTTTCAATATTGATCCTTAGACCTTTTTCTTCCAATCACCTTTCTCTAATTTTAGTTGCTTGTGTCCCTTATTTGCATGTTGTTCATATTGCTTTGTCTATTTTTCTATATTGTCTCGAACTTGCTGATGAAGTTTCTTAACGAACTCAGCCTTGTTCTTTCAATTTGTTGACCATGTGTTCCTGAGGCAAAGGAAGAAGATCTAGAGGTGTTAAGGGGTTAAATCCATACACTACCTCAAATGGTGAAATCTTAGTTGTTGAATGGACTGCCCGATTATATGCAAACTCAATGTGTGGTAAGCATTCCTCCCAAGCTTTGATGTTCTTTTTTATAATAGATCTCAACAATGTTGATAATACTCGATTCACCACTTTAGTTTGTCCATCGGTTTGAAGGTGACATATTGTGGAGAATAGCAACTTTGTCCCAATCTTACTCCATAAGGTCCTTTACAAATGGCTAAGAAATTTGACATCTCTATCAGAGACTATGGTTCTTGGAACGCCATGTAATATCACAATTTCTTTGAAGAACAAGTTAGCCACATGTGTGGCATCGTCAGTCTTGTGGCGTGGTATGAAATGTGCCATCTTGAAAAAACGATCTACTACAACAAATATTGAATCTCTTCCATTATTTGTCCTTGGTAGTCCCATTAGAAATTCCATTGATATGTCAACCCATGGTGCTTGAGGAATGGGTAAAGGCATGTAAAGTCCATGAGGCATAATTTTTTATTTTTCCCTTTTGCAAGTGACACATCTTTCACATACCCTTTCAACATCTCTCTTCATTTGAGGCCAATAGAGGTGTTGTTTCAAAATCTCCAATGTTTTTCTTACTCTAAAATGACCCATGAGACCTCCTTCATGTGTTTCTCGAACAAGCACTTCTCTAAGAGATCCTTAAGGAATGCATAGACGCCTTTCTTTGAATATATACTCTTCGTGCCTATAAAATTTTCATATGGAACTTTTTCACAAGCTTTATACTTTTCTTCAAAGTCATGATCAGTAGCATAACAATCTTTAATATATGAAAAACCAATTAAATTTTAATCAAGAGTATTAAGGAGTACATACCTTCTGGAGAGAGCATCAGCTACAAAGTTTTCTTTACCTTTTTTTGTAATGAATAACGTAAGAAAATGACTCCAAAAAATCCACCCATTTGGCATGACGCTTGTTCAACTTATGTTGGCCTTTGATATGCTTTAAGGCTACATGGTCGATGTGTATGATGAATTCCTTTTGTAGGAGATATTACTGCCAAACTTCAAGTGACCTTATGAGAGAATACATCTCTTTATCATAAGTTGGATAGTTTAGCAAGGCACTATTCAACTTTTCACTAAAATATGCAATTGGTCATCCTTCTTGAGTTAAAACAGCCCCAACTTCGATTCCAGAAGCATCAATTTCCACTTCAAAAGTCTTATAAAGTTAGGTAATGCAAGTAAAGGTGCCTTGGTTAAACATTCTTTCACTTCGTTGAAGACGTCTTCTTGTTCTTTGCCCCATGAAAAATAGAATTCTTTTTAATGATCCCTGTTAAGGGAGCGACAATAGAACAAAAATTAAGCACAAACCTTCTGTAAAAACTTGCAAGACCATGAAAACTTCAGACTTGACTGATTGTAGTAGGCGTAGGACACTCTTAAATGGCTTTGATCTTTTCAAGATCAACTTCAAGTCCCTGTGAACTTACAATAAAGCCTAAGAAGGTTAAAGTGTTAGTGCAAAAGATACATTTCTTCATATTTGCATAAAGCTTTTCCTTTTGAAGGGTTTCAAGAACATACCTCAAGTGTTGCACATGTGATTCCAAGTCATGACTATAAATCATAATATCATCAAAATAAACCACACAAAACTTACCGATGAATGGCTGGAGTACATGATTCATTAACCTCATGAAGGTGCTTGGAGCATTAGTTAAATTGAAAGTCATCACCATCCATTCGTACAATCCTTGCTTTATTTTGAATGCAATCTTCCACTCGTCTCCTTCTCGCATTGTGATTTGATGATATCCACTTTTTAAATCAATTTTAGAGAACATAGTGGTTCCACTCAATTCATCCAACATATCATCAAGTCTTGGTATAGGATGTCGGTACTTGATGGTAATTTGATTGATAGCATGGCAGTCTACACACATTCTCCATGAACCATCCTTTTTGGGAACAAGTAACACCGGAACAACACATGGGCTTAAGCTCTCTCATATGTATCCCTTGTCCATCAATTCTTCAACTTGTCTTTGAAGTTCCTTGGTTTCTTGAGGGTTACTTCTATATGCTAGTCGATTTGGAATGGATGCATTGGATATGAAGTCAATTTTATGTTCGATCCTCTAAGAGGTGGCAATCTAGGAATATCTTCTGGGAATAACTCTTCAAATTCCTGCAATAAAGATGAAATAGAAGAAGGCAAGCCTTTTGGAATGTTAGTCAAAATTAAGTTTTCCTTGTACCAAAGTACAATTAGAGCTTTGTAGGATAACAAATGTTTCCTAATGTCTTTTCCTCCAGCATATATGTTCATCTTCGTTGGTTTCTTCTCCTTGATAGATTTGAAATCTTCAATGCTTTTCTTCAAAGCGTCTTGATCTTCAGACACTTGATTTGGTGAAAGATGAGTCGAAATGAATTTATTTTCATTGTGATAGAAAGAGTATCGGCTTGTGAAACCATCATGGATAGCCTTCTTATCAAATTGACAAGGCTTCCGTAAGAGTATATGGCACACATTCATTGGAATGACATCACAAAGGATTTGGTCTTGGTATTTCCCAATTGAAAAGGAAATGTTGACTTGTTTGGTGACTTTAATTTCTCCCCCATCATTTAGCCATTGTAGCTTGTATGTTGTAGGATTTTAATGGTCTTGAGTCCAAATTTAGTCACCATTAAAGTTCCTACAACATTGGTACAACTCCCTCCATCAATAATCATGAAACAAACTTTCTTGTTTACAAGTCATCTAGTGTGGAAAATGTTCTTTCTTTGGTTATTCTCCATGGATTAAATATTCAAGGCTCTTTTTAATACAAAAAATTGTCCTGAAACTTGAGACATTATTAGTAGATAAATAAAAAAATAAACTTTACCAGCACACTCACAAAACCTCTCAAGTTCACTCCAAAGAAATGATAAGATCACTCCACACAACACTCGTGTTTACTCTTGGGAATATAATTTTGGCTTTTAACAATTCCCCTTCTGATCTCACTCTCTCAATTTGCCTTTTTCCACTCAATTTCTCTTGCAAAGTCTTTTGAAGAACTTACACAAGATTAGAACAAGTTAACTCTTTCCTTGTGTGCGTCAATAGCAAACAAGGTTAGGGTAGAAAGGAATAGAAGAAATGGAAAGCTAGAAGAAAGTATTTAAGGTATTAAAAAGAAGGAAATTGTTGAAGACAAGGAAAATGAATGGATGGAAAAGGAATAGGTGACTTACAATTCAAGAAACAACACTTACTGCAACATTTCTCAAGAAACAATAAGGTTATCTTCTCTTAGTGTAGATATGCCTGTTTGATGTACTTGCAATGGTAGAGCACTTTCCTTGGATTTTCTTTCTTTTTGAATTTCTTCTTTCTCTTTTCTTATTTTTTGAATTTTTTTCTTCTTTTTGTCTTTTCTTTCTTTTTGTACTCCAATTTTGATGTAGGAGTCTTTTTCTTTTGCTTTGCACGCCAATGACACTTTTGTTGTCAATCCAACTATGCTCTGATTACCGCTTGATGTAGGATGATCTACACGCTTTGGTGGAAGAGAGTAGATAGCCTTATTGTGTCCCGATCTAGGATTGACAAGTAATGATGTTCTTGAATTATAAACTTGGGCTGCAAAAAAGATAAGAAAGAAATACAATTAATATTGGAATAAAAAATGAAATAATAAGATAAATGATGAAATGAAAGAATAAGGATAGAGATGGCTACGAAATTGATGGTCTTAATGGATGAAGTTGATGTTGTTGATGATAAAATGGAGATGGTGCTAGTGTTGTATCTCAAGCACGTCAAAGAGGAAATAATGCTAGGAAGCACAATCCCGATCTTCACAAACTTGCTTGAGGGGTGGTAAAAGTGTCTTCAACCCACTAGATATCAATCTAGGAATTTAAGAATCAAAATAGAAGGAATGATGCCACAAGTATATGAATTATACTTGCTTAATCGATAAAGTTCACATAGAACTTTGAAGAGAAATTAACTCACAAGAGTATGTTTTATATATGAGATCATATGAGTACAAATGAAGGCAAGCCTCTGTATTTATAGGGAATGAAAGGGCTTGGGTAAATGGTTACATAGGGATTCAGCTAGGTACATGTCTCTATGGAAGTACATAATGATTCAAGATAAAAGGATAAGTCCCTTGGCTTGGTGTTGGTTTGACTAACCCTTCATGAAGGGGCTTAATGTTTCGGCCAAAGGGTGGGGAGACATCTCTCTTAGCCGAATGGTGCATGCTTGTTCATCTAGGCGCCAATTTCCTCTCCTTGGCCGAATGGTGATGTGCCTCCTCATGTTTGGTGCCAAATGTTCTCATGTGCACGGCATGTGTTGTGGCTGAATAGGTATGGAGCTCTATCTCATGTCCCTTGATTATTTAGGCCTCCAATGCTTGTGTTCTCTTCACTTACGTGCTCATAAATGAAAGGGCATCTTTATGGGCAACATTATTCATGAAAGGTCACAATGTTTGTAAATGGTAACCTCTCATGTTTGAGCTAGTTTGGAGGTGAATGAGCTGGAGGTGAGTTGGCCATAGGTGACTTGTAGCATAGTGAGCATTATGGTATCTCCCTGTGAAAGGTACCTCTTGAGGTGGCAACTATTCACGAAAAGGTACGATTTCACAAATTTTGACTTGGGACATATTTGAAGTGTCCTAAGTGGTGATGATGATGGTGTAGCTCCCCGGCTGAAATAAGGTCATCTTGTAGCTCAAATCTTCATGTCAATCTATCTATGAGCTCATGGGCCTCCAGGGATCTTTTCACCAATTGCTCCTTATGTTCTCCTAAATGTCCCTATGTGAGTTTCCTTGCTGTTACATGCTTCATTTAGCTCCAATGTAGCTCCCAAGTGTTGGTTGAATATGCCTACATTCATAACATAAGAAAATAAACTAAGTATATAAGGTTATATAAGGTGTATAATATAAGAATGTGAACTATAGGTTATTTAATATTCAATATGTAACTTATTTAACAACCTATTATCTATTGGTTTCTTCTCATTAAACGATTCAAAAGCATTAAGGCACTTATGAGAAAGTACTTCCCTGAATTGTTTTACCTTTGAACGAATGATAGGTTCTTTATGCATGACTTCAGGATCCATTTGTGTAGTTATGATCACATCACCTAAGTTTAGGCTTAGTCAAACTCTAATTCCTACATTTTCCTCTCTTCAACATCACTCGACATAGAAAAGAATGAGTATTCTCTCCTAAGACTCTCTTCGACTATGAACTAGAGAGCAACATAATTACCATCAGATCACCCTCGACGACCCCCTAGGAACATCGCTCAACTTGGGTTCCTTAACGGAGACCAGATGCGCAAGGGAAGAGGTCGATGCTTTCTCCAACATCAAATCTTCGCCAAACCAGGAAAAAACTCGTAGTTTTCCTTTTTTTTTTCCTCTGTCGTTTGATTTTTTAGTTGTATTTCTTGGTCTCCTCTTTATTTTCTAATGTTCTCGTTGATTTGATGGCTTAAATGGTTTTCAATTATTTTGGTTGACTTAGTTTTTGTGCTCTTCGAATATGCTTTGGGTTAGTCTCTTTTTTGTTTGATTGTCACTTTTCGAAGGCAAAGGTGGCTAAGAATCCATCTCTAAAATGCTCCTTTTATATTTTTATGTTGATTCTCTCTTCTTTTTAAAATGAATCCCCCTCTGGGTTTTTTTTCATTTTTGTGAATCCCCTTTTTGTTTTGCGTTTCTCTATAACCCCTCGTGAGGGTGCTACCCCCAAAAAAAAAAAGTTTTTTTTACTAAATCCTTTATAGAGAACGTTCACCCCTCTGTTGTGTTCTTTCCTTTTTGCAAAGGGAGACCAGTGAGCGGGGGCATGTATGGTACGATGGAGGACCATTTATGATATATGACGAATCTACACTCTTCAATGGAAGTAAATAGATAGCCTTATTGTTGTCCCTATTTAGGAATGACAAAAGTAATGCCCTTGAATTGTAAGTATGGCTACAACAAGAACATAAGTAAAGAGGATTAGTAAGGAAATAAAGGAATGGATAAATAAAATATAAGATGAAATAAAGATAAGAAAGAGTTGACTGCGGAATTGAATATGATGATATTGATGGTCTTTAATGGAAAATGGTTGATGGTGTTGAAGTTGAATGGATGATGGTGATGAAAGTGTATCTCAAACACTCCAAAGAAGAAGTTATGCTAGAGAGCACAACCCTTGTCTTCATAAACTTGCTTGAGGGATGGTAATGGTTCTTTAAACCCACTAGATATGAAATCTAGGAATTATAAGAATCAATATAGAAGGTTTGAAGCCACAATTTTAGAAATATATTTTCTTAATCGATAAAGTTATTAAAGA
The DNA here is from genome assembly GCF_006381635.1 of Hibiscus syriacus. Lineage (NCBI taxonomy): Eukaryota > Viridiplantae > Streptophyta > Magnoliopsida > Malvales > Malvaceae > Hibiscus > Hibiscus syriacus. The sequence continues at coordinate 905,656 of NW_024062603.1, read as the reverse complement.
ACTTAGAAGAGATATTAACTCACAAAGAAGTTATTTTATAATATGAATGAGAAAACATATAAATGAAAACAACATCTCAATTTATAAGAAATGAGAGGGCTTAGCCGAATAGGCACCTAGTGATTCAACAAGTACATAGTTTTTAATGAAAGTACATAATTAATTAAGTGGATGAATATGTCCATAGGCTTGGTGATTGCTCGGCTAATTCTTCATAAATGAGCATGATGTTTCGGTCATGCATGAATCAACCTCCCCTTAGACGAATGGTGATATGTTTGTTCATCTTGGCGCCAAAGTCTTCTTGTACAAGGCATGTGTGTGGTGGTCGAATAGTCTTGATGCTTGCCTCATATCTCTTCATGATTTAAGCCTCTATTTGAGAGATTTTTTCACCAGCAAGAACCTTGATGAAAGGGCATCTTCATGGACAACAACATTCATGAAAGGTCATAATTTTTGGAAGGTAACCTTTCATGTTTCGTAAGTTCTAAGGTGAATGAGATAAAGGTGAGCTAGCCATAGGTGAGTTGCAATATGATGAACATTCTGGCAGCTCCTTGTGGAAAGGAACCTCCTGGAATGGAAACTATTCATAAAAAGGTACGATTTCAAAAAAAATAACTTAGAACTTATTTGAAGTGTCCTGAGTGGTGATGATGATGGTGCAACTCCCCAGCTGAATTGAAGTCATCTTTCTAGCTCGAATCTTCAGGTCAACCAAGCTATGAGCTCACTGGTCTACGAAAAACTTTTCAACAAATGTTCCTTATGCTCTCCTAAGTGACCCCATATAAGTTTCATTGTTATTGCTTTCACCATTTAGCTCAAAGTAGCTCCCATAGTTGTGGCCAAATGTACCTACATTCAAAAACATAGAAACTAAGTTAAGTAGATGAACTATTATAAGGTAATAATGATGTGCATATTATAAATATGTGGACTATAGAATATAATGATAACTTATGACTCACATAATAATGAATCAGTTATTATCATTATAGTTATAGATGTAAAATATATATATGAATATAGCTATGTTATAATAACTGAAATATGAATCATTGTGTAGAAAAATAGAAAGTTTCTCCCCTTGAATCTTATGAAAGGTTGGAGATGCAAGGATAAACATGATGTTGAATCATATCACATCATCCCCTTCTTTTAGGTGGTTTCTCCATAGTGTCCTTCCATCTAATAGATGCAACAAGTACCTTTATGAAAAGGTTTATGTCCTTTAAATAAGTACTTTGAATGTCCATGGTCTGAAAAGAAAGAAAACTTTCATAAATAAAAACATGATTAAACATAATTAAAAGAAAAATATACTCCCTGTTTGTATTTGATGATGGTCAAAGATCTTGTCTGTTGAAGACATTGCTTTGAATGATTTCCTTTGGCATCCCAAAAGTTATGTTCCATGGCTATCCAATAGGTATGTTCATTGAATCATGAATGGTTATAACCCTTGGAATAAAAATGACCTCTGGATCCTCATAAGTCACATCCTTTGGATGAGCAGATGTATCCTTTTGCCTCTCATTAGTCGTATCTCTTGGATTTTGAAAGGTTGCGTCTCCTAGTGTCCCATTGTGACAAGTTGTGTCGCATGGAACATCCTGTAAATCAAAAACAAAATTTGTATTTTCAAAGTTAGAAAAATCATCTTCTATCTTGCTCTTGACAATGAGCATTTTCTTATCAAGTACTTGATGCAGCACTTATTTTCTGAATAATTTTCTCCATACTTGATGAGGATTTCCCTTTCCTCATGGCCTCAACACTTTGTTTCATTTTGATTTGATCACTTTGAACTTGTCTCGACGTCAAAGGCATAAGGATAATTTTCTTTCCTCCATGGTTGAATGAGTAATGGTTTGTGAAACAATCCTGGATAGTCCTTTAGTCATATTGCCATGTCTTCCAAGAAGTAGATCGCTAGCATGCATAGGAACGACAACAAACATAACCTCGTCCTTGTATTTTCCAATATAAAAAAGGAACTATCACCTGTTTGTTGATGTTGAGTTCTCCTCGTTTCGTTGAGCCATTGTAGCTTATATGGACTTGGATGCTTCTTGGTTTTTAACCCCAGCTTTTCCACCATGATCGAACTTGCTACGTTGGTACAATTTCCTCCATCTATGATCATGAAACATACCTTATCATTCACGTGGCATCGTGTATGAAAGATATTTTCTCGTTGTGCATTATCCTCCGTCACTTGTGTACTCAAACTTCTTTTAACCACCAAAATTTCTCCTTCAATGGGAGCCTCAATTTCTAGTTCTTCATTGTCATCTGCTGCTTCTTCTTCTTCTTCTTCAGACTCAGATTCAATGTCACCATTTCTAAGTAAAAGCATTATGTTCCGGTTGGGACATTGTGTAGAGACATGCCCCCTCCCAAGACATTTAAAGCATCGAATGTCCCTTGATCGTTCAGTTGTTTTCTTTCCTCGATTATCTTTGTTTAATTGTTGATTCTTGTAAGATTTGGCCTACGCTTTGCTAGGAGTAGGAGTATATTTCTTCAAGTTGTTCGGACTCTATTTTGCAGCTGTAGGCATGACATTGCGAGATATATATCTTCTCCATAGTTTTTTTCTATCTTCATCGCCATTTGCACCATTTGATCTATTTCAATGTAAGGGTATAACTCCAAAGTGTTGGCAATTTCTGGATTAAGTCTGGAAATAAATCTAGCCATGGTTACTTCACGCTCCTCTTCAATATTGACTCGGATCAATTCTACTTCCATCTCCTTATAGTAATCCTCCACACACCTTGGGCCTTGTTTAAGATTTTGTAGTTTTTGAAACAAGTCTCAATGATAATGAACATGAATGAAACATTTGCGCATCATAACTTTCATTTCAGGCCATGTTGAGATTGGTCGTTCTCCATTTCTCCTTCTGGTAAGAGTAAGTTGATCCCACCATATCAAAGCATAATCTATGAACTCCATTGCTGTCATTTTTACTTTCTTGAGTTCGGAATAATTGTGGCAACTAGAAACATGTTCCACCTTGTTTTCCCATTCAAGATAGGCTTAGGGATCAGTTTTCCATTGGAATTGAGGAATATTGATCTTGATGTTACTCATGTTATCATCAACATTGGCACGCCTAGGTCCTTGTAACATTGTTGGTTCTACTCCATCATAATTTTCTAGGAAATCATCTTCTTGAAGAGGTTGTTGTCTCCTAGGGGTATCATTGTTTCGAGCTTGTGGAAGATCTCGACGTTGATCTATCTTGTCATGAAGTGCATCAAACTCTTTACGAAACATTCTCATAATTTCGCCAATTAATGCTTGCATTTGCAAGTTTTCTTGACCTGTGTTTTCTCTATGACTTTGATACATGGTTAGTAAACAAATATAAGAGATCACTCCACTTAATACTCGTGTTTACGCTCGGGAATATAAGTTGGCTTTTAACAATTCCCCTTCTGATCTCACTCATTCAGTATGCCTTTTTCCACTCTATCTTTGTTGTTATGTCATTTTAAGAACTAACTCAAGATTAGAACAAGTTATTTCTCTTTTGTGTGCGTCGCCAATAATATAGGTTAGGTAGAAAGGAAAATAAGAAATAGAAAGATAGAAGAAATGATTTAAGGAAATAATTTATTGATAGGGAAGCGGTGGCGAATTGATGAACATTGCTTTTGTTGAAGAATCAAACATAGAAAAGCTCTAGACTCGATGAAGAACAATAAGGAATGAATGAGGAAGGTGGCGGCAATAGCTAGGGTTCTTTAGGGTTTCTTTTAGTGCTAGAAACAAGAAAAGAAACAAGATTAAAATAAGATAAATAAAAGATAAAGGAATTAAAAATAGAGAAAATAACCAAGAAATCATAGATCTCCCTTATGAAAGTGAACGGTAAAGATGATTGATGGCGTGGATGGATGTGGAAAATCGATGTATAATGTCCTATCGAGCCCTCCTAGTCGTAATGAAAAGGCAAACACGATAATATGGCTCTAACCAACCCTCCTAGTCGTGATGAAAAGGCAAATTGGAGTGTGAAGATTAATCTCCCTCACAAGAACTTGAAAGAACTCCAGGAGAAGAAGCTTCGAAGGCACAAGGCAATCAACACTTGCAAAAACAAACTCTTGTTGTATTATTGATCAAAGAAATCTGATTTACAAAGTTGAATGAAGCCTCCTTTATATAGGGGCTGAATTCTAAAGGTCCTAAATAACTAAAGAATAAAATATTAATAAACTAAACATGTTTTAACTCTAATTCCTAATAAAATAATAATAACTAAAAATATTGTTTTAACCCAACCTTAATTCCTAATAAAATAATAAATCTGATCCTAAAAGATAATTAATCATCCTATATTAAATTATATTACAAATAATCAATATAAATATTGAAAATTCGTAATATTTACAAAATAACGTATTAATCCCGTATAGGATTTCCTGCATGCACCGTCTTCAGTAAAATGGCCATATCTTGAGTTCCCGATATCAGATTGATGCGATTCAAGAACCGTTGGAAAGATAAGAGACAGAAGGTTGTATCTCCAGAAGACATGTTGACCGGATAACAACTGGATCCCCTTAAAAAAGTTGTTGCAAATCTGCTTCTATTAGACCCTTCCGGATGAATGCTTGAACTGCGATTTGAAGCTTGTCTTTAAGAAGTTTGGTCCGACCTCGTGTGATAGGGCCAAGTGGTATAGTAAATTCATCATCCTTAGCTTTAGGGCATGTGGTGCATGTATCATCTCCCCCTTTCTTAAAAGGATTCGTCCTCGAATCTGAAATATCAAAAGGAGATAAGTCAGAAACATTAAAGGATGCACTCACGTTATACTCACCGGGAAGATCAATGCGGTAGGCGTTGTCATTGATTCGTTCAAGAACTTGGAATGGCCCATTTCCTCGTGGGTCTAGCTTGGATTTCCTTTGTGTCGGGAACCTTTCTTTTCTCATGTGAACCCATACCCAATCTCCTGGTTTAAAGGTGACATGTCGTCGGCCCTTGTTAACTCGTTTTGTGATTGCCTCGTAGGTTTTCTCCATCTTGAGTTTGGCTTTGGCGTGAATGTCTTTGACAAGGGCAGCCTTCTTTTCACCATCTAAACTGGCAACCTGATCTAAAGGTAAGGGAATAAGATCCAAAGTAGTTAGTGGGTTAAAACCATAAACTATTTCGAATGGAGAATAACCTGTTGTGGAGTGAATGGATCGATTATAAGCAAACTCAACAAAAGGTAAACATTCTTCCCAATTACGGGTATTCTTACCTACCACAGTTCTTAGCAAAGATCCTAGAATCCGATTTATTACTTCGGTTTGTCAATCGGTTTGAGGATGACAAGAAGTGGAATAGAGAAGTTTTGTGACAATCTTACCCCACAATACCTTCCAAAAGTGGCTTATGAACTTAGTGTCACGATCGGACACAATGGTGCGAGGAATGCCATGAAGGCGGACTATTTCTCGAAAGAATAAATTAGCAATATGTGTGGCATCGTCCGTTTTATGGCAATGAATGAAGTGTGCCATCTTTGAGAATCTGTCCACAACCATAAAAATACTATCTCGTCCTTTCTTAGTGCGGGGTAAGCCAAGTATAAAATCCATCGATAAATCGATCCAAGGAGAAGAAGAAATTGGTAAAGGCGTATACAAACCATTAGGATTTACCTTTGACTTTGCTTGTTTGCACGTGATGCATGATGCACAAATCTTTTCCACTGTTTTATGCATGTGCGGCCAAAAGAAGTGTTCCATGACCATATCAAGTGTTTTGTGAATACCGAAGTGCCCCATAAGTCCTCCGGCATGTGACTCGTGAACCAAGAATTCTCGCAAAGAGCTTTGTGGTATACACAACCTGTTCATGCGAAAAAGAAAGCCATCTACAAGATAAAACTTGTTAAAAGCACCTTTTACACATTGTTTATAAATCTCAGAAAAATCTGGATCGTTAGGATAAAGTTCTTTGATATGTGCAAAACCCAGAACAATAGCATGCATTCGAGTGATAAGTGTGTATCGTCAAGATAATGCATCAGCTACGATGTTATCTTTCCCTTGTTTGTATTTGATGATGTAAGGAAAAGATTCAATGAACTCAACTCATCGAGCATGTCGTTTGTTTAACTTACCTTGTCCATTTAACCATTTGAGTGATTCATGGTCCGTGTGAATGACAAACTCTTTAGGGAGAAGATAGTGTTGCCACACTTCGAGTGCTCGGACGAGTGCAAGAAGTTCCTTGTCGTAGGTAGAGTAGTTCAATTGTGCACCTTTTAACTTCTCACTAAAGTAAGCGATAGGTTGTCTTTCTTGCATGAGGACGGCACCAATGCCTATGCCTGAAGCATCACATTCTAGCTCAAAGGTGTTAGAAAAATTGGGAAGACGAAGAATAGGGGCAGAACATAACTTATCTTTAAGAAGTTCAAAAGCTTTTTGTTGTAGTGGTCCCCATTTGAATTCAACTGACTTTTTGATGATCTCGGTTAATGGTGCAGCAATGGTTGAGAAATCTTTGACAAAGCGACGGTAGAAACTTGCCAAACCATGAAAAGATCTTACCTCGGTGATGGAAGTAGGCGTGGGCCATTCTTGAATTACCTTGACCTTCTCTTTATCTACATGAATACCCTGTACACTAACTATAAAGCCTAAAAACATAAGCTTATCACTGCAAAACACACACTTATCCATGTTAGCATATAAATGTTCTCGTCGAAGAACTTCGAGAACCATTCGAACGTGAATGACATGAGAATCAAAAGAAGATGAGTATATAAGAATGTCATCAAAGTAAACGACAACAAATTTACCTATAAACTCCTTAAGAACGTGATTCATTAATCTCATGAAGGTGCTTGGAGCGTTTGTGAATCCAAAGGGCATAACAAGCCATTCATACAAGCCGAACTTTGTCTTGAATGCTGTTTTCCATTCGTCACCTTCTTTCATTCGAATTTGATGGTAACCACTCTTCAAGTCAATTTTGGTGAAGATACTTGCACCATGTAGTTCATCCAACATATCATCTAGGCGTGGAATATGATGCCTATACTTGATTGTTATCCGATTGATAGGTCGACAATCTACACACATTCGGAATGTGCCATCTTTCTTTGGAACTAGAATGACGGGAACTGCACAAGGACTAAGACTCTCACGGAAGCGGTGGCGGAATGATGAATGTTGCTCTTGTTGAAGAATCAAACCTAGAAAAGCTCTAGACTCGATGAATAACAATAAGGAATGAATGAGGAAGGTGGCGGCAATAGCTAGGGTTCTTTAGGGTTTCTTTTAGTGCTAGAAACAAGAAAAGAAACAAGATTAAAATAAGATAAACAAAAGATAAAGGAATTAAAAATAGAGAAAATAACCAAGAAATCAAAGATCTCCCTTATGAAAGTGAACGGTAAAGATGATTGATGGCGTGGATGGATGTGGAAAATCGATGGATAATGTCCTATCGAGCCCTCCTAGTCGCAATGAAAAGGCAAACACGATAATATGGCTCTAACCAATCCTCCTAGTCGTGATGAAAAGGCAAATTGGAGTGTGAAGATTAATCTCCCTCACAAGAACTTGAAAGAACTCCAGGAGAAGAAGTTTCGAAGGCACAAGGCAATCAGCGCTTACAAAAACAAAGTCTTGTTGTATTATTGATCAAAGAAATCTGATTTACAAAGTTGAAGGAAGCCTCCTTTATATAGGGGCTGAATTCTAAAGGTCCTAAATAACTAAAGAATAAAATATTAATAAACTAAACATGTTTTAACTCTAATTCCTAATAAAATAATAATAACTAAAAATATTGTTTTAACCCAAACTTAATTCCTAATAAAATAATAAATCTGATCCTAAAAGATAATTAATCATCCTATATTAAATTATATTACAAATAATCAATATAAATATTGAAAATTCGTAATATTTACAAAATAACGTATTAATCCCGTATAGGATTTCCTGCATGCACCGTCTTCAGTAAAATGACCATATCTTGAGTTCCCGATATCGAATTGATGCGATTCAAGAACCGTTGGAAAGATAAGAGACAGACGGTTGTATCTTAAGAAGACATGTCGACCGGATAACAACTGGATACCCTTCAAAAAGTTGTTGCAAATATGCTGTTATTAGACCCTTCCGGATGAATGCTTGAACTGCGATTTGAAGCTTGTCTTTAAGAAGTTTGGTCCGGCCTCGTGTGATAGGGCCAAGTGGTATAGTAAATTTATCATCCTTAGCTTTAGGGCATGTGGTGCATGTATCATTTAAGAATAAGGAAATGAAAGAAAAGAAAAAATAGGTGACTTACAACCCAAGGACAACACTTACTGTACCCTTTCACGAGACACAATAAGCTTATCTTCCTCGGTGTAGATATGCCTCCTTGATTGACTTGAAATTGTAATGCACTTTCCTTGGCTTTGACTTTCCTTTTGCTAGAAAATATATTTTTCTTCCTTTTGATCTTTCTTTTTGTTTTACAATCCTTTGTTTGGTGCAGGAGTTTTTTTATTTCCTTTTGAATTTCTTTTTCTTTTGTTTTTGTTTGTTGCACGCCAATGGCACTTTTGTGCCAATCCAACTATGCTCTGAATATTGCTTGATATAAGACGAATCTACAGTCTTCAATATAAGTGAATATATAGCTTATTGTTGTCCTTATCTAGGAATGACAAAAGTAATTCCCTTGAATTGTAAGTATGGCTGCAACAAGAAGATAAGTAAAGAGGATTAGTAAGGCTATAAAAGAATGTATAAGTAAAATAAAAGATTAAATAATGATAAGAAAGAGTTGGTTGCGGAATTGAATATGATGATGTTGATGGTCTTTAATGGAAGATGGTTGATGGTGTTAAAGTTGAATGGATGATGGTGATGAAAGTGTATCTCAAACACGTCAAAGAAGAAGCTATTCTAGAGAGCACAACCCCGGTCTTAACAAACTTGCTTGAGGGGTGGTAATGGTGTCTTAAACCCACTAGATATGAAATCTAGGAATTATAAGAATCAAGATGGAAGGTTTGACGCCACAAGTATAGAAATATATTTGCTTAATCAATAAAGTTCTCAAAGAACTTGGAAGACAGATTAACTCACAAAGAAGTTGTTTTATATTATGAATGAGATAAGATACAAATGAAAGCAACTTCTCAATTTATAGGAAATGAGAGGGCTTGGCCAAATAGGCACCTAGTGATTTGGCAAGTACATAGTTTTTAATGAAAGTACATAATTAATTAAGTGAATGAATATGTCCATAGGCTTGGTGATGGTTCAGCTAATTCTTAATAAAGGAGCACGATGTTTCGGTCATGCATAAATCAACCTCCCTTTGGCCGAATGGTGATATGTTTGTTCATCTTGGCGCCAAAGTCATCTCCCTTGGCCGAATGGTGATATGCTTGTTCATCTTGGCACCAAAGTCTTCATGTGCAAGGCATGTGTGTGGTAGTAGCCGAATAGGCATGATGATTGTCTCATATCTCTTCATGATTTAAGCCTCTATTTGATGAGATATCTTCACCAACGTGCACCTTGATGAAATGGCATCTTCATAGACAGCAAAATTCATGAAAGGTCACAATTGTTTGAAGGTAACCTTTCATGTTTGAGCTAGTTCTAAGGTGAATGAGCTAGAGGTGAGCTAGATCGAATCTTCAGCTCAACCCAGCCATGAGCTCACTGGTCTCCGGATAACTTTTCACCAAATGCTTTTTATGCTCTCCTAAGCGACCCCGTAGAAGTTTCCTTGATGTTGCTTTCACCATTTTGCTCAAAATAGCTCCCATAGTTGTGACTGAATGTTCCTACATTCAAAAACATAGAAACTAAGTTATGTAGATGAACTATTATAAGGTAATAATGATGTGCATATTATAAATATGATAACTTATGCCTCACATAATAATGAATGAGTTATTATCATTATAGCTATAGATGTAATATATATATATATATGAATATATCTATGTTATAATAATTGAAATATGAATCATTGTGTAGAAAAATAGAAAGTTTCTTCCCTTGAATCTTATGAAAGGTTGGAGATGCAAGGATAAACATGATGCTGAATCGGATCACATAAATTTCCTACAAGGAGCCCCTGTCGACGTAGAAGGGGTCTACCGGCAAGTGAAGTTTTCGTAAAGAGTAATTGAAAAGTCAGTGCATGAGATTCACTTGTGAATGTCTCTAAAAGAATATGGAGGGTCATGGCAGTGCTACTGGAGATTAGGATTTAGAAACCCTAAGCGTTGTTCACAATCTAGATCATTAGATGAGGTTTAGATTCGATGGGTAGTAATAGGTGGCGCTAAAAGGTTATGAAAAACCCTAAATATCTCTTGTGGTTCTAGTGATCGGTCCTTGTTTTGGCTTCCACATGTTGCTCTTCTTCAATCTAGACTGCTCTCAAAAAATGTTGTAATCGAGTTTGATTTTGTATTAGGCTGCTTGATTTTGCAACCATGTATGGGTTGATGTAATTAGATTTGTAACTAGGACCAAATGAAATGAAATTATATTAGTATATATATTTATATTAACCGATGTATAAGCATTATTACTGACCAAAGTACACAGATATATATATATATATATATGTAATATTGTAATATAAATAATATTATGATTTATATATAAGTTATCATTAATTGCCATAACAGACTTAGTTTATTTGCTAAATGCATGTAAATAACTAAATAAATTAAAGACAAATAAATGGAAATAATTTAAATAAATATTTAAAAATAAAAATAAAATAAAAAATTTCAAATTTGGAGTCGGATGAAAATAAGTGTCTACACCCCTTTTTAAACGATTCAGAAGTGAACCCAATGTCTATTTCACCAGGAAAATAAAAGATGAAAAAAATAAAAACTATAATTAATGTATAAAATCGAAAATCAAATCAATTATCGCACTCGTCATTTGCTCCTACTAAAGTATTTTATTTTTGGAGCAAATCGTTGTGTTTTTGTTGTTTGTCGTGCATGGAGCTCCAACTGGGACTCACTCTTCCAAGCACTCCTTTTCTCCCCCATCGGTTCCAGGTAGAGATTTAAATAGCGGTTTGCGACTGTGATAACGTCTGTGAAATAGTGGTTGTAGTGTTTTTTGCAACCGTTATTGTATGACTGTGGTACCTTCAAACTTTGTAATAGCGTCCACTATGTCTACAATCTCGAGAAACGTAATGCGACAAAAAACACAATCGTAATCGCTATCTATATCCCTTGTTACCGGCTAAAACAAGGTTCATCCGACACTGATGTTAACGACAGCAAAGGCAGTTGCAGCAGCAGTTCTAGCATCAATAAAAGAAGCGAGCCAAAACTCTGACTCTATTGCTTTGGAAAACTAACCAACCTGACGAAGAAGTTGACCCGAATGATCTCCACGATAACTCTTCTTCCATTCTCAAGTATCTTTCCCTTTCCCTTTCCCTTTCCCTTTTCCCTTTCCCTTTCCCTTTCTTGGTAAATAATATATATTTATGGGGTTTCATAATTGAATTGAATTCTTTGGTTTGGATTTTGGAAAGGAATGACGGGGAAGGTTTAGTGGGGTGCGGTGACTACTAGGGGTAAGCGTTTGATTGAGTCGAGTCAAAATATTTTATGTTATTCGAGTTGACGAGTCTTATTTTACAACTCGGACTTAATTTGAAATTTTTTCGAGTCGAATCGAGTTTAGAAAATTGAAGTCGAGTCAATTTTTCGAGTTTCTGCTTAAATTTAATTATAAATATTTATGATATTATAATATTATTTTATTCCAATTTAAGTAAATTTCTATAACCATATATACAATACAAATATATTTATTCATTTTTTTCATTCGTGATATACATATATCATACAAATTCCAATAACTTGACTAAAACTTGAAAATAAATCTATTGATTACTAAATATTTTGAGTTATTCGAGTTGTATTTTACAACTCAAATTGGACTTAAAATTTTTTCGAGTCAAATCGAATAAAAAATCAATTTTTGGAGTCAAGTCAAATTTTATTCACCATTAGTGGCCACAGGTGAAAGCCTCGAGAAAGAAGCTACGCCTCCACGTACATAACGGCAAAGCAAATAACTAATGTGTGGTGACAGTGATGATGATGAATGGCTACACTAGTGTTAACTTTACTTTAAATTCAAAGGTCGATATTGTATATATAATTTAAGAGTTAAATTAGTATTTTATGTAAAATTTAAGATCAAAAAATATTTTATCTAAAATTTAAAAGTCAAGTTAAAATTTAACCATTTCAACTAACGTGACACATTAGCAAAATAACGAGAGTTAGCAGTCCAGTGACAAAAATAAGATGGACCGAAAATAAAAGTGACTAGAACCAATTTTTTTGCACCAGTGACCAAAATATGAACGAACCAAAAACACAAGGACCACCAATATAATTTACCCATATATTTATCAAAATAAATTAAAATTTTCTATTCTCAAATAAAATGAAAAAACAATTTGATTTAATTTTCATGTGGTCATAAGATTTAAGTTAGATATTAATTTTGATTTTTTTTGTGTGTAAAATTTTAACTTTAACTTGATGGTTAAGTGCATGACCCCTTCGAATATTCTCTTTCTTTGAAAAAAATACACATTTTTTTAATCTTCTTTTGTATAATAAGTTTTTTTTATAGTTGAGGAATTATAAGATAGTGTATGTTCATAATTTTTTTTAGTTATTGACAAAACACACATATTGTCGACACAACTGCTCAAAATCTTAAACTTAAGGGATAACAACACTTACTTTTTGAATAAATCTTTTATATAATAAGTTTAAATATAATTTTTAGTGGTATATTAATATATATATATATATATATATATACGGCTTAACTCATTGATTAAAAGTCTCATGATTCTCCTTGTCATAACCTTATTCATCCGAATAAAATTATTTAAAAAATGAAACGTGACCTTCGAGGCTCGAGCAAAAAAGAAAAATGATGATCAAGACAAAATTACAAAAATAGATGCTTCAAATTCAACCGACGTTGAAGGTGAAAATGGATATATATATATATATATATATATTGAATCCCATAGATCAATTTTGTTATTGATTTTAAACTTTCTTGAATTAATGTTAGGAACAATGAAATGTTGGATTCAATGCTTCCAATAGCATGGCAGTATATAGTGGCGGAAACTAACATTATATTTTGGGGGACATTTAAAAAAATTGACAAACCAAGAATATTAATAATGTTCAATGAGAAAATGGATAAATAGAGAGAGATTTAATACAAACATACTCTCAAGTACGCTCATTGAATTTTATCTTGTTAATTAACTGGATATTCCCACATTGACTTCTATAACTCAGGATTATGTCCAATAAACAAAATATTAATGTCTTCAACTTCAACAACCAGTGACTTATGAGATTAACTACAAGTCTAACACAAGCTGATGTAGGTCAAACTACCTTGGTTGTGGATCTAGTGAAAGAGCAAGTTTCCTATAGTAAGATAGGCTCAAAGAATAATAGTTAGGTATGTTAATGTAAGGGGTAAGGGTAGGCTAGAAATGAAATAAGAAAGTAAGAATATATGATGCGGAAGTGGGCTGGTTTTCTTGATGTAGGCGTGGTGGTGGCTTACGAAACAAATGGGATGGTTAAGATAGTATCTTCAACAAACAAGGAAGAAACTATGGTATAAGAGAGCCTAACACCAATCCTTATAGTTTGTTTAAGGGGTGGTAACAAGGACTTGACCCCTTTGACTATAAAGAGTCAAGAAACGCAAATATCAAGATGGAAAGAGTAAGGTTAACGTCACAAGCACACAAGGTATTTGATAAGTCGATAGAGTTCAAGTAGAACTTAAAAGAGAGAAAATTCTCAAAAATTTAATTATGCAAAATGATATGCCAAACAAGAGCTAAGGCATTGGATATTTATAATAAATGAAAGGGAAAGGTGTCTTAATGAAAATACATAATTAATTGGTGAATGAACATGCTTTTAAGGCCTTGTGTTGGTTAGACTAACTCTTCATGGTGTGGATGTATCCTTTGGCCGAAAAAATATGAAATAGTTCGGCCCTTGGAGGTTTTGAATGGAAGAACATGTGCCTTAGTCGAATAGGCATATATTGGTTCATCTTGGCACCAAATGGCAGTGGTTGCAATGTTTAGGAAGAATAGTGATGTCCCTTGGAGTTTGGTGCCTAATTTGAGATCACATGGTGTTCACATACTTGAATGATGCATATGGAAGCCTCCTTGGTTGCACATGACCTTCCTTTAATGTAGACGACTCTTCGCGCCAAGAACAAGGTTGGTTCGGCCATAGGATGCAAGCTGAGCACATGGTAGATGATTGGTACCAAGGTAAGTGCATAGGTAGCTAGCTAGGTGAGTAGTAGTTAGGTCGACTCAAGCTAACTAGAAGTAACACTCCAGTTAGCTAGCTATAGATAATACATGGATTAAGCTTTTGCCACTTTCCTTTCATATTTGTACACTTTTGCTCACTAAATTTAAGAACATAAATTTTTGTTAATTATGTTAACATTTTATTATGTTTTGGTCACTTATATTACTATTTATTAAGTTTTGGTCACTTAAACATTGAATGTCATTAGTTTGATGATGACGCTCATTTGTAAATTGGTTTAATTTTTATTTTAACCCTTACACTTTAGACAAAATACTGATTATGGGTCTTATTGTAAATTCAAATTAGTTCAGGGATAACATTTTAATTTACCCAATTTTAGTTGATTTTTTTCAACCCTATTATTGTTCATCTTCTCCGTACTTCTTCATCAGACATCTCTACTTCATTTCTACATTTGCCTTCTTTCAAGACTCATGATACATTTCAAGAATAATGATAGATTTTCAACTTTCGATAACAAATATAACACCACAAATTCAGAGAAAAATGAGAGGGTCGGCACCTAGAGATAAAATGAAGTTGGTTAATCTTAGATATACAAACTAAACTTTAATTTCCAAAGGTTGATATTGCAGAATGTCAAGTCTAACAAGGAACAAGAAGATAAATCAGTGGGTCCAAATAACCCAATAACCGAATATCAGTCTTCGTGATGACTCTTGCTTGAGGAAGTGCATCCAATGAAACATAATCAATGGATGAACTCAATCAAAAATCCATAATCATCAATGTAGAATATTTGTTTTTTCTCAAGAACAAGCAATTTTCCGATTCTAGATCCATATGAATCACCATTAAAACTTACGGACTGCATGATCTGTTGTATTATCGCCACCGAGCTGTGCTCCGAGTACCTTATTTTCATGACGATCTATGCGCCAATGGTGTCATTGTGGTGGTGGATCTTTTTCAGAGTTTTAATGGCAATTTCTCTACATTTTTCACAATCTTCATTACTTCTTTTTATACCTTTTCTTACAACTAAAACCCACCTAATTTGAATTCAAATAATTACAACTAATAATTAGAAACAAGAAGGCTATTGCAATGGAGTAGAGATGCCTAAAGAACAAGCGGGGAGAACATGAGCAATATTGGGGGTTGGGGAAATATTAGAAAATGGATAAACTGAAATGTTGTCTCTAAACTAATTTGAATTTACAAAAATACTCATAATCTGTATTATGTCTAATGTTTAGGGGTTAAAATAAAAAAGAAAGCATTTTACTAAGGGATCACATTATCAGACTAACATTATTCTATGTCCAAGTGACCAAAATTTAATAAAATAATAACATTAATGACAAAACTTATTTTTTTTAATTTGACGAGCAAAAGTGTACAAATATGAAAGGAAAGTAACCAAAACTTAATCCACATATTATATACGTGAAAATGATGTAATTTTAATTTTATATATTTATCGTACCACATCAGCAAACCATTAAAGATATACGATTGTTAACCTTCAGCGAGCACATCTTAATTAAAACTAAACGAAAGTGGTCAAACTTAATTAAAAGGAAATGAAAGTGACCACATCTTATATTTTTGAATTCAGTGAGGAAAAGTATATAAAACTAAAATAAAAGTGACCATTTTTGTAGTTTAACCTAATAAATGGCTTAGTGATTAAAAAATATCATGCTTTTCCTTGTCATCACCTTATTTATTAAAATAAAATTGTTTAAAAAACATGACATGTTAACTTCTTAGTAGGAGAAAGAAAATGATATGAAAAATCAAATAAAATAAAAAATCCCATTAATATCACCGTTAATTTTTAACGCCGAGTATATTAATATAGAAATAAAATGTAATATTAAATATGATTTTTTTAAAAATAATGATAAAACCAATAATACAAAAAACATATAAAATACCAAATAGGTTGTTTACATTGAATGATTAATCAAAATTAGAATTGAAATTTATTCCTCAAATATTATTAGAAAATATTGATTTTAAACCCTAGACATTCAAAGTTTATTCAATCAAAAGAAAGTTGATACTTCAATCTTTTTTTCTTTTGATTTAACAATATGATATGAGGTCATTATAAATTTAGTTTAGTACTTATTTAATTTTATCTGCATTATAACATTGAAAGTTATAAGATCCTTTTATATTTTCAATGTTATAATGCAGATAACATTTTTGATCTTTATATTTTCAAAATGAATAAAATTCACAATACATGTTAATAAAAAGAGTAAAATAATAGTTTCTGTAATATTAAAAAAATATTAATTTTAAGAAATAAATTTAATTAAATGATTTGATATTGATTTAAAATATAGGATAAAATATACAAATGGTTCTTCAACTATAGGGTACTACTTTATTAAGTCCCTTGACTATTAAAAATTATAAATGTCTTTCGACTACAAAGTTTTACTTTGTTGAGTCATTTGACAATTAATTTGGGGTAAGTACAACATAATATATGTTCATAAATAACTCTCCACCATTTAACATTGAACGCTTACACCTCTAATATTCCTAGTACTTGAACACGAAACCTCAAAGAATAACAACAATTCCTTTACTACATAAATTGTTTGGTTTGTGCCAAAAATTTACAATAGATACACACGAAATGGTACGTTATATTTTAAATTTACATTAGATCATTAAGTACCTTCATCTCATAAAATTAAACAGACTTTTTTAACAATTACCAAAATATCAATTTACTTTTTTATTTATAACATTTTTAAATATGCAGTAACTTTATGCTCATTTAAAATTAAAATGCACCCTACACTGTTTTTTTTAATATACAAGGTTTTTTTGCCCGTTAGGCGAGGTTCCAAATTTAATTAGCTACCTTGGTTTTTATTTTTAAAATAAGAAAAAAGCTACAGTGTAGGGTAAAACCGTCCTGTTGACGTGATGAGTTTTCCCAAAAATAATATATTTTTAGAAACTCATCATGTTGACGTGACAAATTCAATAAAAATATTTTTCCTAATTCAATAATTAATTTAAAAATTATAAAAAAAACACTTTGGAATTCGTCACGTTGATGTGATAAGTTCCTTAGGAGTGATAAGTTCCTTAGGAATTTAAAACTCCACTAGTTGTTGGCTAATGGGCGGCTTTTGAATTTTAAAATATTATAACCGTTGAAACTCATCACATCGACGTGATGAGTTTCATCGAATTTAAATTTAAAAAGTAATTTTAAAAATAATTTAATACAAAATAATTTATTAAAAATAATAATAAAAGTTATTACAAAGTAATACAATCCATAAAAAATTATTTATATTTTCATAATTCTTGACGAAGTCGAGGAGTGGTAGAATGATAATGGCGTGAGGCTCGTCGATTTCGTCTTGGTCGCACGCCTTGATTGTCTTCATCTTTGTTTGTTTCTTCGACAAGAGGTGTACTAAACATCACTTCACTTTGAGATCCACCATCGAAATATAATAGTGGAGTAATTAAGGTATTTGACGCCATCATTACTGTCATTGACTCGAATTGGCCACCGAAATTAGTATCTTGTTGACCATATATAATATGATCTCATTCACCAACATATTCTGTCGAATATGGTTAAGCGCTTTGCATTGTATCCCATGAACCTCCAACTCGATTCGGGTGACTCTCCATTGAAGCATGATATGGAGGATAAAAACCATAACTGGTATGAGATACAAAATATTCAACACAAGCAAAAACATAAGACGAAGATGTCAATGATGATGATTTCTCGCCTTTGCGTATCAGGCCTTCATTTCTTTCCATTGATCCCTCTCTTCCAGTGTTATTAAATATGGTTTCCCATTTGCTTCGTAATTTTGGAGGTACGAAGATACAAAATCACTTCTTATTTAAAAATCAGTAAAATTTTTGTTCCTTTAAAATTTCCAAATTTAACATTTATAACAAAACTGGTTAATCACGTAAAATCATAATAAATTATTTTAACAACCAATTCAAATTCAATTTCAGGAAGCAACTATTCAATTTAATATTGTTTCATATAAGAGTAAATCTGTAGAAACTAAAACTCATTTTTGTGCTAATAAAATAAAATTTATCAAAACATAAAATAAAATCAAAATTTACAAACATATGTTTATTTTAAAATCCAGATATAAGTTATTACTATTTATTTAAACATTACAGACATATCAGAGCCTTTCTAATTCATTTTAAGAAATAACTATATTCAAATATTACGAACACTTATTATTTGTATATATGCCAACTAGAAATCAAATCAGTAATAGAATGTCATTATTGTTACCTATAAATAGTATTCGATGATTGAAGCCAAGTTCAACTCCAAAACTCCACTCACTTTCTTTTACCTATGCGTGAAATCATCACACACTGAGTATTCACTTTTAATGAAGTATTTATAAGTTTAAAATAAATATGTCAAAATGTATGTATATAACAAAGTAGAAAACATAACACAATTATCGTTTTACAACATATAATATAAAACTGTTTTTCAAACATTTTTCCTTATCCTGTAAATAGCATAACCTGTAGAAAACCTTTTCGCAATTATAAGGCACATAACGTCAAATCAAAGTACTCAATAAAACACTTATTGTCATTCAATCATGTAATTGTGCTTTTCCATATTCAACTCATATAATTCGTACTTTCATATTGATCAACATAAAATTTCCTTTCCATTTTTATTATCAGCCCAATGTATAATAATGAGAATACATGGTACGTGAGTCAAATGAGTGTATGCAATATGCACTCGAAAGTGCCTCATCAGTGATCCGCACTCAAAAGTGTCTCATCAGTAATCCACACTCGAAAGTGACTCGTATAACTTGCTCCATAGGTGCCACATAACCAAGTTGCACGTATAGTGCCCCATAATACCAGTACATATATTATAGAACACAACAACACTATAACTATAACCAGGATACATCGCACTAGCATATCATATGTACAAACAACATATCACATATATGTAATAAAATGTATCATGTTCTCTCTGTAATGTACACGGATGTACTCATATAAGATCGATCGATAAACACTCCACCTGATGGCATGCTAATTGTACCATCGAATCTCAATGCATATACAATGGACTTTTTAACAGTTTCAGATACCATTCATATATAAAGTATCATTTATCAAAATATTGGATAGTTCATACCTAAAATCATCAATGTTACATTTCAAAAACTGTTCAAATAATATTTAAAACATATCATATAAAAACATATTGGGTAACTCGTACCCAAATTCATCTAAATACTATTTTTGTAAATAGTATGAAAATAAATCAAGTACGATTTAAATCTTTATTTTCAAATCACTCGAGGTTGACTCATTCGCAAATCTTCCTCATTTCATGCATTTATAAAGTAGGAAAGAATACACTCTCCTGGTAATGCCTCGCTAGTAAACCTCTATTTTTGGTATAAGCCTCTCTCTTGTATTTATTTAACCTTTAGCTCGATTCAATCTCGATTTCAATCATAGTCTTATGGCTATGGAGTCCACAATTTGGAAGGCTAAAGATGAGCAAAATCTTGATTATTCTCATAAAAATCTCTTAACACGTATCATAAAACTAATTAAATGAATTTAAAATTCATTTAAAGTTAAATTACATTTTTACCATTACTAAATCATGATAATTACCATCATGACATTATCGTGACAACATTCCTTACATCATCAATGAGCTAATATCTTATTAGTTTCCATCTTTATCCTTGCATTTTTCCAAAAATCATAATCTTGCCACTTTAATCTAACAGTCCAAATTTAACATAAAAAATCAACTTAAATCCAATGATCCATGTAAAATTCTAGTAATTAAAAATATGGAATTGGCATTATTAACCTTTAAATGTCATCCTTTAAATTTTTCTAATTGTTTTTGATCCGATTATCTAAATATTTTACCAAATATTATCGATTTATAGCTTTTAATACAAATTCCATATCAAAATCTAACAAGCACGCAAATATCATTCTTAAGGGTAAACTGTTCATTTACGGAATAATTTTTTGGGAAAATTATCACTTTAGTTCTTTAACTTTCCCAAATTTATACTTTGGCCATTAAACTTTAAAAAATTTCATTTTGCTCAATAGCCAAAATTTTGGGATTTTAAAATTAAGCAGAGGCGTTGTAACATACCACAACTCTAAAACCACACACCAGATTGTAGAAAGTCTAGATAACACGATACATCGACTTTTTGCCCTTTCAACAATTGCAACCTTGCAAAATTCCTAGTATAAAAATGCCAAAATCACAAGCAACTAGTGTTACGACACTCGATAAAATTATTCAATATCGAAAGATACTTAGTGTGCGTCAAATTCCCAGATTTATCTGGTAACAATATCCCTCTAAACAATTGGAGAAGATACGCTCGGGCTGTAAATCGACCTCATCCTTGGTAAAGTCGTCAGTCACATGAAATTTGGACTCCAACAAGTTATTCGTATCTGGTACCTGTCTAAGACCTCTGGTGGTGGCATATTTCCTAAAACTTCCTCAACATTTTGAAATCAGTTCATTTTACCTCACTAGTGTCGCACCATTAATCGAAATATCGAGTTGGCAATCGATATTTTCCAACATCATTATCGCTTCACCACTCAAAAATGGAAAGCATATGTTCCGGGCCTGCAATGTTCAATTAACGTCGAAATTAGTGTCGGGTTCACGTTAAAGCCATGAAGTAATGTGGTTGGATATAACCCGTATTGTTGTAGATATATAATAATCCGCTAATGCGGAACTCTAAGTGACATTTCTTGTTGTTGAATGCTTCATTCTTCTTATGGAGCGAGTTTGAGAGAAGAAATATGGACAACATCAAGGCGTAACATTTCATCTCGAGTAGACATTTTCAGGAATTCTTTGAAAATAAAAAATTTCTCAATTTTTCTTAACAATAAACAATAAAAAATCCTAAACCCCAAACCCTATTTTTAACCTCAAATCCAATGGCTATAAACGACTACATTTTTCAAAAATCTCATGGAACTCGTCACCTTGACGTGATGAATTCTAATATGCATATTGCTTCTGACCGTTGTCGTTGCTTGTACCCAACAGTTATAAACGACTAGTTTATTTTAAATTATAAAAAAAAAACTTATCACCTCTACATGACGAGTTCCAAAGTTTTTTTAATTTTCATAATTTTTAAATTAATAACTGAATTTAGAAAATTACTTTTTGCCAGATTTGTCACGTCGACGTGACTAGTTCTTAGAAATATATTATAATATTAACCCACATAGGCTCCAGTTATCTAGGACCATTTAATAATATTTTTTGGGCAAATTTGTCACGTCTATAGGACGAGTTTGCCCTACACTATAGCTTTTGTTGTAGTTTGTAAAATAAAAATCATGGTAACCTATTTGATGTGATCCCGACTATGTGCCTTACATCATTGTCTGCAATCTCCTTGAGACCGTTTAGTCGAGGCAAGTTGTTTACATTCGAGAAGCTTCAAGAATAATATTTGAGCTTAATCTGGGAATTTCAAGCCAAGATTAGATTTTTGAAAGCCTTTTTCAATCCAAAAGAATAACCTCCACCATCATACTTAAGGTTGAGACGTGAAGAACGAACAACCAAGTTTAAGGGAGGATTTTATCTTTTACTTGTTCATGAATTTGCATGAGTGTTAATAAATTTGCATGACATTAAGTTGCATAAATAAATAAGCATGCTACTTCATTTAAGCATAAATTCATCAAAGCATGTAGTTTTTTATGAAGCTACTTCATTTAATTATATTTTTTCATTCAGTAAAGTTAGTCGACTAATTAAACTAGTTAATTCATTTACACTGGTTCATTAATTAAACTAGCTCTTTATATGTTTTCATAGCATGTTTTATTTTTTAACTTTATTCAAGCTTAAAAATTTATTAATTTTGTGTCTAGGTGCAAGAGGGAAGCTGAACAATCTCAACAGATGCAAGAATATCAGTCAGAATGGCTTCTAATTCTGGATACGATACAGACGTGTTTGGGACCAAAAATTAATTGGAAATTATACCTCTGTCTCTTATCTTTCCAATTCCTTTTGAATCACCTCAATCTAATATCGGGAGCTTGAGATATGATCGATTTACTGAAGACAATGCAGGCTGGAATTTTCATTACAGGAATTTTATACAAGAAAGATTTGGATGAGTTTGAGCCAAGAAGAGTCCTTTTATAACACCCCCAACCCGTATCCGACCCGAATACGAGTCTGAGGTGTCACATTGACTTTTCAAACTTTGACACTTAAAGAAAATAGGGAAATTTAAAACTTTCATTAAAATAAAAGCGATTTATTTACATGGATTGACCAAAACAACCAAAATCGATCAGAGCATTCATAACTGACACTTTACTTACATGCCAACATACTATACACAACAAAATACATACTTTATCAGTTACTTCTGATCTGATCCGCTAGCAGTGATGCTGTTCTTGCCACCCTATTTCCGCTCTTCCTGATTCTTGGTACCTACATGTAAATCACTTACACGCTAAGTCGCAGACTTAGTGAGGCATAACATAAATGTATGTATTCACATGTATAACCATGAATTTATAAACATGCATTCTTACCATGTATCAGGACATTTCAATGTTCATGTATCGATTACACTATAACATATATGATGATAAAATGTACCTATAACACATACATTCTCATGCTAATTTCACTTTAATTTATCTTTGGATTGCCCATGTACATTATTGAGAACAAAGGTATGTGAGTACATAGAGGTTGTGCACTATATTGTCACCACTGCTCGTATAATTCCCTCAAGGGGCACTGAATATTTGTCCCGAAGGACCACTAATTGTTCCGAAGAACCACTATGTCCCGAAGGACCATTGATAATCCCTCGACTCTTGGCATACCAATTATACCTATAGCTCTCGTATTTTATAACATGGGCTTAAATATGAATACATTTTTTCATTTCATATCTCTTTCATCACTTTTCATATAAACACATATAATCATTTCCATTAATCCACATACCTGAATTATTTCTCTTGTAATGGCATTGGTTCACATAATATCATATTGAAGCATAATGAATTATGCATGAAATCACTATAGAAATAATAAATGTATGCATGTACATGAATATGAAATCATGAATTCAACTATCAGAGATAGATTTATCACAAGTCTTATCTCTATACACTTTAACTATAAAATGCACTCACCTTGGCCTTGCTTGTTTCGACTTGATCCTAATCCTTTGTTTGTTCCGGAACGAAATTATGTTCTATATCTACATAGTAATACATTGATACTAATCAGCATATTAATTAATATATTCTAAACTATCACTCCTTAGGCTAAAAAGAAAGTTATTTCCAATTTTAATGATGGTATCCATGGATGCACTATACCATGTATCGATGCATCCCTTGACAGGTGCATCGATGCACTACCTATGCATCAGTGCATAAATCCCATTCGATGTTTGTATTTTAAACGGGTGCATCGATGCACTCCTTATGCATCGATGCATTAATGGAATTCGATGTTCCTTATTTAAGAGTGCATCGGTACACATTAAATGTGCATCGATGCACACAACCCATTTATTGCATTTTAAGCCTAAAAATCATCAATTATTCACTCAATTCTTCTATTTAAACCCCTATCATGTCATTAAACCCAACCATCATTACTTAAACCAACTTATATCCATGAAAATCATCTTTAACCTCAAAATCATATCCCTCATATGTGATTCAAGAATCATACCCAAATTTCAATATGTTCTAAATACACTTCTAACACTTCATCTCGTTGTTTTACAATAACCTAAGCTTTCCTTAAGCTTAATTAGCATCTAAGGAGTAAAACCAAACTTAAATTTCAACTAACAAACAACTTATAAGAAATCTCACCTTTGCTATGAGTTTTCACGTTAGAAGGAAAAAAGAGAATAAGAGAATTCTGGAAGCTTATGTTTTTCTTCATTCTTCCACGTGTAGCTAAAATAAATATATCTATTCTTTAATTATTTTTCATGCAAATGACCATTTTACCCTTCTATTCATTATTCCTTGCAATTTAACCCTACACCAATTACAATACTATTCAATTATTATTCTTTAGTTACCAAATTCTGAAGTTTTATAATTTAGTCACTAACCCGGTATTAAGGCTGTTACACCTTTCATCTTCTACAAAGAGACAAGCAATTGATGGCCATCTTAATACACCAATTCAAGGCATTCAAGGAAGATGTTATCAACCATTGAAGGCCATTCATGTTCAAGAAAGGGGAAATGCAATAACCAACATTCGAAACTTAACATTCAAAGCCTTTATCATCTTTTAAAGACTAACTATACTCTACATGGGAACAAGAAATGAAGGCTGATTTTATTTCATTTAATCACCAAATTAAGTGATAAAATGAGCAAGGAATTTAAAGAGACAAGATGATTTGGACATGTAGGACGTCCACATTCATCCTATAACTTCATTTATCCTCTTTTATTCCATTTGCAAGCAAAGTAAGGCAGCCCAAGTCACCCCTCTTTTTTGGAAGAATTTAAGGCTATAATTATCTCAAATTAAAGCTTAATTCATTCATTTTCAATCTACATGGTCAGCCATCAAAGGATAAGAAGAATGACAAGTCATTTAATTGAACTCAATTGCATTTAGGTGATTTTTTATTATAATTGTAAAAACTCTTCATATGGTGCCTATCAACACTATAAATAGGCACCTCCATGGCATTTGTACTTAGAACATTTTGCATAATAAACTCTTTGAAAGGTTGCTATCATTTTAATTCCTGGATTAAAACTCTATAAGTTTCTTGTCAGTATTCAAGCCTTCCTCCATTTATTTTATTATAACGTTGGCTTCTAGTTGATGTGATCGTAACCACACAAATGGATCCTGAAGTCATGCCTAAATGACCTATCACTCGTGCAAGGGCAAAACAATTTAGGGAAGTACTTTCTCATAAGTGAATTCATGCTTTTAAATCTTTTAATAACAAAGAACCATTAGATAATAAGTTGTTTAATATGTTACATATTGATTATTAAATAACCTATAGTACACATCTTTATCTTATACATATATATAGTTCATATACTTAACTTATTCTTTATGTTATGTGTGTAGGTACATTCGGCCACAACTTGGGAGCTATCTTGGAGCTAAATGGAGAAAGCAACAACAAGGAAACTTACATGGCGACGTTTAGGAGTGCATAAGGAACAATTGTTGAAAAGTTATCCGGAGACCCGTGAGCTTATAGTTGGATTGAGTTGAAGCTTTGGGCTACAAGATGACTTCAATTCAGCTGGGGAGTTATACCATCATCACCACTACTTAGGACACTTCAAATATGTCCTAAGTTAAAATTTGTGAAATCGTACATTTTCGCGAATAGTTGCCACCTCAAGAGGTACCTTTTCACAAGGAGCTACCTTAATGTTCACCATGCTACAACTCACCTATGGACAACTCACTTCCAGCTCATTCACCTTAGAACTAGCTCAAACATGAAAGGTTACCTTTCCAAACATTGTGACCTTTCATAAATGATGCTGCCCTTTCATCAATGAGCACATTAGGAAGAAATTGCATCCATTTGAGGCCTAAATCACCAAGAGACGAGAGACAAAGCACATTCCTATTCGGCCACCACCAACATGCCTTGAACATGAGAGCTTTAGAGCCAACTTAAGGAGACACTACATCATTAGGCCAAGGGAGATATCTTTGGTGCCAAGATGAACAAGCATGACACCATTCGGCCAAAGGAGATGTATCTTCGTCCTAACCGAACCAACATGTCTCATTTGAAGAGGTGGTTGAATCATCACCAAGCCAAATGACTCATCATTTCATCTCAAGCATTATGTACTTTCCTTAGAGACATGTATCTAGCTGAAACATTACATAATCATTCGGCCAGGCCTTCTCATTTCCTATAAATTGAGAGGATAACCATCATTTGTACTCATCTCATTTCATAATATAAATAAACTTTTGTGAGTTAATTATCTCTTCAAAGTTCTTTGTGAACTTTATCGATTAAGAAAGTATATTTCTTATACTTGTGGCATCATTCCTTTACCTTGATTCATAAATTCCTAGATTTTATATCTAGTGGGTTGAAGACACCATCACCACCCCTCAAGCAAGTTTGTGAAGATCGGGATTGTGCTTTCTAGTATAGTTTATTATTTGGTGTGTTTGAGATACAACATCACCATCATCTTCCATTAAACATCAACACCATCAACATCTTCATAATTCCACAGCCAACTCTATTCATTTTTTTCATTTTCATTACTTATATTATTTATCCATTTCTTATTCCATTATTAATCCTATTTCTTTCTTCTCTTTGTTGCAAATAAACTTATAACTCAAGGACATCAGTACTTGTCATTCCTAGATCAGGACAACAATAAGATTATCTACTCACTTCATTGAATAGTGTAGATTCTGTCTATAGTAAGCGGTATCAGAGCATAGTTGGATTGACAACAAAAGTGTCATTGGCGTGCAACAACAAAAGAAAAAAGAAAAAAGTTCAAAAAGGAAAGCAAAAGCTTTTACAATAACAAAATGAGTTCAAAACCAAAAAGAAAAAAATCAGAAAAAGAATTTCAATCAAAAAAAGAAAAGCAAAAGCCAAGGAAAATGGCTCTACCATTACAACTATATCAAGGAGGCATATCTACACTAAAGAAGATAACCTTATTGTTTCTTGTGAAAGGGTGCGGTAAGTGTTGTTTCTTGGGTTACAAGTCACCTCTTCCTTTTTATACTTTCATTTTCCTTGTCTTCAACCTTTTCCTTCTTTTCATTACCTTTTGAATCCTTTTTCTACCTTTTCATTTCTTCTTTCTTTTCTACCCTAACCTATTTTGCAGGCGACGCACACAAGAAGAGAAATAATTTGTTCTAATATTGAGTAAGTTCTTCAAGGACTTAGCAAGAGAGATTGAGTGGAAAAAGGCTTATTGAGTGAGTGAAATCAGAAGGGGAATTATAAAAGCCAAATCATATTCCTAAGAGTAAACATGAGTGTTGAGTGGAGTGATCCTATCTTTTCTTTGGAGTGAAACTTGTGAGGCTTTGTGAGTATGCTGGTAAGGTTTACTTTTGTTTTATTTGTTTACTAATAATGTCTCAAGTTTTAGGATAAGTTTTGGTAGTGAAAAGAGCCTTGAATATTCAATCTGTGGAGGATAATCAAAGACAGAACATTTTTCACACTCGTTGTCATGTAAACAACAAAGTTTGTTTCATGATTATCGATGGAGGAAGTTGTACCAATGTTGCAAACACTTTAATGGTGGCTAAACTCAGACTCAAGACGATTAAACACCCTATACTATACAAGTTACAATGGCTAAATGATGGAGGAGAAGTTAAGGTCAACAAACAAGTCAACATTTCCTTTTCGATTGGAAAATACCAAGACCAAGTTCTTTGTGATGTTGTTCCAATGAATGCATGCCATATACTCCTTGGGAGACATTGGCAATTTGATAAGAAGGTTATCCATGATGGTTTCACAAATCAGTATTCTTTCTATCATAATGAAAAGAAATTCATCTTGACTCCACTTTCACCAAAACAAGTATCGAAATATCAAGAAGCCTTGAAAAAGAGCATTGAAGCATTCAAATCCCTTAAAGAGGAGGAACCAACAAAGATGAATATAAATACTAGAACGAAAGACATTAAGAAATATTTGTTATCCTACAAAGCTCTAATTGTACTTAGGTACAAGGAAAGGTTTCTTTTGACTAATATTCCAAAAGGTTTGCCTTCTTCTATTTCATCTTTATTGCAAGAATTCGAAGACTTGTTCCAAAAAGACATTCCGAGTGGATTACCACCTATTAGAAGAATAGAGCATCAAATTAATTTCATTCCCGATGCAACCATTCCAAATCGACCAGCACATAGAAGCAATCCTGAAGAGACTAAAGAACTTCAAAGACAAGATGAAGAATTGATGGACAAGGGATACATACGAGAAAGTTTAAGTCTATGTGTTGTTTTGGTATTACTTGTACCCAAAAAAGATGGTTCATAGAGAATATGTGTAGATTGTCGTGTTATCAATCAAATTACCATCAAGTACCAAGATCCTATACCAAGACTTGATGATATGTTGGATGAATTGAGTAGAGCCACTACATTCTCCAAAATTGATTTAAAGAGTGGATAGCATTAAATCAGAATGCAAGAAGGAGATGAATGGAAGACTGCAATCAAGACAAAGCAAGGCTTGTACGAATGGATGGCGACGCCTTTTGGTTTAACCAATGCTCCAAGCACCTTCATGAGGTTAATCAATCATGTACTCTGACTATTCATCGATAAGTTTTGTGTGGTTTATTTTGATGATATTCTGATTTATAGCCATGACTTTGAAACATATGTGGCCAATTTTTTTTCCAGAAAGATCGAGAGATTACATGGCGTTCTAAGAACTATAGTTTCCGATAGAGATGTCAAATTTCTTAGCCATTTCTGGAGGACATTATGGAGTAAAATTGGAACAAAATTGCTATAGTCCACAACATGTCACCCTCAAAGAGATGGGCAAATCGAAGTGGTGAACCGAGTGTTATCAACCTTATTGAGATCTGTCATCAAGAAGAACATCAAAGCATGGGAGGAGTGTTTACAATACGTTGAGTTTGCCTACAATTGAATTGTCCATTCAACGACCAAGATGTCACCATTTGAGGTAGTGTATGGATTTAATCCCTTAACACCTTTAGATTTTCTTTCTTTATCTCATGAACACATAGTCAATAAAGATGGCAAGAATAAGGATGAGTTCATTAAGAAGCTTCAGCAGCAAGTTCGAGACAACATAGAAAGCGAACAAGGTAATATGAAAAACAAGCAAATAAGGGATGCAAACAACTAAAATTGGAGGAAGGTGATTGGGTGTGGGTGCATTTAAGGAAAGAACATTTTCCTTTCCAAAGGAAATCTAAGTTGTTACCAATAGGAGATGGATCGTTCCAAATCATCAAAAAGATCAATGATAATGCATACAAATTGGATCTACCTGGTGAATACAATGTAAGTGCAACTTTTAATGTTTCAAATCTTTATCCATTTGAAGACAACGACAATTTGAGGACAAATCGCTCAAATGAAGGGGAGGATAATGTGATCGTAACCACACAAATGGATCCTGAAGTCATATCTAAAGGACCTATCACTCATGCAAGGGCAAAACAATTCAGGTAAGTACTTTCTCAAAAGTGCATTCATGCTTTTAAATCTTTTAATGAGAAATAACCATTAGATATAGGTTGTTTAATATGTTACATATTGATTATTAAATATCCTATAGTACACATCTTTATCTTATACATATACATATAGTTCATATACTTAACTTATTCTTTATGTTATGTGTGTAGGTACATTTGGCCACATTTTAGGAGCTATCTTGGAGCTAAATGGAGAAAGGAACAGCAAGGAAACTTACATGGGGACATTTAGGAGTGCATAAGGAACAATTGTTGAAAAGTTGTCTGGAGACCCATGAGCTCATAGCTGGATTGAGCTGGAGCTTTGAGCTACGAGATGACTTCAATTCAGCTGGGGAGTTACACCATCATCATCACCACTTACAACACTTCAAATATGTCTTAAGTCAAATTTTATGAAATTGTACCTTTTCGCAAATAGTTGCCACCTCAATAGGTACATTTTCACAAAGAGCTGCCATAATGTTCACCATGCTACAACTCACCTATGACCAGCTCACTTCTAGCTCATTCACCTTAGAAATAGTTCAAACATGAAAGGTTACCTTTCCAAACATTGTGACCTTTCCTGAATGATGCTGCTTTCATCAAGGAGAAAGTTGGTGAAGAAATTGCATCCATTGGAGGCCTAAATCACCAAGAGACATAAGACAAAGCACATGCCTATTCAGCCACCAAGCACATGCCTTACACATGAGAGCTTTGGCATCAACTTAAAGAGACACTACACCATTTGGCCAAGGGATATATCTTTGGCACCAAGATGAACAAGCATAACACCATTCGGCCAAGGGAGATATATCTTCATCCTAGTCGAACCAACATGTCTCCTTTGAAGAGGTAGTCGAACGATCACCAAGCTGAAGGACTCATCCATTCATCTCAAGCATTATGTACTTTCCTTAGAGATATGTATCTATCCAAGACATTATGTAACCATTCGGCCAAGCACTCTCATTTCCTATAAATTGAGAGGCTTGCCATCATTTGTACTCATCTCATTTCATAATATAAACAAACTTTTGTGAGTTAATTCTCTCTTCAAAGTTCTTTGTGAACTTTATCGATTAAGCAAGTATATTTCTTATACTTGTGGCGTCATTCCTTCACATTGATTCCTAAATTTCTAGATTTTGTATCTAATGGATTGAAGATACCATCACCACCCCTCATGAAAGTTTGTGAAGATCAGGATTTTGCTTTCTAGCATAGTTCCTTATTTGGCGTGTTTGAGATACAACATCGCCATCATCTTCCATTAAACATTAACACCGTCAACATCTTCCATCAAGGCCATCAACATCTTAATAATTTCGTAGCCAACTCTATTCATTTCTTTCATTTTCATTACTTATCTTATTTATCCATTTCTTATTCCATAATTAATCTTATTTCTTTCTTATCTTTGTTGCAGCCAAACTTATAACTCAAGGACATCAGTACTTGTCATTCCTAGATCGCAACAACAATAAGGCTATCTACTAACTTCCATTGAAAAATGTAGATTTTGCCTACATCACTAGCTCACCTTTAGTTAGTGGGTCACGTTCCATCTTATTTCACCTCGATTCCATCATATTATATTGTTGATTCTCAAGTATATATAATCAATGGGTCTTAATCCATCCTTTGAATTTCTATCATCCTCCTCGCAGACTACAATCATCCTTCATCATTTTCGTTACATCCATTCAACTGTTATCACCACCACACTTCTTTCATTTGCAAACCACTTCAAATTCGTCCACAACCTTTTCAATTTCATTCTTTATTTGTTTATCTCATATTCACAATGTTATTTTTGCACTTTCAGAATCATTTCAAGCAAGTTGTGTTTCTTACTATAACACGATCGGGCAGCAACGTATATGACTCAAAAATCATAATCGATATCATATTATTTGGTATCAGAGCCAGTCGATTCAGTAAGTGTATCATTTTCTCACTCTTAGATTAGTGAAAAAATAAAAAATTTAAAGAGGGTGAGAGCAATTATTTTCATCTTTGAAAAAATAATTAAAAAGGTTTCGTATTTTTTCATTATTTTTTTTCATTATCTTTACGATTTCATTACCTATTCCCATCTTCGTTATTTCTTGTAGCCATTTCTTTCTTTACTCACATTATTATCCAGCCAAGCCACAATTATTTTAACTGAAGTCTACAAGATACCTTGTAAGCCTCAAGGGAGTTCTAAAAGAACTTTAAAGGAAAGCAAGAGTGGTAAAAGATGAGAGTGTGCATTAAGGGTAAAAGACATCCCAAGTGAAATACGAGAGGAGAAACTTTTTCGTGGAGTGTATTGGTGAGATTTTTGTTGGTGAGGATTTAAATATTGTCATTTACTAACTATGTCTCAATAATCGAGAAACAATTCTCATATTTTAGGAGGTGACGCCAAAAATGATGGGGTGCACCAAACTTGCAAATGTAAGCCATGACACGAGAGATAAGAATTTTGTTTCAAAAGCATCTCAACCCAATCTCAAAGAAATTGGAGTGAATAATAGAACGACCTTCTTGTTTACAAACATGTCCAACGAGTATCAAAACACAACTAAAAAGAGAGATGACACTCAATCATTTTCTAGTTCTACACCCAATTGTAGTAGGAGATCTTACGAAAAAGACCCCAAATCTTTAACAAGAAGCAATGACAAAAGTTCAATGCTAAGTGAGCCAAGGAATTTTTCATTTTTCAATCCAGAAAGTCTAGCTCGTCTTCAAGTGTGTTTTGATAATTTTGTCAAAGAAATACAATTGCAAGAACAACTACAAAAAGAAAGTGTTTGCAAAAAAGAAAAGAAACGAGAGTTGAAAAAGACATTGAAAGCGAAGAAAAAGAAATGGAGTTAAAAAGATTGAAAGTGTAGTTGAAAAACTTGGAAGTGAAAAGAAATAATGTCAAGAAGAAGAGGACAAGGGAATTTCATCTTACATTAACCTTTCTTTTTTCATAGTCTTCGTTTATCATTGTAGAATCATGAGAACACTTCAAAGGACATTCTGAACTCATCACCAATCATGGAGATAATCAAACATCAATCATGCCTAGATTATATTTCCATGGAAGGTCCAATGAAGTTTTTCATCATCAAACACATCAAGCAGCAACCACCAATCAAGATCCTCAACCATCATCCATGGTTTGATATTCCCATTTTATTTGTTGTCAATTTCTCTACTTCTAATATTGATTTATTTTTCAGTGGGATGATTCGAACGCAAATATTTGACATCAAGATTGATTCGATAAAGGAGGACATAGAAGACAAAGAGACAAACAAGATAACATTTTCCACTGAATGAGACTTTTCAAATTCCAATAAATCTAAAATTGTATGCATCATACATAAGACTTTAGAAGTTTGCAAGCCACTACGAGGAATTCAAAAGGACTAC
Source organism: Hibiscus syriacus (assembly GCF_006381635.1). Classification (NCBI taxonomy): domain Eukaryota; kingdom Viridiplantae; phylum Streptophyta; class Magnoliopsida; order Malvales; family Malvaceae; genus Hibiscus; species Hibiscus syriacus. Next base: position 872,514 of record NW_024062603.1, on the reverse strand, counting down.
TCCATATATGGAGAAGACTTTTTTTTCTTAATAATGAAGACAATTTCTACAATGATGTTTATAATTTGGAGATGAATCTTTCTCAAAGGCGAAGAACGAAATTGAATTATTCTACCTATGGTAAAGATTCTTTCTTGTTTTCCAATAAAGTTTGTTCTTTTAACAATATTTTTTATTCGATGATGAATCACCTTAAAGAGGGAGGGAATGATATGATCCTGACTATGTGCCTTACATCACATTCTGCAATCTCCTTGAGATTGCTTGATAAAGGCAAGTTGTTTACATTCGAGAAGCTTCAAGAAGATTATTTGAGGTTAATCTAGGAATTTCAAGCCAAGTTTAGATTTTTGAAAGCATTTTCCAATCCAAAAGAAGAACCTCCACCATCATACTCAAGGCTGGGATGTAAAGTAAGAACAATCAAGTTTAAGGGAGGATTTTATCTTTTACTTGATCATGAATTTGTATGAGTGTTGATAAATTTGCATGACATTTAGTTGCATAAATAAATAAGCATGCTACTTGATTTAAGATTGAGTTCATCAAAGCATGTAGGTTTTTATAAAGCTACTTCATTTAAGTATCCACTTTCATTCAATAAAGCAAGTTGACTAATTAAACTAGTTAATTCATTTAAACTAGTTCATTAATTAAACTAGCTCTTTATATATTTTCATAACATGTTTTTTATTTTATTTTATTCAAGCTTAAACATTAATTAATTTTGTGTCTAGGAGCAAGAGGGAAGCTAAACAGTCTCAGCAGATGCAAGAATATCAGTCAGAATGTCTTCTAATTCTTGATATGATACAGACGTGTTTGGCTCAAAATATCAATTGGAAATTATTCTTATATATCATATATTTCCAATGCCTTTTGAATCACCTCAATCCTATATCGGGAGCTTAAGATATTATCAATTTACTGAAGATAATGCATGCTGGAATTTTCATTACGGGAATTTTATACAAGGATGATTTGGATGAGTTTGTGCAAGGGAAGAGTCCTTTTATCTTCTCCCAAGAGACAAGCAATTGATGACCATCTTAATACACCAATTCAAGGTAATCAAGTTTGATTTTATTACCCAACTAAGGCCATTCATGATCAAACAAGGGGACATGCAATAACCAGTATTCAAAACTTAGCATTCAAGGCCTTTATCATCTTTTGAATGTTGATCATACTCTACAAGGGAACATGCAATGAAGGCTGATTTTATTTCATTTAGCCACCAAATTATGTGATAAAATCAGAAAGGAATTTGAAGAGACAAGATGATTTGGACATGTAGGATGTCCACATTCATCCTATGACTTCATTTATCCTATTTTATTCCATTTGCAAACAAAGTAAGACAACCCAATAGTCACCCCTCCTTTTTGGACGAATTTAAGGCTAGAATTATCTCAAATTAAAGCTTAATTCATCCATTTTCAATCTACATGGTCAGCCATCAAAGGATAAGAAGAATGACAACTCATTTAATTGAATTCAATTGCATTTAGGTGATTGATTTATTTTAATTGTAAAAACTCTTCATATGGTGCCTATCAACACTATAAATGGGCACCTCCATGGCATTTGTACATAGAAATATTTGCATAATAAACTCTTTGAAAGGTGGCTTTTATTTTAGTTCTTGGATTAGAACTCTATCTGTTTCTTGTCATTCTTGAAGCCTTCTTCCATTTCATTTTATTATAACGTTGGTTCCTAGCTCACCTATAGCTAATGGGTCATGTTCCATTCTCTTCCAGCTCGATTCCATCATATTATATTGTTGGTTCTTAGCTATATATAGCTAACGAGTCACAATCTATCCTTTGAATTTCTATCATCCTCCTTGCAGACTACAACCATCCTTCCCATTTTCTTTACATACATTCAACCGTTATCACCACCACACTTCTTTTATTTGCAAACCACTTTAAATTCATCCACATCCTTTTCAATTTCATTCCTTATTTGTTTACCTCATATTCACAACGTTAATTTTTCACTTTCAAAATCATTTCAGGCATTGCAGAGTTTCTTACTAGAATCAAGATTGAGTAACAACGTATATGACTTGAAAATCATAATCGAGATCATATCATTTGGTATCAGAGCGAGCCGGTTTAGTAAGCGTATCATTTTCTCTCTCAGGTTAGTGAAAAAAAGTAAAAAATAAAAATAAAAAATTCTAAAAGAAGGTTTCGTATTCATTTCATCGTTTCTTTCATTACCTTTTCGATTTCATTACCTATTCCAATCTTTATTTTTCTTGTAACCATTTATTTCTTTACTCACTCTATTCTCCAACCAAGCTACAACTGTTTCAGCCGAAGTCTACAAGACACCTTGTAAGCCTCGAGGTAGTTCCACAAGATCTTTAAAGGAAAACAAGGGCGGTAAAAGGCAAGAGTGGCATTAAGGGTAAAAGCCATTCCGAGTGAAACACGAGAGGATAGACTATTCCTTGGAGTGTATTGGTGAGATTTTTGTTGGTGAGGATTTAAATCTTGTTATTTACTAACTATGTCTCAAAAAATCGAAAGACAATTCTCATATTTCAAGAGGTGATGCTCAAAATGATGGGGGTGCACCAAACTTGTAAATGCAAGCCATGACACGAGAGATAAGGAGTTTGTTTCAAAGCATCTCTACCCAATCTCAAAGAAATTAGAGTGAATGATAGAACGACCTTCTTGGTCACAAACGCGTCCAACGAAGATTAAAACAAAACTAAAAATGAGAGACGACACTCGATCATTTTCTATTTCTACACCCAATCGTAGCAGAAGATCTTACAACGATGACCACAATTTTGTAACAATAACTAATGTCAAAAGTTAATGCTAAGTGAGCCAATGAATTTTGCATCTTTCAATCCAAAAAGTCTAGCTTATCTTCAAGTGTGTTTTGATAATTTTGTCAAAGAAACATAATTGAAAGAACAACTACAAAAAGAAAGTGTTTGCAAAAAAGAAACGAGAGTTTAAAAAGAAATTGAGATCGAAGAAAAAGAAATTGAGATTGAAGAAAAAATAAATTGGAGTTAAAAAGATTGAAAGTGTGGTTGAAAAACTTGGAAGTGAAAAGAAAGAATGTCGATAAGAAGATGAGAAGGAAATTTCATCTTACACTAATCTTTCTTTTCCTCATTGTCTTGGTTTATCATTGTAGAATCATGAGAACACTTCAAAGGAATTTCCAAACTCATCACCAGGCATGGAGATAATCAAACATCAACCATGCCTAGATTATATTTCCATGAAAGATCCAAAGAATTTTTTCATCATCAAAGACATATAGCAGCAACCACCAATAAATATCATCAACCATCATCCATGGTTTGATATTCCCAGTTCATTTGTTGTCAATTTCTCTACTTCTAAAATTGATTCATTTTTTGGTGGGATAATTCAAACGCAAAGAGTTGACATCAAGAATTATTCAATAAAGGACGACATATAAGACAAAGAGACAAACAAGATAACATTTTCCACTAAATGAGTCTTTTCAAATTCCAATAAATCCAAAACTATATGCATCATACATAAGACTTTAGAAGTTGGCAAGCCACTACGAGGAATTCAAAAGGACTTCTCCATCTATGGAGAAGATTTTTTTTTTTTTTGCTTAATAATGAAGACAATTTATACAATGATGTTTGCAATTTGGAGATGAATCTTTCTTGAGGGATAGGAACGAAATTGAATTATTCTACCTATGGTAAAGATTATTTCTTGTTTTTCAATTAAGTTTGTTCTTTTATCAATATTTTTTATTCGATGACAAATCACAGATTTGCCTAGTGTGTTTTCTTCTCTATTACAGGAGTTTCAAGATGTCTTAAGCAACCCATCGGATGGTTTACCACCTACAAGAGGAATCGAACATCAAATTGAATTCATCCCTGGATCAACCATACCAAACCGCTCCGCTTACCGATGCAATCTTGAGGAAACGAAGGAATTGGAACGACAAATAGATTCATTATTACAAAAAGGACACATCCGTGAGAGTCTTAGTCCTTGTGCAGTTCCCGTCATTCTAGTTCCAAAGAAAGATGGCACATTCCGAATGTGTGTAGATTGTCGACCTATCAATCGGATAACAATCAAGTATAGGCATCCTATTCCACGCCTAGATGATATGTTGGATGAACTACATGGTGCAAGTATCTTCACCAAAATTGACTTGAAGAGTGGTTACCATCAAATTCGAATGAAAGAAGGTGACGAATGGAAAACAGCATTCAAGACAAAGTTCGGCTTGTATGAATGGCTTGTTATGCCCTTTGGACTCACAAACGCTCCAAGCACCTTCATGAGATTAATGAATCACGTTCTTAAGGAGTTTATAGGTAAATTTGTTGTCGTTTACTTTGATGACATTCTTATATACTCATCTTCTTTTGATTCTCATGTCATTCACGTTCGAATGGTTCTCGAAGTTCTTCGATGAGAACATTTATATGCTAACATGGATAAGTGTGTGTTTTGCAGTGATAAGCTTATGTTTTTAGGCTTTATAGTTAGTGTACAGGGTATTCATGTAGATAAAGAGAAGGTCAAGGCAATTCAAGAATGGCCCACACCTACTTCTATCACCGAGGTAAGATCTTTTCATGGTTTGGCAAGTTTCTACCATCGCTTTGTCAAAGATTTCTCAACCATTGCTGCACCATTAACCGAGATCATCAAAAAGTTAGTTGAATTCAAATGGGGACCACTACAACAAAAAGCTTTTGAACTTCTTAAAGATAAGTTATGTTCTGCCCCTATTCTTCGTCTTCCCAATTTTTCTAACACCTTTGAGCTAGAATGTGATGCTTCAGGCATAGGCATTGGTGCCTTTCTCATGCAAGAAAGACAACCTATCGCTTACTTTAGTGAGAAGTTAAAAAGTGCACAATTGAACTACTCTACCTACGACAAGGAACTTCTTGCACTCGTCCAAGCACTCAAAGTGTGGCAACACTATCTTCTGCCTAAAGAGTTTGTCATTCACACGGACCATGAATCACTCAAATGGTTAAATGGACAAGGTAAGTTAAACAAACGACATGCTCGATGGGTTGAGTTCATTGAATCTTTTCCTTACATCATCAAATACAAACAAGGGAAAGATAACATCGTAGCTGATGCATTATCCCGACGATACACACTTATCACTCGAATGCATGCTACTGTTCTGGGTTTTGCACATATCAAAGAACTTTATCCTAACAATCCAGATTTTTCTGAGATTTATAAACAATGTGTAAAAGGTGCTTTTAACAAGTTTTATCTTGTAGATGGCTTTCTTTTTCGCATGAACAGGTTGTGTATACCAAAAAGCTCTTTGCGAGAATTCTTGGTTCACGAGTCACATGCCGGAGGACTTATGGGACATTTCGGTATTCACAAAACACTTGATATGGTCATGGAACACTTCTTTTGGCCGCACATGCGTAAAACAGTGGAAAATATTTGTGCATCATGCATCATGTGCAAACAAACAAAGTCAAAGGTAAATTCTAATGGTTTGTATACGCCTTTACCAATTTCTTCTTCTCCTTGGATCGATTTATCGATGGATTTTATACTTGGCTTACCCCGCACTAAGAAAGGATGAGATAGTATTTTTGTGGTTGTGGACAGATTCTCAAAGATGGCACACTTCATTCCTTGCCATAAAACGGACGATGCCACACATATTGCTAATTTATTCTTTCGAGAAATAGTCCACCTTCATGGCATTCCTCGCACTAAGTTCATAAGCCACTTTTGGAAGGTATTATGGGGTAAGATTGGCACAAAACTTCTCTATTCCACTTCTTGTCATCCTCAAACCGATGGACAAACCAAAGTAATAAATCGAATTCTAGGATTTTTGCTAAGAACTGTGGTAGGTAAGAATACCCGTAATTGGGAAGAATGTTTACCTTTTGTTGAGTTTTCTTATAATCGATCCATTCACTCCACAACAGGTTATTCTCCATTCGAAATAGTTTATGGTTTTAACCCACTAACTACTTTGGATCTTATTCCCTTACCTTTAGATCAGGTTACCAGTTTAGATTGTGAAAATAAGGCTGCCCTTGTCAAAGACATTCACACCAAATCCAAACTCAAGATGGAGAGAACCTACGAGGCAATCGCAAACCGAGTTAACAAGGGTCGACGACATGTCACCTTTGAACCAGGAGATTGGGTATGGGTTCACATGAGAAAAGAAAGGTTCCCGACACAAAGGAAATCCAAGCTAGACCCACGAGGCGATGGCCCATTCCAAGTTCTTGAACGAATCAATGACAACGCCTACCGCATTGATCTTCCCGGTGAGTATAACGTGAGTGCATCCTTTAATGTTTCTGACTTATCTCCTTTTGATATTTCAGATTCGAGGACGAATCCTTTTAAGGAAGGGGGAGATGATACATGCACCACATGCCCTAAAGCAAAGGATGATGAATTTACTATACCACTTGGCCCTATCACACAAGGCCGGACCAAACTTCTTAAAGACAAGCTTCAAATCGCAGTTCAAGCATTCATCCGGAAGGGTCTAATAGCAGCAGATTTGCAACAACTTTCTGAAGGGATCCAGTTATTATCCGGTCGACATGTCTACTGGAGATACAACCGTATGTCTCTTATCTTTCCAACGGTTCTTGAATCGCATCAATCCGATATCGGGGAACTCAAGATATGGTCATTTTACTGAAGACGGTGCATGCAAGAAATCCTATACGGGATTAATACGTTATTTTGTAAATATTACGAATTTTCAATATTTATATTGATTATTTGTAATATAATTTAATATAGGATGATTAATTATCTTTTAGGATCAGATTTATTATTTTATTAGGAATTAAGGTTGGGTTAAAACAATATTTTTAGTTATTATTATTTTATTAGGAATTAGAGTTAAAACATGTTTAGTTTATTAATATTTTATTCTTTAGTTATTTAGGACCTTTAGAATTCATCCCCTATATAAAGGAGGCTTCATTCAACTTTGTAAATCAGATTTCTTTGATTAATAATACAACGAGAGTTCATTTTTGCAAGTGTTGATTGCCTTGTGCCTTCGAAGCTTCTTCTCCTGGAGTTCTTTCAAGTTCTTGTGAGGGAGATTAATCTTCACACTCCAATTTACCTTTTCATCGCGACTAGGAGGGTTGGTTAGAGTCATTTATCGTGTTTGCCTTTTCATTGCGACTAGGAGGGCTCGATAGGACACTTATCCATCTATTTTTTCACAAATCCATCCGCACCATCAATCATCTTTACCGTTCACCTTCATAAGGGAGATCTTTTGATTTATTGGTTATTTTCTCTATTTTTTAAATTCCTTTATCTTTTGTTTATCTTATTTTAATCTTTTTTTCTTTTCTTGATTCCAGCACATAAAAGAAACCCTAAACAATCCTAGTGACTACCGCCACCTTCCCATATTCATCACCTTTGTTCTTCATCGAGTCTAGAGCTTTCTAGGTTTGATTCTTCAACAAGAGCAACGTTCATCAATCCGCCACCGCTTCCCTATCATATGGGGAAGACACTAAATCTCTCTCGTTATCGACCCCTCTATTATCTAATCCAAAGGCCCTAGCAATAGAGTCTGAGTATATAGTAATGTATTAGCCTAATAGATAGGACCTCATACTTTCAGTGGTAGTTTGGGACTCGTTTTGTAGACACACGGCATTGGAATAGAAAATACACACTAGTTGCTGATAGACAACCAATTTTATTTTAAAAAGGTTATCAAAATTCCAAGCTTTGAGGGTTGGGAGGTATTTGAAGTTCATCTCTTCCATAGCCTATAGAGACGGGATACGCTCTTATCTAATATTGTATGACTCAAAATAGTTAACGTACCTATTGTAGAGACCCCTACAGTTAGGTTTGTTGAAATAAGGATTTAGGAGATTCATTTCGGGTTCATTGGGATTTGGATTTGGAGGTGGAATATGAGGTGGGTTTTATGGTTAATTAGAACGACTCGATGAAGACCTAGGACGTTTAGACATGATTTAAGAAATCGGAATGGTAAACCTGCAATTTAAAACAACATATGTATGCAATTCCCAAAACTCTATACGAGTCATCAATTCAAGGTTCTCTAAAAATTAGTGTCTAATGGGCAAAATTGAAAATCTATTTTGAAAAGTAAGTTTGAAAAATTATATTACATATAGTTTTCATGAAAACAATATAATTAAATCAATAACATTTTTTTTTAATTTCAAAATTTTCAAAATTTTTGTGTTTTTGATAAAATTAGTTGTAGATTCTAGTGTAAAACTATAATCTACGAAATGCCCATTCACTAATTCAATCTAAAACTAGTCCTAGATTCAAAAATCAATGAAACAGTGTCTTAGAAAATTTTACCTTGAAAATTCGGATTAAGAGAAATGTGTTGTTGTTTGCATAAATTTAATGGTACTAGCAGGATTTGAAGTTGAAAAATGATAGATTTCCAACTTGAAACGTTGGATTTGAGGGAATGTTGAGATTTTGGGGTTAAAAGAGTTTGGAATGACATAGAGTGTTTAGGGTTTGAATATATGAAAAAATGTGATACTTCAAGGATTTATAGCCTAAACCCGACTAGTAGTATTAATACTCCTTGAGGAGTATCGATACTGTAAGAATAGTATCGATACTCGATGATAGCAGTATCGATACTATCCTAGTAGTATAGATACTATGTGAGTAGTATCGATACCATGTACACAAAATGGTCAAAAATTTGCAATTAAACACTTTTCATGCAAAATTTATCAACTCTAGTGGTATAGGAAACTCTTATTACAAAAAATAACTATTTTCAATCAATTAAATCTACACTTAAGTATAATTTGAACATGTTATTAATTTTCACTAAAGATCATAAACTACCACTAACTATTAGCATAGAAGGCATTTAAAAATTCCATTTTTATATGCAATTTTCTTTTATTCTTAAAAGTGCTAAATTTATTTTAAACACTAAATCATGGTAGGTTAGTTAAACCTAATTCTCTTCTAAGTGTCCAAAATCTTTCTTTATCCAAATGTTTTGTAAAAATGTCTGCTAATTGATGCAAAGTATCTACATATTCTAGAACTATATCTTCTTTTGTGACATGATCTCTAATGAAATGATGTCTAATCGCAATGTGCTTAGTTCTAGAGTGTTGGATGGGATTTTTAGTGAGACAAATAGAACTAGTATTGTCACACTTGATAGGAATGGTACCTACTTCAATTTTGCTTCAGTGGTAGATAATGCAACACTATTTTGCTTCTTTGAAAACCAAGAAATTAGCATGTTTCCTAGGAATTGACAAGTACCGAAGGTACTTTTCCTATCTATTTTTCATCATCCATAATCCGCATCTGAGAATGCATGCAAGCTAAAGTTAGAATCTCTAGGATACCAAAGTCCTATACGAGGAGTGTCCTTAAGGTATCTAAAAATTCTCTTAATGGCTTGTAGATGTGATTCCTTAGGGAATGATTGAAATCTAGCACATAAGCAAACACTAAACATAATGTCTAGTCTACTTGATGTTAGATAAAGCAAAGAGCCAATCATAGACCTATAGAGCTTAACATCGACACATTTTCCTCCTTCATCTTTGTCAAGCTTTGTAGGACTCATAAGAGTGGCTTGGGGTTTCACATTCTCTAATCCAAACTTTTTGACCATATCTTGAATGTACTTTACCTGATTGATGAAGAAATCATCTTTCTTTTCCTTGATTTGGAGCCCTAAGAAAAATGAAAGCTCCCCCATCATGCTCATCTCAAATTTACCTTGAATTAGCTTTGAAAATTCTTACAAAGAGCATCATTAGTAGAACCAAATATTATATTATCAACATAAAATTGAACTACTAATAAATCTTTACCTTTTCTTTTTAAAAACAATGTAGTATCAACCTCCCCTTTTGAAAAACCTTTTTCAATTAAAAATTTGACAATCATTCATACCAAGCTCTAGGAGCTTGTTTTAAATCATATAACACTTTTGTCAATTTAAAAACATGATTTGGAAATTTTAAATCATCAAAACCAGGAGGTTGTTCAATATACACTTCTTCTTGTATAAAACCGTTTAAAAATGCACTTTTAACATCCATTTAGTATAATTTAAATCCATTAAAGCATGCAAATGCCAATAACATTCTAATTGCTTCCATCCTAGCTACGACAACATATGTTTCATCAAAATCTATTCCTTCTTCTTGAGTATAACCTTGAGCAACAAGTCTAGCCTTGTTCCTTACTATGTTATCACTTTCATCTAGCTTATTCATAAACACCCATTTAGTACCTATAGTAGATTTATTACTTGGCCTTTCAACTAATGTCTATACTTTAATTCTCTCAAATTGATTTAACTCTTCTTGCATAACCATAATCCAATTTTCATCGTTTAATGCTTCTTTAACATTCTTACGCTCTATGCATAAGATAAATGCAACATAATTACAAATATTCATAAGAGAAGATCGAGTAGTTACCCCTTGGATGGATTACCTAAAATATCACCATGCTTGACATAGTTGTACTCCCTTGGGTAAGTGACTTCCGTTTCTTCAATGGTTAGATTCTCGAAGGCATATTGAGTTTCCTTATCCTTCACTTCTTTCTTTGATGATGATTCTCCCATGTCACTTGTATTCAATATACCTATGTCATCATCAACACAAGAATACTTCCTCGGAAGGGGATTATCATCGAAAACAACATGGATAGACTCTTCTACCACTAAAGCTCTTTTATTAAACACATGATATGCTCTAGAATTTAAGGAATAACCTAGAAAAAATCCTTCATCACTTTTAGCATCGAATTTGCCAAGATTGTCTTAATCGTTGTTTAAAACAAAACATTTGCATCCAAAAGGATAAAAATAACTAATGTTAGGCTTTTTATTTATAATAATTTCATATGGAGTTTTCTTCAAAATAGCCCTAATCATTACTCGATTTATCACATAACAAGTGGTATTTTTGGCTTCCGCCCAAAAATATTTTGGCAATTTGTTTTCACAAAGCATGGTTCTAGCCATTTCCTCTAAAGTTCTATTTTTCCTCTCAACATCTCCATTTTGTTGAGGGGTTCTAGGTGCTGAAAAATTATGGCTAATTCCATTTGAATTAAAAAATCAGTAAATCCAAGATTTTCAAATTCAGTACCATGATCACTCCTAACAATTGAAATGGAATAACCTTTTTCATTTTGGATTACTTTTGAAAAAGTGATAAAATTTTCTAAAGCTTCATCTTTAGTACTTAAGAAAAGATCTCAAGTATACCTAGAATAATCATCAACCAATACAAAAACATATTGTTTTCCACCCAAGCTAGTTGTTCTAATTGGCCCAAAAATATCTATGTGGATCAATTGCAATACTTTACTAGTTGATACATCATTAATAGGTTTAAAGGAAGCTCTCTTATGTTTTCCTTTTACACATGCATCACAGTTTTATCATATCAAATTTTAGTTTTGGCAAACCTCTTACTAAATTGCCTTGATAAAATCTTTGCAAAACACTCATTCTTGTATGTCCTAGTCTCCTATGCCATAACCAACTATCATGCTCAACTTTGGAAACTAGGCATAAATTAGTCATGTTGATAGAATCTAAATGCACCATATATATGTTCCCTATTCTATGGCCAATAAGCATAATCATATTAGTTGCAATGTCAACAATTTTATAACTGTTTGATTCAAACAAGACATTGTATCATTTATCACACAATTGAATAATACTTAAAAGATTATGCTTTAACCCTTTCACATATAACACATTTTCTATCCAATCGGATGAAATAGCAAAGAGGGGTGAATTGGCAATTAAAATTTTGGTGGAAGCTTGACATAAAATAAAAATATTTGCACAACGATTTAGAGTGGTTCAATTTTCTAAACCAAAGTCTATGTCCACTACCTTAGCTATCCACACTAAGGATTTTCCACAAATTCACTAATTTGTCTTTCTTTTGAGGACAAGGAGTAACTTTACAATTCCCTCAAGAATTATACACCAAATTCTTGAGACACTCTCTCTCAAAGAGAAAATTACAAATTTCACAAACTTAGAAGAAAAACCTCACAAGGTAAGATTGTTTGCACAATTCAGAACAAACAAGAACACTCAATAAATAAATACAAATGAGCACAAATTGTGTTCTTGGAAAGCAAAATAAATATTGAAAGGATGTTGGCTTGATTTGCTCAAACTTGATGTTTTAGGCTTTCTCAACTGTTTCTCTAACTTCTCTTGTTCACCAATGGTTTCAAGACTTGTTTAAATACTCCTCATATCAATTCTAAACATTAGGGATGATCATGGAATCAATAGAGTTGTTGTTGTATGTTTTCCACTTCAAACAGCTACTGGGAGCGTATGAGTATTGGTACTCCACTCATGAGTATCGATACTACCTGTTATAAATTCAAATATTTTGACTGTTGCAACCCAATGGTATCGATACGTCTCAAGGAGTATCGATACTACTATATGTAGTAGTATCGATATTGTCCAAGGAGTATTGATACTACTATGTAAATTAGTATTGATACCGGTCATAGTATCGGTACCATTTTGGCATTCTGTTATTTCTCGGAGTCAAAACCAAAGGGGTAGTATCGGTACCATGATCATGGTATCGGTACTACTATAGGTAATACTATTGATACCGTGTATTGTATCGATACCCTTTTTGCATTCGATGTAAGTGGGTATCGCATATTGATAAGGCAGTATCGGTACTACCCAATTGAAAATCCATTTTTGCTCAATTAACGTTCGAAACACTTTGTAAAAATTATTTCAAAATTTCCTTTAGAGTGAAACTCAAATTTTCATTTGAGTAATAACTAAAACATGACAATTTAAAACTTGGAGTAATATTTGTAATATTCAAATAATTAAATCGAATAATATATTTGAAATAAAATATAAAATCTTAAAATTCCTTAACACATTTATTTGTTTTATCGAAATATCAAAATATTTTCAACACAAAGAAATTGGTGCGAATGAGAGAACGACATTCTTGTTCACAAATGCATCCAACGAAGATCAAAACACAACTAAAAATGAGAGACGACACTTGATCATTTTCTAATTCTACACCCAATTGTAGTAGAAGATCTTACAAGGAGGACCCCAATTTTCTAACAAGAAATAATGTCAAAAGTTCAACGCTAAGTGAGCCAAGGAATTTTTCATCTTTCAATCAAGAAAGTCTAGCTCGTCTTCAAGTGTGTTTTGATAATTTTGTCAAAGAAACACAATTGCAAAAACAACTAAAAAATAAAGTGTCTGTAAAAAAGAAAAAGAAACGAGAGTTAAAAAAGACATTGAGAGTGAAGAAAAAGAAATTGGAGTAAAAAATATTGAATGTGTGGTTGAAAAACTTGGAAGTGAAAAGAAAAAATGTCAAGAAGAAGAGGAGAAGAAAATTTCATCTTACACTAACCTTTATTTTTACGCATTGTCTTGGTTTATCATTGCTGAATCATAAGAACACTTCAAACGAATTTCCAAACTCATCACCAGGCATAGAGATAATCAAACATCAACCATGCCTAGATTATATTTCCATGAAATATCCAATGAAGTTTTTCATCATCAAAGACATCTAGTAGCAACCACCAATCAAGATCATCAACCATCAGCCATGATTTGATATTCCCATTTCATTTGTTGTTAATTTCTCTACTTCTAATATTGATTCATTTTTTAGTGGGATGATTCGAACGCAAAGAGATGAAATCAAGAGTGATTCAATAAAGGAGGACATAGAATACAAAGAGACAAGCAAGATTACATTTTCCATTGAAGGAGAATTTTCAAATTCCAATAAATCTAAAATTGTATGCATAATACAAAGACTCAAGGCCTTTATCATCTTTTGAAGGTTGGTCATACTCTACAAGGGAACAAGCAATGGAGGCTGATTTTATTTCATTTAACCACCAAAATAAGTGATAAAATCAGCAAGGAATTTGAAGAGACAAGATGATTTAAACATATAGGATGTCCACATTCATCCTATAACTTCATTTATCCTCTTTTCTTCCATTTGCAAGCAAAGCAAGATAGCCCGAGAGTCACCCTCTTTTTTGGACGAATTTAAGGCTATAATTATCTCAAATTAAATATTAATTCATCCATTTTCAATCGATATGGTCATACATCAAAGGATAAGAAGAATGGCAAGTCATTTAATTGAATTCAATTGCATTTAGGTGATTGTTTTATTTTAATTGTAAAAACTCTTCATATGGTGCGCATCAACACTATAAATAGGCACCTCCATGGCATTTGTACTTAGAACTTTTTGCATAATAAACTCTTTGAAAGGTTGCTTTCGTTTTAGTTCTTGGATTAGAACTCTATCGGTTTCTTGTCAGTCTTGAAGCCTTCCTCCATTTCATTTTATTATAACGCTGGTTCATAGCTCACATATCACTAGTGGGCCATGTTCCATCCTCTTCCACCTCGATTCCATGATATTATATTGTTGGTTCTAACGGGTTACAATCCATACTTTGAATTTCTATCATCCTCCTCGCAGACTACAACCATCCTTCATCATTTTCGTTACATGCATTGAACCGTTATAACCACCACACTTCTTTCATTTGCAAACCACTTCAAATTCATCCACATCTTTTTCAATTTCATTTTTCAATTGCGGAGTTTCTTACTATAATCACGACCGGGCAACAACGTATATGACTCGAAACTCATAGTCGAGATCATATCACTATTGGGTTAATTAAATTTGGTGTCTTCCCTAATGGGCGGAAAAACCTAGATATGGTCTCTTATCTTTTTTGTTTTCAATGTAATTTGATGAAATATGTAACAGTTGGAAGTTGTTTCAAACAATTACACAACAGTCACGAAATAACAGGAAAACTCTACAATGAAAGTCGTACACTGAAATACACCACTAATGCGACATACTTTATTTCATTTTAGTACCTGATTTTTTTTCTTCAAAATCATGCATAATGTTTAGTTTATGTTTCACTTTGGTATACATGTTAAAAACTTAACATGATGTGGCATGACATGCCAATTTATTATTATTATTTTTAATTGTCATATAATCTTTTTTCTTCGTCGGTATTTTTTAATTAATTGTATTCAACTAATTCAGTGATGACATGTATCACCACCTATGAGGATAAAATGAAAGAAATAATTCTTGCTCCCAACATGAATTGAACATGGGCCTTTTGCATGAAATGTAAGACTCTCACAAAACTAAGCTACTCGTTTGAGTTAATTTTACCATATTTTGTATTTAAGTTATATAACAATATCACAACAAAATAAATATTTTTTTATGATTATAAGATTCGAATGAGTAGAGTCGTAGCTGACCCTGGGTATGCCCAGGGCCCCCAATGAGTTGTAAATAATTAATGTTATTTGTGTAGGGCCTTAACCAAAAATATATTTTTTCTATTATAATATAATTAATATTTTTATCTTGAAGCATGATTTAGCAACTCTTGTATTAAAATCAAACAAAAGGTAATGGTTAGAAACATCCCACCAATTAAGTGGGGCCCTCCAAAAATAAAATAAAATAGAAAAACTAAATCAAATCTAAATACATATAATCTAAAAGAAAGAGATTCTATAATATAATTAATATTTATTATTAGAGGGCCAATTTTTAAATTCACCCCTGGCCACCAAAATCTCAAAAATAAACTTGAATATTTGACACTTTAAATTAATGATAGAAAGTCTAACAATTTAATTATAGTGTGAATCTTTTTATTACTATATTGAACTTAAACTTATGTAATTATTAAATTAAAGAATAATTTTTCACTTTCTTTGAAAATAAAAATAATTAAATAATTATTTTTACATTTTTATAAAATCTATATTAAATAATTCTAAAAAAGAATATTTATAATATTTATAAAAATATTTTAAAACTTTTTTTAATTTTTAAAATCACAATATTTTTTTATTCCACCATCCCTCACCCTAAATTAGGTTGTGGAACTACTATGGTATAAGCGACCTTCTCCTAGGCACATACGGGGTCTAGGTGTGTGGTATTTAGATCAAAGTGATTGTACATTGTCTCTCCCTAATAAATATTTAGGGACAGTTAGGTCCTATAGGTCCCATTTTATTCTCTTGGTTGAGGAGTATGGTTGCACTTTAACATTTACTATATCCTATGGATCTCTATTCCAAGAGTACTTGTAGCCTCGAGATTATATTGTGGCTTGTGGACTAATAGATTACTTATCTACATGGATATATTGCTATACGATTGAATACTGAGAGAATGACTCTTGTCAAGTATGGCATCGCTTTATCACAAGTTAATCTGAGGCACATGTAAAGTATAACTTGACTTTATAATGGATTGACTAATGAACTGACTCTTGTCAAGTGTGGAAAGTTGACTTGTCTGGGAATTATCCTATTTAAGTGTCACACGACGTAACAACAGGACTAAAACACTATGTTTTTAACACTTTTAATAAACAAATAATATTATTTTAAAAATAAAATAAATATTTTAAAATATTTTTTTAATATTATAAATATAATATATAAATTTTATAAAAATATAAATAATTATTTATTTTTTTATTTCAAAAGAAAGTAAAAATTATTCTTTAATTTAATAATGATATAAGTATTAAGTTGAGTTTAATAAAATTAGATTTGTCTTGATGATATATTTAAATAGAAAAAATATAAATTATTCTTTAATTTAATAATCATAAAATTATTTAAATTATTATTTAATTAAATAATGGTATAAGTATTAAGTTCAGTATAATAAAATATATCAATTATTTTTTTATAACTGAGTGATTATGCTTTCGGTCATTAATTTAAAGTGTCTAATATATGAATCTTATAATCATTGAAAAATATTGATTTTATGATGATAATGTTGTATAAGATAAATATAAAATATAGTGAAATAAACTAAAATGATTAGCCTAACTTAATGGTTGAGTGTCTTGCATTTCATGCAAGAGGTTCAATGAACTTTTGTAAATGAACAAAATGTTCAGTAGATTTTTTTAAATCATTCGTATAACGTTCGTTTGTTAAACTAAATAAATAAATATAAATAAAAGTTTTTATATTTGTTTGATAAATAAACGAACATAAAAAGAAGTTTATTCAATTTGTTTATGTTCATGAAAAAACTCATTTATAAGCTCGTATATGATCTCATTTCTATCATCATTTATCAACTCGTTTATGAAGCTTGTATAATTTTCATTTTTTCACATTTTAAATAGTTGTGAATGACAAAACTAAATTGAACACAGTGAAAGGTAGAATTTAAACTACGAAGCTTGAGTTAAGCACTTGTAATATAATTTTACCATTTTCTAACTTTCAAATGAACATATTCACAAATATATAAACAAATATGTTGGAGAACACTAAACAAACGAATACAACACCTTTAAAAATAAATAAACGAATATAAACAAAATATTAACAAATTAACCAAACATGAATCAAACCTGAACACCTTTAAAAATAAAAAAATAAACAAGAACACAATATTATTCGTTCAAGCTCAGTTCATTTACACCACTGAAAATTTATTATCCCATAAAAAAGCCTCTCGAATAATCCAAACTCCAAACATAGAACCAAATACGGCCACTTATAAGCACTTTCCAAAGTCCACAAATGAAAAACAGAAAAGAGATTTCATCTTCAGGTACGCATCATCCATTGCATTATATCATTTCTAATAACTCCTTCTCCTCTAGTGTAGTTCCACCTCAGTGTGTGAGGTCCATTGATGCTCAACTGCCTGTACTGAGTCATGTTTCCAGCAGCCTTTGGGGGCTGCGTCATCATTGTAATCGTAGAGAGTGATTTTGACAGCATAAACGTCGACGAGCTAAACAGACGTCTATCAGCTTCACCGTTTCGTGGTGTCTGCAAGCTTCTGGGAGTTTTCAACGAGGATGAGTTATTCACCTGCTTTGTGGTATTCATGTTCGCATTCCCAGCATCATGGTGGGGTTTCTGGTGGCTACGAGGACAGATCTGAAGGTTTCATTTGGTCAAGCAAGCGGAGGATCCAGTTACCAAGATTCCGACCAACTTCTATGTCTCTCTGCTGTATATTCCGTTGAACCTTGAGTGCTACATCAAATACAGCTCGTGTTCGTCTGGTGACAGAAGAGATACACAGATTCCAATTTAACAGTAAACAAACAGAAAAATTAAGAGAGTATTTTGAAGTCCTTGTAATCATGATAATATCAAACACTTCATTTTTAGAATTAACCTAGTTTATAAATTTAAATCATCCATGTGTAAACGTGATGGAGCAACATCATCATAAAATTAAATAACTACAACATCGATGAACCTCTTAGGAATAAACCAAAGATTACAAGAGGGTGTTCATGTGCTTCACCATATTTCTAGCTCTTACAAGCAGCAAACTTAGGGATATTTTTATACCATACAGTAAGGAAACGTAAGGAACCTTATATAGGCATCACGCAAATTAACTAAAGAACCAAGTCATTTGAAGTGTATAGATCGCAAATTAACAAGCTGTGCAGCATGTATAGATCTCATTAGTAAAGTATAAAAACATGGAATACTTTGTGGTGCTTTTATGCACTAATAAGACAAACTACTTCAACACTATAGCAACTTCAAAGAAAACCTGACCCTTTCCTACAGATAATTGACACAAATATTCATTTCCACCAAAAAGAAAACCGTGTATCCAATGGTAATTGTTAGCTAAACACAGATTGTGATGAAACTTTGGCTTCATAATTATCTCAAACCACTAGTATAAATTAAAAATAACATGCAAGTCTCGAGGGGAAAAAATTGTTAGAAACATTTAGAATTCAAGGTATAATTACATAATTATCTCAAACCACTTCTCAAAACTAATAAGTTGGATAGAGAGGTTGGCTTTGCTAGCCCATGAAATTCGTTAAAAGTTAGGACCGACGGTTGAACACAATGCATCAATGATTCAACTCATTAGGAAAAAGAAAAAAGTTGAAAAGTAGATTCATAGTTTCATACTGTAGTCAAAGACAAACTACTTAAAGAAAATTGGTATTGCCCATTTACTCAAAGACTAAAATTCAGGCAAGATTATTATTATTTAAAAAAACCTGGGGTGATTGCAAGGTAGTATTTGTTAATAATCTTTTTTAACCATTAAGAACAAGCGCTGCAAATGCACATGCTCGAACCCAAGATCTCGAAGGAAAACAACACTTTCTTTAACAATTGAAGCCACTCAAATAGGTTCAAATGCTGGCACCATGAACTTGGCTAAAAAAAAGTGTAAATAAATAAAATAGGTTCATAAATATTCTCTGCGTCTGGGAACAGACCCTAGTTTAACAAGAATGATCAGTTCTTATATGCTAAGATTTGAGACCCTAATTTTCCGTATTTCTTTTTGAAGACATTAAAGTAACATTAATTCATAACCTAAATCACCAAACAACACGGAAAGCACTTCAATCGGATCTTTTGAAAATTAAGATTCATCGAGGCACTTCATCACAATCTAATACGCATCCATGTTCATCAATTCGTTTCAATTCCTTAATCCTATTGATAGATAGTACTACGACAGTTGAGTAGCATTCAAAATACAACCTTCATAGTGATATTAGATTAGATCAAACAACAGATTAAAATAATCCAAAGCAACCACACCGATCAAGAACCAAAAGAAAAAAAAACAGTAAATAGGACTTTTAAGGCTAATAATCCGTCCCTGAATCTTCAAAGCAAGCTTGTAGGCTCGTTTAGGCCCCAAGAAATAAGCCGTCCCCAATGCAATTTCCCACAGCACCATTTTTCATTCACTCTCCAACCTCCTTTTTCAATCTTCAAATATGCATGGATATTTCTTTTGGGTTTCTATTACTTGTTCTCTGAATTCATTTCTTTTGGAGCAAGTTAGAAAATAGTTGATGATTCGTTTTCCTTTCTGGGGAGCCGCCAGAATTCCAACATCGCCATCTTGACATTTTCTTCTCGAGAAATTCAACATCGATCTCAGCCGTTGATATCATTGGCTCATGAAATGAGAATAGTCAGCAAATTGTTTGGGCTTTTGCTTAGGACATTATCATATAAGGGGATTAACTGGAGGGGATTAACTGGACGGGATGAACTGAGAATAGTCAGAAAATTTATTGACTAATAGTTTTCATCCACATACGGTATTTTTACCTTTTTTTTAATAAAGGTCTTTTTACTTTAGAATGAAATACTAAAAGATAAAAAATTTAAAAAATTAAAGACCAAAATAATTATTTAATACTATAATTATACATATATAATTTATTTTCTTTGTTTCCGTCGTCCTCTCATTCTCTTTATTTATTTCTCTTTCTTTTTTATTTTTATTTTTGTTTACAAATTTCATCATCTCACTTTTGTTTTAAAATTCTTTTAATATATTTTCTTTTTTTTATTCTTCTCTTTCTTTAATTCTTTCACTTTTTCCCTCTTTTTAATTTAATAAACTGAAGTCAAACTCACATTTTGATTTACGAGATTCTTTTATTTTCTAATGTTTTTATACATGCGCCAAGACCCATGATCATGATGGACTGACTTTTCCATACGACCCAATCACAAGAGTAAAGTTAAACCTTCTTGAAGAATCAAGAATTCTAGCAACATAATAAATATTTTCAAGAAGGAAGCTCAACAAAATGAAGCCTAAAACATATCCATGTTCGTCTGACGATAATTGGGTCACAATTTTACGATTAGATGCCCCAAACAATTTGTACACTTGTGTTGGATATGAAGCCTTTAATTAATTTTGTAGTCCATTAGTTGGGTCAAATAGATGTAATAATTCAGTCCAAAGGAAACTTATAAAGCTGGTATATTACCCAAAATTTGGCTAGTGACCAAAATGAATAAATTGAAAGTTTTTGGCCAAAGTATAAACTTTGGAAAAGTTTAGGGATAAAGTTGAAATTTTCAAAAAATTATGTATTTTAACCCCGTAAATAAATAGTTTACCCCCAAGAATGATATTTTCGTGTTACGAGGATTTTTGATACATAGTTTGTATTAATGGTTATAAAGTAATAAAGTTCTAAAAAATATTTGGATGATGGGATCGAGTCGGATTTTAAAGATTTTCTAAAGGATGATAATGTAAGATTAATAATGTCATTTATGTGTCTTAAATTATTAGAATTTAGCATGAACCGTTGGATTTATGTTGATTTTTCTATGTTAAATCGAGACCGTTCGATTAAAATGGCAAGATTGTAATTTCAAGAAAATTTAAGGGCAAAGTTGGAAGCTATTAATTTGTTGGTTCATCTTTGACTTTTGGATGAAAAAAATTGACATGTGGCTTGGTAATAATCATGTGATATTTTAAAGGTAAAATGGTCATTTGGCATTAAATGATTTTTTTATTCATTTATATTAAAAACCTGACAAATGGCATTAAAAGAATTTTCAAGACTTCATCTTCCTCCTCCCTGCATTGCAGTGAGATTCCCATAGGTAATTTCCTTTTTTGATTTTTAAGCTAAGTTATTAGGAATTTGGATGAAAGCATGAAATAAAAAATTGTTGATGTAAGGCACTTGTACCTCTTTAATTGATTGTGGACCTAGGAAGGAAACAAAACAACATGCACAAGTGAATGGCTCAAAAGAGATGGTTATGGGTGGTAAACATATGGGTAAAATAGGTTGGCTATTTAAATAATGAATTATGGTAGCAGAAGATGGTTGATATGGCTATGGTTATGGCTGATGAAACAAAGGGATGGTTGTGAAGATAATATCTTAAAGAAGACTCAAAGAAGAACCAATGCTATAGAGAGCAAAGACCCATACTGTATATTGCTTATTTAAGGGGTGGTATTAAGTACTTTTACCCACTAGTTATAAGAACTAGGAACCAGAAGTATCAAGGTGAAAAGGGGGTTGACGCCATAAGTATAAAATACTTGATAAGTCGATAAAAGTCACCAGGACTTAAGGAAGAGAATAATCTCACTTATATTAATCAAAAAGGTCTTCTTATAAATGAAATATGCTTTCCTATTTATAGGAAATGGAGAGGCATGGCTGAATGGTTACAAGGGGATTCGACCAGCCTTGTGTCTTCTAATAGAGACATAATTTAATTACAAAATAGTGATGATGGTTCAATTTAAATGGAGGGTAATAACCCTTGGCCGAATAGCTCTTGTGTCCCTTCATGTTGGCACCGAATTGGATGGGAGATGATGCTTGGTCGAATAGGGAGAGGGCTCTTCATCTTGGCACCTAAATGATATCACATGTAAGGCACATGGGGGATGGTCATATGGCACGCACATGGGTGTTCTAGGGAACCTTGTGGTGCAGCCTTGTGCATGGAATGATGGCTGGTCATGTGCTCCAACTTGGTCATGCATATGTCTCCTTCCAAGCTAGCTTGAGTGTGGAGCTAGCTAGCAAGCATGGGATGTTTGTGAACAAGCTTCATAGCCGAGTCCTTGTGAGCTTCATAATAACATGTTCAGCTATATTCAGCTACCATTGATATCACTTTTGTCAACTCAGCTCCAAATAGTCCAACTAGCTGAGTTTAGCAAGCCTTAAGCTCCTCTAGCTGAATCGAGCTTTCCTTAGTGTTCCATGAGCTGCCATGTACTTTGTGAGCTGCGTATGTCGTCCAAATCATTCACCAAGCTACCTCAACGTGCATCACACTCCAATTTACCTATTTGTGCAAGGAAACAAGGTAAGTCCATGATATCGAGCTATTATGAGCTAAATACCTTGCTGCCATGTATGATTATGGTGATCTGAGCTATGTTCGAAGGTAAAATGCATGTTGCCTTGATGTATATATGATAATCATGCCTAATATGATTATAAGACTATCCTAACATGCTTAAATATCAATGTGCATGTTGTGTTCTTACTAAGCATTTATTAACTGCATAACAAGAATTTTTATCATAAAATGTATTATAAAAGCATATAGTATATAAATAATATAAAGTAAATTCAATATAAAGATGTTCAAGTGTACTCCCTTTGTAGGTGAAAATGTGCTTGCATCATCCCCCCTTCTTTAGGGTGATTTGTCCTTAAATCGAGTTCATTCTGTCCTTGCAAAGCTTTATGTCTTCTTGCTAAAAGAATGCATTCTTTGAACGTTTGTGTTCTTCCATTAGGTACCCTTTCGTAAGATTTCCCTTTAGGCCTTTCTTTGGAATATGATTTACCAATAGGTACCTTTTGAGAGTGATCATCTTTAAAGGATATCCCTTTTAGAAGTGACCCTTCACGTGTTTGGTTCTGAAAAGTGAGGAGAGAATAAGTTTCAAATGAAGAGTTACTTACCTTTTGGCGATTAAGTTCCTTGGTGAATAGTTGTGACTTTAAATTCCAATCATCACCACCTTTTGTAGGAGACCCTTCATTTTTTAGCAATGAATCATCATATTGCTTCATGAAGAAGTTGGATTTCATTTTTTATCCTTCTTCACTTTTCATTGGTGGTTTGTCCTTACGCCATGCTTGTACACTCTTTCGTATATGTAATTGATCTTGTTGTACCTCTTTTGGCATCAAAGGCATCAAGGTTACCTTGCGTCCATCATGCTTGAAAGTGTATTGATTGTGATAACAATCATGATTGGCCCTTTTATCATACTGCCATGGTTTTCCAAGTAAGATGTGGCTAGCATGCATAGGGACAATGTCACAAAGCACCTCGTCCTTGTACTTACCAACTGAAAAAGGAATTAGAACCTATTTAGTAATGTTTAACTCACCACCTTCATTGAGCCATTGGAGTTTATATGGAGTGGGATACTTTGATGTTTTCAATCCAAGTTTTCAACCCTAAGAGTGCTAGCTACGTTTGTGCAACTTTCTCCATCAATGATCATTGTGCAAACCTTGTCCTTGACATGGCATCTTGTATGGAAGATATTGTTTCTTAGAATATCTTCTTGGGATGTTTGTGATTGTAGGCACATTTTCAAAACAAGCATATCACCATGGTCTGCATTTTCTTCTGTTTCTTCGTCTTGTATTGTTTCAGGTTCCTTGTCAAAAATAGGCTCATCAGAGTCCGATACAATATCTCCATTGTCAAGTACCATCATGGAATTTCGGTTGGGACATTGACTAGCAACATGTCCTTTCCCAAAATATTTGAAGCATTTGATGTCTCTAGATCTCTCGAAAGTACCAGTTTACTTTTCTTTACCCTTACTAGATTCGCCCACTTGTTTAGTTTTGGAAACTTCTATATGATCATTTGGTTGTGCTGGAATTGGTTTCATGAAGGTAATAGGCTCTTGCTTCCATTTGGTGACCGAACTCGGACTGCTCCTATTGTAGGATTTCCTTTTGAGTTGTCTTTCAATTTTCATGGCCACATGTACCATCTCTTCAATCTCTACATAATGCTGATGATGTGATCCTGTCTAGCTCCAATTTTCTCCATGACTTGATCACACCATGGATGTTATTCAAAGCTAGTTCTAAGGGAGTTCTACCTTACTTTATCTTATATTTACTCATTTATGCATTATCTATTATTATGAGCATACATTGACATATTATACTATAATTGAATTATCATAACATGAGTATTCATTCATTATATGGTTTGCATCATTGATTGATATTCATGCATTTAATCAAATATTCATTCATTATTATATGATGCATGAGTTATTATTATAATCTATATTCCACATCTTTATATTATAAGTTATTTACTTTAAATACATAGCTTATATTATGCTTTCTTTTTGTAGGTGCATGTTTGGCCACGTAAAGGGAGCTGACTTAAAGCTAGAATCGGAGTCCAGGAGCTAAGGAAACTTGAATAGGACAACTCTGGGATAGCTCAAGAACATTTTGGGACAAAGTTGCTAGCTGACCCCCGAGCTTATAGCTGACTTGAGCTAGCTAGAGGTTTCATTTCAACTGAAGAGTTGCACCATCATCACCACCACACATAGTACTTCAAATATGGTCTATGGCAATTTTAGTGGATTTGTACCTTTTCGCGAATAGTTTCCATTCCAAGAGGTGCCTTTTCACAAGGAGCTGTCCTATGACTCATGTTCATGTAATTCATCTATGGCCAGCTCATCTTTATCTCAAACACATGGAAAGTAGCTCAAATGATGAAAGGTTACCTTCCACAAAAGTGACCTTTCATGACAAGTTACTGCCCATTGAAGACCATGACACCTAGATGCATGTTGGTAGCTAAGTCACGCCTAGTTGCTACCTATCTTCATTCCATGGACTTCAAGACATCATCCTATGGTTGCAACCTCATCAAAGCCTTGAAAGAAGACCCATGTGCGTTCAAGTAGGCTGCCATGGGCATCATTCAAGCATATGCACTCCATGTGACATCAAATTGGCGCTAAAACACCAAGGGATGCTTCCTATTCGGCCAAAGACTCTTTCATCTTCATTTGGCGCCCAAATAACTTCCAAATGCATTCAAAACATCCTTAAGGCCGAACCAACACATAACCATTTGGCCAAGAGCATTTATGTTCATTAAAATTATGTATTTTCATTAAAAATCATGTGTATTCAAAGGGGTTTCAACCTTAGCCTAACCATCATGTGTCTATTCGGCCTAAACCCTTTAAAAACTATAAATAGGCTATTGTATTTTCATTGTAAACTGAACCCCTTGATAAATTAAAACTCTTGTGAGATTATTCTCTCTTCAAGTTCTTTTTAGAACTATATCGATTAAGCAAGCTTTTCTAAAGTTTGTGGCGTCAATCCCTTTCATGATACTTCTGGTTCCTAGTTCATATAACTAGTGGGTAAAAGTCCTTGCTACCATCCCTTATAAAATTTATAAGAAACTGGTCTTTGTTCTTTATAACATTGGTTCCTTCTTAGTTTTATAAGATACTATTTCCTTCACCATTATCCATCACTTTCAAGCCAACTCTATCAACATCCCATTACCATATTCATCACCATCCCTTAACCATTGAATTATCCATCAACATTCATCAAGAATCACGTGCATCATACCAATGGTGGCCGAATTCATCAACATTTGAAGGACAATTCAACAACACTTCCGCAGCCCATCTTTGATAACATTCTATCCATTTCAATTCTTATCATTTCCTTTCTTCTTTCATTTCTTATTTATGTTTCCATCTTAATCATTTATTTCTTTAATTTTTGCAGATTACTTATCAATTCAAAGTGTAGCATTTAGGTGTCTCTCCTAGATCGGGAAATAACAAGGTTGCCAACTTCTCCATTATTAAAGAATCTTGGTTAGCCTTAAATCAAGCGGTAATCAGAGCTTTGTTGGATTGACAATCATGTGCTGCAACAAAAGAAACAAGAAGAAAAAGAAAAAGACTCCTACAACAAATTTGGAGTTCAAAAGAAAGAAAAATAAAAGAAAAAGAAGAAAAATTCAAAGAAAAAGAAAAGTGAAGAAAGTTGCAAAGTACATTCAAAGAGAAGCACAAAACAATCTGCCCCAACAACAAACTAGAAGGAGGTATCCTTGTTGTTTCTTGTGATGGAAGATAGTAAGTGTTACAACTTGAGTTGTAAGTTATCTTCACTTTCTTACTATTTCATTTTATTATTCTTTCATCTACCTTATTCCATTACCTTATCATTTTCTTAAACCTTTTTCTATCCTACCCTATATCATAACCATTTCTATCGCTAACCATTTCTAAACCGACACACAAACTAAAGAAACTTGCTCAATCTTGAGTTAGTTATTTAAAAGGACCCACAAGAGAGAATCGAGGGTGAGATCAGAAGTGGATAAAAAATAGCCAAGACTAAATCCCCGAGTGCAAACACGAGTGTGAGTGAAGTGCAATCTGAACTTTCTTTCGAGTGATCAAGTGAGGTTTTGTGAGTGTGATGGTAAGGTTTTTAATTTATTTTATTTCACTAACCATGTCACAAGAATTGCTTGATTTCCATACAGCTTCAAGACAAGTGCTTGTCATTAAAAAGGCTTTAAGCACTCAAATTCTGGATGATGAACAAAGAGAAAACATCTTCCATACTCGTTGTCATGTAAACAACAAAGTTTGTTTCATGATCATCGATGGAGGAAGTTGTACGAACGTTGCAAGTACTCTTTTGGTGGAAAAACTTGGCCTGAAGACTTCCAAGTATCTGAATCCATACAAACTTCAATGGTTGAATGACAGAGGATAAGTAACAGTCACAAAGCAAGTTATCATTCCGTTCTCAATTGGAAAATACCAAGATGAAGTCCTTTGTGATGTTATACCAATGGATGATGGACATATACTTTTGGGAAGACTGTGGCAATTCGACAAACGAGCAATCCATGATGGGTTTACAAACAGATATACTATAACCCATAATGGCAAGAAATTCCTTTTGACACCACTTTCTCCTAGTCAAGTGAATGAAGATCAAACTCATTTGAAAATGAGTATTGAATCAATGAAAGAGAAACTTAATGCAATTGAAGAAGAACATTTATAGGAAAATTCAGATGAAGAAAAGCATTTTGAAGATGAACAAAACCTTGGGGTTGTAAATGAGAGAATTGGAAAGAATGAATTTGGAGACAAGGATAAACAACCAATTTTATCTAACGATTCTTTTTCTATTATTCTTGATTTTTCTTTGATGCAGGATAATGAAAGTAATTCAAAGGATGAACCAATACAATTGTCCATCATAAATAAGCGTTCACTTCTATTCATAAGCATTAATGGGTTTGTTTTCTCTACTCTTTTGGAATTGATTTTCTTTTCCACTAATCTGATTGTGGTTATAGGAAATGAAAGAAGACATAAGTTTGAGAAAGAGTTGCACCGGAAGATGAGAGGAAACAAAGAAGATGATGCAAAAATTTTTACCTACCATGCCTAGCTCTTTAATGGTTGTTTCCATTGAATCAAAGATGATCATTTGGAAAGATAGATAGGCAAAAGCACATGATGTTTCCTACCATCACCAAAGAGAAGTTGAAGGGATAAGCAAAGTTCAGAAGACACATCCATGCACCAAAGGACATGTTGGTTACAAACAACACGAAGGAGACGTTCAAGAAACTAGTGTCTTTACAAAAGGACATGATGTTTCAAAACAGTACCAAGGAGTTGACGTGATCTACCTACTTGAAGGATTTCAAGGGTTAAGACTCTTCATCAACCATCATGATGATTCAAAGAAAGAAGACGAAGAGTTATATACTTTCTCTAAAGGATGTGTTGTTTCAAGTAAAAAGATTGATCAAAAGACATTCTTTATCGATGAAGGATATGATGTTTCCAAAGGACATCAAAGAGGACTCTAAGAGACACAAGTCTTTACAGTGAAAAATGTTGAACCAAAGCAACACAAACGAGATGGAACACTGAAGTTAAAGAGTTCATGGGGAGAATCTTCTCAAGGAGAACACAATCCTTCCTACATCAAGAATGTCTTCAATTAGAAGCTACTTGGATTTGAGGACAAATCGCCTAAAAGAAGGGGAGGATGATGTGATCCTATCTAGCTCAAATTTTCTCCATGACTTGATCACACAATGGATGTTATTTAAAGCTAGTTCTAAGGGAGTTCTACCTTGCTTTATATTTTACTCATTTATGCATTATCTACTATTATGAGCATACATTGACATATTATACTATACTTGAATTATCACAACATGAGCATTCATTCATTATATGGTTTGCATCATTAATTGATATTCAAGCATATAATATATATAGTTATAATAATAATATTCATTCATTATCATATGATGCATGAGTTATTATTATAATCTATAGTCCACATCTTTATATTATAAGTTATTTACTTTAAATACATAACTTATATTATGCTTTCTTTTTTATAGGTACATGTTCGGCCCCATAAAGGGAGCTGACTTAAAGCTAGAATCGGAGTCCAGAAGCTAAGGAAACTTGAATATGATAACTCTGGGATAGCTCAAGAACATTTTGGGACAAAGTTGCTAGCTGACCCCCGAGCTCATAGCTGACTTGAGCTGGACTTTTGAGCTAGCTAGAGGTTTCATTGCAGCTGGAGAGTTGCACCATCATCACGACCACACAAAGTACTTCAAATATGGTCTATGTCAATTTTAGTGGATTCGTACCTTTTCGCGAATAGTTTCCCTTCCAAGAGGTGCCTTTTCACAAGGAGCTGTCCTATGACTCATCTTCAGGTAATTCACCTATGGCCAGCTCATCTTCAGCTCAAACACATGGAAAGTAGCTCAAATGATGAAAGGTTACCTTCCACAAAAGTGAACTTTCATGACAAGTTGATGCCCATTGAAGACTATGACACCTAGATGCATGTTGGAAGCTAAGTCACGCCTTGTTGCTGTTTATCTTCATTGCATGAACTTCAAGACATCATCATATGGTTGCAACCTCACTAAATCCTTGCAAGAAGACGCATGTGCGTTCAAGTAGGCTTCCATGTGCATCATTCAAGCATGTGCACTCCATGTGACATCAAATTGGCGCCAAAACATCAAGGGATGCTTCTTATTCGGCCAAAGACTCCTTCCTCTTCATTTTGGCGCCCAAATAACTTTCAAATGCATTCAAAAATATCCTTAGGGCCGAACCAACACATAACCATTTGGCCAAGTGCATTTATCTTCATCAAAATTATGTATTTTCATTAAAAAACATGTGTTTTCAAAGGGGTTTCAACCTTAGCCGAACCATCATGTGTCTATTCGGCCTAAACCCTTTGAAAACTATAAATAGGCTATTGTATTTCCATTGTAAACTGAACCCTTTGATAAATTAAAACTCTTATGAGATTATTCTCTCTTTAAGTTCTTTTTAGAACTTTATCGATTAAGCAAGCTTTTCTAAAGTTTGTGGCGTCAATCCATTTCTTGACACTTCTGGTTCCTAGTTCATATAACTAGTGAGTCAAAGTCCTTGCTACCATCCCTTGTAAAACTTATAAGAAATGGGTCTTTGTTCTTTATAACATTGGCTCCTTCTTAATTTTATAAGATATTATTTCTTTCACCATTATCCATCATTTTCAGGCCAACTCTATCACCATCCCATTACCATATTCATCACCATCCCTTAACCATTGAATTATCCATCAACATTCATCAAGAATCACGTGCATCATCACCAATGGTGGCCGAATTCATCAACATGTTAAGGATAATTCAACAACACTTCCGCAACCCATCTTTGATAACATTTATATTCATTTCAATTCTTATCATTTCTTTTCTTCTTCCATTTCTTATTTATGTTTCCATCTTAATCATTTCTTTATTTAATTTTTGCAGATTACTTATCAATTCAAAGTGTAGCATTTTGGTGTATCTTCTAGATCGGGAAATAACAAGGTTGCCAACTTCTCCATTATTGTAGAAGCCTAGATAGCCTTACATCAGCTGAAGTTCAACAAGGTTAGCAATATCAGAATTTGGGCCATATAAAACCCTTGCCATGGTTGCTTCTCTGTCTTCATCAACATTGGCTCGGATCATGGCTATCTCAATTTCTTTGAAATAATCTTCAACGCTCTTGCTTCAATGTTTCAGATTTTGCAATTTATGGTAAAGATCTCGGTTATAGTGAGTAGGCATGAACCTTTTCCTCATAATGGCCTTCATTTCTTCCCACGTATTGATGGGGCGTTCACAATTTCATCTTCTTGAACTCACCAATTGGTCCTACCAAACTAAGGCATAGTCCAGGAATTCCATAGCAACAAGCCTTACCTTCTTTTGCTTCGTATAATTTTCGCATTAAAAAATGTGTTCGATCTTGATTACCCAATCAAGATAGGCTTTAGGATCAGTTCCTCCTTGAAATTAAGGAATGGTCACTTTGATGTTGCTGAAGTTGTCATTATGATTTTGATAAGCATCTCTTCGTGCTACTGATGTTACTTCAGCCTCATCTTCTTCGAATTCTTCTTCCATTCTAGGGCGATTTACTATTCGGTTGCCTAAGGATGCTTCAAATTGATCCATATGATCATGTAAAGGCTCCAATTCTAATTTCAACAATCTGGCCATTTCATGCATGATTGCTTCAGTTTGTAAATTAGTGTTAGTAGGAATGGAAACACAAAATATAATGAAAGGGTGGCTTAGAAAATAGAAAACAGAGAACAAAAGGGTTACTTACACAAGTCACTTTACAACCTTTTATCACCACAATCAATTTTAAAATGCTTACTTGAATGGCTTGGTGATGAGAATTGTTGATGAGTGCTTCAACTTTCTTTCTTTCTTTTCTTTGATTTTCTTTTTTTTTTGAGTGTTGGAAATTTCTTCTTTTGGAGTGCTTTAATTTTTTTTCTAATTTGTTTTTCTTGATTTCTTTGACTTTGCACTTCACTTGCACTTCTTTTTGTATTTTTCTTTTTGTTGTTGTTGCATGTTGCTTTCTTCCACCAAAGCTCTGATTACCACTTGATGTAAGGCACTTGTACCTCTTCAATTGATTGTGGATCTAGGAAGGAAGGAAAACAACCTGCACAAGTGAATGGCTCAAAAGAGATGGTTATGGGTGGTAAACGTATGGGTGAATAGGTTGGCTATTTAAATAATGAATGATGGTAGCAGAAGATGGTTGATACGGCTATGGTTATGGCTGATGAAACAAAAGGATGGTTGTGAAGATAGTATCTGAAAGAAGAGTCAAAGAAGAACCAATGCTATAGAGAGCAAAGACCCAGACTTTATATTTATTCTTTAAGGGGTAGTATTAAGTACTTTGACCCACTAGTAATAAGAAATAGGAACCAAAAGTATCAAGGTGAAAAGGTGGTTGATGCGACAAGTATAAAATACCTGATAAGTCGATAAAAGTCACCAGGACTTAAGGAAGAGAATAATCTCACTTATATTAATCAAAAACGTCTGCTTACAAATGAAATATTGTTTCCTATTTATAGGAAATGGAGAGGCATGGCTGTTTGGTTACAAGGGGATTCGACTAGCCTTGTACCTTCCTATAGAGACATAATTTAATTACAAAAAGAGATGATGGTTTAGTTTAAATGGAGGGTAATAACCCTTGGCCGAATAGCTCTTGTGTCCCTTCATGTTGGCGCCAAATTGGATGGGAGATGATGCTTGGTCGAATAGGGAAAGAGCTCTTCATCTTGGCGCCTAAATGATATCACACGTAAGGCACATGGGGGCTGCTCATATGGCACGCACATGGGTGTTGTAGGGAACCTTGTGGTGAATCCTTGTGCATGGAATGATGGCTGGTCATGTGCTCTAACTTGGGTGTGCTTGTGTCTCCTTCCAAGCTAGCTTGAGTGTGGAGCTAGCTAGCAGGCATGGGTTATTTGTGAACAATCTTCCTAGCCGAGTCCTTGTGAGCTCCATAACAACATGTTCAGCGACATTCAGCTACCATTGATATAACTTTTTGGAACTCAGCTCCAAATAATCCAACTAGCTGAGTTTAGCTAAAATTAAGCTCCTCCACCTGAATCGAGCTTTCGTTAGTGTTTCATGAGTTGCCATGTACTTTGTGAGCTATTTGTAATATGCACATGTCGTCCAAATCATTCACCAAGCTACCTCAACGTGCATCACACTCCAATGTACCTATATGTGCAAGTAAACAAGGTAAGTCCATGATATTGAGCTGTTATGAGCTAAATACCTTGCTGTCATGTATGATTATGGTGATGTGAGCTGTGTTCAAAGGTAAAATGCATGCTACCTTGATGTATATATGATAATTATGCCTAATATGATTATATGACTATCATAACATGCTTAAATATCAATGTTCATGTTGTGTTCTTACTAAGCATTTATTAACTACATAACAAGAATTCTTATCATAAAATGTATTATAAAAGCATATAGTATATAACTAATATAAAGTAAATTCAATATAAAGATGTTAAAGAGTACTCCCTTTGTAGGTGAAAACGTTCTTGCATCAATTGTTCTTCATAAAATTTTATATCATTTGGTATTATTTGTTCATGCTTTCCATGCTTGAAATGTAACACCTCAAATTCAGGTCTAGAAGTTTCGGGTATCGAAAGACATGTAGATCTCGTGAATTTCATAATTTAAGTCGGTGGGCTTAATTGTGTTAAAATTGAACCCAATTATCCATAAAAATGAGGCTTTTAAATGGTAGAAATATGAGAATAGACCAAAACCATAATTACCTCATTTTAAATGATGAGAGCTTTTATATCTCTCATTTCATATTCTTTTCTTCATTTTCTTCTACTTTTCTCTACCGTTTCTTCTCCATTCTTCCACCCAAGTACCATAGCACAAAGGTAAGTTATTGAGCCTATTCCATACTTCAATTTCATTCCTAATCCCTCCAATAACATCATTTTAGTGATTCAAAGCCTTGAGTTTTTTGTTTGTAAGAAAAGTAGTGGTTTACCATCCAAGTTTTGGTGGAGAGTGCTTTTTAGCTAAAAGAGCTTCATTTTAGGATTCCTTGACCAATGTAGTGTATTTCTAATCCTTTGGAGTGTTGAGGATTTCATAAATATGAAGGATTTGTGTATTTAAGCATTTTAGTGTTTGCATTTGATTTTATGATTAAATAACATTTTAGGTATAAAGAATGTGTTTTTTATGCCACTCTAAGACCCTAAGTAACCTCCTATAGCTTTAGCATATGATTAGGAACCAAACTAAGACATTTAGGGGGAATTATGGTTGTTTCCTGAGCTAAACAAGACATTTCTTGGTTTGAATATTGATATTAGATTAAAATTACAAATACTAGATGAATCGGGATGAAATTTGGGCATTTAAAGTAGGGAGTATTGATATTGTTGGGGAGAGTATCGATATTTCCCCTAAAATATCGATACTCAAGATAACAATATCGATACTGTGCCATATTTTTTAGCAACAAAACCCATTTTTGGTATAGATACTCATAGGGGTATTGATACTTGACCCTAGGGTATCGGTATTGCAAGTAGTGTATGGATACTACCCATTTCAAAATGGTAAGATTTGACCTCTTTAAGGCCACTAAGAGCTAAGTATGACCCAAATTATATGAATATATATATATAAAGGCAAATATATTAGAACTATGATAATATGCAAGCTAATGGAATTATGAGGCCTTAGGATCGTGGATCTGAAGCTAAAAAACTTTGTTATCCTCTGAAAATAGTGTTGGAGATTTTGTAATGAATCTTTCAGTCCTTGGAAATAAACAGTTGTTGCAAAATAAAACTTCAATAATGCCACTATCATTACTTCAAGTTCGCAGCCACGACAGGTTTTATAGTTTTGGAGTTGAATTCTATCAACTTATATCGGGACTGGTGATGAAATTAGTTTGAAAGAGTTTTTTAATCATCAAGTCAGTGATGGAAGCGTAAAAAAGTGATGTAAGGCACTTGTACCTTTTCAAATGATTGTGGATCTAGGAAGGAAGCAAAACAACATGCACAAGTGAATGGCTCAAAAGAGATGGTTAAGGGTGGTAGACATATAGGTGAATAGGTAGGTTATTTAAATAATGAATGATGGAAGCGGAAGATGGTTGATATGGCTATGGTTATGGCGTATGAAACAAAGGGGTGTTTGTGAGGTAGTATCTTAAAGAAGTCTCAAAGAATAACCAATGCTATAGAGAGCAAAGACCCATACTTTATATTGCTTATTTAAGGGTGGTATTAAGTACTTTGACCCACTATCTATAAAAAAGATAGGAACTAGAAGTATCAAGGTGAAAAAGGGTATTGACACCACAAGTATAAAATACTTGATAAGTCGATAAAAGTCACCAAGACTTAAGAAAGAGAATAATATCACTTATATTAATCAAAAAGGTCTAATTACAAATGAAATATGATGGCATGTTTATAGTTTTCAAAGGGTTTAGGCCGAATAAACACTTGATGGTTCGGCCAAGGTTGAAACCCCTTTGAAAATACATGATTTTTTTATGAAAATACATGATTTAAATGAAGATACATGCTCTTGGCCGAATAATTATGTGTTGGTTCGGCCCAAAGGAATATTTGAATGCATTTGGAAGTTATTTGGGCGCCAAAATGAAGAGGAAAGAGTATTTGGCCGAATAGGAAGCATCCCTTGGTGTTTTGGCACCAATTTGATGTCACATGGAGTGTACATGGTTGAATGATGCACATGGAAGCCTACTTGAAAGCACATGGGTCTTCTTGCAATGTTTTTGTGAGGTTGCAACCATATGATGATGTCTTGAAGTCCATGGGTATCCTAGAGATGAACTAGCTTCAAGGTAAGCTAGGTGAGTGTCTTGGTAGCTAACTAGGTGAGCTATAACTTGATGAACTCAAGCTAGTTAGCTTTGGTCTTCTCAGCTCCTCAGCTACTCTCCCAGCTACTTCCATCTACCTTTAGTCTACTTTTTAGCACTTTGGTCCAAAGCTCTCCTCTAGCTAAGTTCAGCTACATGCTAGCTCCTCCAGCAAAGTTCAGAAGACACATCCATGCACCAAAGGACATGTTGGTTACAAACAACACGAAGGAGATGTTCAAGAAACTAGTGTCTTTACAAAAGGACATGATGTTTCAAAACAGTACCAAGGAGTTGAAGTGATCTACCTACTTGAAGGATTTCAAGGGTTAAGACTCTTCATCAACCATCATGCTGATTCAAAGAAACAAGACAAAGAGTTATATACTTTCTCCAAAGGATGTGTTGTTTCAAGTAAAAAGATTGATCAGAATACATTCTTTATCGATGAAGGATATGATGTTTCCAAAGAACATCAAAGAGGACTCTAAGAGATACAAGTATTTACAGTGAGAAATGTTGAACCAAAGCAACACAAACGAGATGGAACAATGAAGTTGAAGAGTTCATGGGGAGAATCTTCTCAAGGAGAACATAATCCTTCCTGCATCAAGAATGTCTTCAATTAGAAGCTACTTCGATTTGAGGACAAATCGTCTAAAAGAAGGGGAGGATGATGTGATCCTGTCTAGCTCAAATTTTATCCATGACTTGATCACACCATGTATGTTATTTAAAGCTAGTTCTAAGGGAGTTCTACCTAACTTTATCTTATATTTACTCATTTATGCATTATCTATTATTATGAGCATACATTGACATATTATACTATACTTGAATTATCATAACATGACCATTCATTCATTATATGGTTTGCATCATTAATTGATATTCAAGCATATAATATATAGTTATAATAATAATATTCATTCATTATCATTTGATGCATGAGTTATTATTATAATCTATAGTCCACATCTATATATTATAAGTTATTTACTTTAAATACATAGCTTATATTATGCTTTCTTTTTATAGGTGCATGTTCGGCCACATAAAGGGAGCTGACTTAAAGCTAGAATCGGAGTCCAGGAGCTAAGGAAACTTGAATAGGACAACTCTGGGATAGCTCAAGAACATTTTGGGACAAAGTTGCTAGCTGTCCCCCGAGCTCATAGCTGACTTGAGCTGGACTTTTGAGCTAACTAGAGGTTTCATTTCAGCTGGAGAGTTGCACCATCACCACCACCACACAGAGTACTTCAAATATGGTCTATGTCAATTTTAGTGGATTCGTACCTTTTCATGAATAGTTGCCATTCCAAGAGGTGCCTTTTCACAAGGAGCTGTCCTATGACTCATCTTCATGTAATTCACCTATGGCCAGCTCATCTTCAGCTCAAATACATGGAAAGTAACTCAAATGATGAAAGGTTACCTTCCACAAAAAGTGATCTTTCATGACATGTTGATGCCCATTGAAGATCGTGACACCTAGATGCATGTTGGAAGCTAAGTCACGCCTTGTTGCTGTTTATATTCATTCCATGGACTTCAAGACATCATCCTATGGTTGTAACCTCACTAAATCCTTGTAAAAAGATGCATGTACGTTCAAGTAGGCTGCCATGTGCATCATTCAAGCATGTGCACTCCATGTGACATCAAATTGGCGCCAAAACACCAAGGGATGCTTCTTATTCGGCCAAAGACTCTTTCCTCTTCATTTTGGAGCCCATATAACTTTCAAATGCATTCAAAACATCCTTAGGACCGAACCAACACATAACCATTTGGCCAAGTGCATTTATCTTCATTAAAATTATGTATTTTCATTAAAAAAACATGTGTTTTCAAAGGGGTTTCAACCTTAGCCGAACCATCATGTGTCTATTCGGCCTAAACCCTTTGAAACCAAGGGATGCTTCTTATTCGGCCAAAGACTCTTTCCTCTTCATTTTGGCGCCCATATAACTTTCAAATGCATTCAAAACATCTTTAGGGCCGAACCAACACATAACCATTTGGCCAAGTGCATTTATCTTCATTAAAATTATGTATTTTCATTAAAAAAACATGTGTTTTCAAAGGGGTTTCAACCTTTTGAAAACTATAAATAGGCTATTGCATTTCCATTGTAAACTGAACCCTTTGATAAATTAAAACTCTTGTGAGATTATTCTCTCTTTAAGTTCTTTTTAGAACTTTATCGATTAAGCAAGCTTTTCTAAAGTTTGTGGCATCAATCCCTTTCTTGATACTTCTGGTTCCTAGTTCATATAACTAGTGGGTCAAATTCCTTGCTACCATCCCTTGTAAAACTTATAAGAAATGGGTCTTTGTTCTTTATAACATTGGTTCCTTCTTAGTTTTATAAGATACTATTTCTTTCACCATTATCCATCACTTTCAGGCCAACTCTATCACCATCCCATTACCATATTCATCACCATCCCTTAACCATTGAATTATCCATCAACATTCATCAAGAATCATGTGCATCATCACCAATGGTGGCCGAATTCATCAACATTTTAAGGACAATTCAATAATACTTCCACAACCCATCTTTGATAACATTTCTATTCATTTCAGTTCTTATCATTTCATTTCTTCTTCCATTTCTTATTTATGTTTCCATCTTAATCATTTTTTTCTTTAATTTTTGAAGATTACTTATCAATTCAAAGTGTAGCATTTTGGTGTCTCTTCTAGATCGGGAAATAACAAGGTTGCCAACTTCTCCATTATTGAAGAAGCCTAGTTAGCCTTACATCAGCTGAAGTTCAACAAGGTTAGCAATATTAGAATTTAGGCCATATAAAACCCTTGTCATGGTTGCTTCTCTGTAATCATCAACATTGGCTCGGATCATGGCTATCTCCATTTCTTTGAAATAATCTTCAACGCTCTTGCTTCAATGTTTTAGATTTTGTAATTTATGGTAAAGATCTCGGTGATAGTGAGTAGGCACGAACCTTTTCCTCATAATGGCCTTCATTTCTTCCCACGTATTGATGGGGCGTTCACCATTTCATCTTCTTGAACTCATAATAGCAGCAAGCCTGACATTCTTTTGCTTCTTATAATTTTTGCATTAAAATATGTGTTCGATCTTGATTACCCAATCAAGATAGGCTTTAGGATCAGTCCTCCTTGAAATGGAGGAATGTTCACTTTGATGTTGTTGAAGTTGTCATTCTGATTTTAATGAGCATCTCTTCGTGCTACTGATGTTACTTCAACCTCCTCTTCTTTGAATTCTTCTTCCATTCTAGGGCGATTTACTCTTCGGTTGCCTAAGGATGCTTCAAATTGATCCATATGATCATGTAAAGGCTCCAATTCTAATTTCAATAATGTGGCCATTTCATGCATGATTGCTTTAGTTTGTAAATTAGGGTTAGTAGGAATGGAAAAACAAAATATAATGAAAGGTTGGCTTAGAAAATAGAAAGAAGAGAACAAAAGGGTTACTTACACAAGTCACTTCACAACCTTTTATCACCAAAATCAATTTGAAAAAGCTTACTTGAATGGCTTGGTGATGAGAATTGTTGATGAGTGCTTCAACTTTCTTTCTTTCTTTCTTTTTTTTTGAGTGCTGTAAATTTCTTCTTTTGGAGTGCTTTATTTTTTTTCTTGATTTCTTTGACTTTGCACTTCACTTGCACTTCTTTTTGTATTTTTATTTTTGTTGTTGTTGCACGTTGCTTTCTTCCACCAAAGCTCTGATTACCACTTGATGTAAGGCACTTGTACCTCTTCAATTGATTGTGGATCTAGGAAGGAAGCAAAACAACCTGCACAAGTGAATGGCTCAAAAGAGATGGTTACGGGTGGAAAACGTATGGGTGAATAGGTTGGCTATTTAAATAATGAATGATGGTAGCAGAAGATGGTTGATACGGCTATGGTTATGGCTGATGAAACAAAAGGATGGTTGTGAAAATAGTTTCTGCACGAAGACTCAAAGAAGAACCAATGCTATAGAGAGCAAAGACCCAGACTTTATATTTATTCTTTAAGGGGTGGTATTAAGTACTTTGACCCACTAGTAATAAGAAATAGGAACCAAAAGTATCAAGGTGAAAAGGGGGTTGACATGACAAGTATAAAATACTTGATAAGTTGATAAAAGTCACCAGGACTTAAGGAAGAGAATAATCCCACTTATATTAATCAAAAAGGTCTGCTTAGAAATGAAATATTCTTTCCTATTTATAGGAAATGGAGAGGCATGGCTGTTTGGATACAAGGGGATTCGGTCAGCCTTGTGCGTTCCTATAGCGACATAATTTAATTACAAATTAGAGATGATGGTTTAGTTTAAATGGAGGGTAATAACCCAGGGTAATAACCCTTGGCCGAATAGCTCTTGTGTCCCTTCATGTTGGCGCCAAATTGAATGGGAGATGATGCTTGGTCGAATAGGGAAAGAGCTCTTCATCTTGGCGCCTAAATGATATCACATGCAAGGCACATGGGGGCTGTTCATATGGCACGCACATGGGTGTTGTAGGGAACCTTATGGTGCAGCCTTGTGCATGGAATGATGGCTGGTCATGTGCTCCAACTTGGGCGTGCATGTGACTCCTTCCAAGCTAGCTTGAGTGTGGAGCTAGCTAGCAAGCATGGCTTGTTTGTGAACAAGCTTCCTAGCCGAGTCCTTGTGAGCTCCATAACAACATGTTCAGCGACATTCAGCTACCATTGATATAACTTTTGGGATCTCATCTCCAAATAATCCAACTAGATGAGTTTAGCTAGCATTAAGCTCCTCCAGCTGAATTGAGCTTTCCTTAGTGTTTCATGAGTTGCCATGTACTTTGTGAGCTGTTTGTGAGCTACATATGTCGTCCAAATCATTCACCAAGCTACCTCAACATGCATCACACTCCAATGTACCTATATGTGCAAGTAAACAAGGTAAGTCCATGATATTGAGCTGTTATGAGCTAAATACCATGCTGCCATGTATGATTATGGTGATGTGAGCTATGTTCGAAGGTAAAATGCATGCTACCTTGATGTATATATGATAATCAGGCCTAATATGATTATATGACTATCATAACATGCTTAAA
Organism: Hibiscus syriacus; assembly: GCF_006381635.1. Classification (NCBI taxonomy): domain Eukaryota; kingdom Viridiplantae; phylum Streptophyta; class Magnoliopsida; order Malvales; family Malvaceae; genus Hibiscus; species Hibiscus syriacus. The sequence continues at coordinate 832,101 of NW_024062603.1, read as the reverse complement.
TATCAATGTTCATTTGTGTTCTTACTAAGCATTTATTAACTACATAACAAGAATTCTTATCATAAAATGTATTATAAAAGCATATAGTATATAACTAATATAAAGTAAATTCAATATAAAGATGTTAAATATTACTCCCTTTGTAGGTGAAAACGTGCTTGCATCAATTGTTCTTCATAAAATTTTCTATCATTTGGTATTATTTGTTCATGCTTTCCATGCTTGAAATGTAACACCTCAAATTCAGGGCTAGTAGTTTCAGGTATCGAAAGACATGTAGATCTCGTGCATTTCATAATTTAAGTCGGTGGGCTTAATTGTGTTAAAATTGAACCCAATTATCCATAAAAATGAGGCTTTTAAATGGTAGAAATATGAGAATAGACCAAAGCCATAATTACCTCTTTTAAATGATGAGAGCTTTTATATCTCTCATTTCATATTATTTTCTTCATTTTCTTATACTTTTCTCTAACGTTTCTTCTCCATTCTTCCACCCAGGTACCATAGCTCAAAGGTAAGTTATTGAGCCTATTCCATACTTAAATTTCATTCCTAATCCCTCCAACAACATCATTTTAGTGATTCAAAGCCTTGAGCTTTTTGTTTGTAAGAAAAGTAGTGGTTTATCATCCAAGTTTTGGTGGAGAGTGATTTTTAGCTAAAAGAGCTTCATTTTAGGATTCCTTGAACAATGTAGTGTATTTCTAATCCTTTGGAGTGTTGAGGATTTCATAAATATGAAGGATTTGTGTATTTTAGCATTTTAGTGTTTACATTTGATTTTATGATTAAATAACGTTTTAGGTATAAGGAATGTGTTTTTTATGCTACTCTGAGACCCTAAGTAACCTCTTATAGCTTTAGCATATGATTTGGAACCAAACTAAGACATTTAGGGGGAATTATGGTTGTTTCCTGAGCTAAACAAGACATTTCTTGGTTTGAATATCGATACTAGATTAACAATACAAATACTAGATGAATCGGGATGAAATTTGGGCATTTCAAGTAGGGAGTATTGATATTATTGGGTAGAGTATCAATATTTCCCCTAAAATATCGATACTCAAGATAACAATATCGATATTATGCCACACGTTTTTAGCAACAAAACCCATTTTTGGTATAGATACTCATAGGGGTATTGATACTTGACCCTAGGGTATCGGTATTGCAAGTAGAGTATGTATACTACCCATTTTGAAATGGTAAGATTTGACCTTTTTAAGGCCACTAAGAGCTAAGTATGACCCGAATTATATGAATATATATATAAAGGTAAATATATTAGAACTATTATAATATGCAAGCCAATGGAATTCTGAGGACTTAGGATCGTGGATATGAAGCTAAAAAACTTTGTTATCCTCTAAAAATGGTGCTGGAGATTTTGTAATGAATCTTTCAGTCCTTGGAAATAAACAATTGTTTCAAAGTACAATTTCAATAATGCCACTATCCTTCCTTCAAGTTCATAGCCGCGACGGGTTTTCTAGTTTTAGAGTTGAATTCTATCAACTTATATCGGGACTGGTGATGAAATTAGTTTGAAATAGTTTTTTAATCATCAAGTCAGTGATGGAAGCGTAAAAAAGTGATGTAAGGCACTTGTACCTTTTCAAATGATTGTGGATCTAGGAAAGAAGCAAAACAACATGCACAAGTGAATACCTCAAAAGAGATGGTTAAGGGTGGTAGACGTATGGGTGAATAGGTAGGCTATTTAAATAATGAATGATGGACGCGGAAGATGGTTGATATGGCTATGGTTATGGCTTATGAAACAAAGGGGTGTTTGTGAGGTAGTATCTTAAAGAAGTCTCAAAGAATAACCAATGCTATAGAGAGCAAAGACCCATACTTTATATTGCTTATTTAAGGGGTGGTATTAAGTACTTTGACCCACTATCTATTAAGAGATAGGAACCAGAAGTATCAAGGTGAAAAAGGGGATTGACACCACAAGTATAAAATACATGATAAGTCGATAAAAGTCACCAAGACTTAAGAAAGAGAATAATCTCACTTATAATAATAAAAAAGGTCTGATTACAAATGAAATATGATGGCCTGTTTATAGTTTTCAAAGGGTTTAGGCCGAATAAACCCTTGATGGTTCGGCCAAGGTTGAAACCCCTTTGAAAATACATGATTTAAATGAAGATACATGCTCTTAGTCGAATGACTATGTGTTGGGTCAGCCCTAAGGAAGTTTTGAATGCATTTGGAAGTTATTTGGGCCCCAAAATGAAGAGGAAAGAGTCTTTGGCCGAATAGGAAGCATCCCTTGTTGTTTTGGCGCCAATTTGATGTCACATGGAGTGCACATGCTTGAATGATGCACATGGAAGCCTACTTTAAAGCACATGGGTCTTATTGCAATGTTTTGGTGAGGTTGCAACCATAGGATGATGTCTTGAAGTCCATGGGCAGCCTAGAGATGAACTAGCTTCAAGGTAAGCTAAGTGAGTGTCTTGGTAGCTAACTAGGTGAGCTATAACTTGATGAACTCAAGCTAGTTAGCTTTGGTCTTCTCAGCTCCTCAGCTACTCTCCCAGCTACTTCCATCTACCTTTAGTCTACTTTTCAGCACTTTGGTCCAAAGCTCTCCCCCAGCTAAGTTCAGCTACATGCTAGCTCCTCCAGCTAAGTTGAGCTTTCCTTAGTGTTCCACAAGCTGCCATGATATTTGTGAGCTATTTTAAAGATGCATATGACGTCCAAATACTCTACCAAGCTGTCCCAACGTGTACCATGCTCCAATGTACCTAAATTTGCAAAGAAAACAAGGTAATTCAATGGCATTAAGCTTGTATGAGATAATTACCTTACTGCCATGCATGATCATGGTCTCGTGAGCTATGAATGCATGATATGAGCTAAATATATCATCATATACTATATGTGAGATAATCTATATAACTTAGGAGCTTAAATGAATGCAAATAAGCTAACAAATGAATGATTAAGCATGTTGCCATGTCATGAACGTATTGAAACATACTTAGATGAATGCAAAACGAATATGAAACAATAACATGCTTGAAGTATCATTGTGTAGCAATTAATATAAACTTTTGGATATGTTATATGCATGAATATCATATAACATGATATTCATAATAAATGATAAACGGAAACATGTAATAATAATATCCCAAGAAATTATATGTAATCATAGCATAGATATGAATGATATGGAAAACATGATGAACTAAACATAGGATGGTATGAATGATATGATAATTTACACTAACATGTGAATGCATAATTATGATCGAATAGAATGTATAAATGATATAATATAAGATAAGGTAAGAAAGAACTCCCTTAGAATCATCTTTGAATAACATCCATGGTGTGTTCAAGTCATGGACAAAGTTGGAGCTAGTTTGGATCGTATCATCCTCCCTTTGTTTTAGGCGATTTGTCCTCAAATCGAAATAGTTTCTCATTGAAGACCTATGTAGGAAGGATTGAATCCTTATGTTTTCCTCCAATAGATGATTCACAGGAAATGTTCAACCTCTTGGCTTCAAATATGATAACTTCACGTCCTTTAATGGGAGGACACAACGTTTGGGAACCATAACATTTCATTTGAATAGGAAAGACATATCCTTTCATGAAACAACTTGATCCTTTTTCTTTTCTCTTTGAATCATCACAATACTTGGAAATGACCTCTATATCATCACTTCCTCCTTTTAATTCACCATGATTGTTGGTGAAAAAGTTTGTTTCTTGGTTGTAGTCATCACGTCGATTGGTGAAGATAAGTGTTCTTTGAATGACTCCTTGGTGATTATTTAAATCAACATGTCCTTTCACCTTTGTGCCTCTCCAAATTATTGCCTTGAAGGTTGGTATGATTTCTTCGCCATAAGGATGAAACAAGTTGTTGTAAAATAAATCAAAGTTAGTAAATGAAAAACTATTAACAAGGTGAATGGAAATAGCAAACCAGGGTGGATATTTAATGGGCATTGGTTTCTTGATGATGGAAAACTCCATTGGTTACTGAAATATCTTCAATAGTTGTAATGTACTTGGAGCCTCAATGGTCACAACTTGTGGCATTTCAAGTGACACATCTTTTTGAACTTCAAGTGGCATAACTGTTGGAATGTCAAAGAACATGTCTTGTGGATTACCAAAGGTCACACCTATTGGTTCTTCAAAAGACATGTTATTGAATTTTCTACTTGAAATAACATGTCTATTGGATGGTCCTACACAACAAAAGAAAGAATAGAAGTAGGATTAGATAAAATATGTTCTTCACCCCAATTTTCCTTATCCTCTTTGCTCCCATATTCAATCTTTTCATTTTTCTCATTTTCAACTATCTCCACTATTTTCTCATGTAAAACTTGTCTTTCAACTTTCTTTATGGCTTTAGCTTTCTCCCATTCCTCTATACATGATTTGAGGGTAACCTGGCATTCATGGACTTGACTTGGAAGTAGAGGCGCCAATATGATTTTCTTTCCTTGATATTGGAAAGAATACTTGTTGGAAAATCCATCATGAGTAGCCTTCTTGTCAAACTGCCAAGGACGTCCTAATAAAATATGGCTTGCACTCATGGGCACCACATCACAAAGGACTTCATCTTTGTATCTTCTAATTGAGAAAGGTACAATAACTTGTTTGGTTACCTTGGCTTCTCCCACATCGTTGAGCCACTGAAGTTTGTATAGATGAGGATGCTTGGAAGTCTTGAGACCCAACTTTTCCACCATGTGAGTACTTGCTACGTTTGTAAAACTTCCTCCATCAATGATAACCACGCAAATTTTATCTCCCAAGTGACATTTGGTATGGAAGATGTTCTTTCTTTATTCATCCTCTTGACTTTGAATGTTCAAAGTCCTTTTGACTACAAAGATGTTGGATGGAAGAGACATGTTAGCAAATAAGGAAAAATGAAATGTGTGTCGGACCTTACCAAAATATACTCTCATAAAGCCTCACGAGTCACTCCAAGGAAACTTGAATGTCACTCAATCCGCTCATGTTTGCACTCTAGGAATTTAATTGCTTTTACTTGTCCTCTTCTGATATCACACACGCTCCAGCCTTTTTCCTCTCGATTCTCTTATCCCAAGTTCTAGAGGACTTTACTCAAAACCGTATCAAGTAAATTTTTACTTGTTTGACATCGGTTACAAAAAGGGTTAGTAGGAATGGAAAGCAAAATATAATTGAAAGGGTGGCTTAGAAAATAGAAAGAATAAAACAAAAAGGGTTACTTACACAAGTCACTTCACAACCTTCTATCACCACAATCAATTTTAAAAGGCTTACTTGAATGGGTTGGCGATGAGAATTGTTGATGAGTGGTTCAACTTTCTTTCTTTTTCTTTTTCTTCCTTTTTGAGTGCTTTCAATTTCTTCTTTTGAGTGCTTTGATTTTCTTTGCTGGATTTTTTCTTGATTTCTTTCACTTTGCACTTCACTTGCACTTCTTTTTGTATTTTTCTTTTTGTTGTTGTTGCACGTTGCTTTCTTCCACCAAAGCTCTGCTTACCGTTTGATGTATGGCACTTGTACCTTTTCAAATGATTGTGGATCTAGGAAGGAAGTAAAATAACCTGCGCAAGTGAATGGCTCAAAAGAGATGGTTAAGGGTGGTAGATCTATGGGTGAATAGGTAGCTTATTTAAATAATGAATGATGGAAGCGGAAGATGGATGATATGGCTATAGTTATGGCATATGAAACAAAAGGGTGTTTGTGAGGTAGTATCTTAAAGAAGTCTCAAAGAAAACCAATGCTATAAAGAGCAAAGACCCAGACTTTATATTGCTTCCTTAAGGGGTGGTTTTAAGTACTTTGACCCACTATCTATAAAGAGATAGGAACCAAAAGTATCAAGGTGAAAAAGGGGATTGACGCCACAAGTATAAAATACTTTATAAGTCGATAAAAGTCACCAGGACTTAAGAAAGAGAATAATCTCACTTATATTAATCAAAAAGGTCTGATTACAAATGAAATATGATGGCCTATTTATAGTTTTCAAAGGGTTTAGGCTGAATAAACACTTGATGGTTCGGCCAAGGTTGAAACCCCTTTGAAAATACATGATTTTTTTTATGAAAATACATGATTTAAATGAAGATAAATGCTCTGTTGGCCGAATGGTTATGTGTTGGTTCGGTCCTAAGGAAGATTTGAATGCATTTGGAAGTTATTTGGGCGCCAAAATGAAGAGGAGAGAGTCTTTGGCCGAATAGGAAGCATCCCTTGATGTTTTGGCACCAATTTGAAGTCACATGGAGTACACATGCTTGAATGATGCACATGGAAGCCTACTTGAATGCACATGGGTCTTCTTGCAGTGTTTTGGTGAGGTTGCAACCATATGATGATGTCTTGAAGTCCATGGGCAGCCTAGAGGTGTACTGGCTTCAAGGTAAGCTAGGTGAGTGTCTTGGTAGCTAACTAGGTGAGCTATAACTTGATGAACTCAAGCTAGCTAGCTTTGTTCTTCTCAGCTCCTTAGCTACTCTCCCAGCTACATCTAGCTACCTTTAGTCCACTTTTCAGCACTTTGGTCCAAAGCTCTCCACCAACTAAGTTCACCCTATATGCTAGCTCCTCCAACTAAGTTGAGCTTTCCTTAGTGTTCCACGAGCTGCCATGATATCTGTGAGCTGGTTGTGAGCTACTTATGACGTCCAAATACTCTACCAAACTGTCTCAACGTGTGCCATGCTCCAATGTCATTGCATGATCATGGCATTGAGCTTGTATGAGCTAATTACCTTGTTGTCGTGCATGATCATGGTCTTGTGAGCTATTAATGCATGACATGAGCTAAGTATATCATCATATAATATATGTGAGATAATGTATATGACTTAGGAGCTTAAATAAATGCAAATGAGCAAACAAATGAATGATTAAGCATGCTGCCATGTCATGAATGTATTTGAAACATACTTAGATGAATGCAAAATGAATATGAAACAATAACATGCTTGAAGTATCATTGTGTAGCAATTAATATAAACTTGTGGATATGTTATATCCATGTATATCATATAACATGATATCCATAATAAATGATAAATGGAAACATGTAATAATAATATCCCAATAAATGATATGTAATAATAGCATAGATATGAATGATATGTAATCATAGCATAGATATGAATGATATGAAAAACATGATAAACTAAACATAGGATGGTATGAATAATATGATAATTTACACTAACATGTGAATGCATGATTATGATATAATAGAATGTATAAATGATATAATATAAGATAAGGTAAGAAAGAACTCCCTTAGAATCAGCTTTGAATAACATCCATGGTGTGTTCAAGTCATGGAGAAAGTTAGAGCTAGTTTGGATCGTATCACAAAGTTTTGGCAATATAGGTAGCTTGGAAATCACCCTTTAAAAGAGATGTTTCCGAGAATATTTGCTTTGGCTCTAAACAAAGTAGGATCAATAGCAAAGTTTACTATGAAGACTGATTTGGTTTGGAGTTGGAATATTCTACTTAGGAGGGACGTCTTCGATTAGAAAAAATTACAATGGGAGGCGTTGATTTGGACTCTTAGTAATTTTGTGAGCTCGTCATCATCTTCGAACTAGGTTAAATGACGCAGTTCTAGAGATGGATTATATTTAGTTAAATCAGCGTTGTATGTAAAATACCCTAGTAGGCCAATGGAGTGTAACTGGAAGAAGTTCGTGTGGTTGGGAATCGTTCCTTTTAAAGTGTAATCCTTTGTTTGGAGGGTGTTTTATCGAAGAGTTGCAATAAGGACTAAACTTAGTAAAAGAGGGGTTGCGTTGCTAGATTTGTTATGCTCGTTATGTTTGAGTTCTACAAAATCTATCGAACATTTATTCTTCTCCTGTGTCGCTTCTTGGAAAGTTTGGGAGCCATCCTTGTGGAAAGTATCGACTGCTTTTCCGTTTGACCCTATTACTTTTATGTCGATATAGAGTTAGTCCCCCTTCGAATCTACATCGTAGGATTTTCTATTCACAGTAATTTGGTATATTTGGTTGCATAGATACGACATGGTTTTCATTACTAAGAAGCTAGAAGTGCTCCAGTTGATTTTTCTCATTAAATATTTAGCTACTTGCTGGCTCAATGTTAAGTTTCTAGCCTCACTATTTAGCATGGAAAACCTGGTAGTGAATTTAGCAAATGCAAATGAAGCTCTTTTGAAGAATAAAGTGGTAAATCCATATCCGTCTTATATTCCTCCTCCGAGAGGCTCTCTAAAATTAAACGTATATGGCACAATACGGGACGACGGTGGTGCTGGAGGTATTAGTGGGATTCTCCACGATTTCAATGGTTCTTCTCTACTATCATTTTAGGTGTCATTCTAGTGCGGATCCTCGGTGCAAGTGAAAATTTTGGCATTCGAACATGCCATAAAGTTGTTCTCAGAGTCAAAGTGGCTCAAGGTTGTGGAGCTCATAATTGAAAGTGATTGTGATGTAGTGGTGAATTGGCTTCTGAATCATGCCTATGCTCTATCCGAATGGGTTCATATTCTTTGCCCTGTTAAAGCGTTTGTTCACGAAATGTTTTTTTGTTAAGTACATACCTAGAAGTTCCAATTTAACGGTTGATCATCTAGCGAAGCTGGCATTAGGTGTAGCGTTTGTCCAGGGGTTTCTTTCGAAGTGAACTGATTCTAGGGTTGTTTTCTTGTTCTTAGTGGGACGAATTTGTCCTTTGGGTTGTAGGTCTTGCTCGCAACTAGTTGAAGCTCATCCAATTAGTATGGTTGGGAGGCTAGAGTCAGGGATAAGTGGATCTAGTTATAGATTGCTCTGGGTTTTCTTCTTGTTAAATGGTTTTGGGTTTGTTCCCTGGTGGTATTTTTTTGAGTTTCTTAAGGGCTGGTTTTACTAAATTTTATTCAATAATAAAATTCCTACTTATAAAAAAATCTTACCTTTTTTTACTAGCCAGGCTATGCTTTTGGATCATCATTCCTTTCCTTTGTCAGGGAACCAATATAAAGCTAATACAACAGTTAAACTACATTAAAAGCATAACAAGAAGCTTACCAGTTGGCAGGACGTAGAATGTTGAATAATCAACACAATACTCAATGTCAAAATAGAAATCAAATTGGGGAGGAGGATTAGATTTTAAATCTAGCTGCAACAAGTTATAGAATAACAAAAAACAAGTAAATCCAAAATTTCCAACAACATAGTTGTGAGAATTATCAAATGAAGTAGAAAATTGTTATAGAAAATTTGTAAAAACTATTCATAAAAAATTAAAATATTAAGAAAGCAAAAGAAATAAGTGACTTCATAACTCAAAAAGCGTACCTTGGGTGATATTTGTGTAACACTAATTTTTAAAATAATGCAATCTATGGGATTATCATTCTTTACAGTCAAATAAAATAGAAATCTTTTGTCATGAAAAACCTCTTGTTTCATAACCTTTGCGTGAAACACAAAACAGAAGCAACAAAGGTCAGGATAACAAATACTGCATGACCTAAAATAAATCTAAACATATATACTTATTGTATCTTTAGCTTTGTAAAACCACTGGACTCTAAAATAATTTTCTCCATATGTTATTTTCAAAAATTCTAATATCCTGCCAATGTGGTGTTTTGCTTCTTCACCAGGCAAAATTTCCTTATTCAATGAGATTTTTTGCTTCAATTTCCATATTATTAATATTTAGAAGGACAACAGCTAAACCAGAAAAAGATATTAGAAGAGAGACCACATAAACTTGATCTTCTTAACATAAAATATAAGCTAAAGGTATACACACAAATTGTAAAGAACACCTTGGGCTGATTACAGTTACTTTAATATAAACACAATATCCAATATTTTTGGTACATCCATCAATTTTAGCTTGAGTGTAATGGCATTCCACATTCCAAACTATCCTGCCTTCTTCGTCCTAATTGTTATGATACACGTATACCCAATCTCAAACTCATTCCATTCATTCTTCCATCCATGAAAGTAAATGGACAAATCATTACCATATTATTTTGTTATTCACATGTTATTTGCATCATGTATATCATATATGCTTATATTATAGCTTATTATAATCCTTAATTGATCATACATATTCATTCATATGAAATATTCATAACTAAATGACGTGGGGGAAGGCAAGGTCACCAAACAAGTACTCATTCCTTTCTCCATTAGAAGGTATAAAGATGAAGTCCTTTATGATGTGGTGCAATGAGTGCAAGCTACATTATACTTGGGCGTCCTTGGTAATTCGATAAGAAAGCCTTCCATGATGGATTCTCCAACAAGTATTCATTCCAATACCAAGGGAAAAATATCACGTTCGCATCAATGTGCCCAAATCAAGTCCATGAGTGCCAAGTGACCCTTAAATAACGTATAGAAGAATGGGAGAAAATGAAGGCCATGAAGAGAAGTTTTAAAGTTATGAGGATAAAGCAATTCAAGGAGAATGCCATTGAAGAACATTTTGAGGGGGCAAAACCGGTTGGAGTTGGAAATAAAAGAGAAGTTTTGCTTGAGAAACAAGTAGAACAAGTGGAAATTGAGATTAATATGAAAAACGTTGAGAGAAGAGAAGAAAAGGAGAATGGAAAACAAGATTCACCTAAGAACTCATTTTCTCCAATTCTTTCATTTGTTTTGCAGGATAATCCAAGAGGCATGTCACTTCAAGTTGAAGATTCAAGAAACATGTGTTTTGAAGAACCAATAGTCATGACCTATAATGATCCACAAGACATGTCCTTTAACATGTCAAAGTATATGCCACTTGAAGTTCAAAGGAATATGCCATTTAAAGATCCAAGAATTGTGAATTTTTCATCACAAGTGTAATCTTGAAGAGGATTCAACAACCAGTTGAAATTCCATCGTCAAACAAACAACACCCATTAAACATCCACCTTGGTTTGCTAATTCCATTCATTTTGTTATTAGGTTTTCATTTTCTAACTTTGATTTATTTTGCGACAATTCGATTCTTGTATATGGTGATATCCTATCAATCTATGATGACAAGATCATTTTTCATTTTGAGTTTGATTGGTGTATCAAATTCAACCAATACAAAGGCATGAACCAAGTATTGTCCACCTTTTTAAAGGCCGTTACTCGGGAAGGACACAAAGCTTAAAGAATATCCAAAGTTAAATCTTCTTACCAACCGATGTAACTTTTCACATGAATAGGTATATTGTTTCGAAGAATTACACCCTTTAAATTATGAAACACAACCTTTGGAGGAATCAACACAAACGTTAGAAAAAAAGGACACATCTCTTTCCAAAAGGACAAAATGATTCAACCCAACACGAGGAAAAGTCTCAAAAGTTATGTTATTCTTCCTAAGAATTTTTTATGAGGGAAACCAATAGTGGAGAGTTGTATTTAAAAGAAACAATTCTTGAAGAAAGTTATTCTAAAAAGGTACCTGTTGGTAATGGTTGTTTCAAAGAAAGGCCCTTATTAGAATACTCTTCCGAAAGAATGCTTTTAAAATATAATTATTCACAAAGGAAGACAACACTATTGGAAGCATACCTTTTCAAAGAAGCACAACTTGTCAAGAAGAAAGATGCAATGAATCAAATTGATGGACGAATCAAGGAGGATGAATTTGTTCGTTGTACATCTCACACCCAAACACAATTATTTAGTTTGAGATTAAATCTCTTTCAAGAAGGGGATGATACACGCATGCACAAGCTCAAACTCATTCAATTCATTCTTCCATCCATGAAAGCAAAGGGAGTAATCAATAACTTATTCTTTTGTTATTCACATGTTATTTTCATTATGTATATCATATATGCTTATATTATAGATAATTATAATCCTCTATTGATCATACATATTCATTCATATAAAATATTAATAACTTAGTTGATGCATAATAACATTTCACCTCTTTACTTAGTTTAATATTGCTTTACTTATGTTTTACATTCATTTAATATGTTTCCATTGCATTCATATTATGGCAGCATGTTAATCCTTCATTTCCTAGCTCATTACAATTTAATTCATCTCATAAGTCACATATATTAGCTCACTAATACAATACCCTCTCATCCTTAGCTCATGACATGCATTCCTAGCTCATAAGTACATATAAATGCACGACAACAAGCATTTGTATTTATTCCAACTCATTTCCTTTGATTTACCTTAGTTTGTTTATTTATGTAGGTACATCAATGGGCGACACACATTATGGTAGCTTGGTGAACTATCTGGCCTCAATATGCAGTTCACAATTAGCTCAAAAGGATTCATTCAGTTCGTGGAGACTTATAGAAAGCTCAACTCAACTGGAGGAACTAACATGTACCTGGACCTAGCTGGATGAACCATTTTAAACCAAGTTGCTAAAAGTGATGTCAAGTGCAGCTGAAAGTAGCTAAAGGAAATACAAGGGAGCTTAAGAAGTCACGACTAGTAAGCTCGCAACACACCAACCCTTACTTGCCTAGCTAGCTCACTTCAAGCTTGAATGAAGCTATGCCACGCTTAGTTTCTGCCTACCTTCATTCCATGGACAAGACCACACCACAAGTCTCTTTTGACCCCATGTGACCACAAGTCAAGAAGATGAACAAAGGGAGAATATCTTCCATACTAAGTGACATGTGGAAGATATAGTCTACATAGTGATCATTGATGGAGGAAGTTGCACCAATGTAGCGAGCACTAACATGGTGGAAAAATTAGGCGTGAAGACTTCTAAGCATCCTTATCCATACAAATTGCAATTGTTAAATGATGCGGAGGAGGCCAAGGTCACCAAACAAGTACTCGTTCCTTTCTCCATTAGAAGGTATAAAGATGAAGTCCTTTGTGATGTGGTGCTAATGAGTGGAAGCTACATTATACTTGGGTTTCCTCGACAATTCGATAAGAAATCCATCCATGATGGCATCCTTCATTCCATGGATGAGACCACACTACAAGCCTCCTACGACCCCTGTGAGCACCTCATGACCAACCCACTCATGTGCCATGCGTATGGATCAACTTAGGTGCCAATGTGAATGGTTACATAACCATTCAACCAAACCAACCCAACCCCTCAAAATGGTGCCAAGTTGAACCATCGTGAAGACCATTCAGCCAAGGGGCATACTTTTTCATTTTGGCCAAATAATTAAGTCCATTTACATACATTTATTTAATTAATTAATGTCTTTTGATTAAAGGAATGTACCTAGCCGAATAGCCACCTATCTTTTGGCTATATATTTCTTTTCATTTCTTATAAATATGTTTGACTTATTCTATTATAACATAACTTTTGATTATTAATTCGAGTTTACTCTATTTTCTCAAGTCCTTGTGGCTTTTATAGACTTATAAAGTATTCCATACTTGTGGCGTCAACCCTTTCTTTCCATTTGATACTTATGGTTCCTATATTTCTATCTAGTGGGTTCAAGTCCTTTCTACCATCCCTTATATAGACTTATAAGAATCGAGTAAAAGTAAATTCTTGGTAGTTGACGTTGGTAAAGAATAGTGGGCTATTTTGTTTGAATGGAAATGAGATTTGATTAAGTGATGGGATGGTAATGGCTTATGAAAGAAAATGGTTAAGGTGATAGTATCTTATAAGACTAAGAATGAACCAATGCTATAGATGAGCAAAGACTCGATTCTTATAAGTCTTTATAAGGGATGGTAGAAAAGACTTGGACCCACTAGATAGCAATCTAGGAACTATAAGTATCAAATGGAAATAAAGGGTTGACGCCACAAGTATTGAATACTTGATAAGTCGATAAAAGTCAGAAGGACTTCATAAAGGAGAGTAATCTCACTTGAATTAATAATCAAAAGTTGTATTACAATGGAATACGTCTAACATATTTATAAGAAATGAAAAGAAAGATAGCCAAAAGTTAGGTGGCTATTCGACTAGGTACACTCATTTAATCAAAAGACATAAATTAATTAAATAAAATGTATGTGAATAGTCATAATTATTTGGTCAAAATGAAGAAGCATGCCCCTTGGTCGAATAGTCTTCATGATTGTTCATATTGGCACCATTTTGAGGGCTTAGGTTGGTTTGATCAAATGGTTATGTAACCATTCATATTGGAGCCTAAGTTGATCCACAATCATGGCACATGAGTGGGTTGGTTATGAGGCGCTCACATGGGGTCATAAGAGGCTTGTAGTGTGGTCTCATCCATGGAATGAAGGATGCCATCATGGATGGATTTCTTATCGAATTGTCGAGGAAACCCAAGTATAATGTAGCTTCCACTCATTAGCACCACATCACAAAGGACTTCATCTTTATACCTTCTAATGGAGAAAGGAACGAGTACTTGTTTGGTGACCTTGGCTTCCCCCACATCATTTAACAATTGCAATTTGTATGGGTGAGGATGCTTAGAAGTCTTCAAGCCTAATTTTTCCACCATGTGAATGCTCGCTACATTGGTGTAACTTGCTCCATCAATGATCACTATGCATATTTTATCTCCCACATGACATTTGGTATGAAAGATATTCTCACTTTGTTCTTCTTCTTGACTTTGAATGGTTAACGTTCTTTTAAAAACAAGGACGCTAGATGAAAGAGACATGTTAGTGATAATAAGAGAAAGAAATGTGTTGAAGGACCTTACCAAAAAAATGCTATCACAAAACCTTACGAGTTCACTCCAATGAAACTTGAATGACACTCAATCCACTCGTATTTTCACTCTAAGACTCGATCTCCTTGTATCAAGGTCTAAGTAAACTTTACTCAAAACTATACCAAGTAACCTTACTTGTTGTAGTCAGCTACAAATGGTTAGTAGGTAGGAAAAACAAAATATAATGCAACAAGGTGGTTTATAAATAAGAGAAAAGAAGAAAGGGTTACTTACAGTACCAGTCACTTTGTAACCTTTCTATCACCACAATTAATTATTAGAATTGCTTTGACTTTCCTAGTGATTGAAATTGTTGTTTATGCTTTCAAACTTATTCTTCTTTGCAATCTCTTTTCTTTTCTTTTGATTTGTTTTCTTCCTTGAATTCTTGCACCTTTTGTTTGATACTTTTAAAGTTTTTACTTGCACTTCAACTTTTTTGTACTTTTCTTTAATGTGTTGTTCTTGTACTTTGCTTCTTCTACCAAAGATCTAAATTCCAATTGATGTAAGGGTGTTGTACCCTTTTGACTGTGGATCTAGGAAGAAAGCAAAACAACCTGCAAAAATAAGCGAATGGATTAAAAATAGAATGGCTTGGTAGTTGACGTTGGTGAAGAATGGTGGGCTATTTTGTTTGAATGGAACTGATATTTGATTAAGTGATGGGATGGTAATGGCTTTTGAAAGAAAATGATTAAGGAGATAGTATCTTATAAAGATTAAGAATGAACCAATGATATAGATGAGCAAAGAACTGATTCTTATAAGTTTTTATAAGGGATGATAGAAAGGACTTAGACCCACTAGATAGCAATATAGGAATCAAAAGTATCAAATGGAAAGAAATGGTTGATGCCACAAGTATGGAATACTTGCTAAGTCAGTAAAAGTCAAAAGGACTTGAGAAAGTAGAGTATTCTCACTTGAATTAATAATCAAAAGTTATGTTACAATGGAATAAGCCTAGCCTATTTATAAGAAATGAAAAGAAAGATAACCAAAAGATAGATGGCTATTCAGCTAGGTAGATTCCTTTAATCAAAAGGCATTAATTAATTAAATAAATGTATATGAACAGACTTAATTATTCAGCCAAAATGAAGAAGTATGCCCCTTGTCCGAATGGTCTTCATGATGTTTCATCTTTGTGACATTTTGAGGGGTTGGGTTGGTTTGGCTGAATGGTTATGTAACCATTCATATTGGCCCCTAAGTTGATCCACACGCATGGCATATGGGTGGGCTGGTCATGAGGTGCTCACATGGGGTCATAGGAGGCTTGCGGTGTGGTCTCGTCCATGGAATGAAGGTAGGCAACAACTAGGCTTGAATTAGCTCCATTCAAGCTTGTAGTGAGCTAGCAAGGCAAGTAAGGGCTGGTGTGTTGCAAGCTTACTAGACATGACTTCTTAAGCTCCTAGTATTTCCTTTAGCTATTTTCAACTACACTTGACATCATTTTTAGCAACTTGGCTTCAAATGGTTGTATTACATACTTGTGGCATCAACCCTTTCTTTCCATTTGATACTTGTAGTTCATAGATTTCTATCTAGTGAGTCTAAGTCCTTTTTACCATCCCTTATAAAGACATATAAGAATCATGTCTTTGCTCATCTATATCATTGGTTCATTATTAATCTTATAAGATATTATCACCTTAACCATTTTCGTTCATAAGCAATTACCGTCCAATCACTTAATCAAATCTCATTCCCATTTAAACAAAACAACCCACCATTCTTCACCAACGTCAACTACCAAGCCATTCTCTTTTGAGCCATTCACTTATATTTGAAGGGTTTTTTGCTTCCTTCATAAATATACAATCAAAAGGGTACAACACCCATACATCATGCTATCACAATAGGGTCAGTGATTTGAAGACCAAGACAGAAATATGAAGAAGAAAATGTCAATAGAAAATATGAGATCAATACTCCATGATAATGAAAACCATCAAAAAGTGGGATCTCATAAAAGGTTACTTACTATAATGAAATGTTTTTACTATTGGATTTTATATTCTACAAAATACAGGATATTCGTAATCAATATTGAAATAAATAAAATGCAAAGTAGGCTCAATTTACTATTGTTTCCAACTTATCCATAGACCATTTTCTGCAAAACTAATTGCTTATGAACAATATAACAACAAACTGCACACAATGATAGTATAGACTATATAGAAGCACAAGACAGATGTATAGTTACTAACCATTTTATCATTGTTGAATACTAAAAGATGTTATCATGTGAGTCTGTTAATGTTCAAGTAAAATAAAGGTATAAATTGATGTTAAGCAACATTAGGAACAATAGGTAAAAAAATGAACAGAATAGAAAATAAATGGAAAAATAAAACAAAAACTTAAGGTCGCTACCTCAATCAGCCCATTCAATCAAAGAAACATCAGTTTCCAATTTAATTCATACCAATCACTTCGTTTCATAACGCCACTGCCACTTTTCTTGAGCTTCATCATATGGGATTGTATTTCCAATAAACATGGGACCAGTCTTGGGTTTACTCCTCTTTCCTGAAATAGACGAGCCCTTGACCTTCTTTGAGAACTTCTCATAAGAGGTTCCCATTTATGGTTCAACTGATATGGTCTTAAACTTCTTATATAATCCATTAGAAGAAGGGTTCAATACAACACTATCATCTCCGGCCAATAAGGCAGAATATGAGGAAGCTATTTTCATCTGCTTCTCATTACAGATTTACTTTCTATGTTCCTTAACAAACACATCATTCTCAGTATTTTCTTCTGTCTACACAAAACTAGGAGAAATTCCCAAGAGATTCTATCCAGAAAAGCCCATTTCATCTATATTCAATCTTTTAATAGACACATCACAAAAACCATTTTTATTAACTTGATTAATTTTTAGAGATCTTCTTAATTGCGTTCCAATGGGAAGTCTTGGGTTAAGATACCAAAATCTTATCAAAGAGTAATTACAGCTGCAATATTCAGTATTG
Source organism: Hibiscus syriacus (assembly GCF_006381635.1). Lineage (NCBI taxonomy): Eukaryota > Viridiplantae > Streptophyta > Magnoliopsida > Malvales > Malvaceae > Hibiscus > Hibiscus syriacus. The sequence goes on along the minus strand of NW_024062603.1, from coordinate 814,437 downwards.
GAAAGGAGTATTGTAGAATTTGTCATTGGCCTTCAACAAAAAAGTGTGAGTCATTTTGCTTTCAAAAAATAACTCCAGAAGATCTTGTTTTAGAGCAAGAACCTTTTTTAGAGGATTAAAAGGTAATTCTCGAAGAATGACATTCGACTTCTGGTGGAGCTGACATCAGTCTTGGAGATCTCCTCAAACCCATTCCAATGATTTTTTTGGTATTCATGATTTTGCTTATTTATCTCCATGATGTAAGGTACTCATACCTTGTTGATTGATTGTGGATATAGGAAGGAAGCAAAACAACTGATGTAGGCTGATCTACAGGCTTTGGGAGAAGAGAGTAGATAGCCTTATTGAGTCCCGATCTAGGAGTGACAAGTACTGATGTCCTTGAATTATAAGCTTGTGATGCAAATAAGATAAGAAAGAAATAAGATTATTATGGGAATAATAAATGGAATAATAAGATAAATAATGAAATAAAATAGTAGTGATAGAGATGGCTGCGAAAATGATGGTCTTGATGGATGAAGTTGATAGTGTGATGTTGAAATGGAGATGATGTTGTTGTTGTATCTCAAACACGCCAAAGATGAAATAGTGCTAAGGAGCACAATCCCGATCTTCACAAATTTGTTTGAGGGGTGGTGATAGTGTCTTCAACCCAGTAGATCTTAATCTAGGAATTTAGGAATCAGGATGGAAGGAATGATGCCACAATTATAGGAATTATACTTGTTTAATCGATAAAGTTCACAAAGAACTTTGAAGATAAATTAACTCACAAGAGTAATTTTTATATATGAGATGAGATGAGTACAAATGATGGCAAGCCTCTCAATTTATAGGAAATGAGAGGGCTTGGCCGAATGGTTACATAATGTTTCGGCTAGATACATGACTTTAGAAATATACATAATGCTTCAAAATGAAAGAACATTTCTATAGGCTTGGTGTTGGTTCGACTAACCCTTCATAAAGGGACTTGATGTTTCGGCAATGATGAGGGAATATCTCTCTTAGCCGAATGGTGATATGTCTCCTCAAATTGGTGCCAAATCTCACATGTGCAAGGCAAGGGGGTGTTGCCGAATATTCAAGGATCTGTATATCATGTCTCTTGGTGATTTAAGCCTCCAATCTTTGTAATTTCTTCACATGTGCTCTTGGATGAAAAGGCATCTTCATGGGCAGCATCATTCATGAAAGGTCACAATGTTTGGGAAAGGTAACCCTTCATTTTTTGAGCTACTTCTAGTGTGAATGAGCTAAAGGTGAGCTGGCCATAGGTGTCTTGAAGCATGGTGAACATTATGGCAGCTCCTTGTGAAAAGGTACATTTTGAGGTAGCAACTATTCGTGAAAAGTACGATTTCACAAATTTTTACTTAGGACATATTTGAAGTGTCCTAAGTGGTGATGATGATGGTGCAACTCCCCAGCTGAAATGAAGTCATCTTATAGCTCAAATCTTCAGCTCAATCCAATTATGAGCTCACGGCCTCTAGACAACTTATCCCCAATTTGCTCCTTATGCTCTCCTAATCGTTCCCATGTAAGTTTCCTTGTTGTTGTATGCTCCATTTAGCTCCAATGTAGCTCCCAAGTATTGGCCGAATATGACTACATGCATAACATAAGAAATAAACTAAGTATATAAACTTATATAATGTGTAAAATATAATAATGTGAACTATAGTATATAATAACTTATATCTCATATATTAATGATTAAGTTATTATAACAACCATAGATATAATATATATGAAAATAACTATATTAAAACATTTGAAATAACCATATATATGTGTAAAGTTACAAAGTTTCTTCCCTTGTAAGGGTTGAATAGCCATTGTAAACATGATGCTGAATTGGATCACATCAACAACCTGCATAAGTGAATGGCTCAAATTGAAGGATTGGTGGTAGATGTAAAGGTGAAATTGTAGGCTATTTATAATATGAGAAATGGTAGCGGAAGTATTGTCATGGCTATGGTTTGGGTGATGAAACAATGGAAGGTTGTGAGGATAGTATCTTAGAAATGACCAAGGAAGAACCAATGCTATAGAGAGAAAAGACCCAACCTTACAAATCCTTTTTGAGAGGTAGTAACAAGGACTTGGACCCACTATCAATATGGAGATAGAAACCAAAAGTATCAAGGGAGGAGGATTGATGCCACAAGTAATAAAATTACTTGATAAGTCGATAAAAGTAATAAGCACTTGAGAAAAGAGAAATATCTCACTTATATTAAATGAAAGGTATGTGTACAAAAGAAATAGGACTAGCCTATTTATAGTTTTTGAAGGGACTTGGCCGAATAGGTATATGGTGGTTCGACCAGCCCTTGTGTCTCCCTATAATGATATAATTTAATTAATAAATAACTTGAATAAATAGGTGTTGGTTCGGTTGGAATGGAGGGGCATGTCTCATGGCTGAATAGTACTTGAAGCCTTTCAAGTTGGCGCCAAATTAGATGAGGAATGATGCTTGGTCGAATGGATAGGTGGCCATTCATCTTTGCGCCTAAATGTAGTCACACGCATATCACATGGCTTGGCTAGTAACAAGGCATGTACATGGCTCTCTAGGATGCTTGTGGTGCAATCTTATGCATAGGATGAACACCAAGCATGGGCACCAGCCTTGGGCGTGAGTTGAGCTTCCTTCAAGTTTACATGTGCTTAGCTAGTAGTGAATGAGCTCCTTAGCCGTGACCTTGTGAGCTTCATAACATCACATTCAACTAATTTCAGCTGCAATAGATTTCATCTTTATCAACCTATCTTCGAATAGTCCAACTAGCTGAGATTAGCTAGCCTTGAGCTCCTCCAGCTGAGTTGAGCATTCCTTAGTGTTCCACGAGCTGCCATGATATTTGTGAACTGATTGTGAGCTGCATATGGCTTCCAAATATTCCACCAAGCTATCCAAATGTGTGATATGCTCCAATGTATCTACATGTGTAAAGAAAATAAGGTAATTCAATGGTATTGAGCTTGTAAGAGCTATTTACCTTGTTGTCATGCATGTTCATGATTTTGTGAGCTATGAATGCATGATATGAGCTAAATATATAATCATATAATATATTTAAGCTATTGTATATGGTCTAAGAGCTGAAATAAATGCACATGAGCTAATCAAATGAATAATAAGTATGTGCCATTTCTTAAATGTAATGAATCATGCTTAATATCAATTATAAATATGTTAAATTATTCTTTAGCTATTAAAACATTATACAACTTAACATTGGATGGTGTTAAGTTGTTAAATGAATTGAAAGCTTCAATACACTTAGTTAAGGGTACTTTCCTGAATTGTATGGCCCTTGATTTAGTAATGGGGCCCTGAGGCATGACTTCTGGATCCAAGGTAGACGTGTTCATATCATCCCCCCTTCTTTTAAGCAATTTGTCCCCAAATCATTTCCATCCTCAAATGGTGATAAGTCTAAGATGTTTAATGAAACACTTACACCACCAAACTTACCGAACAACTCTAGTTTATATGCATTGTCATTTATCTTTTCCATAATTTGAAATGGACCATCTCCTCAAGGAAGTAGTTTGGACTTTCTTTGATTTGGGAATCTTTCTTTTTAAAGAGTACCCAAACCCAATCACCGACTTTAAAAGTTATCTTCTTCCTTCCTGTATTTATTTGTTGTTCATATTGTCTAGTCCTTCTTTCATATTGTCCTTTACTTGTTGATAGAGTCTTTCAACAAATTCTTCTATGTCCTTCCCATCTTTGTTCACTATTTGATCATAAGGTAAAAGAAGTAAGTCCAAAGGAGCTAAAGGGTTAAAACCATACACTACCTCAAATGGAGAATATTTGGTTGCTGAATGAATTGTTCATTGTAAGCGAACTCCACTTGTGGTAGGCATTCTTCCCAAGTTTTGATATTCTTCTTGATGATGGATCTAAGTAATGTTGACAAAACTCTATTGACCACTTCAGTTTGTTCATCCGTTTTTGGATGACATGTAGTAGAAAAGAGTAGTTTTGTTCCAACTTTGCTCCACAAAGTCCTCCAAAAGTGGCTTAATAATTTGACATCTCTATCTGACATAATGGTTCGAGGAAGTCCATGTAACCTTACCACCTCTCTGAAGAATAAATCGGTAACATGGATAACATCATCTATCTTGTTACATGGTATAAAGTGAACCATCTTGGAGAATCAATCAACCACCACATATATTGAATCCTTTCCACTCTTGGTCTTTGGTAATCCCAAAACAAAGTCAATAGAGATATCTACCCACAGCATGGTTGGTATCGGTAAAGACATGAACAATCCATGGGGAATGACTCTTGACTTTGCTTTTCTATATACTAAGCACCTTTCATATACCTTTTCAACATACTTTTTCATCTTTGGCCAAAAGAGGTGTTCTTTCAAAATGCTAAGTGTCATTTCAACACCAAAGTGTCCCATAAGTCCTTCTTCATGTCCTTCTTTGGTTAATACTTCTCTCATGGAACCTTGTGGGATACAAAGCCTCCCTTCATTATAAAGATATCCATCATGCTGGTAGTATTTTTCATGAGCACCTATTTCACATAACTTATACCTTTCCCCAAAATCCAAGTCAGTAGCATAATGTTCTTTAATAAATGAAAAACCAAGGAGTTTGGAATCCAAAGTGTTAAGTAAAACATATATGCGTGAAAGAGCATCTTCCACAATATTATCTTTTCTTTCTTATAGTGGATGACATAGGGAAAAGACTCAAGGAAGTTGATCCATTTGGCACGTCTCTTGTTAAGTTTGTGTTGTCCTTTGATATGTTTCAATGCCTCATGGTCAGTGTGTATAACAATTTCCCTTGGTAACAAGTAGTGTTGCCAAGTCTCAAATGCTCAAAAAGTGCATACATTTCTTTGTCATATGTCGGATAATTCAAAGTTACTCCATTTAGTTTCTCACTAAAATAAACAACTGGCTTCCCTTTTTGACTCAAAACAACACCAATTCTAATTCCAGAGGCATCACATTCAACTTCAAATGTCTTTTTAAAGTTTGACAAGGCTAATAGTGGTGCCTTTGTCAAACAATCCTTGAGTTATTGAATGCTACATCTTGTTCTTTTCCCCAAGATAAGTTTAAATTCTTCTTAATAATCCTTCTTAAGGGGCGGAAATAGAACTAAAGTTTAGTACAAGCCTCCTGTAAAAACTGACTAATCCATGGAAACTCTAAACTTGACTGACGTTGATTGATTTTGGCCATTCTTGAATTGCCTTAATCTTCTTTGGATCTACCGCTAGTCCATCTGAACTTACAATGAAGCCTTAGAAGGTAACTTGGTCAGTACAAAAGTCACACTTTTGAGATTAGCGTATACGTGTTCTTCTCTCAAAGTGCTAAGAATATATCTTAAATGTTTAACATGCTCATTCAGGGACTTACTATATATCAAAATATCATCAAAATAAACAACACAAAACTTACCAATGTAAGGCGAAGGACATGGTTCATCAGACGCATAAAGGTACAAGGGGCATTAATTAAGCCAAAAGACATGACTAACCACTCATACAAACCTTGTTTAGTCTTTAATACGATTTTCCACTCGTTACCTTTCTTCATTCTAATTTGATGGTAGCCGCTTTTCAAGTCAATTTTGGAGAAGATATTGGCTCCACTAAGTTCATCAAACATATCATCCAATCAAGGTATAGGGTGCCTATATTTGATTATGATCTGGTTTGTAGCCCTACAATCCATACACATTCTCCAAGTTCCATCTTTATTTGGCACTAACAAAACTGGTAAAGCATAAGGACTTGCCTTTGTAATTCCTTTGTTTCCTCGGGATTGTTCTGTATGCTGGTCTATTAGGCATGGTGGCTCTGGGAATGAAATCAATTTGATGTTCAATTCCACTAATTGGTGGTAATCCATCTGGAATTTCTTTAGGGAACATGTCTTCAAATTCCTGTAAAAGATTAAAGACAGAAGAAGGCATGCCTTCAGGAGGGTTAGTAAGTATAAAACTTTCCTTATTCATAAGTATAAGTATAGCCTTCTTGGTTGATAAATGTTTCCGAACATCTCCTCTACCGGTATATATGTTCATCTTCTGGGTGTGAATTTCTTTGGTCTTCTTTTCCTTCTCTCATTCTTCTATGCGTGACTTAAGGGTCACTTGACATTCATGGACTTGATTTGGAAGCAGAGGAGCAAATATGATTTTATTTCTTGATGTTGGAAGGAATACTTATTGGAAAATCCATCATGAGTAGCCTTCTTGTCAAATTGCCAAGGACGTCCTAATATAATGTGGCTTGCACTCATAGGCACCACGTCACAAAGAACTTCATCCTTGTATCTTCCAATTGATAATGGGACAATAACTTGTTTGGTTACCTTGGCTTCCCCCATATCATTGAGCCACTAAAGTTTATAGGGATGAGGATGTTTAGACATCTGTAGGCCCAATTTTTCCACCATGTGAGTACTTGCTACATTTGTACTACTTCCTCCATCAATGATCACCACACAAACCTTATCTCCCACGTGATATTTTGTATGAATATATTCTATCTTGATCTTCTTGACTTTGAATGTTCAAAGACCTTTTGACTACAAAAATGTTGGATGGAAGAGACATGCTAGCAAATAAGGAAAAAGGAAATGTATATAGAACCTTACCAATAGTGCTCTCACAAAGCCTCACGAGTTCACACCAAAGAAACTTGATGTCATTCAATCCACTCATGTTTGTTTGCACTCTAGGACTTCAATGCTTTTACTAGTCCTCTTCTAATCTCACACGCTCAAGCCTTTTTCCTCTCAATATCTTTATCTCAAGTTCTAAGTAACATTACTCAAAACTTTAACAAGTAAATTTTACTTTTTGTGCGTCAGCTGCAAAAGGGTTAGTAGGGATGGAAAGAAAATAATAATGAAAGGGCGGCTTAGAAATAGAAAGAAGAGAATAAAGGGGTTACTTACACAAAGTCACTTCACAACCTTCTATCACCACAATCAATTTTAAAGGCTTACTTGAATGGCTTAGTGATGATACTCTGTTGTTGAGTGCTTCAACTTCTCTTTATTTTCTTTTCTTTTCTTCTTTTTCTTTTCTTCTTTTGAGTGCTTGCAATTTTCTTTGCTGAATTTTGATTTCTTCCACTTGAACTTTCACTTGTAATTCTTTCTGTATTTTTGTTTTTGTTGTTGTTGCATGTTGCTTCTTCCACCAAAGCTCTGAATACCGCTTGATGTAAGGAACTCCTAAATTGTTCATTGATTGTGGATCTAGGAATGAAGCAAAACAAACTGCATAATTGAATGACTCAAATTGATGGATCGGTGGTAGATGTAAAGGTGAAATGGTAGGCTATTTATAATATGAGAAATTGTAGTGGAAGTATGTTGTTATGGCTATGGTTTGGGTGATGAAACAATGGAAGGTTGTGAGGAGAGTATCTTAGAAATGACCAAGGAAGAACCAATGCTATAGAGAGCAAATACCCAACCTTACAAATACTTTCTAAGGGGTGGTAACAAGGACTTGGACCACTATCTATATAGAGATAGGAACCACAAGTATCAAGGGAGGAGGATTAATGCCATAAGTAATAAAATTACTTGATAAGTTGATAAAAAACACAAGGACTTGAAAAAATAGAAACATATCACTTATATTAAATGAAAGGTGTGTGTACAAAAGAAATAAGACTAGCCTATTTATAGTTTTTGAAGGGACTTGACCGAATAGGTATATTATGGTTCGACCAGTCCCTTGTGTCTCTGTATAATGACATAATTTAATTAATAAATAACTTGAATAAATAGGCGTTGGTTCAGTTGGAATGGAGGGGCATGTCTCATGGTCGAATAGCACTTGAAGCCTTTCAAGTTTGCGCCAAATTGGAGGAGGAATGATGCTTGGCAGAATGGATAGGTGGCCATTCATCTTGGCGCCTAAATGGAGTCACACGCATAACACATGTATTGGTTGGTCAGCAGGCATGCACATGGCTCTCTAGGATGCCTTTGTGCAATCTTATGCATAGGATGAAGGCCAAGCATGGGACCAGCCTTGGGCGTGAGTTGAGTACCTTCAGCTTACATGTGCTTAGCTAGTGGTGAATGAGTTCCTTAGCCGTGACCTTACAAGGTTCATAACAACACATTCAGCTACTTTCATCTACAATAGATGTCATCTTTAGCAACATATCTTCAAATAGTCCAACTAGCTGAGATTTGCTAGCCTTGAGCTCCTCTAACTGAGTTGAGATTCCTTAGTGTTCCATAAGCTGCCATGATATTTGTGAGCTACATGTGGCTTCCAAATATTCCATCTAGCTATCCAAACATGTTCCATGCTTCAATGTATCACATGTGCAAAGAAAACAAGGTAATTCAATAGTATTGAGCTTGTATGAGCTATTTACTTTGCTGTCGTGCTTGTTCATGGTTTTGTGAGCTATAATTGCATGATATGAGCTAAGTATATTGTCATATAATATATGTAAGCTATTGTATAAGGTCTAAGAGCTGAAATGAATGCATACAATCTAATCAAATGAATGATAAATATGCTGCCATTTCTTAAATGTAATGAATCATGCTTAATATAATTACAAGACTCTTCTAACATGTTAACATATTTAAATAACAATGTCTATCAATTATAAGGATGCTAAGTTATTCTTTAGCTATTAAAACATTATACAACTTATCATTGGATGGTGTTAATTTGTCAATTGAATTGAAAGCTTCAATACACTTAGTTAAGAGTACTTCCCTGAATTGTTTGGCCCTTGATCTAGTAATGGGGCCTTGAGGCATGACTTCTGGATCCAAGGTTGGCATGTTAACATCACTCCACTACAACAGAAAAAAAGGAAATAGTATGCAAGATTATAATTAACGCACAAAGCACAACCAAGTTTGAAAGAAATTAGCAATTGATACTCACTTAAACTTGAAGCTTCGACTTCTGCAACTTTGACTCTGCATAACCCAAGAATGGTTATCAACGACAGCTAAACAAATAAAAGATAATAGTATATAATCAAATCCATTCATTAAAAGAATTAAGAAGCCATGAAGTTTAGATTAGAACTAGACCCACATTTAATTATTCTTTTAACAAAAAAACTACAATAAAAAATCAATTATAATTGAAACCTCTTCTCAAAAAGAAAAAAACAGTAGTAAAACAAAAGTTGAGGAAGATTCAATTGCTAGAATTGACCCAAGAAGGGGTAAATACTACTTTAGCTTGATCACTACAACAAATTTAATTATTTGTGGCATCTGAAATATTGTCACTAAAACATACATTTATGTCACTATTTGTATTTTGTGACATAAAAATTGACGTCACGACGAACGCCACCCTATGTGTGTCACTAAATGTTAAATGTGACGATGTATAAGATTTCGTCACGTATTGTTAAACATATAATGACGTTAATGGATAACGTCACATTATAATTTGCATTCAATGACAATTAATAATGTCACCAAATAATATACATTTTCGTCATTGAAAAACCATATCGTCACCAATATGATACAGTTCAACCTAGCCTCACTTGGATGGATGGTGAAGTCAAGGTTGTACCTTTGATTATTTCGATCTAGGAAAACAACAAGGATCAAACACAAACAAGAAAGCTAAAAAAATAGTTAAATGGAAGTAATGAAATGGAAAGATAAATATGGCAGCGAAAAATATATATATAAGTTGGTGATATGTTTAAAGGAAATGATGAAGTATGGTAATGGAAATAGAATGAAGGTGATGGATATGAATATGAAAAGTAGTATCTCAAAGAAGACTCAAAGAAGAACCAATGTTAAAGAACAAAGACCCAGACTTTATATTGCTTCTTTAAGGGATGGTAAACAAGGACTTTGACCCACTATCTATAAAGATATAGGAACCAGAAGTATGATTGAACATTCATGGAAGAATGTTCATCCTTAAGTAGATACAATGTACGTCCCCCTATGCAAGTTCATGCACTAATAAAATAAATGAATGTTCATCCATTTAAGTGAATACATCTTCATTGCTGAATTCACCCTCTCTTGATGTGAACATGTTGGTTCATTTCCTTGCATGAATTTGGAGGAATGTTTCATTGTATGTTCGGCCCCCTTTGGAATGCATGCACCAAGTGTGAACGTGACTCATAGGCTCTCTTCATGCACTTGAATTTGGTGAATCAGTTTAAAAATAATGCATCCATCTCCATTGAATGTGAACAAGTTCTTTAACCTCCTTGTATGATTGTACACGCCATAAATGGATTCATGAAGGTTGAAATGCATCAGGTGTGAACATGGCTCTTCATTTAGTTGTAAATCCCGTACTTATTTCCAGCTTGCACTGTCTTTAGTAATCTGGGCATATCTTGAGCTCCCAATATCAGATTGATATGATTCAAAGTGATTTGGAAATCTAAGAGATATGGGATTAAATGTTAAGAAGACTTAATCACCTAAATATGCTTGAAAAATGTTCAAAAATGGAGAACTCTATGAGTCATGTGAATCTGTTCATTGGATTACCTTGAATTTACCTTGTGCTAAATACAAAATGTATATAAGTCACAATGCTCAAGGTAATGAATAAGTAATAAGTAACATTCTAATGTAACACATGATGCCATGGCTAATATAATAATGCAATTTATATGATAACATAAGTAAGGAATGTGTAACATATGCATGAAACAAGCTAATTCAAGATGTGACATGCATGAATATCATATAGGATGCAAGCATAGGACAATACATAAGGGAACAACTTTGATCTTCGTTTGAATGGAAATTCTTTCATTCTCATCTTGCATCGTTTTCTTTGCTCAAAATGCTTCACATGTTCAAGTCTTTGCTTTTGAATCAACAATATAAAAAAATAAACAAAGTTAGAAGTAGATAATTTAGAATCAAAGGAAAGGAAAGGATAAAATTCATGAATGAATGAGTTTGGACTCTTAATGTTCTCCATGGTTAGGTTCATTGAATCTTCCCTTTTATAAGGTTCATTCGATATTGAGTATGAGGTGAATGTACTTTGAAGGTCAATGAACATGTTCTTTATAATTTCAAGTGACACATCTTTTGGAATTTCAAAACAAATGACGCTTGAATCATCTTGAATGTCCCTTGGAATAACCTGCAAATTCAAAAAATAAATAGAAGAAAAAAATGATTAGTATAAAGCAAAACTTCCTTCTCCTCACATTCTTTTCTTTCATGCTCATGTTTTTCAACTCACTCATCTTCACTCTCAATGCTCTTACTCTCATTTTCAATTACTCCAATGGCTTTCTCACGAAAAATCACAGTCTCATTTTCAACTCCAAATGTTTTGGTTTTCTCACAATGTTCTTCTTTGATTTGTGCATGTTCAACTCCATCACATTTTTTAACCACAACCTCAATTGCAATCATTTCATTTTCTATTCTACACACACTTCCCCCTTTGCTCCCAAATTCAATCTTTTCAACTTTCTCATTTTCGACTCCAACGTTTCTCACATCAATTTTTTCATTTTCATTCTGATCTCCCTACACTGTTATTTGTTTCTCACGTGAAACTTCTCTTTCAACTTTTCATGGCTTTAGTTTTCTTCCATTCCTCTATATGTGATTTGACGATAACTTGGCATTCATGGACTTCATTTGGGCACATTGGAACCAACGCGATCTTTCTCCCTTGGTGTTTGAATGAATATTTGTTGGAGAACCCATCATACAATGCTTGTTTATCAAACTGGCAAGGACGTCCAAGGAGAAGATGGCTTCAATTCATGGAAACAACATCACACAAGACCTCATCTTCATATCTCCCAATTAAAATGACACAAGTACTTGCTCTATGACTTTTAACTCTTCATCTTCATTTAATCCTTGCAAAACATATGGACTGGGATGTTTGGATGTTATAAGCCCCAACTTCTCAACCATGTATGTGCTTGCAAGATTTGCACAACTTCCACTATTAATGGCTATAAGGCATACTTTATCATTCACAAGAAAATGAGTATGAAATGTATTCCTCCTTTGCTGTCTGTATTCCATTCGAAAGATGGGAGAATTGTTAGTGAAAAATTATTAATTGAATAAGATGAAAGGACCTTACCAATAATCACTCACAAATCCTCACGATCACTCCAAAAAAATGATGATGCTCCACTCAACGCTCGTGTTTGCACTATGGAATATAAATTGGCTTTTTCAATTCCCCTTTTGATCTCACACACTCAATTATCATTTTTCCACTCGTTCCTCTCTTGTAAAGTTCTTAAAAGAACTAACTCGAGACCTTTCAAGTGCTATGGACGTCGGCTGAAAATTTTGTTAGTGTAGAGGAAAAAATAGAAAGGTAGAAAGATTAAATAATGAAGGGTGGTCTTATAAAAGGAAGAAAAAGAAAGAAAGGTTCACTTACTATGCAAAGATACTCACCACCTTCCTAGAAGAAACAATCAATGGTCTTGAAGACTTCTATAGGATCAGTTGGAATGATGATGTTGCTTGTCAGCTTTGGCACTTCTTTGCATTTTGCTTTCTTTGTTTCCTTTCTCTAGTTTTTCTTCACTTGGAATCCCTTGTTGATGTTGGGATTAACTTGCTGATTTTTTTTTTTGCACTTCTCTTTTTTATTTTCTTTTTATTGAATGGTAAGATGTTGCTTTGATTGTTCTTGTAGTAATCCACCTTAGATCTGATTAACATATGATACAGTTCAACCTAGCCTCATTTGGATGGATGGTGAAGTCAAGATTGTACCTTTGATTGTTTCGATCTAGGAAAGCAACAAGGATCCTGCACAAACAAGAAAGCTAAAAAAATAGTTAAATGAAAGTAATGAAATGGAAAGATAAATATGGCAGAGGAAAATATATATAAGTTGGTGATATGTTTAAAGGAAATGATGAAGTATGGTAATGGAAATAGAATGAAGGTGATGGATATGAATATGAAAAGTAGTATCTCAAAGAAGACTCAAAGAAGAACCAATGTTAAAGAACAAAGACCCAGACTTTATATTACTTCTTTAAGGGATGGTAAACAAGGACTTTGACCCACTATCTATAAAGATATAGGAACCAGAAGTATAAGGGTGACATAGATAGGGATTACACCACAAGCATAAGCTTGATAAGTCGATAAAGTTCACTTAAGAACTAAAGAGAGAAACTCTCACAAATATTTGATTAAACAAAGTGAATTGCTTTTACAAATAAAATGGAAAGCTATTTATAGGCCTAAGAGATGTCTAGGATGCACATAAAAGATTTAATGATTGAACATTCATGGAAGAATGTTCATCCTTAAGTAGATACAATGTACGTCCCCTATGCAAGTTCATGGACTAATAAAATAAATGAATGTTCATCCATTTAAGTGAATACATCTTCATTGCTGAATTCATCCTCTCTTGATGTGAACATGTTGGTTCATTTCCTTGCATGAATTTGGAGGAATGTTTCATTGTATGTTCGGCCCCCTTTGGAATGCATGCACCAAGTGTGAACGTGACTCATAGGCTCCCTTCATGCACTTGGATTTGGTGAATCAGTTTGAAAATAATGCATCCATCTCCCTTGAATGTGAACAAGTCCTTTAACCTCCTTGTATGATTGTACACGCCATAAATGGATTCATGAAGGTGGAAATGCATCAGGTGTGAACATGGCTCTTCATTTGGTTGTAAATCCCGTACTTATTTCCAGCTTGCACTGTCTTCAGTAATCTGGTCATATATTGAGCTCCCAATATTGGATTGATATAATTCGAAGTGGTTTGGAAATCTAAGAGATAGGGGATTAAATGTTAAGAAGACTTCATCACCCAAATATGCTTGGAACATGTTCAAAAATGGCGATATCTATGAGTGACGTGAATTTGTCCATTGGATTGCCTTGAATGTACCTTGTACTAAATACAAAATGTATATAAGTTACAATGCTCAAGGTAATGAATAATTAATAAGTAATATTCTAATGTAACACATGATGCCATGGCTAATATAATAGTGTAATTTATATGATAACATAAGTAAGGAATGTGTAACATATGCATGAAACAAGCTAATTAAAGATGTGACATGCATGAATATCATATAGGATGCAAACATAGGACAATATATGAATATTCAAGCATAGTTTAGAATTTCAAATCATGCTTATAACACATATAAGGAAAAAATGAGTAAATAAGTAATAAAATATGGAAGAACTCCCTTAGAATCATATTGTAAGAACTTTAAAGTTGTGAGCATGTTTTGTTTGAACTTGATGGTCGGTAGGATCACATCACAATCACTCAATAATTGTTTTGTATACGTGACGAAAGAAAAATTTATCACAATAATAGTGAAGCAATACATGGTCACCTATTAGCAGTATAAATGACATTTATACATAATATCACTTTATAATTGATACTCAATGACAACTAGTTACGTCATTAAATTATATAAAATTTTGTTATTAACAATTCACATTGTCACGAATAATACATTAAAATCAATCTATATGTGACAAAATAGATATTGTCACATTTTCAGTGACGTAATACAACATTACCTAATAGTATTATGAATGACACTTATGCATAACGTCATTTTATAACTTATATTGCATGACATTTAGTTACACCACTAAATTATATAATATTTTTATTAATAATTTATATCGTCACGAATACTAGAATAAAATCAACCTATATGTTACGAAAGAGATATTGTCAAATTTTTAGTGACATAATATAATGTTATGTAATAGTATTTTGAATGATGAATATGCATAATGTCACCTTATACAATTTTTATAATATAGTGACAAAATAAACATTGTCACCATAATATGACAATATGTATTAAAATTTATATGAATATTTCACTAGAAAACATAATAATGTCATTTTTATAAATATAAAAACACTTAAATGTTCAAAGAGAATAAAAATAATATGACCATAATATGACTTGTGAAATAACTTTTTGTGAGAATCTCAATCCAAATCTTGTGCCGACTACGAGTCTGTTGATGACGAGTTTATGGTATCATTTGAAGCTACAAAAATAATTAGCACGTTAATTGTCATAGTTAAAATTATATAATTATTTTATTTATTTAAAATATTGTTTACCTGAAAATTGAAGTGAGGGCACAAGAATTCCGACAGCTAACAGAGTAGATCTCATAATCTCCATTTGAGTTTGATGAAACCATCTCAACTCTATAAAATATTAAATTATGTAAAAATGAAACTACTTTAGGTTAGAATAAAGAGACCCTAAAACTAAAACCATAGCAAATACAACTATGTAAAAATGCTAAAGTAAATATTAAAATAAAAATGACGAACCCATCTAAACTATACAAAAAAATCAATTATATTTAACAGTAAAATAAAATATTAAAAAGATATACCAATTACCTGGATATTGAAATTGATGAACCGCTTCTAGTACTATAATATGGTGCAAAATAAAAAAAATATGCAACATGATATTATTGAGAAACAAGAAGACGGAATATATAAAAGTAAAGTGAAAAGAAAAATGGATAGTAAACCTCAAATAACTTTGATTATAGGGCATGTAAAGTCCATTTTTCTTTACAATAAGAGCTAATAACATAAGCTTTTAAAGGGCGAACAATATCATCAGGGCAGCAGAGCATGAGAAATATGATGGATCCTTTCCATGAGATATTTTAAAGAACCTTTGATTAAGAGCTGTAGAAACATGGACTCTACAAGCATGTCCCTATACATTCATCAATCGGAATACAAGTTATAGCAATTATAATGTAACTAAGGAGAGTGGAAAAAATATAAGTAAAAGGGGTATGAGATTGTATGTTATTAACTATCAGAACATAACTAGACAAAAGTTAACCACCATTATTGTTATCGAATGATAAAAACATGGAACTAATGAAATACATCATATAGAGGTGTCAAAATCATATGCATGAGATAGTTTTGAAGTGGGAATAAAAAAGCAATGATGATAAAGTTGGTAATTTTACTTTATTTTGAGAACACAAAGTTCTTAAACTTCTCACCAGCAAAAATAGTGTACTATATCTTCACATCATGTCGTCTGGTGATGTAACTTTCCGATTGTAGCAGTTTGGTGTTGTATTCATGGAAAAACTGTAAGAATATAACATGATACAATCCAAACTAGCTCTAATTTTCTCCATTACTTTATCACACCATGGATGTTATTCAAAGCTATTTCTAATGGAGTTCTTCCAAACTCTCTCTTATATTATATCATTCATACATTCATGACATGGCAACATGATTAATCATTTATTTGTTAGCTCATTTTCATTCATTTCAGCACCTAAGTCATATACATTTTCTCACATATAGTATATGATGATATACATAGCTCATGTCATGTATTCATAGCTCACAAGACCATGAGCATGCACGACAACAAGGTAATTACCTCATACAAGCTCAATGCCATTGAATTACCTCGTTTTTTTTTACATGTAGGTACATTAGAGCATGGCACATGTTGGGACAGCTTGGTAGAGTATTTGGATGTCATATTTAGCTCAGAAACAGCTCTCAAATATCATGGAAGCTCTTGGAACACTAAGGAAAGCTCAACTTAGCTGGAGGAGCTAGCATGTACCTGAACTTAACTGAGGAAGCTTTGGACCAAAGTGCTAAAAAGTGGACTAAAGGTAGTTGGAAGTAGCTGGGAGAGCAGCTGAGGAGCTGAGAAGAACAAAGCTAACTAGCTTGAGTTCATCAAGTTATAGCTCACCTAGTTATCTACCAAGACAGTCACCTAGCTTACCTTGAAGCTAGTTCATCTCTAGGCCCATGGACTTCAAGACATCATCCTATGGTTGCAACCTCACAAAACATTGTGAGAAGACCCATGCACATTCAAGGAGCCTGCCATGTGCATCATTCAAGCATGTGCACTCCATGTGACATCAAATTGGCGCCAAATAGCAAGGGATGCTTCCTATTCGGCCAAAGACTCTTTTCTCTTCATTTTGGCGCCCAAATAACTTCCAAATGCATTCAAATCGAACCAACAAATAACCATTCGGCCAAGAGCATGTATCTTCATTTAAATCATGTATTTTCATTAAAAAAAATCATGTATTTTCAAAGGGGTTTCAACATTTACCGAACCATCAAGTGTTTATTCGGCCTAAACCCTTTGAAAACTATAAATAGGCCATCATATTTCATTTGTAATCAGACCTTTTTTTATTAATATAAGTGAGATTATTCTCTTTCTTAAGTTGTGGTAATTTTATCGACATATCAAGTATTTTAATACTTGTGGCGTCAACCCCTTTCCCCTTTATACTTCTGGTTCCTAGTTCTTATAATTAGTGGGTCAAAGTCCTTTATACCACCCCTTAAAGAAGGAATATAAAGTTGTGTCTTTGCTCTCTATATCATTGGTTCTTCTTTGAGACTTCTTTAAGATACTACCTCAAGACCATCCCTTTGTTTCACAAACTATAAACCATAGCCATATCAACCATCTTCTACTTCTATCAATGATTATTTAAATATCCTACGTATTCACTCATACGTTTACCACCCTTAACCATCTGTTTTGAGCCATTCACTTATGCAGTTATTTTTATTCCTTCCTAGATCCACAATCAATTGATAAGGTAAAAGTGCCTTACGTCAAGCGGTAATGAGAGCTTTGGTGGAAGAAGCAACGTACAATAACAACAACAACAACAATACCAAAAAAAGTGCAAGTGAAAGAAAATAAAAAAATCAGCAAAGAAAAGTCAAGCACTCCAAAAGAAGAAAAGTTAAGCACTAAAAAAGAAGAAAAAGAAAAAAAGAAGAAAGAAAGAAAGTTGAAGCACTCATCAACAATTCTCATCACTAAATTATTCAAGTAAGCCTTTTAAATTGATTGTGGTGATAGAAGGTTGTGAAGTAACTTGTGTAAGTAAATTTTGTTCTCTTCTTTCTATTTTCTAAGCCACCCTTTCATTATATTTTGTTTTTCCATTCCTACTAACCCTTTTACAGCTGACACCAAACAAGTAAAAATTTACATGATACGGTCTTGAGTAAAGTCCTCTAGAACTTGGGACAAGAGAATCGAGAGGAAAATGGCTTGAGCGTGTGTGAGATCAGAAGAGGACAAGTAAAAGCCATTAAAGTCCTAGAGTGAAAAACGAGCGGATTGAGTGATATTCAAGTTTCCTTGGAGTGACTCGTGAGGCTTTGTGAGAGTATATTCTGGTAAGGTCCTACACACATTTCGTTTTTCCTTATTTGCTAACATGTCTTTTCTATCCAACATCTTTGTAGTCAAAAGGACTTTGAACATTCAAAATCAAGAAGATGAACAAAGAGAGAATATCTTTCATACAAGATGTCACGTGGGAGATAAAGTTTGTGTGGTGATCATTGATGGAGGAAGTTGTACAAACGTAGCAAGTACTCACATGGTGGAAAAGTTGGGTCTCAAGACTTCCAAGCATCCTCATCCATACAAACTTCAGTGGCTCAACTATATGGGTGAAGCCAAGGTAACCAAACAAGTTGTTGTACCTTTCTCAATTGGAAGATACAATGATGAAGTCTTTGTGATGTGGTGCCCATAAGTGCAAGCCACCTTATACTAGGGCTTCCTTAGCAGTTTGAAAAGAAGGCTACCTATGACGGATTTTCTAACAAGTATTCTTTCCAATATCAAGGAAAGAAAATTATATTGGTGTCTATGCTTCCAAGTCAAGTCCATGAATGCCAAGTGACCCTTAAGTCACATATAGAAGAATGGGAGAAAATAAAGGCCATAAAAAGAAGCTTTGAAGAAGAACGTTTTAGGGAGACAAGAATAATTGGAAATGAATTTGTTGAAGTTGAAAAGGATGTTTTGCAAGTAGTGGAGCAAATTGAAAGTGGAAAATTTGAAAAAGACGAGTGTAGAGAAGAGAAGCAGAGTGAAGGAAATTTTACCTAACAAATCTTCTTCTACTATTTCTTTTTCCTTGCAGGATATTCAAAGAGACATATCTTTTCAAGTAGAAAATTCAATAAACATGTCTTTTGAAGAACCAATATGTGTGACCTTTGGTAATCTACAAGACATGTCCTTTGACATTCCAACAGTTATGCCACTTGAAGTGCCACAAGTTGTGATCATTTAGGCTTCAAGTACATTACAACTATTGAAGAGATTTCAGTAACCAATGGAGTTTTCCATCATCAAGCAACCAATTCCCATTAAACATCCACCCTGGTTTTCTATTTCCTTTCACTTTGTTAATAGTTTTTCATTTACTAACTTTGATTCATTTTACAGCAATTTGATTAGTATAAGTGGAGTTATCCAATCAATCTATGATGATAAGATCATTTGTCTTTTTGAGTTTGATTGGTACATCAAATTCAGCCACTACGATGGTGTGAAGCAAACAATGTCCACCTTTTTAATGGCCATCATCTGGAAGAGCACAAAGCTTAAAGTTGTTGACTTTATCCACTTGCTTGAAGGAGATCAAAAGTCAAATTTCTTCACCAACCATCATGATGATTCAAGGAGTAAGAGTGAAAAGATACAATGTTTTGAAAGGATACAACATTTGGAGAACAAGGCATAATTTTTTGTTCAAAGGATATGTGATGGTGTCGAAACATTGTGTCATCCCAATAAAGGAGGCGAAGTTACTAGATTTGAAGCCAAGAGGTCGAACAATTCGTGTGAATCATCTATTGGAGGAAAGCATAAGGATTCAATCCTTCCTACATCAAGAAAGTCTTTCAATGAGAAACTACTTCAATTTGAGGACAAATCGCCCAAAAGAAGGGGAGGATGATACGATCCAAACTAGCTCCAATTTCTCCATTACTTTATCACACCATGGATGTTATTCAAAGTTGTTTCTGAGGGAGTTCTTTCATACCCTCTCTTATATTATATCATTCATACATTCATGACATGAAAAATGATTAATCATTCATTTGTTAGCTCATTTTCATTCATTTCAGCACCTAAGTCATATATTTTCTCACATATAGTTTATGTTCATATACATAGCTCATGTCATGTATTCATAGCTCACAAGACCATGATCATGCACAACAACAAGGTAATTAGCTCATACAAGCTCAATGCCATTGAATTACCTCATTTTTTTACACATGTAGGTACATTGGAGCATGGCACATGTTGGGACAGCTTGGTGGAGTATTTGGATGTCATATTCAGCTCACAAACAGCTCAGAAATATCATGGCAGCTCTTGGAACACTAAGGAAAGCTCAACTTAGCTGGAGGAGCTAGCATGTAGCTGAACTTAACTAGGAGAGCTTGGACCAAAGTGTTAAAAACTTGACTATAGGTAGCTAGAAGTAGCTAGGAGAGTAGCTGAGGAACTAGAAGAACAAAGCTAACTAGCTTGAGTTCATCAAGTTATAGTTCACCTAGTTAGCTACCAAGACAGTCACCTAGCTTACCTTGAAGCTAGTTCATCTCTAGGCTGCCCATGGACTTCAAGACATCATCCTATGGTTGCAACCTCACCAAAACATTGTAAGAACACCCATTTACATTCAAGGATTCCATGTGCATCATTCAAGCATGTGCACTCCATGTGACATCAAATTGGTGCCAAAACACCAAGGGATGCTTCCTATTCGGCCAAAGACTCTTTCCTCTTCATTTTGGTGCCCAAATAACTTCCAAATGCATTCAAATCTTCCTTAGGGTCGAACCAACACATAATCATTCGGCCATGAGCATGTATCTTCATTTAAATCATGTATTTTCATAAAAATTAATGTATTTTCAAAGGGGTTTCAACATTTGCCGAACCATCAAGTGTTTATTCGCCTAAACCCTTTGAAAACTATAAATAGGCCATCATATTTCATTTGTAATCAGACCATTTTTATTAATATAAGTGAGATTATTCTCTTTCTTAAGTTGTGTAATTTTATCGACATATCAAGTATTTTAATACTTGTGGCGTCAACCCCTTTCCCCTTGATACTTCTGGTTCCTAGTTCTTATAACTAGTGGGTCACAGTCCTTTATACCACCCTTTAAAGAAGCAATATAAGTCTGGGTCTTTGCTCTCTATATCATTGGTTCTTCTTCGAGTCTTCTTTAAGATACTACCTCACGACCATCCCTTTGTTTCATCAACCATAAACCATAGCCATATCAACCATCTTCCGCTTCTATCAATCATTATTTAAATATCCTACCTATTCACCCATACGTTTACCACCCTTAACCATCTGTTTTGAGCCATTCACTTATGCAGGTTATTTTGCTTCCTTCCTAGATCACAATCAATTGATAAGGTACAAGTGCCTTACATCAAGCGGTAATGAGAGCTTTGGTGGAAGAAGCAACGTGCAACAACAACAACAACAACAAAAATACTAAAAAAAGTGCAAGGGAAAGAAAATAAAAAAATCAGCAAAGAAAAGTCAAGCACTCCAAAAGAACAAAAGTCAAGCACTCAAAAAGAAGAAAAAAAAAGAAGAAAGAAAGAAAGTTGAAGCACTCATCAACAATTCCCATCACCAAGCCATTCAAGGAAGCCTTTTAAATTGATTGTGGTGATAGAAGGTTGTGAAGTGACTTGTGTAAGTAACTTTTGTTCTCTTCTTTCTATTTTCTAAGCCACCCTTTCGTTATATTTTGTTTTTCCATTCCTACTAACCCTTTTGCAGCCGACGCCAAACAAGTAAGAATTTACATGATACGGTCTTGAGTAAAGTCCTCTAGAACTTGGGACAAGAGAATCGAGAGGAAAAAGGCTTGACTGTGTATGAGATCAGAAGAGGACAACTAAAAGCCATTAAAGTCCTAGAGTGCAAACACGAGCGGATTGAGTGATATTCAAGTTTCTTTGGAGTGACTCGTGAGGCTTTGTGAGAGTATATTCTGGTAAGGTTGATACGATCCAAACTAGCTCCAATTTTCTCCATGACTTAATCACAACATGGATGTTTTTCATTACTGATTCTAAGGGAGTTCTTTCTTACCCTATCTTATATTCTATCATTTATACATTCTATTCTAACATAAGCATGCATTCACATGTTAGTATAAATTATCATATTATTATTTCCATCCATTTAAGCATGATTCATTACATTCATGAAATGGCAGCATGCTTAATCATTCATTTGTTAGCTCATATGCATTCATTTTAGCTCCTAGGTCTTACACATTAGCTTACATATGTTATATCATTATGTACTTAGCTCATGACATTAATTCATAGCTTATATCACTCAAACACCTTACGACAACATGCATTTTACCTTAAAGGAGCTCACACATTACTTAATTTGTTTGGTTGTTGATTCCTATAGGTGAAACACAAAGCAAGGTATATTATGGTAGCTTGGTTAGCTAAAAGGACAAGCATATCAGCTCACACTAGCTCATGAACATTATGGCAGCTCATTTCATCACATAAGGAGCTTAAACTTAGCTGGAGGATCTAACATATAGCTGAACTTAGCTGAAGGAGAGCTTTGGACCAAATTGTTGAAAAGTGGACTAGAGGTAGTGGAAGTAGCTGGGAGAGTAGCTGAGGAGCTGAAAAGACCAAAGCTAACTATCTGAGTTCATCAAGCTATAACTCACCTAGTTAGCTACCAAGACACTCATCTAGCTTACCTTGAAGCTAGTTCATCTCTACGCTACCCAATGGATGTTATGTCATCTACATACACGTTAGAAGCTAAATTCACGCCTAGTTGTTGCCTATCTTCATTCCATGGACTTCAAGACATCATCCTATGGTTACAACCTCATCAAAGCATAGCAAGAAGACCCATGTGCATTCATGTAGGCTGCCATGTGCATCATTCAAGCATGTGCACTCCATGTGACATCAAATTGGTGCCAAAACACCAAGGGATGCTTCCTATTCGGCCAAAGACTTTATCCTCTTCATTTTGGCCCAAATAACTTCCAAATGCATTCAAATCATCCTTAGGGCTGAACCATATATTACCATTCGGCCAAGAGCATGTATTTTCATTAAAGTCTTGTTTTTTCATTAAAAATCATGTCATTTTAGGAAGGTACAAGGGCTGGCCGAACCAACATATACCTATTCGGCCAAGTCCCTTCAAAAACTATAAATAGGCCATTATATTTCATTTGTAATCACACCTTTTATTTTAATTGAAGTGAGATTTTTCTCTTTCTTAAGTCCTGGTGACTTTTTATCGACTTATCAAGTATTTTATACTTGTGGCGTCAACCCTTTTCTTTTATCTTGATACTTCTGGTTCCTAGTTCATATAACTAGTGGGTCAAAGTACTTATCACCACCCCTTGAAGAAACAATATAAAGATTGGGTATTTGCTATCTATAGCATTGGTTCTTCTTTGAGCATTCTTCAAGATATTATCCTCACAACCATCCTTTTTTGTTTCATCACCATAACCATAACCATTTCAATCATCTTCCGCTCCCATCTCTCATTTATTAAATAGCCTACCTATTAAACCATACGTTTACCACCCTTACCCATTCTGTTTTTGAGCCATTCACTTGTGCAGGTTGTTTTGCTTCCTTCCTAGATCCACAATCAAACGAGAAGGTAGAATTACTATACATCAAGCGGTAATCAGAGCTTTGGTGGAAGAAAGCAACGTGCAACAAAACAACAACAAAAATACAAAACGAAGTGCAAGTGAAGTGCAAAGTCAAAGAAATCAAGAAAAAAAATTTAGAAAAGGAATTAAGCACTCCAAAAGAAAAATCCAGCACTCAAAAAGAAGAAAAGAAAAGAAAAGAAAGAAGTTAAAGCAGTCATCAACAATTATCATCACCAAGCAAGTCAAGTAAGCCGTTTAAATTGATTGTGGTGATAGAAGGTTATGAAGTGACTTGTGTAAGTAACCCCTTTTGTTCTTTTCTTTCTGTTTCTAAGCCACTGTTTCATTATATTTTGTTTTCCATTCCTACTAACCCTTTTGCAGCCGACGCTAAACAAGTAAAATTTACTTGATATAGTCTTGAGTAAAGTTCTCTAGAACTTGAGACAAGAGAATCGAGAGGAAAAAGCTGGAGAGTGTGTGAGATCAGAAGAGGACAAGTAAAAGCCATTAAGTCCTAGAGTTGTAAACACGAGTGGATTGAGTGACATTCAAGTTTGCCTTTGAGTGACTCATGAAGCTTTGTGAGAGTATATTCTGGTAAGGTCCTACACACTTTTCGTTTTTCCTTACTTGCTAACATGTCTCTTCCATCCAAAATCTTTTTAGTCAAAAGGACTTTGAACATTCAAAGTCAAGAAGATGAACAAAGAGAGAATATATTCCATACAAGATGTCACGTGGGAGATAAAGTTTGTGTGGTGATCATTGATGGATGAAGTTGTAAAAACGTAGCAAGTACTCACATGGTGGAAAAGTTGGGTCTCAAGACTTCCAAGCATCCTCATCCTTACAAACTTCAGTGGCTCAACGATGTGGGTGAAGCCAAGGTAACCAAACAAGTTGTTATACCTTTCTCAATTGGGAGATACAATGATGAAGTCCTTTGTGACGTGGTTCCCATGAGTGCAAGTCACATTATATTAGGACGTCCTTAGCAATTTGACAAGAAGGCTACTCACGATGGATTTTCTAATAAGTATTCATTCCAACACCAAGGGAGGAAAATCATATTAGCACCGATGCTTCCAAGCCAAGTCCATGAATGCCAAGTGACCCTTAAGTCACGCATAGAAGAATGGGAGAAAGCTAAAGCCATGAATAAAGTTTAAAGATAATTTTTGCATGAGAAAAGAGTGGAGAGAGTTGAAAATGAACAAAATGAAATGATTGAATATGAGACCAAAGAGGAAAAGGAAAATGAGGGTGAAGAACATATTTTATCTAATCCTACTCCTACTCTTTCTTTTGACATGCAGGATAATTCAATAGACATGTCACTTCAAGTTGAAGATTCAAGAAACATGTCTTTTGAAGAATCAATAAACGTGACTTTTGGTGATCCACAAGACATGTCCTTTGACATTTCAAATGATGCACCTCTTGAAATTCGAAAGAATATGCCAATTGAAGTACCAAGAGTTGATATCATTCATGCTCCAAGTACATTGCACATATTGAAGAGATTTCAGCAACAAATGGAATTTTTCATCATCAAGCAACCAACACCCATTAAACATCCTCCATGGTTTGCTATTTCCATTCATATTGTTAATAGTTTGTCATTTACTAACTTTGATTTGTTTTGCAGCAACTTGAACTTGTTTCATCCTTATGGTGAAATACTACCAACCATAAAGGTAATCATTCGGAGAGGCACAAAGGTGAAAGGAAATGATCTTTTAAATCAGCACCAAGGAGTTATTATCTTCACCAAACGATATGTCTCTCCCGTTCAAAGGACATATGATGGTTCCCAAACATTCTGTCCTCCCATAAAAGGACGTGAATTTACCAGAATTGAAGCCAAGAGTTTTAACATTTCGTGTGAAGCATTTATTGGAGGAAAACATAAGGATTCAATCCTTCCAACATCAAGAAGGTCTTTAATGAGAAACTGCTTCGATTTGAGGACAAATCGCCTAAAAGAAGGGGAGGATGATACGATCCAAACTAGCTCCAATTTTCTCCATGACTTAATCACAACATGGATGTTTTTCATTGCTGATTCTAAGGGAGTTCTTTCTTACCCTATCTTATATTCTATCATTTATACATTCTATTCTAACATAAGCATGCATTCACATGTTAGTATAAATTATCATATTATTATTTCCATCCATTTAAGCATGATTCATTACATTCATGAAATGGCAGTATGCTTAATCATTCATTTGTTAGCTCATATGCATTCATTTTAGCTCCTAGGTCTTACACATTAGCTTACATATGTTATATCATTATGTACTTAGCTCATGACATTAATTCATAGCTTATATCACTCAAACACCTTACGACAACATGTATTTTACCTTAAATGAGCTCACACATTACTTAATTTGTTTGTTTGTTGATTTCTATAGGTGAAACACAAAGCAAGGCATATTATGGTAGCTTGGTTAGCTAAAAGGACAAGCATAGCAGCTCACACTAGCTCATGAACATTATGGAAACTCATTTCATCACATAAGGAGCTTAAACTTAGCTGGAGGAGCTAACATGTAGCTGAACTTAGCTGGAGGAGGGCTTTGGACCAAATTGTTGAAAAGTGGACTAGAGGTAGCTGGAACTAGCTGGGAGAGTAGTTAAGGAGCTGAAAAGACCAAAGCTAACTAGCTTGAGTTCATCAAGCTATAACTCACCTAGTTAGCTACCAAGACACTCATCTAGCTTACCTTGAATCTAGTTCATCTCTACGTTGCCCGATGGATGTCATGTCATCTAGATACACGTTGGAAGCTAAATTCACGCCTAGTTGTTGCCTATCTTCATTCCATGGACTTCAAGACATCATCCTATGGTTGCAACCTCATCAAAGCATAGCAAGAAGACCCATGTGCATTCATATAGGCTACCATGTGCATCATTCAAGCATGTGCACTCCATGTGACATCAAATTGGAACCAAAACACCAAGGGATGCTTCCTATTCGGCCAAAGACTTTATCCTCTTCATTTTGGCGCCCAAATAATTTCCAAATGCATTCAAATCATCCTTAGGGACGAACCAACACATAACCATTCGGCCAAGAGCATGTATTTTCATTAAAGTCTTGTTTTTTCATTAAAATCATGTCATTTTAGGAAGGTACAAGTGCTGGCCGAACCAACATGTACCTATTCGGCCAAGTCCCTTCAAAAACTATAAATAGGCCATTATATTTCATTGTAATCAAACCTTTTATTTTAATTGAAGTGAGATTTTTCTCTTTCTTAAGTCCTGGTGACTTTTTATCGACTTATCAAGTATTTTATACTTGTGGCGTCAACCCTCTTCTTTCATCTTGATACTTCTGGTTCCTAGTTCATATAACTAGTAGGTCAAAGTACTTATCACCACCCCTTGAAGAAACAATATAAAGATTGGGTCTTTGCTCTCTATAGCATTGGTTCTTCTTTGAGCATTCTTCAAGATACTATCCTCACAACCATCCTTTTTTGTTTCATCACCATAACCATAACCATTTCAATCATCTTCCGCTCCCATCTCTCATTTATTAAATAGCCTACCAATTAAACCATACGTTTACCACCCTTACCCATTATGTTTTTGAGCCATTCACTTGTGCAGGTTGTTTTGCTTCCTTCCTATATCTACAATCAAACGAGAAGGTAGAATTACCTTACATCAAAGGTCCTACACACATTTCGTATTTCGTTATTTGCTAACATGTCTCTTCCATCCAACATCTTTTTAGTCAAAAGGACTTTGAACATTCAAAGTCAAGAAGATGAACAAAGAGAGAATATATTCCATACAAGATGTCACGTGGGAGATAAAGTTTGTGTGGTGATCATTGATGGATGAAGTTGTACAAACGTAGCAAGTACTCACATGGTGGAAAAGCTGGGTCTCAAGACTTCCAAGCATCCTAATCCATACAAACTTCAGTGGCTCAACTATGTGGGTGAAGCCAAGGTAACCCAACAAGTTGTTGTACCTTTCTCAATTGGAAGATACAATGATGAAGTCCTATGTGATGTGGTGCCCATGAGTGCAAGCCACCTTATACTAGGACGTCCTTGGCAGTTTGACAAGAAGGCTACCTATGACGGATTTTCTAACAAGTATTCTTTCCATTATCAAGGAAAGAAAATTATATTGGCGTCTATGCTTCCAAGTCAAGTCCATGAATGCCAAGTGACCCTTAAGTCACGCATAGAAGAATGGGAGAAAATAAAGGCCATAAAAAGAAGCTTTGAAGAAGAACGTTTTGAGGAGACAAGAATAATTGGAAATGAATTTGTTGAAGTTGAAAATGATGTTTTGCAAGTAGTGGATCAATTTGAAAGTGGAAATTTTGAAAAGGATGAGTGTAGAGAAGAGAAGCAGAGTGAAGGACAAATTTTACCTAACAAATCTTCTTCTACTATTTCTTTTTCTTTGCAGGATATTCAAAGAGACATATCTTTTCAAGTAGAAAATTCAAGAAACATGTCTTTTGAAGAACCAATATGTGTGACCTTTGGTAATCCACAAGACATGTCCTTTGACATTCCAACAGTTATGCCACTTGAAGTGCCACAAGTTGTGATCATTTAGGCTTCAAGTACATTACAACTATTGAAGAGATTTCAGCAACCAATGGAGTTTTCCATCATAAAGCAACCAATTCCCATTAAACATCCACCTTGGTTTGCTATTTCCATTCACCTTGTTAATAGTTTTTCATTTACTAACTTTGATTCATTTTGCAGCAATTTGATTAGTATAAGTGGTGTTATCCAATCAATCAATGATGACAAAATCATTTGTCTTTTTGAGTTTGATTGGTACATCAAATTCAGCCACTACGATGGTGTAAAGCAAACAATGTCCACCTTTTTAATGACCATCATCTGGAAGAGCACAAAGCTTAAAGTTGTTGACTTTATCCACTTGCTTGAAGGAGATCAAAAGTTAAATTTCTTCACCAACCAACATGTGATTCAAGGAGTAAGAGTGAAAAGATACAATGTTTTGAAAGGATACAACATTTGGAGTACAAGACACAATTTTCTATTTAAAGGATATGTGATGGTGTCCAAACATTGAGTCATCCCAATAAAGGAGGCAAAGTTACCAGATTTGAAGCCAAGAGGTTGAACAATTTGTGTGAATCATCTATTGGAGGAAAGCATAAGGATTCAATCCTTCCTACATCAAGAAAGTCTTCAATGAGAAACTACTTAATTTGAGGACAAATCGCCTAAAAGAAGGGGAGGATGATACGATCCAAACTAGCTCCAATTTCTCCATTACTTTATCACACTATGGATGTTATTCAAAGTTATTTCTAAGGGAGTTATTCCTTACCCTCTCTTATATTATATCATTCATACATTCATGACATGGCAACATGCTTAATCATTTAGTTGTTAGCTCATTTGCCTTCATTTCAGCACCTAAGTCATATACATTATCTCACATATAGTATATGATGATATACATAGCTCATGTCATGCATTCATAGCTCACAAGACCATGATCATGCACGGAAACAAGGTACATTTGCCTTGTTTTCTTTGCACATGTAGGTACATTGGAGCATGGAACACGTTGGATAACTTGGTAGAGTATTTGGACTTCATATGCAGCTCACAAACATCTCACAAATATCATGGCAGCTCTTGGAACACTAAGGAAGCTCAACTTAGCTGGAGGAGCTAGCATGTAGCTGAACTTAACTGGAGGAGAGCTTTGGACCAAAGCACTAAAAAGTGGACTAAAGGTAGCTGGAAGTAGCTGAGGAGATGAGAAGAACAAAGCTAACTAGCTTGAGTTATCCAAGTTATAGCTCACCTAGTTAGCTACCAAGACAGTCACCTAGCTTACCTTGAAGCTAGTTCATCTCTAGGTTACGCATGGACTTCAAGACATCATCATATGGTTGCTACCTAATCAAAACACTGCAAGAAGACCCATGTGCATTCAAGTAGGCTGCCATGTGCTCATTCAAGCATGTGTACTCCATGTGGCATCAAATTGGCGCCAAAACACCAAGGGATGCTTCCTATTCGGCCAAAGACTCTTTCCTCTTCGTTTTGGCACCCAAATAACTTCCAAATGCATTCAATTCTTCCTTAGGGCCTAACCAATACATAACCATTCGGCCAAGAGGGCATTTATCTTCATTTAAATAATTTATTTTCATCAAAATTCATGTATTTTCAAAGGGGTTTCAACCTTGGTCAAACCATCTAGTGCTTATTAGGCCTAAACCCTTTGAAAACTATAAATAAGCCATCATATTTCATTTGTAATCAGACCTTTTTTTTAATATAAGTGAGATTATTCTCTTTTTTAAGTCCTGGTGACTTTTATCGACTTATCAAGTATTTTAATACTTGTGGCATCAACCCCTTTCCCCTTGATACTTCTGGTTCCTAGTTCTTATAACTAGTGGGTCAAAGTCTTTTATTCCACCCCTTAAAGAAGTAATATAAAGTTTGGGTATTTGCTCTCTATATCATTGGTTCTTCTTTGAGTCTTCTTTAAGATACCTCACGTCCATCCCTTTGTTTCATCAACCATAAACCATAGCCATATCAACCATCTTCCGCTTCCATCAATCATTATTTAAATAGCCTACCTATTCACCCTGTTTACCACCCTTAACCATCTGTTTTGAGCCATTCACTTATGCAGGTTGTTTTGCTTCCTTCCTAGATCCACAATCAATTGATAAGGTACAAGTGCCTTGCATCATAACATTTTCATCAAATATTTTAATGTCTCTTTCCATCTTTATGTTATACTGTAAGAAACATAACATTTTCATCAGAGATTTAAATGGTTCTTTCCAACTTCTGAACATGTTCTTATAATACTCACTATGATTATACATGGATATATACTCATTTATGTGTGTATGGAATCGAGAACTTTACCCAGTCATAATTTGTATAAAGGAATTCAGCCACAGTTGATTTATGCCTTGTCAAAAGCTCCTACACATATGTTTGTGTGTCACTCAGGAGTTCATGCTTATGATTTTTTTCGCACAAACTAAAACACACACAAAAGAAAAAGAAGAAAATTGTACTCAACTTTAAAAGTGGCTTGAACATTTGATGCTATCTCAAAATTTAGATTATGTAGATACTGAAAGAACTTCTTCATGTGGTCTGATTTCAATACATACTTGTAATATCAACCCACCAAAATCATCAATTTTAAGATTATTTTCCCCAATAAACTGAGGGAATTATGAGCAGTATAATTATATATGCAACTAAGCAGCCATGGGTTTAATTTCTATAGTCTGTGCTAATTTGCCTGGTCCCAATTGAGTGTCGGACATTGTTCGATCCTTTTAATTCTTAGCAGATAATGGATTATGAAAAAATTGGCAGCAAATCAGTATCGAAGAGCATAATTAATCAAGTTAATTGATATGTTTGATCTTCGTCACCACAAATTATGCTCAAGTTTTTTATATAACATTTCAGTTTAATTACTAAAAGTAACCATTTGGTGAAGCATTTTGTCAAACACTTTGAAAACAAATCACACATTAACCATTTTTTATGTTCTTACCTAGCAACATTCTGATGGCGGATGCACTCCATTAAGATTGAACCATAAGTCAATGCAATATTACCGTCTTCATAACTGATTTCCACACAAGCACGACCGGTTAGAACCCGAAATTTGATTTGATTTATTCATACAATCATTAAGTTTTTTCATGCATTTTGATGCAGCATATACATCGAAAACGAATATTTCAAGAGAGAAAAAATCTTACCCAGGTAACATAGTATTCATGATATCCAAGTTATTTCCCAAATACTCGAAAGCAATTACTTTGGAATTCACCTTTTGTCTTTGTAGATTCGCAATCACATGGGTAATATTTTGACGGGCTTGTAAATCGAATCAAGATCCTCCACTCGATAAATCAAAAGAACTAAAGATTCATATTCAATAGTTATTACATATCTGAATGCTTACCCTATCTGAATGCTTACCCGAAGAATCGGATAACGAAAATTAGCCAAAAAAATAAAACCTTATCTACTCATTTCTTTTCGCGGGTCTCGGTGTTACTGAGGCTGAAAAGAAGAAGCTCATTCAGGTACTGAACTGTCTCTCCCGGTGTCCGAGGTTTGGTTTTGAACAACCCGTTTATTTTTTTCTTAAACCCTCAATCCCTTTATCCCTCTAATAACTAAGTGTTATTATCTCAGATTGTTGTGCCTTTCAAGGCAATGGATGATGTACGGTTGTTAGGGTTTTAAGAGGAGGATGGTTCAATATCGAAGATGCTAAGGAAATAAAAAAGGGTTTAAGGGGTGGGATTTAAAATTTGTAAATTTACGTCATTTGGAAATACAAACGCCACTAAAATGTCGTATAAAAAGAGAGAGATATCAATAAGTGACAAATATTGATTTCGTCATGCTAAAACTATTTTTTGTGACAATAATAAAATGTCATTTTAATGTCTTATAAAATATGACGAATTAAATTGTCACAAATAAAACTTATTCGTGACAAATGTGCAACGTCACTAATTGAATTCAAATCGTCATTATAATAAATTGTCACTAATACTTTTTTTCATTGGAGACGAATTTACAATGTCATTATTTTATCTAAATGTCATTAAAAGGTTTCCCACTAAAAATATTCGTAGGAAGATTTTGGCGCCAAGCATATAGTGATGAAAACCAATTACCATTTTTGAAATTGTCATAAAAATATACCATTAATCAATAAATACGACGAAAAGAAAAAAATATCACATTATAGTATATTTTGCGACGTTATACGCAATGTCATATAGAAATGTCATCACAAATTGACAAATTTGTTGTAGTGGATAAACAAGGGCTAACTCCTAGCCTCGAAGCTTACTATGTCAAAATGTTTATCGCCAGTTTATCAAGCTCAACCAAGCAAGGCATAATTGTTAATCCTGTAAAAAGGTATAATTTAAGCATTTTTACATGGTTTATTAGTTGTTTTAAAGCCCATTTAGCTGCATATAGTTAAATTTAGTCCATTTATTTACATATTGTGGTGCTTGTATTCTTTTAATATTTGTTGTTAAAAATGGAAACAAATTGAAAGAATTTCATCATTTCATTGAATAGAATTAGATAACTTTAAAGAATATACAACTTACATATTTATACAACTCTAACTAATTATATAACTGCATTGTTAGTTAAAAAGGAAAACAAAAAAAAATAACTAACTCTAACTTCTAACACTCCCCTCAAGTTGGTGGGTGAAAATTATCTTTTACCCCCAACTTGGATACAAGATAATCATGCTGTTGTGTCCTTAAAGCCTTTGTGAACACATCAACCAATTGTTCCAAGGAAGATACAAATCCAGTGCTGATATGACCTTCTTGCACCTTCTTTCTCACAAAGTGACAATCTATTTCTATATGCTTTGTGCACTCATGGAAGATTGGATTTGTTGCTATTTGAAGAGCAAATTTGTTATCACAATATAACTTGATTGACTGCTTTTTTAGTCCAAGCTCTTAAGCTAAACCGTTCAACCAGACCAGCTCTGCTAAGGTTACTACCATCTTTTGTACTCAGCTTTTGCAGAAGATTTTTCCACTATATTCTACTTCTTAGAATTCCAAAAAATTAGTGAGTTTCCAAATTTGATACAGAATCTAGAAACATATTTTCTTGTTATGGGACATGCAGCCTTATCCGAGTCACAATATGCCATAAGTTCACAATTGCTTTTTTAATCCATTAAGATTCCTTGACCTAGATTCTTCTTGATGTACCTTACTATCCTAAAATTTGATTGAAAATGGTATTTCTTGGGTTGTTGCAGGAACTGACTAAAATGATGCACAACAAAAGAAATATCTAGTCTAGTATGTGTGAGATATAAGTCTGTCAATTAGTCTTTGAAATATGCTTCTCTCATGTAGTAGTTCATCATTTTCATTACTACATTTTGAATAAACCTCATCATATGTAGTTGAAGTGAGCTTAACATTTATTTCAAGTGGACTTCCTGCTAGTTTTACACCTCTTACCCATGATCTTCAATCAACTCAAAGGCATACTTACGCTAATTAACAAAAATTTCTTCTTTTAACCTTATAACCTCAAATCCTAGTAAGTACTTTAACTCTCCAATGTCTTTCATTTTGAACTTTTTATGCAAAAAACTCTTTAAATCAGTTATCAAAACACTGTCATTTACAGTAATCAGAAGAGCATCTACATAAATCAGTAAAACCTAATATTTTCACCCTTTTTCATTGTAATCAAAGAGTAGTCAAATTTACTTTATTCATAACCAGCATCCAAAAGGGCCTTTATCATTTTTAAATTCCACTACGTAGATGTTTGCTTCAAACCATAAAGTGGTTTTTACAATCTACAAGCCCTATTATCCCCCTGACTATAAAAACCAGGTGGAAGTTCCATGTACACTTCTTTAATTAAATAACTTTGTAAAAAGGCATTATGAACATCAAACTGAAACATATAGCAATTAAAAACAATAATAATGGTAAGAAGAAACATAAAAGTAACCAACTTGATTGCTAGAGAGAATATGTCCAAATAGTCCACCCGACTATAGCCTTTGGTCGTTAAACGAGCCTTAAACATCTCAGTATAACCTTCACCAGTATATTTAATTCTATAAACCGATTTACATCCAATTGGTACTTTTCAGGAGGTAAAGAGATAATTGACCAAGTTTTATTTATTTCGATGGCAAAAATTTCATCTTTCATATCCTACACCAATTCTAGATGTTGAATAGCCCCATGATATGTTTTTGATTCATAATGAATGATGAAGGAAATAAAATATTGTGTAGTGGGAGGAAGATGATTGTAAGAAATAAAATATGAAAGAGGATAAATATCAGCAAAAATAAACTACAGACAAGTCATTTAGCAATTGAGGTTGTTTAGAAACTCTAGCAGATCTTCTAACCAAAACTGGAGCTACTGGAAATATAGAAGACTCTTCCTGTTGTTGATGATTGCCCAGATGTATTTGCTAAGGGTAAAACATTAGGTAAATTTGGTATAGGTGGAGGTATTGGAGAATTAGGTAAAGGTGAATTTGGTAAGGCAGATGAAGAAGAAACAGGTAAAGGTAAATTTGGTAAAGAGTGTGTTGGAACGTCGGCGCACCCCATGACGTAGCAGAAACAAAACTCGACGGTCTCACCAGTTATCCAAGTACGTAAAACCAAAATCAAGAGGAAGGGATCCAAATACTTACAGCGGGTTCCTTGAAAAACAGCAAGGACATCAGCGGCTGATGGTGGTGTTGATCGGTTCGAATCGTAAGCTTCCATGAAATCATGTCTCGACCTCTACTCAATTCACCCTATTGAGAGCAATATTTGTTTTCTCTAAAACTATTTTTGAGAAAAATGGCTAAAGATTATGTGTGTACCAAAAAATGGCTGCTAGACCTAACACATCCTTTTATATCTGAGTTACCCTAATCATATTAGGGATTTTTATTATTTTAAATTAATTAAATGTTATTTAATTAATTGAATTAAATATTTGGGATTATTAAAACATATGTATATCAAACATACATATATTAACTCTAGATATATTTCAGTAATGTACAACAATTGTACATCCTTGCTCATTTAAATCCTAGGGTGTGACCTTGTATGTTCTTGTAACGTTACCAATAATTATTAGAATAATTCTAATATTACATACAATGAGTGACATCTAGCAATATATCATTGTTACCTAAGTTACAGGAAAATATGATTCGACATCTCATCTTGGTGATTAACTCTTTTATGTATTAAATCCTTATGTCCTTTATATCTAGAATAGGCACAAGTCTTGGAATTGTCACATTTGTATAGCCCATCTACTGTTTCTTGATAACTAGAGTAGACTTTAATTAATGAATAGTTTGTGATATCTCATATCAACTTATTCGAGCATGACCATGCGTTTCTAGTCTCACTCAATCAAGTGGCATGTGATATATTTCCTATTATGTATAAAGGACAAATCCTATCTTAATCATACACACCCACTACATATATTGAGATATATTCAATAAAAGTCTTTATAGAGCAACCAGTTATGGAGCTTGTTTAACTACATCAAAACATACAACAATATATGTTGGGATGGTATTGATCTCAAGTCTGAGGACCATACATATAGTCATCACTATAAGAAATGTTATAATTGTCACATAATAATCCAAGACATATGCTCATGGTGGGTTAATCCAATACATTGTTCTTTAACAATGTAATCATGTATCAATTCTGATATCTCTATATCATTGACAACTCTTGTCATCAATCAATAACATGTTAGTCTTAAGCGTATTATTATTGTCCATGCCCATAATAATACTTGACTATGATCTTTAATAATAACAATTATGTCATTATATGGACTTTATTATCTTCCAGTTTATGTTAACACATATATATAACTCAAAATAATAGCGGTAAGGCCTTTATTCAATAAAATGATAAATGAAAGTATTATTGCAATCATCATATGATTGGTCTTTGGGCATACTCTAACAATCTCACACTAACACTAATACCAATTAGTCACATATCTAATACCGAGTGACTGTGTGATGATCATACCTCTGCTGTGTAAGAGGCTTCGTAAAGGGATCAACAATATTGTCATCTGTGTGTACTCTGCATATTTTCATATCTCAATCTATGATTTCTCGAATGAGATGAAAGTACCTAAGAACATGTTTGGATCATTTATGATATCCAGGTTTCTTTGCTTGCGCAATGGCTCCATTATTTTCACAACAGATTTCTACAGTATCTGATATCTTGGGAACAACCTCTAATTCCAATATGAACTTCCTGATCCAAACAACCTCTTTTGCTGCTTCACTGGCTATAATGTATTCAACCTCTATTGCAGAATCAACTATTGTGTATTGCTTCAAACTTTTCCAGCTCACAACACCTCTATTAAGACAAAACACAAAACCTGATTGCTCTCATGAGTTATCCTTGTCAGTTTGGAAGATGTCACCAATATAACTTTTTATACTAAGTTCTTCCTCCCCTCCATAGACAAGAAATTTATCCTTAGTTCTTATTAAGTACTTAAGGATATTTTTAACCGCAACCCAATGATTTTCACCAGGGTTTGCTTGATACCAACTCGTCATGCTTGGAGCATTGATACATATGGTCGAGTAAATATCGTGGCATACATTATAAAACCAATAGACAAAGGCATATGGAATCTTATTCATCCATTATCTTTCACATGGAGTTGAAGGACACATTTCCTTCGAAAGAGAAATATCATGTCTCATAGGCAAAAACCCTTTCTTGGACTCTTCCATACTGAACCTTTTTAGCAATTTGTCTATATTTGTGCTTTGAATCAGACCTAGAAGTCGTATTGATCTATCTCTATAGATCTTAAATTCTAAGATATACGCTGCCTCGCCCAAATTTTTCATAGAGAAATAACTACCTAACCAAGTCTTAACAAACTATAAAGTAGGTATATAATTTACTATAATGAGTATGTCGTCTACATACAATATTAGGAAAAAAACAATACTCCCACTAGCCTTCTTATAAACACAAGGCTCATCTTCATTTCTGATAAAACCAAATTCTTTGATTGCATCATTGAAACGAAGATTCCAGCTTCGAGAAGCTTGCTTTACTCCATAAATAGACCTCTGTAGCTTACAAACCTTTCTCGCATTTCCTGGAGCAACAAAACATTATGCTTGTGTTATATACATATTCTCTTCATGTTTTCCATTAAGGAAAGCAGTTTTGATGTCAATTTGCCAGATTTCATAATCATGGAATGCATGTATTGCGAGCAAGATCCGGATGACTTAAACATAGCTACAGGGGAGAATGTTTCATCATGGTCTACACCATGAACTTATCAAAAACCTTTAGAGACTAATCACCCCTTGTATGTTTGTACGTTACCATCCATGTCTGTTTCTTTCTTGAAAACACATTTACACCCTATAGGTTTGACCCTTTCAGGTGGTTCAACCAAAGTCCTTACTTGGTTTACTGATATGGAATCCATCTCAGATCTCATGGCTTCAACCCATTTCTCATAATCTGGGCTAGACATGACCTCTTGATAATTCCTAGGCTCATCTTGATCCATAAGAAAAACATCTCCATGTGCAGTAACGAGAAATCCAAATCTCTCAGGTGCACGGTGTTCTCTTGTGGATCTGTGCAGTGGTTGTATTTCTAAATCTGTTAATTGTTCCTCAACAACTTATGAAACATGCTCAACTTCAGTTCATTGATCTGTTGTTCTTGAACTTCTCCAAGTTCAATATTTCTACCCATCCCTTTCTTTGAGAAAAATCCTCTTTCGAGAAAAACTCATGTTCGAGCAACAAACACTTTGTTCTTATTAGGGTTGAAGAAATAATATCCCTTAGTTTCTTTAGGATATCCAAAAATATACACTTATGAGATTTAGGTTCGAGCTTTGTAGACATCTGATGTTTTACATAAGCTTCATAACCCCAAATCTTCATAAAAGGCACACTAAGAAGCTTCCCAGTCCATATCTCGTATGGTGTATTTTTAACTGATTTAGATGGAACACGATTTAGTGTGTAAACGGATATTTCAAGTGCATGTCCCCAACAGAAGTTGGAATATCAATACGACTCATCATCAATCGAACCATGTCTAACAGTGTTCGATTTCTTCTTTCAGAAGATCCATTCCATTGTGGTGTACTGGGTGGTGTAAGTTCTGAGATAATCCCACATTCTTTCAGGAGTTCATCAAACTCTATGCTTAAGTATTCTTCACCTCGATCTGATTGAAGTGCCTTAATACTCTTGCCTAGTTAATTTTGTACCTCATTTTTAAATTCCTTAAACTTTTCAAGGGCTTCAGATTTATGGTGCATAAGATAAATATACCCATACCGACTGAAGTCATCGGTGAAAGTAATAAAGTAATGGAATCCACCTCTGGCTTGTGTATTCATCGGTCCATATACATCACTATGTATTAACCCTAATAAATCACTTGCTCTCTCACCTTTACTATAAAAAGGAGCTTTAGTCATTTTTCCCAACAAGCAAGATTCACATACATTATACTGTTCGAAAAAAATGAATATAAGAATCCATCTTTATGGAGTTTTGATATGCATTTCTCACTTATATAACCTAAACGACAATGCCAAAGATAAGTTTGATTCAAGTCATTTGTTTTTGATCTCTTAGTATTTATGTTATAAATGGTGTTTTCTTGATCCAAAATATAGAGACCAATAACCAATTGTACCAAACCATAAAAAACAATATCGAGATAAAAAGTAATAATTATTCTTAATAATAATCTCAAAACCAATCTTGTCCGAACAAGAAATAGAAATAATGTTCTTAGTTAAACT
This sequence comes from Hibiscus syriacus, assembly GCF_006381635.1. Lineage (NCBI taxonomy): Eukaryota > Viridiplantae > Streptophyta > Magnoliopsida > Malvales > Malvaceae > Hibiscus > Hibiscus syriacus. The sequence goes on along the minus strand of NW_024062603.1, from coordinate 775,401 downwards.
AGGCACGAAATAACAATCCTCTAAATTTAAATCAAGTCCACTAGGCAAAGATAAAACACATGTCTATATAGCTAATGTAACAACTCTTGCTCTATTTCCCACTCGTAGGTCTATGTCTCCTTTAGCCAGATTCCTTATCTTTTGCAGTCCCTGTACAGAAGTACAAATATGAAAACCATAACTGGTATCTAATACCCAAGAAGTAGATGTTGACAAATTAACATCAATAACATAAATAGCTGAAACAAACGTTCTGTTTGCTTTGCCTTTTTGACATCTTCAAGGTAAACAGGGAAGTTTCTCTTCCAGTGTCCAGTCTTATCGCAATGGAAACATTTTCCTTCCTTGCTAACTCCCTCTTTGGGTTTCAATACATTTTCCCCTTTTGGTTTGGCCTTATCATTGCCCTTAGACATTGCCACTGCCTTTTTCTTTCCCTTTCCTTTATCCTTGTGGACCATCAAAATGGGCTTAGGTCTAACCTTTTTTTCATGTTACTTTCAGCAGTTCCTAACATGCCAAGTAACTGTGGCAAAGTCTTGTTAATTTCATTCATGTTGAAATTAAGGACAAATTGGCTAAGCTATCTGACAACGATTGCAGGATAACATCGATAGCCAATTCATCTTTGAGAGGAAATCCCAACTTTTCCAGGATTTGGATATAGCCCATCATCTTGATGACATTAGCTCCTACAGGAGTTCCCTTTGCCATTTTGCATTGAAATAGAGCTTTAGATGTTTCATATATCTCTTGATGAGATTGACTTTCATATATTTCTTTCAGATTTTGAATCATCTCATATACAACCATGTCCTCATGTTGCTTCTGAAGCTCAGGAGTCCTGGTGGCAAACATTAGACATCCAACATCTAACATATCATCCATATGTTTCTTGAATTTGTCTTTGTCAACTTTTGAAGCATTAGATACCGGTTCATCAGGAACAGGTTCTTCAATGACATGTTCCTTCCTTTCTGTTTGAGAACAATTCTCAAATTACAAAACCAGTCAAGGAAGTTTATTCCATTAAGTTTATCCTTCTCAAGGAGTGATCGCAGTGATAAAATGTTGTTTTCCATTAAATCTACAACAATGAAAATATTAAAGTAAGTAAATTTAACAAATTAAAATTTATAAATAGGTCTTTATTTACAATTATTCCACCATTTTATTCAAAATTCAAAACCCTCTCTGTTTTAATTTTGGAAAAATTCAACGAAAATTTTTCTAGTGGGTGAGGATCCATAATACATCAATTTCCTAAATCAGTTTTGGCTTTCTTTTAGGATAGTGATTATTTAGGTAAGTAACTCTTTACTAGTTACATCTCATGTAACTCTCCTTTGGTGAACAACTCTTGTTCAAGTCATCTCATGACTTATCCAAATATTTAACCTCTAGGTTTCTAATCATATTATAATAACCTAGCTAAGTTATTACCAATATCTCAACCGGTGAATATCACTTGCTTTTTCTTCGCGTTTAGTCAAGATAGATTTATGTGCCAATGCTTTGGCAAAGCCTACACAATATTGATTGAAGCCTTAACGAGGGTAAATATTAGAAGATTAAGTTAACTTAGATTATAAAGAGGGATTTGCGTAATTATCTTATCATTATTCATTTTAATATTCGGCCCTTATTGATCTCATCAATATTCATTCTTATTTTATCATTTGATTCATTGCATAATATATATAGCAATAATAAGATTCAATGGTTATAGCCCAAAACAATGACTAAGGTGGCCTATCCCAAGCCAATGGAAGAACCAAAAAAACTAAGTCTAAGACTGCTCTCTAGGTATCTTCTCGTCATTCTCCTGTTCTTTATGAATCTTCATAGGATTACAATTTTAAAAGAAACTCGTTTTACATACGAGGGAGTAAGATAAGAAGAGAAATACAACTAACATATAGAAAAGGCACGGCTCGCAGACCGTATTTCAAATTAAACAATTGTAAAATTGAACAAGGGATATAACCATTCATGTCAAACACCATGCAAAATAATCAGATCATATATATATACACGTTGTTACGCCTTTGTTAAAATATTAATATGGGCCTTTAACTTGTACTGCTGATGAAGGGTCAAGGGAATTTTTTTGAAAAGCAGTACTTCCGTTTCTATAGAAAAACATCACGATTTGATAATACTTATATATAGAATCGTGTTTTTGGGATTTTCAATCCCGAAGGTTTTCTACATCGGGACAATCATTGTTCCACTACCAAACACGATCTGCTATAGCACACCCACAGATCATCATGTCAACAATTGACATATGAATTTCATAAAATCCTTGCAGCAACATATACGTTGTAAAAACATATTAACAAGTAAATATATATTTATCGTTGTGAATATCTAATCGAACAATGATATCAAGCATATTTGCTGAAAACGATAAAACTAGAACATGCATCTCATACATATCGCATCAACCAAGAATTTAACCCGAATTTGGATCATACAAGTGGCTCTGATACCACTGTTGGGACCATCGGTGCACCCCATGGTGCACTGGAAACAAAACTTGACCGTCTCACCAGTGATCCAAATACATAAAACCGAAATCGAGAGGAATGGATGTGAATACTTACAGCGGTTTCCTTGAAAAACAACAAGGACAACAACAACTGATGGTGGGTCGATCGGTTCGAATTACAAGCCTCCACGAAATCACGTCTTGGCCTCTACTCAGATCACCCGATTGAGAGCAATATTTGTTTTCCCCCAAAACTATTTTTGAGAAAAACAATTGAAGATTATATGTGTACCAAAAAATGGCTACTAGACCTAATACATTCTTTTATATTCGAGTTACCCTAATGACGTAGGCTGATCTACATGCTTTGATAGAAGAGAGTAGATAGCCTTATTGTGTCCCGATCTAGGATTGACAAGTATTGATGTCCTTGAATTATAAGTTTGGCTACAACAAAGATAAGAAAAGGAAAATGATTAATAAAGGAAGAATAAATAAATAATAAAGATAAGAAATGAAATGAAATAAATAAGGGATAGAGATAGCTGCGGAAATGATGGTCTTGATGGATAAAGTTGATAGTGTTGATGTTAAATAGAGATGGTGTTGTTGTTGTATCTCAAACATGCCAAAGATGAAGTAGCGCTAAGGAGCACAATCCCAGTCTTCATAAACTTGTTTGAGGGGTGGTGATAGTGTCTTCCAACCCACTAGATATTAATCTAGGAATTTAGGAATCAGGATGGAAGGAATGATGCCACAAGTATAGGAATTATACTTATTTAATCGATAAAGTTCACAAAGAACTTTGAAGAGAAATTAACTCACAAGAGTAATTTTTATATATGAGATGAGATGAGTATAAATGATGGAAAGCCTATCATTTTATAGGAAATGAGAGGGCTTGGACAAATGGTTACATAATGTTTCGGCTAGATACATGACTTTAGGAAGATACATAATGCTTCAAAATTAAAGAATATGTCTATAAGCTTGGTGTTGGTTCGGCTAACCCTTCATAAAGGGACTTGATGTTTTGGCAATGATGAGGGAACATCTCCCTTGGCCGAATGGTGATATGTCTCCTCAAATTGGCGCCAAATCTCACATGTGCAAGGCATGGGGGTGTTGCTGAATAGTCATAGATCTCTATATCATGTCTCTTGGTGATTTAAGCCTCCAAAGTTTTCAATTTTTTCACTCATGTGCTCTTGGATGAAAAGGCATCTTAATGGGCAGCATTATTCATGAAAGGTCACAATGTTTGGGAAAGGTAACCCTTCATGCTTGAGCTACTTCTAGTGTGAATGAGCTAAAGGTGATCTGGACATGGGTGTCTTGAAGCATAGTGAACATTATGGCAGCTCCTTGTGAAAAGGTACCTTTTGGGTGGCAATTATTCGTGAAAAGGTACGATTTCAAAAATTTTAACTTAGGACATATTTGAAGTATCTTAAGTGGTGATGATGATAGTGTAGCTCCCTAGCTGAAATGAAGTCATCTTGTAGCTCAAATCTTCAGGTCAATCCAGCTATGAGCTTACAGCCTCTAGACAACTTTTTACCAATTTGCTCCTTATGCTCTCCTAATCGTCCCCATGTAAGTTTCCTTGTTGTTGCATGATCCATTTAGCTCCAATGTAGCTTCCAAGTATTGGCTGAATATGCCTACATGCATGACATAAAAAATAAACTAAGTATATAAACTTATATAATGTGTAAAATATAATAATGTGAACTATAGTATATAATAACTTATATCTCATATATTAATGATTAAGTTATTATAAGAACCATAGATATAATATATATGAAAATAACTATATTAAAACATTTGAAATAAACATATATATGTGTAAAGTTAGAAAGTTTCTTCCTTTGTAAGGGTGGAATAGCCATTGTAAACATGATGCTGAATTGGATCACATCATCATCCCCTTCTTTTAATCGATTTGTCCTCAAATCGAAAGATCTTCTTTTCCCTGAGTCATTCCATTCAATAAGTACCTTTATGAAAAGTTTCATATCTTTTGAAAGAATGCCATGGAAGTTCTTGATCTGAAAAGAAAGAAAACTTTCATTAGTAACAATGTGATCAAACAAAATTAAATTCAAGACATACTTCCTGTAAAATGTAGGTTCAAAGTTCATGTCTATTGAAGACATTTGTCTTTGAACGTTGGTTACCTTTTGTATTCCAAAAATCATGCCCCTTTGTTTTTCCATAGATATGTGCATTGATTCAAGAAAGGTGATGACTCTTGGAATGGTGATGTCCTCATAAGTCACGCCCTTTAGATGAAGAATTGCTTCATTTTGGTTTTCATTAGGAATAACTCTTGATTCTTGAAGGATTACGTCCTTTGGATGAAGAATTACCATCCTTTGCTTAATAGTCGCACCTCTTGGCTCTTGAAAAGTCACATCCTTTAGTTCACCAAATTGATGGATTGTGTCGCTTGGATCATCCTGTAAATCAAAGGAAACTTATGCATTGTTAAGGTTAGAAAAATCTTCTTCAATTTTGCGTCTTGTCAATAAACATCTATGTAACAAGCACTTAGATGTATAAGCACTTGTTTTTGGACTATTTTCTTCCTGGCTTAACTTCGATTTTCCTTTCCTCATGGCCTCAACACTTTGTTTCATCTTGATTTGATCAATTTGGACTTGTTTAGGTGTTAGGATGATCTTCTTCCCTCCATGGTTGAATGAATATGATTGGTAAAACAATCATGAATGGTCCTCCTATCATATTGCCATGGTCTTCCAAAGTGTAAATGGCTAGCATGCATAGGAACAACATCACACATAACCTCGTCCTTGTACTTACCAATAGAGAAAGAAACCATCACCTATTTATTGATATTAAGTTCTCCTCATTCATTTAACCATTGTAATTTGTAGGGATTTGGATGCTTCAACGTTTTTAATCCCAATTTCTCCACCATAATGGTACTTGCCATATTGGTACAACTTCCACCGTCTATGATCATGAAACACACCTTTTCGTTCACATGGCAACGGGTATGAAAGATGTTTTCCCATTATGCATTGTCCTCTATTACTTGAGCACTTAGACTTCTTTTGACCACTAAGGCTTCACCTTCCACCGGAACACTAATTTCAGCTTCTTCCTCAACTTTCGTTGGTAGTGATGGCACTTCTCCTTACCAATTTGGGAAGCATTTGATGATTCGACTTTTTCCTTGATAGGAGTAGGAGTAGACTTCTTCAAATTGTTAGGACTCCATCTCGAAGGAATGGTAGGGCGAGATATAGATCTTCTCCATAATTACCTCTCTATTTTCATAGCCATTTACACCATTTCATCAAGTTCTATGTAATGGTACAACTCTAGTGTGTTAACAATCTCGGGATTGAGTCCGGCAAGAAATCTGGCCATGGTTGCTTCACAATCCTCCTCAATATTAACTAAGATCATTGCCACTTCCATTTCCTTATAATAATCCTCTATACTCTGTTGGCCTTGGTTCAAGTTCTGTAATTTTTGAAACATGTCTCGGTGATAATGGGTAAAAATGAAACATTTACGCATGATACCTTTCATTTTGAGCCATGTTGAGATTGGTCTCTCTCTATTCCTCTTCCGGGTAACAGTAAGTTGATCCCACCATATCAAAGCATAATAGACAAACTCCATGGCGGCCAATCTTACTTTCTTAAGTTCAGAATAGTTGTGGCAACTGAAAACATGTTCCACCTTGCTTTCCCATTCAAGATATGCTTCCGGATCAGTTTTTCCTTGAAATTGAGGAATCTTGATTTTTATATTGCTATGTTATCATCAACATTGGCATGCCTAGGTCCAGGTATAAATGTTGGTTCTTCTTCATCATAACTGTTTAGGACATCATCTTTTGGAAGAGGTTGTTTCTTCCGAGGAGTATCATTGTTCTGAGTTTATGGTTGGTCTTGTCTTTGGTCTAGTTTCTCATGGAGAGCATCAAATTCTGTTTGAAACATTCTCATCATTTCTCCAATCAGTGCTTGCATTTCCAAATTGGATTGACCTGCATTTTCTTTAGGACTTTGAGACATGATTAGTAGATAAATAAAACAAAAAAGTAAACCTTACCAGCACACTTACAAAGCCTCTCAAAATTCACTCCAAAGAAATGATAGGATCACGCTACTCAACACTCGTGTTTACTCTCGTGAATATAATTATGGCTCTTAACAATTCCCCTTCTGATCTCACTCTCTCAATAGCCTTTTTCCACTCAATTTTTCTTTCTAAGTCATTTCAGGAACTTACTCAAGATTAGAACAAGTTAATTCTTTCCTTGTATGCATTGGCTATAAATAGGTTAGGATAGAAAGAATAGAATAAAAATGGAAAGGTAGAAGAAAGGATTCAAAGGTATTAAAAGAAAGAAATGGTTGAAGACAAGGAAAATGAAGGATAGAAAAGGAAGAGGTGACTTACAATTCAAGAAACAAAACTTACTGCAACATTTCTCAAGAAATAATAAGGTTATCTTCTCTTAGTGTAGATGGCCTCTTTGATGTTCTTGTAATGGTAGAGCACTTTTCCTTGGCTTGCTTTCTCTTTTTTTTAATTTCTTTTTCTTTTCTTCTTTTCTTATTCTTCTTCTTTTTGTCTTTTCTTTTCTTTTTTGCACTCCAATTTTATTGAAGGAGTCTTTTTCTCTTTTGAACTTCTTTTTGCTTTGCACGCCAATGACACTTTAGTTGCCAATCCAACTATGCTCTGATACCACTTGATGTAGGCTGATCTACACGCTTTGATGGAAGAGAGAAGATAGCCTTATCGTGTCCCAATCTAGGATTGACAAGTATTGATGTCCTTGAATTATAAGTTTGGCTGCAACAATGATAAGAAAAGGAAGAATAAATGAAATAATAAAGATAAGAAATGAAATGAAATGAAATAAAGAAGGGATAGAGATAGCTGCAGAAATGATAATCTTGATGGATGAAGTTGATAATGCTGATGTTGAAATAGAGATGGTGTTGTTGTTGTATCTCAAACACGCTAAAGATGAAATAGTGCTAAGGAGGACAATCCTGGTCTTCACAAACTTGTTTGAGGGGTGGTGATAGTGTCTTCAACCCACTAGATATTAATCTAGGAATTTAGGAATCAAGATGGAAGGAATGATGCCACATGTATAGGAATTATACTTGTTTAATCGATAAAGTTTACAAAGAACTTTGTAGAGAAATTAACTCATAAGAGTAAGTTTTATATATGAGATGAGATGAGTATAAATAATGGCAAGCCTCTCAATTTATAGGAAATGAGAGGGCTTGGCCGAATGGTTACATAATGTTTCGGCTAGATACATGACTTTAGGAAGATAAATAATGCTTCAAAATGAAAGAACATGTCTATAAGCTTGGTGTTGGTTCGGCTAACCCTTCATAAAGGGACTTGATGTTTCGGCAATGATGAGGGAACATATCCCTTTGTCGAATGGTGATATGTCTCCTCAAATTGGCGCCAAACCTCACATGTGCAAGGTATGGGGGTGTGGTCAAATAGTCATAGATCTCTATATCATGTCTCTTGGTGATTTAAGCCTCCAATGTTTGCAATTTCTTCACTCACGTGCTCTTGAATGAAAAGGCATCTTCTTGGGCACCATCATTCATAAAAGGTCACTATGTTTCGGAAAGGTAACCCTTCATGCTTGAGCTACTTCTGGTGTGAATGAGCTAAAGGTGAACTGGCCATGGGTGTCTTGAAGCATGTTGAACTTTATGGCAGCTCCTTGTGAAAAGGTACCTTTTGAGGTGGCAACTATTCACGAAAAGGTACGATTTCACAAATTTTGACTTAGGACATATTTGAAGTGTCCTAAGTGGTGATGATGATGGTGCAGCTCGCCAGCTAAAATGAAGTCTTCTTGTAGCTCAAATCTTCACCTCAATCCAGCTATGAGCTCACGGCCTCTAGATAACTTTTCATCAATTTGCTCCTTATGCTCTCCTAATCGTTCCCATGTAAGTTTCCTTGTTGTTGCATGATCCATTTAGCTCCAATGTAGCTTCAAAGTATTGGTCGAATATGCCTACATGCATAACATAAGAAATAAACTAAGTATATAAACTTATATAATGTGTAAAATATAATAATGTGAACTATAGTATATAATAACTTATATCTCATATATTAATGATTAAGTTATTATAACAACCATAGATATAATATATATGAAAATAACTATATTAAAACATTTGAAATAAACATATATAGGTGTAAAGTTAGAAAGTTTCTTCCCTTGTAAGAGTGAAATAGCCATTGTAAACATGATGTTAAATTGGATCGCATCACCTAATCATATTAGAGATTATTATTATTTTAAATTAATTAAACCTTTATTTAATTAATTGGAATGAAATATTTAGGATTATTAAAACATATGTATATCAAACATACATATATTAACTCTTGATATATTTTAATAACATACAACAATTGTACATCCTTGCTCGTTTTAATCATAGGGTGTGACCCTATAGGTTCTTGCAACGTTAGCATTAATTATTAGAATAATTCTAATATTACATACAATGTGTGACATCTAGCAATATATCATTGTTACCTAAGTTACAAGAAAATATGATTCGACATATCATCTTGGTGATTAACTATTTTTTTTTTATTACATCCTTATGTCCTTTATATCTAGAATAGGCACAAGTCTTGGAATAGTCACTCTTGTATAACCCATCTATTGTTTCTTGATATATAAGTAGACTTTAATTAACGGATAGTTTGTGATATCTCATATCAACTTATTCGAGCATGGCCATACGTTTATAGTCTCACTCAATCGAGTTTCCTCTAATATATTTCCTATTATGTAGGAAGGAAAAATCCTATCTTAATTATACACACCCACTACATATATTGAGATATATTCAATAACAGTCTTTATAGAGCAACCAGTTACGGAGCTTGTTTAACTAGATCTAAACATACAACAATATATATTGAGATAGTATTGATCTCAAGTCTGAGGATCATACATATAATCATCACCATGAGCAAAGTTATGAATGTCACATAATAATCCAAGACATATACTAATGGTGGGTCAATCCAATACAATTGTTCTCCAATAATGTAATCATGTATCAATTCTGACATATATATGTCAATGACAACTCATTCTCATCAATCAATAACATGTTAGTCTTAAGTGAATTATTATTGTCCATGCCCATAATAATACTTGACTAGGGATCTTTTAATAATAATAATTATGTCATTATATGGACTTTATTATCTTCCAGTTTATGTTAAACACGTATATATAACTAAAAATAATAGTGACAATGCCTTTATTCAATAAAATAAGTAAATGAATGTATTATTACAATCATCATATGATTGGTCTTTGGGCATACTCTAACAGGGTGGCCTTATGTTCCAAAGGACTGATTTAAAAATTCTGAATCAAGAATAGAAGTCTTGGAAGGAAAAATGTAGAACTTTAAGCAGTAGGAAACTGAAATAGAAAAACTTGGGAAACATCTCTATGAACAAAAATTTTGTAAGAAGTAAGGTCAAACAAGATATAACCTTTTATAGTATTGGAATAGCCACAAACACTGATGGTAAGGACATAGGAGTATATTTATCTTCGAGTTTTGGTTCAATTGCATAGCAAAGATAGCCAAAGACTTTAAGTGTGGATATATCATGAGGTTTTTTTTATAAGGGATCTCATAGGGAGTTTTCCATAGTAAAATAGACGATGGAAGCCTATTTATGATATAGCATGTTGGAAGAATACACTCACCCCAAAATTTTATAAGAACTTTAAACTAAAAACATAAAACCCTAACAACCTATAAAAGATGCATATATTTGCTTTTTGAAACTCCATTCTGTTGTGGATTGTTAACACAGGAGCTTTGGTGCATGATTCAAAGAAGAAATAAAAGAGGAGTAAAATCAAAAATAAAAAATCTTGTACCATTGCCCTTTCTTATAATTTTATTGACAAATGAGAATTGAATTTTGATAAAGGGAAAGAATTGATTAAGAAAAATAATGACATCATTTTTTACGTTTAATAGTCATGTACAATCATCAACAACAAAAAATACGTATGTCTAGAATGAGTTGATATCCTATAAAGCCCCCATAAGTTTACTTGTATTAGTTTAAAAGGAATTTGAGATCGGGTCAAACTAATAGGAAATGGCATTCTTGTCTGCTTAGCTAAAGGACACAAACCATAACCATGGATAATATTTTGATCAGTTTTATCTAAAACATAAGGAGACAATTTATGCATGAAAAAAACAGAGGTACATCCAAAACGTGCATGCAAAAATGATATGATATAAACTAGCTCCAACTTTCTCCATGACTTGATCACACCATAGATGTTCTTCAATGATGATTCTAAGGGAGTTCTTCCTTACTTTATCCTTTATTATCTTCTATATGCATCATTTAATTTTATAAGTATTCTTTTGCTCCTTAAACTATGCTTGAATAATCATATGTTATCATTCACTTGCATACTGTATGATTTTCATGCATAATATATGTTTCCACATCTTTACTTAGCTTTATATTATGTTTTACATATGTTTTAGACTCATTTATTATGTTTGCATATCATTTACATATCATGGTAGATGTATTCATTAATTCATTCTTTAGCTCATGTTATGTTTACATTAGCTCACTAACTTTATATCCATGTTTCTTTAGCTCATTTGCATGTATGCATTACTTTTCTAGCTCATATATGTTTTCTTCATGAATTTCCTATGCCTTCTATCTAGCTTATATACATGTTATCTTAGCTTCTAGATGATCATTCATAGCTCATAACACTCAAACACCTCACAACAACATGTATTTTACATTAAATGAGCTCACACATTGCTTATTTGTTTTGTTTGTTGATTCCTATAGGTGAAACACAAAGCAAGGCACATATTATGGTAGTTTGGTTAGCTAAAAGGACAAGCATAGCAGTTTACACTAGCTCATGAACGTTATGACAACTCATTTCATCACTTAAGGAGTTTCAACTTAACTGGAGGAGCTAGCATGTAGCAGAACTTAGCTGGAGGAGAGCTTTGGACCAAATTGCTAAAAAGTGGACTCAAGGTAGTTGAAAGTAGCTGGGAGAGTAGCTGAGGAGCTGAGAAGACTAAATCTAACTAGCTTGAGTTCATATTTCTATAGCTCACCTAGTTAGCTAACAAGACACTCACCTAGCTTACCTTGAAGCTAGTTCATCTCTAGGCTGCCCATGGACTTCAAGACATCATCCTAGGGTTGCAACCTCACCAACACATTGCAAGAAGACCTATTTGCATTCAAGTATGCTTCCATGTGCATCATTCAAACATGTGCACTCCATCAGACATCATATAGGCACCAAAACACCAAGAGATGATTCCTATTCGACCAAAGACTCATTTCTCTTCATTTTAGTGCCAAGTAACTTCCAAATGTATTCAAAACATCCTTAGGGTCAAACCAACACCTTACCATTCGGCCCATAGCATGTATTTTCATTAAAGTCATGTATTTTCATTAAAAATCATGTATTTTCAAATGGATTTCAACCTTAGATGAACCAGCACGTATCTATTCGACCTAAACCCTTTGAAAATTATAAATAGGCCATTAGTTTGTCATTTAAAAACGATCCTTTTTTTCTTAAAATCAATTTATTGTGAAGTTATCCTCTTTACATTTTCTTTTGAAATTTTATTGACTTATCAAGACACTAAGGTGCTTGTGGCGTCAACCTTTTCTATTTCCATTGATACTTGTGGGTTTTATCTTTATTATAGATAGAGGGTCCAAGTTCGATTTCTACCACCCCTTAATTAGACTTGTAAGGATGGGTCTTTGCTCTATTATAGCACTGATTCTTCCTTAGTCTATTAAGATACTTGATAACTCCATAAAAATATTCTATTTCTAGTCTTTTTACTTAAGTTATTGCTCGTCTAAACAAACCATTTGTAGCATATTAGTTGCATTTATGTTATATTTGCATGTGGTGCATAATTTTTGCTTAGACAAAATTTATTTGGTTTGAATGATGCTGCCGAGGAGAAAGGGCTTGTGTGGATTGTGTATGTGTAGGAAATTAACTAAAAAAGAACATTTCAGTCGTGACAAAGTATTTCGCAAGGGCCAGTGGAATAGAGAAGATAAAGACAGTGAGGAGCATATTTATCTAGCCAAAGCAAGGTTTATCTTGCAAGTCTGAAGCAGATATGATGAATTGCCTATGTCACATTCTAGTTGTACGACTACCCTCACGTGCAAGCAAGCCCTTAATATTCTTACAACAACCAACCGCCTTTCCTTTTTTAGACAATACTAGAAAATAACGGGTATTTAGGGAATCTTCACTTGCACGAAAACCTAGAAGATTTCCGTCTATAAATACCCAGCCACAACCGCCAAAAAAGAGGTAAGGAAGTAAGAAGAGCTTTAACTGAAGCGTGAGTGAGCGAATGTAGTGCTTCCCCATTGTTTTCCAACCCGACTGTCCTTGGTTTCCTCCATAGCCAGGCTATAGCAGAGCGACGGCCAGCCCTCGAGAGAGGCTGGCCGCCAGGGAAGGCGCGGTGTTTATCAGAGATATCACGAGAGAGCCCTTGGTTTTAGGAGTTATTCTTCCTTTGATCTTAACTTTTTACTTTGCTTGGGGTTGTATTAAAACGATAATACTTTGGTTGACTATTTGATAACACCATGAACTGCTTTACTTAGTGTTAGTATTTGTTTTGCCGAAATAATTATTTTCTGCTTTATGAATGATGAATTATGATTTTGCTCATGTCTATTTTGTTCATTGTTTAAATATTTTTCCTTTACACTGTAAGATCTTCGAAAGATCGCCTGAGATCTAGGTAGAACACATATTGATAATATAAGAGCTTCGAGAGATCGTCGTTTGTCTATATATTGATTCTTGGATTCGAGAGAATTAAGATAGATATACGTGAACAATGGAATGGATTTGGGATGGATGTTCTAACCTGTCTACCTTAAAGATAAGGAGAGGGTTTTAATCGACTAAAAGGGATAGACGCTAGAGTAGGATAGACAGTGATTATAGTTCACACTAAGAGGTATTGCTTCAACAACAGTCTGACAAACCAAGGGTTGTAGTTAACGCTGAGTAGTATTGCCATAACAACCATCTAAGAATACTCGGTAATCCTGTCAGGTAGCTTAAGCATATCATAACAAATCATTCTAGAATTAGAATAATTGATTGTCATAATAAAAGATTAGCATAAGTGCTTTGTGAAAACTCTGAATATGTGAGGTTGTTTTGAATATATTTGAATCAACGTTTGTCTTTTCCTTGATTATTTGAATAGTTTACATAATTATTTTACCTTTACCAGACTTGCTTACACCCGTACTTTATAATATTTTCTTGTTTTATTTTGTTACTAATAGTTTTCTAGTTTGACAAGACTTCAGGAATTAGCTTGTGACAACTATTTCTGGTTGTGGTCAAACTTAAAAGAACCGACCAATCCCTGAGGAGATGATAACTCACTTACCCTATATTACTTGATTCGAATGTGTATACTTGCACAGAATTGCTTTCCTTAGCATATTCATTTCCATACGATTAAGTTTTTCGTGTCATTGTCGGGGTTTGGCAACTCACGAAATTTTTATTTTTCTCCATAACAATTTTTTCTTGTCACCTTTTACTTAGTTTAACTCGTCTAATTATTATTTATTTTCTTTTGAAGGTTTATCATTACATGACTATGAGATCTACTGGTAAACCATCAGAGCCATTCGACCCTAAAATTAAACAGTCATTCAAACAAAGACGACGTAACAAACGAGCTAGACAGTATATGAACCAACTATAATTTCAAGGCAACAACAATATGGGAGATCAGGCAGATCCTGATATAGCAGGAAATAATTTTTACAGAGAAGTTGCAAGACCACGAGCATTACAAAATCACTTGAACCCAATTATTGACGATCTCAATCCAGTCATCATAGCACCTGAAATACAAGCAACCCATTTTGAGCTTAAACTGGTAATGTTTTATATGCTAAACTCCATCAGTGAATTTGATGGCTTACCTAATGAGGATGCTTAACAACATATCCGTGCCTTTCTTGAAGAGTGTGATTCATTAAAACAACAAGGAGTACATGAAGATGTGCTTAAGCTTAAACTTTTCGCTTATTTCTTATGCGATTGAGTGAGAACTTGGCTTAGTGGAGTTCCTTCAGGCTAACTAGACGGATTTATGTAAGAGTTTCATACTTCGATATAATCCACCCAATATGAACACACAGCTACGCAATGACATTCTAAGTTTTCATCAAGGTGATGATGAGTCAATGTAAAAGTGTTGGGATAGGTAAAAAAGTCTACTTTGTAAGTCTGTGAACCATAAATTTCATGACTGGACTGAAGTCGTGATATTTTACAATGAAGTTAATGCACCTACTCGAATGATGTTGGATGCCTCAAGAAAAGGTACTTTACTTAAGAAATCACTCAAGGAAGCCTTCGATATCCTCGACATGATAGCAAATAATGACTATCAATTCTCGACTATAAGGTTGGGAACCTGTAGAAAAGTGTCTAGAGCATATGAAATTGAGGGTAAGAATTCAGTAGCTGCTAAACTTTCTACCATAACTAATATGTTGAAAAATTTATAGCGTCTTAATGAGGTGAGAGAAGTCAAAGCAACCAGTAATGCATGCATTTTTTATCACGGCAACCATCATGAGAGTGAATGTCCAGAAAACTAGGAGTCCAATAATTTTGTGGGCAACTACAACCGAAGCAACAATAACTCCTACTCAAATACATACAATCCTGGATGGCGATAACATTAGAATTTTTCATGGGGTAATCAAGGGACCAACAACAACAATAAGGCAGCAAATTATAATAGGCCACAGCAGAGTAACTTGGAACATCAACATTTTCAAAATCAGCATCATCAGATACCCTGGAAAAACACTAAAGGTACAATGTCTTCCTCAAATACCAACTTTAATTCTAACTCCATGGAAGCTTCACTATAGAAATTCATGGCATCAACAAAGACTGATGCACGAGCATTCATCAACAATCAAAAACCAATGAAATTTGTTGCAAAGTCAACCTGCTCTTTTGCAAAGACATAGTTCATCCCTAAGAGCATTGGAGAACCAAGTGGGTCAAATCACCACGACATTATATTCTTGCCCATAAGAAAGTCTCCCTAGTGATACTGAAATCACTAAACATCATGGAAAAGAGCAATACAATGTACTTACACTAAGGAGTGGGGAACAAATTAACTAAAATGATAAGTTTGGGGGAAAACAGCTAGAAGATTCTAACCAAGGCATTACCCAACAAGAGGATTGAACTAAAATTGTTGAACGAGAAGGATGAAAAGAAGTAAAAGAATGAAAGTCTAGAAAACAGTAAAAAAATAAAAGTAAACTGGCCAAGGCCAGTATTTCCTCAGCACCAACAGTAAGCGATGTGAGACCTCCACCACCCTTTCCTCAACGATTGAAGAAACACAATGACGACATCCAGTTCAAGAATTTTTTTGATGTTCTAGATCAGTTGTATGTCATTGTACCTTTACTTGAAGCCATCGAGCAGATGCCTTCCTATGCTACGTTTTTAAAAGACATTTTCATAAATAAGAGGAGGGTAGAAAATGTTGTCGCGACAACAGAAATATCTCCTGTAGTAAGCAAACTCCCACCAAATCAAAAAGATCCTGGCAGTTTTGTGATACCATGCTCAATTGGTAACAACTTTGTAGGATGAGCTCTTGTTGACATAGGGTCAAGCATAAATTTGTTGCCAAAGTCTATATTTTTAAAACTATAAATGTGTAACGCCTGCCCAACCACAGTTATCCTACAATTAGCTGATAGGTCTTATGTGTGTTAAGAGGGCAGAATAGAAGAAGTCATTGTAACGGTGGACAAATTCGTATTTGTAGTTGATTTCCTAATATTAGATTGGGAAGCCGATGAAAATGCACCCATCATCCTTGGACGACCCATCATCGTTGCCTCGGAAACAAAAATCTGAATTCTGTATATAAATAAATTAAGTTATTTTATCAAATAGTTATTTGTTTCACTTTATTTTTGTTCTTTTTGTTTATTGTTGGCATGCAAGGTACACATGGCAACATGGGGTGAGAACTTACACATGAGAGGAAGAGAAACCCTAAAATAAAGAAGGTTTTGGCGATAATTGTAAAGAGGGAACGTTATTTTCCCCACTTTATGTCAAATTAAATATTGAGATATTAATACCATATATTTTTCCCTCTTGTTTTAACCAATTTGCCCCCATTAAACCACCCATTATTTTTCCAGTAAAACCAACTTACACTTCATGTTTCCCATCATTCCCACAGTTTCTTTCTTTAAAACAATTTTCCTCCAATATTTCTCCTTCCTCCCAGCCACGAAAAAACCCTGTAATAGCAAGTATCATGGCAAGATCAAAGAAAAATCTAGCCCCAACATCAGGATTTGAGCATTTCTAGATGACTAAAGCTGAGGTGCGGTTCAAGAACATCAAAAAATGGCAAGTATACTCGGAGGATGGTTTCGTTTTTCCATTAGAAAATGAAGAACCATTCAGACACTTGATGCAAGGTGAATCTACACGCTTTGATAGAAGTGAGTAGATAGCCTTATCGTGTCCCGATCTAGGATT
Source organism: Hibiscus syriacus (assembly GCF_006381635.1). Classification (NCBI taxonomy): domain Eukaryota; kingdom Viridiplantae; phylum Streptophyta; class Magnoliopsida; order Malvales; family Malvaceae; genus Hibiscus; species Hibiscus syriacus. Next base: position 758,182 of record NW_024062603.1, on the reverse strand, counting down.
GACAAGTACTAATGTCCTTGAATTATAAGTTTGGGTTGCAACAAAGATAAGAAGAAATGGAATTAATATTTGAATAAGCAATGATTAAATAAAAATAAGAAATGAAATAAAGATAGAAAAAAGATGGTTGTGGAATTATGGAATTGATGATGGTCTTGATGAATGATGCTGATGATGGTTGATGATGAAATGGCAATGGTGGTGATGTTGTATCTCAAACACGCCAAAGAGGAAACTATGCTATGAAGCACAATCTTGATCTTCACAAACTTGCTTGAGGGGGTGGTGATAGTGTCTTCAACCCAGTAGATATAAAATCTAGGAATTTAGGAATCAAGATGGAAGGTATGACGCCACAAGTATATGAATTATACTTGCTTAATTGATAAAGTTCACAAAGAACTTTGAAGATAAATTAACTCACAAGAGTTTATATAATATATGAGATGAGATGATTACAAATAATGGTAAGCCTCTCAATTTATAGGAAATGAGAGGGCTTGGTCGAATGGTTACATAGCATTTTAGCTAAGTACATGTCTCTATGGAAGTACATAATGATTCAAAATGAAAGGAGAAGTCCCTTAGCTTGGTGATAATTTGACTAACCCTTCATGAAGGGGCTTGATATTTCGACAAAGGATGGGGAGACATTGTGCATTCTTGTTCATCTTGGTGCCAAAGACACCTCCCTTGGCCTAATGACGATGTGCCTCCTCATGTTTTGGCGCCATATCTATCATGTGCAAGGCATGTGGTGTAGCCGAATAGGCATGGAGCTTTATCTCATGTCCTTTAAAGATTTAGACCTCCAATGGGTGTGATCCCTTCATCAATGTGCTCCTTGGTGAAAGGGTATCTTCATGGGCAACATCATTCATGAAAGGTCACAATGTTTGGAAAGATAACCTTTAATGTTTGAGCTAGTTCTGGCAAGTGAGTTTCATGGTGAACGTTATGTCAGCTCCTTGTGAAAAGGTACCTCTTGAGGTGGCAACTATTCGTGAAAAGGTAAGATTTCATAGAATTTGACTTAGGACATATTTGAAGTGTCCTGAGTGGTGATGATGATGGTGTAGCTCCCCAGCTGAATTGAAGTCATCTTGCAGCTCAATCTAGCTATGAACTCAAGGGTCTCCAGATAACTTTTCACCATTGGTTCCTTATGCTCTCCTAAACATCCCCATGTAATTTTGCTTGATGTTGCATGCTTCATTTAGCTCCAATATAGTTCCCAAGTTATGGCCAAATGTGCCTACATACATAACATGAGGAAATAAACTATGTATATGAACTTATATAATATGTATAATATAATGATGTGGACTATAGGTTATTTAATATTCAATATGTAACATAATAAGCAACCTATTATCTAATGGTTCTTTCTAATTAAAAGATTTAAAAGCATGAATGCACTTATGAGAAAGTACTTCCCTGAATTGTTTTGCCCTTGCATGAGTGATAGGTCCTTTAGGCATGACTTCAGGATCCAATTGTGTAGTTGTGATCACACCATCCACCCTTTCTTTTGAGCGATTTGTCCTCAAATCGTCGTTGTCTTCAAACGGAGAAATATCTGAAATATTAAAAGTTGCGCTTACATTATGATGTTATCCTGGCTATGCACCTTACATTACTTTCTACAATCTCCATGAGACCGTTTGATCGAGGCAAGTTGTTTACATTTGAGAAGCTTCAAGAAGATTATTTGAGCTTAATCTGGGAATTTCAAGCCAAGTTTAGATTTTTAAAAGCCTTCTTTAATCCAAAAGAAGAACCTCCACCATCATATTCAATGCTGGGACGTGAAGAAGGAACAACCAAGTTTAAGGTGCAAGAGGGAAGCTGAACAGTCTTAATAGATGCAAGAATATCAGTCAGAATGTATTCTAATTCTGGATACGATACAGACATATTTGATTATAGAAACCAAATGGACAATATTACTCTATCTCTTAGATTTCCAATGCCTTTTGATTCATCTCAATCCGATATCGGGATCTTGAGATATGATCGATTTATTGAAGACAGTGCAGGCTGGAATTTTGATACGGGAATTTCATGCTTGGATGATTTGGATGAGTTTGAGCCAAGGAAGTGTCCTTTCATCTTCTAAAGAGAGACAAACAATTGATGGTCATCTTAATTCACCAATTCAAGTCATTCAAGGTTGATGTTATCACCCATTGAAGGCCATTTATGTTCAAGCAAGGGGACATGCAAATAACCATCATTCAAAATTTTGTATTCAAGGCCTTTATCATCTTTTGAAGGCTGATCATATTCTTCAAGGGAACAAGCAATGAAGGCTGATTTTATTTCATTTAACCACCAAATTAAGTGATAAAACAAGCAAGGAATTTGAAGAGACAAGCTGATTAGGACATGTAGGATGTCCACATTCATCATATGACTTCATTTAACCTCTTTACTTCCATTTGCAAACAAAGCAAGGTTGCCCAAGAGTCACCCCTCCTTATTGGACGAAATTAAGGCCATATTCAGCTTCAAATTATCTAGATTCATCCCCAAAATGATCTAGAATATTCATCCAACTTTGAACATAAGAAGACAAATCATTCAAGTGCATTTTATTGCTAAATTAATGAGAATGTTATCATCTTTTGAGTCTTTTCATATGCTTCTTAGAAATACTATAAATAGGGACCTTTGGGATCATTTGTAGACACAATTTGATTTATGAAAATACTTTGAAAGATTGCTTTCATTTTAGTTCTTGGATTAGAACTCTATCGGTTTCTTGTCGGTCTTGAAGCCTTCATCCATTTCATCTTGTTATAGCGTTGGTTCCTAGCTCTACTTATAGCTAGTGGGTCACGTTCCACCCTTTATCACTTATATTCCATCTTTATTATATTGTTGGTTCCTAACTCATATATAGTTAGAGGGTCACAATCCATCTTTTGAATTACTATCATTCTCCACGCCAACCACAAACATCCTTCCCAATTTTCATTACATTCATTCAACCCCTATCACCACCACACTTCTTTCATTTACAATCCACTTCAACTTTATTTTATCATTTCCATTACTTTCATACACATATTAATATATATACATATTTTCCTTCTTATAACGTTGTTTATGCATTTTCAGTCTTCAATCAAATCACTATGAAGTTCTTACTAGAATCATGATCGGGCAACATCGTATATGACTCGGAACACATAACCGGGATCATATCATTTGGTATCAGAGCTAGCTGATTTAGTAAGATTGTAGTTTCTCTCTCCCAGATTTGTAAATAAAAGAAAAAATATAAAAAAAATGAAAAAAAAAAGAAAAAATTAAAGAGGGCGAGAGAAATTTTTTTAATCTTTAAAAAAATAATTAAGAAGGTTTCATATTCGTTTCATCATTTTTTTATTATCTTTACGATTTCATTGCCTATTCTCATCTTCGTTCTTTCTTGTAGCCAATACTTTCTTTACTCAGATAATTTTTCCATCTAAGCCCCGATTGTTTTAGCCGAAGTCTAAGAGACGCCTTGTAAACCTCGAGGGAGTTCCACAAGAACTTTAAAGGAAAACAAGAGCGGTAAAAGGCAAGAGTGAACATCAAGCGTAAAAGTCATCCTGAGTGAAACACGAGTGGAGTGACATTACTTTTTTTCTTTGGAGAGTATTGGTGAGGTTTTGTGTTGGTGAGGTCTATTTTTCATTTTTTTATTACTAATAATGTCTCTTACTTCTAGAGACAATTCTTATATTTCAGGAGGTGATGATCAAAATGATGGTGGTGCACCAAACTTGCAAATGTAAGCCATGACACGAGAGATACGGAGTTTGTTTCAAAAGCATCTCGACCCAATCTCAAAGAAATTAGATCGAATGTTTGAACGACCTTCTTGTTAACAAATGCATCCATTGAAGATCAAAACACAACTAAAAAGGAGAGATGATACTCAATACTTTTTTAGTTCTACACCTAATTGCAGTAGAAGATCTTACAAGGAGGACCCCAATTTTCTAACAAGAAGCAATGTTAAAAGTTCAATGCGAAGTGAGCCAAGGAATTTTTCATCTTTCAATCTAGAAAGTCTAGCTCGTCTTTAAGTGTGTTTTGATAATTTTGTCAAAGAAACACAATTGCAAGAACAACTACAAAAAGAAAGTGTTTGCAAACAAAAAGAAGAAACCAGTGTTGAAAAAGAAATTTGAGTTAAAAAGATTGAAAGTGTGGTTGAAAAACTTGGAAGTTAAAAGAAAGAATGTCGCAAAGAAGAAGAAAAGGAAATTTCATCTTACACTAACCTTTCTTTTCCTCATAGTCTTGGTTTATCTTTGCAAAATTATGATATCACTTCAATGGACATTCCTAACTCACCACCAGTCATGTAGATAATAAAACATCAACCATGCCTAGATTATATTTCAAGAGAAGATCCAATGAAGTTTGTCATCATCAAAGACATCAAGCAGAAACCACCAATCAAGATCATCAAGCATCCTCCATGTGGGATGATTTGAACATAAAGAGTTGACGCCAAGAATGATTCGATAAAGGAGGTCATAGAAGACAAAGAGATAGACAAGATAAAATTTTCCACTGAATGAGATTTTTCAAATTCCAATCAATCCAAATTGTATGCGTCACACATGAGAATTTAGAGCTTGGCAAGCCACTCCAAGATTCGAGGATGAATCACCTTAAAGAGGGAGGGAATGATGTGATCCCGACTATGCACCTTATATTATTTTCTGCAATCTCCCTAAGACCGTTTGATCGAGGCAAGTTGTTTACCTTCGAGAAGCTTCAAGAAGATTATTTGAGCTTAATATGGGAATTTCAAGCCAAGTTTAGATTTTTGAAAGCCTTCTTCAATCCAAAATAAGAATCTCCACCATCATATTCAAGGCTGGGATGTGAAGAAGGAACAACCAAGTTTAAGGTGCAAGAGGGAAGCTGAACTGTCTTAACAGATGAAAGAATATCAATCAGAATGTATTCTAATTCTGGATGCAATACAGACATATTTGATTACAGAAACCAAATGGACAGTATTCCTCTATCTCTTAGTTTTCCAACGCCATTTGATTCACCTCAATCCAATATCGCGAGCTTGAGATATGACCGATTTATTGAAGACAGTGCAGGCTGGAATTTTGATACGGGAATTTCATGCATGGATGAGTTTGAGCCAAGGAAGAGTCCTTTCATCTTCTAACAAGAGACAAAAAATTGATGGTCATCTTAATTTGCCAATTCAAGGTATTCGAGGTTGATGTTATCACCCATTAAAGGCCATTTATGTTCAAGCAAGGGGACATGCAAATAACCATCATTCAAAATTTAGTATTCAAGGCCTTTATCATCTTTTGAAGGCTGATCATATTCTTCAAGGGAACATGCAAAGAAGGATGATATTATTTCATTTAACCACCAAATTAAGTGATAAAACAAGCAAGGAATTTGAAGAGACAAGTTGATTAGGACATGTAGGATGTCCACATTCATCCTATGACTTCATTTAACCTCTTTTCTTCCATTTGCATGTAATGCAAGGTAGCCCAAGAGTCACCCCTCCTTCATGGACGAAATTAAGGCCATATTCAGCTTCAAATTATCTATATTCATCCCCAAAATGATCTAGAATATTCATCCAACTTTGAACATAAGAAGACAAAGCATTCAAGTGCATTTTATTGCTAAATTGATGAGAATGTTATCATCTTTTGAGTCTTTTCATATGCTTCTTAGAAATACTATAAATAGACACATTTGGGATCATTTGTATACATAATTTGATTTATGAAAATACTTTGAAAGATTGCTTTCATTTAGTTCTTGGATTAGAACTCTATCGGTTTCTTGTCGGTCTTGAAGCCTTCATCCATTTCATCTTGTTATAGTGTTGGTTCCTAGCTCTACTATAGCTAGTGGGTCACGTTCCACCCTATATCACTTCGATTCCATATTTATTATATTGTTGGTTCCTAACTCGTATATATTTAGAGGGTCACAATTCATCTTTTGAATTACTACCATTCTCCACGCCAACCACAAGCATCATTCACCATTTTCGTTACATCCATTCAACCACTATCACCACCACACTTCTTTCATTTACAATCCACTTCAACTTCATTCTATCATTTCCATTACTTTCATACACATATTCATATATACATATTTTCCTTCTTATAACATTGTTTATGCATTTTCAGTCTTCAATCAAAGCACTATGAAGTTCTTACTAGAATCACGATCGGGAAACATCGTATATGACTCAGAACACATAACCAGGATCATATCACATTATATTCACTAGGTAGATCCAATTTGTATGCATTATCATTGATCTTTTTGATGATTTGGAACGGTCCATCTCCTATTGGTAACAACTTGGATTTCCTTTGGGAAGGAAAACGTTATTTTCTGAAATGCACCCACACCCAATCACCTTCCTCCAATTTTAGTTGCTTGCATCCCTTACTTGCTTGTTGTTCATATTGCCTTTTCCATTTTCCTATATTGTCTCAAACTTGTTGATGAAGTTTCTTAACGAATTCAACCTTGTTCTTGCCATCTTTGTTGACTATGTGTTCTTGAGGAAAAGGAAGAAGATCTAGAGGTGTTAAGGGATTGAATCCATACTCTACCTCAAATGATGACATCTTGGTCGTTGAATGGACTGCTCGATTATATGCAAACTCAACGTGTGGTAAGCATTCCTCCCAAGCTTTGATGTTCTTTTTGATGATAGATCTCAACAAGGTTGATAATAGTCGATTCACCACATCAGTTTGTCCATCTGTTTGAGAGTGACATGTTGTGGAGAATAGTAATTTTGTCCCAATCTTACTCCATAATATCCTCTAGAAATGGCTAAGAAATTTGACATCTCTATCAAACACTATGGCTCTTGGAACGTCATGTAATCTCACAATTTCTTTGAAGAACAAGTTAGCCACATGTGTTGGATCGTCGGTCTTGTGGCAGGGTGTGAAATGTACCATTTTGGAAAAATGATCCACTACAAAAAATATTGAATCTTGCCCATTCTTTGTCCTTTGTAGCCCTATCACAAAGTCCATTGATATGTCAACCCATGGTGCTTGAGGAATAGGTAAAGAAATGTAAAGTCCATGAGGCATAACTTTTGATTTTGCCTTTTTGCAATTGACACATCTTTCACATACCCTTTCAATGTATCTCTTCATTCTAGGCCAACAGAGGTGTTGTTTCAAAATCTCCAATGTTTTTCTTACTCCAAAATGACCCATGAGACCTCCTTCATGTGCTTCTCGAACAAGTACTTCTTAAAGAGATCCCTGAGGTTTGCATAGACACCCTTCTTTGAAAAGATAACCTTTGTGCCTATAAAACTTTTCATATGCACCTTTCTCACAAGCTTTATACTTCTCTTCAAAGTCATGGTCAGTAGTATAGCAATACCCCAAAAAATTATATAATGACCAAAATGCAAATTTTGAAAGATTGATGGTCAAAGTAGAAAATTTGGGAAAAGTTTAAGGAATTAAGTGGTAATTTTCCCAAAAAGAATTTTAACTCATAAATGGATTTATTTAGAGACCAAATTATAAATTTAGTAAAGTTTGGTGACTAAAGTATACACTTTGAAAAGTTTAGGGACCAAAATGCAATTTTGGAAAAATTACAAATTGGTCACAAAAATAACGAAATAAAAATATTATTTTCAAATTTTTAAAATGTTGGAAAATAATATTAATGGTTTAATTACATGTTTAATTTGAATTGTTTGATTAAAGTGACTGAATTGTAATTTTTAGAAAATTACAAGGGCAAATCGGTAAACTAAGATATTATTTGTTCATATTTAACTTATGGATGAAGATAAGGTTTAGGTGATATGATTTGGAAGATAATAAGGAAAGAAATCTTGGTTTTATGGTAATTATGAAGTTTCATTAAGGGTATATTGGTATTGTCTCAATTTAATGAATTTAATATTTAGTAATTGATAATTTAAAGATAGATAAGCATGAAAAATATCTGAAATTTCATGCCAAACTGTTTATCTCTTCTCCATAGAAGTGAGCTCTACCAAGGTAAGGGAAAAATATTTGTTTTCCATTTTTGAGTAAATTCCTTTGGAAATCGGGTTATGCCGTGCAATAGGAAAGTGATCAACGCCAAAAACGCTATCATTTGGTACCAATATTTCTTTCTAATCTTGCTGGATTTCAAAGATCCCAAATCTAAGGGTTTATGTTCATGATAGGATTCATGAAATTTATGATAAATTTTGATGATTTAGAGGTTGTAGATTCATTTTCAAGATCGATTTATGGTTAAAACATGTTCAATATTTCTAGAGATTATTATATAAACTTCGGCCAAATTATTAGTTGGAGAACTTTGTGTTCTGATGAGAGTTGATTAGGGATTTGATTGTAGAGATGTTAAAAGGTTGATTGAAAGTTGATTTCATGCTTGAATCAAATCAAAATCAAACAAAATCATGAAAACATAGTTTTCTAGGATAAAGTATTCGATCTTGATGTATCTAAGTGATAAAATGGTGAAGAACCATTTTATGTAATTGGAAAGGTTGGTGCCAATGTTAAAAGGAATTATTAAATGTTAAATATTTGGTAGGAAATGAGTTCCAAGTATATTATGGAGTTGTTATGGGATGTGTTTATGTTAGTATAATAGATGTTTTTGTTTTGTAAATCATTTACATATTTGTTATATAAAGTGTCAAGGTGAGTGCAATACATGTATGACATAGTACATAGATGTTTTATACATCATGTACGTATTTGTTATATACATCATCAGGAAGACTTGCGATAAGTCGACCTTTTTATATCAGCATGATATTATGTCATTTTTATAATTTCAATGTGACATTTATATGTCATGGTGTGAAATTATAATGCTTTGATCATGAATAATGTGATATTTTACCATGATTATTATTTTGGGTATGAACTGGCCAATGTTAAATATTGATAATATACTTTTCCATGGATGGATTAAATAAAATATACTGTATGCCCAAGTAAGTCATTGAGGGACAGGGTATAGTTGGCATGCCATAGAGTCTAGTAGCAGGCTTCATATTGGGATACACTAAAGGATACCTAATGTATATGGTGGGAACGCCGTTATGTGTCATATACGGGACTGTACTCAAGGAAACCTAGTACAGATGGTGGACACGACCTTATGTGTCATACCGGTTAGCACTACTGTGCTTATATTCGACTCGTGTACCCAGGGTCCTCAGGGTTTTATATTGGGCTATGGCTATGGATTATGGTTTATTGATTTATAAATGATAACCATGCAAATAACCTTACGAGCTTATGGGATTAAATTGTAAGTATATAGGTAAAATAAGCTTACGAGCATATGGGATAAATGGGAAGAAATTTTATATTATTTTGATCATGGTAAAATATTGGACATGTATATTTCAATATCAATAAGACATCCTAAGATGTAATGTTGACTTTATTAGTGGCATGTAATTATTAATGTTCTATTTGTTTTGTTGAACAAATTTGGAAACAAAATGGTAACTTCATAATGATGAAAGTTTAAGTTTTTATGAATTTTATATATTTTGCTGAAATTATTGTAGCAGTGCATCGATACACATTTTAAATTCGATATTTTTGTGCATCGATATACTGTTCACTATTCACGATAATGTTAATTACTGTTCATGGTACTATGCATTACTGTTCATGGTACTATGCCTTACAGTTCACAGTATTATTCATAAAACAACTTTTGCCTTAAATTTGTTATAACGAATCATGATTCATATGATATGATATTTTAATAATATCATTTACCATTTTAAGAAAATAAATTTTAAATAACTTTTGAAATGGAAATGGTTTAAGAAATTCTGGTGACATCTATAATTTTTATAGGTATAATTATACGGGTTATGGGTGTTACATTTATTGGAATCAGAGCTATAATTTTAACCGATTCTAGGACTAAACCGAGTTTGTTTTGAGTTAAAAGTGTATACATTCCACTAGGATGTCAAAAGTTACTTATAGTTGTATATATATTGTGATGATGCTTATTAGGAGTAAAGTTACTCTTTACTAAAGTACGATGATTTTGACTGTATTTAAATGTCACATCATCGAGAATCGAGTAGGGCAGGCGAGCATTTTACTCCTGTACAGAGTATGAGTAATGAGGTGAAACTGAATCCACCTAATGCTCAGTCGAATGGAGAGTCGTCTAATCCGAATCAACAGGATATGCCTATTCAAGATCGGGGTTTTTTTTTACAAGCCCAAGATAATATTACTAACCGTCAAACCCTAGTGTCAGTTTCGAAAGAACTAAGGAAGATGAGAGCACCTGAATTTTGAGGTGATTAGAATGCTAATCCGATGGTTGCTGACTTATGGTTAAATGATGTCAAAAATATGCTCAACAGGATTCCTTGTGATGATCAAGTAAAGTTTGAAGGGGTTGTGTCTATACTGATGGAGCAAGCCAGTGTGTGGTGGAAAACAGTCGTCGCACGAGTTTCCACTGAGCATATCACATGGGAATTCTTTCTGAGGGAATTTAAGGAAAAGTATATTGGGCACGTGTTTGTCAATGAGATGATGCAACAGTTCCTAAACTTAAAGCATTATGACAGAACAGTTTACGAGTATGAATGTGAGTTTCACAAGCTGATTCGATTTGCTTCGGAGTTTATTCTGATTGAGAAATCTAGAATTGATAGATTTATTTCTGGATTAGATTCTCAGTATAAGATAATTGTGTTTTCTCATCATTTTACTGCTTTTCAATAAGCTGTAAACAAGGCTAAAGCTATGGAAAAAGTTGACATTGAATGTATAGAGGCAAAGAAGGCTCACACTAATAAAAGGTTTGGAAGCTCTTACTTTGCACCCCTTTTCAAACGCATCAAGGGCCAGCAACAGAAAAGTTATGCTTCCTCAGTATCCAAGGGTAGAAAAGGATTTTCTGGAGGAAAGTCCAAGCAGAGACAGGCAGCTTCAATGGGTGCCAGAGGTTCAGGAGTACGACCTGTTCCTGAATCGAATATTATGAAAAGAGAAATTCAGGTTAGTGCTGGGTTGCTGAGGGGAAAATGTTTTCATTGAAAACAACTTGGTCAATTTAAAAGGGAGTGTCCAGAGTTATTCCCAGATCAACCTGTAACAGGACCTCAGAAGGTCAGAAGTGGAAAAGGAGACAGGCCTGGTACATCTGAGGCTGCATCTAAAACTACTGCTAGAGTTTATCACATCAAGACTGATGATGACAGAGATGCTTCTGAGATTATAGTAGGTACTTTTTAACTCTTTGATGAACCTATTTTCCTACTGATTTATCCCGATTCTACATACTCGTATATTAGAACAAAACAGATAAGAGATAGAGGAATCTTTTTAGAACCTATTTCTAGTGATATTGTGGCAATCTATCCATTGGGCCATAGTGCGAAAATTTTTCAGATTTGTAACGAATGTCCGATAAAGATACGAGTAGAATTTCCTGAAAACCTATTAGAATTGCCTTCTGAGGAATTTAGGATAATCTTAGGCATGGATTGGCTATCTTTCTATTATGGTTGGGTAGATTATTGTTTGAAGAGTTTGTTTTTAAAAGATACAACGGGTTCAGAGATAATATTTGTTGGAGAAAGGGTAAATCCCTTATCCAATGTGATTTCAGCTTTTACTGCTAAGAAATTGTTGTCACGTGGATAACAAGCAATTTTAGCAAATGTGATGGATGCGAGAACTACTGAAGTTATGTTGGTAAGCATTCCAACTGTACGAGAGTATCTAGAGGTGTTTCCAAATGAGTTACCTAGATTACCTCCAGATAGAGAGGTGGAGTTTGGGATTGATGTATTCCCAGGTACAACACCTATTTTGATGGATCCCTATCAAATGGCCCCAACAGAGTTGAGAGAATTAAAGGCTCAATTGCAAGAGCTACTGGATCAAGGATTTATAAGACCGAGCATTTCACCTTGGGGTGCACCGGTGTTGTTCGTGAAAAAGAAAGATGGATCAATGCGTTTGTGCATAGTTTATCGACAGATAAATAAGGTGACTATAAAGAACAAGTATCCTCTTCTGAGGATTGATGAATTGTTTGATCAACTTAAGGGAGTTGTTTTCACTAAGATTGATCTTAGATCAGGTTATCACCAATTAAAGATTAAAGAGGAAGATGTTCCAAAGACAACTTTCAAAAAACGGTGTGGACATTACGAGTTCGTAGTAATGCCGTCTAGTTTGACAATGCTCTGACAACATTCATGGATTTGATGAATCAAGTATTTCAACCTTATTTAGATTAATTTGTGGTGGTCTTTATTGATGATATTATGGTACACTCGAATAAAAAGATAGAACATGATGTTTATCTTCGTACTGTGCTCGAAATACTTAAGGATAAAAAGTTATACGCCAAACTGTCAAAGTGTGAGGTTTGGCTATCAGAAGTTACTTTTCTTGGTCATGTTGTCTCGACAGAAGGCATAAGAGTTGATCCAAATAAAGTTCAAGCAATATTGGAGTAGAAACCTTCAAAGAATGTTACAGAGGTTCGAAGTTTTTTGGGACTTGCTGGTTATTATCGAAGGTTTGTTAAAAACTTTTCGATAATTACTTCTCCTTTGACCATACTTTTGCGAAAGGATGTTTCAGTTGTTTGGACTGAGAAACATCAAGAGAATTTTGAAACTCTAAAGAAGATTTTAATATAAGCACCAATGTTGGTACAATCGAAATCGGGCAAAGAGTATGTGGTATATAGTGATGCATCTCGGTTGTGTACTTATGCAATAAGGTAAGGTGGTAGCCTATTCTTCTTGATAATTAAAGATGCATGAGAGAAATTATCCTACTCATGGTCTTGAGTTAGCAGCAGTCGTTTTTGCTCTAAAGATTTGGTGTCATTATTTGTATAGTGAGAGATGCCACATCTACACGGATCATAAGAGTTTGAAATACCTGTTGATTCAAAAATAGCTTAATTTGAGACAAAAAAGATGGATAGAACTTTTAAAGGACTATGATTTGATCATTGATTATCATCCAGGTAAAGCAAATGTTGTAGCAGATGCACTTAGTTGGAAAACTTTTGCAGCTTTGCGAGCTATGGATGTGCGACTATTATTGAAAGAAAATGGAGCACTATTGGCTAAATTTAAAATAAAGTCGATGCTTTTAGATTGGATAATAGAGCTACAAAGGAAAGATGTCAGATGCTTGGAAAAGATTTCATTAGTGGAAAAATGTGAGACTAAAGACTTTGAAGTCAAGTCAGATGGATGTTTGTATTACCGAGGAAGAATCTATATTCCACATAATGATGAGTTGAATAAAGATATTCTTTTTGAGGTACATTATAGTACAATGACTATACATCCAGGTGGGACCAAAATGTATCATGATGTAAAGAGTCAATTTTGGTGGTCGGGTATGAAAAGAGCCATTTCTGAGTTTGTTGCTACATGTCTGACATGTCAACGAGTGAAAGCTGAACATCAGGTGCCTTCGGGATTGTTACAATCAATTTCTATTCTAGAATGAAAGTGGGAGAGAGTTACTATGGATTTTGTTACAGGGCTACCATTAACATCAAATAAGAAGGATTCCATTTGTGTGACAGTTGACATATTAACTAAGTCAGCACATTTCATTCCGGTGAGAATGGACTACACCTTGGATAAATATGCAGAGTTGTATATCAAGGAGATAGTTCGGCTACATGGAGTGCCAGTATCAATCATATCTGACAGGGATCCAAGGTTCACCTCAAGATTTTGGAATTCTTTGCATAAAGCATTGGGTACCCGATTGAATTTCGGTACGATATTTCATCCACAGATGGATGGTCAATCATAGCGTACTATTCAAATATTGGAAGATATGCTGAGAGCATGTATAATGGAGTTTAAGGGATCATGGGAAAAGTATTTACCTTTAATAGAATTTGCCTACAACAATAACTATCAAACGAGCATCAAGATGGCTCCGTATGAAGCTTTATATGGGATAAAATGTCGAACACCGTTAAATTAGTTTGAGTAAAAATGATTCAAGATAATCTCAAGGTGGCATTTGATCGACAGAAGTCTTATGGAGGCTTGAAAAGGAAAGAGATTGAATTTCATGAAGGTGATAAAGCTTTTCTTAAAGTATCAGCTTGGAAAAATATTTTATGTTTTGGGCGCAAAGGGAAACTAAATCCAAGATTCATTGGACCTTATGAGGTCTTAAAACGTGTCGGACCGGTGGCTTATCAGTTAGCATTACCTCTAGAGTTGGACAAAGTATACAATGTTTTTCATTTGTCGATGCTTAGAAAGTATCGATCTGATCCTTCACATGTTATTGGATCAGAGGAAATTGAGATCCAACCAGATTTGTCTTATGAAGAAGGATCAGTTCGGATCTTAGCTCAAGAAATCAAATTATTGCGTAACAAGACGATTACTCTAGTCAAAGTACTTTGGCAAAATCAGAAAGTCAAGGACACTACTTGGGAAAGAAAGAGGACATGAGGAAGCAGTTTCCACACCTCTTCATATCAAGTACGTATTAAAATTCGAGGACATTGTAATACCCCAAAAATTTAGATAATGATCGAAATGCAAATTTTGAAAGTTTGATGGCCAAAGTAGAAAATTTGGGAAAAGTTTAAGGAATTAAGTAATAATTTTCCCAAAATAAATTTTATCCCATAAATGGATTTATTTAGTGACCAAATTATAAATTTGGTCAAGTTTGTTAACTAAAATATAAACTTTGAAAAGTTTAGGGACCAAAATGTAATTTTGAAAAAAAAAATGGGTCATGATAATAAGGAAATAAAAATATTATTTTCACATTTTTTAAAAATTGGAAAATAATATTTAATGGTTTAATTACATGTTTAATTTGAACCGTTTGATTAAAGTGACTGAATTGTAATTTTTGGAAAATTACAAGGGAAAATTGTTAAACTAAGATATTATTTGTTCATATTTGACTTATGGATGAATATAAGGTTCAGGTGATATGATTTGGTAGATGATAAGGATAAGAATCTTGGTTTTATGGTAATTATGAAGTTTCATTAGGGGTATATTGCTATTTTTTCAATTTAATGAATTTAATATACATTAAATGATAATTTAAAGATAGATAAGCATGAAAGTATATGAAATTTCATGCCAAAGTGTTCATCTCTTCTCCATACACGTGAGCTATACCAAGGTAAGGGAAAAATATTTGTTTTCCATTTTTGAGTAAATTCCTTTGGAATTCGGGTTATGCCGTGAAATAGGAAAGTGATCAACGTAAAAAACGCTATCATTTGGTACCAATATTTCTTTTTAATCTTGCTGGATTTCAAATATCCCAAATCTAAGGGTTTATGTTCATGATAGGAATCATGAAATTGATGATAAATTTTGATGATTTAGAGGTTGTAGATTCATTTTCAAGCTCGATTTATGGTTAAAACATGTTCAATATTTCTAGAGATTATTATATAAACTTCGGCCAAATTATTAGTTGGAGAACTTTGTGTTCTGATGAGAGTTGATTAGGGATTTGATTGTAGAGATGTTAAAAGGTTGATTGAAAGTTGATTTCATGCTTGAATCAAATCAAAATCAAACAAAATCATGAAAACATAGTTTTCTAGGATAAAGTATTCGATCTTGATGTATCTAAGTGATAAAATGGTGAAGAACCATTTTATGTAATTGGAAAGGTTGGTGCCAATGTTAAAAGGAATTATTAAATGTTAAATATTTGGTAGGAAATGAGTTCCAAGTATATTATGGAGTTGTTATGGGATGTGTTTATGTTAGTACAATACTAACATATGTATCGTTGTGAATTTGTGATTTATACAGATTGTGATTGATTTGTGATCGAAGCAAGTCAAATAGAAAAGGGTTTATTATGGACAATTAGTGAGGCACATATTCTGGATTATATAAAGTGTCAAGGTGAGTGCAATACATGCAAGACATACTACATAGATGTTTAATATATCATGTGCATAGATGTTTTATACATCATCAGGAAGACTTGCGATAAGTCGACCTTGTTTATATCAGTATGATATTATGTCATTTTTATAATTTCAATGTGACATTGATATGTCATGGTGTGAAATTATAATGCATTGATCATGAATAATGTGATATTTTACCATGAATATTATTTTAGGTATGAATTGTCCAATGTTAAATATTGATAATATACTTTTCCATGGATGGATTAAATAAAATAGACTGTATGCCCATGTAAGTCATTGAGGGACAGGGTATAGTTGGCAGGCCATAGAGTCCAGCAGCTGGCTGCATATTGGGATACACTAAAGGATACCTAGTGTATATGGTGGGCACGACCTTATGTGTTATATACGGGACTGTACTTAAGGATACCTAGTACAGATAATGGACACGACCTTATGTGTCATACGGGTTAGCACTACGGTGATTATATTCGACTCGTGTACCCAGGGTCTTCAGGGTTTTATATTGGGCTATGGGCTATGGATTATGGTTTATTGATTTCTAAATGATAACCATGCAAATAAGCTTACGAGCTTATGGGATTAAATGGTAAGTATATTGGTAAAATAAGCTTACAAAGCTTATGGGATAAAGGGTAAGAAATTTTATATTATTTTGATCATGAAATAATATTGGACATGTATGTAACATGATCTTATGACATTTGTTTTTGACAATGAAATTCATGCATGAATTGTATTGCACTGTTTAATGATTTAATTGCCTCACTAAGTATATACTTAGCGTGTGATGATTTTCACGCGTATGTAAAAAGCCAGTAGTGGAACAAAGAGTTCAAAGCGACATCAAGCATCAAGGAGTATATTTCAATATCAGTAAGACATCCTAAGATGTAATGTTGACTTTATTAGTGACATGTAATTATTAATGTTCTATTTGTTTTGTTGAACAAATTTGGAAACAAAATGGTAACTTCATAATGATGAAAGGTTAAGTTTTCATGAGTTTTATATATTTTGCTGAAATCACTGTAGCAGTGCATCGATACACATTTTAAATTTGATGTTTTTGTGCATCGATACACTGTTCACTGTGCACGGTACTGTTAAGTACTATTCGTAGTACTATGCATTATTGTTCATAGTACTATTCATAAAAAACTTTGGCCTTAAGTTTGTTATAATGAATCATAATTCATATGATATGATATTTTGATAATAACATTAACCATTTTAAGAAAATAAATTTTAAATCACATTTGAATTGGAAATGTTTTTAGAAATTCTGTTGACATCTATAATCTATATAGGTATAATTATACGGGTTATGGGTGTTACATTTATTGGAATCAGAGCTACATGTTTAGCCGATTCTAGAACTAAACCGAGTTTGTTTTGCGTAAAAAGTGTATACATGCCACTAGGATGTCAAAAGTTACTTATAGTTGTATATGTACTGTGATGATGCTTATTAGGAGTAAAGTTATTCTTTACTAAAGTACGATGATTTTGAATGTATTCAAATGTGAGATCATCAACAATCAAGTAGAGCAGGCGAGCATGTTACTCTTGTACAGAGTGGGAGTAATGAGGTGAATCAGAATCCACCCAATGCTCAGTCGAATGTAGAGTCGTCTAATCTGAATCAACAAGATATGCATGTTCAAGATCGGGGGTTGTTTTTACAAGCCCTAAACAGTATTATTAACCGTTGAACCCTAGTGTTAGTTATAAAAGAACTGAGGAAGATGAGAGCACCTGAGTGATGTAAGGCTGACCAGGCTTCTTCAATAATGGAGAAGTTGGCAACCTTGTTGTTTCCCGATCTAGGAGAGACACCAAATGCTACGCCTTGAATTAAAAAGTAATCTGCACAAAAGAAGAATAATTGGTTAAGTAAATGAATAATTAAGAAAGGAAATGGAAAGAATTGAAATGGATAGAATAGTTATCAAAGAAGGGTTACGGAAGTGTTGTAGAATGATCCTTCAAGCGATGATGGATTCGACCTCCAATGGTGGCGATGGACGAATGCCTTGTTGGGGATGAAGGATAATTGAAAGATGAAGAAATGGAAATTTATAAGTTGGTGTTAATATAGGCGTGATATGGTGATGATATAGGCGTGATAATGGTGATGGACTATGGATGATATAGGCGTGATAATGGTGATGGACTATGGTGATGATATAGGCATGATAATGGTGATGGACAGATTGTATCTTATAAAACTAAGAAGGAACTAATGCTATAAAGGAGCAAAGACCCATTTCTTATAAGTTTTATAAGGGATGGTATGAAAGGACTTTGACCCACTAGTTATTTAAACTAGGAACCAGAAGTATCAAGGTGAAGGAATGACGCCACAAGCTTTAGAAAGGCTTGCTTAATCGAAGTAGTTCTAAAAAGAACTTGAAGAGAGAATAATCTCACAAAGGATTTTTAATTGATCAAAGGGTTGTTCTACAATTGAAATATCCAAGCCTCTTTATAGTTTTCAAAAGGTTTAAGCTGAATAAATACTTGATGGATCGGCCAAGGTTGAAACCCCTTTGAAAATACATGATTTTTTGATGAAAATACATGATTTAAATGAAGATACATGCTCTTGGCCGAATGGTTATGTGTTGGTTCGGCCCTAAGGTTGATTTGAATGCATTTGGAAGTTATTTGGGTGCCAAAATGAAGAGGAAAGAGTCTTCGACCGAATAGGAAGCATCCCTTGGTGTTTTGCCGCCAATTTGATGTCACATGGAGTGCATATGCTTGAATGATGCACATGGCAGCCTACTTGAACGCACATGGGTCTTCTTGCAAGGCTTTGGTGATGTTACAACCATAGGATGGTGTCTTGAAGTCCATGGAATGAATATGGCAGCAACTAGGCGTGACTTGGCTTCCAACATGCATCTAGGTGTCATGGCCTTCAATGGGCAGCAACTTGTCATGAAAGGTCACATTATGTGGAAGGTAACCTTTCATCATTTGAGCTACTTTACAAGTGTTTTAGCTAAAGATGAGCTGGTCATAGATGAATTACATGAAGATGAGTCATAGGCTAGCTCCTTGTGAAAAGGCACCTTTTGGAATGGCAACTATTCGCGAAAAGGTACGAATCCACAAAATTTGACATTGACCATATTTGAAGTGTTCTGTGTGGCGAAGATGACGGTGCAACTCTCCAGTTGAAATGAGCTCTCTAGCTAGCTCAAAAGTCCAGCACAAGTGAGCTATGAGCTCGGGGATCAGCTGGCAACTTTGTCCCAAAATGTTCTTGAGCTGCCCCGGAGTTGTTCTAGTCAAGTTTCCTAAGCTCATTGACTCCAATGCTAGCTTTAAGTCAGCTCCCATCATGTGGCCGAATATGCACCTACAAAAGAAAGCATATTATAAGCTAAGTAATATAGGATATAAATATATAAATATGTGGACTATAGGTTATAATAATAACTCATGCATCATATGATAATGAATGAATATTATTATTATAACTATAGATTATTTGCTTGAATATCAATCAATGATGCAAACCATATAATGAATGAATACACATGTTATGATAATTCAAGTATAGTCTAATCTTCATATGTATGGTCATAATAGTATATAATGCATAAATAAGTAAATATAAGATAAAGTAAGGAAGAACTCCCTTAGAACCATCTTTGAATAATCTCCATGGTGTGATCAAGTCATGGATAAAGTTAGAGCTAGACAAGATCACATCATCATCCCCTTCTTTTATGCGATTTGTCCTCAAATCGAAATGTGACTTCTCCTTAGTGTCCTCCCATCCGATATATGCAACATGGATCTTTATGAAATGATTCTTTTCATAAGTCATATCCTTTGAATAAGTGCTTTGAACGTACATGACCTGAAAAGAAAGATAACTCTCATAAGTAAAAACATGATTAAATACAAATAAAGGAAAATTGTACTTCCTGTTTGTGTTTGATGGTTGGTTAAAAATCATGTCTCTTGAAGACATGTTGCTTTGAATGATCATGTTCCTTGGCATCCCAGAAGTCATGTCCATTGGATCATGAAAATTCACGATTTTATGCTCTTGAAGGGTCACGCCCATTAAGCCTTTATGATTCACGTCTCTTGGCTCTTTCCCTTGACAAATTGTGTCTTTTGAATCATCCTTGTCATCACAAATTTAAAAGATAATGCCACAGACATGAATTGAATTACTGCAAAATGAATCAAAATAAGTAAATGAAAAACTATTGACAAGATGAATGGACAAATCAAACCAGGGCGGATGTTTAATGGGAGTTGGTTGCTAAATTCTTTTCATAATTGGCAATGCACTTGGAATTTCAACGAACACAACTCTTGGCACTTCAAGTGACGCTTCTCTTGGAACTACAAACGACGTTATCTTTGAAACATCAAGAGATATAATTCGTTGACCACGAAAAGTAACAACTATTTATTCTTCAAAAGTCACATCTTTTAGTCCTCCAAAAGCCATGATTCTTGAATCATCACCTTGAAAAGATACGTCTCTGAAATTGCCCTGCAAAACAGAAAGAAGGATAGGAGAAGAAAGGTTAGATAAAATTTGTTCTTCACTCTCCTCTTTTTCTCCAAATTTATCTTTCTCATTTTCAACTCGAATGTTTTCTTCATCTACTCTTTGATTCACATTAATTTCAATGTTTTTTAATGATTCCATTATTTTCTTCAAATGGTGCTGCTCTTCATTCACTTGACTAGGAGAAAGTGGCGTCAAAGTGAATTTCTTGCCTTTATGGGTTATAGAAAATCTGTTTGTAAACCCATCATGGATTGCTCGTCTATCGAATTGCCACGGTCTTCACAAAAGTATATGTCCAGCATCCATTGGTACAACATCACAAAGAACTTCATCTTGATATTTGCCGATTGAAAACGGGATGACATCTTGGTTTGTGACTTCTAACTCTTCATTTTCATTTAATCCTTGCAAAACATATGGGCTAGGATGTTTGAATGTTGTAAGTCTCAATTTCTTGACCATGTATATGCTTACAATGTTTGTACAAATTCCTCCATCAATAGCTACAAGACACACTTTACCATTTACATGGCAACGAGTGTGAAATGTGTTTGTTCTTTGTTGTTCATCCTCCAATGTTTGGAAAGATGGAAGATTACAAGACATTGTTAGTATAAAAAAAATTAAAACCTTACCAGCACACTCACAAAAGCCTCACTTGGTCACTCCAAAGATATTTAAGAATTCACTCCACTCGCACTCGTGTTTGCACTCAGGGATATGTTCTTGGCTTTTTTTTTGATACCCCTTCTGATCTCACCCTCTCATTTGCCTTTTACCGCTCAATTCTCTCTTGTGGGTCCTTTAAAGAACTAACTCAAGATTGAGCAAGTTTTTTAGTTTGTGCGTCGGCTTAAAACAATATGGTTAGGGTATAGAAATGGTTATGGTAAAGGTAGGATGGAAAAGGTTAAGAAAAGGATAAAGTAATGAAATAAGAAAAGATGAAAGAAAAGGAAATGAAATAGTAAGAAAGTGAAGATAACTTACAACTCAAGTTGCAACACTTACTATCTTCCTTCACAAGAAACAACAAGGATACCTCCTTCTAGTTTGATGTTGGGCAGATTGTAATATGCTTCTCTTTGAGTGTATTTTCCAACTTTGCTTCACTTTTTCTTTTGCTTTGAATTTTCTTCTTTTCTTTTCTTTCTTTTGCACTCTAAATTTGTTGTAGGAGTCTTTTCTTTTCTTTTTCTTTTTCTTTTCTTCTTTCTCGTTGCTTTTTGTTGTAGCACTTTGAATGTCAATCCACCAAAGCTCTGATTACTGCTTGATGTTAGGCTGACCAGTCTTCTTCAATAATGGAGAAGTTGGCAACCTTGTTGTTTCCCGATCTAGGAGAGACACCAAATGCTACGCCTTGAATTGAAAAGTAATATGTACAAAAGAAGAATAAATGGTTAAGTAAATGAATAATTAAGAAAGGAAATGGAAAGAATTGAAATGGATAGAATAGTTATCAAAGAAGGTTTGCGGAAGTGTTGTCGAATAATCCTTCAAGTCATGATGGATTCGACCTCCAATGGTGGTGATGGACGAATGCCTTGTTGAGGATGAAGGATAATTCAAAGATGAAGAAATGGAAATTTATAAGTTGGTGATAATATAGGCGTGATATGGTGATGGAATATGGTGATGATATAGGCGTGATAATGGTGATGGACTATGGTGATGATATAGGCGTGATAATGGTGATGGACTATGGTGATGATATAGGCGTGATAATGGTGATGGACAGATTGTATCATATAAAACTAAGAATGAACCAATGCTATAAAGGAGGAAAGACCCGTTTCTTATAAGTTTTATAAGGGATGGTATGAAAGGACTTTGACCCACTAGTTATTTAAACTAGGAACCAGAAGTATCAAGGTGAAGGAATGACGCCACAAGCTTTAGAAAGGCTTGCTTAATCGATATAGTTCTAAAAAGAACTTTAAGAGAGAATAATCTCTCAAAGGATTTTTAATTGATCAAAGGATTGTTCTACAAATGAAATATCCAAGCCTATTTATAGTTTTCAAAGGGTTTAGGCCGAATAGATACTTGATGGTTTGGCCAAGGTTGAAACCCCTTTGAAAATACATGATTTTTTGATGAAAATACATGATTTAAATGAAGATACATGCTCTTGGCCGAATGGTTATGTGTTGGTTCGGCCCTAAGGTTGATTTGAATGCATTTGGAAGTTATTTGGGCGCCAAAATGAAGAGGAAAGAGTCTTTGGCCGAATAGGAAGCATACCTTGGTGTTTTGGCGCCAATTTGATGTCACATGGAGTGCATATGCTTGAATGATGCACATGGTAGCCTACTTGAACGCACATGGGTCTTCTTGCAAGGCTTTGGTGATGTTACAACCATAGGATGGTGTCTTGAAGTCCATGGAATGAATATGGCTGCAACTAGGCGTGACTTGGCTTCCAACATGCATCTAGGTGTCATGGCCTTCAATGGGCAGCAACTTGTCATGAAAGGTCACATTATGTGGAAGGTAACCTTTTATCATTTGAGCTACTTTACAAGTGTTTGAGCTGAAGATGAGCTGGCCATAGATGAATTACATGTAGATGAGTCATAGGTCAGCTCCTTGTGAAAAGGCACCTTTTGGAATGGCAACTATTCGCGAAAAGGTACGAATCCACAAAAATTGACATAGACCATATTTGAACTGTTCTGTGTGGTGAAGATGATGGTGCAACTCTCCAGCTGAAATGAGGTCTCTAGCTAGCACAAAAGTCCAGCTCAAGTGAGCTATGAGCTCGGGGGTCATCTGGCAACTTTGTCCCAAAATGTTCTTGAGCTGTCCCGGAGTTGTTCTAGTCAAGTTTCCTAAGCTCATTGACTCCAATGCTAGCTTTAAGTCAGCTCCCATCATATGGCCGAATATGCACCTACAAAAGAAAGCATTATAAGCTAAGTAATATAGGATATAAATATATAAATATGTGGACTATAGGTTATAATAATAACTCATGCATCATATGATAATGAATGAATATTATTATTATAACTATAGATTATTTGCTTGAATATCAATCAATGATGCAAACCATATAATGAATGAATGCACATGTTATGATAATTCAAGTATAGTCTAATCTTCATATGTATGGCCATAATAGTATATAATGCATAAATAAGTAAATATAAGATAAAGTAAGGAAGAACTCCCTTAGAACCAGCTTTGAATAATCTCCATGGTGTGATCAAGTCATGGATAAAGTTGGAGCTAGACAGGATCACAACACTAAGTTTCAAGGTGATTCAGATGTTAATCCGATGGCTGCTGACTTCTGGTTGAATGATGTCAAGAATATGCTCAACAGGATTCCTTGTGATGATCAAGGAAAGTTTGAAGGGGTTATGTCTCTACTGAAGGAGCAAGCCAGTGTGTGGTGGAATACAGTCCTCGTACGAGTTTTCATTGAGCAGATCACATGGGAATTCTTTCTGAGGGAATTCATGGAAAAATATATTGGGGACGTGTTTGTCAATGTGATGATGCAACAATTCCTAAACTTAAAGCAATCCGATAGAACAGTTTCAAGTATGAATGCGAGTTTCACAAGCTGAGTCGATTTGCTTCGAAGTTTATTCCGACTGAGAAATCTAGAATTGATAGATTTATTTTTGGATTGGATTCTCAGTATAAGAGAATTCTGGTATCTCATCATTTTACTTCTTTTCAAGAAGCGGTAAACAAGGTTAAATTTATAGAAAAAGTTAACCTTGAAGATATAGAGGCGAAAAAGGCTCAGATAAACAAAAGGTTTGGAAGTTCTTACTTTGCACCCTTTTCCAAACGCAACAAGGGCCAGCAATAGAAAAGTTATGATTCCTCAGTATCCACGGGTAGAAAAGGATTTTTTGGAGGAAAGTCCAAGCAGAGACAGACAGCTTCAATGGGTACCAGAGGTTCAGGAGTACGACCTGTTCCTGAATGCGAATATTGTGGAAAGAGGAATTCAGGTCAGTGTTGGGCTGCTGAGCGAAAATGTTTTCATTGCAAAGAACCTGGTCATTTTAAAAGGGAGTGACCAGAGCTATTCTCAGATCAGTCTGTAGTAGGACCTCAGAATGTCAGAAGTGGAAAAGGAGGCAAGCCTGGTACATCTGAGGCTACATCTAAAACTAATGCATGAGTTTATCGCATCAAGACTGATGATGACAGAGATGCTCCTGAGATAACAGAAGGTACCTTTTATCTGTTTGATGAAAATGTTTTCGTATTGATTGATCTCGGTTCTACATACTCATATATTAGTACAAAACTGATAAGAGATAGGGGAATCTTTTTAGATCATATTTCTAATGATATTGTGGCAATCAATCCATTGGGCCATAGTACAAAAAATTATCGGATTTGTAACGAATGTCCGATAAAAATACAAGGAGTAGAATTTCATGCAAACCTATTAGAATTACCTTTTGAGGAATTCGGGATAATCTTATGCATGAATTGGCTATCTTTCTATTATGGTTGGGTAGATTGTCTTTTGAAGAGGTTGTTTTTAAAAGATACAACAGGCTCAGAGATAATATTTGTTGGAGAAAGGGTAAATCCCGTATCCAATGTGATTTCAGCTTTTACTGCTAAGAAATTGTTGTCATGTGGATGTCAAGCAATTTTAGCAAATGTGATGGATACGATAACTGCTGAAGTTAAGTTGGGAAGCATTCCAACTATATGAGAGTATCTAGAGGTGTTTCCGGATGAGTTACCTGGATTACCTCCAGATAGAGAGGTGGAGTTTGGGATTGATGTATTCCTAGGTACAATATATATTTCGGTGGCTCCTTATCGAATAACCCCAATAGAGTTAAGAGAATTAAAGGCTCAATTGCAAGAGCTACTGGATCGAGGATTTATAAGACCAAGTATTTCACCTTGGTGTGCACTGGTGTTGTTCTTGAAAAAGAAAGATGGATCAATGTGTTTGTGCATAGATTATCGACAGATAAATAAGGTGACTATAAAGAACAAGTATCCTCTTATGAGGATTGATGACCTAATTGATCAACTTAAGGGAGCGACTATTTTCTCTAAGATTGATCTTAGATCAGGTTATCACCAATTAAAGATTAAAGAGGAAGATGTTCCAAAGACAACTTTCAAAAAACGGTGTGGACATTACGAGTTCGTAGTAATGCCGTCTAGTTTGACAATGCTCTGACAACATTCATGGATTTGATGAATCAAGTATTTCAACCTTATTTAGATTAATTTGTGGTGGTCTTTATTGATGATATTATGGTACACTCGAATAAAAAGATAGAACATGATGTTTATCTTCGTACTGTGCTCGAAATACTTAAGGATAAAAAGTTATACGCCAAACTGTCAAAGTGTGAGGTTTGGCTATCAGAAGTTACTTTTCTTGGTCCTGTTGTCTCGACAGAAGGCATAAGAGTTGATCCAAATAAAGTTCAAGCAATATTGGACTGGAAACCTCCAAAGAATGTTACAGAGGTCCGAAGTTTTTTGGGACTTGCTGGTTATTATCGAAGGTTTGTGAAAAACTTTTCGATGATTGCTTCTCCTTTGACCATGCTTTTGCGAAAGGATGTTTCATTTGTTTGGACTGAGAAATGTCAAGAGAATTTTGAAACTATAAAGAAGATTTTAACAGAAGCACCAATGTTGGTACAACCGGAATCGGGCAAAGAGTATGTGGTATATAGTGATGCATCTCATAATAGTTTGGGTTGTGTACTTATGCAATAAGGTAAGGTGTTAGCCTATTCTTCTCGACAATTAAATACGCATGAGAGGAATTATCCTACTCATGATCTTTAGTTAGCAGCAGTCATTTTTGCTTTAAAGATTTGGTGTCATTATTTGTTTGATGAGATATGCCACATTTACATAGATCATAAGAGTTTGACAAATCTGTTGACTCAAAAAGAGCTTAATTTGAGACAAAGAAGATGGATAGAACTTTTAAAGGACTATGATTTGATCATTAATTATCATCCAGGTAAAGCAAATGCTATAGCATATGCACTTAGTCGGAAAACTTTTACGGCTTTGCGAGCTATGGATGTGCGACTATTGTTGAAAGAAAATGGTGCACTATTGGCTGAATTAAAAATAAAGCCGATGCTTTTAGATCGGATAATAGAGCTACAAAGGAAAGATTTCAGATGCTTGGAAAAGATTTCATCAGTGGAAAAATGTGAGACTAAAGACTTTGAAGTCAAGTCAGATGGATGTTTGTATTACCGAGGAAGAATCTATATTCCACATAATGATGAGTTGAAGAAAGATATTCTTTATGAGGCACATTATAGTCCAATGACTATACATCCATGTGGGAACAAAATGTATCATGATGTAAAGAGTCGATTTTAGTGGTCGGGTATGAAAAGAGCCATTTATGAGTTTGTTGCTTCATGTCTGACATGTCAACGAGTGAAAGTTGAACATCAAGTGCCTTCGGGATTGTTACAATCAATTTCTATTCCAGAATGAAAGTAGGAGAGAGTTACTATGGATTTTGTTATAGGGCTACGATTATCATCAAATAAGAAGGATTCCATTTGGGTGATAGTTGACAGATTAACTAAGTCGGCACATTTCATTCCAGTGCGAATGGACTACACCTTGGATAAATATGCAGAGTTGTATATCAAGGAGATAGTTCTGCTACTTGGAGTGCCAGTATCAACCATATTTAACAGGTATCCAAGGTTCACTACAAGATTTTGGAATTCTTTGCATAAAGCATTAGGTACCAGATTGAATTTTAGTATCGTATTTCATCCACAAATAGATGGTTAATCAGTACTATTCAGATATTGGAATATATGCTGAGGGCATTTATAATGGAGTTCAAGGGATCATGGGAAAAGTATTTGCCTTTAGCATAATTTGCCTACAACAACAACTATCAAACGAGCATCAAGATGGCTCCGTATTAAGCTTTATATGGGAGAAAATGTTGAACACCATTAAATTGGTTCGAGTTAAAAGATCGAAATATTGTTGGCCCTGATTTATTGAAAGACTCAAGGTGGCATTTGATCGGTAGAAGTCTTATGCAGACTTGAAACAGAAAGAGATTGAATTTCATGAAGGAGATAAAGTTTTTCTTAAAGTATCGCCTTGGAAAAAGATTTTGCGTTTTGGGTGCAAAGGGAAACTAATTCCAAGATTCATTGGACCTTATGACGTCTTAAAGCGTGTTAGACCGGTGGCTTATCAGTTAGCATTACCTCCAGAGTTGGACAAAGTACACAATGTTTTTCGTTTGTCGATGCTTAGAAAGTATCGATCAGATCCTTCACATGTTATTGCATCAGAGGAAATTGTGATCCAACCAGATTTATCTTATGAAGAAGGACCAGTTCGGATCTTAGATAAAGTACACAATGTTTTTCATGTGTCGATGCTTAGAAAGTCAATGACGTTACTTGGGAAAGAGAAGAGGACATGAGGAAAACGTTTCCACACCTCTTTATATAAGGTACGTCTTAAAATTCGAGGATAAAATTTATTTAAGGGGGAAGAATTGTAATACCCAAAAATTTTAGATAATGACCAAAATGCAAATTTTGAAAGTTTGATGGTCAAAGTGAAAACTTTGGGAAAAGTTCAAGGAATTATGTGGTAATTTTCCCAAAAAGAATTTTATCCCATAAATGGATTTATTTAGTGACCAAATTATAAATTTGGTAAAGTTTGGTGACCAAAGTATAAACTTTGAAAAGTTTAGGGACTAAAATGTAATTTTTGAAAAATTACAAATTGGTCACGAAAATAACAAAATAAAAATATTATTTTCACAATTTTAAAATGTTGGAAAATAATATTTAATGGTTTAATTACATGTTTAATTTGAACCGTTTGATTAAAGTGACTAAATTATAATTTTTTGAAAATTGCAAGGGCAAATCGATAAACTATGATATTATTTGTTCATAATTAACTTATGGATAAAGATAAGGTTCAGGTGATATGATTTGGAAGATGATAAGAATAGGAATCTTGGTTTTATGGTAATTATGAAGTTTCATTAAGGGTATATTGGTATTTTCTCAATTTAATGAATTTAATATTCATTAAATGATAATTTAAAGATATATAAGCATGAAAAATATCTGAAATTTCATGCCAAAGTGTTCATCTTTTCTCCATAGACGTGAGCTATACCAAGGTAAGGGAAAAATATTTGTTTTTTTATTTTTGAGTATATTCCTTTGGAATTCAGGTTATCCGTGAAATAGGAAAGTGATCTACGTGAAAAACGCTATCATTTGGTACTAATATTTCTTTCTAATCTTACTGGATTTCAAAGATCCCAAATCTAAGGGTTTATGTTCATGATAGGATTCATGAAATTGATTATAACTTTTGATGATTTAGAGGTTGTAGAATCGTTTTCAAGCTTGATTTATGGTTAAAACATGTTCATTCTTTCTAGAGATTATTATGTAAAATTCGGCCAAATTATAAGTTGGATAACTTTGTGTTCTGATGAGAGTTGATTAGGGATTTGATTGTAGAGATGTTAAAAGATTGATTGAAAGTTGATTTCATGCTTGAATCGAATCAAAATCGAGCAAAATCATGAAAACGTAGTTTTAAAGGATAAAGTATTCGATCATGATGTATTTAAATGATAAAATGGTGAGAACCATTTTATGTAATTGGAAAAGTTGGTGCCAATGTTAAAAGGAATTATTAAGTGTTAAATATTTGGTAGGAAATGAGTTCCAAGTATATTATGGAGTTGTTATAGGATGTGTTTATGTTAGTACAATACTAACATATGTATCGTTATGAATTTTTGATTTATATAGATTGTGATTGATTTGTGATCGAAGCAAGTCAAATAGAAAAGGGTTTATTGTTGACAATTAGTGAGGCACATATTATGGATTATATAAAGTGTCAAGGTGAGTGCAATACATGCATGACATAGTACATAGATGTTTTATACGTCATGTACATAGATGTTTTATACATCATGTACATAGATGTTTTATATATCATCAGGAAGACTTGCTATAAGTCGACCTTGTTTATATCAACATGTCATTTTTATAATTTCAATTTGACATAGATATGTCATGGTGTGAAATTATAATGCATTGATCATGAATAATCTGATATTTTACCATGAATATTATTTCGGGTATGAACTGTCCAATGTTAAATATTGATAATATACTTTGCCATGGATGGATTAAATAAAATAGACTGTATGCCCAAGTAAGTCATTAAGGGACATGGTATAGTTGGCATGCCATATAGTCCAGTAGCAGGCTGCATATTGTGATACACTAAAGGATACCTAGTGTATATGGTGGGCACGACCTTATGTGTCATATACGGGACTGTACTTAAGGATACCTAGTACAGATGGTGGACACGACCTTTTGTGTCATACGGGTTAGCACTACGGTGCTTATATTCGACTCTTGTACCCATAGTCCTCAGGGTTTTATATTGGGCTATGGTCTAATGATTATGGTTTATTGATTTATAAATGATAACCATGAAAATAAGCTTACGAGCTTATGGGATTAAATGGTAAGTCTATTGGTAAAATAAGTTTACGAGCTTATGGGATAAATAGTAAGAAATTTTATATTATTTTGATCATGGTAAAATATTGGACATGCATGTAACATGATCTTATGGCATTTGTGTTTGACAATGAAATTTATGCATGAATTGTATTGTATTGTTTATTGTTTTAATTGCCTCACTAAGTATATACTTAGTGTGTAATGATTTTCACGTATAGGTAAAAAACTAGTAGTGGAACAAAGAGCTCAAAGCGACATCAAGCATCGAGGAGTATATTTCAATATCAGTAAGACATCCTAAGATGTAATGTTGACTTTATTAGTGGCGTGTAATTATTATTGTTCTATTTGTTTTATTGAACATATTTGGAAACAAAACGGTAACTTCATAATGATGAAAGGTTATGTTTTTATGAATTTGATATATTTTGTTAAAATTACTGTAGCAGTGCAATGTGTCTTCCTTCTTGAGTCAAAATAATCCCATTTCCGATTCCAAAAGCTTCACATTCCACTTCAAAAGTCTTATCAAAGTTAGGTAGTGCAAGTAAAGGTGCCTTGGTAAAACATTCCTTCATTTCATTGAAGGCATCTTCATGTTCTTTGCCCCATGAAAATATAGAATTCTTTTTAATGATCCATGTTAAGGGGGCGGCAATAGAACTGAAATTAGGAAAAAACATTCTGTAAAAACTTGAAAGACCATGAAAACTTCAGACTTGACTGATTGAAGTAGGTGTTGGCCACTCTTGAATGGCTTTGATCTTTTCAGAATAAACTTCAAGTCCCTGTGAACTTACAATAAAGCCTAAAAAAGGATAAATTGATAGTGCAAAAGACACATTTCTTCATATTAGAATAGAGCTTTTCCTTTTGAAGGGTTTCAAGAACATACCTCAAGTGTTGCACATATGATTCCAAGTCATGACTATAAATCAGAATATCATCAAAATAGACCACATAAAACTTACCAATGAATGGCCAGAGTACATGATTCATTAACCTCATGAAGGTGCTTGGAGCATTGGTTAAACCGAAAGGCATCACCATCCATTCGTACAATCCTTGCTTTGTTTTGAATGCGGTCTTCCACTCGTCTCCTTCTCGCATTCTGATTTGATGATATCCACTCTTTAAATCACTTTTAGAGAACATAGCAGCTCCACTCAGTTCATCGAACATATCATCAAGTCTAGGTATAGGATGTTGGTACTTGATGGTAATTTGATTGATAGCATGGTAGTATACACACATTCTCCATGAACCAACCTTTTTGGGCACAAGTAACACCGGAATAGCACATGGGCTCAAACTCTCTCGTATGTATCCCTTGTACATTAATTCTTCAACTTGTCTCTGAAAGTTCCTTAGTTTCTTCAGGGTTACTTCTATATGCTGGTCGGTTTGGAATGGATGCACCGGGTATGAAGTCAATTTGATGCTCGATCCCTCTAATAGGTGGCAATCCACTAGGAATATCTTCTGGGAATAACTCTTCAAATTCCTACAATAAAGATGAAATAGAAGAAAGTAAACCTTCTGGAATGTTAATCAAAATAAAGCTTTCCTTGTACCTAAGTACAATTAGAGCTTTATGGGATAACAAATTGATACGATCCAAACTAGCTCCAATTTTCTCCATGACTTAATCATACCATGGATGTTTTTCATTACTGTTTCTAAGAGAGTTTTTCCTTACCCTATCTTATATTATATCATTCATACATTCTATTCTATCATAAGCATGCATTCACATGTTAGTATAAATTATCATAATAATTCCATTATATGCCTAGTTGATCATGTCCTTCATATCATTCAAATATATGCTATGATTACATATCATTTCTTAGGATATTATTATTACATGTTTCCATTTATCATTTATTATGAATACCATGTTAAATGATATTCATGCATACAACATATATCCACAATGTTATTTCAAGCATGTTAAGTACGCTATATTAGTCTTGCATTCATTTAAGCATGATTATCACATATACATCAAGGCAGCATAATTATCATTCATTTTATTAGCTCCTATGCATGCATTTTAGCACTTAGGCTTTATGCATTAGTTCATTCATATTATAAGATGATATATTTAGCTCATGACCTTCAATCATAGCTCACATTACCATATTCATGTATGGCAGCAAGGTATTTAGCTTATATCAGCTCAATACCATGGACTTACCTTATTTCCTTGCACATGTACGTACATTGAATCATGGTACACGTTGGGGTGACTTGGTGGATTATTTGGACATCAAAAGTAACACACAGCTCACAAGGAACATGACAGCTTATGGAACACTAATGAAAGCTCAATTCAGCTAGAGCAGCTCAAGGCTAGCTAAACTCAGCTAGTTGGACTATTTGGAGCTGAGTTGACAAAAATGATATAAATGGTATCTGAATATGGTTGAACATGCTGTTATGGAGCTCACAAAGACTCGGCTAGGAAGCTTGTTCACAAACAGCCCCATGCTTGTTAAGCTAGCTCCACATTCAAGCTAGCTAGGAGGAGACACATGCACGCCCAAGATAGAGCACATGACCAGCCATCATCCCATGCACAAGGCTGCACCACAAGGCTCCCTAGATAACCCATGTGCATTCAAGTAGGCTGCCATGTGCATCATTCAAGCATGTGCACTCATGTGACATCAAATTGGCGCCAAAACACTAAGGGATGTTTCCTATTCGACCAAAGACTCTTTCCTCTTCATTTTGGCGCCCAAATAACTTCCAAATGCATTCAAATCTTCCTTAGGTCCGAACTACCACATAATCATTCAACCAAGAGCATGTATCTTCATTTAAATCATGTATTTTAATCAAAAATCATGTATTTTCAAAGGGGTAGGCCATCATATTTCATTTGTAAATAGACCTTTTTTATTAATATAAGTGAGATTATTCTCTTTCTTAAGTCCTGGTGACTTTTATCGACTTATCAAGTATTGTATACTTGTGGCGTCAACCCCTTTCTTTTCACCTTGATACTTCTGATTCCTAGTTCATATAACTAGTGGGTCAAAGTACTTAATACCACCCCTTGAAGAAGCAATATAAAGTATGGGTCTTTGCTCTCTATAGCATTGGTTCTTCTTTGAGTCTTTTTTAAGATACTATCCTCACAACCATCCCCTTGTTTCATAAGCCATAACCATGGCCATATCAACCATCTTCCGCTTCCATCTCTCATTTTAAACAACCCACCTATTCACCATACGTCTACCACCCTTAACCCTCTCTTTTTGAGCCATTCACTTGTGCAGGTTGTTTTGCTTCCTTCCTATATCCATAATCAATTGCTAAGGTACAAATGCCATACATCAAGCGGTAATTAGAGCTATTGGTGGAAGAAAGCAACGTACAACAACAAAAAAAAGAAGTGCAAAGTCAAAGAAATCAAGAAAAATCAGAAAAGAAAGTGAAGCACTTAAAAGAAAGAAAAATGCAACACTCAAAAGAAGAAGAAACAAAGAAAAGAAAATAAAGAAGTTGAAGCACTCATCAACAATTATCTTCACCAAGCAAGTCAAGTAAGCCGTTTAAATTGATTGTAGTGATAGAAGGTTGTGAAGTGACTTGTGTAAGTAACCCCTTTTGTTCTTTTCTTTCTATTTCTAAGCCACCCTTTCAATATATTTATTTTTCCCTTCCTACTATCCCTTTTACAGCCGACGCCAAACAAGTAGAAATTTACTTGATACGGTCTTGAGTAAAGTTCTCTATAACTTGGGACAAGAGAATTAAGAGGAAAAAGGTTGGAGCGTGTGTGAGATCATAAGAGGACAAGTAAAGGCCATTAAAGTCCTAGAGTGCAAACACGAGTGGATTGAGTGACAATCAAGTTTCCTTGGAGTGACTCATGAGGCTTTGTAAGAGTATATTCTGGTAAGGTCCTACACACATTTCGTTTTTCCTTATTTGCTAACATGTCTCTTCCATCCAACATCTTTGTAGTCAAAAGGACTTTGTACATTCAAAGTCAAGAAAATGAACAAAGAGAGAGTATCTTCCATACAAGATGTCACGTGGGAGATAAAGTTTGTCTGGTGATCACTGATGGATGAAGTTGTACAAGCGTAGCAAGTACTCACATGGTGGAAAAGTTGGGTCTCAAGACTTGCAAGCATCCTCATCCATACAAACTTTAGTGGCTCAACGATATGGGTAAAGCCAAGGTAACCAAACAAGTTGTTGTACCTTTCTCAATTGGAAGATACAATGATGAAGTCCTTTATGATGTGGTGCCCATGAGTGCAAGCCACATTATACTAGGTCGTCCTTGGCAGTTTGACAAGAAAGCTACACATGATGGATTCTCTAATAAGTATTCATTCCAACACCAAGGGAGGAAAATCATATTAGCACCGACGCTTCCAAGCCAAGTCCTTGAATGCTAAATGACCCTTAAGTCACGTATAGAAGAATGGGAGAAAGCTAAAGCCGTGAAGAAAGTTGAAAGAGAATTTTTGCATGAGAAAAGAGTGGAGAGAGTTGAAAATGAGAAAAATAAAAGGATTGAATATGGGAGCAAAGAGGATAAGGAAAACGAGGGTGAAAAATATATTTTATCTAATTGTACTCCTATTCTTTGTTTTGATGTGTAGGACAATCCAATAGACATGTCATTTCAAGTTGAAGATTCAAGAAACATGTCTTTTGAAGAATCAATAAACGTGACTTTTGGTGATCCACAAGACATGTCCTTTGACATTTCAAATGATGTACCTCTTGAAATTCGAAAGAATTTGCCAAGTGAAGTACCAAGAGTTGATATCATTCATGCTCCAAGTAAATTGCACATATTGAAGAGATTTCAGCAACCAATGGAATTTTTCATCATCAAGCAACCAACACCCATTAAACATCCTCCATGGTTTGGTATTTCCATTCATATTGTTAATAGTTTTTCATTTACTAACTTTGATTTGTTTTGCAGTAACTTATTTCATCCTTATGGTGAAATACTACCAACCTTAAAGGCAATCATTTGGAGAGGCACAAAGGTGAAAGGACATGATCATTTAAATCAGCACCAAGGAGTCATTCAAAGAATAATTATTTTCACCAAGAGACGTGCTGACTCCAACCAGGAGACAAACCTTTTCACCAACAAGCATGGTGAATTAAAAGGAGGAATTGAAGAGATAGAGGTCCTTTCCAAGCATTGTAATTATTCAAAGAATAAAGTAAAAGGATCAAGTTGGTTCGTGAAGGGATTTGTCTTTTCCATTCAAATGACATGTGATGGTTCCCAAACATTGTGTCCTCTCATCAAAGGACATGAATTTACTATAATTGAAGCCAAGAGGTTGAACATTTCGTGTGAATTATCTATTGGAGGAAAACATAAGGATTCAATCCTTCCTACATCAATAAGGTCTTCAATGAGAAACTACTTCGATTTGAGGACAAATCGCCTAAAAGAAGGGGAGGATGATACGATCCAAACTAGTTCCAATTTTCTCCATGACTTAATCACACCATGGATGTTTTTCATTGATGTTTCTAAGGGAGTTATTCCTTACCCTATCTTATATTATATCATTCATACATTCTATTCTATCATAAGCATACATTCACATGTTAGTATAAATTATCATAATAATTCCATCCTATGCCTAGTTGATCACGTCCTTCATATAATTCAAATATATGCTATGATTACATATCATTTCTTAGGATATTATTATTACATGTTTCCATTTATCATTTATTATAAATACCATGTTAAATGATATTCATGCATACAACATATATCCATAATGTTATTTCAAGCATGTTAAGTATGCTATATTAGTCTTGCATTCATTTAAGTATGATTATCACATATACATCAAGGCAGCATAATTATCATTCATTTTATCAGCTCCTATGCATTCATTTTAGCACTTAGGCTTTATGCATTAGTTCATACATATTATAAGATGATATATTTAGCTCATAACCTTCGATAATAGCTCACATTACCATATTCATGCATGACAGCAAGGTATTTAGCTCATATCAGCTCAATGCCATTGACTTACCTTGTTTCCTTGCACATGTAGGTACATTGGATCATGGCACACGTTGGGGTAGCTTGGTGGATTTTTTGGACATCAAAAGCAGCTCACAAACAGCTCATGGAACACTAAGGAAAGCTCAATTCAGTTGGAGGAGCTCAAGGCTAGCTAAACTCAGCTAGTTGAACTATTTGGAGCTGAGTTGTCAAAAATGATATCAATGGTATCTGAATGTAGCTGAACATGCTGTTATGGAGCTCACAAGGACTCGGCTAGTAAGCTTGTTCACAAACAGCCCCATACTTGCTAAGTTAGCTCCACATTCAAGCTAGCTAGGAGGAGACATATGCACGCCCAAGATAGAGCACATGACCAGCCATCATCCCATGCACAAGGCTGCACCACAAGGCTCCCTAGATCACCCATGTGCATTCAAGTAGGCTGCCATGTGCACTCATGTGACATCCAATTGGCACCAAAACACTAAGGGATGCTTCCTATTCGGGCAAAGACTCTTTCCTCTTCATTTTGGCAGCCAAATAACTTCCAAATACATTCAAATCTTCCTTAGGGCCGAACCAACACATAACCATTCAGCCAAGAGCATGTAACTTCATTTAAATCTTGTATTTTCATCAAAAATCATGTATTTTCATCAAAAATCATGTATTTTCAAATGGGTTTCAACCTTGACCGAACCATCAAGTGTGTATTCAGCCTAAACCCTTTGAAAACTATAAATAGGCCATCATATTTCATTTGTAATCATGCCTTTTTGATTAATATAAGTGAGATTATTCTCTTCCTTAAGTCCTGGTGACTTTTATCGACTTATCAAGTATTTTATCTTGTGGCGTCAACCCTTTTCTTTTCACCTTGATACTTATGGTTCCTATTTCATATAACTAGTGGGTCAAAGTACTTAATACCACCCCTTGAAGAAGCAATATAAAGTCTGGGTCTTTGCTCTCTATAACATTGGTTCTTCTTTGAGTCTTCTATAAGATACTATCCTCACAACCATCCCTTTGTTTCATAAGCCATAACCATAGCCATATCAACCATCTTTCGCTTTCATCTCTCATTTTAAACAACCCACCTGTTCACCATACGTCTATCACCCTTAACCCTATCTTTTCGATCCATTCACTTATGCAGGTTGTTTTGCTTCGTTCCTAGATCCACAATCAATTATTAAGGTACAAATATCATACATCACAAATGTTTCCTAATGTCTTTTCCTCCAGCATATATGTTCATCTTTGTTAGTTCCTCCTCAATTGATTTAAAAGCTTCAATGCTTTTCTTCAAAGCGTCTTGATCTTCAGACACTTGGTTTGGTGAAAGAGGAGTCAAGATGAATTTATTTTCATTGTGATAGAAAGAATACCGATTTGTGAAACCATCATGGACAACCTTCTTATCAAATTACCAAGGCCTCCCTAAGAGTATATGGCACACATTTATTGGAATGCCATCACAAAGGATTTGGTCTTGGTGTTTCTTGTTTGGTGACTTTAACTTCTCCCCCATCATTTAGCCATTGTAGCTTGTATGGTGTAGGATGTTTAATTGTCTTGAGTCAAATTTTAGCCACCATTAAAGTGCTTGCAACATTGGTACAACTTCCCCCATCGATAATCATGAAACAAACTTTGTTGTTTACATGACATCTAGTGTGGAAAATGTTCTCTCTTTGATTATTCTCCATGGACTGAATATTCAAAGCTCTTTTCACTACAAAAACTTGTCCTGAAACTTGAGACATTGTTAGTAGATAAATAAAACAAAAATAAACCTTACAAGCACACCCACAAAGCCTTTTAAGCTCACTCCAAAGAAATGATTAGACCACTCCACTAAACACTCGTGTTTACTCTCGAGAATATAATTTTGGCTTTTAATAATTCCCCTTCTGATCTCACTCTCTCAATTAGCCATTTTCCACTCAATTTCTCTTGCTAAGTCCTTTGAACAACTTACTCAATATTAGAATAAGTTAATTCTTTCCTTGTGTATGTCGGCTGCAAATAGGTTAGGGTAGAAAGGAATAGAAGAAATGGAAAGGTAGAGAAATGATTCAAGGTATTTAAAAGAAGGAAATAGTTGAAGATAAGGAAAATGAAAGTTTAGAAAATGATGAGGTGGCTTACAATCCAAGAAAAAACACTTACTGCAACCTCTCTCAAGAAACAATAAGGTTATATTCTCTTAGTGTAGATATGCCTCTTTGATGTACTTGCAATGGTAGAGCACTTTGCTTTCTTTTTGAAATTCTTTTTATATTTTTCTTCTTTTCTGAACTTTTATTCTTCTTTTTTTCTTTGAACTCCCTTAATTATTGTAGGAGTCTTTCTTTTTTTTTCGAATTTCTTTTTCTTTTTGGTTTGTACACCAATGACACTTTTTTTGTCAATCCAACTATGCTTTGATACCACTTGATGTAAGGTGAATCTACACGCTTTGATGGAAGTGAGTAGATAGCCTTATTTTGTCCTAATCTAGGATAGACAAGTACTGATGTCCTTGAATTATAAGTTTGGGTTGTAACAAAGATAAGAAGAAATGGAATTAATATTGGAATAAGCAATGATTAAATAAAAATAAGAAATGAAATAAAGATAGAAAAGAGTTGGCTGCGAAATTATGGAATCGATGATGGTCTTGATGAAGGATGTTGATGATGAAATGGAAATGGTGGTGATGTTGTATCTCAAACAAGCCAAAGAGCAAATTATGCTATGAAGCACAATCCTGATCTTCACAAACTTTCTTGAGGGGTGGTGATAGTGTCTTCAACACACTAGATATAAATCTAGGAATTTAGGAATCAAGATGGAAGGCATGAAGTCGCAATTATATAAATTATACTTGCTTAATCGATAAAGTTCTTTGAGAACTTTGAAGAGAAATTAACTCACAAGAGTTTATTTAATATAAGAGATGAGATTATTACAAATGATGGTAAGCCTCTCAATTTATAGGAAATGAGAGGTCTTGGACGAATGGTTACATAGTGTTTTGGCTAAGTACATGTCTCTATGGAAGTACATAATGATTCAAAACAAAAGAAGAAGCCCCTTGGCTTGGTGATGGTTCGGCTAACCCTTTATTAAGGGGTTAATGTTTCGGCAAGGATGGGGAGACATCTCCCTTGGCCGAATGTGCATGCCTTTTGATCTTGGTGGAAAAGACACCTTCCTTGGCCAAATGATGATGTTCCTCTTCATGTTTTGGCACCATATCTCTCATGTGCAAGGCATGTGGTGTGGCCGAATAGGCATGGAGCTTTATCTCATGTCCGTTGAAGATTTAGACCTCCAATGGGTGTGATCTCTTCACCAACGTGCTCCTTAGTGAAAGGGCATCTTCATGGGAAGAATCATTCATGAAAGGTTACAATGTTTGAAAAGATAACCTTTCATGTTTGGAAAGGTCTCAATATAGCTATGAGCTCACGGGTCTCCGGACAACTTTTCACCATTGGTTCCTTATGCTCTCCTAAACATCCCCATGTAAGTTTCCTTGATGTTGCATGCTTCATTTAGCTCCAATATAGTTCCCGAGTTATGGCTGAATGTGCCTACATACATAACACGAGGAAATAAACTAAGTATATGAACTTATATAATGTGTATAATATAAAGATGTGGACTATAGGTTATTTAATATTCAATATGTAACATATTAAACAACATATTATCTAATGGTTCTTTCTCATTAAAAGATTTAAAAGCATGAATGCACTTATGAGAAAGTACTTCCCTTAATTATTTTGCCCTTGAACAAGTGATAGGTCCTTTAGGCATGACTTCATGATCCAATTATGTAGTTGTGACCACATCATGGACCATAAGTGATGGACGTAGTTAGAAAACATAAATGGGAGAAATTTACTTGGCATCCAAAATTCGTAGTGCCGACAATGGTTCGATAATTTTACGCCTATCATAAAGACCCATCCCAACATACCGTCTATGTTAGAGGAAATGACACTAAGGAAAACCTACATTTCGATTTGAGGATAAATCGCTTAAAAGAAGGGGAGGATAATGTGATCCAAATATGCATAATGTTTAACATTGCATTTCCAAACTTTCAAGGGGAGAAAGTTTCTATAGTTATAATGATAATAACTTATTCATTACTATGTGAGGCATAAGTTATCATTATATACTATAGTCCACATCTTTATATATACACATCCTTATTACTTTATAATAGTTCATGAACTTAACTTATTTTCTATGTTTTGAGTGTAGGTACATTCGACCACAACTATGGGAACTATTTTGAGCTAAATGTTGAAAGCAACATCAAGGAAACTTACATGGGAATGATTAGGAGAGCATAAAGAACATTTGGTGAAAAGTTGTCCGGAGACCAGTGAGCTCATAGCTGGATTGAGTTGAATATTTGAGCTACAAGATAACTTCAATTCAGCTGAGGAACTACAACATCATCATCACCACTTAAGACACTTCAAATATGTCCTAAGTCAATTTTTATGAAATCGTACCTTTTCACAAATAGTTGTCATTCCAAGAGGTGCCTTTCCACAAGGAGTTGTAAGAACATTCATCATCATGCAACTCATTTATGGCCAGATCACCTCTAACAAATTCACCTTAGAACTATCTCAAACATGAAAGGTTACCTTCCAACAATTGTAACCATTCATCAATATTGTTGTCCATTAAGATGCCCTTTCATCAAGGTGCACGTTAGTGAAGAGATAACATCAAATGAAGGCCTACATCATGAATAGACATGAGGCAATCACCATGTCTATTCGGACACCACATACATTCCTTGCACATGAAGACTTTGGCTCCAAGATGAACCAACACATCATCATTCGGCCAAGGAAGTTAAATTTGGCACCAAGATGAACAAGCATATCACCATTCGGCCAAAGAAGTTAACTTTGGCACCAAGATGAACAAGCATATCACCATTCGGCCAAGGGAGATGTATCTTCATCCTAGCCGAACCAACATGACTCCTTTGAAGATAAGTCAAACCATCATCGTTCCAAGGGTCTCATCCTTTCATTTAAGTTATGTACTTAGCCTAAACATAAGGTGGCTATTCGGCCAAGCCTTCTCAATTCCTATAAATTGAGAGGATTGCTTTCATTTGTACCCATCTCATACATATTATAAAAACAACTTCTTGTGAGTTAATCTCTCTTCAAAGTTATTTAAGAACTTTATTGATTAAGCAAGTATATTTCTATACTTGTGGCTTCATCCCTACATCTTGATTCTTATAATTCTTAGATCTTATATTTAGTGGGTTAAAGACACCATTAACATCCCTCAAACAAGTTTATGAAGACCAGGTTGTGCTCTCTAGCATAGCTTCTTCTTTGGCTTGTTTGAGATACACTATCATCACCATCTTCTATACAACTTCAACATCACCAACCATCTTCCATTGAAGCCCACCAATATCATCATCTATAATTCCACAGTCATCTCTTTTCTTATTCCATTACTTATTTTACTTTTCCATTTCTTATACCATTACTAATACTATCTATTTATCATCCTTGTTGCAACCATACTTATAATTCAAGGGCATTACTGCTTGTCATTCCTAGATCGGGACAACAATAAGGTTATCTATTCACTTCCCTTGAAGAGTGTAGATTTGTCTTATATCATCAATGCATGTGCTTGCAAGATTTGTACAACTTCCACCATCAATGACTACAAGACATACTTTATCATTCACATGAAAATTAGTATGAAATGTATTCCTCTTTTGATGTCCGTATTCCATTCGAAAGATGGGGGAATTATTAGTGAAAAATTAATAATTGAATAAGATGAAAGGACCTTACCAATAATCACTCACATATCCTCACGATCACTCCAAAAAATGATGACGCTCTACTCAACGCTCATGTTTGCACTTGGGAATATAAATTGGCTTTTGCAATTCTCCTTCTAATCTCAAACACTAGTTTAGCTTTTTTCCACTTGATCCTCTCTTGCAAAGTTCCTAAAAGAACTAACTCAAGAGCTTTCAAGTTTTATGGTGTCGGCTAAAAGGTTCGTTAGTGTAGGAAAAAAATAGAAATATAGAAAGATTAAATAATGAACGGTGGTCTTAGAAAAGAAAGAAAAAGTAAGAAAGGTTCACTTACTATGCAAAGATACTTACCACCTTCCTAGAAGAAATAATCAAAGGTTTTGAAGGCTTGTTTAGGCTCAGTTGGAATGATGATGTTGCTTGTCACCTTTGGAACTTCTATGCATTTTGTTTTCTTTGTTTCCTTTATATGCTCTTTCTTCACTTGGAATCCCTTGTTGATGTTGGGATTAGCTTGCTGATTATTTTCTTTTCTTCTATTTAAATGGTAGGATGTTGCTTTTTCTTGTTCTTGTTGCAATCCACCTTAGCTTCTAATACCATATGATACAGTCAAAGCTAGCCTCACTTGGATGGATGGTGAAGTCAAGGTTGTACCTTTGATTGTTTCAATCTAGGAAAGTAACAAGGATCCTGATGTAAGGTACTTCTACCTTGTTGAATGATTGTGGATCTAGGAAGGAAGCAAAACAACCTGCATAGTGAATGACTCAAATATATGGTTTGGTGGTAGATGTAAAGGTGAAAATGTAGAATATTTATGATATGAGAGATGGTAGCGGAAGATTGTTGTTATGACTATGGTTTGGGTTCATGAAACAATGGAATGGTTGTAAGGATAGTATCTTAAAGAATACTCAAAGAAGAACCAATGTTAAATAACAAAGACACAAACTTTATATTTCTTCTTTAAGGGGTAGTAGAAAGGACTTGGACTCACTATCTACATGGAGATAGAAACCATAAGTATCAAGGGAAAGGGGTTGACGCCACAAGTAATAAATTACTTGATAAGTCGATAAAAGCACAAGGACATAAGCAAAGAGAATAATCTCATTTTTTTAATCAAAATGTCTATTTACAAATGAAATATGACAGCCTATTTATAGGTTTTAGAGGGGCATGGCCGAATGGTTACAAGGGGTTTCGGCCAGCCCTTGTGTCTCCCTATAATGACATAATTGAAATGCTAAATAACATGAATAAATAGTTGTTGGTTTGGTTGAAGTGTAGGAGTATTTCTCATGGCCAAATAACACTTGAAATCCTTCAAGTTGGCGCCAAATTGGAGTAAGAATGATGCTTGCCTGAATGGATAGGTGTTGGTTTAGCCCTAAGGATGTTTGAATGCATTTAGAAGTTACTTGGCGCAAAAATGAAGAGGAATGATCCTTTGGCTGAATATGAAGCTTCCCTTGGTGTTTTGGCACCTATTTGATGTCACATGGTAGTGCACATGCTTGAATGATGCGCATGACAGCCTACTTGACTGCACATGGGTCTTCTTGCAATGCTTTGGTGAGGTTGCAACCATAGGATGATTTCTTGACGTCTTTGGGAAGCCTAGAGATGAACTAGCTTCAAGGTAAGTGATGTAAGGCTATTCAGCCTTCTTCAATAGTGGAGAAGTTGGTAGCCTTATTGTTTCCCGATCTAGGAGAGACACCAAATGCTACACTTTGAATTGAAAGTAATCTGCACAAAAGAAGAAGAATTGATAAAGTAACTTGATGATTGAGAAATAAAAAGGGAATGGAAATGAAAAGAATTGGAATGGATAGAAATGTTATCAAAGATGGGCTACAGAAGTGTTGTTGAATTGTCCTTCAAATGTAAGAGAATTCGGCCACCAATGGTGATGATGCACGTGATTCTAGATGATAGATGAAGGATAATTCAATGATAGAGAAATGGTTAAGGGATGGTGATGATATAGGCGTGAAATGATGATGGAAGAAGGTGATGATATAGGCGTGAAATGGTAATGGAAGATGAGGATGATATAGGTGTTAAATTGTGATGGAAGATGGGGATGGAAAGATAATATCTTATAAGACTAAGAAGGAACCAATGCTATAAAGGAGCAAAGACATGTTTTTATAAGTCTTATAAGGGGTGGTAAACAAGGACTTTGACCCACTAGTTATAAGAACTATGAACCAGAAGTATCAGGGGGAAGGAAAGATGCCACAAACTTAAGAATTAAGCTTGCTTAATCGATATAGTTCTAAAAAGAACTTGAAGATAGAATAATCTCACAAGGATTTAATTTATCAAAGGGATAAGTACAAATGATATGCC
The DNA here is from genome assembly GCF_006381635.1 of Hibiscus syriacus. Classification (NCBI taxonomy): domain Eukaryota; kingdom Viridiplantae; phylum Streptophyta; class Magnoliopsida; order Malvales; family Malvaceae; genus Hibiscus; species Hibiscus syriacus. The sequence goes on along the minus strand of NW_024062603.1, from coordinate 713,885 downwards.
AAAGCCCTATTTATAGGCTTATATAGGTTTGGCCGAATAATTGTGTCCATTCGGCTAGATACATGTCTTTTTAATGGAAATACATGTCTTAAAACGAAAATAGACGATGCTTGGATGAGGGGAAATGTCCTTGGCCGAATTATTCCCTTGCTATTCATCTTGGCACCAACTTTGAAGCAAGATGATGCTTTGGCCGAATAGAGATAACCCCTTTCACTTTGGCACCTATTTCATTCACAAGCATAGCACATGGGTGGCTGGTCATGAGGCACTCACATGGGTGGCATAGGGTGCTTATGGTGTGGTTTCTCCTTGGCGTGAAGATGAGCAACAAACTAGGTATGTCTTGGCATCCAACTTGCATCTAGGTGACATGGCATCAATGGGGCATAAACTTATTGATGTGATCCAATTCAACATCATATTTACCATGGCTATTCCAACCTCTCCAGGGAAGAAACTTTCTATCTTTATACCTATAGATACTTATTTCATATGTTATAAGATAGTTATTTTCATATATATATATTATACCTATAGTTATTATGATAATAAGTTATCCATTTATATATGAGATACAAGTTATTATCATATACTATAGTCACATTTTTATAATATACAAGTTTATATACTTAGTTTATTTTCTTATGTTACGCATGTAGGCACATTTGGCCAACACTTGGGAGCTGCATTAGAGCTAAATGGAGCATGTAACAGCAAGGAAACTTACATGGGATCGATTAAGAGAGCACAAGGAACAATTGGGGAAAAGTTATCCGGAGGCCGTGAGCTCATAGCTAGATTGAGCTGAAGATTTGAGCTACAAGATGACCTTATTTCAGCTGGGGAGTTGCACCATCATCATCACCACTTAGGACACTTCAAATATGTCCTAAGTCAAAAGTTGTGAAATCGTACCTTTTCGCGAATAGTTGCCACCTCAAGAGGTACCCTTTCACAAGGAGCTGCCCAAACGTTCACCATGTTACAAGTCATCTAAGGCCAGCTCACCACCAGCTCATTCACACCCAAAGTAGCTCAAACATGAAGGGTTACTTTTCCAAACATTGTGACCTTTCATGAATGATGCTGCCCATGAAGATGCCTTTTCAATAAGGAACATGTGGATGAAGAGATCACACCAATTTGAAGCTTAAATCACCAAGAGATAAGAGCTAAAGAATCTATGCCTATTCGGCCACATCACATGCCATGCACATGAGAGCCTTTGGCGCCAAACATGAAGAGACACACCACCATTCGGCCAAGGGAAGAAAATGGTGCCAAGATGAACAAGCATGCCCATTCAGCCAAGGGAGATGTCTTCCCATCCTTAGACGAATCATCAAGCCCCTTTATGAAGGGTTAGACGAACCATCACAAGCCCAAATGACTTAATCTTTCATTTTAAAACATTATGTATCTTCATAAAGTTATGTATCTAGCCGAAACAACTTGTAACCATTCGGCCAAGCCCTCTCATTTCCTATAAATAGAGTGGCTTGCCTTCATTTGTACCCATCTCATCTCATATATTAAAAATTACTCTTGTGAGTTAATTTCTCTTCAAAGTTCTTTGTGAACTTTATCGATTAAGCAAGTATAATTTCCTATACTTGTGGCGTCATTCCTTCCAAATTGATTCCTAAATTCCTAGATTAATATCTAGTGGGTTGAAGACACTATCACCACCCCTCAAGAAAGTTTGTGAAGATCGGGATTGTGCTCTTTAGCATTGTTTCATCTTTGGCGTGTTTGAGATACAAATCACTACCATTTCCATTTCATCAACAACACCATCATAAACATCCATCAAGATCATCAATTCCGCAACCATCTCTTTCATTTCTTTCTATTTCATTTCCTTTATTATATATTCATTTCTTAAGACCATTATTAATATCATTTCTTTCTTATATTTATTGCAGCCAAGCTTATAATTCAAGGACATCAGTACTTGTCAATCCTAGATCGGGACACAATAAGGCTATCTACTCTCTTCCATCAAAGCGTGTAGATTCGCCTTATATCAAGCGGTAATCAGAGCATAGCTGGATTGACAACAAAAGTGTCATTGGCGTGCAAAGCAAAAGAAAAATAGAAAAAAAACTCCTTCATCAGAATTGGAGTGCAAAAAGAAAGAAAAGATAAAAAGAAAAAAAAATCAGAAAAGAAGAAAAGAAAAGAAAAAAGAGAAGTTCAAAAAGAGAAAGCAAGCCAAGGAAAGTGCTATTCCATTAAAAATACATCAAAGAGGCCTATCTACACTAAGAGAAGATAACCTTATTGTTTTCTTGAGAAAGGATGCAGTAAGTGTTGTTTCTTGAATTGTAAGTCACCTATTCCTTTTCTATCCTTTCATTTTCCTTGTCTTGAACCATTTCATTTTTTTAATACCTTTGAATCCTTTCTTCTACCTTTTCATTTCTTCTATTCTTTCTATCCAACCATATTTGCAGCCGACGCACATAAGGAAGGAATTAACTTGTTCCAATCTTGAGTAAGTTCTTCAAAGGACTTAGCAAGAGAAATTGAGTGCAAAAAGGCTATTGAGAGAGTGAGATCAGAAGGGGAATTTTTAAAAGCCAAATATATATTCCCGAGAGTAAACACGAGTGTTGAGTGGAGTGATCTTATCTTTTCTTTGGAGTGAAATTGTGAGACTTTGTGAGTGTGCTGGTAAGGTTTATTTTTGTTTTATTTACTAACCATATCTTAAAGTCCTAAAGGAAATGCAGGTCAACCCAATTTGCAAATGCAAGTACTAATTGGAGAAATGATAAGAATGTTTCGAACAGAATTTGATGCTCTCCATGAGAAACTAGACCAAAGACAAGATCAACCATAAACCAGAAACAATGATACTCCTCGGAGGCAACAACCTCTTCCCGAAGATGATGTTCCAAATCCTTATGATGAAGAAGAACCAGCATTGATACAAGGACCTAGGCGTGTCAATGTTGATGATAATATGAGCAACATCAAAATCAAAATTCCTCAATTTCAAGGGAAGACTGATCCAAAAGCCTATCTTGAATGGGAAAGCAAGGTGGAACATGTGTTTAGTTGCCATAACTATTCCGAACTCAAGAGATTAAGATTGGCAGCTATGGAGTTTGTTGATTATGCTTTGATATGGTGGGATCAACTTACTATTACCCGGAGGAGGATTGGAGAGAGACCAATTTCAACATGGCTCGAAATGAAAGGTATCATGCATAAACGTTTCATTCCTACTCATTATCACTGAGACATGTTTCAGAAATTGCAGAATTTAAAGCAAGGCCAACGGAGTGTGGAGGATTATTATAAAGAAATGGAAGTGGCAATGATCCGAGTCAATATTGAGGAGGATCGTGAAGCAACCATGGCTAGATTTCTAGTAGGACTCATTCCTGAGATTGCCAACACACTAGAATTGTATCATTATATCGACCTTGATGAAATGGTGCAAATGGCTATGAAAATAAAAAGGCAATTACGGCCTATCTCTCGTACTTCAGTGCCTACATCTTCAAGATGGAGTCCAAACAACAATTTGAGGAAGTCTACCCCTATCCCTACCAAAGAGAAGGCTGAATCATCAAATGCTTCCCAAACTGGTAAGGAGAATCGAGGAAAAGAGATCCCTGTACGATCAAGAGACATCCGTTGCTTTAAATGTCTTGGGAGGGGACATATATCCACACAATGTCCCAACAGAAACACCATGTTACTACTTGGAAATGGTGAAATTGAATCTGACCATGAAGAAGAAGAAGTGCCACCACCACCAACAGAAGTTGAGGAAGAAACATAAATTAGTGCTCCGGTAGAAGGTGAAGCCTTAGTGGTTAAAAGAAGTCTGAATGCCCAAGTAGTAGAAGATGACGCATAACGGGAAAACATCTTTCATACTCGATGCCATGTGAATGAAAAGGTGTGTTTCATGATTATAGACAGTGGTAGTTGTACTAATGTTGTCAGTACCATCATGGTGGAGAAATTGGGATTGCAAACGTTGAAACATCCAAATCCTTACAAACTACAATGGCTCAATGAACGAGGTGAACTTAATGTCAACAAACAGGTGATGGTTCCTTTTTCAATTGGTAAGTACAAGGACGAGGTTATGTGCGATGTTGTTCCTATGCATGCTAGCCATTTACTCCTTGAAAGACCATGGCAATATGATAGGAGAACCATTCATGATTATTTTACCAATCAGTATTCATTCAACCATGGAGGAAAGAAGATTATCCTAACACCCTTGATGCCTAAACAAGTCCAAGTTGAGCAAATAAAGATGAAACAAAGTATTGAGGCCATGAGGAAAGGAAAATCGAAGTTAATCCAGGAAGAAAACATTCCAAAAACAAGTGCTTATACATCTAAGTGCTTGTTACAAAGATGTTTACTGACGAGGCGCAAGGTTAATGAAGATTTTTCTAACTTTGACAACGAAGGAATTTCCTTTGATTTGCAGGATGATCCAAGTGACATAATCCATCAATTTGGGAAATTAAAGGACGTGACCTTTCAAGAGCCAAGAGGTGCGACTATTGAAGAGCAAAGAATGGTAACTCTTCATCCAAAGGACGTGATCCATCAAGAATCAATAGTCATGCCTATTGAAACCCAAAGGGAAATGATTTTTCATCCAAAGGGCGTGACTTATGAGGACATCACCATTCCAAGAGTCACCACCTTTCATGAATCAATGCATCTATCTATGGAAAGGAGCATGATTTTTGGAATACAAAAGGGCACTAACGTTCAAAGCCAAAATTCAAACTAATGAAAGTTTTCTTTATTTTCAGGTTAAGAACTTCCAAAGCAGTCTTTCAACGGATATGAACCTTTTTGTAAAGAGTGAATGGAATGACACTAGGAAAAGACGATCATTCGATTTGAGGACAAATCGATTAAAAGAAGGGGAGGATGATGTGATCCAATTCAGCATCATATTTACCATGGCTATTCCAACCTCTCCAGGGAAGAAACTTTCTATCTTTATACCTATAGATACTTATTTCATATGTTATAAGATAGTTATTTTCATATATATATATATATTATACCTATAGTTATTATGATAATAAGTTATCCATTTATATATGATATACAAGTTATTATCATATACTATAGTCACATTTTTATAATATACAAGTTTATATACTTAGTTTATTTTCTTATGTTACGCATGTAGGCACATTCGGCCAACACTTGGGAGCTGCATTGGAGCTAAATGGAGCATGTAACAGCAAGGAAACTTACATGGGATCGATTAAGAGAGCACAAGGAATAATTGGTAAAAAGTTGTCCGGAGGCCGTGAGCTCATAGCTAGATTGAGCTGAAGATTTGAGCTACAAGATGACCTTATTTCACCTGGGGAGTTGCACCATCATCATCACCACTTAGGACACTTCAAATATGTCCTAAGTCAAAATTTGTGAAATCGTACCTTTTCACGAATAGTTGCCACCTCAAGAGGTACCTTTTCACAAGGAGCTGCCCAAACGTTCACCATGTTACAAGTCATCTAAGGCCAGCTCACCACCAGCTCATTCACACCCAAAGTAGCTCAAACATGAAGGGTTACTTTTCCAAACATTGTGACCTTTCATGAATGATGCTGCCCATGAAGATGCCTTTTCAACAAGGAACACGTGGATGAAGAGATCATACCAATTGGAAGCTTAAATCACCATGAGATATGAGCTAAAGGATCCATGCCTATTCGGCCACATCACATGCCATTCACATGAGAGCCTTTTGGCGCCAAACATGAAGAGACACACCACCATTCGGCCAAGGGAAGAAAATGGCGCCAAGATGAACAAGCATGCCCATTTGGCCAAGGGAGATGTCTTCCCATCCTTAGCCGAATCATCAAGCCCCTTTATGAAGGGTTAGCCAAACTATCACAAGCCCAAATGACTTAATCTTTCATTTTAAAACATTATGTATCTTCATAAAGTTATGTATCTAGCCGAAACAACTTGTAACCATTCGGCCAAGCCCTCTCATTTCCTATAAATAGAGTGGCTTGCCTTCATTTGTACCCATCTCATCTCATATATTAAAAATTACTCTTGTGAGTTAATTTCTCTTCAAAGTTATTTGTGAACTTTATCGATTAAGCAAGTATAATTTCCTATACTTGTGGCGTCATTCCTTCCAAATTGATTCCTAAATTCCTAGATTAATATCTAGTGGGTTGAAGACACTGTCACCACCCCTCAAGCAAGTTTGTGAAGATCGGGATTGTGCTCTTTAGCATTGTTTCATCTTTGGCGTGTTTGAGATACAAATCACTACCATTTCCATTTTCATCAACAACACAATCATCAACATCCATCAAGACCATCAATTCTGCAGCAATCTCTTTCATTTCTTTCTATTTCATTTCCTTTATTATATATTCATTTCTTAAGACCATTATTAATATCATTTCTTTCTTATATTTATTGCAGCCAAGCTTATAATTCAAGGACATCAGTACTTGTCAATCCTAGATCGGGACACAATAAGGCTATCTACTCTCTTCCATCAAAGCGTGTAGATTCGCCTTACATCACTTATTATGAAAGGTCACATATGTGTGAGGCAACCTTTCATAATTTGAGCTACTTCCCATGGGTTTGAGCTGAAGTTGAGCTGGCCATAGATGAAAGACATGTAGATGAGTCTTAGGTCAGCTCATTGTGAGAAGGCACCTCTTGGAATGGCATCTCTTTGCGAAAAGGTGCGAATCCACAAAAATTAACCAAGACCATATTTTAAGTTCTCTGTGTGGTGGTGATGATGGTGTAACTCTTCAGCTGAAATGAGGTCTCTAGCTAGCTCAAAAGTCCAACTCAAGTCAGCTATGAGCTCGAAGGGTAGTTGATAACTTTTCACCATTTGTTCTTCATGATCTCCCAAGTAATCCTATGTAAGTTTCCTAGCTCCTTCTCCTTAGTTAAGCTCAAATTTAGCTCCCAATTTGTTGTATACATTGATTCCTACAAAAGAAATAAAAAGCTTATATTAAAATATAACTAAAGTGCTTATATAATGTAAAGATGTGATGCATATAACATATATATTAAGTATGCTTCATTTAATGATGAATATAAGATAAGCTATACATATTACGAAGAGAAGACTCCCTCATGCCACCATGGTGAGGACATTAAGAAGAGAATAATTAGTCTGGTCTGTATCACATCATTCCCCCTTCTTTGAGGTGATTTGTCCTCAAATCGAATGGGTCTTCTAGTAGTCCATTCGTGTTCTTCACTCCTTGCCTTCCAAACTCACGAACTTCTTCCCAAGAGTTGATGTCTTCTTGTCAAACTTCTTCCAAACTCATGGGCACCACGTCACATAGGACTTCATCATTGTATCTTCCAATGGAGAAAGGTACAATAACTTGTTTGGTTACCTTGGCTTCACCCACGTGACATTTGGTATGGAAGATGTTCTCCCTCTGTTCATCTTCTTGACTTTGAATGTTCAAAGTCCTTTTGACTACAAGGATGTAGGATGGAAGAGACATGTTACAAATAAGGAAAAAATGAAATGTGTGTAGGACCTTACCAGAATGTACTCTCACAAAGCCTCACGAGTTGCTCCAAGGAAACTTGAATATCACTCAATCCTCTCGTGTTTGTACTCTCGGACTTAATGGCTTTTACTTTTCCTCTTCTTATCTCACACACGCTCCATCCTTTTTCCTCTCGATTCTCTTTATCCCAAGTTCTAGAGGACTTTACTCAAAACAATATCAAGTAAATTATACTTGTTGTGCGTTAGCTACAAATGGGTTAGTAGGATTAGAAAAACAAAATATAATAAAAGGGTGGCTTAGAAATATAAAGAAGAGAACAAAAGGGGTTACCTACACAAAGTCACTTTACAACCTTCTATCACCACAATCAATTTAAAGGCTTACTTGAATGGCTTGGTGATGAGAATTGTTGTTGTGTGCTTTTAACTTTTCTTTATTTCTATTCTTTGCTTTTACTTATTTTTGAGTTCTGGAATTTTCTTCTGTTTGAGTGCTTCAGTTTGTTTTCTAATTTTTTTTCTTTTTCTTTCACTTGCACTCCACCTTCACTTCTTTTTGGTATTTTTGTTTTTGTTGTTATTGCACGTTGCTTCTTCTACCAAAGCTCTGATTACCGCTTGATGTAAGGCACTTGTACCTCTTCAATTGATTGTGGATCTAGGAATGAAGTAAAACAACCTGCACAAGTGAATGGCTCAAAAGAGATGGTTAAGGGTGGTAAACGTATGGGTGAATAGGTGGGTTATTTAATAAATGAGAGATGGAAGTGGAAGATGATTGATATGGCTATGGGTCCTGGTTGATGAAACAAAGGGATGGTTGTGAGGTAGTATCTTAAAGAAGACTCAAAGAAAAACCATTGCTATAGAGAGCAAAGACCCAGACTTTATATTGCTTCTTTAAGGGTTGGTATAATGGACTTTGACCCACTAGTTATAAGAACTAGGAACCAGAAGTATCAAGGGGAAGAGGTTGACGCCACAAGTATTAAAAATACTTGATAAGTCGATAAAAGTCACCAGGACTTAAGAAAAAGAATAATCTCACTTATATTAATAAAAAAGGTCTGATTAGAAATGAAATATGATGGCCTATTTATAGTTTTCAAAAGGTTTAGGCTGAATAAACACTTGATGGTTCAGCCAAGGTTGAAACCCCTTTGAAAATACATGATTTTTGATGAAAATACATGATTTAAATGAAGATACATGCTCTTGGCCGAATGGTTATGTGTTGGTTCGGCCCTAATGGTGATTTAAATGCATTTGGAAGTTCTTTGGGCGCCAAAATGAAGAGGAAAGAGTCTTTGGCAGAATAGGAAGCATCCCTTGGTATTTTGGCACCAATTTGATGTCACATGGAGTGCACATGCTTGAATGATGCAAATGGCAGCCTACTTGAATGCATATGGGTCTTCTTGTAATGCTTTGGTGAGGTTACAACCATAGGATGATGTCTTGAAGTCTATGGAATGGAGATAGGCAACAACTAGGCGTGACTTACCTTCAATCGAGCATCTAGGTGTCACGGTCTTCAATGGGAAGTAACTTGTCATGAAAGGTCACATGTGTAGAAAGTAACCTTTCATCATTTGAGCTACTTTCCATGTGTCTGAGCTGAAGATGAGCTGGCCATAGATGAATTACATGAAGATGAGTCTTTGGTCAGCTCCTTGTGAAAAGGCACCTCTTTAGATGGCAACTCTTCACGTAAAGGTACGAATCCACAAAAATTGACCTAGACCATATTTGTAGTCCAGCTCAAGTCAGCTATGAGCTCGGAGGGTAGCTGACAACTTTTCACCATTTGTTCTTCAAGATCTCCTGAGTAATCCTATGTAAATTTTCCTAGCTCTTTGTATGTAGTTAAGCTCAAATTTAGCTCCCAAGTTGTTGTTTACATTCATTCCTATAAAAGAAATAAAAAGCTTATATTAAAATATAACTTAAGTGCTTATAATGTAAAGATGTGAATATGTTGTATGCATGAAAATCATATAACATGGGTTTCATAATAAATGATAAATGGAAACATGTAATAATAATATCTTAATAAATGATATGTAATCATAGCATATATTTGAATGATATGAAAAAACATGATCAAATAAGCATGGGATGGAAATAATAATATGATAATTTATACTAACATGTTAATGCATGGTTATGATAGAATATAATGTATAAATGATATAATATAAGATAGGGTAAGGAAAAACTCCCTTAGAAGCAGCTTTGAATAACATCCATGGTGTGTTCAAGTCATGGAGAAAGTTGGAGCTAGTTTGGATCGTATCATGATCACTGCAAAGAAAATTCAGATTGTACTCTACTCACACTCGTGTTTGCACTTGGGGATATAGTCTTTCGCTTTTTTGATCCCCCTTCTGATCTCACCCTCTTGTTTGCCTTTGTCCGCTCGATTCTCTCTTATGGGTCGGTTTAAAGAACTAACTCAAGATTGAGCAAGTTTCTTTGTTTGTGCGTCGGCTAAATGAAATGGTTAGGGTATAGAAATGGTTATGGTAAAGGTAGGATAGAAAGGTTAAGAAAAGGGATAAGGTAGTAAATAAGAAAAGATAAAAGAATTAGGAAATGAAATAGTAAGAAAATGAAGATAACTTACAACCCAAGTTGCAACACTTACTATCTTCCTTCATAAGGAACAACAGGGATACCTCCTTCAAGTTTGATGTTGGGGCAGATTGTAATGTGCTTCTCTTTGAGTGTACTTTGCAACTTTTCTTCACTTTTTCTTTGCTTTTGATTCTTCTTTTTATTTTCTTTCTTTTTGCACTCCAATTTTGATGTAGGAGTCTTTTTCTTTTCTTATTGCTTTTCTTACTTCTTTTGGTTTTTATTGCATAACTTGATAGTCAATACGACTGAGCTCTAAATACCACTTGATGTAAGACTATTCAGGCTTTTTCAATAGTGGAGAAGTTGGTAGCCTTGTTGTTTCCCAATCTAGGAGAGACACCAAATGCTACACTTTGAATTGAAAGTAATCTACACAAAAGAAGGAGAATTGATTAAGTAACTTGATAATTGAGAAATAAAAAGGGAATGGAAATGAAAAGAATTGGAATGGATAGAAATGTTATCAAAGATGGGTTGCGGAAGTGTTGTTGAATTGTCCTTCAAATGTAAGAGAATTTAGCCACCAATGGTGATGATGCACGTGATTCTTGATGATAGATGATGGATAATTCAATGATAGAGAAATGGTTAAGGGATGGTGATGATATAGGCGTGAAATGGTGATGGAAAATTGTGATGATATAGGTATGAAATGGTGATGGAAGATGGTGATGGACAGATAGTATCTTATAAGACTAAGAAGGAACCAATGCTATAAAGGAGCAAAGACTCGTTTCTTATAAGTCTTATAAGGGGTGGTAAATAAGAACTTTAACTCACTTGTTATAAGAATTAGGAACCATAAGTATCAAGGGCAAAGAATGATGCCACAAACTTAAGAATTAAGCTTGCTTAATCGATATAGTTCTAAAAAGAACTTGAAGAGAGAATAATCTCACAAGGATTTATTTTATCAAAGGGTTGAGTACAAATGATATGCCAAAGTCGTATTCATAGGCTTGCATAGGTTTAGTCGAATAGTTATGTGTCCATTCATATAGATACATGTCTTTCTAATGTAAATACATGTCTTAAAACAAAAATAGATGATGCTTGGATGAGGGAAATGTCCTTGGCCGAATGCTTCCCTTGTTGTTCATCTTGGGGCCAACTTTGAAGCAAGATGATGCTTTGGTCGAATAGAGAAAACCCCTTTTACTTTGGTGCCCATTTCATCCACATGCATGGCACATGGGTGGCTGGTCATGAGGCACTCACATGGGTGGCAAAGGGTGCTTATGGTGTGGCTTCTCTTTGGTGTGAAGATGAGTAGCAAACTAGGTATGTCTTGGCATCCAACTTGTGTCTAGGTGACATGGCATTAATGGGGCAGTAACTTTTTATGAAAGGTCACATTTGTGTGAGGTAATCTTTCATCATTTGAGCTACTTCCCATGGGTTTGAGCTAAATTTGAACTGGCCATAGATGAAGGACATGTAGATGAGTCTTAGGTCAGCTCCTTGTAAGAATGCACCTCTTGGAATGACATATCTTCGCGAAAAGGTACGAATCCACAAAAATTGACCTAGACCATATTTGAAGTGATTTGTGTGGTGGTGATGATGGTGTAACTCTCCAGCTGAAATGAGGTCTTTAGCTAGGGCCAAAGTTCAGCTCAAGTCAGCTATGATCTCGGAAGGTAGCTGATAACTTTTCACCATTTGTTCTTCATGATCTCCTGAGTAATCGTATGTAAATTTTCCTAGCTTCTTATCCTTAGTTAAGCTCAAATTTATCTCTCAATTTGTTGTATACATTGATTCCTACAAAAGAAATAAAAAGCTTATATTAAAATATAATTTAAGTGCTTATATAATGTAAAGATGTGATGCATATAACATATATATTAAGTATGCTTTATTTAATGATGAATATAAGATAAGCTATACATATTATGAAATATAAATCATATGATATAATGTCAATGAACAAAACTCTTGGCACTTCAAGTGACGCCTTTATTTTTAACTTCAATGGTACATTTCTTGTAAATCACAAAGAGTCATGCCTATTGGTTCTTCAAAGGTTACATCTTTTAGTCCTCCATAATTCATGATTCTTGAATCATCTCCTCGAAAAGATACGTCTCTTGGATTATCCTATAAAACAATAGGACTAATAGATGAAATAGTAAGGTTATTTAAAATATGTTCTTCATTCTCATCTTTATCTCCAAATTCATCATTTTCAACTCTCTCATTTTCAACTCCAACATCTTTTTCATCCACTATTTGATTCTTATCATTCTTAACGTTTTGTTTGATTTCAAAATGCATTCATTCATTTAAAATTTCTTCCAAATGTTCTTCTTCAAGTTGCTCCCTCATTGCTTCAATATTTTTTCCTCAAATGAGTTTGGTCTTCTTTTACCTGACTAGGAGAAAGTGGCATCAAAGTGATTTTCTTACCATTATGGGTGATAGTATATCTATTTGTAAACCCATCATGGATTGCTCGTCTGTCGAATTACCACGGTCTTCCCAAAAGTATATTTGTAGCATTCATTGGTACAACATCACAAAGAACTTCATCTTGGTATTTGCCAAATGAAAACAGGATGAAAACTTTCTTTGTTACTTTTTCTTCTCCATCATTTGACCATTGAAGATTGTATGGATTCGGATGCTTAGAGGTCTTCAAGCCAAGCTTTCTAATCATAAGGGTACTAGCAACGTTCGTACAATTTCCTACATCGATGATCATGAAACAAACTTTGTTGTTTACATGACAACGAGTATAAAAGATGTTTTCTCTTTCGTACTCTTATAATATTTGAGTGCCTAAAGCCTTTTTCATGACAAGCACTTGTCTTGAAGCTGTATGGAAATCAAGCCATTCTTGTGACATGGTTAGTGAAAGAAAAATAAATTAAAACCTTAGCAGCACGCTCACAAAAGCCTCACTTGATCACTCTAAAGAAAATTCTGGTTGCAGTCCACTCACACTCGTGTTTACACTCGGGGATAAATTCAGGTTGATCTCACCATCTCGTTTACCTTTTTCCGCTCGATTCTCTCTTGTGGGTCCTTTTAAAGAACTAACTCAAGATTGAGAAAGTTTCTTTGTTTGTGCGTCGGCTAAAAGAAATGGTTAGGGAATATAAATGGTTATGGTAACAGTAGGATAGAAAGGTTAAGAAAAGGGATAAGGTAGTAAATAAGAAAAGATGAAAGAATAACTAAATGAAATAGTAAGAAAATGAATATAACTTACAACTCAAATTGCAACACTTACTATCTTCCTTCACAAGACTTGATGTCTTCTTGTACGTCTTGGTTTCCTTTAATAAAAAGACTCTCCTTGTTCATATCTCTAAGAACATCAATAGTTGTATTGTTTTGAATCAACACATCTCTTTGTTCAACGATTTCATCCTTTAGTAAGGTCAGGTATTTTGGTGTGTCCTGCAATACAATAAATGAAAATTCATCTCCGAAAAGGGCTTCTTGAATCAAGCCTTTGTTCTAATAGGCACTTGCAATGTTCCTTTTGGTGATGGAACTTATTTCTCCTTGACCCGACATATCATGTTCTTTAAAGAAAATATGTTAACTTTTCATCTCCACTACTTGAATCATCATGATGGTTTGTGAAGAGTCTTAACCTTTGAAATTTCTTCCAATGCCTTAGTTCTATGAACCAATGAATCTCACAATGAGAATGGAATTTGACATCAATGTTTTGGGAGGATAATACCATATATATGAGTTGAATTCCTGCAAATTAAATCAAAGTAAAAATATGAAAGGTATAAAAAAAATAAATGGAAATATCAAACCAATGTGGATGTTTAATGGGAGTTGGCTGTTGAATTCTTTTCAGGACTGGCAATGCACTTGGAATGTCAACGAACAAAACTCTTGGCACTTCAAGTGACGCCTTTATTTGGAACTTCAATGGTATAACCTTCAAAACATCAAGATACATGTCTTGTGAATCACAAAGAGTCACGCCTATTGGTTCTTCAAAGGTTACATCTTTTAGTCCTCCATAATTCATGATTCTTGAATCATCTCCTCGAAAAGATTCGTCTCTTGGATTATCCTGCAAAACAATAGGAAGAATAGATGAAATAGTAAGGTTAGTTAAAATATGTTCTTCATTCTCCTCTTTATCTCCAAATTGATCCTTTTTAACTCTTTCATTTTCATCTCCAACGTCTTTTTCATCCACTCTTTGATTCTTATCATTCTTAACGTTTTGTTTGATTTCAAAATGCATTCATTCATTTAAACTTTCTTCCAAATGTTCTTCTTCAAGTTGCTCCCTGATTGTTTCATTGTTTTTTTCTCAAATGAGTTTGGTCTTCTTTCACTTGACTAGAAGAAAGTGGCATTAAAGTGATTTCTTACCATTTTGGGTGATAGTTATTTTGTAAACCCATCATTGATTGCTCATCTGTCAAATTTCCACGGTCTTCCCAAAGTATATATGCAGCATCCGTTGGTACAACATTACAAAGAACTTCATCTTGGTATTTCCCAAATGAAACAGGATGAAAACTTACTTTGTTACTTTTACTTCTCCATCATTTGACCATTGAAGATTGTATGGATTTGGATGCTTAGAGTTCTTCAAGCCAAGCTTTTTAACCATAAGGGTACTAGCAATGTACGTACAACTTCCTTCGTCGATGATCATGAAACAAACTTTATTGTTTACACGACAATGAGTATGAAAGATGTTTTTTGTTTGGTAATCTTCTACGATTTAGGTGCCTAAAGCCTTTTTAATGACAAGCACTTGTCTTGAAGCTGTGTGGAAATCAAGCAATTCTTGTGACATGGTTAGTGAAAAAAAAAATTGAAACCTTAGCAGCACGCTCACAAAAGCATCACTTCATCACTCTAAAGAAAATTATGGTTGCACTCCTCTTACACTCGTGTTTGCACTCGGGGATAAATTCAGGTTGATCTCACAATCTCGTTTACCTTTTTCTGCTTGATTCTCTCTTGTGGGTCCTTTTAAAGAACTAACTCAAGATTGAGCAAGTTTCTTTGTTTGTGCATCGGCTAAAAGAAATTGTTAGGGAATATAAATGGTTATGGTAAAAGTAGGATAGAAAGGTTAAGAAAAGGGATAAGGTAGTAAATAAGAAAAGATGAAAGAATAACTAAATGAAATAGTAAGAAAATGAATATAACTTACAACTCAAATTGCAACACTTACTATCTTCCTTCACAAGACTTGATGTCTTCTTGTACGTCTTGGTTTCCTTTAATAAAAAGACTCTCCTTGTTCATATCTCTAAGAACATCAATAGTTGTATTGTTTTGAATCAACACATCTCTTTGTTCAACGATTTCATCCTTTAGTAAGGTCAGGTATTTTGGTGTGTCCTGCAATACAATAAATGAAAATTCATCTCCGAAAAGGGCTTCTTGAATCAAGCCTTTGTTCGAATAGTCACTTGCAATGTTCCTTTTAGTGATGGAACTTATTTCTCCTTGGCCCGACATATCATGTTCTTTAAAGAAAATATGTTAACTTTTCATCTCCACTACTTGAATCATCATGATGGTTTGTGAAGAGTCTTAACCTTTGAAATTTCTTCCAATGCCTTAGTTCTATGAACCAATGAATCTCACAATGAGAATGGAATTTGACATCAATGTTTTGGGAGGATAATACCATATATATGAGTTGAATTCCTGCAAATTAAATCAAAGTAAAAATATGAAAGGTATAAAAAAAATAAATGGAAATATCAAACCAATGTGGATGTTTAATGGGAGTTGGCTGTTGAATTCTTTTCAGGACTGGCAATGCACTTGGAATGTCAACGAACAAAACTCTTGGCACTTCAAGTGACGCCTTTATTTGGAACTTCAATGGTATAACCTTCAAAACATCAAGATACATGTCTTGTGAATCACAAAGAGTCACGCCTATTGGTTCTTCAAAGGTTACATCTTTTAGTCCTCCATAATTCATGATTCTTGAATCATCTCCTCGAAAAGATTCGTCTCTTGGATTATCCTGCAAAACAATAGGAAGAATAGATGAAATAGTAAGGTTAGTTAAAATATGTTCTTCATTCTCCTCTTTATCTCCAAATTGATCCTTTTCAACTCTTTCATTTTCATCTCCAACGTCTTTTTCATCCACTCTTTGATTCTTATCATTCTTAACGTTTTGTTTGATTTCAAAATGCATTCATTCATTTAAACTTTCTTCCAAATGTTCTTCTTCAAGTTGCTCCCTGATTGTTTCATTGTTTTTTTCTCAAATGAGTTTGGTCTTCTTTCACTTGACTAGAAGAAAGTGGCATTAAAGTGATTTCTTACCATTTTGGGTGATAGTATATTTATTTGTAAACCCATCATTGATTGCTCATCTGTCAAATTTCCACGGTCTTCCCAAAAGTATATATGCAGCATCCGTTGGTACAATATTACAAAGAACTTCATCTTGGTATTTCCCAAATGAAACAGGATGAAAACTTACTTTGTTACTTTTACTTCTCTATCATTTGACCATTGAAGATTGTATGGATTTGGATGCTTAGAGTTCTTCAAGCCAAGCTTTTTAACCATAAGGTACTAGCAATGTACGTACAACTTCCTTCGTCGATGATCATGAAACAAACTTTATTGTTTACACGACAATGAGTATGAAAGATGTTTTTTTGTTTGGTAATCTTCTACGATTTAGGTGCCTAAAGCCTTTTTAATGACAAGCACTTGTCTTGAAGCTATGTGGAAATCAAGCAATTCTTGTGACATGGTTAGTGAAAAAAAAAATTGAAACCTTAGCAGCACGCTCACAAAAGCATCACTTCATCACTCTAAAGAAAATTATGGTTGCACTCCTCTTACACTCGTGTTTGCACTCGGGGATAAATTCAGGTTGATCTCACAATCTCGTTTACCTTTTTCTGCTCGATTCTCTCTTGTGGGTCCTTTTAAAGAACTAACTCAAGATTGAGCAAGTTTCTTTGTTTGTGCATCGGCTAAAAGAAATTGTTAGGGAATATAAATTGTTATGGTAAAAGTAGGATAGAAAGGTTAAGAAAAGGGATAAGGTAGTAAATAAGAAAAGATGAAAGAATAACTAAATGAAATAGTAAGAAAATGAATATAACTTACAACTCAAATTGCAACACTTACTATCTTCCTTCACAAGACTTGATGTCTTCTTGTACGTCTTGGTTTCCTTTAATAAAAAGACTCTCCTTGTTCATATCTCTAAGAACATCAATAGTTGTATTGTTTTGAATCAACACATCTCTTTGTTCAACGATTTCATCCTTTAGTAAGGTCAGGTATTTTGGTGTGTCCTGCAATACAATAAATGAAAATTCATCTCCGAAAAGGGCTTCTTGAATCAAGCCTTTGTTCGAATAGTCACTTGCAATGTTCCTTTTAGTGATGGAACTTATTTCTCCTTGGCCCGACATATCATGTTCTTTAAAGAAAATATGTTAACTTTTCATCTCCACTACTTGAATCATCATGATGGTTTGTGAAGAGTCTTAACCTTTGAAATTTCTTCCAATGCCTTAGTTCTATGAACCAATGAATCTCACAATGAGAATGGAATTTGACATCAATGTTTTGGGAGGATAATACCATATATATGAGTTGAATTCCTGCAAATTAAATCAAAGTAAAAATATTAAAGGTATAAAAAAATAAATGGAAATATCAAACCAATGTGGATGTTTAATGGGAGTTGGTTGTTGAATTCTTTTCAGGATTGGCAATGCACTTGGAATGTCAATGAACAAAACTCTTGGCACTTCAAGTGACGCCTTTATTTGGAACTTCAATGGTATAACCTTCAAAACATCAAGATACATGTCTTGTGAATCACAAAGAGTCACGCCTATTGGTTCTTCAAAGGTTACATCTTTTAGTCCTCCATAATTCATGATTCTTGAATCATCTCCTCGAAAAGATTCGTCTCTTGGATTATCCTGCAAAACAATAGGAAGAATAGATGAAATAGTAAGGTTAGTTAAAATATGTTCTTCATTCTCCTCTTTATCTCCAAATTGATCCTTTTCAACTCTTTCATTTTCATCTCCAACGTCTTTTTCATCCACTCTTTGATTCTTATCATTCTTAACGTTTTGTTTGATTTCAAAATGCATTCATTCATTTAAACTTTCTTCCAAATGTTCTTCTTCAAGTTGCTCCCTGATTGTTTCATTGTTTTTTTCTCAAATGAGTTTGGTCTTCTTTCACTTGACTAGAAGAAAGTGGCATTAAAGTGATTTCTTACCATTTTGGGTGATAGTATATTTATTTGTAAACCCATCATTGATTGCTCATCTGTCAAATTTCCACGGTCTTCCCAAAAGTATATATGCAGCATCCGTTGGTACAACATTACAAAGAACTTCATCTTGGTATTTCCCAAATGAAACAGGATGAAAACTTACTTTGTTACTTTTACTTCTCCATCATTTGACCATTGAAGATTGTATGGATTTGGATGCTTAGAGTTCTTCAAGCCAAGCTTTTTAACCATAAGGGTACTAGCAATGTACGTACAACTTCTTTCGTCGATGATCATGAAACAAACTTTATTGTTTACACGACAATGAGTATGAAAGATGTTTTTTGTTTGGTAATCTTCTACGATTTAGGTGCCTAAAGCCTTTTTAATGACAAGCACTTGTCTTGAAGCTATGTGGAAATCAAGCAATTCTTGTGACATGGTTAGTGAAAAAAAAAATTGAAACCTTAGCAGCACGCTCACAAAAGCATCACTTGATCACTCTAAAGAAAATTCTGGTTGCACTCCTCTTACACTCGTGTTTGCACTCGGGGATAAATTCAGGTTGATCTCACAATCTCGTTTACCTTTTTCTACTCGATTCTCTCTTGTGGGTCCTTTTAAAGAACTAACTCAAGATTGAGCAAGTTTCTTTGTTTGTGCATCGGCTAAAAGAAATTGTTAGGGAATATAAATGGTTATGGTAAAAGTAGGATAGAAAGGTTTAGAAAAGGGATAAGGTAGTAAATAAGAAAAGATGAAAGAATAACTAAATGAAATAGTAAGAAAATGAATATAACTTACAACTCAAATTGCAACACTTACTATCTTTCTTCACAAGACTTAATGTCTTCTTGTACGTCTTGGTTTCCTTTAATAAAAAGACTCTCCTTGTTCATATCTCTAAGAAAATCAATAGTTGTATTGTTTTGAATCAACACATCTCTTTGTTCAACGATTTCATCCTTTAGTAAGGTCAGGTATTTTGGTGTGTCCTGCAATACAATAAATGAAAATTCATCTCCGAAAAGGGCTTCTTGAATCAAGCCTTTGTTCGAATAGGCACTTGCAATGTTCCTTTTGGTGATGGAACTTATTTCTCCTTGGCCCGACATATCATGTTCTTTAAAGAAAATGTGTTAACTTTTCATCTCCACTACTTGAATCATCATGATGGTTTGTGAAGAGTCTTAACCTTTGAAATTTCTTCCAATGCCTTAGTTCTATGAACCAATGAATCTCACAATGAGAATGGAATTTGACATCAATGTTTTGGGAGGATAATACCATATATATGAGTTGAATTCCTGCAAATTAAATCAAAGTAAAAATATTAAAGGTATAAAAAAATAAATGGAAATATCAAACCAATGTGGATGTTTAATGGGAGTCGGTTGTTGAATTCTTTTCAGGATTGGCAATGCACTTGGAATGTCAATGAACAAAACTCTTGGCACTTCAAGTGATGCCTTTATTTGGAACTTCAATGGTATAACCTTCAAAACATCAAGATACATGTCTTGTGAATCACAAAGAGTCACGCCTATTGGTTCTTCGTAGGTTACATCTTTTAGTCCTCCATAATTCATGATTCTTGAATAATCTCCTCGAAAAGATACGTCTCTTTGATTATCCTGCAAAACAATAGGAAGAATAGATGAAATAGTAAGGTTAGTTAAAATATGTTCTTCATTCTCCTCTTTATCTCCAAATTGATCCTTTTCAACTCTTTCATTTTCATCTCCAACGTCTTTTTCATCCACTCTTTGATTCTTATCATTCTTAATGTTTTGTTTGATTTCAAAATGCATTCATTCATTTAAACTTTCTTCCAAATGTTCTTCTTCAAGTTGCTCCCTGATTGTTTCAATGTTTTTTTCTCAAATGAGTTTGGTCTTCTTTCACTTGACTAGAAGAAAGTGGCATCAAAGTGATTTTCTTACCATTTTGGGTGATAGTATATTTATTTGTAAACCCATCATGGATTGCTCATCTGTCGAATTTCCACGGTCTTCCCAAAAGTATATATGCGGAATCCGTTGGTACAACATTACAAAGAACTTCATCTTGGTATTTTCCAAATGAAACAGGATGAAAACTTACTTTGTTACTTTTACTTCTCCATCATTTAACCATTGAAGATTGTATGGATTTGGATGCTTAGAGGTCTTCAAGCCAAGCTTTTTAACCATAAGGGTACTAGCAATGTTCGTACAACTTCCTTCGTCGATGATCACGAAACAAACTTTATTGTTTACATGACAATGAGTATGAAAGTTGTTTTATGTTTGGTAATCTTCTACGATTTGAGTGCCTAAAGCCTTTTTAATGACAAGTACTTGTCTTGAAGCTGTATGGAAATCAAGCAATTCTTGTGACATGGTTAGTGAAAGAAAAATAAATTGAAACCTTAGCTGTACACTCACAAAAGCATCACTTGATCACTCTAAAGAAAATTCTGTTTGCATTCCTCTCACACTCGTGTTTGTACTCGGGGATTAATTCAGGTTGATCTCACAATCTCGTTTACCTTTTTCTGCTCGATTCTCTCTTGTGGGTCCTTTTAAAGAACTAACTCAAGATTGAGCAAGTTTCTTTGTTTGTGCATCGGCTAAAAGAAATGGTTAGGGAATATAAATGGTTATGGTAAAAGTAGGATAGAAAGGTTAAGAAAAGGGATAAGGTAGTAAATAAGAAAAGATGAAAGAATAACTAAATGAAATAGTAAGAAAATGAAGATAACTTACAACTCAAATTATAACACTTACGCTCTTCCTTCACAATAGTTGATGTCTTGTTGTATGTCTTGGTTTCCTTTAATGAAAAGACTCTCCTTGTTCATGTCTCTAAGAACATCAATAGTTGTATTGTTTTGAATCAACACATCTCTTGGTTCAACGATTTCATTCTTTGGTAAG
Source organism: Hibiscus syriacus (assembly GCF_006381635.1). Taxonomy (NCBI): domain Eukaryota; kingdom Viridiplantae; phylum Streptophyta; class Magnoliopsida; order Malvales; family Malvaceae; genus Hibiscus; species Hibiscus syriacus. The sequence continues at coordinate 692,569 of NW_024062603.1, read as the reverse complement.
GTCAGGTATTTTGGTGTATCATGCAATACAAGAAATGAAAATTCATCTCCAAAAAGGGCATCTCGAATCAAGCATATGTTCGAATAGGCACTTGCAATGTTTCTTTTGGTGATGGAAATTATTTCTCCTTGACCCGGTATATCATGTTCTTTAAAGAAAATATGTTAACTTTTCATCTCCACTACTTGAATCATCATGATGGTTTTTGAAGATTCATAACCTTTGAAATTTCTTCTAATGCCTTAGTTTTATGAACCAATGAATCTCACAAAGAGAATGGAATTTGACATCAACATTTGGTAGGATAATACCATATATATGAGTTGAATTCCTGTAAATTAAATCAAAGTAAAAATATGAAAGGTATAAAAAAATAAATGGAAATATCAAACCAATGTGGATGTTTAATGGGAATTGGCTATTGAATTCTTTTCAGGATTGGCAATGCACTTGGAATGTCAACGAACAAAACTCTTGGCACTTCAAGTGACGCCTTTATTTGGAACTTCAATGGTATAACCTTCAAAACATCAAGATACATGTCTTGTGAATCACAAATAGTCACGCCTATTGGTTCTTCAAAGGAATAATTCATGATTCTTGAATCATCTCCTCGAAAAGATACGTCTCTTGGATTATCCTACAAAACAATAGGAATAATAGATGGAATAGTAAGGTTATTTAAAATATGTTCTTCATTCTCCTCTTTATCTCCAAATTCATCATTTTCAACTCTCTTAGTTTCAACTCCAACAGCTTTTTCATCCACTCTTTGATTCTTATCATTCTTAACGTTTTGTTTGATTTCAAAATGCATTCATTCATTTAAAATTTCTTCCAAATGTTCTTCTTCAAGTTGCTACCTCATTGCTTCAATATTTTTTTCTCAAATGAGTTTGGTCTTCTTTCACCTGACTAGGAGAAAGTGGCATCAAAGTGATTTTCTTACCATTATGGGTGATAGTATATCTGTTTGTAAACCCATCATGGATTGCTCGTATGTCGAATTACCACGGTCTTCCCAAAAGTATATTTGTAGCATCCATTGGTACAACATCACAAAGAACTTCATCTTGGTATTTGCCAAATGAAAACAGGATGAAAACTTTCTTTTTTACTTTTACTTCTCCATCAATTAATCATTGAAGATTGTATGGATTCAGATGCTTAGAGGTCTTCAAGCCAAGCTTTTTAACCATAAGGGTACTAGCAACGTTTGTACAATTTCCTTCATCGATGATCATGAAACAAACTTTGTTGTTTACACGACAACGAGTATGAAAGATATTTTCTCTTTCGTAATCTTATAATATTTGAGTGCCTAAAGCCTTTTTAATGACAAGCACTTGTCTTGAAGCTGTATGGAAATCAAGCCATTCTTGTGACATGGTTAGTGAAAGAAAAATAAATTGAAACCTTAGCAGCACGCTCACAAAAGCCTCACTTGATCACTCTAAAGAAAATTCTGGTTGCACTCCACTCACACTCGTGTTTACACTCGGGGATAAATTCAGGTTGATCTCACCATCTCGTTTACCTTTTTCCGCTCGATTATCTCTTGTGGGTCCTTTTAAAGAACTAACTCATGATTTAGCAAGTTTCTTTGTTTGTGTGTCGGCTAAAAGAAATGGTTAGGGTATATAAATGGTTATGGTAAAAGTAGGATAGAAAGGTTGAGAAAAGGGATAAGGTAGTAAATAAGAAAAGATGAAAGAATAACTAAATGAAATAATAACAAAATGAAGATAACTTACAACTCAAATTGCAACACTTACTATCTTACTTCACAAGACTTGATGTCTTCTTGTACGTCTCGGTTTCCTTTAATGAAAAGACTCTCCTTGTTCATATCTCAAAGAACATCAATAGTTGTATTGTTTTGAATCAACACATCTCTTGGTTCAACGATTTCATCTTTTAGTAAGGTCGGGTATTTTGGTGTATCCTGCAATACAATAAATGAAAATTCATCTCCGAAAAGGGCTTCTTGAATCAAGCCTTTGTTCGAATAGGCACTTGCAATGTTCCTTTCGGTGATGGAACTTATTTCTCCTTGACGCGACATATCATGTTCTTTAAAGAAAATATGTTAACTTTTCATCTCCACTCCTTGAATCATCATGATGGTTTGTGAAGAATCTTAACCTTTGAAATTTCATCAAATGCCTTAGTTCTATGAACTAATGAATCTCACAATGAGAATGGAATTTGACATCAACGTTTGGTAGGATAATACCATATATATGAGTTGAATTCCTGTAAATTAAATAAAAGTTAAAATATGAAATGTATAAACAAAATGAATGGAAATGTCAAACCAATGTGGATATTTAATGGGAGTTGGCTATTGAATTCTTTTCAGGATTGGCAATGCACTTGGATGTCAACGAACAAAACTCTTAGCACTTCAAGTGACGCCTTTATTTGGAACTTCAAAGGTATAACCATTAAAACTTCAACAGACATGTCTTGTGAATCACAAAGAGTCACGTCTATTGGTTCTTCAAAGGTTACATCTTTTAGTCCTCCATAATTCATGATTCTTGAATCATCTCCTCGAAAAGATACATCTCTTGGATTATGCTGCAAAACAATAGGAAGAATATATGAAATAGTAAGGTTAGTTAAAATATGTTATTCATTCTCCTTTTTATCTCCAAATTCATCCTTTCAACTCTCTCATTTTCAACTCCAAAGTCTTTTTCATCCACTCTTTGATTCTTATCATTCTTAGCGTTTTGTTTGATTTCAAAATGCATTCATTCATTTAAACTTTCTTCCAAGTGTTCTTCTTCAAGTTGCTCCCTCATTGTTTCAATGTTTTTTTCTCAAATGAGTTTGGTCTTCATTCACTTGACTACGAGAAAGTGGCATCAAAGTGATTTTCTTACCATTATGGGCAATTTTATATCTATTTGTAAACCCATCGTGGATTGCTCGTCTGTCGAATTACCATGTTCTTCCCAAAAGTATATATGTAGCATCAATTGGTACAACATCACAAAGAACTTCATCTTGGTATTTGCCAAATGAAAACAGGATGAAAACTTGCTTTGTTACTTTTACTTCTCCATCATTTAACCATTGAAGATTGTATGGATTCGGATGCTTAGAGGTCTTCAAGCTAAGCTTTTTAACCGTAAGGGTATTAGCAATATTCGTACAACTTCCTTCGTCGATGATCATGAAACAAACTTTGTTGTTTACATGACAACGAGTATGAAAGATGTTTTCTCTTTGGTAATCTTCTAAGATTTGAGTGCCTAAAGCCTTTTTAATGACAAACACTTATCTTGAAGCTATCTGGAAATCAAGAAATTCTTATGACATGGTTACTGAAAGACAAATAAATTAAAACCTTAGCAGCACACTCATAAAAGCCTCACTTTATCACTCCAAAGAAAATTCTAGTTGCACTCCACTCACACTCGTGTTTGCACTCAGGGATAAATTCAGGTTGATCTCACCATCTTGTTTACCTTTCTCCGCTCGATTCTCTCTTGTGGGTCCTTTTAAACAACTAACTAAAGATTTAGCAAGTTTCTTTGTCAACGAACAAAACTCTTGGCACTTCAAGTGACGCCTTTATTTTTAACTTCAATGGTATAACCTTCAAAACATCAAGATACATGTCTTGTGAATCACAAATAGTCACGCCTATTGGTTCTTCAAAGGTTACATCTTTTAGTCCTCAATAATTCATGATTCTTGAATCATCTCCTCGAAAAGATACGTCTTTTGGATTATCCTACAAAACAATAGGAAGAATAGATGAAATAGTAAGGTTATTTAAAATATGTTCTTCATTCTCCTCTTTATCTCCAAATTCATCATTTTCAACTCTCTCATTTTCAACTCCAACATCTTTTTCATCCACTCTTTGATTCTTATCATTATTAACGTTTTGCTTGATTTCAAAATTCATTCATTCATTTAAACTTTCTTCCAAATGTTCTTCTTCAAGTTGCTCCCTCATTGCTTCAATATTTTTTTCTCAAATGAGTTTGGTCTTCTTTCACCTGACTAGGAGAAAGTGGCATCAAAGTGATTTTCTTACCATTATGGGTGATAGTATATCTGTTTGTAAACCCATCATGGATTGCTCGTCTGTCGAATTACCACGGTCTTCCCAAAAGTATATTTGTAGCATCAATTGGTACAACATCACAAAGAACTTCATCTTGGTATTTGCCAAATGAAAACAGGATAAAAACTTTCTTTGTTACTTTTACTTCTCCATCATTTAACCATTGAAGATTGTATGGATTCGGATGCTTAGAGGTCTTCAAGCAAAGCTTTTTAACCATAAGGGTACTACCAACGTTCGTACAATTTCCTTCATCGATGATCATGAAACAAACTTTGTTGTTTACACGACGAGTATGAAGGATGTTTTCTCTTTCGTAATCTTATAATATTTGAGTGCCTAAAGCCTTTTTAATGACAAGCACTTGTCTTGAAGCTGTATGGAAATCAAGCCATTCTTGTGACATGGTTATTGAAAGAAAAATAAATTGAAACCTTAGCAGCACGCTCACAAAATCCTCACTTGATCACTCTAAAGAAAATTCTGGTTGCACTCCACTCACACTCGTGTTTGCACTCGGAGATAAATTCAGGTTGATCTCACCATCTCGTTTACCTTTTTCCGCTCGATTCTCTCTTGTGGGTCCTTTTAAAGAACTAACTCATGATTGAGGAAGTTTCTTTGTTTGTGCGTTGGCTAAAAGAAATGGTTAGGGTATATAAATGGTTATGGTAAAAGTAGGATAGAAAGGTTAAGAAAAGGGATAAGGTAGTAAATAAGAAAAGATGAAAGAATAACTAAATGAAATAGTAAGAAAATGAAAATAACTTACAACTCAAATTGCAACACTTACTATCTTCCTTCACAAGAGTTGATGTCTTCTTGTACGTCTTGGTTTCCTTTAATGAAAACACTCTCCTTGCTCATATCTCTAAGGACATCAATAGTTATATTGTTTTGAATCAACACATCTCTTGGTTCAACGATTTCATCCTTTTGTAAGGTCAGGTATTTTGGTGTATCCTACAATACAAGAAATGAAAATTCATCTCCTTTTGGTGATGAAACTTATTTCTCCTTGACCCAGTATATCATGTTCTCTAAAGAAAATATGTTAACTTTTCATCTCCACTCCTTGAATCATCATGATGGTTTGTGAAGAGTCTTAACCTTTGAAATTTCTTCAAATGCCTTAGTTATATGAACCAATGAATCTCACAATGAGAATGGAATTTGACATCAACGTTTGGTAGGATAATACCATATATATGAGTTGAATTCCTGTAAATTAAATCAAAGTAAAAATATGAAAGGTATAAAAAAATAAATGGAAATCTCAAACCAATGTGGATGTTTAATGGGAGTTGGCTGTTGAATTCTTTTCAGGATCGGCAATGCACTTAGAATGTCAATGAACAAAACTCTTGGAACTTCAAGTGACGCCTTTATTTGGAACTGCAATGGTATAACCTTCAAAACATCAAGATACATGTCTTGTGAATCACAAAGAGTCATGCCTATTGGTTCTTCAAAGGATGCATCTTTTAGTCCTCCATAATTCATTATTCTTGAATCCTCTCCTCGATAAGATACGTCTCTTGGATTACCCTGCAAAACAATAGGAAGAAAAGATGAAATAGTAAGGTTAATTAAAATATGTTCTTCATTCTCCTCTTTATCTCCAAATTCATCCTTTTCAACTCTCTCATTTTCAACTTCAACGTCTTTTTCATCCACTCTTTGATTCTTACCATTCTTAACGTTTTGTTTGATTTCAAAATCCATTCATTCATTTAAACTTTCTTCAAGTTGCTCCCTCATTGTTTCTATATTTTTTTCTCAAATGAGTTTGGTCTTCTTTCACATGACTAGGAGAAAGTCGCATCAAAGTGATTTTCTTACCATCATGGGTGATAGTATATTTTTTTGTAAACCCATTATGGATTGCTCGTCTGTCGAATTACCACGGTCTTCCCAAAAGTATATATGCAGCATCAATTGGTACAACATCACAAAGAACTTCATCTTGGTATTTGCCAAATGAAAATAGGATGAAAACTTGCTTTGTTACTTTTACTTCTCCATCATTTAACCATTTAAGATTGTATGGATTCGGATGCTTAGAGGTCTTCAAGCGAAGCTTTTTAACCATAAGGGTACTAGCAACGTTCGTACAATTTCCTTCATCGATGATCATTAAACAAACTTTGTTGTTTACACGACAACAAGTATGAAAGATGTTTTCTCTTTCGTAATCTTATATATTGAGTGCCTAAAGCTTTTAATGACAAGCACTTGTCTTGAAGCTTTATGGAAATCAAGCCATTATTGTGACATGGTTAGTGAAAGAAAAATAAATTAAAACCTTAGCAGCACGCTCACAAAAGCCTCACTTGGTCACTCTAAAGAAAATTCTGGTTACACTCCACTCACACTCGTGTTCACACTCAGGGATAAATTCAGGTTGATCTCACCATCTCGTTACCTTTTCCACTCGATTTCTCTTGTGGGTCCTTTTAAAGAACTAATCATGATTGAGCAAGTTCTTGTTTGTGCGTCGGCTAAAAGAATGGTTAGGGTATATAATGGTTATGGTAAAAGTAGGATAGAAAGGTTGAGAAAAGGGATAAGGTTGTAAATAAGAAAAGATGAAAGAATAACTAAATGAAATAGTAACAAAATGAAGATAACTTACAACTCAAATTGCAACACTTACTATCTTCCTTCACAAGACTTGATGTCTTCTTGTACGTCTTGGTTTCCTTTAATGAAAAGACTCTCCTTGTTCATATCTCTAAGAACATCAATAGTTGTATTGTTTTCAATCACACATCTCTTGGTTCAACGATACATCCTTAGTAAGGTCTGGTATTCTGGTGTATCCTGCAATACAATAAATGAAAATTCATCTCCGAAAAGGGCTTCTTAAACCAAGCCTTTGTTCAAATAGGAACTTGCAATGTTCCTTTTGGTGGAACTTATTTCCTTGACGCGACATATCATGTCTTTAAAAAATATGTTAACTTTTCATCTCCACTCCTTGAAACATCATGATGGTTTGAGAGTCTTAACCTTTGAAATTTCATTAAATGCCTTAGTTCAATAAACCAATGAATATCACAAGAGAATGGAATTGACATCAAGTTGGTAGAATATACCATATATATGAGTTGAATTCCTGTAAATTAAATAAAAGTAAAAATATGAAATGTATAACAAATGAATGGAAATATCAAACCAATGTGGCACTTGGATGTCAACGAACAAAACTCTTAGCACTTCAAGTGACGCCTTTATTTGGAACTTCAATGGTATAACCATTAAAACTTCAACAGACATGTCTTGTGAATCAAAAAGAGTCACGCCTATTGGTTCTTCAAAGGTTACATCTTTTAGTCCTCCATAATTCATGATTCTTGAATCATCTCCTCAAAAAGATACATCTCTTGGATTATGCTGCAAAACAATAGGAAGAATAGATGAAATAGTAAGGTTAGTTAAAATATGTTCTTCATTTTCCTCTTTATCTCCAAATTCATCCTTTCAACTCACTCATTTTCAACTCGAACATCTTTTTCATCCACTCTTTGATTCTTATCATTCTTAGCGTTTTGTTTGATTTCAAAATGCATTCATTCATTTAAACTTTCTTCCAAGTGTTCTTCTTCAAGTTTCTCCCTCATTGATTCAATGTTTTTTTCTCAAATGAGTTTGGTCTTCTTTCACTTGACTATGAGAAAGTGGCATCAAAGTGATTTTCTTACCATTATGGGCGATTTTATATCTATTTGTAAACCCATCGTGGATTGCTCGTCTGTCGAATTACCATGGTCTTCCCAAAAGTATATTTGTAGCATCCATTGGTACAACATCACAAAGAACTTCATCTTGGTATTTGCCAAATGAAAACATGATGAAAACTTGCTTTGTTACTTTTACTTCTCCATCATTTAACCATTGAAGATTGTATGGATTCGGATGCTTAGAGGTCTTCAAGCCAAGCTTTTTAACCGTAAGGGTACTAGCAATGTTCGTACAACTTCCTTCGTCGATGATCATGAAACAAACTTTGTTGTTTACACGACAACGAGTATGAAAGATATTTTCTCTTTGGTAATCTTCTAAGATTTGAGTGCCTAAAGCCTTTTTAATGACAAGCACTTATCTTGAAGCTGTCTGGAAATCAAGAAATTATTGTGACATGGTTAGTGAAAGAAAAATAAATTAAAACCTTAGCAGCACGCTCATAAAAGCCTCACTTTATCACTCCAAAGAAAATTCTAGTTGCACTCCACTCACACTCGTGTTTGCACTCGGGGATAAATTCTGGTTGATCTCACCATCTCGTTTACCTTTTTTCGCTCGATTCTCTCTTGTGGGTCCTTTTAAACAACTAACTCAAGATTTAGCAAGTTTCTTTGTTTGTGCATCGACTAAAAGAAATGGTTAGGGTAAATAAATGGTTATGGTAAAACTAGGATAGAAAGGTTAAGAAAAGGGATAAGGTAGTAAATAAGAAAAGATGAAAGAATAACTAAATGAAATAGTAACAAAATGAAGATAACTTACAACTCAAATTGCAACACTTACTATCTTCCTTCACAAGACTTGATGTCTTGTTGTACGTCTTGGTTTCCTTTAATGAAAAGACTCTCCTTGTTCATGTCTCTAAGAACATCAATAGTTGTATTGTTTTGAATCAACACATCTCGTGGTTCAACGATTTCATCCTTTAGTAAGGTCAGGTATTTTGGTGTATCCTGCAATACAATAAATGAAAATTCATCTCCAAAAAGGGCTTCTCGAATCAAGCCTTTGTTCGAATAAGCACTTGCAATGTTCCTTTTGTTGATGGAACTTATTTCTCCTTGACCCCGCATATCATGTTCTTTAAAGAAAATATGTTAACTTTTCATCTCAACTCCTTGAATCATGATGATGGTTTGTGAAGAGTCTTAACCATTGAAATTTCATCAAATGCCTTAGTTCAATGAACCAATGAATCTCACAATGAGAATGGAATTTGACATCAACGTTTGGTAGGATAATACCATATATATGAGTTGAATTCCTGTAAATTAAATAAAAGTTAAAATATGAAATGTATAAACAAAATGAATGGAAATATCAAACTAATGTGGATGTTTAATGGGAGTTGGCTATTGAATTCTTTTCAGGATTGGCAATGCACTTGGAATGTCAATGAACAAAACTCTTAGCACTTCAAGTGACGACTTTATTTGGAACTTCAATGGTATAACCTTCAAAACATCAAGATACATGTCTTGTGAATCACAAATAGTCACGCCTATTGGTTCTTCAAAGGTTGGCTAGTGAATTCTTTTCAGGATTGGCAATGCACTTGGATGTCAACGAACAAAACTCTCTAGCACTTCAAGTGACGCCTTTATTTGGAACTTCAATGGTATAACCATTAAAACTCAATAGACATGTCTTGTGAATCACAAGAGTCACGCCTATTGGTTCTTTAAAGGTTACCATTTTAGTCCTCCATAATTCTGATTCTTGAATCATCCTCCTCGAAAAGATACAATCTCTTGGATTATGCTGCAAACAATAGGAAGAATAGATGAATAGTAAGTTTAGTTAAAATATGTTCTTCATTCTACTCTTTATCTCCAAATTCATCCTTTCAACTCTCTCATTTCAACTCCAACGTCTTTTTCATCCACTCTTTGATCTTATCATTCTTAATGTCTTGTTTGATTTCAAAATGCATTAATTCATTTAAACTTTCTTCCAAGTGTTCTTCTTCAAGTTGCTCCCTCATTGCTTCAATGTTTTTTCTCAAATGAGTTTGTCTTCTTTCACTTGACTATGAGAAAGTGGCATCAAAGTGATTTCTTACCATTATGGGATAGTATATCTATTTGTAAACCCATCGTGGATTTGCTCGTCTGTCGAATTACCAAGGTCTTCCCAAAGTATATATGCAGCATCATTGGTACAACATCACAAAGAACTTCATCTTGGTATTTGCCATATGAAATAGGATGAAACTTGCTTGTTACTTTTACTTCTCCATCATTTAACCATTGAAGATTGTATGGATTCGGATGCTTAGAGGTCTTCAAGCCAAGCTTTTAACCGTAAGGGTACTAGCAATGTTCGTACAACTTCCGTCGTCGATGATCATGAAACAAACTTTGTTGTTTACACGATAACGAGTTTGAAAGATGTTTCTCTTGGTAATCTTCTAAGATTTGAGTGCCTAAGCCTTTTAATGACAAACACTTATCTTGAAGCTGTCTGGAAATCAAGCAATTCTTGTGACATGGTTAGTGAAAAAAAAAAAAAAAAACCTTAGCAGCACGCTCATAAAAGCCTCACTTTATCACTCCAAAAGAAAATTCTAGTTGCACTCCACTCACACTCGTGTTGCACTCGGGGATAAATTCAGGTTGATCTCACCATCTCGTTTACCTTTTTCCGCTCGATTCTCTTTTCGGTCCTTTAAAGAACTAACTCAAGATTGAGCAAGTTTCTTTGTTTGTGCATCGGCTAAAGAAATGGTTTGGGTATATAAATGGTTATGGTAAAAGTAGAATAGAAAGGTTGAGAAAAGGATAAGGTAGTAAATAAGAAAAGATGAAAGAACAAATGAAATGTAACAAAATGAAGATAACTTACAACTCAAATTGCAACACTTACTATCTTCCTTCACAAGACTTGATGTCTTCTTGTACGTCTTGGTTTCCTTTAATGAAAAGACTCTCCTTGTTCATATCTCTAAGAACATCAATAGTTGTATTGTTTTGAATCAACACATCTCTTGGTTCAACGATTTCATCCTTTAGTAAGGTCAGGTATTTTGGTGTATCCTGCAATACAATAATAAAAATTCATCTCCAAAAAGGGCTTATTGAATCAAGCCTTTGTTCGAATAGGCACTTGCAATGTTCCTGTTGGTGATGAAACTTATTTCTCCTTGACGCGACATATCATGTTCTTTAAAGAAAATATGTTAACTTTCATCTCCACTCCTTGATCATCATGATGGTTGTGAAGAGTCTTAACCATTGAAATTTCATCAAATGCCTTAGTTTCTATTAACCAATGAATCTCACAATGAGAATGGAATTTGACATCAACGTTTTGGTAGGATAATACCATATATATAGTTGAATTCCTGTAAATTAAAAAAAGTTAAAATTGAAATGTATAAACAAAATGAATGGAAATATCAAACTAATGTGGATGTTTAATGGGAGTTGGCTATTGAATTCTTTTCAGGATTGGCAATGCACTTGGATGTCAACGAACAAAACTCTTGGCACTCAAGTGACGCCTTTATTTGGAACTTCAATGGTATAACCATTAAAACTCAATAGACATGTTTGTGATCACAAAGAGTCCACGCCTATTGGTTCTTCAAAGGTTACATCTTTTAGTCCTCCATAATTCATGATTCTTGAATCATCTCCTCGAAAAGATACATCTCTTGGATTATGCTGGCAAAACAATAGAGAATAGATGAAATAGTAAGGTTAGTTAAAATATGTTCTTCATTCTCCTCTTTATCTCCAAATTCATCCTTTCAACTCTCTCATTTCAACTCCAACGTCTTTTTCATCCACTCTTTGATTTTATCATTCTTAATGTTTTGTTTGATTTCAAAATGCATTCATTCATTTAAACTTTCTTCCAAGTGTCTTCTTCAAGTTGCTCCCTCATTGCTTCAATGTTTTTCTCAAATGAGTTTGGTCTTCTTTCACTTGACTATGAGAAAGTGCATCAAAGTGATTTCTTACCATTATGGTGATAGTATATCTATTTGTAAACCCATCGTGGATTGCTCGTCGAATTACCATGGTCTTCCCCAAAGTAATGCAGCATCAATTGGTACAACATCACAGAACTTCATCTTGGTATTTGCCAATGAAACAGGATGAAAACTTGCTTTGTTACTTTTACTTCCCATCATTTAACCATTGAAGATTGTATGGATTCGGATGCTTAGAGGTCTTCAAGCCAGCTTTTAAAGTAAGGGTACTAGCAATGTTCGTACAACTTCCTTCGTCGATGATCATGAAACAAACTTTGTTTTTACCGATAACGGTTTGAAAGATGTTTTCTCTTTGGTAATCTTCTAAGATTTGAGTGCCTAAAGACTTTTTAATGACAAACACTTATCTTGAAGCTGTCTGGAAATCAAGAAATTCTTGTGACATGGTTAGTGAAAAAAAATAAATTAAAACCTTAGCAGCACGCTCATAAAGGCCTCACTTTATCACTCCAAAGAAATTCTAGTTGCACTCCACTCACACTCTGTGGCACTCGGGATAAATTCAGGTTGATCTCACCATCTCGTTACCTTTTTCCGCTCGATTCTCTCTTTCGGTCCTTTTAAAGAACTAACTCAAGATTGAGCAAGTTTCTTTGTTTGTGCATCGGCTAAAAGAAATGGTTGATGAAAGAATAACTAAATGAAATAGTAACAAAATGAAGATAACTTACAACTCAAATTGCAACAATTACTATCCTTCACAAGACTTGATGTCTTCTTGTGCGTCTTGGTTTCTTTTAATGAAAAGACTCTCCTTGTTCATATCTCTAAGAACATCAATAGTTGTATTGTTTTGAATCAACCATCTCTTGGTTCAACGATTTCATCCTTTAGTAAGGTCATGTATTTTGGTGTATCCTGCAATACAATAAATAAAAATTCATCTCCAAAAAGGGCTTATTGAATCAAGCCTTTGTTCGAATAGGCACTTGCAATGTTCCTGTTGGTGATGGAACTTATTTCTCCTTGACGCGACATATCATGTTCTTTAAAGAAAATATGTTAACTTTTCATCTCCACTCCTTGAATCATCATGATGGTTTGTGAAGAATCTTAACCTTTGAAATTTCATCAAATGCCTTAGTTCTATTAACCAATGAATCTCACAATGAGAATGGAATTTGACATCAACGTTTGGTAGGATAATACCATATATATGAGTTGAATTCCTGTAAATTAAATAAAAGTTAAAATATGAAATGTATAAACAAAATGAATGGAAATATCAACTAATGTGGATGTTTAATGGAGTTGGCTATTGAATTCTTTTCAGGATTGGCAATGCACTTGGATGTCAACGAACAAACTCTTAGCACTTCAAGTGACGCCTTTATTTGGAACTTCAATGGTATAACCATTAAAACTTCAATAGACATGTCTTGTGAATCACAAAGAGTCACGCCTATTGGTTCTTTAAAGTTACATCTTTTAGTCCTCCTAATTCATGATTCTGAATCATCTCCTCGAAAAAGATACATCTTGGATTATGCTGCAAAACAATAGGAAGAATAGATGAAATAGTAAGTTTAGTTAAAATTGTTCTTCATTCTCCTCTTTATCTCCAAATTCATCCTTTCAACTCTCTCATTTTCAACTCCAACGTCTTTCATCCACTCTTGATTCTTATCATTCTTAATGTCTGTTTGATTTCAAAATGCTTATTCATTTAAACTTTCTTCCAAGTGTTCTTCTTCAGTTGCCCCTCATTGCTTCAATGTTTTTTTCTCAAATGAGTTTGTCTTCTTTCACTTGACTATGGAAGTGGCATCAAAGTGATTTTCTTACCATTATGGGTGATAGTATATCTATTGTAAACCCATCGTGATTGCTCGTCTGTCGAATTACCAAGGTCTTCCCAAAGTATATATGCAGCATCAATTGGTACAACATCACAAAGAACTTCATCTTGGTATTTGCCAATAAAATAGGATGAAAACTTGCTTTGTTACTTTTACTTCTCCATCATTTAACACATTGAAGATTGTATGGATTTCGGATGCTTAGAGGTCTTCAAGCCAAGCTTTTAACCGTAAGGGTACTAGCAATGTTCGTACAATGTTTTTCCTTCGTCGATGATCTTGAAGGAAATCAAGCAATTCTTGTGACATGGTTAGTGAAAAAAAAATAAATAAAAACCTTAGCAGCACGCTCATAAAAGCCTCACTTTATCACTCCAAAGAAAATTCTAGTTGCACTCCACTCACACTCGTGTTTTCACTCGGGGATAAATTCAGGTTGATCTCACCATCTCGTTTACCTTTTTCCGCTCGATTCTCTCTTTCGGTCCTTTTAAAAGAACTAACTCAAGATTGAGCAAGTTTCTTTTTTGTGCATCGGCTAAAAGAAATGGTTTGGGTATATAAATGGTTATGTAAAAGTAGAAGAAAGGTGAGAAAAGGGATAAGGTAGTAATAAGAAAAGATGAAAGAATACTAAATGAATAGTAACAAAATGAAGATAACTTACAACTCAAATTGCAACACTTACTATCTTCCTTCACAAGACTTGATGTCTTCTTGTACGTCTTGGTTCCTTTAATGAAAGACTCTCCTTGTTCATATCCTAAGACATAGTTGTATTGTTTTGAATCAACACATCTCTTGGTTCAACGATTTCATCCTTTAGTAAGGTCAGGTATTTTGTGTATCCTGCAATACAATAAATAAAAATTCATTCCAAAAAGGGCTTATTGATCAAGCCTTGTTCGAATAGGCACTTGGCAATGTTCGTTGGTGATGAAACTTATTTCTCCTTGACGCGACATATCATGTTCTTTAAAGAAAATATGTTAACTTTTCATCTCCACTCCTTGAATCATCATGATGGTTTGTGAAGAGTCTTAACCATTGAATTTCATCAAATGCCTTAGTTCTATTAACCAATGAATCTCACAATGAGAATGGAATTTTACATCAACGTTTGGTAGGATATACCATATATGAGTTGAATTCCTGTAAATTAAATAAAAGTTAAAATATGAAATGTATAAACAAAATGAATGGAAATATCAAACTAATGTGGATGTTTAATGGGAGTTGGCTATTGAATTCTTTCAGGATTGGCAATGCACTTGGATGTCAACGAACAAACTCTTGGCACTTCATGAACGCCTTTATTTGGAACTTCAATGGTATACCATTAAAACTTCAATAGACATGTCTTGTGAATCACAAAAGAGTCCCGCCTATTGGTTCTTCAAAGGTACATCTTTTATTCCTCCATAATTCAGATTCTTGAATCATCTCCTCGAAAGATACATCTGGGATTATGCTGCACAACAAGGAAGAATAGATGAATAGTAAGTTTAGTTAAAATATGTTCTTCATTCTCCTCTTTATCTCCAAATTCATCCTTTCAACTCTCATTTTCAACTCCAACGTCTTTTCATCCACTCTTTGATTCTTATCATTCTTAATGTTTTGTTTTTCAAAATGCATTCATTCATTTAAACTTTCTTCCAAGTGTTCTTCTTCAAGTTGCTCCCTCATTGCTTCAATGTTTTTTTCTCAAATGAGTTTCGTCTTCTTTCACTTGACTATGAGAAAGTGGCATCAAAGTGATTTTCTTACCATTATGGGTGATAGTATATCTATTGTAAACCCATCGTGGCTTGCTCGTCTGTCGAATTACCATGGTCTTCCCAAAAGTAATATGCAGCATCAATTGGTACAACATCACAAAGAACTTCATCTTGGTATTTGCCAAATGAAAACAGGATGAAAACTTGCTTTGTTACTTTTACTTCTCCTCATTTAACCATTGAAGATTGTATGGATTCGGATGCTTAGAGGTCTTCAAGCCAAGCTTTTTAACCGTAAGGGTACTAGCAATGTTCGTACAACTTCCTTCGTCGATGATCATGAAACAAACTTGTTGTTTACACGATAACGAGTTTGAATGTTTTCTCTTTGGTAATCTTCTAAGATTGAGTGCCTAAAGCCTTTTTAATGAAACACTTATCTTGAAGCTGTCTGGAAATCAAGCAATTCTTGTGACATTTAGTGAAAAAAAAATTAAAACCTTAGCAGCACGCTCATAAAAGCCTCACTTTATCACTCCAAAGAAAATTCTAGTTGCACTCCACTCACACTCGTGTTTGCACTCGGGTAAATTCAGGTTGATCTCACCATCTCGTTTACCTTTTCCGCTCGATTCTCTCTTTCGGTCCTTTTAATGAACTAACTCAAGATTGAGCAGGTTTCTTTGTTTGTGCATCGGCTAAAAAATGGTTTGGGTATATAAATGGTTATGGTAAAAGTAGAATAGAAAGGTTGAGAAAAGGGATAAGGTAGTAATAAATAGAAAAGATGAAAGAATAACTAAGATGAAAGATAACTAAATGAAAGTAACAAAATGAAGATAACTTACAACTCAAATTGCAACACTTACTATCTTCCTTCACAAGACTTGATGTATTCTTGTACGTCTTGGTTTCCTTTATGAAAAGACTCTCCTTGTCATATCTCTAAGAACATCATTGTATTGTTTTGAATCAACACATCTCTTGTTCAACGATTTTCATCCTTTAGTCAGGTATTTGGTGTATCCTGCAATACATAAATAAAAATTCATCTCCAAAAAGGGCTTATGAATCAAGCCTTTGTTCGAATAGGCACTTGCAATGTTCCTGTTGGTGATGAAATTATTTCTCCTTGACGCGACATATATGTTCTTTAAAGAAAATATGTTAACTTTTCATCTCCACTCCTTGAATCATCATGATGGTTTGTGAAGAGTCTTAACCATTGAAATTCATCAAATGCCTTAGTTCTATTAACCAAGAATCTCACAATGAGAATGGAATTTCACATCAACGTTTGGTAGGATAATACCATATATATGAGTTGAATTCCTGTAAATTAAATAAAAGTTAAAATATGAAATGTATAAACAAAATGAATGGAAATATCAAACTAATGTGGATGTTTAATGGGAGTTGGCTATTGAATTCTTTTCATGATTGGCAATGCACTTGGATGTCAATGAACAAAACTCTTGGCACTTCAAGTGACGCCTTTATTTGGAACTTCAATGGTATAACCATTAAAACTTCAATAGACATGTCTTGTGAATCACAAAGAGTCACGCCTATTGGTTCTTCAAAGGTTACATCTTTTAGTCCTCCATAATTCATGATTCTTGAATCATCTCCTCGAAAAGATACATCTCTTGGATTATGCTGCAAAACAATAGGAAGAATAGATGAAATAGTAAGGTTAGTTAAAATATGTTCTTCATTCTCCTCTTTATCTCCAAATTCATCCTTTCAACTCTCTAATTTTCAACTCCAACGTCTTTTTCATCCACTCCTTGATTCTTATCATTCTTAATGTTTTGTTTGATTTCAAAATGCATTCATTCATTTAAACTTTCTTCCAAGTGTTCTTCTTCAAGTTGCTCCCTCATTGCTTCAATGTTTTTTTCTCAAATGAGTTTGGTCTTCTTTCACTTGACTATGAGAAAGTGGCATCAAAGTGATTTTCTTACCATTATGGGGTGATAGTATATCTATTTGTAAACCCATCGTGGATTGCTCGTCTGTCGAATTACCATGGTATTCCCAAAAGTATATATGCAGCATCAATTGGTACAACATCACAAAGAACTTCATCTTGGTATTTCCTAAATGAGAACAGGATGAAAACTTGCTTTGTTACTTTTACTTTTCATCATTTAACCATTGAAGATTGTATGGATTCGGATGCTTAGAGGTCTTCAAGCCAAGCTTTTTAATCGTAAGGGTACTAGCAATGTTCGTACAACTTCCTTCGTCGATGATCATGAAACAAACTTTGTTGTTTACACGATAACGAGTTTGAAAGATGTTTTCTCTTTGGTAATCTTCTAAGATTTGAGTGCCTAAAGCCTTTTTAATGACAAACACTTATCTTGAAGCTGTATGGAAATCAAGAAATTCTTGTGACATGTTTAGTGAAAAAAATAAATTAAAACCTTAGCAGCACGCTCATAAAAGCCTCACTTTATCACTCCAAAGAAAATTCTAGTTGCACTCCACTCACACTCGTGTTTGCACTCGGGGATAAATTCAGGTTGATCTCACCATCTCGTTTACCTTTTTCCGCTCGATTCTCTCTTTCGGTCCTTTTAAAGAACTAACTCAAGATTGAGCAAGTTTCTTTGTTTGTGCATCGGCTAAAAGAAATGGTTAGGGTATATAAATGGTTATGGTAAAAGTAGAATAGAAAGGTTGAGAAAAGGGATAAGGTAGTAAATAAGAAAAGATGAAAGAATAACTAAATGAAATAGTAACAAAATGAAGATAACTTACAACTCAAAATTGCAACACTTACTATCTTCCTTCACAAGACTTGATGTCTTCTTGTACGTCTTGGTTTCCTTTAATGAAAAGACTCTCCTTGTTCATATCTCTAAGAACATCAATAGTTGTATTGTTTTGAATCAACACATCTCTTGGTTCAACGATTTCATCCTTTAGTAAGGTCAGGTATTTTGGTGTATCCTGCAATACAATAAATAAAAATTCATCTCCAAAAAGGGCTTATTGAATCAAGCCTTTGTTCGAATAGGCACTTGCAATGTTCCTGTTGGTGATGGAACTTATTTCTCCTTGACGCGACATATCATGTTCTTTAAAGAAAATATGTTAACTTTTCATCTCCACTCCTTGAATCATCATGATGGTTTGTGAATAGTCTTAACCATTAAAATCTCATCAAATGCCTTAGTTCTATTAACCAATGAATCTCACAATGAGAATGGAATTTGACATCAACGTTTGGTAGGATAATACCATATATATGAGTTGAATTCCTGTAAATTAAATAAAAGTTAAAATATGAAATGTATAAACAAAATGAATGGAAATATCAAACTAATGTGGATATTTAATGGGAGTTGGCTATTGAATTCTTTTCAGGATTGGCAATGCACTTGGATGTCAACGAACAAAACTCTTAGCACTTCAAGTGATGCCTTTATTTGGAACTTCAATGGTATAACCATTAAAACATCAATAGACATGTCTTGTGAATCACAAAGAGTCACGCCTATTGGTTCTTCAAAGGTTACATCTTTTAGTCCTCCATAATTCATGATTCTTGAATCATCTCCTCGAAAAGATACATCTCTTGGATTATGCTGCAAAACAATAGGAAGAATAGATGAAATAGTAAGGTTAGTTAAAATATGTTCTTCATTCTCCTCTTTATCTCCAAATTCATCCTTTCAACTCTCTAATTTTCAACTCCAACGTCTTTTTCATCCACTCCTTGATTCTTATCATTCTTAATGTTTTGTTTGATTTCAAAATGCATTCATTCATTTAAACTTTCTTCCAAGTGTTCTTCTTCAAGTTGCTCCCTCATTGCTTCAATGTTTTTTTTCTCAAATGAGTTTGGTCTTCTTTCACTTGACTATGAGAAAGTGGCATCAAAGTGATTTTCTTACCATTATGGGTGATAGTATATCTATTTGTAAACCCATCGTGGATTGCTCGTCTGTCGAATTACCATGGTATTCCCAAAAGTATATATGCAGCATCAATTGGTACAACATCACAAAGAACTTCATCTTGGTATTTCCTAAATGAGAACAGGATGAAAACTTGCTTTGTTACTTTTACTTTTCATCATTTAACCATTGAAGATTGTATGGATTCGGATGCTTAGAGGTCTTCAAGCCAAGCTTTTTAACCGTAAGGGTACCAGCAATGTTCGTACAACTTCCTTCGTCGATTATCATGAAACAAACTTTGTTGTTTACACGATAACGAGTTTGAAAGATGTTTTCTCTTTGGTAATCTTCTAAGATTTGAGTGCCTAAAGCCATTTTAATGACAAACACTTATCTTGAAGCTGTCTGGAAATCAAGCAATTCTTGTGACATGGTTAGCGAAAAAATTAAATTAAAACCTTAGCAGCACGCTCATAAAAGCCTCACTTTATCACTCCAAAGAAAATTCTAGTTGCACTCCACTCACACTCGTGTTTGCACTCGGGGATAAATACAGGTTGATCTCACCATCTCGTTTACCTTTTTCCGCTCGATTCTCTCTTTCGGTCCTTTTAAAGAACTAACTCAAGATTGAGCAAGTTTCTTTGTTTGTGCATCGGCTAAAAGAAATGGTTTGGGTATATAAATGGTTATGGTAAAAGTAGAATAGAAAGGTTGAGAAAAGGGATAAGGTAGTAAATAAGAAAAGATGAAAGAATACTAATGAAATAGTAACAAAAGATAACTTACAACTCAAATTGCAACACTTACTATCTTCCTTCACAAGACTTGATGTCTTCTTGTACGTCTTGGTTTCCTTTAATGAAAAGACTCTCCTTGTTCATATCTCTAAGAACATCAATAGTTGTATTGTTTTGAATCAACACATCTCTTGGTTCAACGATTTCATCCTTTAGTAAGGTCAGGTATTTTGGTGTATCCTGCAATACAATAAATAAAAATTCATCTCCAAAAAGGGCTTATTGAATCAAGCCTTTGTTCGAATAGGCACTTGCAATGTTCCTGTTGGTGATGGAACTTATTTCTCCTTGACGCGACATATCATGTTCTTTAAAGAAAATATGTTAACTTTTCATCTCCACTCCTTGAATCATCATGATGGTTTGTGAATAGTCTTAACCATTAAAATCTCATCAAATGCCTTAGTTCTATTAACCAATGAATCTCACAATGAGAATGGGATTTGACATTAACGTTTGGTAGGATAATACCATATATATGAGTTGAATTCCTATAAATTAAATAAAAGTTAAAATATGAAATGTATAAACAAAATGAATGGAAATATCAAACTAATGTGGATATTTAATGGGAGTTGGCTATTGAATTCTTTTCAGGATTGGCAATGCACTTGGATGTCAACGAACAAAACTCTTAGCACTTCAAGTGATGCCTTTATTTGGAACTTCAATGGTATAACCATTAAAACATCAATAGACATGTCTTGTGAATCACAAAGAGTCACGCCTATTGGTTCTTCAAAGGTTACATCTTTTAGTCCTGCATAATTCATGATTCTTGAATCATCTCCTCGAAAAGATACATCTCTTGGATTATGCTGCAAAACAATAGGAAGAATAGATGAAATAGTAAGGTTAATTAAAATATGTTCTTCATTCTCTTCTTTATCTCCAAATTCATCCTTTCAACTCTCTCATTTTCAACTCCAACGTCTTTTTCATCCACTCTTTGATTCTTATCATTCTTAATGTTTTGTTTGATTTCAAAATGCATTCATTCATTTAAACTTTCTTCCAAGTGTTCTTCTTCAAGTTGCTCACTCATTGCTTCAATGTTTTTTTCTCAAATGAGTTTGGTCTTCTTTCACTTGACTATGAGAAAGTGGCATCAAAGTGATTTTCTTACCATTATGGGTGATAGTATATCTATTTGTAAACCCATCGTGGATTGCTCGTCTGTCGAATTACCATGGTCTTCCCAAAAGTATATATGCAGCATCAATTGGTACAACATCACAAAGAACTTCATCTTGGTATTTGCCAAATGAGAACAGGATGAAAACTTGCTTTGTTACTTTTACTTCTCCATCATTTAACCATTGAAGATTGTATGGATTCGGATGCTTAGAGGTCTTCAAGCCAAGCTTTTTAACCGTAAGGGTACTAGCAATGTTCGTACAACTTCCTTCGTCGATGATCATGAAACAAACTTTGTTGTTTACACGATAACGAGTTTGAAAGATGTTTTCTCTTTGGTAATCTTCTAAGATTTGAGTGCCTAAAGCCTTTTTAATGACAAACACTTATCTTGAAACTGTCTGGAAATCAAGCAATTCTTGTGACATGGTTAGTGAAAAATAAATAAATTAAAACCTTAGCAGCACGCTCATAAAAGCCTCACTTTATCACTCAAAAGAAAATTCTAGTTTCACTCCACTCACACTCGTGTTTGCACTCGGGGATAAATTCAGGTTGATCTTACCATCTCGTTTACCTTTTTCCGCTCGATTCTCTCTTTCGGTCCTTTTAAAGAACTAACTCAAGATTGAGCAAGTTTCTTTGTTTGTGCATCGGCTAAAAGAAATGGTTAGGGTAAATAAATGGTTATGGTAAAACTAGGATAGAAAGGTTAAGAAAGGGGATAAGGTAGTAAATAAGAAAAGATGAAAGAATAAATAAATGAAATAGTAACAAAATGAAGATAACTTACAACTCAAATTGCAACACTTACTATCTTCCTTCACAAGACTTGATGTCTTCTTGTACGTCTTGGTTTCCTTTAATGAAAAGACTCTCCTTGTTCATATCTCTAAGAACATCAATAGTTGTATTGTTTTGAATCAACACATCTCTTGGTTCAACATTTCATCCTTTAGTGAGGTCAGGTATTTTGATGTATCCTGCAATACAATAAATGAAAATTCATCTCCAAAAAGAGCTTATTGAATCAAGCCTTTGTTTGAATAGGCACTTGCAATGTTCCTTTTGGTGATGAAACTTATTTCTCCTTGACGCAACATATCATGTTCTTTAAAGAAAATATGTTAACTTTTCATCTCCACTCCTTGAATCATCATGATGGTTTGTGAAGAGTCTTAACCTTTGAAATTTCATCAAATGCCTTAGTTCTATTAACCAATGAATCTCACAATGAGAATGGAATTTCACATCAACGTTTGGTAGGATAATACCATATATATGAGTTGAATTCCTGTAAATTAAATAAAAGTTAAAATATGAAATGTATAAACAAAATGAATGGAAATATCAAACTAATGTGGATGTTTAATGGGAGTTGGCTATTGAATTCTTTTCAGGATTGGCAATGCACTTGGATGTCAACGAACAAAACTCTTAGCACTTCAAGTGACGCCTTTATTTGGAACTTCAATGGTATAACCATTAAAACTTCAATAGACATGTCTTGTGAATCACAAAGAGTCACGCCTATTGGTTCTTCAAAGGTTACATCTTTTAGTCCTCCATAATTCATGATTCTTGAATCATCTCATCGAAAAGATACATCTCTTGGATTATGCTGCAAAACAATAGGAAGAATAGATGAAATAGTAAGTTTAGTTAAAATATGTTCTTCATTCTCCTCTCTATCTACAAATTCATCCTTTCAACTCTCTCTTTTTCGACTCCAACGTATTTTTCATCCACTCTTTGATTCTTATCATTCTTAATGTCTTGTTTGATTTCAAAATGCATTCATTCATTTAAACTTTCTTCCAAGTGTTCTTCTTCAAGTTGCTCCCTCATTGCTTCAATGTTTTTTTTCTCAAATGAGTTTGGTCTTCTTTCACTTGACTATGAGAAAGTGGCATCAAAGTGATTTTCTTACCATTATGGGTGATAGTATATCTATTTGTAAACCCATTGTGGATTGCTCGTCTGTCGAATTACCATGGTATTCCCAAAAGTATATATGCAGCATCAATTGGTACAACATCACAAAGAACTTCATCTTGGTATTTGCCAAATGAAAACAGGATGAAAACTTGCTTTGTTACTTTTACTTCTCCATCATTTAACCATTGAAGATTGTATGGATTCGGATGCTTAGAGGTCTTCAAGCCAAGCTTTTTAACCGTAAGGGTACTAGCAATGTTCGTACAACTTCCTTCGTCGATTATCATGAAACAAACTTTGTTGTTTACACGATAACAAGTTTGAAAGACGTTTTCTCTTTGGTAATCTTCTAAGATATGAGTGCCTAAAGCCTTTTTAATGACAAACACTTATCTTGAAGCTGTCTGGAAATCAATCAATTCTTGTGACATGGTTAGTGAAAAAAAAATAAATTAAAACCTTAGCAGCACGCTCATAAAAGCCTCACTTTATCACTCCAAAGAAAATTCTAGTTGCACTCCACTCACACTCGTGTTTGCACTCGGGGATAAATTTAGGTTAATCTCACCATCTCGTTTACCTTTTTCCGCTCGATTCTCTCTTTCGGTCCTTTTAAAGAACTAACTCAAGATTGAGCAAGTTTCTTTGTTTGTGCATCGGCTAAAAGAAATGGTTAGGGTAAATAAATGGTTATGGTAAAACTAGGATAGAAAGGTTAAGAAAGGGGATAAGGTAGTAAATAAGAAAAGATGAAAGAATAAATAAATGAAATAGTAACAAAATGAAGATAACTTACAACTCAAATTGCAACACTTACTATCTTCCTTCACAATACTTGATGTCTTCTTGTACGTCTTGGTTTCCTTTAATGAAAAGACTCTCCTTGTTCATATCTCTAAGAACATCAATAGTTGTATTGTTTTGAATCAACACATCTCTTGGTTCAACGATTTCATCCTTTAGTAAGGTCAGGTATTTTTGGTGTATCCTGCAATACAATAAATAAAAATTCATCTCCAAAAGGGCTTATTGAATCAAGCCTTTGTTCGAATAGGCACTTGCAATGTTCCTGTTGGTGATGGAACTTATTTCTCCTTGACGCGACATATCATGTTCTTTAAAGAAAATATGTTAACTTTTCATCTCCACTCCTTGAATCATCATGATGGTTTGTGAAGAGTCTTAACCATTGAAATTTCATCAAATGCCTTAGTTCTATTAACCAATGAATCTCACAATGAGAATGGAATTTGACATCAACGTTTGGTAGGATAATACCATATATATGAGTTGAATTCCTGTAAATTAAATAAAAGTTAAAATACGAAATGTATAAACAAAATGAATGGAAATATCAAACTAATGTGGATGTTTAATGGGAGTTGGCTATTGAATTCTTTTCAGGATTGGCAATGCACTTGGATGTCAACGAACAAAACTCTTAGCACTTCAAGTGACGCCTTTATTTGGAACTTCAATGGTATAACCATTAAAACTTCAATAGACATGTCTTGTGAATCACAAAGAGTGACGCCTATTGGTTCTTCAAAGGTTACATCTTTTAGTCCTGCATAATTCATGATTCTTGAGTCATCTCCTCGAAAAGATACATCTATTGGATTATGCTGCAAAACAATAGGAAGAATAGATGAAATAGTAAGGTTAGTTAAAATATGTTCTTCATTCTCCTCTTTATCTCCAAATTCATCCTTTCAACTCTCTCATTTTCAACTCCAACGTATTTTTCATCCACTCTTTGATTCTTATCATTCTTAATGTCTTGTTTGATTTCAAAATGCATTCATTCATTTAAACTTTCTTCCAAGTGTTCTTCTTCAAGTTGCTCCCTCATTGCTTCAATGTTTTTTTCTCAAATGAGTTTGGTCTTCTTTCACTTGACTATGAGAAAGTGGCATCAAAGTGATTTTCTTACCATTATGGGTGATAGTATATCTATTTGTAAACCCATTGTGGATTGCTCGTCTGTCGAATTACCATGGTATTCCCAAAAGTATATATGCAGCATCAATTGGTACAACATCACAAAGAACTTCATCTTGGTATTTGCCAAATGAAAACAGGATGAAAACTTGCTTTGTTACTTTTACTTCTCCATCATTTAACCATTGAAGATTGTATGGATTCGGATGCTTAGAGGTCTTCAAGCCAAGCTTTTTAACCGTAAGGGTACTAGCAATGTTCGTACAACTTCCTTCGTCGATTATCATGAAACAAACTTTGTTGTTTACACGATAACAAGTTTGAAAGACGTTTTCTCTTTGGTAATCTTGTAAGATATGAGTGCCTAAAGCCTTTTTAATGACAAACACTTATCTTGAAGCTGTCTGGAAATCAATCAATTCTTGTGACATGGTTAGTGAAAAAAAAAATTAAAACCTTAGCAGCACGCTCATAAAAGCCTCACTTTATCACTCCAAAGAAAATTCTAGTTGCACTCCACTCACACTCGTGTTTGCACTCGGGGATAAATTCAGGTTGATCTCACCATCTCGTTTACCTTTTTCCGCTCGATTCTCTCTTTCGGTCCTTTTAAAGAACTAACTCAAGATTGAGCAAGTTTCTTTGTTTGTGCATCGGCTAAAAGAAATGGTTTGGGTATATAAATGGTTATGGTAAAAGTAGAATAGAAAGGTTGAGAAAAGGGATAAGGTAGTAAATAAGAAAAGATGAAAGAATAACTAAATGAAATAGTAACAAAATGAAGATAACTTACAACTCAAATTGCAACACTTACTATCTTCCTTCACAATACTTGATGTCTTCTTGTACGTCTTGGTTTCCTTTAATGAAAAGACTCTCCTTGTTCATATCTCTAAGAACATCAATAGTTGTATTGTTTTGAATCAACACATCTCTTGGTTCAACGATTTCATCCTTTAGTAAGGTCAGGTATTTTGGTGTATCCTGCAATACAATAAATAAAAATTCATCTCCAAAAAGGGCTTATTGAATCAAGCCTTTGTTCGAATAGGCACTTGCAATGTTCCTGTTGGTGATGGAACTTATTTCTCCTTGACGCGACATATCATGTTCTTTAAAGAAAATATGTTAACTTTTCATCTCCACTCCTTGAATCATCATGATGGTTTGTGAAGAGTCTTAACCATTGAAATTTCATCAAATGCCTTAGTTCTATTAACCAATGAATCTCACAATGAGAATGGAATTTGACATCAACGTTTGGTAGGATAATACCATATATATGAGTTGAATTCCTGTAAATTAAATAAAAGTTAAAATACGAAATGTATAAACAAAATGAATGGAAATATCAAACTAATGTGGATGTTTAATGGGAGTTGGCTATTGAATTCTTTTCAGGATTGGCAATGCACTTGGATGTCAACGAACAAAACTCTTAGCACTTCAAGTGACGCCTTTATTTGGAACTTCAATGGTATAACCATTAAAACTTCAATAGACATGTCTTGTGAATCACAAAGAGTGACGCCTATTGGTTCTTCAAAGGTTACATCTTTTAGTCCTGCATAATTCATGATTCTTGAGTCATCTCCTCGAAAAGATACATCTCTTGGATTATGCTGCAAAACAATAGGAAGAATAGATGAAATAGTAAGGTTAGTTAAAATATGTTCTTCATTCTCCTCTTTATCTCCAAATTCATCCTTTCAACTCTCTCATTTTCAACTCCAACGTCTTTTTCATCCACTCTTTGATTCTTATCATTCTTAATGTTTTGATTGATTTCAAAATGCATTCATTCATTTAAACTTTCTTCCAAGTGTTCTTCTTCAAGTTACTCCCTCATTGCTTCAATGTTTTTTTCTCAAATGAGTTTGGTCTTCTTTCACTTGACTGTGAGAAAGTGGCATCAAAGTGATTTTCTTACCATTATGGGTGATAGTATATCTATTTGTAAACCCATCATGGATTGCTCGTCTGTCAAATTACCATGGTCTTCCCAAAAGTATATATGCAGCATCAATTGGTACAACATCACAAAGAACTTCATCTTGGTATTTGCCAAATGAAAACAGGATGAAAACTTGCTTTGTTACTTTTACTTCTCCATCATATAACCATTGAAGATTGTATGGATTCGGATGCTTAGAGGTCTTCAAGCCAAGCTTTTTAACCATAAGGGTACCAGCAACGTTCGTACAACTTCCTTCATCGATGATCATGAAACAAACTTTGTTGTTTACACGACAACGAGTATGAAAGATGTTTTCTCTTTCGTAATCTTATAATATTTGAGTGCCTAAAGCCTTTTTAATGACAAGCACTTGTCTTGAAGCTGTATGGAAATCAAGACATTCTTGTGACTTGGTTAGTGAAAGAAAAATAAATTAAAACCTTAGCAGCACGCTCAAAAAATCCTCACTTGATCACTCTAAAGAAAATTCTGGTTGCACTCCACTCACACTCGTGTTTGCACTCGGGGATAAATTCAGGTTGATCTCACCATCTCGTTTACCTTTTTTCGCTCGATTCTCTCTTGTGGGTCCTTTTAAAGAAATAACTCATGATTGAGCAAGTTTCGTTGTTTGTACGTCGGCTAAAAGAAATGGTTAGGGTATATAAATGGTTATGGTAAAAGTAGAATAGAAAGGTTGAGAAAAGGGATAAGGTAGTAAATAAGAAAAGATGAAAGAATAACTAAATGAAATAGTAACAAAATGAAGATAACTTACAACTCAAATTGCAACACTTACTATCTTCCTTCACAAGACTTGATGTCTTCTTGTACGTGTTGGTTTCCTTTAATGAAAAGACTCCTCTTGTTCATATCTCTAAGAACATCAATAGTTGTATTGTTTTGAATCAACACATCTCTTGGTTCAACATTTCATCCTTTAGTAAGGTCAGGTATTTTGGTGTATCCTGCAATACAATAAATGAAAATTCATCTCCAAAAAAGGCTTATTGAATCAAGCCTTTGTTCGAATAGGCACTTGCAATGTTCCTTTTGGTGATGGAACTTATTTCTCCTTGACGCGACATATCATGTTCTTTAAAGAAAATATGTTAACTTTTCATCTCCACTCCTTGAATCATCATGATGGTTTGTGAAGAGTCTTAACCTTTGAAATTTCATCAAATGCCTTAGTTCTATTAACCAATGATCACAATGAGAATGGAATTTGACATCAACGTTTGGTAGGATAATACCATATATATGAGTTGAATTCCTGTAAATTAAATCAAAGTTAAAATATGAAATGTATAAACAAAATGAATGGAAATATCAAACCAATGTGGATGTTTAATGGGAGTTGGCTATTGAATTCTTTTCAGGATTGGCAATGCACTTGGATGTCAACGAACAAAACTCTTAGCACTTCAAGTGACGCCTTTATTTGGAACTTCAATGGTATAACCATTAAAACTTCAATAGACATGTCTTGTGAATCACAAAGAGTCAAGCGTATTGGTTCTTCAAAGGTTACATCTATTAGTCCTCCATAATTCATGATTCTTGAATCATCTCCTCGAAAAGATACATCTCTTGGATTATGCTGCAAAACAATAGGAAGAATAGATGAAATAGTAAGGTTAGTTAAAATATGTTCTTCATTCTCCTCTTTATCTCCAAATTCATCCTTTCAACTCTCTCATTTTCAACTCCAACGTCTTTTTCATCCACTCTTTGATTCTTATCATTCTTAATGTTTTGTTTGATTTCAAAATGCATTCATTCATTTAAACTTTCTTCCAAGTGTTCTTCTTCAAGTTGCTCCCTCATTGCTTCAATGTTTTTTTCTCAAATGAGTTTGGTCTTCTTTCACTTGACTATGAGAAAGTGGCATCAAAGTGATTTTCTTACCATTATGGGTGATAGTATATTTGTTTGTAAACCCATCATGGACTGCTCGTCTTTCGAATTACCATGGTCTTCCCAAAAGTATATATGTAGCATCAATTGGTACAACATCACAAAGAACTTCATCTTGGTATTTGCCAAATGAAAACAGGATGAAAACTTGCTTTGTTACTTTTACTTCTCCATCATTTAACCATTGAAGATTGTATGGATTCGGATGCTTAGAGGTCTTCAAGCCAAGCTTTTTAACCATAAGGGTACTAGCAACGTTCGTACAACTTCCTTCATCGATGATCATGAAACAAACTTTGTTGTTTACACGACAACGAGTATGAAAGATGTTTTCTCTTTCGTAATCTTATAATATTTGAGTGCCTAAAGCCTTTTTAATGACAAGCACTTGTCTTGAAGCTGTATGGAAATCAAGACATTCATGTGACATGGTTAGTGAAAGAAAAATAAATTCAAACCTTAGCAGCACGCTCACAAAATCCTCACTTGATCACTCTAAAGAAAATTCTGGTTGCACTCCACTCACACTCGTGTTTGAAATCGGGGATAAATTCAGGTTGATCTCACCATCTCGTTTACCTTTTTTCGCTCGATTCTCTCTTGTGGGTCCTTTTAAAGAAATAACTCATGATTGAGCAAGTTTCTTTGTTTGTACGTCAGCTAAAAGAAATGGTTAGGGTATATAAATGGTTATGGTAAAAGTAGAATAGAAAGGTTGAGAAAAGGGATAAGGTAGTAAATAAGAAAAGATGAAAGAATAACTAAATGAAATAGTAACAAAATGAAGATAACTTACAACTCAAATTGCAACACTTACTATCTTCCTTCACAAGACTTGATGTCTTCTTGTACGTCTTGGTTTCCTTTAATGAAAAAACTCTCCTTGTTCATATCTCTAAGAACATCAATAGTTGTATTGTTTTGAATCAACACATCTCTTGGTTCAACATTTCATCCTTTAGTAAGGTCAGGTATTTTGGTGTATCCTGCAATACAATAAATGAAAATTCATCTCCAAAAAGGGCTTATTGAATCAAGCCTTTGTTTGAATAGGCACTTGCAATGTTCCTTTTGGTGATGGAACTTATTTCTCCTTGATGCAACATATCATGTTCTTTAAAGAAAATATGTTAACTTTTCATCTCCACTCCTTGAATCATCATGATGGTTTGTGAAGAGTCTTAACCATTGAAATTTCATCAAATGCCTTAGTTCTATTAACCAATGAATCTCACAATGAGAATGGAATTTGACATCAACGTTTGGTAGGATAATACCATATATATGAGTTGAATTCCTGTAAATTAAATCAAAGTTAAAATATGAAATGTATAAACAAAATGAATGGAAATATCAAACCAATGTGGATGTTTAATGGGAGTTGGCTATTGAATTCTTTTCAGGATTGGCAATGCACTTGGATGTCAACGAACAAAACTCTTAGCACTTCAAGTGACGCCTTTATTTGGAACTTCAATGGTATAACCATTAAAACTTCAATAGACATGTCTTGTGAATCACAAAGAGTCAAGCGTATTGGTTCTTCAAAGGTTACAAAGAGTCAATGGTATAACCATTAAAACTATGCTTGAATAATCATATGTTATCATTCACTTGCAACTATATGATTTTCATGCATAACATATGTTTCACATCTTTACTTAGCTTTATATTATGTTTACATATGTTTTAGATTCATTTATTATGTTTGCATTTCATTTAGATATCATGGCAGCATGTATTCATTCATTCATTAACTCATGTCATGTTATTCTAGCTCATGTTATGTTTACATTAGCTCACTAGCTTTAAATCCATGATTCTTTAGCTTATTTGAATGCATGCATCTATTTTCTAGCTCATATATGTTTTCTTAAAGCTCATAAACGTCCTATGCCTTTTATATAGCTTATATACATGTTATCTTAGCTTCTAGATGATCATTCATAGCTTATATCACTCAAACACCTCACGACAACATGCATTTTACCTTAAATGAGCTCACACATTGCTTACTTGGTTTGTTTGTTAATTCCTATAGGTGAAACACAAAGCAAGGCATATTATGGTAGCTTTGTTAGCTAAAAGGATAAGCATAGCAGCTCACACTAGCTCTTGAATGTTATGGTAGCTCATTTCATCACTTAAGGAGCTTCAACTTAGCTAGAGGAGCTAGCATGTAGCTGAACCTAGTTGGAGGAGAGCTTTGGACCAAATTGTTGAAAAGTGGACTAAAGGTAGCTGGAAGTAGCTGGGAGAGTAGCTGAGGACCTGAGAAGACCAAAGCTAACTAGCTTGAGTTCATCAAGCTATA
This sequence comes from Hibiscus syriacus, assembly GCF_006381635.1. Taxonomy (NCBI): domain Eukaryota; kingdom Viridiplantae; phylum Streptophyta; class Magnoliopsida; order Malvales; family Malvaceae; genus Hibiscus; species Hibiscus syriacus. Next base: position 661,294 of record NW_024062603.1, on the reverse strand, counting down.
ACTCACCTAGTTAGCTACCAAGACACTCACCTAGCTTACCTTGAAGCTAGTTCATCTCTAGGCTGCCCATGGACTTCAAGACATCATCCTACGGTTGCAACCTCACCAAAGCCTTGCAAGAAGACCCATGTGCGTTCAAGTAGGCTGCCATGTGCATCATTCAAGCATGTGCACTCCATGTGACATCAAATTGGCGCCAAAACACCAAGGGATGCTTCCTATTCGGCCAAAGACTCTTTCCTCATCATTTTGGCGCCCAAATAACTTCCAAATGCATTCAAAACATCCTTAGGCCGAACCAACACCTTACCATTCGGCCAAGAGCATGTATCTTCATTAAAATCATGTATTTTCATTTAAAAATCATGTATTTTCAAAGGGGTTTCATCCATAGCCGAACCATCATGTATCTATTCGGCCTAAACCCTTTGAAAAACTATAAATAGGCTAGTGCATTTCATTTGTACTCATCTCATCTCATATATAAAACATACTCTTGTGAGTTATTTCTCTTCAAAGTTCTTTGTGAACTTTATCGATTAAACAAGTGTAGTTCCTATACTTGTGGCGTCATTCCTTCCATTTTGATTCCTAAATTCCTAGATTGTTATCTAGTGGGTTGAAGACACTATCACCACCCCTCAAGCAAGTTTGTGAAGACCGGGATTGTGCTCCTTAGCACTATTTCATCTTTGGCGTGTTTGAGATACAACATCACCACCATTGCCCTTTTCATCATCAACATCATCCATCGCTTCCATCAATTCCGCAGCCATCTCTATCTTTTTATTTATTTCATTTCATTCTTATTATTTATTTTCATTACTTATATTATTATCCTTTATTAAGTCCATTATTAAACATATTTTCTTTTCTTATTTTGCAGCCCAAACTTATAAATTCAAGGACATCAGTACTTGTCAATCCTAGATCGGGACACAATAAGGCTATCTACTCTTCTCACCAAAGTGTGTAGATTCGCCTTACATCACTTTTTCATATACTCTTTGATTCTTATCATTCTTATTGTTTTGTTTGATTTCAAAATGCATTCATTCATTTAAACTTTCTTCCAAGTGTTCTTCTTCAAGTTGCTCCCTCATTGCTTCAATGTTTTTCTCTCAAATGAGTTTGGTATTCTTTCACTTGACTATGAGAAAGTGGCATCAAAGTGATTTTCTTACCATTATGGGTGATAGTATATCTATTTGTAAACCCATCGTGGATTGCACGTCTGTCGAATTACCATGGTCTTCCCAAAAGTATATATGCAGCATCAATTGGTACAACATCACAAAGAACTTCATCTTGGTATTTCCCAAATGAAAACAGGATGAAAACTTGCTTTGTTACTTTTACTTCTCCATCATTTAACCATTGAAGATTATATGGATTCAGATGCTTAGAGGTCTTCAATCCAAGCTTTTTAACCGTAAGGGTACTAGCAATGTTCGTACAACTTCCTTCGTCGATGATCATGAAACAAACTTTGTTGTTTACACGACAACGAGTTTGAAAGATGTTTTCTCTTTGGTAATCTTCTAAGATTTGAGTGCCTAAAGCCTTTTTAATGACAAACACTTATCTTGAAGCTGTCTGGAAATCAAGCAATTCTTGTGACATGGTTAGTGAAAAAAAATAAATTAAAACCTTAGCAGCACGCTCATAAAAGCCTCACTTTATCACTCCAAAGAAAATTCTAGTTGCACTCCACTCACACTCGTGTTTGCACTCGGGGATAAATTCAGGTTGATCTCACCATCTCGTTTACCTTTTTCCGCTCGATTCTCTCTTGTGGTCCTTTTAAAGAACTAACTCAAGATTGAGCAAGTTTCTTTGTTTGTGCATCGGCTAAAAGAAATGGTTAGGGTAAATAAATGGTTATGGTAAAACTAGGATAGAAAGGTTAAGAAAAGGGATAAGGTAGTAAACAAGAAAAGATGAAAGAATAACTAAATGAAATAGTAAGAAAATGAAGATAACTTACAACTCAAATTGCAACACTTACTATCTTCCTTCACAAGATTTGATGTCTTGTTGTACGTCTTGGTTTCCTTTAATGAAAAGACTCTCCTTGTACATGTCTCTAAGAACATCAATAGTTGTATTGTTTTGAATCAACACATCTCTTGGTTCAACGATTTCATCCTTTGCTAAGGTCAGGTATTTTGGTGTATCCTGCAATAGAAGAAATTAAAATTCATCTCCAAAAAGGGCTTCTCGAATCAAGCCTTTGTTCGAATAGGCACTTGCAATGTTCCTTTTGGTGATGGAACTTATTTCTCCTTGACCCGACATATCATGTTCTTTAAAGAAAATATGTTAACTTTTCATCTCCACTCCTTGAATCATCATGATGGTTTGTGAAGAGTCTTAACCTTTGAAATTTCTTCAAATGCCTTAGTTCTATGAACCAATGAATCTCACAATGAGAATGGAATTTGACATCAACGTTTGGTAGGATAATACCATATATATGAGTTGAATTCCTGCAAATTAAATCAAAGTAAAAATATGGAAGGTATAAGAAAATAAATGGAAATATCAAACCATTGTGGATGTTTAATGGGAATTGGCTGTTGAATTCTTTTCAAGATTGGCAATGCACTTGGAATGTCAACGAACAAAACTCTTGGCACTTCAAGTGACACCTTTATTTGGAACTTCAATGGTATAACCTTCATAACATCAAGATACATGTCTTGTGAATCACAAAGAGTCACGCCTATTGGTTCTTCAAAGCTTACATCTTTTAGTCCTCCATAATTCATGATTCTTGAATCATCTCCTCGAAAAGATATGTCTCTTGGATTATCCTGCACAACAATAGGAAGAATAGATGAAATAGTAAGGTTAGTTAAAATATGTTCTTCATTCTCCTCTTTATCTCCAAATTCATCCTTTCAACTCTCTCATTTTCAACTCCAACGTCTTTTTCATCCACTCTTTGATTCTTATCATTCTTAATGTTTTGTTTGATTTCAAAATGCATTCATTCATTTAAACTTTCTTCCAAGTGTTCTTCTTCAAGTTGCTCCCTCATTGCTTCAATGTTTTTTTCTCAAATGAGTTTGGTCTTCTTTCACTTGACTATGAGAAAGTGGCATCAAAGTGATTTTCTTACCATTATGGGTGATAGTATATCTATTTGTAAACCCATCATGGACTGCTCATCTTTCGAATTACCACAGTCTTCCCAAAAGTATATATGCAGCATCCATTGGTACAACATCACAAAGAACTTCATCTTGGTATTTTCCAAATGAAAACAGGGTGAAAACTTGCTTTGTTACTTTTACTTCTCTATCATTTAACCATTAAAGATTGTATGGATTTGGATCCTTAGAGGTCTTCAAGCCAAGCTTTTTAACCATAAGGGTACTAGCAACGTTCGTATAACTTCCTTCGTCGATGATCATGAAACAAACTTTATTGTTTTCACAACAATGAGTATGAAAGACATTTTCTCTTTGGTAATCTTCTAAGATTTGAGTGCCTAAAGCCTTTTTAATGACAAGCACTTGTCTTGAAGCTGTATGGAAATCAAGCAATTCTTGTGACATGGTTAGTGAAAGAAAAATAAATTGAAACCTTAGCAGCACGCTAACAAAAGCCTCACTTGATCACTCCAAAGAAAATTCTGGTTGCACTCCCCTCACACTCGTGTTTGCACTCGGGGATAAATTCAGGTTGATCTCACCATCTCGTTTACCTTTTTTCGCTCGATTCTCTCTTGTGGGTCCTTTTAAAGAACTAACTCAGGATTGAGCAGGTTTCTTTGTTTGTGCATCTGCTAAAAGAAATGGTTAGGGTATATAAATGGTTATGGTAAAAGTAGGATAGAAAGGCTAAGAAAAGGGATAAGCTAGTAAATAAGAAAAGATGAAAGAATAACTAAATGAAATAGTAAGAAAATGAAAATAACTTACAAATCAAATTGCAACACTTACTATCTTCCTTCATAAGAGTTGATGTCTTCTTGTACGTCTTGGTTTTCTTTAATGAAAAGACTCTCCTTGTTCATATCTCTAAGGACATCAATAGTTGTATTGTTTTGAATCAACACATCTCTTGGTTCAACGATTTCATCCTTTTGTAAGGTCAGGTATTTTGGTGTATCCTGCAATACAAGAAATGAAAGTTCATCTCAAAAAGGGCTTCTCGAATCAAGCCTTTGTTCGAATAGGCACTTGCAATGTTCCTTTTCGTGATGGAAGTTATTTCTCCTTGACCGAGTATATCATGTTCTCTAAAGAAAATATGTTAACTTTTCATCTCCACTCCTTGAATCATCATGATGGTTTGTGAAGAGTCTTAACCTTTGTAATTTCTTCAAATGCCTTAGTTCAATGAACCAATGAATCTCACAATGAGAATGGAATTTGACATCAACGTTTGGTAGGATAATACCATATATATGAGTTGAATTCCTGCAAATTAAATCAAAGTAAAAATATGAAAGGTATAAAAAAATAAATGGAAATCTCAAACCAATGTGGATGTTTAATGGGAGTTGGCTGTTGAATTCTTTTCAGGATTGACAATGCACTTAGAATGTCAATGAACAAAACTCTTGGCACTTCAAGTGACGCCTTTATTTGGAACTTCAATGGTATAACCTTCAAAACATCAAGATACATGTCTTGTGAATCACAAAGAGTCATGTCTATTGGTTCTTCAAAGGTTGCATCTTTTAGTCCTCCATAATTCATTATTCTTGAATCATCTCCTCGATAAGATACGTCTCTTGGATTACCCTGCAAAACAATAGGAAGAATAGATGAAATAGTAAGGTTAATTAAAATATGTTCTTCATTATCCTCTTTATCTCCAAATTCATCCTTTTCAACTCTCTCATTTTCAACTCCAACGTCTTTTTCATCCACTCTTTGATTCTTATCGTTCTTAATGTTTTGTTTGATTTCAAAATGCATTCATTCATTTAAACTTTCTTCAAGTTGCTCCCTTATTGTTTCTATATGATGTAAGGCGAATCTACACACTTTGGTGAGAAGAGTAGATAGCCTTATTGTGTCCCGATCTAGGATTGATAAGTACTGATGTCCTTGAATTTATAAGTTTGGGCTGCAAAATAAGAAAAGAAAATATGTTTAATAATGGACTTAATAAAGGATAATAATATAAGTAATGAAAATAAATAATAAGAATGAAATGAAATAAATAAAAAGATAGAGATGGCTGCGGAATTGATGGAAGCGATGGATGATGTTGATGATGAAAAGGGCAATGGTGGTGATATGTTGTATCTCAAACACGCCAAAGATGAAATAGTGCTAAGGAGCACAATCCCGGTCTTCACAAACTTGCTTGAGGGGTGGTGATAGTGTCTTCAACCCACTAGATAACAATCTAGGAATTTAGGAATCAAAATGGAAGGAATGACGCCACAAGTATAGGAACTACACTTGTTTAATCGATAAAGTTCACAAAGAACTTTGAAGAGAAATAACTCACAAGAGTATGTTTTATATATGAGATGAGATGAGTACAAATGAAATGCACTAGCCTATTTATAGTTTTTCAAAGGGTTTAGGCCGAATAGATACATGATGGTTCGGCTATGGATGAAACCCCTTTGAAAATACATGATTTTTAAATGAAAATACATGATTTTAATGAAGATACATGCTCTTGGCCGAATGGTAAGGTGTTGGTTCGGCCTAAGGATGTTTTGAATGCATTTGGAAGTTATTTGGGCGCCAAAATGATGAGGAAAGAGTCTTTGGCCGAATAGGAAGCATCCCTTGGTGTTTTGGCGCCAATTTGATGTCACATGGAGTGCACATGCTTGAATGATGCACATGGCAGCCTACTTGAACGCACATGGGTCTTCTTGCAAGGCTTTGGTGAGGTTGAAACCGTAGGATGATGTCTTGAAGTCCATGGGCAGCCTAGAGATGAACTAGCTTCAAGGTAAGCTAGGTGAGTGTCTTGGTAGCTAACTAGGTGAGTTATAGCTTGATGAACTCAAGCTAGTTAGCTTTGGTCTTCTCAGGTCCTCAGCTACTCTCCCAGCTACTTCCAGCTACCTTTAGTCCACTTTTCAACAATTTGGTCCAAAGCTCTCCTCCAACTAGGTTCAGCTACATGCTAGCTCCTCTAGCTAAGTTGAAGCTCCTTAAGTGATGAAATGAGCTGCCATAACATTCAAGAGCTAGTGTGAGCTGCTATGCTTATCCTTTTAGCTAACAAAGCTACCATAATATGCCTTGCTTTGTGTTTCACCTATAGGAATTAACAAACAAACCAAGTAAGCAATGTGTGAGCTCATTTAAGGTAAAATGCATGTTGTCGTGAGGTGTTTGAGTGATATAAGCTATGAATGATCATCTAGAAGCTAAGATAACATGTATATAAGCTATATAAAAGGCATAGGACGTTTATGAGCTTTAAGAAAACATATATGAGCTAGAAAATAGATGCATGCATGCAAATAAGCTAAAGAATCATGGATTTAAAGCTAGTGAGCTAATGTAAACATAACATGAGCTAGAATAACATGACATGAGTTAATGAATGAATGAATACATGCTGCCATGATATCTAAATGAAATGCAAACATAATAAATGAATCTAAAACATATGTAAACATAATATAAAGCTAAGTAAAGATGTGAAACATATGTTATGCATGAAAATCATATAGTTGCAAGTGAATGATAACATATGATTATTCAAGCATAGTTTAAGATGCAAATGTATGCTCATAATAATATATAGTGCATAAATGAGTAAATATAATATAAAGTAAGGTATAACTCCCTTATATTGAGCATGATGAATCTTCAATGATGTGAGTGTGTCATGAAGAAAGTTGGTGCAAAACATGATCACATCACTATATTTTTTTCTCATATGAGTTTGGTCTTCTTTCACATGACTAGGAGAAAGTCGAATCAAAGTGATTTTCTTACCATTATGGGTGATAGTATATTTGTTTGTAAACCCATTATGGATTGCTCGTCTGTCGAATTACCATGGTCTTCCCAAAAGTATATATGTAGTATCCATTGGTACAACATCTCAAAGAACTTCATCTTGGTATTTACCAAATGAAAATAGGATGAAAACTTGCTTTGTTACTTTTACTTCTCCATCATTTAACCATTGATGACTGTATGGATTCGGATGCTTAGAGGACTTCAAGCCAAGGTTTTTAACCATAAGGGTACTAGCAACGTTCGTACAACTTCTTTTATCGATTATCTTGAAACAAACTTTTTTGTTTACACAACAACAAGTATGAAAGATGTTTTCTCTTTGGCGGTAATCTTCTAAGATTTGAGTGCCTAAAGCCTTTTTAATGACAAGCACTTGTCTTGAAGCTGTATGGAAATCAAGCAATTCTTGTGACATGGTTAGTGAAAGAAAAATAAATTAAAACCTTAGCAGCACGCTCACAAAAGCCTCACTTGATCACTCCAAAGAAAATTCAAGTTGCACTCCACTCACACTCGTGTTTGCACTCGGGGATATAGTTTTTGGCTTTTTTGAACCCCCTTTTCATCTCACTATCTCGTTTACCTTTTTCTGCTCGATTCTCTCTTGTGGGTCCTTTTAAAGAACTAACTCAAGATTGAGCAAGTTTCTTTGTTTGTGCATCGGCTAAAAGAAATGGTTAGGGTAAATAAATGGTTATGGTAAAACTAGGATAGAAAGGTTAAGAAAAGGGATAAGGTAGTAAATAAGAAAAGTTGAAAGAATAACTAAATGAAATAGTAAGAAAATGAAGATAACTTACAACTCAAATTGCAACACTTACTATCTTCCTTCACAAGATTTGATGTCTTGTTGTACGTCTTGGTTTCCTTTAATGAAAAGACTCTCCTTGTACATGTCTCTAAGAACATCAATAGTTGTATTGTTTTGAATCAACACATCTCTTGGTTCAACGATTTCATCCTTTGCTAAGGTCAGGTATTTTGGTATATCCTGCAATAGAAGAAATGAAAATTCATCTCCAAAAAGGGCTTCTCGAATCAAGCCTTTGTTCGAATAGGCACTTGCAATGTTCCTTTTGGTGATGGAACTTATTTCTCCTTGACCCGGCATATCATGTTCTTTAAAGAAAATATGTTAACTTTTCATCTCCACTCCTTGAATCATCATGATGGTTTGTGAAGAGTCTTAACCTTTGAAATTTCTTCAAATGCCTTAGTTCTATGAACCAATGAATCTCACAATGAGAATGGAATTTGACATCAACGTTTGGTAGGATAATACCATATATATAAATTGAATTCCTGCAAATTAAATCAAAGTAAAAATATAAAATGTATAAAAAAACAAATGGAAATATCAAACCAATGTGGATGTTTAATGGGAATTGGCTGTTGAATTCTTTTCAAGATTGGCAATGCACTTGGAATGTCAATGAACAAAACTCTTGGCACTTCAAGTGACACCTTTATTTGGAACTTCAATGGTATAACCTTCAAAACATCAAGATACATGTCTTGTGAATCACAAAGAGTCGCGCCTATTGGTTCTTCAAAGCTTACATATTTTAGTCCTCCATAATTCATGATTCTTGAATCATCTCCTCGAAAAGATATGTCTCTTGGATTATCCTACAAAACAATAGGAAGAATAGATGAAATAGTAAGGTTAGTTAAAATATGTTCTTTATTATCTTATTTATCTCCAAATTCATCCTTTTCAACTCTCTCATTTTCAACTCCAACGTCTTTTTCATCCACTCTTTGATTCTTATCATTCTTAACATTTTGTTTGATTTCAAAATGCATTCATTCATTTAAACGTTCTTCCAAATGTTCTTCTTGAAGTTTCTCCGTCATTGCTTCAATTTTTTTCTCAAATGAGTTTTGTCTTCTTTCACTTGACTAGGAGAAAATTGCATCAAAGTGATTTTCTTACCATTATGGGTGATAGTATATTTGTTTGTAAACCCATCATGGACTGCTCATCTTTCGAATTACCACAGTCTTCCCAAAAGTATATATGCAGCATCCATTGGTACAACATCACAAAGAACTTCATCATGGTATTTTCCAAATGAAAACAGGATGAAAACTTGCTTTGTTACTTTTACTTCTCCATCATTTAACCATTAAAGATTGTATGGATTCGGATCCTTAGAGGTCTTCAAGCCAAGCTTTTTAACCATAAGGGTACTAGCAACGTTCGTATAACTTCCTTCGTCGATGATCATGAAACAAACTTTATTGTTTTCACAACAACGAGTATGAAAGACGTTTTCTCTTTGGTAATCTTCTAAGATTTGAGTGCCTAAAGCCTTTTTAATGACAAGCACTTGTCTTGAAGCTGTATGGAAATCAAGCAATTCTTGTGACATGGTTAGTGAAAGAAAAATAAATTGAAACCTTAGCAGCACGCTAACAAAAGCCTCACTTGATCACTCCAAAGAAAATTCTGGTTGCACTCCGCTCACACTCGTGTTTGCACTCGGGGATAAATTCAGGTTAATCTCACCATCTCGTTTACCTTTTTTCGCTCGATTCTCTCTTGTGGGTCCTTTTAAAGAACTAACTCAAGATTGAGCATGTTTCTTTGTCTGTGCATCTGCTAAAAGAAATGGTTAATGTATATAAATGGTTATGGTAAAAGTAGGATAGAAAGGTTAAGAAAAGTGATACATGCACCAGAGTCTAGAATACATGCTTCTTTGGATTAATGTTTCTACTCGAACCTATTAGAAGAACAAAGTCTCGAAGATTCAAAGCATATCCATTCGGTAAGAATAATGTGAATGAATCATTAAACGATTCTAATGTTGCTCCCTATCAATTGGTATTAGCTTTGGGCCGATTCTTGGAAAGAAGCAAGCAATTTTGCTTGTTCTTGCACACAAAACCGTCAAGGTACCCCAACGGAGCTAGTTCAGAGAAGATTCATCGTTTCAGGTTCTTTTTATTTAATTTTAATTTAGATTCAAATCCTTCTTGTTTTTTTGCTATTTTTTCAAAAAAAAACAAAAAAAGCAAAACAAAAGGTAAAAAAAAGTCACAAAAAAAGCAAATAAAGCCAAAATTTCAAAAAAATTGCAAACGAAGGTATTTAGGCTGATTTTCTGCAGATATCATATCCATATTAATTTTAATTTCCATTCCAAAATTCACTTCAATCAGAGTTCATTAGAGCATTCAAATACATCATTCAAGTTTTATCAGCAGATTCGGTCTAGAATATTGTCGAATTTCTTGAAAATTATACAGGAGGAATTTTGTGGTGAAAATTTCCAGATTGAAACTTAATATATTGGAGATAATTCACACAAAATATCAGAATTTTTGGAGATCAAGAACAACTTCGAAAAAAGTGATCAAGAAAAACAGATTGTTTGAGGACTCACCATTCAACAGAGTCTACTGGATACTACTGAAGGTATTTTGTTCTGAAATTTTACAGGTGGTTTCTTGACGCATCGAAAGACAGTCAAGAAATTTTTCAGAATTTTTGGACACCGGTAACCCCCTCAAAAACGTTTCTCAAGTTGATCCAGCGTTTTCTAGGTTTTCTGGTTTGGTCCCTTTTTCTTTGACTCTTAGTGCTTTAGGTTCTTTTGTTTTTCCTTGTTATTGTTCTTTTGCATTATCTAACACCTTATCTTCTTTGTGTTAGTAGGACTAAAGAGTTTGCATACTTCTTCCTTCTTTGCATTCTCGTTCTCTTGGAGTCTAACCTTTGTTTGGCCTCTTAGAGCTTTTAGGTTTTTCTTATCGCCTTTGCTAGTAATCAAACTCTGATACGAACTGTGAAAGACTACTTGGTAAAGTGAGTTTTAAAGAGTACAAGATCGGCTTACTTGCCTCTCGTTGTGTTACTTTCTTGGAGTGACTTGTGAGGTTTCTTGCTTTGTTGAATTTATTTTATTTTATTCTACTTTAAAATCTTCTTTTGAGTGTTATAATTGCAGGATGGGCGACAATAACAATGAGACACTTACGGCTATCTTAGCCGCACTTGAATGACTCACAACTCAATTTGATCAACTTAACAATGCCTTGAGAGAACCTTCTTTACAAACAACCTTCCATCCTTGTTCACTTTAGGGAATCAATTGTTTCGATTTCTAACATTAACAAGGATTTTCGAGAAGTGTTAGGTAATCCACCTAACGAATTACCACCGAAAAGAGGAAAACAACACCAAACCAATCTAATTCAAGGTTGCATCATACCTCGTCAAACATACAATCTCGAAGAAACCAAAGAGTTAGATTTGTTACAAAAAGGCTACATCCAGGAAAGCCTTAGTCGTGACGCCATCTTAATGACGAAACATGACTTGAACAACTCCACATGCTTTATAGTTCATGCACAGAGAATCCATGTAAATGATGAGAAAGTAAAAGCAACACGAGACTGGACCACACCATCTTCCATCGCCAAGAGTTGTCGAATAGTGCTAGGTGACCCTCCTGATGGGTTACCACCTGAAAGCCCTAATCACTATGCCATATCAATTAAGAGTCACGATTTACGGGAGTCCAAAGACCGAGGTAAGCAAAACACAATAGACGATGCACTACCACGAAGGTATACTCTTACCTATCAAACGCATACTACGATTCCGAGAATTAAACATATCAAAGATGTATATCACAATAACTCGGATATTTCTGATAATTCTACCCATACTTTTAAAAGTGCTTCTAATGAGCTTTATCTTGTATATGAGTTTCCTTGCCAACTAAATAGGTTTTACAGTCCACAAATCTCCTCCCAAGAATTCTTAATTCATGAACACACTTAGGAGACTTAAGGGATTACTTTAACAAACCAGTTGACATGGTTTTTAAACACTCATTCTCGCCACACAAGAATAAAACCATGGAGAAATTATCTGAAGCAATCATACAGAAAGCCAACAGAGGTCGACGCCATGTTGAATTTCAACCAAAACATCATATTACAAGACTTGTATGCAAAAGAGGATTTCAAGACTACAAGAAATCAGTTCCTATAAAGAAGAAACCTCGACTAAAACGCATAAAGACATATCATATTGATCCTGGTAAATGTTTCACAAGTTTACCGTTCAACACATCTAATTCTCTTTCTTTTGAATTTTCAGATTCGAGGACGAATCCTTTTGAGGAGTGGGGGAATGATACATGCACCAGAGTCCATAATACATGCTTCTTTGGACTAATGTTTCTACTCGAACCTATTAGAAGAACAAAGTCTCGAAGATTCAAAGCATATCTATTCGGTAAGAATAATGTGAATGAATCATTAAACAATTCTAATGTTGCTCCCTTTAATGTTTCAGATTCGAGGTCGAATCTTTTTGAAGAAAGGGAGGATGATACATGCATCACAAGGCTTACATCAAAGGAAGAAGTAATAACTCTTCCAAATGATCCACTCGTCCAAGCATTGGAAAAGAAGACCAGAACAATAGCAGACTTGAGACGACTTTTTGAATGGGATCCTGATCTTATTTGGTCAACATGTCCTGGACATACAACCGTCTGTCTCTTATCTTTTCAACGGTTCTTGAATCGCATCAATCCGATATCGGAAACTCAAGATATGACCATTTTACTGAAGAGGGTGCATGCAGGAAATCCTATACGGGATTAATACGTTATTTTGTAAATATTACGAATTTTCAATATCTATATTGATTATTTGTAATATAATTTAATATAGGATGATTAATTATCTTTTAGGATTAGATTTATTATTTTATTAGGAATTAAGGTTGGGTTAAAAGTATTATCTTTAGTTATTATTATTTTATTAGGAATTAGAGTTAAGATATGTTTAGTTTATATTATTATTTTATTCATTAGTTATTTAGGACCTTTAGAACTCAGCCCCTATATAAAGGAGGCTTCATTAAACTTTGTAATTCAAGATTTCTTTGATCAATAATACAACAAGAGTTTGTTTTTGCAAGTGCTGATTGCCTTGTGCCTTCGAAGCTTCTTCTCCTGGAGTTCTTTCAAGTTCTTGTGAGGGAGATTAATCTTCACACTCCAATTTGCCTTTTCATCGCGATTAGGAGGGTTTTTTAGAGCCATATTATTGTGTTTGCCTTTTCATTGCGACTAGGAGGGTTCGATAGAACATTATCCATCGATTTTCCACATCCATCCACGCCATCAATCATCTTTACCGTTCACTTTCATAAGGGAGATCTTTGATTTCTTGGTTATTTTCTCTATTTTTTAATTCCTTTATCCTTTGTTTATCTTATTTTAATCTTGTTTCTTTTCTTGTTTCTAGCACTAAAAGAAACCCTAAAGAACCCTAGCTATTGCCGCCACCTTCCTCATTCATTCCTTATTATTCTTCATCGAGTCTAGAGCTTTTCTAGGTTTGATTCTTCAACAAGAGCAACGTTCATCAATCCGCCACCGCTTCCCTATAAAAAAGGGATAGGTAGTAAATAAGAAAAGATGAAAGAATAACTAAATGAAATAGTAAGAAAATGAAAATAACTTACAACACAAATTGCAACACTTACTATCTTCCTTCACAAGAGTTGATTTCTTCTTGTACGTTTTGGTTTCCTTTAATGAAAAGACTCTCCTTGTTCATATCTCTAAGGACATCAATAGTTGTATTGTTTTGAATCAACACATCTCTTGGTTCAACGATTTCATCCTTTTGTAAGGTCAGGTATTTTGGTGTATCCTGCAATACAAGAAATGAAAATTCATCTCCAAAAAGGGCTTCTCGAATCAAGCCTTTGTTCGAATAGGCACTTGCAATGTTCCTTTTTGTGATGGAAGTTATTTCTCCTTGACCCAGTATATCATGTTCTCTAAAGAAAATATGTTAACTTTTCATCTCCACTCCTTGAATCATCATGATGGTTTGTGAAGAGTCTTAACCTTTGAAATTTCTTCAAATGCCTTAGTTCTATGAACCAAAGAATCTCACAATGAGAATGGAATTTGACATCAACGTTTGGTAGGATAATACCATATATATGAGTTGAATTCCTGCAAATTAAATCAAAGTAAAAATATGAAAGGTATAAAAAAATAAATGGAAATCTCAAACCAATGTGGATGTTTAATGGGAGTTGGCTGTTGAATTATTTTCAGGATTGGCAATGCACTTAGAATGTCAATAAACAAAACTCTTGGCACTTCAACTGACGCCTTTATTTGGAACTTCAATGGTATAACCTTCAAAACATCAAGATACATGTCTTGTGAATCACAAAGAGTCATGCCTATTGGTTCTTCATAATTCATTATTCTTGAATCATCTCCTCGATAAGATATGTCTCTTGGATTACCCTGCAAAACAATAGGAAGAATAGATGAAATAGTAAGGTTAATTAAAATATGTTCTTCATTCTCCTCTTTATCTCCAAATTCATCCTTTTCAACTCTCTCATTTTCAACTCCAACGTCTTTTTCATCCACTCTTTGATTCTTATCATTCTTAACGTTTTGTTTGATTTCAAAATGCATTCATTCATTTAAACTTTCTTCAAGTTGCTCCCTCATTGTTTCTATATTTTTTTTCTCATATGAGTTTGGTCTTCTTTCACATGACTAGGAGAAAGTCGCATCAAAGTGATTTTCTTACCATTATGGGTGATAGTATATTTGTTTGTAAACCCATTATGGATTGCTCGTCTGTCGAATTACCACGGTCTTCCCAAAATTATATATGCAGTATCCATTGGTACAACATCACAAATAACTTCATCTTGGTATTTACCAAATGAAAACAGGATGAAAACTTGCTTTGTTACTTTTACTTCTCCATCATTTAACCATTGATGACTGTATGGATTCGGATGCTTAGAGGTCTTCAAGCCAAGGTTTTTAACCATAAGGGTACTAGCAACGTTCGTACAACTTCTTTCATCGATTATCATGAAACAAACTTTGTTGTTTACACAACAACAAGTATGAAAGATGTTTTCTCTTTGGTGGTAATCTTTTAAGATTTGAGTGTCTAAAGCCTTTTTAATGACAAGCACTTGTCTTGAAGCTGTATGGAAATCAAGCAATTATTTTGACATGGTTAGTGAAAGAAAAATGAATTAAAACCTTAGCAGCACGCTCACAAAAGCCTCACTTGATCACTCCAAAGAAAATTCAGGTTGCACCTCCACTCACACTCGTGTTTGCACTCGGGGATATAGTTTTTGGCTTTTTCGCTCCCTCTTCTGATCTCACTATCTCGTTTACCTTTTTCCGATCGATTCTCTCTTGTGGGTCCTTTTAAAGAACTAACTCAAGATTGAGCAAGTTTCTTTGTTTGTGCGTCGGCTAAAAGAAATTGTTAGGGTATATAAATGGTTATGGTAAAAGGAGGATAGAAAGGTTGAGAAAAGGGATAAGGTAGTAAATAAGAAAAGATGAAAGAATAACTAAGTGAAATAGTAACAAAATGAAGATAACTTACAACTCAAATTGAAACACTTACTATCTTCCTTTATAAGGAACAACAAGGATACCTCCTTCAAGTTTGATGTTAGAACAGATTGTAATGTGCTTCTCTTTGAGTGTACTTTGCAACTTTTCTTTACTTTTTCTTTGCTTTTGATTCTTCTTTTTATTTTCTTTCTTTTTGCACTCCAATTTTGATGTAGGAGTCTTTTTCTTTTCTTTTTTCTTTTTTTCTTTCTTTCACTTTTTGTTGACGAGCTTGATTTTCAATCCAACTAAGCTCTGAATACAGCTTGATTTAAGGCTATTCATGCTTCTTCAATAGTGGAGAAGTTGGTAGCCTTGTTGTTTCCCGATCTAGGAGAGACACCAAATGCTACACTTTGAATTGAAAGTAAACTACACAAAAGAAGAAGAATTAATTAAGTAACTTGATAATTGAGAAATAAAAAGGGAATGGAAATGAAAAGAATTAGAATGGATAGAAATGTTATAAAAAGATGGGTTGCGGTAGTGTTGTTGAATTGTCCTTCAAATGTAAGATAATTCAACCACCAATTGTGATGATGCACGTGATTCTTGATGATAGATGATGGATAATTCAATGATAGAAAAACGGTTAAGGGATGGTGATGATATAGGCATGAAATGGTGATGGAAAGTTGTGATGATATATGCCTGAAATGGTTATGGAAGATGGTGATGGACAGATAGTATCTTATAAGACTACGAAGGAACCAATGCTATAAATGAGTAAATACCCATTTCTTATAAGTCTTATAAAGGGTGGTAAACAACTAGTTATAAGAACTACGAAACAGAAGTATCAAGGGGAAGGAATGATGCCACAAACTTAAGAATTAAGCTTGCTTAATCGATATAGTTCTAAAAAGAACTTGAAGAGAGAATAATCTCACAAGGATTTAATTTATCAAAGGGTTGAGTACAAATGATATGCCAAAGCCATATTTATAGGCTTGCATAGGTTTGGCCGAATAGTTATGTGACCATTCGGCTAGATACATGTCTTTTTAATGGAAATACAAGTCTTAAAAATGAAAATAGATGATGCTTGGATTAGGGGAAATGTCCTTGGCCGAATGCTTCCCTTGTTGTTCATCTTGGAGCCAACTTTAAAGCAAAATGATGCTTTGGCCGAATAGAGATGACCCCTTTCACTTTGGTGCCCATTTCATCTACATGCATGGCACATGGGTAGCTGGTCATGAGTCACTCACATGGGTGGCTGATGTAAGGTGATCTACACGCTTTGGGAGAAGAGAGTAGATAGCCTTATTGTGTCCCGATCTAGGATTAACAAGTATTGATGTCCTTGAATTAAGCTTGGTTGTAACATAGATAAGAAAAGGAAAATGAATAATAAAGGAAGATTAATTAAATTATAAAGATAAAGAATGAAATGAAATAAATAAATAATAGAGATGGCTGTGGAATTGATGGTCTTGATGGATGAAGATGATGAAATGGAGATGGCGTTGTTGTTGTATCTCAAACACGCCAAAGATTAAATAATGCTAAGGAGCACAATCCCGGTCTTCACAAACTTGTTTGAATGGTGGTGATAGTGTCTTCAACTCACTAGATATTAATCTAGGAATTTAGGAATCAGGATGGAAGGAATGTCGCCACAAGTATAGGAATTAGACTTGTTTAATCGATAAAGTTCACATAGAACTTTGAAGAGAAATAACTCACAAGAGTAATTTATATATATAAGATGAGATGTTTACAAATGATGGCAGCCTCTCAATTTATAGGAAATGAGAGGGCTGGCCGAATAATTAGATATCTATATATCTAAACACATGACTATTTGAAGATGCATGATGCTTTGGACGAATGGTAAGGTGTTGGTTTGGTCTTAAGGATGCTTTGAATGCATTTGGAAGTTATTTGGGCGCCAAAATGGAGAGGAAGGAGTTTTTGGCCGAATAGGAAGAATCCCTTGGTGTTTTAGCGCCTATTTGATGTCACATGGAGTGCACATGCTTGAATGATGCACATGGTAGCCTACATGAGGGCACATGGGTCTTCTTGCAATGCTTTGGTGAGGTTGCAACCATAGGATGATGTCTTGAAGTCCATGGGTAGCCTAGAGATGAACTAGCTTCAAGGTAAGCTAGGTGAGTGTCTTGGTAGCTAACTAGGTGAGTGTCTTGGTAGCTAACTAGGTGAGTTATAGCTTGATGAACTCAAGCTAGTTAGCTTTGGTCTTCTTAGCTCCTCAGCTACTCTCCCAGCTACTTCCAGCTACCTTTAGTCCACTTTTAGTAATTTGGTCCAAAGCTCTCCTCCAGTTAAGTTCAGCTACATGCTAGCTCCTCTAGCTAAGTTGAATCTCCTTAAATGATGAAATGAGCTACTATAACATTCATGAGCTAGTGTGAGATGCTATGCTTGTCTTTTTAGCTAACCAAGCTACCATAATATGCCTTGCTTTGTGTTTCACTTATATGAATCAACAAAACAAATCGAGTAAGCAACATGTGAGCTCATGTAACGTAAAACGTATGCTACTGTGAGGTGTTTGAATGATATAAGCTATGAATGATCATCTAGAAGCTAAGATAATATGTATATAAGCTACATAGAAGGCATAGGACGTTCATGACCTTTAGGAAAATATATATGAGTTAGAAAATAGATGCATGCATGCAAATGAGCTAAAGAAACATGGATTTAAAGCTACTGAGCTAATGTAAACATAACATGAGCTAGAATAGCATGACATGAGTTAATGAATTAATGAATACATGCTATCATGATATGTAAATGATATGCTAACATAATAAATGAAAATAAAAACGTATGTAAACATAATATAAAGCTAAGTAAAGATGTGAAAACATATGTTATGCATATAAAAATCATATAGTATGGAAGTGAATGATAACATATGATTATTCAAGCATAGTTTTAGGAGAAAAAGAATGCTTATAACATTATGTGACGCATATAGAAGATAATAAAGGATAAAGTAAGGAAGAAATCCCTTAGAACCAGCTTTGAATAAAATCCACGGTGTGATCAAGTCATGAAGAAAGTTAGATCTAGATAGGATCACATTATTCTCCCCTTCTTTTAGGCGATTTGTCCTCAAATTGAAAGGTGACTTCTCCTTAGTGTCTTTCCATTCAAACGTTGCTGATTTGTTTTCAAAATGTATCCATTCAATATCAACTTGTTCAAGACATCCCTTTCGAAAAGATCTATGAAATGATCCTTGTGAAAAGTTATGAACCTTGAATAAGTACTTTGAACCTCCTTGTTCTGGAAAGAAAGAAGATTTTCATAAGTAAGGGAATTATTAATCATTGTTAAGTTAAAAATATACTGCCTTTTCACATCTTTTGAATGGCCAAGAGTGATGTCTTTTGAATCACAAAAGATGTTGCTTCGAATGATCATAACTTTTGGCATTCTAAAAGACACATTCTTTGGTTTTCCAAGGGTCATGTCCTTTGATTGAGAAATTATAGCCTTTGGAAAATAAAAATATAAGTCTTTTAAACTTCCATCGATAATGTCTCTTGGTTCCTCCATTTGAAAAATTGTGCCTTTTAGATTGTCCTGCAAATAAAAGAAAAATTCTGCAATTTCATGGTGAGAATAATCATCCTTGATCTTTCGTCTCGTCATAGGCATTCTCGAATAACCTTGTCATCAAAATTTGATAAGATAATTCCATAGACATGAATCGATTTGTTGCAAAATAAATCAAAATATGTAAATGAAAAACTATTGACAAGATAAAAGGAAATATCAAAACAGGGTAGATGTTTAATGGGTGTTGGTTGTTGAATTCTTTTCTGGATTGGCAATGTACTTGGAATGTGAACGAACACAACTCTTTGCATTTCAAGTGATGCTTCTTTTGGAACTTCAAATGGCATAACCTTTGAAATATCAAGAGACATGTTTTGTTAATCACCAAAAGTCATGACTATTGGTTCTTCCAAAGTCACATCTTTTGGTTTTCCAAAAGCCATGATTTTTAAATCATCTCCTTGAAAAGATATGTCTCTTGAATTATCCTGTAAAAAAAAAAGAGAGAATAGGAGAAGAAGTAATGTTAGATAAAAATTGTTCTTCACTCTCCTCTTTTCCTCCAAATTCATTATTTTCAACTCCAACGGTTTCTGCATCCACTCTTCGTTCATCATTTTCAACTCCAACATTTTGTTCAACTTCAAAATGCTTTTGTTCATTTGAATTTTTCTCCAAACATTCTTCAGTTGCATTGTCTTTAAGTTGTTCTTTCATTGCTTCAATGTTCTTCTTCAAGGTGTTTTGAACTTCATTTACTCGGCTAGGAGATAGTGGAGTCAAGATGATTTTCCTTTCATTGTGAAAGAAAGAGTATCAGTTTGTGAAACCATCATGGACAGCCCGCTTTTCAAATTGCCATGGCCTCCCCAAGAGTAAATGACTTGTATCCATATGTACCACGTCACATAAAATTTCTTCTTTGTAACTTCCAAGTGAGAATGGAACAAGTACTTGTTCAATAACCTTCAATTCTTCATTACCATGCAACCATTGCAATTCATATGGGTTGGAATGTTTAATCGTTGTAAGCCCCAATTTGTTCACCATGTATGTGCTTGCAATGTTTGTACAACTTCCTCTGTCAATAGCTACAAGACACACTTTACCATTTACATGGAAACGAGTGTGAAAGGTGTTTGTTCTTTGTTGTTCGTCCTCCAATATTTGGAAAGATAGAAGATCACAAGACATTGTTAGTATAAAATAAAGAAAATTAAAACCTTACCAGCACACTCACAAAGCCTCACAATCTTCACTCCAAAGAAAAGATAAGATCACTCAACTCAACACTCATGTTTACTCTCGGGAATATGACTTGGCTTTTAACAATTCCCCTTATGATCTCACTCTCTCAATAGCCTTTTTCCACTCAATTTCTCTTGATAAGTCCTTTGAAGAACTTACTCAAGATTAGAACAAGTTAATTATTTCCTTGTGTGCATCGGTTGCAAATAGGTTAGGGTAGAATGAATAGAAGAAATGGAAAGGTATAAGAAAGGATTCAAGGTATTAAAAGAAGGAAATGGTTGAAGATAAGGAAAATGAAAGGATAGAAAAAGGAAGAGGCGACTTACAATTCAATAAACAATACTTACTACAACCTTTCTCAAGAAACAATAAGGTCATCTTCTCTTAGTGTAGTTTGGCCTCTTTGATGTACTTCCAATGGTAGAGCACTTTCCTTGGCTTGCTTTCTCTTTTTGAATTTCTTTTTTTTCTTTTTTTTCTTTTTTTTCTTTTCTTTTTACACTCTAATTTTGTTGAAGAAGTCTTTTTCTTTTGCTTTGCATGCCAATGACACTTTTATTGTCAATCCAACTATGCTCTGATTACCGCTTGATGTAAGGTGATCTACACGCTTTGGGAGAAGAGAGTAGATAGCCTTATTGTGTCCCGATCTAAGATTGACAAGTACTGACGTCCTTGAATTATAAGCTTGGCTGCAACATAGATAAGAAAAAGGAAAATGATTAATAAAGAAAGATTAATGAAATTAAATAAACAAAGAATAGAGATGGCTGCGGAATTGATGGTCTTGAAGATGATGGTGTTGGTGATGAAATGGAGATGGTGTTGTTGTTGTATCTCAAACAAGCAAAAGAAGAAATAATGCTAAGGAGCACAATCCCGGTCTTCACAAACTTGTTTGAGGGGTGGTGATAGTGTCTTTATCCCACTAGATATTAATCTAGGAATTTAGGAATCAGGATGGAAGGAATGATGCCACAAGTATATGAATTAGACTTGTTTAATCGATAAAGTTCACATAGAACTTTGAAGAGAAATAACTCACAAGATTAATTTTTATATATAAGATGAGATGTTTACAAATGATGGCAGCCTCTCAATTTATAGAAAATGAGAGGGCTAGCCGAATAATTAGATGTCTATATGTTTAAACACATGACTATTTGAAGATGCATGATGCTTTGGACGAATGGTAAGGTGTTGGTTTGGTCTTAAGGATGCTTTGAATGCATTTGGAAGTTATTTGGGCGCCAAAATGGAGAGGAAGGAGTCTTTGGCCGAATAGGAAGCATCCCTTGGTGTTTTGGCGCCTATTT
Source organism: Hibiscus syriacus (assembly GCF_006381635.1). NCBI lineage: Eukaryota > Viridiplantae > Streptophyta > Magnoliopsida > Malvales > Malvaceae > Hibiscus > Hibiscus syriacus. The sequence continues at coordinate 639,790 of NW_024062603.1, read as the reverse complement.
GATGTCACATGGAGTGCAAATGCTTGGTGTTTGAAAGAATATTTATTGGAGAACACATCATGCAATGCTCGTTTATCAAACTGCCATGGACGTCTGAGGAGAATATGGCTTGAATTCATGGAAACAACATCACACAAGATCTCATCTTCATATCTCCCAATTTAAAATGACACAACTACTTGCTCTATGACTTCTAACTTTTCATCTTCATTTAGTCCTTGCAAAACATACGGACTGGAATGTTTGAACGTTATAAGCCCCAACTTCTCGACCATGTATGTTCTTCCAAGATTTGCACAATTCCACCTTCAATGGCTACAAGACATACTTTATCATTCACATGAAAACGAGTATGAAATGGATTCCTCCTTTGCTGTCCGTATTCCATTCGAAAGATGGGAGAATTGTTAGTGAAAAATTAATAGTTGAATAAGATGAAAGGACCTTACCAATAATCACTCACAAATCCTCACGATCACTCCAAAAAAATAATGATGCTCCACTCAACGCTCGTGTTTGCACTCGGGAATATAAATTGGCTTTTGTAATTCCCCTTCTGATCTCACACACTCAAATAGCCTTTTTCCACTCGTTTTTCTCTTGTAAAGTTCTTAAAAGAACTAACTCAATACCTTTCAAGTGCTATGGACGTCGCCTGAAAAGTTCGTTAGTGTAGAGGAAAAAAATAGAAAGGTAGAAAGATTAAATAATGAAGGGTGGTCTTATAAAAGGAAGAAAACGAAATAAAGGTTCACTTAATATGCAAAGATACTCACCACCTTCTAGAAGAAATAATCAAAGGTCTTGAAGACTTCTTTACGATCAGTTGGAATGATGATGTTGCTTGTCACCTTTGACACCTCTTTGCATTTTGCTTTCTTTGTTTCCTTTCTTTAGTTTTTATTCACTTGGAATCCCTTGTTGATGATGGGATTAAATTGCTTATTTTTTTTTGCACTTCTCTTTTTGATTTTGTTTTTATTGAATGGTAGGATGTTGCTTTTGCTTATTCTTGTTGTAATCCACCTTAGATCTGATACCAATATGATATAGTACAAACTAGCCTCACTTGGATAGATGGTGAAGTTAAGGTTGTACCTTCGATTGTTTTGATCTAGGAAAGCAACAAGGATCCTGCACAAACAAGAATGCTTAAAAAATGGTTAAATGGGAGTAATAAAATGGAAAGATAAATATGGCAGCGAAATATATATAAGTTGGTGATATGTTTAAAGGAAATGATGAAGTATGGTAATGGAAGTAGAATAAAGTTGATGGAGATGAATATGAAATGTAGTATTTCAAAGAAGACTCAAAGAAGAACCAATGTTAAAGAACAAAGACCCAGACTTTATATTGCTTCTTTAAGGGGTGATAAACAAGGACTTTGACCCACTATCTATAAAGAGATAGGAACAAGAAGTATCAGGGTGAAATAGATAGGGGTTATGCCACAAGAATAAGCTTGATAAGTCGATAAAGTTCAGTTAAGAACTAAAGAGAGAAACTCTCACAATATTTGATTAAACAAAGTGAATTGCCTTTACAAATGAAATGGAAAGCTATTTATCGGCCTAAGAGATGTCTAGGATGCACATACAAGATTTAATGATTGAACATTCATGGAAGAATGTTCATCCTTAAGTAGATACAGTGTATGTCTCCTATGCAAGTTCATGGACTAATAAAATAAATTAATGTTCATCCATTTAAGTGAATACATCTTCATAGCCGCATTCATCCTCTGTTGATGTGAACATGTTTGATACAGTTCAACCTAGCCTCACTTGGACGGATGGTGAAGTTAAGGTTGTACCTTTGATTGTTTCGATATAGGAAAGAAACAAAGATCCTGAACAAACAAGAAAGCTACAAAAAATAGTTAAATGGAAGTAATGAAATGGAAAGATAAATATGGTAGCATAATATATATATATATAATTTGTTGATATGTTTAAAGGAAATGATGAAGTATGGTTATGGAAGTAGAATGAAGGTAATTGATATGAATATGAAAGGTAGAATCTCAAAGAAGAACCAATGTTAAAGAACAAAGAACCAGCCTTTATATTGCTTCTTTAAGAGGTGGTAAACAAGGACTTTGACCCACTATATATAAAGAGATAGGAACCAGATGTATCAGGGTGAAATAGATAGGGGTGACGCCACAGGCATAAGCTTGATAAGTCGATAAAGTTCACTTAAGAACTAAAGAGAGAAACTATCACAAATATTTGATTAAACAAATTCAATTGGTTCTTACAAATGAAATGGAAAACTATTTATAGGCCTAAGAGATGTCTAGGATGCACATACAAGATTTAATGATTGAACATTCATGGATGAATATTCATCCCTTAGGAAATACAATGTACGGTCAATGGTGAATGTATGATGAATTAATGAAAAAATATTCATTAATGTATCTTCATGGCTGAATCCTTCCTCCCATGTGTGAACATGTTTTATTTGTCTTCTATGGATGAATGTTCATGAATGTATCTTGGCTGAAATTCTTCTCCCCTTGTGTGAACATGACTATTTGGCTTCTTGCATGAATATGCATGAATGGATGAACTTAAAAGCCTTTGAATGAAACCTTGCACCTTCAAAAAAAAATGTTCTAATTCATTTTAATACTCTTTTCTGGTCCATGCATGTCTCCATTAATTCCTCTCATGCATAAATCCTTTGAAGGAGATGAATGGTTGCAAATCCCGTACTTATTTCCAGCCTGCACTGTCTTCAGTAATCTGGGCATATCTCGAGCTCCCAATATTGGATTGATACGATTCAGAATGAGTTGGAAAGCTAAGAGATATGGAATTAAATGTTAAGAAGACTTCATCAACCAAAGATGCTTGTAAAATAGTCAAAACTGGCAATCAATATGAGTGACGTGAACTGTCCAATGGATTGCCTTGAATGTACCTTGCACTAAATACAAAATGTATATAAGTTACAATGCTCAAGTTCATGAATAAATAATAAGTAGCAATCTAATGTAACACATGATTCCATGGATAATATAATAATGCAATTTATATGATAACATAAGTAAGGAATGTGTAACATATGCTTGAAACAAACTAATTAAAGATGTGACATGCATGAATTTCATATAGAATGCAAATATAGGACAATATATGAATATTCAAGCATAGTTTAGAATGTAAAAGCACGCTTATAACAAATATAAAGCATAAATGAGTAAATAAGTAATAAAATATGAAAGAACTCCCTTAGAATCATCTTGGAAGAACTTCAAAGTTGTGAGCATGTTTTGTTTGAACTTGGTGGTCAGTAGGATCACATCATCCCCACTTCTTTAAGGTGATTTGTCCCCAAATCGATGCTTGGTACATAAGGGAACAACTTTGATCTTCGTTTAAATGGAAATTCTTTCATTCTCATCTTGCAACGTTTTATTTGCTCAAAATGGTTCACATGTTCAAGTCTTTGCTTTTGAATCAACAATCTGAAAAATAGAACAAAGTTAGAAGTAGATAATTTAGAATCAAAGGAAAGGATTAAATTCATGAATGAATGAGTTTAGACTCTTAATGTTCTCCATGGTTAGGTTCATTGAATCTTCCCTTTTATAAGGTTCATTTGATCTTAAGTATGAGGTGAATGTACTTTGAAGGTTAATGAACATGTTCTTTATAATTTCAAGTGACACATCTTTTGGAATTTCAAAAGAAGTGATGCTTGAATCATCTTGAATGTCCCTTGGAATAACCTGTAAATTCAAAGAACAAATAGAAAAAAAAAGTGATCAGTATAATGCAAAACTTCCTTCTCATATTCTTTTCTCTCATGCTCATGTTTTTCAACACATTCATCTTCACTCCCATCTTCAATTACTCTAATGGCTTTCTCATGAAAAATCACACTCTCATTTTCAACTCCAAATATTTTATTTTTCTCACAATGTTCTTCTTTGATTTGTGCATGTTCAAGTCCACCATATCCTATAACCACAACCTCACTTTGAATCTTTTAATTTTCTCTTCCACACTTACTTCCCCCTTTGCTTCCAAATTCAATATTTTCAACTTTCTCATTTTCGACTCCAACATTTTTCACATCAATTTTCTCATTTTCATTCTTATTTCCCTCTACTGTTATTTGTTTCTCATGTGAAACTTCTCTTCCAACTTTCTTCATGGCTTTAGCTTTATTCCATTCTTCTATACGTGATTTAATGATAACTTGGCATTCATGGACTTGTTTTGGGCACATTGGAACCAACGCGATCTTTCCCCTTGGTGTTTGAATGAATATTTGTTGGACAACCCATCATACAATGCTCATTTATCAAACTGCCACGGACGTCTGAGAAGAATATGACTTGATTTCATGGAAACAACATCACACAAGACCTCATCTTCATATCTCCCAATTGAAAATGACACAACTACTTGCTCTATGACTTCTAACTTTTCATCTTCATTTAGTCCTTGCAAAACATACGGACTGGAATGTTTGTACGTTATAAGCCCCAACTTCTCGACCATGTATGTTCTTCCAAGATTTGCACAATTCCACCTTCAATGGCTACAAGGCATACTTTATCATTCACATGAAAACGAGTATGAAATGGATTCCTCCTTTGCTGTCCGTATTCCATTCGAAAGATGGGAGAATTGTTAGTGAAAAATTAATAGTTGAATAAGATGAAAGGACCTTACCAATAATCACTCACAAATCCTCACGATCACTCCAAAAAAATAATGATGCTCCACTCAACGCTCGTGTTTGCACTCTGGAATATAAATTGGCTTTTGTAATTCCCCTTCTGATCTCACACACTCAAATAGCCTTTTTCCACTCGTTTTTCTCTTGTAAAGTTCTTAAAAGAACTAACTCAATACCTTTCAAGTGCTATGGACGTCGCCTGAAAAGTTCGTTAGTGTAGAGGAAAAAAATAGAAAGGTAGAAAGATTAAATAATGAAGGGTGGTCTTATAAAAGGAAGAAAACGAAATAAAGGTTCACTTAATATGCAAAGATACTCACCACCTTCTAGAAGAAATAATCAAAGGTCTTGAAGACTTCTTTACGATCAGTTGGAATGATGATGTTGCTTTTCACCTTTGACACCTCTTTGCATTTTGCGTTCTTTGTTTCCTTTCTTTAGTTTTTATTCACTTGGAATCCCTTGTTGATGATGGGATTAAATTGCTTATTTTTTTTTGCACTTCTCTTTTTGATTTTCTTTTTATTGAATGGTAGGATGTTACTTTTGCTTGTTCTTGTTGTAATCCACCTTAGATCTGATACCAATATGATATAGTACAAACTAGCCTCACTTGGATAGATGGTGAAGTTAAGGTTGTACCTTCGATTGTTTTGATCTAGGAAAGCAACAAGGATCCTGCACAAACAAGAATGCTTAAAAAATGGTTAAATGGGAGTAATAAAATGGAAAGATAAATATGGCAGCGAAATATATATAAGTTGGTGATATGTTTAAAGGAAATGATGAAGTATGGTAATGGAAGTAGAATAAAGTTGATGGAGATGAATATGAAATGTAGTATTTCAAAGAAGACTCAAAGAAGAACCAATGTTAAAGAACAAAGACCCAGACTTTATATTGCTTCTTTAAGGGGTGATAAACAAGGACTTTGACCCACTATCTATAAAGAGATAGGAACAAGAAGTATCAGGGTGAAATAGATAGGGGTTATGCCACAAGAATAAGCTTGATAAGTCGATAAAGTTCAGTTAAGAACTAAAGAGAGAAACTCTCACAAATATTTGATTAAACAAAGTGAATTGCCTTTTACAAATGAAATGGAAAGCTATTTATCGGCCTAAGAGATGTCTAGGATGCACATACAATATTTAATGATTGAACATTCATGGAAGAATGTTCATCCTTAAGTAGATACAGTGTATGTCTCCTATGCAAGTTCATGGAATAATAAAATAAATTAATGTTCATCCATTTAAGTGAATACATCTTCATAGCCGCATTCATCCTCTGTTGATGTGAACATGTTTGATACAGTTCAACCTAGCCTCACTTGGACGAATGGTGAAGTTAAGGTTGTACCTTTGATTGTTTCGATATAGGAAAGAAACAAAGATCCTGAACAAACAAGAAAGCTACAAAAAATAGTTAAATGGAAGTAATGAAATGGAAAGATAAATATGGTAGCATAATATATATATATATATATAATTTGTTGATATGTTTAAAGGAAATGATGAAGTATGGTTATGGAAGTAGAATGAAGGTAATTGATATGAATATGAAAGGTAGTATCTCAAAGAAGAACCAATGTTAAAGAACAAAGACCCAGACTTTATATTGCTTCTTTAAGGGGTGGTAAACAAGGACTTTGACCCACTATATATAAAGAGATAGGAACCAGATGTATCAGGGTGAAATAGATAGGGGTGACGCCACAGGCATAAGCTTGATAAGTCGATAAAGTTCACTTAAGAACTAAAGAGAGAAACTATCACAAATATTTGATTAAACAAATTCAATTGGTTCTTACAAATGAAATGGAAAACTATTTATAGGCCTAAGAGATGTCTAGGATGCACATACAAGATTTAATGATTGAACATTCATGGATGAATGTTCATCCCTTAGGAATACAATGTACGGTCAATGGTGAATGTATGATGAATTAATGAAAAATCTTCATTAATGTATCTTCATGGCTGAATCCTTCCTCCCATGTGTGTACATGTTTTATTTGTCTTCTATGGATGAATGTTCATGAATGTATCTTGGCTGAAATTCTTCTCCCCTTGTGTGAACATGACTATTTGGCTTCTTGCATGAATATGCATGAATGGATGAACTTAAAAGCCTTTGAATGAAACCTTGCACCTTCAAAAAAATGTTCTAATTCATTTTAATACTCTTTTCTGGTCCATGCATGTCTCCATTAATTCCTCTCATGCATAAATCCTTTGAAGGAGATGAATGGTTGCAAATCCCGTACTTATTTCCAGCCTGCACTGTCTTCAGTAATCTGGGCATATCTCGAGCTCCCAATATTGGATTGATACGATTCAGAATGAGTTGGAAAGCTAAGAGATATGGGATTAAATGTTAAGAAGACTTCATCAACCAAAGATGCTTGTAAAATAGTCAAAACTGGCAATCAATATGAGTGACGTGAACTGTCCAATGGATTGCCTTGAATGTACCTTGCACTAAATACAAAATGTATATAAGTTACAATGCTCAAGTTCATGAATAAATAATAAGTAGCAATCTAATGTAACACATGATTCCATGGATAATATAATAATGCAATTTATATGATAACATAAGTAAGGAATGTGTAACATATGCTTGAAACAAACTAATTAAAGATGTGACATGCATGAATTTCATATAGAATGCAAATATAGGACAATATATGAATATTCAAGCATAGTTTAGAATGTAAAAGCACGCTTATAACAAATATAAAGCATAAATGAGTAAATAAGTAATAAAATATGAAAGAACTCCCTTAGAATCATCTTGGAAGAACTTCAAAGTTGTGAGCATGTTTTGTTTGAACTTGGTGGTCAGTAGGATCACATCATCCCCACTTCTTTAAGGTGATTTGTCCCCCAATCGATGCTTGGTACATAAGGGAACAACTTTGATCTTCGTTTGAATGGAAATTCTTTCATTCTCATCTTGCAACGTTTTATTTGCTCAAAATGGTTCACATGTTCAAGTCTTTGCTTTTGAATCAACATTCTGAAAAATAGAACAAAGTTAGAAGTAGATAATTTAGAATCAAAGGAAAGGAAAGGATTAAATTCATGAATGAATGAGTTTAGACTCTTAATGTTCTCCATGGTTAGGTTCATTGAATCTTCCCTTTTATAAGGTTCATTTGATCTTGAGTATGAGGTGAATGTACTTTGAAGGTTAATGAACATGTTCTTTATAATTTCAAGTGACACATCTTTTGGAATTTCAAAAGAAGTGATGCTTGAATCATCTTGAATGTCCCTTGGAATAACCTGTAAATTCAAAGAACAAATAGAAAAAAAAAGTGATCAGTATAATGCAAAACTTCCTTCTCATATTCTTTTCTCTCATGCTCATGTTTTTCAACACATTCATCTTCACTCCCATCTTCAATTACTCTAATGGCTTTCTCATGAAAAATCACACTCTCATTTTCAACTCCAAATATTTTATTTTTCTCACAATGTTCTTCTTTGATTTGTGCATGTTCAAGTCCACCATATCCTTTAACCACAACCTCACTTTGAATCTTTTCATTTTCTCTTCCACACTTACTTCCCCCTTTGCTTCCAAATTCAATATTTTCAACTTTCTCATTTTCGACTCCAACATTTTTCACATCAATTTTCTCATTTTCATTCTTATTTCCCTCTACTGTTATTTGTTTCTCACGTGAAACTTCTCTTCCAACTTTCTTCATGGCTTTAGCTTTATTCCATTCTTCTATACGTGATTTAATGATAACTTGGCATTCATGGACTTGTTTTGGGCACATTGGAACCAACGCGATCTTTCCCCTTGGTGTTTGAATGAATATTTGTTGGACAACCCATCATACAATGCTCATTTATCGAACTGCCACGGACGTCCGAGAAGAATATGACTTGATTTCATGGAAACAACATCACACAAGACCTCATCTTCATATCTCCCAATTGAAAATGACACAACTACTTGCTCTATGACTTCTAACTTTTCATCTTCATTTAGTCCTTGCAAAACATACGGACTGGAATGTTTGAACGTTATAAGCCCCAACTTCTCGACCATGTATGTTCTTCCAAGATTTGCACAATTCCACCTTCAATGGCTACAAGGCATACTTTATCATTCACATGAAAACGAGTATGAAATTGATTCCTCCTTTGCTGTCCGTATTCCATTCGAAAGATGGGAGAATTGTTAGTGAAAAATTAATAGTTGAATAAGATGAAAGGACCTTACCAATAATCACTCACAAATCCTCACGATCACTCCAAAAAAATAATGATGCTCCACTCAACGCTCGTGTTTGCACTCGGGAATATAAATTGGCTTTTGTAATTCCCCTTCTGATCTCACACACTCAAATAGCCTTTTTCCACTCGTTTTTCTCTTGTAAAGTTCTTAAAAGAACTAACTCAATACCTTTCAAGTGCTATGGACGTCGCCTGAAAAGTTCGTTAGTGTAGAGGAAAAAAATAGAAAGGTAGAAAGATTAAATAATGAAGGGTGGTCTTATAAAAGGAAGAAAACGAAATAAAGGTTCACTTAATATGCAAAGATACTCACCACCTTCTAGAAGAAATAATCAAAGGTCTTGAAGACTTCTTACGACCATTGGAATGATGATGTTGCTTGTCACCTTTGACACCTCTTTGCATTTTGCTTTCTTTGTTTCCTTTCTTTAGTTTTTATTCACTTGGAATCCCTTGTTGATGATGGGATTAAATTGCTTATTTTTTTTGCACTTCTCTTTTTGATTTTCTTTTTATTGAATGGTAGGATGTTGCTTTTGCTTGTTCTTGTTGTAATCCACCTTAGATCTGATACCAATATGATATAGTACAAACAAGCCTCACTTGGATAGATGGTGAAGTTAAGGTTGTACCTTCGATTGTTTTGATCTAGGAAAGCAACAAGGATCCTGCACAAACAAGAATGCTTAAAAAATGGTTAAATGGGAGTAATAAAATGGAAAGATAAATATGGCAGCGAAATATATAAGTTGGTGATATGTTTAAAGGAAATGATGAAGTATGGTAATGGAAGTAGAATAAAGTTGATGGAGATGAATATGAAATGTAGTATTTCAAAGAAGACTCAAAGAAGAACCAATGTTAAAGAACAAAGACCCAGACTTTATATTGCTTCTTTAAGGGGTGATAAACAAGGACTTTGACCCACTATCTATAAAGAGATAGGAACAAGAAGTATCAAGGTGAAATAGATAGGGGTTATGCCACAAGAATAAGCTTGATAAGTCGATAAAGTTCAGTTAAGAACTAAAGAGAGAAACTCTCACAAATATTTGATTAAACAAAGTGAATTGCCTTTTACAAATGAAATGGAAAGCTATTTATCGGCCTAAGAGATGTCTAGGATGCACATACAAGATTTAATGATTGAACATTCATGGAAGAATGTTCATCCTTAAGTAGATACAGTGTATGTCTCCTATGCAAGTTCATGGACTAATAAAATAAATTAATGTTCATCCATTTAAGTGAATACATCTTCATAGCCGCATTCATCCTCTGTTGATGTGAACATGTTTGATATAGTTCAACCTAGCCTCACTTGGACGGATGGTGAAGTTAAGGTTGTACCTTTGATTGTTTCGATATAGGAAAGAAACAAAGATCCTGAACAAACAAGAAAGCTACAAAAAATAGTTAAATGGAAGTAATGAAATGGAAAGATAAATATGGTAGCATAATATATATATATATATAATTTGTTGATATGTTTAAAGGAAATGATGAAGTATGGTTATGGAAGTAGAATGAAGGTAATTGATATGAATATGAAAGGTAGTATCTCAAAGAAGAACCAATGTTAAAGAAAAAAGACCCGGACTTTATATTGCTTCTTTAAGGGGTGGTAAACAAGGACTTTGACCCACTATATATAAAGAGATAGGAACCAGATGTATCAGGGTGAAATAGATAGGGGTGACGCCACAGGCATAAGCTTGATAAGTCGATAAAGTTCACTTAAGAACTAAAGAGAGAAACTATCACAAATATTTGATTAAACAAATTCAATTGGTTCTTACAAATGAAATGGAAAACTATTTATAGGCCTAAGAGATGTCTAGGATGCACATACAAGATTTAATGATTGAACATTCATGGATGAATGTTCATCCCTTAGGAAATACAATGTACGGTCAATGGTGAATGTATGATGAATTAATGAAAAAATCTTCATTAATGTATCTTCATGGCTGAATCCTTCCTCCCATGTGTGAACATGTTTTATTTGTCTTCTATGGATGAATGTTCATGAATGTATCTTGGCTGAAATTCTTCTCCCCTTGTGTGAACATGACTATTTGGCTTCTTGCATGAATATGCATGAATGGATGAACTTAAAAGCCTTTGAATGAAACCTTGCACCTTCAAAAAAAATGTTCTAATTCATTTTAATACTCTTTTCTGGTCCATGCATGTCTCCATTAATTCCTCTCATGCATAAATCCTTTGAAGGAGATGAATGGTTGCAAATCCCGTACTTATTTCCAGCCTGCACTGTCTTCAGTAATCTGGGCATATCTCGAGCTCCCAATATTGGATTGATACGATTCAGAATGAGTTGGAAAGCTAAGAGATATGGGATTAAATGTTAAGAAGACTTCATCAACCAAAGATGCTTGTAAAATAGTCAAAACTGGCAATCAATATGAGTGACGTGAACTGTCCAATGGATTGCCTTGAATGTACCTTGCACTAAATACAAAATGTATATAAGTTACAATGCTCAAGTTCATGAATAAATAATAAGTAGCAATCTAATGTAACACATTATTCCATGGATAATATAATAATGCAATTTATATGATAACATAAGTAAGGAATGTGTAACATATGCTTGAAACAAACTAATTAAAGATGTGACATGCATGAATTTCATATAGAATGCAATATAGGACAATATATGAATATTCAAGCATAGTTTAGAATGTAAAAGCACGCTTATACAATATAAAGCATAAATGAGTAAATAAGTAATAAAATATGAAAGAACTCCCTTAGAATCATCTTGGAAGAACTTCAAAGTTGTGAGCATGTTTTGTTTGAACTTGGTGGTCAGTAGGATCACATCATCCCCACTTCTTTAAGGTGATTTGTCCCCAAATCGATGCTTGGTACATAAGGGAACAACTTTGATCTTCGTTTGAATGGAAATTCTTTCATTCTCATCTTGCAACGTTTTATTTGCTCAAAATGGTTCACATGTTCAAGTCTTTGCTTTTGAATCAACAATCTGAAAAATAGAACAAAGTTAGAAGTAGATAATTTAGAATCAAAGGAAAGGAAAGGATTAAATTCATGAATGAATGAGTTTAGACTCTTAATGTTCTCCATGGTTAGGTTCATTGAATCTTCCCTTTTATAAGGTTCATTTGATCTTGAGTATGAGGTGAATGTACTTTGAAGGTTAATGAACATGTTCTTTATAATTTCAAGTGACACATCTTTTGGAATTTCAAAAGAAGTGATTCTTGAATCATCTTGAATGTCCCTTGGAATAACCTGTAAATTCAAAGAACAAATAGGAAAAAAAAAGTGATCAGTATAATGCAAAACTTCCTTCTCATATTCTTTTCTCTCATGCTCATGTTTTTCAACACATTCATATTCACTCCCATCTTCAATTACTCTAATGGCTTTCTCATGAAAAATCACACTCTCATTTTCAACTCCAAATATTTTATTTTTCTCACAATGTTTTTCTTTGATTTGTGCATGTTCAAGTCCACCATATCCTTTAACCATAACCTCACTTTGAATCTTTTCATTTTCTCTTCCACACTTACTTCCCCCTTTGCTTCCAAATTCAATCTTTTCAACTTTCTCATTTTCGACTCCAACATTTTTCACATCAATTTTCTCATTTTCATTCTTATTTCCCTCTACTGTTATTTGTTTCTCACGTGAAACTTCTCTTCCAACTTTCTTCATGGCTTTAGCTTTATTCCATTCTTCTATACGTGATTTAATGATAACTTGGCATTCATGGACTTGTTTTGGGCACATTGGAACCAACGCGATCTTTCCCCTTGGTGTTTGAATGAATATTTGTTGGACAACCCATCATACAATGCTCTTTTATCAAACTGCCACGGACGTCCGAGAAGAATATGACTTGATTTCATGGAAACAACATCACACAAGACCTCATCTTCATATCTCCCAATTGAAAATGACACAACTACTTGCTCTATGACTTCTAACTTTTCATCTTCATTTAGTCCTTGCAAAACATACGGACTGGAATGTTTGAACGTTATAAGCCCCAACTTCTCGACCATGTATGTTCTTCCAAGATTTGCACAATTCCACCTTCAATGGCTACAAGGCATACTTTATCATTCACATGAAAACGAGTATGAAATTGATTCCTCCTTTGCTGTCCGTATTCCATTCGAAAGATGGGAGAATTTTTAGTGAAAAATTAATAGTTGAATAATATGAAAGGGCCTTTCCAATAATCACTCACAAATCCTCACGATCACTCCAAAAAAATGATGATGCTCTACTCAACGCTCATGTTTGCACTCGGGAATATAAATTGGCTTTTGTAATTCCCTTTCTGATCTCACACACTCTATTAGCCTTTCTCCACTCGTTCCTCTCTTGTAAAGTTCTTAAAAGAACTAACTCGAGACGTTTCAAGTGCTATGGACGTGGGCTGAAAATTTTGTTAGTGTAGAAGAAAAAAATAGAAAGGTAGAAAGATTAAATAATGAAGGGTGGTCTTATAAAAGGAAGAAAAAGAAAGAAAGGTTCACTTACAATGCAAAGATACCCGCTATCTTCCTAGAAGAAATAATCAAATGTCTTGAAGACTTCTTTAGGATCGGTTAGAATTATGATGTTGCTTGTCACCTTTGGCACCTATTTGCATTTTGCTTTCTTTGTTTCCTTTATTTAGTTTTTCTTCACTTGGAATCCCTTGTAGATGTTGGGATTAACTTGTTGAATTTTTTTTTTGCACTTTCTCTTTTTGATTTCCTTTTTATTGAATGGTAGGATGTTACTTTTGCTTGTTCTTGTTGCAGTCCACCTTAGCTCTGATTACCATATGATTTAGTTCAACCTAGCCTCACTTGGATGGATGGTGAAGTTAAGGTTGTACATTTGATTGTTTCGATCTATGAAAGCAACAAGGATCCTGCACGAACAAGAAAGCTCAAAAAATAGTTAAATGGAAGTAATGAAATGGAAAGATAAATATACTAGCGAAATATATATATATATATATAAGTTGGTGATATGTTTAAAGGAAATGATGAATTATGGTAATGGAAGTAGAATGAAGGTGATGGATATGAATATAAAAGGTAATATCTCAAACAAGACTCAAATAAGAACCAATGTTAAAGAACAAAGACCCAGACTTTATATTGCTTCTTTAAGGGGTGGTAAACAAGGAATTTGACCCACTATGTATAAAGAGATAGGAACCAGATGTATCAGGGTGAAATAGATAGGGGTGACGCCACAGGCATAAGCTTGATAAGTCGATAAAGTTCACTTAAGAACTAAAGAGAGAAACTCTCACAAATATTTGATTAAACAAAGTCAATTGGTTCTTACAAATGAAATTGAAAACTATTTATAGGCCTAAGAGATGTCTAGGATGCACATACAAGATTTAATGATTGAACATTCATGGATGAATGTTCATCCCTTAGGAAATACAATGTACGGTCAATGGTGAATGTGTGATGAATTAATGAATAAATCTTCATGAATGTATCTTCATGGCTGAATCCTTCCTCCCATGTGTGAAGATGTTTGATTTGTCTCCTATGGATGAATGTTCATGAATGTATCTTGGCTGAAATTCTTCTCCCATTGTGAACATGACTATTTGGCTTCTTGCATGAATATGCATGAATGATGAATTTAAAAGCCTTTGAATGAAACCTTGCACCTTGCACCTTCAAAAAATGTTCTAATTCATTTTAATACTCTTTTCTCGTCAATGCATGTCTCGATTAATGCCTCTCATGCATAAATCCTTTTGAAGGAGATGAATGGTTACAAATCCCGTACTTATTTCCAGCCTGCACTGTCTTCAGTAATCTGAGCATATCTCGAGCTCGCAATATCAGATTGATACGATTCAAACTGGGTTGGAAAGATAAGACATATGGGATTAAATGTTAAGAGACTTAATCACCCAAAGTGATGTAAGGCTAACCAGGCTTCTTCAATAATGGAGAAGTTGGCAACCTTGTTGTTTCCCGATCTAGGAGAGACACCAAATGCTACACCTTGGATTGAAAGTAATCTGCACAAAAAGAAGAAGAATTGATTAAGTAATATGATAATTAAGAAATGAAAAGTAAATAGAAATGGAAAGATTTGAAAGGGATAGAATAGTTATCAAAGATGGGCTGCGGAAGTGTTGAATAAATCTCCTTCAAGTGATGTTGACTTCGGCCTCCAATGGTTGTGATGAAGTATGCCTTGTTGATGAATGAAGGATGATTATATGGGTGTGAAGGGATATGGATAATGGTGATGGAAATTGTAATGGAATGTTGATGGAGTTGGCGTGAAAGTGATGATGGAAGGTGGTAATGAATAGATAGTATCTTATAAGACTAAGAAGGAACCAATGCTATAAAGGAGCAAAGACCCGTTTCTTATAAGTCGTTATAAGGGATGGTATTAAGGACTTTGACCCTCTATCTATAGGAGATAGGAACCAGAAGTATCAAGGTATAGGAATGATGCCACAAGCTTTAGAAAGGCTTGCTTAATCGATATAGTTCTAAAAAGAACTTGAAGAGAGAATAATCTCACAAAAGGATTTTAATTATCAAAGGGTTAAGTTTACAAATGAATGCCAAAGCCTATTTATAGTTTTGTAAAGGCTTGGCCGAATAAATAGATGCCTTTTCGGCAAAGTACATGTCTTAAAACGAAAATAAATGATGCTTGGATGAGGGGAGATGTCTTTGGCCGAATGGTTCCCATAACTCTTCATCTTGGCGCCAATTTGAAGCATGATGATGTTTAGGCCGAATAGAGAGAAACCTTTTCATCTTGGCACCTAATTCATTCACATGCAAAGCACATGAGTGGCTGGTCATGTGGCACTCACATGGATGGTGTAGAATACTTAAGGCGTGGACTCTTTCATGGTGTGAAGATGAACAGCAACTTAGGCGTGACTTGGCATCAAACATGTGTCTAGGTGACATGGCATTAATGGGGCAGCAACTAATTATGAAAGGTCACATTTGTGTGAAACAACCTTTCATCATTTGAGCCACTTCCCATGAGTTTGAGCTGAAATTGAGCTGGCCATAGATTAAGGACATGTGTACAAGTCATAGGGCAGCTCCTTGTGAAAAGGCACTTCTCAGAATGGCAACTCTTCGCAAAAAGGTACGAATTCATAAAATTTGACCTAGATCATATTTGTAGTGCTCTATGTGGTGAAGATGATGGTGTAACTCTCTAGCTGAAATGACACCTCTAGCTAGCTCAAAAGTCCAGCTCAAGTGAGTTATGAGCTCGGGGGTCAGCTGGCAACTTTGTCCCAAAATGTTCTTGAGCTGTCCCGGAGTTGTCCTAGTTAAGTTTCCATAGCACTTGGTCTCCAATGCTAGCTTTAAGTCAGCTCCCATCATATGGCCGAACATGCACCTACAAAAGAAAGCATAATATAAGCTAAGTATATGAATTATTATAAAGTAATAAGAATGTGCATATTATAAAGATGTGAACTATAGGTTATAATAATAACTCATGCATCATACGATAATGAATGAATATTATTATTACAACTATAGATTATATGCATGAATATCAATCAATGATGCAAACCATAGGATATAATGAATGAATGCACATGTTATGATAATTCAAGCATAGTCTAATATGAAATTGTATGCTTATAATAATATATAGTGCATAAATAAGTAAATATAAGATAAAGTAAGGTAGAACTCCCTTAGAACCAGATTTGAATAACCTCCATGGTGTGATCAAATCATGGAGAAATTTGGAGCTAGACAGGATCACATCATCCTCCCCTTCTTTTAGGCGATTTGTCCTCAAATCGAAGTAGTTTCTCATTGAAGACCTTCTTGATGTAGGAAGGATTGAATCTTTATGTTCTCCTTGAGAAGATTCTCCCCATGAAATTTTCAATTTCATTGTTCCATCTCGTTTGTGTTGCTTTGGTTTAACATTTCTCTCTGTAAAGACTTGCGTCTCTTGGAGTCCTCCTTAATGTCCTTTGGAAACATCATATCCTTCATCGATGAAGATTGTCTTTTGATCAAACTTTTTACTTGAAACAACACATCCTTTGGAGAAGGTATATAACTCTTCGTCTTCTCTCTTGGAATCATCATGATGGTTGGTGAAGAGTCTTAACCCTTGAAATCTTTCAAGTAGGTAGATCACGTCAACTCCTTGGTGTTGTTTTGAAACATCATGTCTTTTTGTAAAGACACTAGTTTCTTGAACATCTCTTTGGTGTTGTTTGTAACCAACATGTCCTTTGGTGCATGGATGTCTCTTCTGAACTTTGCTTATCCCTTCAACTTCTCTTTGGTGATGGTAGGAAACATCATGTGCTTTTGCCTTTATATCTTTCCAAATGATCACCTTTGATTCAATGGAAATAACCATTAACGAGCTAGGCATGGTAGGAACAAATTTTGTATCATCTTCTTTGTTTCCTCTCATCTTCCGGTATAACTCTTTCTCAAACTTATGTCTTCTTTCATTTCCTATAACCACAATCAGATTAGTAGAAAAGAAAATCAATTCCAAAAGATTAGAGAAAACAAACCCATTAATGCTTATGAATGGAAGTGAACGCTTGTTCATGATGGATAATTGTATTGGTTCATCCTTTGAAGTACTTTCATTATCCTGCATGAAAGAAAAATCAAGAATAGGAGAAAAAGAATCATTAGATAAAATAGGTTGTTTATCCTTCTTGTCTCCAAATTCATTCTTTTCAACTCTCTCATTTTCAACTCCAACGTCTTCTTCATCAACTCTTTGATTTTCATCATTTATTTCAATTTCAAATTGAATTCCTTCACTTGAACTTTCTTCCAAATGTTCTTCTTCAAGTTGCTCCTTCATTGCTTCAATGCGCTCTCTCAAGGTGTTTTGATCTTCATTTACTCGGCTAGAGGATAGTGGTGGCAAGACAAATTTTCTTTTATCGTGGATGAATGAATAGCGATTTGCGAATCCATCATAGATAGCCCGTTTGTCAAATTGCCATGGTCGTCCAAATAGCAAATGACTTGTACTCATATGAACCACATCACATAGAATCTCGTCTTTGTATTTTCCAATTGAGAATGGAACCAGTACTTATTCAGTGACCATCAACTCTTCCTCGTCATTAAACCATTCATATGGGCTGGAATGTTTAATCGTTGAAAGCCCCAATTTGTTCACCATGTATGTACTTGCAATGTTTGAACAACTTCCTCCGTTAATAGCTACAAGACACACTTTACCATCTACATGGCAACGAGTGTGAAATGCATTCATTCTTTGTTGTTCATACTCCATTGAAAAGATGAAAAATTGTTAGTGAAATAAAGAATGAAAATGTGAAAAGGACCTTACCAAGAACACTCTCACAAAACCTCACAGTAACACTCCAAAGAAATTAAAATGTCACTCCACTCACACTCGTGTTTGCACTTGGGGATATATTCTTGGCTTTTTCTGATCCCCCTTCTGATCTTACCCACTCGTTTGCCTTTTACCGCTCAATTCTCTCTTGTGGATCATTTAAAGAACTAACTCAAGATTGAGCAAGTTTCTTAGTTTGTGCATTGGCTTAAAACAATATGGTTAGGGTATAGAAATGGTTATGGTAAAGGTAGGATAGAAAAGGTTAAGAAATTATAAAGTAATGAAATAAGAAAAGATGAAAGAAAAGGAAATGAAATAGTAAGAAAGTGAAGATAACTTACAACTCAAGTTGCAACACTTACTATCTTCCTTCACAAGAAACAACAAGGATACCTCTTTCAAGTTTGATGTTGGGGCAGATTGTATTGTGCTTCTCTTTGAGTGTATTTGCAATTTTGCTTCACTTTTTCTTTGCTTTTTGATTCTTCTTTTCCTTTTTCTTTTGTTGCTTTTGTTGCAGCACTTGATTGTCAATCCACCAAAGCTCTGATTACCACTTGATGTAAGGTTAACCAGGCTTCTTCAATAATGGAGAAGTTGGCAACCTTGTTATTTCCCGATCTAGGAGAGACACCAAATGCTACACCTTGAATTGAAAAGTAATCTGATCAAAAGAAGAAGAATTGATTAAGTAATATGATAATTAAGAAATGAAAAGTAAATAGAAATGGAAAGATTTGAAAGGGATAGAATAGTTATCAAAGATGGGCTGCGGAAGTGTTGAATAAATCTCCTTCAAGTGATGTTGACTTCGGCCTCCAATGGTTGTGATGAAGTATGCCTTGTTGATGAATGAAGGATGATTATATGGGTGTGAAGGGATATGGATAATGGTGATGGAAATAGTAATGGAATGTTGATGGAGTTGGCGTGAAAGTGATGATGGAAGGTGGTAATGAATAGATAGTATCTTATAAGACTAAGAAGGAACCAATGCTATAAAGGAGCAAAGACCCGTTTCTTATAAGTCGTTATAAGGGATGGTATTAAGGATGATGTGATCATGTTTTGCACCAACTTTCTTCATGACACACTCACATCATTGAAGATTCATCATGCTCAATATAAGTGAGTTATACCTTACTTTATATTATATTTACTCATTTATGCACTATATATTATTATGAGCATACATTTGCATCTTAAACTATGCTTGAATAATCATATGTTTTCATTCACTTGCAACTATATGATTTTCATGCATAACATATGTTTTCACATCTTTACTTAGCTTTATATTATGTTTACATATGTTTTCATTTCATTTAGATATCATGGCAGCATGTATTCATTCATTCATTAACTCATATCATGTTATTCTAGCTCATGTTATGTTTACATTAGCTCACTAGCTTTAAATCCATGATTCTTTAGCTCATTTGCATGCATGCATCTATTTTCTAGCTCATATATGTTTTCTTAAAGCTTATAAACGTCCTATGCCTTTTATCTAGCTTATATACATGTTATCTTAGCTTCTAGACGATCATTCATAGCTTATATCACTCAAACACCTCACGACAGCATGCATTTTACCTTAAATGAGCTCACACATTGCTTACTTGGTTTGTTTGTTAATTTCTATAGGTGACACACAAAGCAAGGCATATTATGGTAGCTTGGTTAGCTAAAAGGATAAGCATAGCAGCTCACACTAGCTCTTAAACGTTATGGCAGCTCATTTCATCACTTAAGGAGCTTCAACTTAGCTGGAGGAGCTAGCATGTAGCTGAACCTAGTTGGAGGAGAGCTTTGGACCAAATTGTTGAAAAGTGGACTAAAGGTAGCTGGAAGTAGCTGGGAGAGTAGCTGAGGAGCTGAGAAGACCAAAGCTAACTAGCTTGAGTTCATCAAGCTATAATTCACCTAGTTAGCTACCAAGACACTCACCTAGCTTACCTTGAAGCTAGTTCATCTCTAGGCTGCCCATGGACTTCAAGACATCATCCTATGGTTGCAACCTCACCAAAGCCTTGCAAGAAGACTCATGTGCGTTCAAGTAGGCTGCCATGTGCATCATTCAAGCATGTGCACTCCATGTGACATCAAATTGGCGCCAAAACACCAAGGGATGCTTCCTATTCGGCCAAAGACTTATTCCTCTCCATTTTGGCTCCCAAATGACTTCCAAAAACATTTAAAACATCCATAGGCCGAACCAACACCTTACCATTCGGCCAAGAGCATGTATCTTCATTAAAATCATGTATTTCATTTAAAAATCATGTATTTTCAAAGGGGTTTCATCCATGGCCGAACCATCATGTATCTATTCGATCTAAACCCTTTGAAAAACTATAAATAGGTTAGTGCATTTCATTTGTAAGGATCTCATCTCATATATAAAACATACTCTTGTGAGTTATTTCTCTTCAAAGTTCTTTGTGAACTTTATCGATTAAACAAGTGTAGTTCCTATACTTGTGGCGTCATTCCTTCCATTTTGATTCCTAAATTCCTAGATTGTTATCTAGTGGGTTGAAGACACTATCACCACCCCTCAAGCAAGTTTGTGAAGACCGGGATTGTGCTCCTTAGCACTATTTCATCTTTGGCGTGTTTGAGATACAACATCACCACCATTGCCATTTCATCATCAACATCATCCATCGCTTCCATCAATTCCGCAGCCATCTATATCTTTTTATTTATTTCATTTCATTCTTATTATTTATTTTCATTACTTATATTACTACCCTTTATTAAGTCCATTATTAAACATATTTTCTTATCTTATTTTGCAGCCCAAACTTATAAATTCGAGGACATCAGTACTTGTCAATCCTAGATCGGGACACAATAAGGCTATCTACTCTTCTCACCAAAGTGTGTAGATTCGCCTTACGTCAAGCAGTAATCAGAGCATAGTTGGATTGACAAAAAAAGTGTCATTTGGCGTGCAAAGCAAAAAGAAGTTCAAAAGAGAAAAAGACTCCTTCAACAAAATTGGAGTGCAAAAAGAAGAGAAAAATCAGAAAAGAAGAAAAGAAAGAAAAGAAAAAGAGAAGTTCAAAAGATAAAGCAAGCCAAGGAAAGTGCTCTACCATTGCAAAGTACATCAAAGAGGCCTATCTACACTAAGAGAAGATAACCTTATTGTTTCTTGAGAAAGGTTGCAGTAAGTGTTGTTTCTTGAATTGTAAGTCACCTCTTCCTTTTCTATCCTTTCATTTTCCTTGTCTTCAACCATTTTTTATCTTTTAATACCTTTAAATCATTTCTTCTACTTTACATTTCTTCTATTCTTTCTACCCTAACCTATTTGCAGCCGAAGCACACAAGGAAAGAATTAACTTGTTCTAATCTTGAGTAAGTTTTTCAAAGGACTTAACAAGAGAAATTGAGTGGAAAAAGGCTAATTGAGAGAGTGAGATCAGAAGGGGAATTGTTAAAAGCCAAATTATATTCCCGAGAGTAAACACAAGTGTTGAGTGAGTGATCTCTTAATTTTCTTTGGAGTGAAGATTGTGAGGCTTTGAGAGCGTGCTGGTAGGTTTTAATTTTTTTTTCTTTCTACTAACAATGTCTTATGATCTTTCATCTTTCCAAACAATGGAGAACGAACAACAAAGAACAAACACATTTCACACTCGTTGCCATGTAATGGTAAAGTGTGTCTTGTAGCTATTGACGGAGGAAGTTGTACAAACATTGCAAGCACATACATGGTGAATAAATTGGGGCTTACAACGATTAACATTCCAGCCCATATGAATTGCAATGGTTGTATGGCAATGAAGAATTGAAGGTTACTGAGCAAGTACTTGTTCCATTCTCACTTGGAAGTTACAAAGAAGAGATTCTATGTAACGTGGTACATATGAATACGAGTCATTTACTCTTGGGGAGGCCATGGCAATTTGACAAGCGTGCTGTTCATGATGGTTTCACAAACCAATACTCCTTCTTTCACAATGAAAGGAAACTCATCTTGACTCCACTATCTCCTAGCCGAGTAAATGAAGATCAAAACACCTTGAAGAAGAACATTGAAGCAATGAAAGAACAACTTAAAGACAATGCAACTGAAGACTGTTTGGAGAAAATTCAAATGAACAAAAGCATTTTGAAGTTGAACAAAATGTTGGAGTTGAAAATGATGAACGAGAGTGGATGCAGAAATCGTTGGAGTTGAAAAGAATGAATTTGGAGGAAAAGAGGAGAGTGAAGAACAATTTTATCTAACCTTACTTCTACTCCTATTCTCTCTTTTGTTTTGCAGGATAATTCAAGAGACATATCTTTTCAAGGAGATGATTCACAAAACATGTCTCTTGATATTTCAAAGGTTATGCCATTCGAAGTTCTAAAAAAAGCATCACTTGAAGTGCCAAGAGTTGTGTTCGTTGACATTCCAAGTACATTGCCAATCCAGAAAAGAATTCAGCAACCAACTCCCATTAAACATCCACCCTGGTTTGATATTTCCTTTCATCTTGTCAATAGTTTTTCATTTACATGTTTTGATTTATTTTGCAGAAATTCGATTCATATCTATGGTATTATCTTATCACTTGGTGATGGCAAGGTCATTCGAGAATGCCTATGGATGAAACGAAAGATCAAGGATGATTATTCTAACCATGTAATTATAGATTTTTTCTTTGATGTTTCAAATTTTCCAAGCGACACAACTTGTCAAATTGGGAGGCTAGGGGACGTGACATTCAAAGAGCCAAGAGATGCGAGGCAAAGGGAGACATTTTATCATCCAAAGGACGTGTCCTATGAGGATTCTAAGGAAACTTCCATTCTAAGAG
Organism: Hibiscus syriacus; assembly: GCF_006381635.1. Taxonomy (NCBI): domain Eukaryota; kingdom Viridiplantae; phylum Streptophyta; class Magnoliopsida; order Malvales; family Malvaceae; genus Hibiscus; species Hibiscus syriacus. Next base: position 616,629 of record NW_024062603.1, on the reverse strand, counting down.
TTATAACCTTTCATGATTCAATGAATACATGATGTGAGGCTAACCAGGCTTCTTCAATTATGGAGAAGTTGGCAACCTTGTTGTTTCCCGATCTAGGAGAGACACCAAATGCTACACCTTGGATTGAAAGTAATCTGCACAAAAGAAGAAGAATTGATTAAGTAATATGATAATTAAGAAATGAAAAGTAAATAGAAATGAAAAGATTTGAAATGGATAGAATAGTTATCAAAGTTGGGCTGCGGAAATGTTGAATAAATCTCCTTCAAGTGATGTTGACTTCGGCCTCCAATGGTGGTGATGAAGTATGCCTTGTTGATGAATGAAGGATGATTTAATGGTGATGAAATGGTAATGGAAGGATGATGTTATTGGCGTGATATGGTGATGGAATATGGTGATGATATAGGCGTGATAATGGTGATGGACAGATTGTATCTTATAAAACTAAGAAGGAACCAATGCTATAAAGGAGCAAAGACCCGTTTCTTATAAGTTCTATAAGGGATGGTATGAAAGGACTTTGACCCACTAGTTATTTAAACTAGGAACCAGAAGTATCAATGAGGGAATGACGCCACAAGCTTTAGAAAAGGCTTGCTTAATCGATATAGTTCTAAAAAGAACTTGAAGAGAGAATAATCTCACAAAAGGATTTTAATTATCAAAGGGTTGAGTTTACAAATGAATGCCAAAGCCTATTTATAGTTTTGTAAAGGCTTGGCCGAATAAATAGATGCCTTTTCGGCAAAGTACATGTCTTAAAACGAAAATAAATGATGCTTGGATGAGGGGAGATGTCTTTGGCCGAATGGTTCCCATAACTCTTCATCTTGGCGCCAATTTGAAGCATGATGATGTTTAGGCCGAATAGAGAGAAGCCTTTTCATCTTGGCGCCTAATTCATTCACATGCAAAGCACATGGGTGGCTGGTCATGTGGCACTCACATGGTTGGTGTTAAATGCTTAAGGCGTGGACTCTTCCATGGTGTGTAGATGAACAGCAACTTAGGCGTGACTTGGCATCAAACATGTGTCTAGGTGACTTGGCATCAATGGGGCAGCAACTAATTATGAAAGGTCACATTTGTGTGAAAAACCTTTCATCATTGAGCTACTTCCCATGAGTTTGAGCTGAAGATGAGCTGGCCATAGATGAATTGCATGAAGATGAGTCATAGGACAGCTCCTTGTGAAAGGTCACTTCTCGGATTGGCAACTCTTCGCGAAAAGGTACGAATTCACAAAATTTGACCTAGACCATATTTGTAGTGCTCTGTGTGGTGAAGATGATGGTGCAACTCTCCAGCTGAAATGAAGTCTCTAGCTAGCTCAAAAGTCCAGCTCAAGTGAGCTATGAGCTCGGGGGTCAGCTGACAACTTTTCACCATTTGTTCTTCATGATTTCCCAAGTCATCCTATGTAAGGTTTCCTAGTTTATTGACTTCAATTCTAGCTTTAAATCAGCTCCCATGATGTGGCCGAACAGCTCCCATGACGAACATATACCTACAAAAAAGCATTTATAAGCTAAGTAATATAAGATATAAATATGTGGTTCATAATAATAACTTCATACATTTATAATATCATCATCATAACTATAAATATAATGTATGTAAGCCATTATCATAACTATGGTATAAAGAAAGATTAAGTTAAAGAAAATCCCCCTTTGAACATTGAGAAAGGTTGATAGATGCAAGTCCATTTCTGATGCTGAATCGGATCACATCATCCCCCCTTCTTTAAAGCGATTTGTCATCAAATCGAAGGGTGGTTTCTTTTCAACATTCCTCCATTCCATAGTTGCTGTTTCGTCAGAAATTGGGATCCCTTCTTTAGGCTCTTGAATGAGATATGCCCATGTAATTTTGCTTTGAATATTGTGGTCCCTTGATATCCCAAAAGTGGTGTCTTTTAATACTCCAATAGGCATGATCATTGGATTCTCATAGGTCACGTCCATTGGTTCTTCTAAAGACACATTCTTTGAATGAAAATTGATGTCCTTTTGCTTTTCAATGGACACATCTTTTGGGTTCCCAAAGGTCACGTCTCCTAAATCTTCCTTTTGGCAATTGGTGCCTCTTGGTAAATCCTGCAAGTCAAAGGAAAAATCTGCATGTTCAAAGTTAGAATAATCATCTTTAACCTTGCATTTGTCAATAGGCATTCTCGAATCAAGCACTTTGAAGAATAAGCACTTGTTTTTTGGATCAGTTTATTCCACAGTTGTTGCTTTTCCTTTCCTCATAGCCTCAACACTCTGTTTCATTCTGACTTGATCATTCTGAACTTGTTTAGGCGTTAAAGGAGTTAGGATAAACTTCTTTCCTTTATGGCTGAACGAGTATTGATTGGTAAAACAATCATGAATAGTCCTTTTGTCATATTGCCATGGCCTTCCAAGAAGTAGATGGCTAGCGTGCATAGGGACAACATCACACATAACCTCATCTTTGTATTTGCCAATGGAAAAAGGAACTATCACCTGTTTGCTAACGTTGAGTTCTCATCGTTCATTGAGCCACTGCAACTTATATGGATTTGGGTGCTTCATTGTTTTCAAACCAAGTTTTTCCACCATTATTGTACTAGCCACATTAGTACAACTTCCACCGTCTATGATAACAAAACATACCTTTTCATTTATATGACATCGGGTATGGAATATGTTCTCTCGTTGTGCATTGTCTTCCGCAACTTGAAGATTCAAACTCCTTCTAATTACCAAGGCTTCTCCTTGATCAACGGGATCAGCAAGAGTTATTTCTTCATTGACTTCAAGGGGTGCCTCTTCTTCCTCTTCTGGTTCTGATTCTATTTCACCATTTCCAAGTAAGAGCATGGTATTCCGGTTAGGACATTGTGTAGCTATATGGCCCCTTCCAAGACATTTAAAACATCTAATGTCTCTTGATCGTTCAGTGGTTTTCTTTCCTCGGTTGGGGTCTTTACTTACTTGTTGAGTCTTTGAAGATTCAGCTTGTTCTTTAACAGGAGGAGTAGGTTTCTTTACGTTTGGACTCCATTTTGATGGTGTTGGCGCAACATTACGAGATGTATGTCTCTTCTTCAGTTGCCTTTCAATCTTCATTGCCATTTGTACCATCTCATCTAATTCGATGTAATGATACAACTCTAAGGTATTGGCAATTTCGGGATTAAGTCCAGCAAGGAATCTTGCCATAGTTGCTTCACGATCCTCCTCAATGTTGACTCGGATCATAGCCACTTCCATCTCTTTGTAGTAGTCCTCCACACTCCTATGGCCTTGTTTAAGATTCTGTAACTTTTGAAACAAGTCACGGTGATAGTGAACAGGAATGAATCGTTTTCTCATAATACCTTTCATTTCATGCCAAGTTGAGACCGGTCGTTCTCCATTCCTCCTTCGGTTAAGGGTAAGTTGATCCCACCATATTAAGGCATAGTCTATAAACTCCATGGCTGCCAATCTTACTTTCTTCATCTCGGAATAGTTATGGCAATTAAAAACATGTTCCACTTTGCTTTCCCATTCAAGATAGGCTTCAGGATCAGTCTTTCCTTGGAATTGAGGAATTTTGATCTTAATGTTGCTCAAATTGTCATCAATAATGGCACGTCTAGGGCCTTGGAATGCTGCTTGTTCACCCTCATCAAAATTTTCTTGAACATCTTCTTCTGGAGGGGGTGGTTGTTGTTGCCTTCTATTGGCTCCATTATGTCGGGTTGGTGGTAAATCATGGCATTGATCTATCTTCTCATGAAGAGCATCGAACTCTTCACGAAACATTCTCATCATTTCACCAATGAGTGCCTGCATTTGTAAGTTTGGTGTTCCTGCATTTCCTCGGGGACTTTGAGACATGGTTAGTGAAATAAAGTAATTTAAAAACCTTACCAGCACACTCACAAAAACCTCACGTGGTCACTCCAAAGAAAATTTCAGATTGCCCTCCACTCACTCTCGTGTTTGCACTCGGGGATATGATCCTTGGCTTTTTCTGATCCCCCTTCTGATCTCACCCTCTCGTTTGCCTTTTACCGCTCAATTCTCTCTTGTGGGTCCTTTTAAAGAACTAACTCAAGATTGAGCAAGTTTCTTTAGTTTGTGCGTCGGTTTAGAAATGGTTAAGGTATAGGATAAAGGATAGGCTAGAAAAAGTTAAGAAAGATGATAAGGTAATGGAATAAGAAAAGATGAAAAAAAGGAAATGAAATAGTAAATAAGTGAAGATGACTTACAACTCAAGTTGCAACACTTACTATCTTCCTTCACAAGAAACAACAAGGATACCTCCTTCAAGTTTGATGTTGGGCAGATTGTATGGTGCTTCTCTTTGAGTGTACTTTGCAACTTGCTTCACTTTTCTTTTGCTTTTGAATTTCTTCTTTTCTTTTCTTTCTTTTGCACTCCAAATTTGTTGTAGGAGTCTTTTCTTTTCTCTTTTTTCTTCTTTTTTGTTGCTTTTTGTTGTAGCACTTTTAATGTCAATCCACCAAAGCTCTGATTACCGCTTGATGTGAGGCTAACCAGGCTTCTTCAATTATGGAGAAGTTGGCAACCTTGTTGTTTCCCGATCTAGGAGAGACACCAAATGCTACACCTTGGATTGAAAGTAATCTGCACAAAAGAAGAAGAATTGATTAAGTAATATGATAATTAAGAAATGAAAAGTAAATAGAAATGAAAAGATTTGAAATGGATAGAATAGTTATCAAAGTTGGGCTGCGGAAATGTTGAATAAATCTCCTTCAAGTGATGTTGACTTCGGCCTCCAATGGTGGTGATGAAGTATGCCTTGTTGATGAATGAAGGATGATTTAATGGTGATGAAATGGTAATGGAAGGATGATGTTATTGGCGTGATATGGTGATGGAATATGGTGATGATATAGGCGTGATAATGGTGATGGACAGATTGTATCTTATAAAACTAAGAAGGAACCAATGCTATAAAGGAGCAAAGACCCGTTTCTTATAAGTTCTATAAGGGATGGTATGAAAGGACTTTGACCCACTAGTTATTTAAACTAGGAACCAGAAGTATCAATGAGGGAATGACGCCACAAGCTTTAGAAAAGGCTTACTTAATCGATATAGTTCTAAAAAGAACTTGAAGAGAGAATAATCTCACAAAAGGATTTAATTATCAAAGGGTTGAGTTTACAAATGAATGCCAAAGCCTATTTATAGTTTTGTAAAGGCTTGGCCGAATAAATAGATGCCTTTTCGGCAAAGTACATGTCTTAAAACGAAAATAAATGATGCTTGGATGAGGGGAGATGTCTTTGGCCGAATGGTTCCCATAACTCTTCATCTTGGCGCCAATTTGAAGCATGATGATGTTTAGGCCGAATAGAGAGAAGCCTTTTCATCTTGGCGCCTAATTCATTCACATGCAAAGCACATGGGTGGCTGGTCATGTGGCACTCACATGGTTGGTGTTAAATGCTTAAGGCGTGGACTCTTCCATGGTGTGTAGATGAACAGCAACTTAGGCGTGACTTGGCATCAAACATGTGTCTAGGTGACTTGGCATCAATGGGGCAGCAACTAATTATGAAAGGTCACATTTGTGTGAAACAACCTTTCATCATTTGAGCTACTTCCCATGAGTTTGAGCTGAAGATGAGCTGGCCATAGATGAATTGCATGAAGATGAGTCATAGGACAGCTCCTTGTGAAAGGTCACTTCTCGGATTGGCAACTCTTCGCGAAAAGGTACGAATTCACAAAATTTGACCTAGACCATATTTGTAGTGCTCTGTGTGGTGAAGATGATGGTGCAACTCTCCAGCTGAAATGAAGTCTCTAGCTAGCTCAAAAGTCCAGCTCAAGTGAGCTATGAGCTCGGGGGTCAGCTGACAACTTTTCACCATTTGTTCTTCATGATCTCCCAAGTCATCCTATGTAAGGTTTCCTAGTTTATTGACTTCAATTCTAGCTTTAAATCAGCTCCCATGATGTGGCCGAACATATACCTACAAAAGAAAGCATTTATAAGCTAAGTAATATAAGATATAAATATGTGGTTCATAATAATAACTTCATACATTTATAATATCATCATCATAACTATAAATATAATGTATGTAAGCCATTATCATAACTATGGTATAAAGAAAGATTAAGTTAAAGAAAATCCCCCTTTGAACATTGAGAAAGGTTGATAGATGCAAGTCCATTTCTGATGCTGAATCGGATCACATCATCCCCCCTTCTTTAAAGCGATTTGTCATCAAATCGAAGGGTGGTTTCTTTTCAACATTCCTCCATTCCATAGTTGCTGTTTCGTCAGAAATTGGGATCCCTTCTTTAGGCTCTTGAATGAGATATGCCCATGTAATTTTGCTTTGAATATTGTGGTCCCTTGATATCCCAAAAGTGGTGTCTTTTAATACTCCAATAGGCATGATCATTGGATTCTCATAGGTCACGTCCATTGGTTCTTCTAAAGACACATTCTTTGAATGAAAATTGATGTCCTTTTGCTTTTCAATGGACACATCTTTTGGGTTCCCAAAGGTCACGTCTCCTAAATCTTCCTTTTGGCAATTGGTGCCTCTTGGTAAATCCTGCAAGTCAAAGGAAAAATCTGCATGTTCAAAGTTAGAATAATCATCTTTAACCTTGCATTTTGTCAATAGGCATTCTCGAATCAAGCACTTTGAAGAATAAGCACTTGTTTTTGGATCAGTTTATTCCACAGTTGTTGCTTTTCCTTTCCTCATAGCCTCAACACTCTGTTTCATTCTGACTTGATCATTCTGAACTTGTTTAGGCGTTAAAGGAGTTAGGATAAACTTCTTTCCTTTATGGCTGAACGAGTATTGATTGGTAAAACAATCATGAATAGTCCTTTTGTCATATTGCCATGGCCTTCCAAGAAGTAGATGGCTAGCGTGCATAGGGACAACATCACACATAACCTCATCTTTGTATTTGCCAATGGAAAAAGGAACTATCACCTGTTTGCTAACGTTGAGTTCTCATCGTTCATTGAGCCACTGCAACTTATATGGATTTGGGTGCTTCATTGTTTTCAAACCAAGTTTTTCCACCATTATTGTACTAGCCACATTAGTACAACTTCCACCGTCTATGATAACAAAACATACCTTTTCATTTATATGACATCGGGTATGGAATATGTTCTCTCGTTGTGCATTGTCTTCCGCAACTTGAAGATTCAAACTCCTTCTAATTACCAAGGCTTCTCCTTGATCAACGGGATCAGCAAGAGTTATTTCTTCATTGACTTCAAGGGGTGCCTCTTCTTCCTCTTCTGGTTCTGATTCTATTTCACCATTTCCAAGTAAGAGCATGGTATTCCGGTTAGGACATTGTGTAGCTATATGGCCCCTTCCAAGACATTTAAAACATCTAATGTCTCTTGATCGTTCAGTGGTTTCTTTCCTCGGTTGGGGTCTTTACTTACTTGTTGAGTCTTCGAAGATTCAGCTTGTTCTTAACAGGAGGAGTAGGTTTCTTTACGTTTGGACTCCATTTTGATGGTGTTGGCGCAACATTACGAGATGTATGTCTCTTCTTCAGTTGCCTTTCAATCTTCATTGCCATTTGTACCATCTCATCTAATTCGATGTAATGATACAACTCTAAGGTATTGGCAATTTCGGGATTAAGTCCAGCAAGGAATCTTGCCATAGTTGCTTCACGATCCTCCTCAATGTTGACTCGGATCATAGCCACTTCCATCTCTTTGTAGTAGTCCTCCACACTCCTATGGCCTTGTTTAAGATTCTGTAACTTTTGAAACAAGTCACGGTGATAGTGAACAGGTATGAATCGTTTTCTCATAATACCTTTCATTTCATGCCAAGTTGAGACCGGTCGTTCTCCATTCCTCCTTCGGTTAAGGGTAAGTTGATCCCACCATATTAAGGCATAGTCTATAAACTCCATGGCTGCCAATCTTACTTTCTTCATCTCGGAATAGTTATGGCAACTAAAAACATGTTCCACTTTGCTTTCCCATTCAAGATAGGCTTCAGGATCAGTCTTTCCTTGGAATTGAGGAATTTTGATCTTAATGTTGCTCAAATTGTCATCAATAATGGCACGTCTAGGGCCTTGGAATGCTGCTTGTTCACCCTCATCAAAATTTTCTTGAACATCTTCTTCTGGAGGGGGTGGTTGTTGTTGCCTTCTATTGGCTCCATTATGTCGGGTTGGTGGTAAATCATGGCATTGATCTATCTTCTCATGAAGAGCATCGAACTCTTCACGAAACATTCTCATCATTTCACCAATGAGTGCCTGCATTTGTAAGTTTGGTGTTCCTGCATTTCCTCGGGGACTTTGAGACATGGTTAGTGAAATAAAGTAATTTAAAAACCTTACCAGCACACTCACAAAAACCTCACGTGGTCACTCCAAAGAAAATTTCAGATTGCCCTCCACTCACTCTCGTGTTTGCACTCGGGGATATGATCCTTGGCTTTTTCTGATCCCCCTTCTGATCTCACCCTCTCGTTTGCCTTTTACCGCTCAATTCTCTCTTGTGGGTCCTTTTAAAGAACTAACTCAAGATTGAGCAAGTTTCTTTAGTTTGTGCGTCGGTTTAGAAATGGTTAAGGTATAGGATAAATGATAGGCTAGAAAAAGTTAAGAAAGATGATAAGGTAATGGAATAAGAAAAGATGAAAGAAAAGGAAATGAAATAGTAAATAAGTGAAGATGACTTACAACTCAAGTTGCAACACTTACTATCTTCCTTCACAAGAAACAACAAGGATACCTCCTTCAAGTTTGATGTTGGGCAGATTGTATGGTGCTTCTCTTTGAGTGTACTTTGCAACTTGCTTCACTTTTCTTTTGCTTTTGAATTTCTTCTTTTCTTTTCTTTCTTTTGCACTCCAAATTTGTTGTAGGAGTCTTTTCTTTTCTTTTGTTTCTTCTTTTTTGTTGCTTTTTGTTGTAGCACTTTTAATGTCAATCCACCAAAGCTCTGATTACCGCTTGATGTGAGGCTAACCAGGCTTCTTCAATTATGGAGAAGTTGGCAACCTTGTTGTTTCCCGATCTAGGAGAGACACCAAATGCTACACCTTGGATTGAAAGTAATCTGCACAAAAGAAGAAGAATTGATTAAGTAATATGATAATTAAGAAATGAAAAGTAAATAGAAATGAAAAGATTTGAAATGGATAGAATAGTTATCAAAGTTGGGCTGCGGAAATGTTGAATAAATCTCCTTCAAGTGATGTTGACTTCGGCCTCCAATGGTGGTGATGAAGTATGCCTTGTTGATGAATGAAGGATGATTTAATGGTGATGAAATGGTAATGGAAGGATGATGTTATTGGCGTGATATGGTGATGGAATATGGTGATGATATAGGCGTGATAATGGTGATGGACAGATTGTATCTTATAAAACTAAGAAGGAACCAATGCTATAAAGGAGCAAAGACCCGTTTCTTATAAGTTCTATAAGGGATGGTATGAAAGGACTTTGACCCACTAGTTATTTAAACTAGGAACCAGAAGTATCAATGAGGGAATGACGCCACAAGCTTTAGAAAAGGCTTGCTTAATCGATATAGTTCTAAAAAGAACTTGAAGAGAGAATAATCTCACAAAAGGATTTTAATTATCAAAGGGTTGAGTTTACAAATGAATGCCAAAGCCTATTTATAGTTTTGTAAAGGCTTGGCCGAATAAATAGATGCCTTTTCGGCAAAGTACATGTCTTAAAACGAAAATAAATGATGCTTGGATGAGGGGAGATGTCTTTGGCCGAATGGTTCCCATAACTCTTCATCTTGGCGCCAATTTGAAGCATGATGATGTTTAGGCCGAATAGAGAGAAGCCTTTTCATCTTGGCGCCTAATTCATTCACATGCAAAGCACATGGGTGGCTGGTCATGTGGCACTCACATGGTTGGTGTTAAATGCTTAAGGCGTGGACTCTTCCATGGTGTGTAGATGAACAGCAACTTAGGCGTGACTTGGCATCAAACATGTGTCTAGGTGACTTGGCATCATTGGGGCAGCAACTAATTATGAAAGGTCACATTTGTGTGAAACAACCTTTCATCATTTGAGCTACTTCCCATGAGTTTGAGCTGAAGATGAGCTGGCCATAGATGAATTGCATGAAGATGAGTCATAGGACAGCTCCTTGTGAAAGGTCACTTCTCGGATTGGCAACTCTTCGCGAAAAGGTACGAATTCACAAAATTTGACCTAGACCATATTTGTAGTGCTCTGTGTGGTGAAGATGATGGTGCAACTCTCCAGCTGAAATGAAGTCTCTAGCTAGCTCAAAAGTCCAGCTCAAGTGAGCTATGAGCTCGGGGGTCAGCTGACAACTTTTCACCATTTGTTCTTCATGATCTCCCAAGTCATCCTATGTAAGGTTTCCTAGTTTATTGACTTCAATTCTAGCTTTAAATCAGCTCCCATGATGTGGCCGAACATATACCTACAAAAGAAAGCATTTATAAGCTAAGTAATATAAGATATAAATATGTGGTTCATAATAATAACTTCATACATTTATAATATCATCATCATAACTATAAATATAATGTATGTAAGCCATTATCATAACTATGGTATAAAGAAAGATTAAGTTAAAGAAAATCCCCCTTTGAACATTGAGAAAGGTTGATAGATGCAAGTCCATTTCTGATGCTGAATCGGATCACATCAATACACCTATTGGAGGACCAAGGAACATGACTTTTGGGGACATGGTCGTTCAAAGGAACATATCTTGTGATTCAAAAGACATCACTTTTGGAAATCCAAAAGATATGAACAGGGAGTATACCTTTAACTTTCTCATGATTAATACTTCCCTTACTTATGAAAGTCTTCTTTCTTTTCAGGACAAGGAGGTTCAAAGCACTTATTCAAGATTCATGACCTTTCATGAGGAACCTTTCATAGATCATTTCAAAAGGAAATGTCTTGAACAATTTGGTATTGAATGGATACATTTTGAAGTCAAATCAGTAACATTTGAATGGAAAGACACTAAGGAGAAGTTACCTTACGATTTGAGGACAAATCGCCTAAAAGAAGGGGAGGATGATGTGATCATGTTTTGCACCAACTTTCTTCATGACACACTCACATCATTGAAGATTCATCATGCTCAATATAAGGGAGTTATACCTTACTTTATATTATATTTACTCATTTATGCACTATATATTATTATGAGCATACATTTGCATCTTAAACTATGCTTGAATAATCATATGTTTTCATTCACTTGCAACTATATGATTTTCATGCATAACATATGTTTTCACATCTTTACTTAGCTTTATATTATGTTTACATATGTTTTCATTTCATTTAGATATCATGGCAGCATGTATTCATTCATTCATTAACTCATATCATGTTATTCTAGCTCATGTTATGTTTACATTAGCTCACTAGCTTTAAATCCATGATTCTTTAGCTCATTTGCATGCATGCATCTATTTTCTAGCTCATATATGTTTTCTTAAAGCTTATAAACGTCCTATGCCTTTTATCTAGCTTATATACATGTTATCTTAGCTTCTAGATGATCATTCATAGCTTATATCACTCAAACACCTCACGACAGCATGTATTTTACCTTAAATGAGCTCACACATTGCTTACTTGGTTTGTTTGTTAATTTCTATAGGTGACACACAAAGCAAGGCATATTATGGTAGCTTGGTTAGCTAAAAGGATAAGCATAGCAGCTCACACTAGCTCTTGAACGTTATGGCAGCTCATTTCATCACTTAAGGAGCTTCAACTTAGCTGGAGGAGCTAGCATGTAGCTGAACCTAGTTGGAGGAGAGCTTTGGACCAAATTGTTGAAAAGTGGACTAAAGGTAGCTGGAAGTAGCTGGGAGAGTAGCTGAGGAGCTGAGAAGACCAAAGCTAACTAGCTTGAGTTCATCAAGCTATAATTCACCTAGTTAGCTACCAAGACACTCACCTAGCTTACCTTGAAGCTAGTTCATCTCTAGGCTGCCCATGGACTTCAAGACATCATCCTATGGTTGCAACCTCACCAAAGCCTTGCAAGAAGACTCATGTGCGTTCAAGTAGGCTGCCATGTGCATCATTCAAGCATGTGCACTCCATGTGACATCAAATTGGCGCCAAAACACCAAGGGATGCTTCCTATTCGGCCAAAGACTTATTCCTCTCCATTTTGGCTCCCAAATGACTTCCAAAAACATTTAAAACATCCATAGGCCGAACCAACACCTTACCATTCGGCCAAGAGCATGTATCTTCATTAAAATCATGTATTTTCATTTAAAAATCATGTATTTTCAAAGGGGTTTCATCCATGGCCGAACCATCATGTATCTATTCGATCTAAACCCTTTGAAAAACTATAAATAGGTTAGTGCATTTCATTTGTAAGGATCTCATCTCATATATAAAACATACTCTTGTGAGTTATTTCTCTTCAAAGTTCTTTGTGAACTTTATCGATTAAACAAGTGTAGTTCCTATACTTGTGGCGTCATTCCTTCCATTTTGATTCCTAAATTCCTAGATTGTTATCTAGTGGGTTGAAGACACTATCACCACCCCTCAAGCAAGTTTGTGAAGACCGGGATTGTGCTCCTTAGCACTATTTCATCTTTGGCGTGTTTGAGATACAACATCACCACCATTGCCATTTCATCATCAACATCATCCATCGCTTCCATCAATTCCGCAGCCATCTATATCTTTTTATTTATTTCATTTCATTCTTATTATTTATTTTCATTACTTATATTACTACCCTTTATTAAGTCCATTATTAAACATATTTTCTTATCTTATTTTGCAGCCCAAACTTATAAATTCGAGGACATCAGTACTTGTCAATCCTAGATCGGGACACAATAAGGCTATCTACTCTTCTCACCAAAGTGTGTAGATTCGCCTTACATCAAAGGACTTTGACCCTCTATCTATAGGAGATAGGAACCAGAAGTATCAAGGTATAGGAATGACGCCACAAGCTTTAGAAAGGCTTGCTTAATCGATATAGTTCTAAAAAGAACTTGAAGAGAGAATAATCTCACAAAAGGATTTTAATTATCAAAGGGTTAAGTTTACAAATGAATGCCAAAGCCTATTTATAGTTTTGTAAAGGCTTGGCCGAATAAATAGATGCCTTTTTGGCAAAGTACATGTCTTAAAACGAAAATAAATGATGCTTGGATGAGGGGAGATGTCTTTGGCCGAATGGTTCCCATAACTCTTCATCTTGGCGCCAATTTGAAGAATGATGATGTTTAGGCCGAATAGAGAGAAACCTTTTCATCTTGGCACCTAATTCATTCACATGCAAAGCACATGAGTGGCTGGTCATGTGGCACTCACATGGATGGTGTAGAATACTTAAGGCGTGGACTCTTTCATGGTGTGAAGATGAACAGCAACTTAGGCGTGACTTGGCATCAAACATGTGTCTAGGTGACATGGCATCAATGGGGCAGCAACTAATTATGAAAGGTCACATTTGTGTGAAACAACCTTTCATCATTTGAGCCACTTCCCATGAGTTTGAGCTGAAATTGAGATGGCCATAGATGAAGGACATGTGTACAAGTCATAGGGCAGCTCCTTGTGAAAAGGCACTTCTCGGAATGGCAACTCTTCGCGAAAAGGTACGAATTCATAAAATTCGACCTAGATCATATTTGTAGTACTCTATGTGGTGAAGATGATGGTGTAACTCTCCAGCTGAAATGACACCTCTAGCTAACTCAAAAGTCCAGCTCAAGTGAGCTATGAGCTCGGGGGTCAGCTGGCAACTTTGTCCCAAAATGTTCTTGAGCTGTCCCGGAGTTGTCCTAGTTAAGTTTCCATAGCTCTTGGACTCCAATGCTAGCTTTAAGTCAGCTCCCATCATATGGCCGAACATGCACCTACAAAAGAAAGCATAATATAAGCTAAGTATATGAACTATTATAAAGTAATAAGAATGTGCATTTTATAAAGATGTGAACTATAGGTTATAATAATAACTCATGCATCATACGATAATGAATGAATATTATTATTACAACTATAGATTATATGCATGAATATCAATCAATGATGCAAACCATAGGACATAATGAATGAATGCACATGTTATGATAATTCAAGCATAGTCTAATATGAAATTGTATGCTTATAATAATAATATATAGTGCATAAATAAGTAAATATATAAGATAAAGTAAGGTAGAACTCCCTTAGAACCAGATTTGAATAACCTCCATGGTGTGATCAAATCATGGAGAAATTTGGAGCTAGACAGGATCACATCACAAAGATGCTTGGAACTTGTTCAAAATTGGCGATCAATATGAGTGACGTGAACTGTTTAATGGATTTCCTTGAATGTGCCTTGCACTATATACAAAATGTATATAAGTTACAATGCTCAAGTTCATGAATAAATAATAAGTAGAAATCTAATGTAACACATGGTTCCATGGCTAATATAATAATGCAATTTATATGATAACATAAGTAAGGAATGTGTAACATATGCATGAAACAAACTAATTAAAGATGTGACATGCATGAATTTCATATAGAATGCAAACATAGGACAATATATGAATATTCAAGCATATTTTAGAATGTAAAAGCATGCTTATAACAAATATAAAGCATAAATGATTAAATAAGTAATAAAATATGGAAGAACTCCCTTAGAATCATCTTAGAAGAACTTCAAAGTTGTGAGCATGTTTTGTTTGAACTTGGTGGTCGGTAGGATCACATCATCCCCCCTTCTTTAATGCGATTTATCCCCAAATCGATGCTTGGTACACAAGGGAACAACTTTGATCTTCATTTGAATGTAAATTCTTTCATTCTCATCTTGCATCGTTTTCTTTGCTCAAAATGCTTCACATGTTCAAGTCTTTACTTTTGAATCAACAATCTCAAAAATAGAACAAAGTTAAAAGTAGATAATTTAGAATCAAAGGAATGGAAAGGATTAAATTCATGAATGAATGAGTTTGGACTCTTAATGTTCTCCATGGTTAGGTTCATTGAATCTTCCCTTTTATAAGGTTCATTCGATCTTGAGTACGAGGTGAATGTACTTTGAAGGTTAATGAACATGTTCTTTATAATTTTAAGTGACATATCTTTTGGAATTTCAAAAGAAATGATGCTTGAATCATCTTGAATGTCCCTTGGAATAACCTGCAAATTCAAAGAACAAATAAAAGAAAAAATTGATCAGTATAAAGCAAAACTTCATTCTCCTTATATTCTTTTCTCTCATGCTCATGTTTTTCAACACATTCATCTTCACTCTCATCTTCAATTACTCTAAGGGCTTTCTCACAAAAAATCACACTCTCATTTTCAACTCCAAATGTTTTGTTTTTCTCACAATGTTCTTCTTTGATTTGTGCATGTTCAACTCCACCATATCTTTTAACCACAACCTCACTTGGAATCTTTTCATTTTCTCTTCCAAACGTACTTCCCCCTTTTCTCCCAAATTCAATAATTTTAACTTTCTCATTTTCGACTCCAACGTTTCTCACATAAATTTTCTCATTTTTTTTCTTATCTCCCTCTACTATTATTTGTTTCTCACGTGAAACTTCTCTTTTAACTTTCTTCATGGCTTTAGTTTTATTCCATTCTTCTATACGTGATTTAATGATAACTTGGCATTCATGGACTTGATTTGGGCGCATTAGAACCAACGTGATCTTTCTCCCATGGTGTTTGAATGAATATTTGTTGGATAACCCATCATACAATGCTCATTTATCAAACTGCCATGGACGTCTGAGGAGAAGATGGATTGAATTCATGGAAACAACATCATACAAGACCTCAACTTCATATCTCCCAATTGAAAATGACACAAGTACTTGCTCTACGACTTCTAACTTTTCATCTTCATTTAGTCCTTGCAAAACATACGGACTGGAATGTTTGAACGTTATAAGCCCCAACTTCTCGACCATGTATGTGCTTGCAAGATTTGCACAACTTCCACCATCAATGGCTATAAGGCATACTTTATCATTTACATGAAAATGAGTATGAAATGCATTCCTCCTTTACTGTCTGTATTCCATTCGAAAGATGGGAGAATTGTTAGTGAAAAATTAATAATTGAATAAGATGAAAGGACCTTACCAATAATCACTCACAAATCCTCACGATCACTCCAAAAAATGATGATGCTCCACTTCTGATCTCACACACTCAATTAGCCTTTTTCCACTCGTTCCTCTCTTGTAAAGTTCTTAAAAGAACTAACTTGAGACCTTTCAAGTGATATGGACATGGGCTGAAAAATTTGTTAGTGTAGTTGAAAAAAATAGAATGGTAGAAAGATTAAATAATGAAGGGTGGTCTTATAAAAGGAAGAAAAAGAAAGAAAGGTTCACTTACTATGCAAAGATACTTACCACCTTCCTAGAAGAAACAATTAAAGGTCTTGAAGACTTCTTTAAGATCGGTTAGAATTATGATGTTGCTTGTCACCTTTGGCACCTCTTTGGATTTTTCCTTCTTTGTTTCCTTTCTTTAGTTTTTCTTCACTTGGAATCCCTTGTTGATGTTGTGATTAACTTGCTGATTTTTTTTCCACTTCTCTTTTTGATTTTCTTTTTATTGAATGGTAGGATGTTGCTTTTGCTTGTTCTTGTTGCAATCCACCTTAGCTCTGATTACCATATGATACAGTTCAACATAGCCTCACTTGGATGGATGATGAAGTTAAGGTTGTACCTTTGATTGTTTCGATCTAGGAAAGCAACAAGGATCCTGCACAAACAAGAAAGCTCAAAAAAATTGTTAAATGGAAGTAATGAAATGGAAAGATAAATATAGTAGTGGAATATATATATATATATATATATATATATATAAGTTGGTGATATGTTTAAAGGAAATGATGAAGTATGGTAATAGAAGTAGAATGAAGGTGATGGATATGAATATGAAAGGTAATATCTCAAAGAAGACTCAAAGAATAACCAATGTGATGTAAGGCTAACCAGGTGATGTAAGGTACTTGTACCTTTTTAAATGATTGTGGATCTAGGAAGGAAGCAAAACAACCTGCAAAGTGAATGGCTCAAAATAGAATGTTTAAGGGTGGTAGACGTATGGGTGAATTGGTAGGCTATTTAAATAATGAGTAATGGAAGCGGAAGATAGTTGATAAGGCTATGGTTATGGTGATGAAATAAAAGGATGGTTGTGAGGATAGTATCTTGAAGAAATCTCAAAGAAGAACCAATGCTATATAGAGCAGAGACCCAATCTTTATATTGTTTCTTCAAGGGATGGTGTTAAGTACTTTGACCCACTAGTTATATGAACTAGGAACCAGAAGTATCAAGATGAAAGGAAGGGGTTGACGCCACAAGTATAAAATACTTGATAAGTCGATAAAAAGTCACCAGGACTTAAGAAGAGAATAATCTCACTTTAATTGAATAAAAAGGTGTACCTATAAATGATGTAATGTTTTCCTATTTATAGGAAATGGAGAGACATGGCCGAATAAATACAAGATGATTCGGCCAGCCTATGTATCTCCCTATAAAGACATAATTTAAATGCTAAAAGAGAGGATGGTTCGGCCCTAGATGGAGGGAAATGATCCTTGGCCGAATATTTCTTGTGTCTCCTCAAGTTGGCGCCAATTTGGATGGGAGATGATGCTTGGCCGAATAGGGAGAGGGCTCTTCATCTTGGCGCCTAAATGAGTTCACATGCAAGGCACATGAGGGCTGGTCATATGCACGGCACATGGGTGTTCTAGGAAGCCTTGTGGTGCACCCATGTGTATTGGATGATGGCTGGTCATGTGCTTCTTCTTAGGCGTGCATGTGTCCTCCAAGCTAGCTTGAGTGTTGAGCTAGCTAGCAAGCATGGGGCTGTTTGTGAATGATCTTCCTAGTCGAGTCCTTTTGAGCTCCATAACAGCATGTTCAGCTACATTCAGCTACCTTTGTCATCACTTTTAGCAACTCAGCTTCAAATAGTCCAACTAGCTAAGTTTAGGTAGCCTGAAGCTTCTCCAGCTGAATAGAGCTTCCCTTAGCATTCCATGAGCTGCCTTGTACTTTGTGAGCTGTTTGTGAGCTATATATGACGTCCAAATCATTCACCAAGCTACCTCAACGTGCATCACACTCCATTGTACCTATATGTGCAAGGAAACAAGGTAAGTTCATGATATTGAGCTAAAACGAGCTAAATACCTTGCTGCCATGTTTGTTTATGGTAATGTGAGCTAAGTATGATGGTCATGAGCTAAGTACATCATCTCCTAATATGTGTAAGATAATGTATAAAGCCTAAGAGTTAATATGAATGCAAATAAACTAATGAAATGCATTATAAGTATGCTGCCTTGATGTATATATAATAATCATGCTTAAATGGATGCAAGACTAATATAACATACTTAACATACTTGAAATAACATTGTGCATCAATTATAAAGATGTGAATGCATGAATATCATATAATATGGTATTCATAAATGATAAATGGAAACATGTAATAATAATATCCTAAGAAATGATATGTAATCATAACATATATTTGAATAATATGAAAAACATGATCAAATAAGCATAGGTTAATAATATGATAATTTATACTAACATGTGAATGCATGCTTATGATAGAATAGAATGTATAAATGATATAGTATAAGATAGGGTAATGAAGAACTCCCTTAGAAACAGCTTTGAAGAACATCCATGGTGTGTTCAAGTCATGGAGAAAGTTGGAGCTTGTTTGGATCGTATCACCAGGCTTCTTCAATAATGGAGAAGTTGGCAATCTTGTTGTTTCCCAATCTAGGAGAAACACCAAATGCTACACGTTGGATTGGAAGTAATCTCCACAAAGCATAAGAAGTTGTTAATTAAATGGATAATTAAGAAAGGAAATAGAAATGGAAAGAATTGAATTGGAAAAAAATGTTATCAAAGATGGCTGCGGAAGTATTGTAGAATAATCCTTCAAGAATTGATGAATTTGGCCTCCAAATTATGTTGATGGAATAATGCCTTGATGATAATTGAAGGATGATTTAATGATGAATAAATGGCAAGAGATTAGTGGTTATATAGGCGTGAAATGGTGATAGAACTTTATGATAATATAGGCGTGCAATGGTGATGGAAGATGGTGATGTTATAGGCGTGAAAATGGTGATGGAAGATGGTGATGTTATAGGTAGTATCTTATAAAACTAAGAAAGAACCAATTCTATAAAGGAGGAAAGACTCGTTTCTTATAAGTCTTATAAGGGATGGTAGCAAGGACTTTGACCCACTAGTTATATAAACTAGGAACCAGAAGTATCAATGAAAGGGGTTTAACGCCACAAACTATGAAAGCTTGCTTAATCGATATAGTTCTAAAAAGAACTTCAAGAGAGAAATATCTCACAAAGAGTTTTTAATTGATCAAAGGGTTGTTTTACAAATGAAATGTCAAAGCCTATTTATAGGCTTGCATAGGTTTGGCTGAATAAATAAGTGTCTATTCGGCTAGATACATGTTTTAAAATAAAAATAGATGATGCTTGGATAAGGGGAGATGTCCTTGATCGAATGGTTCCCTTGTCTCTTCATCTTGGCGCCAACTTGAAGCAAGATGATGGTTTGGCCGAATGAAAAGAACCCTCTTCATTTTGGCACCCTTTTCATCCACATGCATATCACATGTGTGGGCTGGTCATGAGACACTCACATGGGCATCATAGGGTGCTTATGGTGTGGCTTCTCCTTGGTGTGAAGTTGAGCAGCAACTAGGTGTGACTTGGCTTCCATCTTGTATCTCGGTGACATGGCATCAATGGGGCAACAACTAATTATGAAAGGGCACATTTGTGTGAAGCATCCTTTCATCATTTGAGCTACTTCCCATGTGTTTGAGCTGAAGATGAGCTGGCCATAGATGAAATACATGAAGATGAGTCTTAGGACAACTCCTTGGGAAAGGGCACTAGACCATATTTGTAGTGCTCTATGTGGTGATGATGATGGTGCAACTCTCCAACTGAAAAGAGGTCTCTAGCTAGCTCAAAAGTCCAGCTCAAGTGAGCTATGACCTTGGAGGTCAACTGACAACTTTGTCTTAAAATGTCCTTGAGTTGTCTCGGAGTTGTCCTAGTCAAGTTTCCTTAGCTCAATGACTCCAATTCTAGCTTTAAGTCAGCTCCAATGATGTGGCCGAACATGTACCTACAAAAGAAAGCATAATATAAGCTAAGTATTTTAAAGATATAATCATGTAAATATGTGGTTCATAATAATAACTTCATACATTCATAATATCATCATCATAACTATAAAATATAATGTATGTAGCTATGGTAAAAAGAAAGATTAAGTTAAAGAAAATCCCCTTTAGATTATTGAGAAAGGTTGGAGATGCAAGTCCATTTTTTATGCTGAATTGGATCACATCACAATGTTAAAGAACAAAGACCCAGACTTTATATTGCTTCTTTAAGGGGTGGTAAACATGGACTTTGACCCACTATCTATAATGAGATAGGAACCAGAAGTATCAGGGTGAAATAGATAGGGATGACGCCACAGGCATAAGCTTGATAAGTCGATAAAGTTCACTTAAGAACTAAAGAGATAAACTCTCATAAATATTTGATTAAACAAAGTCAAATGGTTCTTACAAATGAAATGGAAAACTATTTATAGGCCTAAGAGATGTCTAGGATGAACATACAAGATTTAATGATTGAACATTCATGGAAGAATGTTCATCCCTTAGGAAATACAACGTACGGTCAATGGTGAATGTATGATGAATTAAAGAATAAATCTTCATGAATGTATCTTCATGGTTGAATCCTTCCTCCCATGTGTGAACATGTTTGATTTGTCTTCTATGGATGAATGTTCATGAATGTATATTGGCTGAAATTCTTCTCCCCTTGTGTGAACATGACTATTTGGCTTCTTCCATGAATATGCATGAATAGATGAACTTAAAAGCCTTTGAATGAAACCTTGTACCTTTAAAAAAAATGATTTGATTCATTTTAATACTCTTTTCTCGTCCATACATGTCTCCATTAATGCCTCTCATACATAGATCCTTTGAAAAATCCCGTACTTATTTCCAGCCTACACTTTCTTTAGTAATCTGGGCATATCTCGAGCTCCCAATATCATATTGATTTAATTCAAACTGTGTTGGAAAGATAAGAGATATGGGATTAAATGTTAAGAGACTTCGTCTCCAAAAGATGCTAGGAATATGTTCAAAATTGGCGATCAATATGAGTGACGTGAACTATCCAATGGATTGTCTTGAATGTACCTTGCACTAAATTCAAAATGTATATAAGTTACAATGCTCAAGTTCTTGAATGAATAATAAGTAGCAATCTAATGTAACACATGATTGCATGACTAATATAATAATACAATTTATATTATAACATAAGTAAGGAATATTTAACATATGCATGAAACAAACTAATTAAAGATGTGACATGCATGAATTTCATATAGAATGCAAACATAGGACAATATAAGAATATTCATGCATATTTTAGAATGTAAAAGCATGCTTATAACAAATATAAAGCATAAATGAGTAAATAATTAATAAAATATGGAAGAACTCCCTTAGAATCATCTTGGAAGAACTTCAAAGTTGTGAGCATGTTTTGTTTGAACTTGGTGGTCGGTAGGATCATATCATCCCCCCTTCTTTAAGGCGATTTGTCCCCAAATCGATGCTTTGTACATAAGGGAACAACTTTGATCTTCGTTTGAATGGAAATTCTTTCATTCTCATCTTGTATCGTTTTCTTTGCTCAAAATGCTTCACATGTTCAAGTCTTTGCTTTTGAATCAACAATCTGAAAAATAGAACAAAGTTAGAAGTAGATAATTTAGAATCAAAGGAAATGAAAGGATTAAATTATTTTTAATAGTTTTTCATTTACTAACTTTGATTTGTTTTGCTGCAACTTGTTTCATCCTTATGGTGAAAGACTACCAACCTAAAGGCAATCATTCAGAGAGGCACAAAGGTGAAAGGACATGATCATTTAAATCAACACCAATGAGTCGTTCAAAGAACAATTATTTTCACCAAGAGATTGTCCTTTCCAGGCATTGTGATGATTCAAAGAATAAAGTAAAAGGATTAAGTTTGTTAGTGAAGGGATATATTGATATAAGGCTATCCAGACTTCTTCAATAATGGAGAAATTGACAACCTTATTGTTTCCCGATCTAGGAGAGACACCAAATGCTACACTTAAATTAATAAGAAATTTGCACAATATAAAGAAAGAAATGATATATTAGAAATAAGAAATGAAATAAAGAAATGAAAGGATAAGAAATAAAATGGATAGAGATGTTATCAAAGGTAGGCTACGGAAATGTTGTACAAATCTCCTTCAAATGTAATGTCTCGGCCTCCAATAGTGATAATGGATGTTGACTTTAATGATAGATGAAGGATGATTTAATGGTGAAGTATGAAATGGTGATGATGTTAGCATGAAGGTGATGGTTTAAGAAGTATCTTAAGTAAGCCAAAGAGGAAGCAAAACTATAAGAAGTTTAACCCTGATCTTTATAAACTTAAATAAGGGATGGTATGAAAGGACTTGAGCCCATTAGTTATGGAAACTAGGAATTCGAAGTATCAATGGAAGGGATTGACGCCACAAACTTTAGAATAGCTTGTTTAATCGATATAGTTCTAAAAAGAACATGAAGAGAGAATAATCTCACAAAGAGTTTGTGATGTAAGGTAATTTTACGTTCTCGTTTGATTGTGGATCTAGGAAGGAAGCAAAATAACCTGCACAAGTGAATGGCTCAAAAAGAGAGGGTTAAGGGTGGTGGACGTATGGTGAATAGGTGGGTTATTTAAAATGAGAGATGGAAGCGGAAGATGATTGAAATGGTTATGGTTATGGCGATGAAACAAAAGGATGGTTGTGAGGATAGTATCTTGAAGAACGCTCAAAGAAGAACCAATGCTATAGAGAGCAAAGACCCAATCTTTATATTGTTTCTTCAAGGGGTGGTGTTAAGTACTTTGACCCACTAGTTATATGAACTAGGAACCAGAAGTATCAAGTTGAAAAAAGAGGGTTGACGCCACAAGTATAAATTATACTTGATAAGTCGATAAAAAGTCACCAAGACTGAAGGAAGAGAAGAATCTCACTTTAATTAAACAAAAGGTCTGATTACAAATGATGAATGCTTTCCTATTTATAGGAAATGGAGGGCATGGCCGAATAGAGACATAATGGTTTAGCCAGCCCATGTATCTCCCTATAAAGACATAATTTAAATACTAAAAGAGATGATGGTTCGGCCCTTGATGGAGGGAAATGATCCTTGGCCGAATAACACTTGTATCCCTTCAAATTGGCACCAAATGGGAGAGGAGATGATGCTTGGCCGAATGGTTAAATGGATTTTCATCTTGGCACCTAAATGAGATCATATGCACAGCACATGGGGGCTGGTCATATGGCACGCACATGGGTGTTCTAGGGAGCCTTGTGGTGCAGACTTGTGCATGGGATGATGGCTGGTCATGTTCTCTCTCTTGGGCGTGCATGTGTCTCCTCCAAGCTAGCTTGAGTTGTGGAGCTAGCTAGCAAACATGGGATGTTTGTGAACAAGCTTCCTAGCTAAGTCCTTGTGATGTAAGGCGAATCTACATGCTTTGGGAGAAGAGAGTAGATAGCCTTATTGTGTCCCGATCTAGGATTGACAAGTACTGATGTCCTTGAATTATAAGCTTGGCTGCAATAAATATAAGAAATAAATGATATTAATAATGGTCTTAAGAAATGAAAATATAATAAAGGAAATGAAATAGAAAGAAATGAAAGAGATGGCTACAGAATTGATGGTCTTGATGGATGTTGATGATGGTGTTGTTGATGAAATGGAAATGGTAGTGATTTGTATCTCAAACACGCCAAAGATGAAACAATGCTAAAGATCACAATCCCGATCTTCACAAACTTGCTTGAGGGGTGATGATAGTGTCTTCAACCCACTAGATATTAATCTAGGAATTTAGGAATCAATTTGGAAGGAATGACGCCACAAGTATAGGAAATTATACTTGCTTAATCGATAAAGTTCACAAAGAACTTTGAAGAGAAATTAACTCACAAGAGTAAATTTTAATATATGAGATGAGATTCTTACAAATGAAATGACAAAGCCTATTTATAGTTTTCAAATGGTTTAGGCCGAATAGGTACATGATGTTCGGCTATGGATGAAACCCCTTTGAAAATACATGACTTTTAAATGAAAATACATGATTTTAAAGAAGATACATGCTCTTGGCCGAATAGTAAGGTGTTGGTTCGGCCCAAGGATGTTTTGAATGCTTTTGGAAGTCATTTGGGCGCCAAAATGGAGAGGAATAAGTCTTTGGCCGAATAGGAAGCATCCCTTGGTGTTTTGGCGCCTATTTGATGTCACATGGAGTGCACATGCTTGAATGATACACATGGCAGCCTAATTGAATGCACATGGGTCTTCTTGCAAGGCTTTGGTGAGGTTGCAACCATAGGATAATGTTTTGAAGTCCATGGAAGATGGCAGCAACTAGGCGTGACTTGGCTTCCAACATGCATCTAGGTGTCATGGTCTTCAATGGGAAGCAACTTGTCATGAAATGTCACATTTGTGGAAGGTAACCTTTCATCATTTGAGCTACTTCCCATGTGTATGAGCTGAAGATCAGCTGGTCATAGGTGAATTACATGAACATGAGTCTTTGGCCAGCTCCTTGTGAAAAGGCACCTCTTGGAATGGCAACTCTTCGCGAAAAGGTACGAATCCACAAAAATTGACTTAGAACATATTTAAAGTACTCTGTGTGGTGGTGATGATGGTGAAACTCTCCAGCTGAAATGAGGTCTTTAGCTATCTCAAAAGTCCAGCTCAAGTGAGCTATGAGCTCGGGGGTCAGCTGATAACTTTTCACCATTTGTTCTTCATGATCTCCTGAGTCATCCTATGTAAGTTTTCCTAGCTCCTTATCCTTAGTTAAGCTCAAATGTAGCTCCCAAGTGTCGGTCGAATATTCCTACATGCATAACATAAAGAAATAAACTAAGTATATAAACTATATAATACATATAATATAATGATGTGCATATTATAAAGATGTGAACTATAGGTTATAATAATAACTCATGCATCATATGATGATGAATGAATATTAATATTATAACTATAGATTATATACATGAATATCAATCAATGATACAAACCATAGGATATAATGAATGAATGCACATACTATGATAATTCAAGTATAGTCTAATGTGAAAATGTAAGCTCATAATAATATATATAGTGCATAAATAAGTAAATATAAGATAAAGTATGGAAGAACTCCCTTAGAACCAGCTTTGAATAACATTCATGGTGTGATCAAGTCATGGAGAAAATTGGAGCTAGATAGGATCACATCATCCTCCCCTTCTTTTGGGTGATTTGTCCTCAAATCGAAAGGTGAATTCTCCTTAGTATATGCCCATTCAATCATTGCTGGTTTGCCTCCATATGTCATCTTTGTGAAATGATTCTTATCAAAAGTCATATCCCTTGAATGAGTTCGTTGAATGTCCATGACTTCTTTTCGCACTCCAAAAGACATATTATTTGGTTTCCCAAAGATCACGTCCTTTGAATGAAAAGTCATATCTTCTAGCACTTGAGAAGATAATTCTCTTAAGCTTCCAAAGATCACGCATTTTGGTTCCTCCATTTGACAAATTGCATAATTTGGAATATCTCCTTGATCCGACACATCATATTCGTTAAAGAGAATATGTATATCTTCAACTCCACTCTTTGAATCATCATGATGGTTTGTGGAGAGTCTTAACCTTTGAAACTTCTTGAAATACTTGAGTTCAATGCACCAATCAAGCTTATAACCACAAAGGATCTTACCATTATTGGTTGGTAGGATAATACCATGTACATAACTCAAATTCCTGCAAAGTAAATCAAAGTTAAAATATAAGAAATTATTGACAAGATGAATGGAAACATCAAACCAAGGTGGATGTTTACTAGGAGTTGGTTGCTGAATTCTTTTCACAATTGGCAATGCACTTGGAATGTCAACGAACACAACCCTTAGCACTTCAAATGACGTTTCTTTTGGAACTTCAAATGGCATCATCTTTGAAACATCAAGAGACGTGTTTTGTGGATCAAAAGTAACAACTATATGTTCTTCAAAAGTCACATCTTTTAGTCCTCCAAAAGACATGATTCTTGAATCATCTCCTTGAAAAGATATGTCTCTTGAATTGTCCTGCAAAACAAAAGGAAGAATAGGAGAAAAAGTAATGTTAGATAAAATTTGTTCTTTACTCTCCTCTTTGGATCCAATTTCACTCCTCTCATTTTCAACTCCAAGTCTTCTTCAAGTTGCTTGTCTTAATTTGCTCTTTCATTGCTTCAATGTTTTCCTCAAGGTGTTTTGATCTTCATTCACTCGGCTAGGAGATAATGGAGTCTATATGACTTTTCGTTCATTGTGGATGAATGAATACTGATTTGTGAATCCATCATGGACAACCCGCTTGTCAAATTGCCATGGCCTCCCTAAGAGTAAATGACTCGTATTCATAGGCACCACGTCACATAGAATCTCATCTTTGTATCTTCCAAGTGAGAATGGCACAAGTACTTGTTCAGTGACCCTTAACTCTTCCTCGTTGTCTAACCATTGCAAGTCATATGGGCTGGAATGTTTAATTGTCGTAAGCCCCAATTTGTTCACCATGTATGTGCTTGCAATGTTTGTACAACTCCCTCCGTCAATAGCTACAAGACACACTTTACCATTTACATGTCAACGAGTGTGAAATGTATTTGTTCTTTGTTGTTCGTCCTCCAAGGTTTGGAATGATGAAAAATCACAATACATTTGTTAGTAAAAAAAATTAAATAAAATTAAAACCTTACCAGCACACTCACAAAGTCTCACAAGTTCAAATATATTTTGGCTTTTAACAATTCCCCTTCTGTTCTCACTCTCTCAATTAGCCTTTTTCCACTCCATTTTCTCTTGCTAAGTCCTTTAAGGAACTTACTCAAGATTATAACAAGTTAATTCCTTCCTTGTGTGCGTCGGCTGCAAATAGGTTAGGGTAGAAAGAATAGAAGAAAGTATTTAAATGTATTAAAAGATAAAATGGTTGAAGACAAGGACAATGAAAGTATAAAAAAAAAGGAAGAGGTGACTTACAATTCAAGAAACAACACTTACTGCAACCTTTCTCAAGAAACAATAAGGTTATCTTCTCTTAGTGTAGATGGCCTCTTTGATGTTCTTATAATGGTAGAGCACTTTCCTTGGCTTACTTTCTCTTTTTGAACTTCTCTTTTTCTTTTCTTTTCTTCTTTTCTGATTTTTCTCTTCTTTTTGCACTCCAATTTGTTGAAGGAGTCTTTTTCTCTTTTGAATTTCCTTTTTTTCTTTGCACGCCAATGACACTTTTGTTGTCAATCTGACTATGCTCTGATTACCGCTTGATGTAAGGCGAATCTACACGCTTTGGGAGAAGAGAGTAGATAGCCTTATTGAGTCCCGATCTAGGATAGACAAGTACTGATGTCCTTGAATTATAAGCTTGGCTGCAATAAATATAAGAAAGAAATGATATTAATAATGGTCTTAAGAAATGAATATATAATAAAGGAAATGAAATAGAAAGAAATGAAAGAGATGGCTACGGAATTGATGGTCTTGATGGATGTTGATGATGGTGTTGTTGATGAAATGGAAATGGTAGTGATTTGTATCTCAAACACGCCAAAGATGAAACAATGCTAAAGAGTACAATCCCGATCTTCACAAACTTGCTTGAGGGGTGATGATAGTGTCTTCAACCCACTAGATATTAATCTAGGAATTTAGGAATCAATTTGGAAGGAATGACTCCACAAGTATAGGAAATTATACTTGCTTAATCGATAAAGTTCACAAAGAACTTTGAAGAGAAATTAACTCACAAGAGTAATTTTTAATATATGAGATGAGATGCTTACAAATGAAATGACAAAGCCTATTTATAGTTTTCAAATGGTTTAGGCCGAATAGGTACATGATGGTTCGGCTATGGATGAAACCCCTTTGAAAATACATGACTTTTAAATGAACATACATGATTTTAAAGAAGATACATGCTCTTGGCCGAATAATAAGGTGTTGGTTGGGCCTAAGGATGTTTTGAATGCTTTTGGAAGTCATTTGGGCGCCAAAATGGAGAGGAATAAGTCTTTGGCCGAATAGGAAGCATCCCTTGGTGTTTTGGCGCCTATTTGATGTCACATGGAGTGCACATGCTTGAATGATGCACATGTCAGCCTAATTGAATGCACATGGGTCTTCTTGCAAGGCTTTGGTGAGGTTGCAACCATAGGATAATGTTTTGAAGTCCATGGAATGAAGATGGCAGCAACTAGGCGTGACTTGGCTTCCAACATGCATCTAGGTGTCATGGTCTTCAATGGGAAGCAAATTGTCATGAAAAGTCACATTTGTGGAAGGTAACCTTTCATCATTTGAGCTACTTCCCATGTGTATGAGCTGAAGATGAGCTGGTCATAGGTGAATTACATGAAGATGAGTCTTTGGCCAGCTCCTTGTGAAAAGGCACCTCTTATCGAAAAGGTACGAATCCACAAAAATTGACTTAGAACATATTTGAAGTAAACTGTGTGGTGGTGATGATGGTGAAACTCTCTAGCTGAAATGAGGTCTCTAGCTAGCTCAAAAGTCCAGCTCAAGTGAGCTATGAGCTCGGGGGTCAGCTGATAACTTTTCACCATTTTTTCTTCATGATCTCCTGAGTCATCCTATGTAAGTTTTCCTAGCTCCTTATCCTTAGTTAAGCTCAAATGTAGCTCCCAAGTGTCGGTCGAATATTCCTACATGCATAACATAAAGAAATAAACTATGTATATAAACTATATAATGCATATAATATAATGATGTGCATATTATAAAGATGTGAACTATAGGTTATAATAATAACTCATGCATCATATGATAATGAATGAATATTAATATTATAACTATATATTATATACATGAATATCAATCAATGATACAAACCATAGGATATAAAATGCACATAATATGATAATTCAAGTATAGTCTAATGTGAAAATTGATGTAAGGCGAATCTACACGCTTTGGGAGAAGAGACTAGATAGTCTTATTGTGTCCCGATCTAGGATTGACAAGTACTGATGTCCTTGAATTTATAAGCTTGGGCTGCAAAATAAGATAAGAAAAAAGGAAATAAGATTAATGATGGAATTAAGAAATGGATGATAATATAAGTAATGGAAATGAAATAAAGATATAATAGAGATGGTTGCGGAATTAATGGATTGATGGATGTTGTTGATGATGGAAATGATGAAATGGAGATGGTGGTGATTTGTATCCCAAACACGCCAAAGAGGAAACTATGCTATGAAGCAGAATCCCGGTCTTCACAAACTTGCTTGAGGGGTGGTGATAGTGTCTTCAACCCACTAGATAACAATCTAGGAATTTAGGAATCAAAATGGAAGGAATGACGCCACAAGTATAGGAACTACACTTGTTTAATCGATAAAGTTCACAAAGAACTTTGAAGAGAAATAACTCACAAGAGTATATTTTATATAAGAGATGAGATGCCTACAAATGAAGGCAAGCCACTCTATTTATAGGAAATGAGAGGGCTTGGCCGAATGGTTACAAGTTGTTTCGGCTAGATACATAACTTTATGAAGATACATAATGTTTTAAAATGAAAAATTAAGTCATTTGGGCTTGTGATGGTTCGGCTAACTCTTCATGAAGGGCCTTAATGATTCGGTCAAAGGATGGAGAGACATCTCCCTTGGCCGAATGGTTCATGCTTGTTCATCTTGGCGCCAATTTCCTCTCCTTGGCCGAATAGTCATGTGCCTTATCATGTTTGGCGCCAAAGGTTCTTATGTGCATGCCATGTGATGTGGCCGAATATGCATGGCATTCTTCCTCATGATGACTTAAGCTTCCAATGGTTGCAATTTCTTCACCAACGTGCTTCTAGATGAAAAGGCATCTTCATGGGCAGCATCATTCATGGAAGGTTACAATGTTTGAGAAAGGTGTTCCTTCATGTTTGAGCTATTTATGGTGTGAATGAGCTGGTGGTGAGCTGGCCATAGATGACTTGTAACATGATGAACGTTTGGGCAGCTCCTTGTGGAAAGGTACCTCTCGAGGTGGCAACTATTCGCGAAAAGGTACGATTTCACAAATTTTAACTTAGGACATATTTGAAGTGTCCTAAGTGGTGATGATGATGGTGCAATTCCCCAGCTGAAATGAGTTCATCTTGTAGCTCAAATCTTCAGCTCAATCCAGCTATGAGCTCACGGCCTCCGGACAACTTTTCACCAATTGTTCCTTGTGCTCTCTTAATCGATCCCATATAAGTTTCCTTGCTGTTACATGCTCCATTTAGCTCCAATGTAGCTCCCAAGTGTTGGCCGAATGTGCCTACATGCGTAACATAAAAATAAACTAAGTATATAAACTTGTATATTATAAAAAATGTGACTATAGTATATGATAATAACTTGTATCTCATATATAAATGGATAACTTATTATCATAATAACTATAGGTATAATATATATATATGAAAATAACTATCTTATAACATATGAAATAAGTATCTATAGGTATAAAGATAGAAAGTTTCTTCCCTGGAGAGGTTGGAATAGCCATGGTAAATATGATGCTGAATTGGATCACATCAAAAATGTATGCTCATAATAATATATATAGTGCATAAATACGTAAATATAAGATAAAGTATGGAAGAACTCCCTTAGAACCAGCTTTGAATAACATTCATGGTGTGATCAAGTCATGGAGAAAATTGGAGCTAGATAGGATCACATCACCTTGTGAGCTCCTTAACATTATGTTCAGCTACATTCAACTACCTTTGACATCACTTTTGGCAACTCAGCTCCAAATAGTCCAACTAGCTAATTTTAGCTAGCCTTAAGCTCCTCTAGCTGAATCGAGCTTCCCTTAGTGTTCCATGAGCTGCCTTTTACTTTGTAAGTTGTTTGTGAGTTGCATATGACGTCCAAATCATTCACCAAGCTACCTCAACGTTCATTATGCTCCAATGTACCTACATGTGCAAGGAAACAAGGTAATTCCATGGTATTGAGCTAATATGAGCTAATTACCTTGCTGCCATGTCATGAGCTAATTATATCATCTCCTAATATGTGTAAGGTAAGGTATTAAGCCTAAGAGCTAATATGAATTCAAATGAACTAATGAAATGCATTATAAGTATGCTGCCTTGATGTATATGTTATAATCATGCATAATATAATTATATAGCTATCCTAACATGCTTAACATATTAAAATAACAATGTGCAAGATGTATTCATACTAAGTTATTCTTTAACTTCATAACTAATATCCTTAGCATGATATGTAATATAATAGTATATATTATAAGGTTATTATAAAGTAAATGCATTAAAAGATGTTCAATAGTACTCCCTTTATAGTTGAAAACGTGCTTGCATCAGTTTGTATTATCAAAGGGTTATGTTTACAATGGAAATACAATAGCCTATTTATAGTTTTCAAAGGGTTTAGGCTGAATAAACACATGATGGTATGGCCAAGGTTGAAACCCTTTGAAAACACATGATTTTTAATGAAAATACATAATTTTAATGAAGATAAATGCTCGTCGAATGGTTGTGTTGGTTCGGCCCTAAGGATGTTTTGAATGCATTTTGAAGTTATTTGGGCGCCAAAATGAAGAAGAACGAGTCTTTAGCCGAATAGGAAGCATCCCTTGGTGTTTTGGCGCCTATTTGATGTCACATGGAGTGCACATGCTTGAATGCTGCACATGGCAGCCTACTTGAACGCACATGGGTCTTCTTGCAAGGCTTTGGTGAGGTTGCAACCATAAGATGATATCTTGAAGTCCATGAAATGAAGATAGGTAGCAACTAGGCGTGACTTAGCTTCCAACGTGCATCTAGGTTTCATGGTCTTCAATGGGAAGTAACTTGTCATGAAAGGTCACATTTGTGGAAGGTAACCTTTCATCATTTGAGCTACTTTCTATGTGTTTGAGCTGAAGATAAGCTGTCCATAGATGAATTACATGAAGATGAGTCATAGGAAAGCTCCTTGTGAAAAGGCATCTCTTGGAATGGCAACTATTCACGAAAAGGTACGACTCCACAAAAATTAACATAGACTATATTTGAAGTACTATGTGTGGTGGTGATGATGGTGCAACTCTCCAGCTGAAATGAAACCTCTAGCTAGCTCAAAAGTCTAGCTCAAGTTAGCTATGAGCTCGGGTGTCAGCTGGCAACTTTGTCCAAAATCTTCTTGAGCTGTCCCAGAGTTGTCCTATTCAAGTTTCCTTACCTCCTGGACTCCGATTCTAGCTTTAAGTTAGCTCCCTTTATGTGGCCAAACATGCTCATACAAAAAGAAAGCATAATATAAGCTAAGTATTTGAAGTAAATACTTATAATATAAAGATGTGACCTATAGGTTATAATAATAACTCATGCATCATATGATAATGAATGAATATTATTACAACTATAGATTATATGCTTGAATATCAATCAATGATGCAAACCATATAATGAATGCACATGTTATGACAATTCAAGTATAGTCTAATCTTCATATGTATGCTCATAATAGTATATAATGCATAAATAAGTAAATATAAGATAAAGTAAGGAAGAACTCCCTTATAACCAGTTTTGAATAACCTCTATGGTGTGATCAAGTCATGGAGAAAATTAGAGCTAGACAAGATCACATCCTCCACCACTTCTTTTAGGCGATTTATCCTCAAATCGAAGTAGTTTGTCATTGAAGACCTTCTTGATGTAGGAAGGATTGAATCATTATGTTCTCCTTGAGAAGATTCTCTCCATGAAATGTTCAACCTCATTGTTCCATCTTGTTTGTGTTGCTTTGATTCAACATTTCTCTATGTGAAGACTTGCGTCTCTTGGAGTCCTCCTTGATGATACGATCCAAACTAGCTCCAACTTTCTCTATGACTTGAACACACCATGGATGTTCTTCAAAGCTGTTTCTAAGGGAGTTCTTCATTACCCTATAATATATTATATCATTTATACATTCTATTCTATCATAAGCATTCATTCACATGTTAGTATAAATTATCATATTATTATTTCCATCCTATGTTTAGTTAATCATGTCTTTCATATCATTCAAATATATGTTATGATTACATATCATTTCTTAGGATATTATTATTACATGTTTCCATTTATCATTTATGAATACCATATTATATGATATTCATGCATTCACATCTTTATAATTGATGCACAATGTTATTTCAAGTATGTTATGTTAGTCTTGCATTCATTTAAGCATGATTCAATTCATTCGTGAAATGGCAGAATGCTTAATTATTCATTTGTTAGCTCACGTGCATTCATTTTAGCTCCTAGGTCTTATACGTTAGCTTACATATGTTATATCATTATGTACTTAGCTCATGATATGCATTCATAGCTCATATCACTCAAACACCTCACGGCAGCATACATTTTACCTTAAATGAGCTCATACATTGCTTATTTTATTTGTTTGGCGATTCCTATAGGTGAAACACAAAACAAGGCATATTATGGTATCTTTGCTAGCTAAAAGGACAAGCACAACAGCTCACACTAGCTCATGAATGTTATGGCAGCTCATTTCATCATATAAGGAGCTTAAACTTAGCTGGAGGAGCTAGCATGTAGCTGAACTTAGCTGGAGGAGAGCTTTGGACCAAATTACTGAAAAGTGGACTAGAGGTAGCTGGAAGTAGCTGGGAGAGTAGCTGAGGAGTTGAGAAGACCAAAGCTAACTAGCTTGAGTTCATCAAGCTATAACTCACCTAGTAAGCTTCCAAGACACTCACCTAGCTTACCTTGAAGCTAATTCATCTCTAGGCTACCCAATGGATGCCATGTCACCTAGATGCATGTTGGAAGCTAATTCACGCCTAGTTGTTGCCTATCTTCATTCCATGGACTTCAGGACATCATCCTATGGTTGCAACCTCATCAAAGCATAGCAAGAAGACCCATGTGCATTCATGTAGGCTTCCATGTGCATCATTCAAGCATGTGCACTCCATGTGACATCAAATTGGCGCCAAAACACCAAGGGATGCTTCCTATTTGGCCAAAGACTCTTTCCTCTTCATTTTGGCGCCCAAATAACTTCCAAATGCATTCAAATCATCCTTAGGGTGGAACCAACGCATAACCATTCGGCCAAGAGCATGTATTTTCATTAAAGTCTTGTTTTTTCATTAAAAATCATGTCATTTTAGGAAGGTAGAAGGGTTGGCCGAACCAACATGTACCTATTCGGCCAAGTCCCTTCAAAAAATATAAATAGGCCTTCCTATTTCATTTGTAATCAGACCTTTTGTTTAATTAAAGTGAGATTATTCTCTTCCTTAAGTCCTGGTGACTTTTTATCGACTTATCAAGTTTAATTTATACTTGTGGCGTCAACCCTCTTCTTTCATCTTGATACTTCTGGTTTATAGTTAATATAACTAGTGGGTCAAAGTACTTAACACCACCCCTTGAAGAAACAATATAAAGATTGGGTCTTTGCTCTCTATAGCATTGGTTCTTCTTTGAGCGTTCTTCAAGATACTATCCTCACAACCATCCTTTTGTTTCATCGCCATAACCATAACCATTTCAATCATCTTCCGCTTCCATCTCTTATTTATTAAATACCCTACCTATTAAACCATACGTTTACCACCCTTATTCATTCTGTTTTGAGCCATTCACTTGTGCAGGTTGTTTTGCTTCCTTCCTAGATCCACAATCAAATGAGAAGGTAGGATTACCTTACATCAAGCGGTAATCAGAGCTTTGGTGGAAAAAAGCAACGTGCAAGAACAACAGAAAGAAAAATACAAAAAGAAGTGCAAAGTGAAGTGCAAGTGAAAGAAAAAACAAAAATCAACAAACAAGTTGAAGCACTCAAAAGAAGAAATTTCCAGCACTAAAAAAAAGCAAAGAAAAGAAAAGAAAAGAAGAAATTGAAGCACTCATCAACAATTCTCATCACCAAGAAATTCAAGTAAGCCGTTTAAATTGATTGTGGTGATAGAAGGTTGTGAAGTGACTTATGTAAGTAACCCCTTTTGTTCTTTTCTTTCTATTTCTAAGCCACCCTTTCATTATATTTGTTTTCCATTCCTATTAACCCTTTTGCAGTCGACGCCAAACAAGTAAAATTTACTTGATATAGTCTTGAGTAAAGTTCTCTAGAACTTGAGACAAGAGAATCGAGAGGAAAAAGGCTGAAGAGTGTGTGAATTCAAAAGAGGACAAGTAAAAGACATTAAAGTCCTAGAGTGCAAACACGAGCGGATTGAGTGACATTCAAGTTTTCTTGGAGTGACTCGTGAGGCTTTGTGAGAGTATATTATGGTAAGGTCCTACACACATTTTGTTTTTCCTTATTTGCTAACATGTCTCTTCCATCCAACATATTTGTAGTCAAAAGGACTTTGAACATTCAAAGTCAAGAGGATGAACAAAGAGAGAACATCTTCCATACCAAATGTCACGTGGGATATAAAATTTGCGTGGTGATCATTGATGGAGGAAGTTGTACAAACGTAGCAAGTACTCACATGGTGGAAAAGTTGGGTCTCAATTTTCCAAGCATGCTCATCCTTACAAACTTCAATGGCTCAACGATGTGGGTGAAGCCAAGGTAACTAAACAAGTTGTTGTACCTTTCTCAATTGGATGATACAATGATGAAGTCCTTTGTGATGTGGTGCCCATGAGTGCAAGCCACCTTATACTAGGACGTCCTTGGCAATTTGACAAGAAGGCTACTCATGATGGATTTTTCAATAAGTATTCATTCCAACACCGAGGGAGGAAAATCATATTAGCACCGATGCTTCCAAGCCATGTCCATGAATGCCAAGTGACCCTTAAGTCACGCATAGAAGAATGGGAGAAAATGAAGGCCATGAAGAAAAGTATTGAAGATATGAGGAGAAATGAGCATATCAAAGAAAATACCATTGAAGAAGAATATTTGGAGGAGACAAGAAGAATTGGAAATGAATCTGGTGAAGTTGAAAAGGATGATTTGCAAGTAGTGGAGCAAATTGAAAATGGCATATTTGAAAAGGATGAGTGTAGAGAAGAAAAGCATAGTGAAGGACACATTTTACCTAACAAATCTTCTTCTACTATTTCTTTTTCCTTGCAGGATATTCCAATAGACATATTTTTTCAAGCTGGAGATTCCATAAACATGTCTTTTGCAGAATCAATAGATGTAATTTTTGGTGATCCACAAGACATGTCCTTTGACATTTCAAAGGATGTACCTCTTGAAATTCAAAAAAAATGTGCCAATTGAAGTGCCACAAGTTGTGATCATTGAGGCTCCAAGTACATTACAACTATTGAAGAGATTTCAGCAACCAATGGAATTTTTCATCATCAAGCAACCAACACCCATTAAACATCCTCCATGGTTTGCTATTTCCATTCATATTGTTAATAGTTTTTCATTTACTAACTTTGATTTATTTTGCAGCAACTTGTTTCATCCTTATGGTGAAGTAGTACCAACCTTAAAGGCAATCATTCAGAGAGGCACAAAGGTGAAAGAACATGATCATTTAGATCAGCACCAAGGAGTCATTCAAAGAACAATTATATTTTCACCAAGATACGTGATGACTCCAACCAGGAGACAAACCTTTTCACCAACAAGCATGGTGAATTAAAAGGATGAATTGAAGAGATAGAGGTCCTTTCCAAGCATTGTGATTATTCAAAGAATAAAATAAAAGGATCAAGTTGGTTCGTGAAGGGATATGTCTTTTCCATTCAAAGGACATGTCATGGTTCCCAAACATTGTGTCCTCCCATTAAAGGACGTGAAGTTACCAGATTTGAAGCCAAGAAGTTGAATATTTCGTGTGAATCATCTATTGGAGGAAAACATAAGGATTCAATCCTTCCTACATCAAGAAGGTATTCAACGAGAAACTACTTCGATTTGAGGACAAATCGTCTAAAAGAAGGGGAGGATGATACGATCCAAACTAGCTCCAACTTTCTCCATGACTTGAACACACCATAGATGTTCTTCAAAGTTGTTTCTAAGGGAGTTCTTCATTACCCTATCTTATATTATATCATTTTATACATTCTATTATATTATAAGCATTCATTCACATGTTAGTATAAATTATCATATTATTATTTCCATCCTATGTTTAGTTAATCATGTCTTTCATATCATTCAAATATATGTTATGATTACATATCATTTCTTAGGATATTATTATTACATGTGTCCATTTATCATTTATGAATACCATATTATATGATATTCATGCATTCACATCTTTATAATTGATGCACAATGTTATTTCAAATATGTTAAGTATGTTATGTTAGTCTTGCATTCATTTAAGCATGATTCAATTCATTCGTGAAATGGCAGAATGCTTAATCTTTCATTTGTTAGCTCACGTGGATTCATTTTAGCTCCTATGTCTTATACATTAGCTTACATATGTTATATCATTATATACTTAGCTCATGACATGCATTCATAGCTCATATCACTCAAACACCTCACGAAAGCATGCATTTTACCTTAAATGAGCTCACACATTGCTTATTTTATTTGTTTGGTGATTCCTATAGGTGAAACACAAAACAAGGCATATTATGGTAGCTTGGCTAGCTAAAAGGACAAGCACAACACCTCACACTAGCTCATGAACATTATGGAAGCTCATTTCATCACATAAGGAGCTTAAACTTAGCTGGAGGAGCTAGCATGTAGCTGAACTTAGCTGGAGGAGAGCTTTGGACCAAATTACTGAAAAGTGGACTAGAGGTAGCTGGAAGTAACTGGGAGAGTAGTTGAG
This sequence comes from Hibiscus syriacus, assembly GCF_006381635.1. Classification (NCBI taxonomy): domain Eukaryota; kingdom Viridiplantae; phylum Streptophyta; class Magnoliopsida; order Malvales; family Malvaceae; genus Hibiscus; species Hibiscus syriacus. The sequence goes on along the minus strand of NW_024062603.1, from coordinate 578,563 downwards.
GAGTTGAGAAGACCAAAGCTAACTAGCTTGAGTTCATCAAGCTATAACTCACCTAGTTAGCTACCAAGACACTCACCTAGCTTACCTTGAAGGTAGTTCATCTCTAGGCTGCCCAATGGATGCCATGTCACCTAGATGCATGTTGGAAGCTAATTCACGCCTAGGTGTTGCCTATCTTTACTCCATGGACTTCAAGACATCATCCTATGGTTGCAACCTCATTAAAGCAAAGCAAGAAGACCCATGTGCATTCATGTAGGCTGCCATGTGCATCATTCAAGCATGTGCACTCCATGTGACATCAAATTGGCGCCAAAACACCAAGGGATACTTCCTATTCGGCCAAAGACTCTTTCCTCTTCATTTTGGCACCCAAATAACTTCCAAATGCATTCAAATCATCCTTAGGACTGAACCAACACATAACCATTCGGCCAAGAGCATGTATTTTCATTAAAGTCTTATTTTTTCATTAAAAATCATGTCATTTTATGAAGGTACAAGGGCTGGCCGAACCAACATGTACCTATTCGGCCAAGTCCCTTCAAAAACTATAAATAGGCCTTCCTATTTCATTTGTAATCGGACATTTTGTTTAATTAAAGTGAGATTATTCTCTTCCTTAAGTGCTAGTGACTTTTTATCGACTTATCAAGTATAATTTATACTTGTGGCATCAACCCTCTTCTTTCATCTTGATTGATGCAATCACATTTTCAACTATAAAGGGAGTACTCTTGAACATCTTTTAATGCATTTACTTTATAATAGCCTTATAATATATATTATTATATTACATATCATTCTAAGGATATTAGTTATGAAGTTAAAGAATAACTTAGTATGAATACATCTTACACATTGTTATTTTAATATGTTAAGCATGCTAGGATAGCTATATAATTATATTATGCATGATTATAACATATACATCAAGGCAACATACTTATAATGCATTTCATTAGTTCATTTGCATTCATATTAGCTCTTAGGCTTTATACCTTACCTTACACATATTAGGAGATGATATAATTAGCTCATGACATTCTAACTTAGCTCACATTACCATAATCAAACATGGCAGCAAGGTAATTAGCTCATATTAGCTCAATACCATGGAATTACCTTGTTTCCTTGCACATGTAGGTACATTGGAGCATAATGAATGTTGAGGTAGCTTGGTGGATGAATTGGACGTCATATGTAGCTCATAAACAACTTACAAAGTACAAGGCAGCTCATGGAACACTAAGGGAAGCTCGATTCAGCTAGAGGAGCTTAAGGCTACCTAAACTTAGCTAGTTGGACTATTTGGAGCTGAGTTGCCAAAAGTGATGTCAAAGGTAGCTGAATGTAGCAGAATATGCTGTTATGGAGCTTATAAGGACTTAGCTAGGAAGCTTGTTCACAAACAGTCCATGATTGCTAGCTAGCTCCATAACTCAAGCTAGCTTGGAGGAGACACGTGCACGCCCAAGAGAGAGCACATGACCAGCCATCATTCCATGCACAAGGATGCACCACAAGCATCCTAGAGGAGCCATGTGCACACCTTGTGACCAGCCCACCATGTGCTAGGCATGTGACTTCATTTAGGCGCCAAGATGAAGAGTCCTCTCACCATTCGGCCAAGCACTCCTTTCTCTCTAATTTGGTGCCAACTTGAGGGGACACAAAAGCTATTCGGCCAAGGGTTATTTCCCTCCATCTAGAGCCGAAACATTATGTCATTTAGCATTAAAATTATGTCATTTTATAGAGACACAAGGGATAGCCGAATCCTTTTGTAACCATTCGGCCATGTCTCCCCATTTCCTATAAATAGGAAAGCAATCATCATTTGTAAGCAGACCTTTTATTTTAATTAAAGTGAGATTATTCTCTTTCTTAAGTCCTGGTGACTTTTTATCAACTTATCAAGTATTTTATATTTGTGGCGTCAACCCCTTTCTTTCATCTTGATACTTCTGGTTCCTAGTTTATATAACTAGTGGGTCAAAGTACTTAACACCACCCCTTGAAGAAACAATATAAAGATTGGGTCTTTGCTGTCTATAGCATTGGTTCTTTTTTGAGCATTCTTCAAGATACTATCCTCACAACCGTCCTTTTTGTTTCATCGCCATAACCATAACCATTTCAATCATCTTCCGCTTCCATCTCTCATTTATTAAATAGCCTACCTCTTAAACCATACGTTTACCACCCTTATCCATTATGTTTTGAGCCATTCACTTGTGCAGGTTGTTTTGCTTCCTTCCTAGATCCACAATCAAACGAGAAGGTAGAATTACCTTACATCAAGCGGTAATCAGAGCTTTGGTGGAAGAAAGCTACGTGCAACAACAACAAAGAAGAAAAATACAAAAAGAAGTGCAAAGTGAAGTGCACAGTCAAAGAAAGCAAGAAAAATCAGAAAAGAAGCACACAAAAAGAAGAAATTGAAAGCACTCAAAAAGAAGAAGAAAAAAAAAGAAAGAAAAGTTTGAAGCACTCATCAACAATTCTCATCACCAATCCATTCAAGTAAGCCTTTAAATTTGATTGTGGTGATAGAAGGTTGTAAAGTGACTTGTGTAAGTAACCCCTTTATTATCTTCTTTCTATTGTTTCTAAGCCACCCTTTCAATTATATTTTGCTTTCCATTCCTACTAACCCATTTGCAGCCGACGCCAAACAAGTAAAATTTACTCGATATAGTCTTGAGTAAAAGTTTTCTAGAACTTGAGACAAGAGAATCGAGAGGAAAGAGGGTGGAGCTTGTGTGAGATCATAAGAGGACAAGTAAAAGCCATTAAAGTCCTAGAGTGCAAACACGAGCGGATTGAGTGACATCAAATTTTCTTGGAGTGACTCGTGAGGCTTTGTGAGAGTATATTCTGGTAAGGTTTTTCACATATCTTATTCTTTTCTTATTTCACTAACCATGTCTCAGAGTTTAGGACGATCACCGGAAAGAGAAGCCCCTAACTTGCAAACCCAAGCCATTATACATGAAATGGCAAGATTGCTGAAATTAGAATTGGAGCCTTTGCAAGATCGTATGGATCAATTAGAAGTATCCTTAGGCAACCGGAGAGTAAACTGCCCTAGAATGGAAGAAGACTTAGAAGAGGAAGAGGCTGAAGTAACATCAGTAGCAAGGAGAGATGTTCATCGAAATCAAAATGACAACTTCAGCAACATCAAAGTGACTATTCCTCATTTCAAGGATGAACTGATCTAGCAACCTATCTTGATTGGGTAATTAAAATTGAACACATTTTTGAATGCCAAAACTATACGGAGAAAAAGAAGGTTAGGCTTGCTGCTATGGAATTCGTGGACTATGCCTTAGTTTGGTGGGACTAATTGGTGAGTTCAAGAAGACAAAATGGTGAATGCCCCATCACAACATGGGATGAAATGAAGGCCATTTTGAGGAAAAGGTTTGTTGTAAGGCTAACCAGGCTTCTTCAATAATGGAGAAGTTGGCAACCTTGTTGTTTCCCGATCTAGGATAGACACCAAATGCAACACCTTGGATTGAAAGTAATCTGCACAAAAAGAAGAAGAATTGATTAAGTAATATGATAATTAAGAAATGAAAAGTAAATAGAAATGGAAAGATTTGAAGGGGTAGAATAGTTATCAAAGATGGGTTGCGGAAGTGTTGAATAAATCTCCTTCAAGTGATGTTGACTTCGGCCTCCAATGGTGGTGATGAAGTATGCCTTGTTGATGAATGAAGGATGATTTAATGGTGATGAAATGGTAATGGAAGGATGATGTTATTGGCATGATATGGTGATGGAATATGGTGATGATATAGGCGTGATAATGGTGATGGACTATGGTGATGATATAGGCGCGATAATGGAGATGGATTATGGTGATGAAAATAGTATCTTATAAAACTAAGAAGGAACCAATGCTATAAAGGAGCAAAGACCCGTTTCTTATAAGTTCTATAAGGAATGGTATGAAAGGACTTTGACCCTCTAGTTATTTAAACTAGGAACCAGAAGTATCAAGGGATAGGGATGACGCCACAAGCTTTAGAAAGGCTTGCTTAATTGATATAGTTCTAAAAAGAACTTGAAGAAAGAATAATCTCACAAAAGGATTTTAATTATCAAAGGGTTAAGTTTACAAATGAATGCCAAAGCCTATTTATAGTTTTGTAAAGGCTTGACTGAATAAATAGATGCCTTTTCGGCAAAGTACATGTCTTAAAATGAAAATAAATGATGCTTGGATGAGGGGAGATGTCTTTGGCCGAATGGTTCCCATAACTCTTCATCTTGGCGCCAATTTGAAGCATGATGATGTTTAGGCCGAATAGAGAGAAGCCTTTTCATCTTGGCACCTAATTCATTCACATGCAAAGCACATGAGTGCCTGGTCATGTGGCACTCACATGGATGGTGTAGAATACTTAAGGCGTGGACTCTTCCATGGTGTGAAGATGAACAGCAACTTAGGCGTGACTTGGCATCAAACATGTGTCTAGGTGACATGGCATCAATGGGGCAGCAACTAATTATGAAAGGTCACATTTGTGTGAAACAACCTTTCATCATTTGAGCCACTTCCCATGAGTTTGAGCTGAAATTGAGCTGGCCATAGATGAAGGACATGTGTACAAGTCATAGGGCAGCTCCTTGTGAAGAGGCACTTCTCGGAATGGCAACTCTTCGCGAAAAGGTACGAATTCATAAAATTCGACCTAGATCATATTTGTAGTGCTCTATGTGGTGAAGATGATGATGCAACTCTCCAACTGAAATAAAGTCTCTAGCTAGCTCAAAAATCCAGCTCAAGTGAGCTATGAGCTCGGAGGTCAGCTGACAACTTTTCATCATTTGTTCTTCATGATCTCCCGAGTCATCCTATGTAAGATTTCCAAGCTTATTGACTCCAATTCTAGCTTTAAATCAGCTCCCATGATGTGGCCGAACATGTACCTACAAAAGAAAGCATTTATAAGCTAAGTAATATAAGATATAAATATGTGGTTCATAACATTAACTTCATACATTCATAATATCATCATCATAACTATAATTATAATGTATGTAAGCTATTATCATAACTATGGTATAAAAAAAGATTAAGTTAAGAAAAATCCCCCTTTGAATATTGAGAAAGGTTAGAGATGCAAGTCCATTAGTGACGCTGAATCGGATCACATCATCCCCCCTTCTTTAAAGCAATTTGTCCTCAAATTGAAGGGTGGTTTCTTTTCAACGTTTGATATCCCAAAAGTGGTGTTTCTTAATACTCCAATAGATATGATCATTGAATTCTCATAGGTCACGTCCATTGATTCTTCTAAAGACACATTCTTTGAATGAAAATTGATGTCCTTTTGCTTTTCAATGGTCACATCTTTTGGATTCCCAAAGGTTACGTCTCCTAAATCTTCCTTTTGGCAAATGGTGCCTCTTGGTAAATCCTGCAAGTCAAAGAAAAAATCTGCATGTTCAAAGTTAGAATAATCATCTTTAACCTTGCATTTTGTCAATAGGCATTCTCGAATCAAACACTTTGAAGAATAAGCACTTGTTTTTGGATCAGTTCCTTCCATGGTTGTTGCTTTTCCTTTCCTCATAGCCTCAATACTCTGTTTCATTCTGACTTGATCATTCTGAACTTGTTTAGGCGTTAAAGGAATTAGGATAATCTTCTTTCCTTTATGGCTGAACGAGTATTGATTGGTAAAACAATCATGAATAGTCCTTTTTTAATATTGCCATGGCCTTCCAAGGAGTAGATGGCTAGCGTGCATAGGGACAATATCACACATAACCTCATCTTTGTATTTGCCAATGGAAAAAGGAATTATCACCTGTTTGCTCACGTTGAGTTCTCCTCGTTCATTGAGCCACTGCAACTTATATGGATTTGGGTGCTTCATTGTTTTCAAACCAAGCTTTTCCACCATTATTGTACTGGCCACATTAGTACACCTTCCACCGTCTATAATAACAAAACATACATTTTCATTCACATGGCATCGGGTATGGAATATGTTTTCTCGTTGTGCATTATCTTCCGTAACTTGAAGATTCAAACGTCTTCTAATTACCAAGGCTTCTCCTTGATCAACGGAATCTGCAAGTGTTATTTCTTCATTGACTTCAATGGGTGCCTCTTCTTCTTCTTCAGGTTCTGATTCTATTTCACCATTTCCAAGTAAGAGCATGGTATTCCGGTTAGGACATTGCGTAGCTATATGGCCCCTCCCAAGACATTTAAAGCACCTAATGTCTCTTGAACGTTCAGTAGTTTGCTTTCCACGATTGGGGTCTTTACTTACTTGTTGAGTCTTCGAAGATTCGGCTTGTTCTTTAACAGGAGGAGGAGTAGGTTTTTTTATGTTTGGATTCCATCTTGATGGTGTGGGCGCAACATTGCGAGATGTATGTCTCCTCTTCAGTTGTCTTTCAATCTTCATTGCCATTTGCACCATCTCATCTAGTTCGATGTAATGATACAACTCTAAAGTATTGGCAATTTCGAGATTAAGTCCAGCAAGGAATATTTCCATAGTTGCTTCACGATCCTCCTCAATGTTGACTCGAATCATGGCCACTTCCATCTCTTTGTAGTAGTCCTCCATACTCTTATGGCCTTGTTTAAGATTTTGTAACTTTTGAAACAAGTCACGGTTATAGTGAACAGGAATGAATCGTTTTCTCATAACACCTTTCATTTCAAGCCAAGTTGAGACCGGTCGTTCTCCATTCCTCCTTCGGTTAAGGGTAAGTTGATCCCACCATATTAACGCATAGTCTATGAACTCCATGGCTACCAATCTCACTTTCTTCATCTCGGAATAGTTGTGGCAGCTAAAAACATGTTCCACTTTGCTTTCCCATTCAATATAGGCTTCAGGATCAGTTTTTCCTTGGAATTGAGGAATTTTGATCTTAATATTGCTCAAATTGTCATCAACAATGGCACGTCTAGGGCCTTGGAATGCTGCTTGCTCACCCTCGTCAAAATTTTCTTGAACATCTTCTTCTGGAGGGGGTGGTTGTTGTTGTCTTCTATTGGCTCCATTATTACGGGTTGGTGGTAGATCATGGTGTTGATCTATCTTTTCATGAAGAGCATCGAACTCTTCACGAAACATTCTCATCATTTCACCAATGAGTGCCTGCATTTGTATGTTTTGTGTTCCTGCATTTCCTCAGGGACTTTGAGACATGGTTAGTGAAATAAAGTAATTTAAAACCTTACCAGCACACTCACAAAAACCTCACGTGATCTCTCCAAGAAAATTCAGATTGCACTCCACTCACTCTCGTGTTTGCACTCGGGGATATGATTCTTGGCATTTTTTCTGATCCCCCTTCTGATCTTACCCTCTCGTTTACCTTTTACCGCTCGATTCTCTCTTGTAGGTCCTTTTTAAGAACTAACTCAAGATTGAGCAAGTTTCTTTAGTTTGTGCGTCGGTTTAGAAATGGTTAGGGTATATGATAAAGGATAGGCTAGAAAAGGTTAAGAAAGATGATAAGGTAATGGAATAAGAAAAGATGAAAGAAAAGGAAATGAAATAGTAAATAAGTGAAGATAACTTGCAACTCAAGTTGCAACACTTAATATCTTCCTTCACAAGAAACAACAAGGATACCTCCTTCAAGTTTGATGTTGGGCAGATTGTATGGTGCTTCTCTTTGAGTGTACTTTGCAACTTGCTTCACTTTTCTTTTTGCTTTTGATTTTCTTCTTTTTCTTTTCTTTTGTACTCCAAATTTGATGTAGGAGTCTTTTTCTTTTGTCTTTTGTTTTCTTCTTTCTTGTTGGTTTTTTTTGTAGCACTTTGTATGTCAATCCACCAAAGCTCTGATTACCGCTTGATGTAAGGCTAACCAGGCTTCTTCAATAATGGAGAAGTTGGCAACCTTGTTGTTTCCCGATCTAGGAGAGACACCAAATACTACACCTTGGATTGAAAGTAATCTGCACAAAAAGAAGAAGAATTGATTAAGTAATATGATAATTAAGAAATGAAAAGTAAATAGAAATGGAAAGATTTGAAGGGGTAGAATAGTTATCAAAGATGGGCTGCGGAAGTGTTGAATAAATCTCCTTCAAGTGATGTTGACTTCAGCCTCCAATGGTGGTGATGAAGTATGCCTTGTTGATGAATGAAGGATGATTTAATGGTGATGAAATGGTAATGGAAGGATGATGTTATTGGCATGATATGGTGATGGAATATGGTGATGATATAGGCGTGATAATGGTGATGGACTATGGTGATGATATAGGCGTGATAATGGATGGATGGATTATGATGAAATAGTATCTTATAAAACTAAGAAGGAACCAATGCTATAAATGAGCAAAGACCTGTTTCTTATAAGTTCTATAAGGGATGGTATGAAAGGACTTTGACCCTCTAGTTATTTAAACTAGGAACCAGAAGTATCAAGGGATAGGAATGACGCCACAAGCTTTAGAAAGGCTTGCTTAATCGATATAGTTCTAAAAAGAACTTGAAGAGAGAATAATCTCACAAAAGGATTTTAATTATCAAAGGGTTAAGTTTACAAATGAATGCCAAAGCCTATTTATAGTTTTGTAAAGGCTTGGCTGAATAAATAGATGCCTTTTCGGCAAAGTACATGTCTTAAAATGAAAATAAATGATGCTTGGATGAGGGGAGATGTCTTTGGCTGAATGGTTCCCATAACTCTTCATCTTGGTGCCAATTTGAAGCATGATGATGTTTAGGCCGAATAGAGAGAAGCCTTTTCATCTTGGCGCCTAATTCATTCACATGCAAAGCATATGAGTGGCTGGTCATGTGGCACTCACATGGATGGTGTAGAATACTTAAGGCGTGGACTCTTCCATGGTGTGAAGATGAACAGCAACTTAGGCGTGACTTGGCATCAAACATGTGTCTAGGTGACATGGCATCAATGGGGCAGCAACTAATTATGAAAGGTCACATTTGTGTGAAACAACCTTTCATCATTTGAGCCACTTCCCATGAGTTTGAGCTGAAATTGAGCTGGCCATAGATGAAGGACATGTGTACAAGTCATAGGGCAGCTCCTTGTGAAGAGGCACTTCTCGGAATGGCAACTCTTCGCGAAAAGGTACGAATTCATAAAATTCGACCTAGATCATATTTGTAGTGCTCTATGTGGTGAAGATGATGGTGCAACTCTCCAGCTGAAATAAAGTCTCTAGCTAGCTCAAAAATCCAGCTCAAGTGAGCTATGAGCTCGGAGGTCAGCTGACAACTTTTCATCATTTGTTCTTCATGATCTCCTGAGTCATCCTATGTAAGATTTCCAAGCTTATTGACTCCAATTCTAGCTTTAAATCAGCTCCCATGATGTGGCCGAACATGTACCTACAAAAGAAAGCATTTATAAGCTAAGTAATATAAGATATAAATATGTGGTTCATAACATTAACTTCATACATTCATAATATCATCATCATAACTATAATTATAATGTATGTAAGCTATTATCATAACTATGGTATAAAGAAAGATTAAGTTAAGAAAAATCCCCCTTTGAATATTGAGAAAGGTTGGAGATGCAAGTCCATTAGTGACGCTGAATCAGATCACATCAAGGTTTGTTCCCACTCACTATCACCGAGATCTTTATCATAAATTACAAAATTTGAAACAAGGAAGCAAGAACGTTGAAGATTATTTCAAATAAATGGAGATTGCCATGATCTGAGCCAATGTGGATGAAGATAGTGAAGCAACAATGGCAAGATTCTTATCTGGCCTAAATCTTGATATTGCTAACCTTGTTGAACTTCAGCGTTATGTAGAGATTGAAGAAATGGTGCATGTGGCCATGAAAATTGAAAGATAACTCAAAAGGAAATCATGCACTAGGAGCAGTACAAGTTCGGCCACCAAATGGAAGCAAGAACCTATTGCTTTCCGGAAGCAAACTCCAGTCCAAACAAAGGATCGTGCAGAGGTACATAAAACTATACAAGTGAGCGAATCTAGCAAGGGTAAAGAAAGCAAACCAGCACTTTTGAGAGATCAAGAGACATCAAATGTTTCAAGTGTTTTGGAAAAGGACATGTTTCTAGTCAATGTCCCAACCGAAATACCATGATGGTGCTTGACAATAGAGATATTGTATCAGATTCTGATGAGCCTATTTTTGACGAGGAACATGAAACAATACAAGAAGAAGAAACGGAAGAAAATGCAGATAATGGTGAGATGCTTGTTTCAAAGAGGTGTCTACAATCACAAACATCCCAAGATGATATTCAGAGAAACAATATCTTTCATACAAGTGCCATGTCAAGGATAAGGTTTGCACAATGATCATCGATGAAGTTGCACAAACGTAGCCAGCACTCTTATGGTTGAAAAACTTGGATTGGCAACGTCAAAACATCCTACTCCATATAAACTCCAATGGCTCAATGAAGGAGGTGAGTTAAATGTTACTAAATAGGTTCTAATTCCTTTCTCAGTTGGTAGGTACAAGGACGAGGTGCTTTGTGACATTATCCCTATGTATGCTAGCCACATCTTACTTGGGAGACCATGGCAGTATGACAAAAGGGCCCTTCGTGATTGTTTTCACAATCAATACACTTTTAAGCATAATGGACGCAAGGTGACCTTGATGCCTTTAACACCAAAAGAAGTACAACAAGATCAATTGCATATGCGAAAGAGTGTACAAGCATGGAACAAAAAAAAACTCCGACGAAAAATGAAGAGGAACTAAACAAGAAACAAAACTTCTTCATAGAGATACATGATGGTTCAATACTGGAAAATGAAGGGACAGCTACGAAAAGTGGTGATGTTTGGGACTTAAAGTCACAATTCTTCGCCAATGATTTTAATCTACAAAAGGTAAGTACCCCTTCATATGAAACCTTTTCTCTCCTCACTTTTCAGGACAAATCACGTGAAAGGTCACTTCTAAAAGGGATATCCCTAGATAAAGATCATTCCCAAAAGGTACCTGTTTGTAAATCATATTCCAAAGAAAGGCCTAAAGGGAAATCTTACAAAATGGTACCTAATGGAAGAACACAAACGTTCAAAGGATACTTTTTTTTAGCAAAGAGGCGTGAAGCTATGCAAGGACAGAATGAACTCGATTTGAGGAAAAATCACCCTAAACAAGGGGGGATGATGCAAGCACGTTTTCAACTATAAAGGGAGTACTCTTGAACATCTTTTAATGCATTTACTTTATAATAGCCTTATAATATACTATTATATTACATATCATGCTAAGGATATTAGTTATGAAGTTAAATAATAACTTAGTATGAATACATATTACACATTGTTATTTTAATATGTTAAGCATGTTAGGATAGCTATATAATTATATTATGCATGATTATAACATATACATCAAGGCAACATACTTATAATGCATTTCATTAGTTCATTTGCATTCATATTAGCTCTTAGGCTTTATACCTTACCTTACACATATTAGGAGAGATATAATTAGCTCATGACATTCAAACTTAGCTCACATTACCATAATCAAACATGGCAGCAAGGTAATTAGCTTATATTAGCTCAATACCATGGAATTACCTTGTTTCCTTGCACATGTAGGTACATTGGAGCATAATGAACGTTGAGGTAGCTTGGTGGATGAATTAGACATCATATACAGCTCACAAACAGCTTACAAAGTACAAGGCAGCTCATGGAACACTAAGGGAAGCTCGATTCAACACTAAGGGAAGCTCGATTCAGCTGGAGGAGCTTAAGGCTAGCTAAACTTAGCTAGTTGGACTATTTGGAGCTGAGTTGCCAAAAGTGATGTCAAAGGTAGCTGAATGTAGCTGAACATAATGTTAAGGAGCTCACAAGGACTTAGCTAGGAAGCTTGTTCATAAAAAGCCCATGTTTGCTAGCTAGCTCCACAACTCAAGCTAGCTTGGAGGAGACACATGCACGCTCAAGAGAGAGAACATGACCAGCCATCATTCCATGCACTAGGCTGCACCACAAGGCTCCTTAGAACACCCATGTGCGTGCCATATGACCAGCCCCCATGTGCCATGCATATGATCTCATTTAGGCGCCAAGATGAAAAGCCATTTAACCATTCGGCCAAGCATCATATCCTCTCCCATTTGGCGCCAATTTGAAGGGATACAAGCGTTATTCTGCCAAGGATAATTTCTGATGTGATCACAACTACACAAATGGATCCTGAAGTTATGCCCAAAGGACCTATCACTCGTGCAAAGGCAAAATAATTCAGGGAAGTACTTTCTCATAAGTGCCTTAATGTTTTTAAATCTTTTAATGAGAAAGAACCATTAGATAATAGGTTGTTTAATATGTTACATATTGAATATTAAAAAACCTATAGTCACATTTTTATAATATACAAGTTTATATACTTAGTTTATTTTTCTTATGTTACGCATGTAGGCACATTCGGCCAACACTTGGGAGCTGAATTGGAGCTAAATGGAGCATGTAACAGCAAGGAAACTTACATGGGATCGATTAGGAGAGCACAAGGAACGATTGGTGAAAAGTTGTCCGAAGGCCGTGAGCTCATAGCTAGATTGAGCTGAAGATTTGAGCTACAATATGACCTTATTTCAGCTGGGGAGTTGCACCATCATCATCACCACTTAGGACACTTCAAATATGTCCTAAGTCAAAATTTGTGAAATCGTATCTTTTCGCGAATAGTTACCACCTCAAGAGGTACCTTTTCACAAGGAGCTGTGATGTAGATCTAACCAGGCTTCTTCAATGATGGAGAAGTTGGCAACCTTGTTGTTTCCCGATCTAGGAGAGACACCAAATGCTACACCTTGGATTGAAAGTAATATGCACAAAAAGAAGAAGAATTGATTAAGTAATATGATAATTAAGAAATGAAAAGTAAATAGAAATGGAAAGATTTGAAATGGATAGAATAGTTATCAAAGATGGGCTGCGGAAGTGTTGAATAAATTTCCTTCAAGTGATGTTGACTTCGGCCTCCAATGGTGGTGATGAAGTATGCCTTGTTGATAAATGAAGGATGATTTAATGGTGATGAAATGGTGATGGAATATGGTGATGATATAGGTATGATAATGGTGATGGACAGATTGTATCTTATAAAACTAAGAAGGAACCAATGCTATAAAGGAGCAAAGACCCGTTTCTTATAAGTTCTATAAGGGATGGTATGAAAGTACTTTGACCAACTAGTTATTTAAACTAGGAACCAGAAGTATCAATGAGGAAATGATGCCACAAGCTTTAGAAAAGGCTTGCTTAATCGATATAGTTCTGAAAAGAACTTGAAGAGAGAATAATCTCACAAAAGGATTTTTAATTATCAAAGGGTTGAGTTCACAAATGAATGCCAAAGCCTATTTATAGTTTTGTAAAGTCTTGGCCGAATAAATAGATGCCTTTTCGGCAAAGTACATGTCTTAAAACGAAAATAAATGATGCTTGGATGAGGGGAGATGTCTTTGGCCGAATGGTTCCCATAACTCTTCATCTTGGCGCCAATTTGAAGCATGATGATGTTTAGGCCGAATAGAGAGAAGCCTTTTCATCTTGGCGCCTAATTCATTCACATGCAAAGCATATGAGTGGCTGGTCATGTGGCACTCACATGGATGGTGTAGAATACTTAAGGCGTGGACTCTTCCATGGTGTGAAGATGAACAGCAACTTAGGCGTGACTTGGCATCAAACATGTGTCTAGGTGACATGGCATCAATGGGGCAGCAACTAATTATGAAAGGTCACATTTGTGTGAAACAACCTTTCATCATTTGAGCCACTTCCCATGAGTTTGAGCTGAAATTGAGCTGGCCATAGATGAAGGACATGTGTACAAGTCATAGGGCAGCTCCTTGTGAAGAGGCACTTCTCGGAATGGCAACTCTTCGCGAAAAGGTACGAATTCATAAAATTCGACCTAGATCATATTTGTAGTGCTCTATGTGGTGAAGATGATGGTGCAACTCTCTAGCTGAAATAAAGTCTCTAGCTAGCTCAAAAATCCAGCTCAAGTGAGCTATGAGCTCGGAGGTCAGCTGACAACTTTTCATCATTTGTTCTTCATGATCTCCTGAGTCATCCTATGTAAGATTTCCAAGCTTATTGACTCCAATTCTAGCTTTAAATCAGCTCCCATGATGTGGCCGAACATGTACCTACAAAAGAAAGCATTTATAAGCTAAGTAATATAAGATATAAATATGTGGTTCATAACATTAACTTCATACATTCATAATATCATCATCATAACTATAATTATAATGTATGTAAGCTATTATCATAACTATGGTATAAAGAAAGATTAAGTTAAGAAAAATCCCCCTTTGAATATTGAGAAAGGTTGGAGATGCAAGTCCATTAGTGACGCTGAATCAGATCACATCAAGGTTTGTTCCCACTCACTATCACCGAGATCTTTATCATAAATTACAAAATTTGAAACAAGGAAGCAAGAACGTTGAAGATTATTTCAAATAAATGGAGATTGCCATGATCTGAGCCAATGTGGATGAAGATAGTGAAGCAACAATGGCAAGATTCTTATATGGCCTAAATCTTGATATTGCTAACCTTGTTGAACTTCAGCGTTATGTAGAGATTGAAGAAATGGTGCATGTGGCCATGAAAATTGAAAGATAACTCAAAAGGAAATCATGCACTAGGAGCAGTACAAGTTCGGCCACCAAATGGAAGCAAGAACCTATTACTTTCCGGAAGCAAACTCCAGTCCAAACAAAGGATCGTGCAGAGGTACATAAAACTATACAAGTGAGCGAATCTAGCAAGGGTAAAGAAAAGCAAACCAGCACTTTTGAGAGATCAAGAGACATCAAATGTTTCAAGTGTTTTGGAAAAGGACATGTTTCTAGTCAATGTCCCAACCGAAATACCATGATGGTGCTTGACAATAGAGATATTGTATCAGATTCTGATGAGCCTATTTTTGACGAGGAACATGAAACAATACAAGAAGAAGAAACGGAAGAAAATGCAGATAATGGTGAGATGCTTGTTTCAAAGAGGTGTCTACAATCACAAACATCCCAAGATGATATTCAGAGAAACAATATCTTTCATACAAGGTGCCATGTCAAGGATAAGGTTTGCACAATGATCATCGATGAAGTTGCACAAACGTAGCCAGCACTCTTATGGTTGAAAAACTTGGATTGGCAACGTCAAAACATCCTACTCCATATAAACTCCAATGGCTCAATGAAGGAGGTGAGTTAAATGTTACCAAATAGGTTCTAATTCCTTTCTCAGTTGGTAGGTACAAGGACGAGGTGCTTTGTGACATTATCCCTATGTATGCTAGCCACATCTTACTTGGGAGACCATGGCAGTATGACAAAAGGGCCCTTCGTGATTGTTTTCACAATCAATACACTTTTAAGCATAATGGACGCAAGGTGACCTTGATGCCTTTAACACCAAAAGAAGTACAACAAGATCAATTGCATATGCGAAAGAGTGTACAAGCATGGAACAAAAAAAAACTCCGACGAAAAATGAAGAGGAACTAAACAAGAAACAAAACTTCTTCATAGAGATACATGATGGTTCAATACTGGAAAATGAAGGGACAGCTACGAAAAGTGGTGATGTTTGGGACTTAAAGTCACAATTCTTCGCCAATGATTTTAATCTACAAAAGGTAAGTACCCCTTCATATGAAACCTTTTCTCTCCTCACTTTTCAGGACAAATCACGTGAAAGGTCACTTCTAAAAGGGATATCCCTAGATAAAGATCATTCCCAAAAGGTACCTGTTTGTAAATCATATTCCAAAGAAAGGCCTAAAGGGAAATCTTACAAAATGGTACCTAATGGAAGAACACAAACGTTCAAAGGATACTTTTTTTTAGCAAAGAGGCGTAAAGCTATGCAAGGACAGAATGAACTCGATTTGAGGAAAAATCACCCTAAACAAGGGGGGATGATGCAAGCACGTTTTCAACTATAAAGGGAGTACTCTTGAACATCTTTTAATGCATTTACTTTATAATAGCCTTATAATATATACTATTATATTACATATCATGCTAAGGATATTAGTTATGAAGTTAAAT
This sequence comes from Hibiscus syriacus, assembly GCF_006381635.1. Taxonomy (NCBI): domain Eukaryota; kingdom Viridiplantae; phylum Streptophyta; class Magnoliopsida; order Malvales; family Malvaceae; genus Hibiscus; species Hibiscus syriacus. Next base: position 562,485 of record NW_024062603.1, on the reverse strand, counting down.
AATAACTTAGTATGAATACATATTACACATTGTTATTTTAATATGTTAAGCATGTTAGGATAGCTATATAATTATATTATGCATGATTATAACATATACATCAAGGCAGCATACTTATAATGCATTTCATTAGTTCATTTGCATTCATATTAGCTCTTAGGCTTTATACCTTACCTTACACATATTAGGAGATGATATAATTAGCTCATGACATTCAAACTTAGCTCACATTACCATAATCAAACATGGCAGCAAGGTAATTAGCTTATATTAGCTCAATACCATGGAATTACCTTGTTTCCTTGCACATGTAGGTACATTGGAGCATAATGAACGTTGAGGTAGCTTGGTGGATGAATTAGACATCATATACAGCTCACAAACAGCTTACAAAGTACAAGGCAGCTCATGGAACACTAAGGGAAGCTCGATTCAACACTAAGGGAAGCTCGATTCAGCTGGAGGAGCTTAAGGCTAGCTAAACTTAGCTAGTTGGACTATTTGGAGCTGAGTTGCCAAAAGTGATGTCAAAGGTAGCTGAATGTAGCTGAACATAATGTTAAGGAGCTCACAAGGACTTAGCTAGGAAGCTTGTTCATAAAAAGCCCATGTTTGCTAGCTAGCTCCACAACTCAAGCTAGCTTGGAGGAGACACATGCACGCTCAAGAGAGAGAACATGACCAGCCATCATTCCATGCACTAGGCTGCACCACAAGGCTCCTTAGAACACCCATGTGCGTGCCATATGACCAGCCCCCATGTGCCATGCATATGATCTCATTTAGGCGCCAAGATGAAAAGCCATTTAACCATTCGGCCAAGCATCATATCCTCTCCCATTTGGCGCCAATTTGAAGGGATACAAGCGTTATTCGGCCAAGGATAATTTCTGATGTGATCACAACTACACAAATGGATCCTGAAGTTATGCCCAAAGGACCTATCACTCGTGCAAAGGCAAAATAATTCAGGGAAGTACTTTCTCATAAGTGCCTTAATGTTTTTAAATCTTTTAATGAGAAAGAACCATTAGATATAGGTTGTTTAATATGTTACATATTGAATATTAAAAAACCTATAGTCACATTTTTATAATATACAAGTTTATATACTTAGTTTATTTTTCTTATGTTACGCATGTAGGCACATTCGGCCAACACTTGGGAGCTGAATTGGAGCTAAATGGAGCATGTAACAGCAAGGAAACTTACATGGGATCGATTAGGAGAGCACAAGGAACGATTGGTGAAAAGTTGTCCGAAGGCCGTGAGCTCATAGCTAGATTGAGCTGAAGATTTGAGCTACAATATGACCTTATTTCAGCTGGGGAGTTGCACCATCATCATCACCACTTAGGACACTTCAAATATGTCCTAAGTCAAAATTTGTGAAATCGTATCTTTTCGCGAATAGTTACCACCTCAAGAGGTACCTTTTCACAAGGAGCTGTGATGTAGATCTAACCAGGCTTCTTCAATGATGGAGAAGTTGGCAACCTTGTTGTTTCCCGATCTAGGAGAGACACCAAATGCTACACCTTGGATTGAAAGTAATATGCACAAAAAGAAGAAGAATTGATTAAGTAATATGATAATTAAGAAATGAAAAGTAAATAGAAATGGAAAGATTTGAAATGGATAGAATAGTTATCAAAGATGGGCTGCGGAAGTGTTGAATAAATCTCCTTCAAGTGATGTTGACTTCGGCCTCCAATGGTGGTGATGAAGTATGCCTTGTTGATAAATGAAGGATGATTTAATGGTGATGAAATGGTGATGGAATATGGTGATGATAGGCATGATAATGGTGATGGACAGATTGTATCTTAAAACTAAGAAGGAACCAATGCTATAAAGGAGCAATGACCCGTTTCTTATAAGTTCTATAAGGGATGGTATGAAAGTACTTTGACCCACTAGTTATTTAAACTAGGAACCAGAAGTATCAATGAGGAAATGATGCCACAAGCTTTAGAAAAGGCTTGCTTAATCGATATAGTTCTGAAAAGAACTTGAAGAGAGAATAATCTCACAAAAGGATTTTTAATTATCAAAGGGTTGAGTTCACAAATGAATGCCAAAGCCTATTTATAGTTTGTAAAGGCTTGGCCGAATAAATAGATGCCTTTTCGGCAAAGTACATGTCTTAAAACGAAAATAAATGATGCTTGGATGAGGGGAGATGTCTTTGGCCGAATGGTTCCCATAACTCTTCATCTTGGCGCCAATTTGAAGCGTGATGATGTTTAGGCCGAATAGAGAAGCCTTTTCATCTTGGCGCCTAATTCATTCACATGCAAAGCACATGGGTGGCTGGTCATGTGGCACTCACATGGTTGGTGTTGAATGCTTAAGGCGTGGACTCTTCCATGGTGTGTAGATGAACAGCAACTTAGGCGTGACTTGGCATCAAACATGTGTCTAGGTGACTTGGCATCAATGGGGCAGCAACTAATTATGAAAGGTCACATTTGTGTGAAACAACCTTTCATCATTTGAGCTACTTCCCATGAGTTTGAGCTGAAGATTTGACCTAGACCATATTTGTAGTGCTCTATGTGGTGAAGATGATGGTGCAACTCTCCAACTGAAATGAAGTCTCTAGCTAGCTCAAAAGTCCAGCTCAAGTGAGCTATGAGCTCGAAGGTCAGCTGACAACTTTTCACCATTTGTTCTTCATGATCTCCCAAGTCATCCTATGTAAGGTTTCCTAGCTCATTGACTTCAATTCTAGCTTTAAATCAGCTCCCATGATGTTGCCGAACATGTACCTACAAAAGAAAGCATTTATAAGCTAAGTAATATAAGATATAAATATGTGGTTCATAATAATAACTTTATACATTCATAATATCATCATCATAACTATAAATATAATGTATGTAAGCCATTATCATAACTATGGTATAAAGAAAGTTTAAGTTAAAGAAAATCCCCCTTTGAACATTGAGAAAGGTTGGAGATGCAAGTCCATTTTTGATGCTGAATCGGATCACATCAAGCTGCCTAAACATTCACCATGTTACAAGTCATCTAAGGCCAGCTCACCACCAGCTCATTCACACCCAAAGTAGCTCAAACATGAAGGGTTACTTTTCCAAACATTGTGACATTTCATGAATGAAGCTGCCCATGAAGATGCCTTTTCAACAAGTAACACGTGGATGAAGAGATCACACCAATTGGAAGCTTAAATCACCAAGAGATATGAGCTAAAGGATCCATACCTATTAGGCCACATCACATGACATGCACAAGAGAGCCTTTGGCAACAAACATGAAGAGACACACCACCATTCGGCCAAGGGAAGAAAATGGCGCCAAGATGAACAAGCATGCCCATTCGGCCAAGGGAGATGTCTTCCCATCCTTAGCCAAATCATCAAGCCCCTTTATAAAGGGTTAGTCGAACCATCACAAGCCCAAATGACTTAATCTTTCATTTTAAAACATTATGTATCTTCATAAAGTTATGTATCTAGCTGAAACAACTTGTAACCATTCGGCCAAGCCCTCTCATTTCCTATAAACAGAGTGGCTTGCCTTCATTTGTACCCATCTCATCTCTTATATAAAACATACTCTTGTGAGTTAATTTCTCTTCAAAGTTCTTTGTGAATTTTATCGATTAAACAAATATAGTTCCTATACTTGTGGCGACATTCCTTCCATTTTTGATTCCAAAATTCCTAGATTGATATCTAGTGGGTTGAAGACACTATCACCACCCCTCAAGCAAGTTTTTGAAGACCGGGATTGTGCTTCATAGCATAGTTTCCTCTTTAGCGTGTTTGAGATACAACATCACCACCATTGCCATTTCATCATCAACATCATCCATCTCTTCCATCAATTCTGCAGCCATCTCTATCCTTTATTTGTTTCATTTCATTCTTATTATTTATTTTCATTACTTATATTATTATCCCCTTTATTAAATTCCATTATTAATCATTATTTTCTTATCTTATTTTAGAGCCCAAACTTATAAATTCAAGGACATCAGTACTTGTCAATCCTAGATCGGGACACAATAAGGCTATCTACTCTCTTCCATCAAAGCGTGTAGATTCGCCTTACATCAAGCGGTATTTCAGAGCATAGTTGGATTGACAACAAAAGTGTCATTGGCGTGCAAAGCAAAAGAAAAATAAAAAAAGAAAGAAAAGACAAAAAGAAGTAAAAAAATCAGAAAAGAAGAAAAGAAAAGAAAAAAGAGAAGTTCAAAAAGAGAAAGCAAGCCAAGGAAAGTGCTCTGCCATTACAAATACATCAAAGAGGCCATCTACACTAAGAGAAGATAACCTTATTGTTTTCTTGAGAAAGGTTGCAGTAAGTGTTGTTTCTTGAATTGTAAGTCACCTCTTCCTTTTCTATCCTTTCATTTTCCTTGTCTTCAACCATTTCATTTTTTAATACCTTTGAATCCTTTCTTCTACCTTTCCATTTCTTCTATTCTTTCTACCCTAACCATATTTATAGCCGACGCACACAAGGAAGGAATTAACTTGTTCTAATCTTGAGTAAGTTCTTCAAAGGACTTAGCAAGAGAAATTGAGTGGAAAAAGGCTATTGAGAGAGTGAGATCGGAAGGGGAATTGTTAAAAGCCAAATATATATATTCCCGAGAGTAAACACGAGTGTTGAGTGGAGTGATCCTATCATTTCTTTGGAGTGAATTTGTGAGACTTTGTGAGTGTGCTGGTAAGGTTTATATTGTTTTATTATCTACTAACAATGTCTCAAGTTTCAGGACAAGTTTTTGTAGTGAAAAGAGCCTTGAATATTCAGTCCATGGATAATAATCAAAGAGAGAACATTTTTCACACTAGATGTCATGTAAACAACAAAGTTTGTTTCATGATTATCGATGGAGGAAGTTGTACCAATGTTGCAAGCACTTTAATGGTGGCTAAACTCGGACTCAAGACACTTAAACATCCTACACCATACAAGCTACAATGGCTAAATGATGGGGGAGAAGTTAAAGTCACCAAACAAGTCAACATTTCCTTTTCAATTGGGAAATACCAAGATCAAGTCCTTTGTGATGTCATTCCAGTGAATGCGTGCCATATACTTCTAGGGAGGCCTTGGCAATTTGATAAGATGGTTATTCATGATGGTTTCACAAACCGGTACTCTTTCTATCACAATGAAAAGAAATTCATATTGACTCATCTTTCACCAAATCAAGTGTCTGAAGATCAAGATGCTTTAAAGAAAAGCATTGAAGTTTTCAAATCTATAAAGGAGGAGGAACCAACGAAGATGAACATATATGCTGGAGGAAAAGACATTAGGAAACATTTGTTATCCTACAAAGCTCTAATTGTACTTAGGTACAAGGAAACTTAATTTTGACTAACATTCCAGAAGGTTTGCCTTCTTCTATTTCATCTTTATTGCAGGAATTTGAAAAGTTATTCCCAGAAGATATTCCTAGTGGATTGCCACCTATTAGAGGGATTGAACATCAAATTGACTTTATACCGGGTGCATCCATTCCAAACCATCCAGCATATAGAAGTAACCCTAAAGAAACCAAGTAGCTTAAAAAACAAGTTGAAGAATTAATGGACAAAGGATACATACGAGAAAGTTTGAGTCCATGTGCTGTTCCGGTGTTACTTGTGCCCAAAAAGGATGGTTCATGGAGAATGTGTGTAGACTGTCGTGCTATCAATCAAATTACCATCAAATACCGACATCCTATATGATGATATGTTGGATGAATTGAGTGGAGCCACTATGTTCTCTAAAATTGATTTAAAGAGTGGATATCATCAAATCAGAATGTGAGAAGGAGACGAGTGGAAAACTGCATTCAAAACAAAGCAAGGATTATATGAATGGATGGTAATGCCTTTCGGATTAACAAATGCTCCAAGAACCTTCATGAGGTTAATGAATCATGTACTCAGACCATTCATTGGTAAGTTTTATGTGGTTTATTTTGATGATATTCTGATTTATAGTCATGACTTGGAATCACATGTGCAACATTTGAGGTATGTTCTTGAAACCCTTCAAAAGGAAAAGATTTATGCAAATATGAAGAAATGTGTCTTTTGCACTAACAGTTTAACCTTCTTAGGCTTTATTGTAAGTTCACAGGACTTGAAGTTGATCTTGAAAAGATCAAAGCCATTCAAGAGTGGCCTACACCTACTTCAATCAGTCAAGTCCGAAGATTTCATGGTCTTGCAAGTTTTTACAGAAGGTTTGTGCCTAATTTTAGTTCTATTGCCGCCCCCATAATAGGGATCATTAAAAAGAATTCTATCTTTTCATGGGGCAAAGAATAAGAAAATGCCTTTAACGAAATGAAGGAATGTTTAACCAAGGCACCTTTACTTGCATTACCTAACTTTGATAAGACTTTTGAAGTGGAATGTGATGCTTCTAGAATCGGAATTGGGCCTGTTTTGACTCAAGAAGGATGACCCATTGCATATTTTAGCAAAAAGTTGAATGGTGCTTTGTTAAATTATCCAACTTATGACAAAGAGATGTATTCTCTCATAAGGGCACTTGAAGTTTGGCAGCATTATCTTTTACCAAAGGAATTTGTCATACACACCGACCATTAAGCTTTAAAACATATCAAAGGCCAACATAAGTTAAACAAGTGACATGCCAAATGGGTGGAGTTTTTGGAGTCATTCCCTTACGTTATTCATTACAAGAAAGGTAAAGAAAACATTGTAGCTGATGCTCTCTCTCGAAGGTATGTTCTCCTTAATGCTCTTGATTCAAAGTTAATTGGTTTTTCGTATATTAAAGATTGTTATGCTACTGACCATGACTTTGAAGAGAAGTATAAGGCTTGTGAGAAAGGTGCATATGAAAAGTTTTATAGGCACGAAGGATATCTATTCAAAGAAGGACGTCTATACATTCATCAATGATCCCTTCGAGAAGTGCTTGTTTGAGAAGCACATGAAGGAGGTCTCATGGGTCATTTTGGAGTAAGCAAAACATTGGAGATTTTGAAACAACACCTCTATTGGCCTAAGATGAAGAGAGACGTTGAAAGGGTATGTGAACGATGTGTCTGTTGCAAAAGGGCAAAATCAAAGGTTATGCCTCATGGACTTTACATGCCTTTACCTATTCCTCAAGCACCATGGGTTGACATATCAATGGACTTTGTGATGGGATTACCAAGGACTAAGAATGGACGAGATTCAATATTTGTTGTTGTAGATCATTTTTCCAAGATGGCACATTTCATACCATGCCACAAGACAGACGATGCAACACATGTGGCTAACTTGTTCTTTAAAGAAATTGTGAGATTACATGGCGTTCCAAGAACCATAGTTTCCGATAGAGATGTCAAATTTCTTAGCCATTTCTGGAGGACGTTATGGAGTAAGATTGGGACAAAGTTGCTATTCTCCACCACATGTCACCCTCAAACAGATGGGCAAACTGAAGTGGTGAATCGAGTACTATCAACATTATTGAGATCTATCATAAAAAAGAACATCAAATCTTGGGAGGAATGCTTACCACACGTTGAATTTGCATATAATCGGGCAGTCTATTCAACAACCAATATGTCACCATTTGAGGTAGTATATTGATTTAATCCCTTAACACCTTTAGATCTTCTTCCTTTGCCTCAGGAACATATGATTAACAAAGATGGCAAGAGCAAGGCTGAGTTCGTTAAGAAACTTCATCAGCAAGTTCGAGACAATATAGAAAAATGGACAAGACAATATGAACAACAAGCAAATAAGGGACGCAAGCCACTAAAATTGGAGGAAGGTGACTAGGTGTGGGTGCATTTCAGAAAAGAACGTTTCCCTTCCCAAAGGAAATCCAAATTGTTACCTAGAGGAGATGGACCATTCCAAATCATCAAGAAGATCAATGATAATGCATACAAATTGGATCTACCTGGTGAATACAATGTAAGTGCAACTTTTAATATTTCAGATCTTTCTCCATTTGAAGACAATGATGATTTGAGGGCAAATCGCTCAAAAGAAGGGGAGGATGATGTGATCACAACTACACAAATGGATCCTAAAGTTATGCCCAAAGGACCTATCACTCGTGCAAAGGCAAAACAATTCAGGGAAGTACTTTCTCATAAGTGCCTTAATGTTTTTAAATTTTTTAATGAGAAAGAACCATTAGATAATAGGTTGTTTAATATGTTACATATTGAATATTAAATAACCTATAGTCACATTTTTATAATATACAGGTTTATATACTTAGTTTATTTTTCTTATGTTACGCATGTAGGCACATTTGGCCAACACTTGGGAGCTGCATTGGAGCTAAATGGAGCATGTAACAGCAAGGAAACTTACATGGGATCGATTAGGAGAGCACAAGGAACGATTGGTGAAAAGTTATCCGGAGGCCGTGAGCTCATAGCTAGATTGAGCTGAAGATTTGAGCTACAAGATGACCTTATTTCAGCTGGGTAGTTGCACCATCATCATCACCACTTAGGACACTTCAAATATGTCCTAAGTCAAAATTTGTGAAATCGTACCTTTTCACGAATAGTTGCCACCACAAGAGGTACCTTTTCACAAGGAGCTGCCTAAACGTTCACCATGTTACAAGTCATCTAAGGCCAACTCACCACCAGCTCATTTACACCCAAAGTAGCTCAAACATGAAGGGTTACTTTTCCAAACATTGTGACCTTTCATGAATGATGCTGCCCATGAAGATGCCTTTTCAACAAGTAACACGTGGATGAAGAGATCACACCAATTGGAAGCTTAAATCACCAAGAGATATGAGCTAAAAGATCCATGCCTATTCGGCCACATCACATGCCATGCACATGAGAGCCTTTGGCGACAAACATGAAGAGACACACCAGCATTCGACCAAGGGAAGAAAATGGCGCCAAGATGAACAAGAATGCCCATTCAGCCAAGGGAGATGTCTTCTCATCCTTAGCCGAATCATCAAGCCCCTTTATGATGGGTTAGTCGAACCATCACAAGCCCAAATGACTTAATCTTTCATTTTAAAACATTATGTATCTTCATAAAGTTATGTATCTAGCCGAAACAACTTGTAACCATTCGGCCAAGCCCTATCATTTCCTATAAATAGAGTGGCTTGCCTTTATTTGTACCCATCTCATCTCTTATATAAAACATACACTTGTGAGTTAATTTCTCTTCAAAGTTCTTTGTGAACTTTATCGATTAAACAAGTAAAGTTCCTATACTTGTGGCGTCATTCCTTCCATTTTTGATTCCAAAATTCCTAGATTGATATCTAGTGGGTTGAAGACACTCTCACCACCCCTCAAGCAAGTTTGTGAAGACCGAGATTGTGCTTCATAGTATAGTTTCCTCTTTAGCGTGTTTGAGATACAACATCACCGCTATTGCCATTTCATCATCAACATCATCCATCTCTTCCATCAATTATGCAGCCATCTCTATCCTTTATTTATTTCATTTCATTCTTATTATTCATTTTCATTTCTTATATTATTATCCCCTTTATTAAATTCCATTATTAATCATTATTTTCTTATCTTATTTTGCAGCCCAAACTTATAAATTCAAGGACATCAATACTTGTCAATCCTAGATCAGGACACAATAAGGCTATCTACTCTCTTCCATCAAAGTGTGTAGATTTGCCTTACATCAATTTCCCTCCATCAAGGGTCGAACCATCATCTCTTTTAGCATTTAAATTATGTCTTTATAAGGAGATACATGGGCTGGCCGAACCATTATGTCTCTATTCGGCCATGCCCTCCATTTCCTATAAATAGGAAAGCATTCATCATTTGTAATCAGACCATTTTTATTAATCAAAGTGAGATTATTCTCTTCCTTAAGTCCTAGTGACTTTTTATCGACTTATCAAGTATAATTTATACTTCTGCCTTCAACCCTCTTCTTTCATCTTGATACTTCTGGTTCCTAGTTCATATAACTAGTGGGTCAAAGTACTTATCACCACCCTTTATAGCATTGGTTCAAACAATATAAAGATTGGGTCTTTTCTCTCTATAGCATTGGTTCAAACAATATAAAGATTGGGTCTTTGCTCTCTATAGCATTGGTTCTTCTTTGAGCGTTCTTCAAGATACTATCCTCACAACCATCCTTTTGTTTCATCGCCATAACCATAACCATTTCAATCATCTTCCGCTTCCATCTCTCATTTTAAACAGCCCACCTATTCACCATACGTCCACCACCCTTAACCCTCTCTTTTTGAGCCATTCACTTGTACAGGTTGTTTGCTTCCTTCCTAGATCCACAATCAAATGAGAAGGTAGAATTACCTTACATCACACTTGACATTCATGAACTTGACTGGGAAGCAAGAGTGCCAGTATGATTTTCTTTCCTTGATGCTAGAAAGAGTACTTGTTAAAAAATCCGTCATTGGTAGCCTTCTTGTCAAACTGCCAAGGACGTCCTAGTAATAGGTGGCTTGCACTCATGGGCACCACGTCACAAAAGACATCATCACTGTATCTTCCAATGGAGAAAGGTACAATGACTTGTTTGGTTACCTTGGCTTCACCCACATCGTTGAGCCATTAAAGTTTGTAAGGATGAGGATGCTTAGAAGTCTTGAGGCCCAACTTTTCCACCATGTGAGTACTTGCTACGTTTGTACAACTTCCTCCATCAATGATCACCACATAAACTTTATCTCCCACGTGACATCTTGTATGGAAGATATTCTCTCGTTGTTCATCTTCTTGACTTTGAATGTCCAAAGCCCTTTTGACTACAAATATGTTGGATGGAAGAGACATGTTAGCAAATAAGGAAAAAATGAAATGTGTGTAGGACCTTACCAGAATATACTCTCACAAAGCCTCATGAGTCACTCCAAGGAAAACTGGAATGTCACTCAATCGCTCGTGTTTGCACTCTAGGACTTTAATGGCTTTTACTTGTCCTCTTCTGATCTCACACACATGCTTCAGCCTTTTTCCTCTCAATTCTCTTGTCCCAAGTTCTAGAGAACTTTACTCAAGACCGTATCAAGTAAATTTTTACTTGTTTGGTGTTGGCTGTAAAAGGGTTATTAGGAAGGGAAAACAAATATATTGAAAGGATGGCTTAGAAATAGAAAGAAAAGAACAAAAGGGGTTACTTACACAAGTCACTTCATAACCTTCTATCACCATAATCAATTTAAACGGCTTACTTGACTTGCTCGGTGATGAGAATTGTTAATGAGTGCTTTAACTTCTTTCTTTTCTTTTCTTTGCTTTTTCTTCTTTTGAGTGCTGGATTTTTCTTTCTTTTGAGTGCTTCACTTTCTTTTCTAATTTTTCTTGATTTCTTTGACTTTGCACTTTTTTTGTATTTTTCTTTTTGTTGTTGTTGCACATTGCTTTCTTCCACCAATAGCTCTCTTATTACCGCTTCATGTACCCTTGTTTGGCTTCTGATGCCACTTGATGTAAGGCACATGTACCTTAACAAATTGATTGTGGATCTAGGAAGGAAGCAAACAACCTGCACAAGTGAATGGCTCAAAAAGAGAGGGTTAAGGGTGATATGCGTATGGTGAATAGGTGGGTTGTTTAAAATGAGAGATGGAAGTGGAAGATAATTGATAAGGCTATGGTTATGGCTTATGAAACAAAGGGATGATTGTGAGGATAGTATCTAGCAGAAGTCTCACAGAAGAACCAATGCTATAGAGAGCAAAGACCCATACTTTATATTGCTTCTTCAAGGGGAGGTATTAAGTACTTTGACCCACTAGTTATATGAACTAGGAATCAGAAGTATCAAGGTGAAAAAAGGGTTGACGCCACAAGTATAAAATACTTGATAAGTCAATAAAAGTCACCAGGACTTAAGGAAGAGAATAATCTCACTTATATTAATCAAAAGGTCTAATTAAAAATGAAATATGAAGGCTTATTTATAGTTTTCAAAGGGTTTAGGCTGAATAAACACTTGATGGTTCGACCAAGGTTGAAACCCCTTTGAAAATACATGATTTTTGATGAAAATACATGATTTAAATGAAGATAAATGCTCTTGGCCGAATAGTTATGTGTTGGTTCGGCCCTAAGGAAGATTTGAATGCATTTGAAAGTTATTTGGGCGCCAAAATGAAGAGGAAAGAGTCTTTGGCCGAATAGGAAGCATCCCTTAGTGTTTTGGCGCCAATTTGATGTCACATGAGTGCACATGCTTGAATGATGCACATGGCAGCCTACTTGAATGCACATGGGTGATCTAGGGAACCTTGTGGTGTAGCCTTATGCATGGGATGATGGCTGGTCATGTGCTCCATCTTGGGCGTGCATGTGTCTCCTCCTAGCTAGCTTGTATGTGAAGCTAGCTTGTATGTGAAGCTAGCTTAGCAAGCATGGGGCTATTTGTGAACAAGCTTCCTAGCCGAGTCCCTGTGAGCTCCATAACAGCATGTTCAACTACATTCAGCTACCATTGATATCATTTTTGACAACTCAACTCCAAATAGTCCAACTAGCTGAGTTTAGCTAGCCTTGAGCTCCTCCAGCTGAATTGAGCTTTCCTTAGTATTCCATGAGCTGCCATGTTCCTTGTGAGCTGTTTGTGAGCTGCATTTGATGTCTAAATAATCCATCAAGCTACCCCAACGTGTGCCATGATCCAATGTACCTACATGTGCAAGGAAACAAGGTAAGTCCATGGCATTGAGCTGATATGAGCTAAATACCTTGCTGTCATGCATGAATATGGTAATGTGAGCTATAATTGAAGGTCATGAGCTAAATATATCATCTTATAATATGTATGAACTAATGCATAAAGCCTAAGTGCTAAAATGAATGCATAGGAGCTGATAAAATGAATGATAATTATGTTGCCTTGATGTATATGTGATAATCATGCTTAAATGAATGCAAGACTAATATAGCATACTTTACATGCTTGAAATAACATTGTGGATATATGTTGTATGCATGAATATCATTAACATGGTATTCATAATAAATGATAAATGGAAACATGTAATAATATTATCCTAAGAAATGATATGTAATCATAGCATATATTTGAATGATATGAGGGACTTGATCAACTAAGCATAGGATGGAAATAATAATATGATAACTTATACTAACATGTGAATGCATGCTTATGATAGAATAGAATGTATAAATGATCTAATATAAGATAGGGTAAGAAAGAACTCCCTTAAAATCAGCAATGAAAAACATCCATAGTGTGATTAAGTCATGGAGAAAATTGGAGCTAGTTTGGATTGTATCAGGTAGTATAAAGGACTTTGACTGATGGGATCATGCCAAGGACCAAACATCTTCAACACATGATCACTTCATGGACGTTCTGCCTTGTTGATTCTAAGGGAGTCTTACCTTATTTTATTATTTATTTACTCATTTATGCATTACATGTCACGTGAATATGTTTATCTTATTCTTAATTTTTTCTTGAATATTATATGCTGTCATTTATATGTATAATATATGATATTCATGCTTGACTTATTAATTCACATCTTTATATAACTCATTCAATGCATATGCATTCATAGTTAGCTCATTTGCATTCATAACACATGTGGCAAAATGAATTCATAATTATAATAGCTCAATTCCTATCTAATTATTTGTTTACATACTTTACCTAGGTACATTGGATGCTAAGTAGACTAAAGGTAATTGAAGAGTTGGATGGACAGTTCACGTCAGTCAGATTGAGCGTCATTTTTTAACATATTCCAAGCATCTTTGGGTGATGAAGTCTTCTTAACATTTAATCCCCTATCTCTTAGCTTTCCAACGCACTTTGAATCATATCAATCTGATATTGGGAGCTCAAGATATACCCAGATTAATTAAGACAGTGCAGGCTGGAAATAAGTACGGGATTTACACCAAATGAAGAGCCATGTTCACACCTGATGCATTTCCACCTTCATGAATCCATTTATGGCGTGTACAATCATACAAGGAGGCTAAAGGACTTGTTCATATTCAAGTGATATGGATGCATTATTTTCAAACTCATTCACCAAATCCAAGTGCATGAAGGGAGCCTATGAATCACGTTCATACTTGGTGCATGCATTCCAAAGGGGACCGAACATACAATGAAACATTCCTGCAAATTCATGCAAGGAAATGAACCAACATGTTCACATCAAGAGAGGATGAATTCGGCTATGAAGATGTATTCACTTAAATGGATGAACATTCATTTATTTTATTAGTCCATGAACTTGCATAGGGGACGTACATTGTATCTACTTAAGGATGAACATTCATCCATGAATGTTCAATCATTAAATCTTGTATGTGCATCCTAGACATCTCTTAGGCCTATAAATAGCTTTCCATTTCATTTGTAGAAGGCAATTGACTTTGTTTAATCAAATATTTGTGAGAGTTTCTCTCTTTAGTTCTTAAGTGAACTTTATCGACTTATCAAGCTTATGCTTGTGGCGTCACCCCTATCTATGTCACCCTGATACTTTTGGTTCCTATCTCTTTATAGATAGTGGGTCAAAGTCCTTGTTTACCATCCCTTAAAGAAGCAATATAAAGTCTGGGTCTTTGTTCTTTAACATTGGTTCTTCTTTGAGTCTTCTTTGAGATACTACTTTTCATATTCATCTCCATCACCTTTATTCTACTTCGATTACCATACTTTATCATTTCCTTTAAACATATCACCAACTTATATATATATATTTTCTGCTGCCATATTTATCTTTCCATTTCATTACTTCCATTTAACTATTTTTTAGCTTTCTTGTTTGTGCAGGATCCTTGTTGCTTTCCTAGATCGAAACAATCAAAGGTACAACCTTGACTATGCCATCCATCCAAGTGAGGCTAGGTTGAACTGTATCATATGGTATCAGAGCTAAGGTGGATTGCAACAAGAACAAGCAAAAGCAACATCCTACCATTCAATAAAAAGAAAATCAAAAAGAGAAGTGTAAAAAAAATCACCAAGTTAATCCCAAAATCAACAAGGGATTCCAAGTGAAGAAAAACTAAAGAAAGGAAACAAAGAAAGCAAAATCCAAAGAGGTGCCAAAGGTGACAAGCAACATCATCATTCCAACCGATCCTAAAGAAGTCTTCAATACCTTTGATTGTTTCTTCTAGGAAGGTGGTGAGTATCTTTGCATAGTAAGTGAACCTTTCTTTCTTTTTCTTACTTTTATAAGACCACCCTTCATTATTTAATCTTTCTACCTTTCTATTTTGTCCTCTACACTAACAAATTTTTCAGCCGACGTCCATAGCACTTGAAAGGTCTCCAGTTAGTTCTTTTAACAACTTTACAAGAGAGGAACGAGTGAAAAAAGGCTAATCGAGAGTGTGAGATCATAATGGGAATTACAAAAGCCAAAGACATATTCCCGAGTGAAACACGAGTGCTTGAGTGGAGTGACATCATAATGTTTTTTTTGGAGTGATCGTGAGGTTTTGTTGTGTGAAATTTGGTAAGGTACTAATTTTCACATTTCAAATTTTTACTAACAATGTTATTTGATCTTTCCTCTTCCCAAGCAATGGAGAACATTCAACAAAGAGAGAATGCATTTCATACTCGTTGCCATGTAAACGGTAAAGATGGCAAAGTATGTTTTGTAGCCATTGATAGTGGAAGTTGTACAAACATTGCAAGCACATACATGGTCAAGAAATTGGGACTTACAACATTCAAACATCCCAGCCCATACATGTTGCAAGGATTAAATGAAGATGAATAGTTTGAAGTCATAGAGCAAGTACTTGTGCCCTTTTCAATTGGGAGATATGAAGATGAAGTCTTTTGTGATGTTGCCTCCATTAATTCAAGCCATCTTCTTTTCGGTCGACCTTGGCAGTTTGATAAACAAGCATTGTATGATGGGTTCTCCAATAAGTATTCATTCAAACACCAAGGGAGAAAGATCACGTTGGTTCCAATGTGCCCAAATCAAGTCCATGAATGCCAAGAGACCCTTAAGTCGCGTATAGAGGAATGAGAGGAAACTAAAGCCATGAAGAAAGTTGAAAGAGAAGTTTTACATGAAAAACAAATAAGAGCGGAGAGAGTTGAACATGCACAAATCAAAGAAGATCATCGTGAGAAAACCAAGACATTTGGAGTTGAAAATAAGAGTGTGATTTTGCGTGAGAAATCCATTGGAGTAATTAAAAATGAGAGTAAGAGAATTGAGAGTGAAGACGAGTATGTTGTAAAACATGAGAGTGAGATTGAAGAGAGAATTCAAAACAAACATGAGCATGAGAGAAAAGAATGTGAGGAGAAGGAAGTTTTACTTTATACTAATTAATCTTTGCTTCCAATTCTTTCATTTGATTTGCAGGTTATTCCAAAGGCCATACCATTGCAAATTGATGAATCACATTTATCCATTGAAGTTCCAAAGGTTGTAACATTTGGTATTCCAAAGCATGTGCTCTTTGACATTCGAAGTACATTCATTCTACATTCAAAGTTCAAACAACCTTATGAAAGGGAAGTTTCAACGAACCAAATTTCATTCATGAACTTTAATGAATCTTGTACGTTCATTCACATTGTTAATGATGTTTCATGTTCTAACTTATTTCTATTTTGTAGCACATTGAATCATTTACATGGAAGTGTTCTTGCTTGTGATCATCAATTCAAGGAAAAGAAACGAACATTATCCAACTATTCAAGATTCATAATGTGGAAGGGTACAAAGACTAAAGTTGGCATGCCTTACCTACTTGAAGGATTCAAAGAAATTCATGCATACCCTAATAGGCGTAATGATCTTCATTCATCATTTCTTACACCAATGGATCAATCAATGACAAAAGCCTTCGATTTGAGGACAAATCGCTCTAAAGAAGGGGGGGATGATGCGATCATGCCAAGGACCAAACTTCTTCAACACATGATCATTTCAGGGACGTTTTGCCTTGTTGATTCTAAGGGAGTCTTACCTTATTTTATTATTTATTTACTCATTTATGCATTACATGTCACGTGAATATGTTTATCTTATTCTTAATTTTTGCTTGAATATTATATGTTGTCATTTATATGTATAATATATGATATTCATGCATGACTTATTAATTCACATCTTTATATAACTCATTCAATGCATATGCATTCATAGTTAGCTCATTTGCATTCATAACACAGGTGGCAAAATGAATTCATAATTATAATAGCTCAATTCCTATCTAATTATTTGTTTACATACTTTGTCTAGGTACATTGGATGCTAAGTAGACTAAAGGCAATTGAAGAGTTGGATGGACAGTTCATGTCAGTCAGATTGATCATCATTTTTGAACATGTTCCAAGCATCTTTGGGTAATGAAGTCTCTTAACATTTAATCCCCTATCTCTTAGCTTTCCAACGCACTTTGAATCATATCAATCCGATATTGGGAGCTCAAGATAAACCCAGATTAATTAAGACAGTGCAGGATGGAAATAAGTACGGGATTTACACCAAATGAAGAGCCATGTTCACACCTGATGCATTTCCACCTTCATTAATCCATTTATGGCATGTACAATCATACAAGGAGGCTAAAGGACTTGTTCATATTCAAGGGAGATGGATGCATTATTTTCAAACTCATTCACCAAATCCAAGTGCATGAAGGGAGCCTATGAGTCATGTTCACACTTGGTGCATGCATTCCAAAGGGGGCCGAACATACACATCAAGAGAGGATGAATTCGGCTATGAAGATGTATTCACTTAAATGGATGAACATTCATTTAGTTTATTAGTCCATGAACTTGCATAGGGGACGTACATTGTATCTACTTAAGGATGAACATTCATCCATGAATGTTCAATCATTAAATCGTGTATGTGCATCCTAGACATCTCTTAGGCCTATAAATAGCTTTCCATTTCATTTGTAGAAGGCAATTGACTTTGTTTAATCAAATATTTGTGAGAGTTTCTCTCTTTAGTTCTTAAGTGAACTTTATCTACTTATCAAGCTTATGCTTGTGGCGTCACCCCTATCTATGTCACCCTGATACTTTTGGTTCCTATCTCTTTATAGATAGTGGGTTAAAGTCCTTGTTTACCATCCCTTAAAGAAGCAATATAAAGTCTGGGTCTTTGTTCTTTAACATTGGTTCTTCTTTGAGTCTTCTTTGAGATACTACTTTTCATATTCATCTCCATCACCTTTATTCTACTTCGATTACCATACTTTATCATTTCCTTTAAACATATCACCAACTTATATATATATATTTCCTGCTGCCATATTTATCTTTCCATTTCATTACTTCCATTTAACTATTTTTTAGCTTTCTTGTTTGTGCAGGATCCTTGTTGCTTTCCTAGATCGAAACAATCAAAGGTACAACCTTGACTATGCCATCCATCCAAGTGAGGCTAGGTTGAACTGTATCATATGGTATCAGAGCTAAGGTGGATTGCAACAAGAACAAGCAAAAGCAACATCCTACCATTCAATAAAAAGAAAATCAAAAAGAGAAGTGTAAAAAAAATCACCAAGTTAATCCCAAAGTCAACAAGGGATTCCAAGTGAAGAAAAACTAAAGAAAGGAAACAAAGAAAGCAAAATGCAAAGAGGTGCCAAAGGTGACAAGCAACATCATCATTCCAACCGATCCTAAAGAAGTCTTCAATACCTTTGATTGTTTCTTCTAGGAAGGTGGTGAGTATCTTTGCATAGTAAGTGAACCTTTCTTTCTTTTTCTTACTTTTATAAGACCACCCTTCATTATTTAATCTTTCTACCTTTCTATTTTTTCCTCTATACTAACAAATTTTTCAGCCGACGTCCATAGCACTTGAAAGGTCTCGAGTTAGTTCTTTTAACAACTTTACAAGAGAGGAACGAGTGGAAAAAGGCTAATCGAGTGTGTGAGATCAGAAGGGAAATTACAAAAGCCAAAGACATATTCCCGAGTGAAACACGAGTGCTTGAGTGGAGTGATATCATAATGTTTTTTTTGGAGTGACAGTGAGGTTTTGTTGTGTGAAATTTGGTAAGGTCCTAATTTTCACATTTCAAATTTTTACTAACAATGTTATTTGATCTTTCCTCTTCCCAAGCAATGGAGAACATTCAACAAAGAGAGAATGCATTTCATACTCGTTGCCGTGTAAACGGTAAAGATGGCAAAGTATGTCTTGTAGCCATTGATAGTGGAAGTTGTACAAACATTGCAAGCACATACATGGTCAAGAAGTTGGGACTTACAACATTCAAACATCCCAGCCCATACATTTTGCAAGGATTAAATGAAGATGAATAGTTTGAAGTCATAGAGCAAGTACTTGTGCCCTTTTCAATTGGGAGATATGAAGATGAAGTCTTTTGTGATGTTGCCTCCATTAATTCAAGCCATCTTCTTTTTGGTCGACCTTGGCAGTTTGATAAACAAGCATTGTATGATGGGTTCTCCAATAAGTATTCATTCAAACACCAAGGGAGAAAGATCACGTTGGTTCCAATGTGCCCAAATCAAGTCCATGAATGCCAAGAGACCCTTAAGTCGCGTATAGAGGAATGAGAGGAAACTAAAGCCATGAAGAAAGTTGAAAGAGAAGTTTTACATGAAAAACAAATAAGAGCGGAGAGAGTTGAACATGCACAAATCAAAGAAGAACATCGTGAGAAAACAAAGACATTTGGAGTTGAAAATAAGAGTGTGATTTTGCGTGAGAAATCCATTGGAGTAATTGAAAATGAGAGTAAGAGAATTGAGAGTGAAGATGAGTATGTTGTAAAACATGAGAGTGAGATTGAAGAGAGAATTCAAAACAAACATGAGCATGAGAGAAAAGAATGTGAGGAGAAGGAAGTTTTACTTTATACTAATCAATCTTTTCTTCCAATTCTTTCATTTGATTTGCAGGTTATTCCAAAGGCCATACCATTGCAAATTGATGAATCACATTTATCCATTGAAGTTCCAAAGGTTGTAACATTTGGTATTCCAAAGCATGTGCTCTTTAACATTCGAAGTACATTCATTCTACATTCAAAGTTCAAACAACCTTATGAAAGGGAAATTTCAACGAACCAAATTTCATTCATGAACTTTAATGAATTTTGTACGTTCATTCACATTGTTAATGATGTTTCGTGTTCTAACTTATTTCTATTTTGTAGCACATTTAATCATTTACATGGAAGTGTTCTTGCTTGTGATCATCAATTCAAGGAAAAGAAACGAACATTATCCAACTATTCAAGATTCATAATGTGGAAGGGTACAAAGACTAAAGTTGGCATGCCTTACCTACTTAAAGGATTCAAAGAAATTCATGCATACCCTAATAGGCGTAATGATCTTCATTCATCCTTTCTTACACCAATGGATCAATCAATGACAAAAGCCTTCGATTTGAGGACAAATCGCTCTAAAGAAGGGGGGGATGATGCGATCATGCCAAGGACCAAACTTCTTCAACACATGATCACTTCATGGACGTTCTGCCTTGTTGATTCTAAGGGAGTCTTACCTTATTTTATTATTTATTTACTCATTTATGCATTACATGTCACGTGAATATGTTTATCTTATTCTTAATTTTTGCTTGAATATTATATGCTGCCATTTATATGTATAATATATGATATTCATGCATGACTTATTAATTCACATCTTTATATAACTCATTCATTGCATATGCATTCATAGTTAGCTCATTTGCATTCATAACACAGGTGGCAAAATGAATTCATAATTATAATAGCTCAATTCCTATCTAATTATTTGTTTACATACTTTGTTTAGGTACATTGGATGCTAAGTAGACTAAAGGCAATTAAAGAGTTGGATGGACAGTTCACGTCAGCCAGATTGATCGTCATTTTTGAACATGTTCCAAGCATATTTGGATTATGAAGTCTCTTAACATTTAATCCCCTATCTCTTAGCTTTCCAACGTACTTTGAATCATATCAATCCGATATTGGGAGCTCAAGATATACCCAGATTAATTAAGACAGTGCAGGCTGGAAATAAGTACGGGATTTACACCAAATGAAGAGCCATGTTCACACCTGATGCCAACTTATATATATATTTTACGCTGCCATATTTATCTTTCCATTTCATTACTTCCATATAACTATTTTTTAGCTTTCTTGTTTGTGCAGGATCCTTGTTGCTTTCCTAGATCGAAACAATCAAAGGTACAACCTTGACTTCGCCATCCATCCAAGTGAGGCTAGGTTGAATTGTATCATTGACCCACTAGTTATAAGAACTAGGAACCATAAGTATCAAGGGGAAAGGGGTTGACCCCACAAGTATAAAAATACTTGATAAGTCAATAAAAGTCACCAGGACTTAAGAAAGAGAATATTCTCACTTGTATTAATCAAAAAGGTCTCATTACAAATTAAATATGATGGCCTATTTATAGTTTTCAAAGGGTTTAGGCCGAATAAGCACTTGATGGTTCTGCCAAGGTTGATACCCCATTGAAAATACATGATTTTTTTTATGAAAATACATGATTTAAAAGATCTTGTGTGATGTGATCCGATTCAGCGTCAAAAATGGACTTGCATCTCCAACCTTTCTCAATATTCAAAGGGGGATTTTCCTTAACTTAATCTTTCTTTATACCATAGTTATGATAATAGCTTACATACATTATAATTATAGTTATGATGATGATATTATGAATGCATGAAGTTATTGTTATGAACCACATATTTATATCTTATATTACTTAGCTTATAACTGTTTTCTTTTGTAGGTACATGTTCAGCCACATCATGGGAGCTGACTAAAAGCTAGAATTGGAGTCAATAAGCTAGGAAATCTTACATAGGATGACTCGGGAGATCAAGAAGAACAAATGCTGAAAAGTTGCTAGCTGACCCCCGAGCTCATAGCTCATTTGAGCTGGACTTTTGAGCTAGCTAGAGACTTTATTTCAGCTAGAGAGTTGTACCATCATCTTCACCACACATAGCACTACAAATATGGTCTAGATCAATTTTTGTAGATTCGTACCTTTCCGCGAAAAGTTGCCATTCTGAGAAGTGCCTTTTCACAAGGAGCTGTCCTATGACTTGTACACATGTCCTTCATCTATGACCAGCTCAACTTCAGCTCAAACTCATGGGAAGTAGCTCAAATGATGAAAGGTTGTTTCACACAAATGTGACCTTTCATAATTAGTTGCTGCCCCAATGATTCCATGTCACCTAGACACATGTTTGATGCCAAGTCACGCCTAAGTTGTTGTTCATCTTCACGCCATGGAGGAGTCCACGCCTTAAGCATTCTACACCATCCATGTGAGTGCCACAAGACCAGCCACCCATGTGCTTTGCATGTGAATGAAATAGGCGCCAAAATGAAGAGGCTTCTCTCTATTCGGCCTAAACATCATCATGCTTCAAGATTGGCGCCAAGATGAAGAGATATGGGAACCATTCGGCCAAAGACATCTCCCCTCATCCAAGCATCATTTATTTTCGTTTTAAGACATGTACTTTGCCGAAAAGGCATGTATTTATTCGGCCAAGCCTTTACAAATCTATAAATAGGCTTTGGCATTCATTTGTAAACCGACCTTTTGATAATACAAACTCTTTGTGAGATTATTCTCTCTTCAAGTTCTTTTTAGAACTATATCGATTAAGCAAGCTTTTCTAAAGTTTGTGGCGTCAATCCATTCCATTGATACTTTTGATTCCTAGTTCATATAACTAGAGGGTCAAAGTCCTTACTACCATCCCTTATAGAACTTATAAGAAATGGTCTTTGCTCCTTTATAGCATTGGTTCCTTCTTAGTTTTATAAGATACTATCTATTCATCACCACCTTCCATCACCATTTTCACGCCTATAACATCACCATAGTCCATCACTTTCACGCCAACTCTACAATCATTCCAATAACATTTCATCACTATTAAATCATCCTTCATTCATAAACAAGGCATACTTCATCACCACCATTGGAGGCCGAAGTCAACATCACTTGAAGGAGATTTATTCAACACTTCCGCAGCCCATCTTGATAACATTCCTTTTCCATTTCTATTCTTTCCAATTCCATTCACTTTTAATTTCTTAATTATCATATTAATTAAACAATTCTTCTTCTTTTGTGCAGATTACTTTCAATCCAAGGTGTAGCATTTGGTGTCTATCCTAGATCGGGAAACAACAAGTTTGCCAACTTCTCCATTATTGAAGAAGCCTGGTTAGCCTTACATCAAGCGGTAATCAGAGCTTTGGTGGATTGACATACAAAGTGCTACAAAAAAAAAAGCAACAAGAATGAAGAAAAGAAAAGAGAAAAGAAAAGACTCCTACATCAAATTTGGAGTGCAAAAGAAAGAAAAGAAAAAGAAGAAAATCAAAAGCAAAAGAAAAGTGAAGCAAGTTGCAAAGTACACTCAAAGAGAAGTACCATACAATATGCCCAACATCAAACTTGAAGGAGGTATCCTTGTTGTTTCTTGAGAAGGAAGATAGTAAGTGTTGCAACTTGAGTTGTAAGTTATCTTCACTTATTTACTATTTCATTTCCTTTTCTTTCATCTTTTCTTATTCCATTACCTTATCATCTTTCTTAACCTTTTCTAGCCTATCCTTTATCATATACCCTAACCATTTCTAAACCGACGCACAAACTAAAGAAACTTGGTCAATCTTAAGTTAGTTCTTAAAAAGGACCCACAAGAGAATCAAGCGGTAAAAGGCAAACGAGAGGGTGAGATCAGAAGGGGGATCAGAAAAAAGCCAAGAACATATCCCCGAGTGCAAACACGAGCGTGAGTGGAGTGCAATATGAAATTTTCTTTGAAGTGATCAAGTGAGGTTTTTGTGAGTGTGCTGGTAAGGTTTTAAATTACTTTATTTCACTAACCATGTCTCAAAGTCCCCGAGGAAATGTAGGAACACCAAACTTACAAATGCAGGCACTCATTGGTGAAATGATGAGAATGTTTCGTGAAGAGTTCGATGCTCTTCATGAAAAGATAGATCAACACCAGGATCTACCATCAACCCGTAATAATGGAGCCAATAGAAGACAACAACAACCACTCCCTCCAGAAGAAGATGTTCAAGAAAATTTTGACGAGGGTGAACAAGCAGCATTCCAAGGCCCTTGACGTGCCATTGTTGATGACAATTTGAGCAACATTAAGATCAAGATTCCTCAATTCCAAGGAAAGACTGATCCTGAAGCCTATCTTGAATGGGAAAGCAAAGTGGAACATGTTTTTAGTTGCCACAACTATTCCGAGATGAAGAAAGTAAGATTGGCAGCCATGGAGTTCATAGACTATGCCTTAATATGGTGGGATCAACTTACCCTTAACCGAAGGAGGAATGGAGAACGACTGGTCTCAACTTGGCTTGAAATGAAAGGTATTATGAGAAAACGATTCATTCCTGTTCACTATCACCGTGACTTGTTTCAAAAGTTACAGAATCTTAAACAAGGCCATAAGAGTGTGGAGGACTACTACAAAGAGATGGAAGTGGCCATGATCCGAGTCAACATTGAGGAGGATCGTGAAGCAACTATGGCAAGATTCCTTGCTGGACTTAATCCCGAAATTGCCAATACCTTAGAGTTGTATCATTACATCGAACCAGATGAGATGGTTCAAATGGCAATGAAGATTGAAAGACAACTGAAGAGGAGACATACATCTCGCAATGTTGTGCCCACACCATCAAGATGGAATCCAAACATAAAGAAACCTACTCCTCCTCCTGTTAAAGAACAAGCCGAATCTTCGAAGACTCAACAAGTAAGTAAAGACCCCAATCGAGGAAAGCAAACTACTGAACGTTCAAGAGACATTAGGTGCTTTAAATGTCTTGGGAGGGGCCACATAGCTACACAATGTCCTAACCGGAATACCATGCTCTTACTTGGAAATGGTGAAATAGAATCAGAACCTGAAGAAGAAGAAGAGGCACTCATTGAAGTCAATGAAGAAATAACTCTTGCAGATCCCGTTGATCAAGGAGAAGCCTTGGTAATTAGAAAAAGTTTGAATCTTCAAGTTGCGGAAGATAATGCACAGCGAGAAAACATATTCCATACCCGATGCCATGTGAATGAAAAGGTATGTTTTGTTATTATAGACGGTAGAAGTTGTACTAATGTGGCCAGTACAATAATGGTGGAAAAGCTTGGTTTGAAAACAATGAAGCACCCAAATCCATATAAGTTGTAGTGGCTCAATGAACGAGGAGAACTCACGTTAGCAAACAGGTGATAGTTCCTTTTTCTATTGGCAAATACAAAGATGAGGTTATGTGTGATGTTGTCCCTATGCACGCTAGCCATCTACTTCTTGGAAGGCCATGGCAATACGACAAAAGGACTATTCATGATTGTTTTACCAATCAATACTCGTTCAGCCATAAAGGAAAGAAGATTATCCTAACTCCTTTAACGCTTAAACAAGTTCAAAATGATCAAGTCAGAATGAAACAGAGTATTGAGGCTATGAGGAAAGGAAAAGCAACAACCGTGGAAGAAACTGATCCAAAAACAAGTGCTTATTCTTCAAAGTGTTTGATTCGAGAATGCCTATTGACAAAATGCAAGGTTAAAGATGATTATTCTAACTTTAAATATGCAGATTTTTTCTTTGACTTGCAGGATTTACCAAGAGGCACCATTTGCCAAAAGGAAGATTTAGGAGATGTGACCTTTGGGAATCCAAAAGATGTGTCCATTGAAAAGCAAAAGGACATCAATTTTCATTCAAAGAATGTGTCTTTAAAAGAGCCAATGGATGTGACCTATGAGAATTCAATGATCATGTCTATTGGAGTATTAAGAGACACCACTTTGGGATATCAAGGGACCTAAATATTCAGAGGAAATTTACATGGGCATATCTCACTCAAGAGCCTAAAGAAGGGATCCCAATTTCTGACGAAACAGCAACTATGGAATGGAGGAACATTGAAAAGAAACCACCCTTCAATTTGAGGACAAATTGCTTTAAAGAAGAGGGGATGATGTGATCCGATTCAGCGTCAAAAATGGACTTACATCTCCAACCTTTCTCAATATTCAAAGGGGGATTTTCCTTAACTTAATCTTTCTTTATACCATAGTTATGATAATAGCTTACATACATTATAATTATAGTTATGATGATAATATTATGAATGTATGAAGTTATTGTTATGAACCACATATTTATATCTTATATTACTTAGCTTATAAATGTTTTCTTTTGTAGGTACTTGTTCGGCCACATCATGGGAGCTGACTTAAAGCTAGAATTGGAGTCAATAAGCTAGGAAATCTTACATAGGATGACTCGGGAGATCATGAAGAACAAATGGTGAAAGGTTGCTAGCTGACCCCCGAGCTCAGAGCTCACTTGAGCTGGACTTTTGAGCTAGCTAGAGACTTCATTTCAGCTGGAGAGTTGCACCATCATCTTCACCACACAGAGCACTACAAATATGGTCTAGGTTAATTTTTGTGGATTCGTACCTTTCCACAAAAAGTTGCCATTATGAGAAGTGCCTTTTCAAAAAGAGCTATCCTATGACTTGTACACATGTCCTTCATCTATGTCCAGCTCAACTTCAGCTCAAACTCATGGGAAGTAGCTCAAATGATGAAAGGTTGTTTCACACAAATGTGACCTTTCATAATTAGTTGCTGCCCCATTGATGCCATGTCACCTAGACACATGTTTGATGCCAAGTCACGCCTAAGTCACTGTTCATCTTCACGCCATGGAGGAGTCCACGCCTTAAGCATTCTACACCATCCATGTGAGTGCCACATCACCAGCCACCCATGTGCTTTGCATGTGAATGAAATAGGTGCCAAAATGAAGAGGCTTCTCTCTATTCGGCCTAAACATCATCATGCTTCAAGATTGGCGCCAAGATGAAGAGATATGGGAACCATTCGGCCAAAGACATCTCCCCTCATCCAAGCATCATTTATTTTCGTTTTAAGACATGTACTTTGCCGAAAAGGCATGTATTTATTCGGCCAAGCCTTTACAAATCTATAAATAGGCTTTGGCATTCATTTGTAAACTAACCTTTTGATAATACAAACTCTTTGTGAGATTATTCGCTCTTCAAGTTCTTTTTAGAACTATATCGATTAAGCAAGCTTTTCTTAAGTTTGTGGCGCCAATCCCTTCCATTGATACTTTTGGTTCCTAGTTCATATAACTAGAGGGTCAAAGTCCTTACTACCATCCCTTATAGAACTTATAAGAAACGGGTCTTTGCTCCTTTATAGCATTGGTTCCTTCTTAGTTTTATAATATATATCTATTCATCACCACCTTCCATCACCATTTTCACGCCTATAACATCACCATAGTCCATCACTTTCACGCCAACTCTACCATTATTCCAATAACATTTCATCACTATTAAATCATCCTTCATTCATAAACAAGGCATACTTCATCACCACCATTGGAGGCCGAAGTCAACATCACTTGAAGGAGATTTATTCAACACTTCCGCAGCCCATCTTGATAACATTCCTTTTCCATTTCTATTCTTTCAAATTCCATTCACTTTTAATTTCTTAATTATCATAATGATTAAACAATTCTTCTTCTTTTGTGCAGATTACTTTCAATCCAAGGTGTAGCATTTGGTGTCTATCCTAGATCGGGAAACAACAAGGTTGCCAACTTCTCCATTATTGAAGAAGCCTGGTTAGCCTTACATCATTGGGCGTGCATGTGTCTCCTCCTAGCTAGCTTGAATGTGGAGCTAGCTTAGCAAGCATGGGGCTGTTTGTGAACAAGCTTCCTAGCCGAGTCCTTGTGAGCTCCATAACAGCATGTTCAGCTACATTCAGCTAACATTGATATCATTTTTGACAACTCAGCTCCAAATAGTCCAACTAGCTGAGTTTAGCTAGCATTGAGCTCCTCCAGCTGAATTGAGCTTTCCTTAGTGTTCCATGAGCTGCCATGTTCCTTGTGAGCTGCATTTGATGTCTAAATAATCCACCAAGCTACCTCAATGTGTGCCATGATCCAATGTACCTACATGTGTAAGGAAACAAGGTAAGTTCATGGCATTGAGCTGATATGAGCTAAATACCTTGCTGCCATGCATGAATATTGTAATGTGAGCTATAATTGAAGGTCATGAGCTAAATATATCATCTTATAATATGTATGAACTAATGCATAAAGCCTAAGTGCTAAAAAATGCATAGGGGCTGATAAAATGAATGAAAATTATGTTGCCTTGATGTATATGTGATAATCATGCTTAAATGAATGCAAGACTAATATAGCATACTTAACATGGTTGAAATAAAATTGTGGATATATGTTGTATGCATGAATATCATTTAACATGGTATTCATAATAAATGATAAATGGAAACATGTAATAATATTATCCTAAGAAATGATATGTAATCATAGCATATATTTGAATGATATAAGGGACTTGATCAACTAAGCATAGGATGGAAATAATAATATGATAACTTATACTAACATGTGAATGCATGCTTATGATAGAATAGAATGTATAAATGATCTAATATAAGATAGGGTAAGAAAGAACTCCCTTAGAATCAGCAATGAAAAATATCCATAGTGTGATTAAGTCATGGAGAAAATTGGAGCTAGTTTGGATTGTATCAGGTGGTATAAAGTGATACGATCCGATCTGCCTTATCGAATTATTGTGGATATATGAAAGAAGCAAAACAACCTGCATAAAATAAATGGTAACAAATGGATAGTTTAAGGTGGAAATGTTATGGTAAATGGTCGTTTTAAGGGATGGTAGCGGAAGACGTTTGGTTGTTTGGTTGTGGTTATGAAATGGTTTACGAATTAACGGAATGGTAAATATGATAGTATCTTAAGGAAGACTCAAAGAAGAACCATTGTTAAAGAACAAAGACCCATACTTTATATTGCTCCAATAAGGGATGGTAAATAAGGAATGGATAGTATCTTAGAATAACCAAGGAAGAACCAGTGCTATAAAGAGCAAAGACCCAGCCTTACAAATCATTCTAAGGGGTGGTAACAAGGAATTTGACCCACTATCTACATAGAGATAGAAACCAGAATTATCATAATGAAAGGAATTGACGCCACAAGTAACAAGTTACTTGTTTGGTCGATAAAAAGTCACAAGGACTTAAACAAGAGAATAATCAAGAACCAATGTTAAAGAACAAAGACCCATACTTTATATTGCTCCAATAAGGGATGGTAAATAAGGAATGGATTGTATCTTAGAATAACCAAGGAAGAACCAGTGCTATAAAGAGCAAAGACCCAGCAAAACAACCTGCATAAAATAAATGGTAACAAATGGATAGTTTAAGGTGGAAATGTTATGGTAAATGGTCGTTTTAAGGGATGGTAGCGGAAGACGTTTGGTTGTGGTTATGAAATGGTTTACGAATTAACGGAATGGTAAATATGATAGTATCTTAAGGAAGACTCAAAGAAGAACCAATGTTAAAGAACAAAGACCCATACTTTATATTGCTCCAATAAGGGATGGTAAATAAGGAATGGATCTCCTTCAATGGACTTATGCTTGAGAGGCCTTAATGGAGAACATGCCACATGTTAGGACAGTCTAGTGGATCACTTAGAAGACACAACCAGCTCACAAACATGGCAGCAAGGTTTATTGGAGCATTACACACAATTGGTAACTTGTTGGAGCATTAAGGAAACATGACAACTCACCAACAACTCATGGCAGATTGTGGGGAAGCTTGCGGAGGGAATTTCGGCTGGAAGTGCACAAATGACAACTCAACACCACCAGCCATTGTTTTGTTAATTATCTACTCAAATTAAGATTGAAATGAAGACAATACACGCCCAAATTGCTGCTGCACATCCTACACGAAATTGCACTACAAAACAGCCCATGTGCATGCCAACAAAGCAAGATGCTTGTCTCCACTTAACAACAACTTGAAGAATTCGACCAAACACTTCTAAGTCCTATAAATAGGCTTTCATATTGCATTATAACAGGAGCTCATTATGATGAATTAAGTGAGATTATTCTCTTGTTTAAGTCCTTGTGACTTTTTATCGACCAAACAAGTAACTTGTTACTTGTGGCGTCAATTCCTTTCATTATGATAATTCTGGTTTCTATCTCTATGTAGATAGTGGGTCAAATTCCTTGTTACCACCCCTTAGAATGATTTGTAAGGCTGGGTCTTTGCTCTTTATAGCACTGGTTCTTCCTTGGCTATTCTAAGATACTATCCATTCCTTATTTACCATCCCTTATTGGAGCAATATAAAGTATGGGTCTTTGTTCTTTAACATTGGTTCTTCTTTGAGTCTTCCTTAAGATACTATCATATTTACCATTCCGTTAATTCGTAAACCATTTCATAACCACAACCAAACGTCTTCCGCTACCATTCTTAATTCATCATAATGAGCTCCTGTTATAATGCAATATGAAAGCCTATTTATAGGACTTAGAAGTGTTTGGTCGAATTCTTCAAGTTGTTGTTAAGTGGAGACAAGCATCTTGCTTTGTTGGCATGCACATGGGCTGTTTTGTAGTGCAATTTCGTGTAGGATGTGCAGCAGCAATTTGGGCGTGTATTGTCTTCATTTCAATCTTAATTTGAGTAGATAATTAACAAAACAATGGCTGGTGGTGTTGAGTTGTCATTTGTGCACTTCCAGCCGAAATTCCCTCCACAAGCTTCCCCACAATCTGCCATGAGTTGTTGGTGAGTTGTCATGTTTCCTTAATGCTCCAACAAGTTACCAATTGTGTGTAATGCTCCAATAAACCTTGCTGCCATGTTTGTGAGCTGGTTGTGTCTTCTAAGTGATCCACTAGACTGTCCTAACATGTGGCATGTTCTCCATTAAGGCCTCTCAAGCATAAGTCCATTGAAGGAGATGAATAGCTACAAATCCCGTACTTATTTCCAGCATGCACTATCTTCAGTAATTTGAACATCTCTCGAGATCCACATATCAGACTGATTTGATTCAAAGTGCGTTGGAAATCTAAGAAATATTCAAACAAATGTTAAGAAGACTTTATTACCCAAATATGCTTGGAACATGTCCATGAAAGGTGATAAATATGGGTGACGTGAACTGTCCACTGGATAAAACTGGTGCACTGCCATATCCAAAAAATGAAAGTGATTAGTAAACTTACTACAAAGAAATGCTTACAACGGGACTGTCACCAATACAATCAAAGATGTTGCGTTTTGGATTGAATCAAAACTCAAAGCATTTCTCTTTAGCTCAAGACCAGAATTCTTTTTCTTTTTTTTTTTTTTTAATTTTCGGAATTTTTTTTTTTAATTTTCAGGATGAATTTCTTACTTGGTTCGCCTTTGCTCTGATACCATATGATACGGGTCAGTCCGTCGATTGAGGACCTCTTCGATTGTACCGGATCTAGAACGAAGTAAGCAATTCCTCGGCAGCAAACTCACTTGATAGTAAGGATGATGTTGGGGTTATATGGATATGGATATGAACGAAATTTGAATAAGGAATGATAATTGATAGATGAGGTAATGGAATTTAGGATGCTGGAAATTGGATAATAACAAAGAACAAGGAAGAACCTATACTAAAGAGTATAAACCCGAACCTTATACGTCCAATGTTCAAGGACTTGGACCCTTTAGATAGACACATACATGCACAGCAGCAAGATATTTGATTCATTCCAGTGGACAGTTCACGTCACTTATATTTATCACCAGTTTTGAACATGTTACAAGCATAATTGGGAGATTAAGTCTCTTAGCATTTAATCCCCTATCTCTTAGCTTTCCAATGCATTTTGAATCGTGTCAATCCGATACTGGAAGCTTGAGATATTCACAGATTACCGAAGACAGTACAGGCTGGAAATAAATACGGGATTTACAACTAAATTAATCATTCCAGCACATTTAATTTAAATACTTGCTTATTATCTTCTTTGCACATGTAGGCACGTCAAAACAGCCTGGATAAGCATTATAAAGACATAAATAAGTCCATGATTGGAGGAGACAAAGAAACCAGCTGAAATCAGACCCATACTTTGCTGACTATATTATCACTCACGTATGTTGGAGGGAACCCATAATGTTGCACATGTTTCCAGCATTTATTTGCACCAGAATATTATCCATCAAAACAGTCCATGTGCGTATGCTCCTTTCCACTACCCAACCATGTGCGTGAACCAACTAAGCAATTATTTGAAGGATCATACGTGCTGATCATCCAAGGAGACATATACTTTGAAAACAGCCCATGTGCTTGGCACTAAACAAGTTACCAATTGTCATGTTTCCTTAATGCTCCAACAAGTTACCAATTGTGTGTAATGCTCCAATAAACCTTGCTGCCATGTTTGTGAGCTGGTTGTGTCTTCTAAGTGATCCACTAGACTGTCCTAACATGTGGCATGTTCTCCATTAAGGCCTCTCAAGCATAAGTCCATTGAAGGAGATGAATAGCTACAAATCCCGTACTTATTTCCAGCATGCACTATCTTCAGTAATTTGAACATCTCTCGAGATCCACATATCAGACTGATTTGATTCAAAGTGCGTTGGAAATCTAAGAAATATTCAAACAAATGTTAAGAAGACTTTATTACCCAAATATGCTTGGAACATGTCCAGAAATGGTGATAAATATGGGTGACGTGAACTGTCCACTGGATAAAACTGGTGCACTGCCATATCCTTTACATTTAACATGCAAATGTATGCATAAATGAGTAAATATATTATAAAATAAGGAATAACTCCCTTATAATCAACAAGGTAGAACGTCCATGATGTGATAAAATAATGGATAAAACTGGTGCTATTCAGGATCACATCATAAAGGACTTTGACCCACTAGTTATAAGAACTAAAAACCGGAAGTATCAAGGGGAAAGGGGTTGACGCCACAAGTATAAAAATACTTGATAAGTCGATAAAAGTCACCAGGACTTAAGAAAGAAAATAATCTCACTTGTATTAATAAAAAAGGTCTCATTACAAATGAAATATGATAGCCTATTTATAGTTTTCAAAGGGTTTAGGCCGAATAAACACTTGATGGTTCAGCCAAGGTTGAAACCCCATTGAAAATACATGATTTTGTTTATGAAAATACATGATTTAAAAGATCTTGGGCGTGCATGCGTCTCCTCCTAGCTATCTTGAATGTGGAGCTAGCTTAGCAAGCATGGGGTTGTTTGTGAACAAACTTCCTAGCCGAGTCCTTGTGAGCTCCATAACAGCATGTTTAGCTACATTCAGCTAACATTGATATCATTTTTGACAACTCAGCTCCAAATAGTCCAACTAGCTGAGTTTAGCTAGCCTTGAGCTCCTCCAACTGAATTGAGCTTTCCTTAGTGTTCAATGAGCTGCCATGTTCCTTGTGAGCTATTTGTGAGCTGCATTTGATGTCTAAATAATCCACCAAGCTACCTCAACGTGTGCCATTATCCAATGTACCTACATGTGCAAGGAAACAAGGTAAGTCTAAATACCTTGCTGCCATGCATGAATATGGTAATGTGAGCTATGATTGAAGGTCATGAGCTAAATATATCATCTTATAATATGTATGAACTAATGCATAAAGCCTAAGTGCTAAAATGAATGCATAGGATCTGATAAAATGAATGATAATTATGTTGCCTTGATGTATATGTGATAATCATGCTTAAATGAATGCAAGACTAATATAGCATACTTAACATGGTTGAAATAACATTGTGGATATATGTTGTATGCATGAATATCATTTAACATGGTATTCATAATAAATGATAAATGGAAACATGTAATAATATTATCCTAAGAAATGATATGTAATCATAGCATATATTTGAATGATATGAAGGACTTGATCAACTAAGCATAGGATGGAAATAATAATATGATAACTTATACTAACATGTGAATGCATGCTTATGATAGAATAGAATGTATAAATGATCTAATATAAGATAGGGTGAGAAAGAACACCCTTAGAATCAGCAATGAAAAACATCCATAGTGTGATTAAGTCATGGAGAAAATTGGAGCTAGTTTGGATCGTATCAGGTGGTATAAAGGACTTTGACCCAGTAGTTATAAGAACTAGGAACCAGAAGTATCAAGGGGAAAGGGGTTGATGCCACAAGTATAAAAATATTTGATAAGTCAATAAAAGTCATCAGGACTTAAGAAAAAGAATAATATCACTTGTATTAATCAAAAAGGTCTCATTAAAAATGAAATATGATGGCTTATTTATAGTTTTCAAAGGGTTTAGGCCGAATAAACACTTGATGGTTCAGCCAAGGTTGAAACCCCTTTGAAAATACTTGATTTTTTAAGAAAATACATGATTTAAATGATCTTGGGCGTGCATGTGTCTCCTCCTAGCTAGTTTGAATGTGGATCTAGCTTACCAAGCATGGGGCTGTTTGTGAACAAGCTTCCTAGCCGAGTCCTTGTGAGCTCCATAACAGCATGTTCAACTTCATTCAGCTACCATTGATATCATTTTTGACAACTCAGCTCCAAATAGTCCAACTAGTTGAGTTTAGCTAGCCTTGAGCTCCTCCAATTGAATTGAGCTTTCGTTAGTGGTCCATGAGCTGCCATGTTCCTTGTGAGCTGTATTTGATGTCTAAATCATCCACCAAGCTACCCCAACGTGTGCCATGATCCAATGTACCTACATGTGCAAGGAAACAAGGTAAGTCTAAATACCTTGCTGTCATGCATTAATATTGTAATGTGAGCTATGATTGAAGGTCATGAGCTAAATATATCATCTTATAATATGTATGAACTAATGCATAAAGCCTAAGTGCTAAAATGAATGCATAGGATCTGATAAAATGAATGATAATTATGTTGCCTTGATGTATATGTGATAATCATGCTTAAATGAATGCAAGACTAATATAGCATACTTAACATGGTTGAAATAACATTGTGGATATATGTTGTATGCATGAATATCATTTAACATGGTATTCATAATAAATGATAAATGGAAACATGTAATAATATTATCCTAAGAAATGATATGTAATCATAGCATATATTTGAATGATATGAAGGACTTGATCAACTAAGCATAGGATGGAAATAATAATATGATAACTTATACTAACATGTGAATGCATGCTTATGATAGAATAGAATGTATAAATGATCTAATATAAGATAGGGTGAGAAAGAACACCCTTAGAATCAGCAATGAAAAACATCCATAGTGTGATTAAGTCATGGAGAAAATTGGAGCTAGTTTGGATCGTATCAGGTGGTATAAAGGACTTTGACCCAGTAGTTATAAGAACTAGGAACCAGAAGTATCAAGGGGAAAGGGGTTGATGCCACAAGTATAAAAATACTTGATAAGTCAATAAAATTCACCAGGACTTAAGAAAGAGAATAATATCACTTGTATTAATCAAAAAGGTCTCATTAAAAATGAAATATGATGGCCTATTTATAGTTTTCAAAGGGTTTAGGCCGAATAAATAGTTGATGGTTCAGCCAAGGTTGAAACCCCTTTGAAAATACATGATTTTTTTATGAAAATAC
The DNA here is from genome assembly GCF_006381635.1 of Hibiscus syriacus. NCBI lineage: Eukaryota > Viridiplantae > Streptophyta > Magnoliopsida > Malvales > Malvaceae > Hibiscus > Hibiscus syriacus. The sequence continues at coordinate 526,935 of NW_024062603.1, read as the reverse complement.
ATGATTTAAATGATCTTGGGCGTGCATGTGTCTCCTCCTAGCTAGCTTGAATGTGGAGCTAGCTTAGAAGGCATGGGGCTGTTTGTGAACAAGCTTCCTAGCCGAGTCCTTGTGAGCTCCATAACAGCATGTTCAACTTCATTCAGCTACCATTGATATCATTTTTGACAACTCAGCTCCAAATAGTCCAACTAGCTGAGTTTAGCTAGCCTTGAGCTCCTCCAACTGAATTGAGCTTTCCTTAGTGTTCAATGAGCTGCCATGTTCCTTGTGAGCTATTTGTGAGCTGCATTTGATGTCTAAATAATCCACCAAGCTACCTCAACGTGTGCCATTATCCAATGTACCTACATGTGCAAGGAAACAATGTAAGTCTAAATACCTTGCTGCCATGCATGAATATGGTAATGTGAGCTATGATTGAAGGTCATGAGCTAAATATATCATCTTATAATATGTATGAACTAATGCATAAAGCCGAAGTGCTAAAATGAATGCATAGGAGCTGATAAAATGAATGATAATTATGTTGCCTTGATGTATATGTGATAATCATGCTTAAATGGATGCAAGACTAATATAGCATACTTAACATGCTTGAGATAACATTCTGGATATATGTTGTATGCATGAATATCATTTAACATGGTATTCATAATAAATGATAAATGGAAACATGTAATAATATTATCCTAAGAAATGATATGTAATCATAGCATATATTTGAATGATATGAGGGACTTGATCAACAAAGCATAGGATGGAAATAATAATATGATAACTTATACTAACATGTGAATGCATGCTTATGATAGAATAGGATGTATAAATGATCTAATATAAGATAGGGTGAGAAAGAACTCCTTTAGAATAAGCAAAGAAAAACATCCATAGTGTGATTACGTCATTGAGAAAATTGGAGCTAGTTTGGATCGTATCATGTGGTATAAAGGACTTTGACCCACTAGTTATAAGAACTAGGAACCAGAAGTATCAAGGGGAAAGGGGTTGATGCCACAAGTATAAAAATACTTGATAAGTCAATAAAAGTCACCAGGACTTAAGAAAGATAATAATATCACTTGTATTAATAAAAAAAGCCTCATTAAAAATGAAATATGATGGCCTATTTATAGTTTTCAAAGGGTTTAGGCCGAATAAACACTTGATGGTTCAGCCAAGGTTGAAACCCCTTTGAAAATACATGATTTTTTATGAAAATACATGATTTAAATGATCTTGGGCGTGCATGTGTCTCCTCCTAGCTAGCTTGAATGTGGAGCTAGCTTAGCAAGCATGGGGCTGTTTGTGAGCAAGCTTCCTAGCCGAGTCCTTGTGAGCTCCATAACAATATGTTCAACTACATTCAGGTACCATTGATATCATTTTTGACAACTCAGCTCCAAATAATCCAACTAGCAGAGTTTAGCTAGCCTTGAGCTCCTCCAGTTGAATTGAGCTTTCCTTAGTGTTCCATGAGCTGCCATGTTCCTTGTGAACTGTTTGTGAGCTGCATTTGATGTCTAAATAATCCACCAAGCTACCCCAACGTGTGCCATTATCTAATGTACCTTCATGTGCAAGGAAACAAGGTAAGTCCATGGCATTGAGCTGATATGAGCTAAATACCTTGCTGCCATGCATGAATATGGTAACGTGAGCTATGATTGAAGGACATGAGCTAAATATATCATCTTATAATATGTGTGAACTAATGCATAAAGCCTAAGTGCTAAAATGAATGCATAAGAGCTGATAAAATTAATGATAATTATGTTGCCTTGATGTATATGTGATAATCATTCATAAATGAATGCAAGACTAATATAGCATTCTTAACATGCTTGAAATAACATTGTGGATATATGTTGTATGCATGAATATCATTTAACATGGTATTCATAATAAATGATAAAAGGAAACATGTAATAATATTATCCTAAGAAATTATATGTAATCATAGCATATATTTGAATGATATGAGGGACTTGATCAACTAAGCATAGGATGGAAATAATAATATGATAACTTATACTAACATGTCAATGCATACTTATGATAGAATAGAATGTATAAATGATCTAATATAAGAAAGGGTAAGAAAGAACTCCCTTAGAATCAACAATGAAAAACATGTGTAGTGTGATTAAGTCATAGAGAAAATTGGAGCTAGATTGGATTGTATTAGGTGGTATAAAGGACTTTGACCCAGTAGTTATAAGAACTAGGAACCAGAAGTATCAAGTGGAAAGGGGTTGATGCCATAAGTATAAAAATACTTGATAAGTCAATAAAAGTCACCAGGACTTAAGAAAGAGAATAATATCACTTGTATTAATCAAAAAGGTCTCATTAAAAATGAAATATGATGGCCTATTTATAGTTTTCAAAGGGTTTAGGCTGAATAAACACTTGATGGTTTAGCCAAGGTTGAAACCCCTTTGAAAATACATGATTTTTTAAGAAAATACATGATTTAAATGATCTTGGGCGTGCATGTGTCTCCTCCTAGCTAGCTTGAATGTGGATCTAGCTTAGTAAGCATGGGGCTGTTTGTGAACAAGCTTCCTAGCCGAGTCCTTGTGAGCTCCATAACAGCATGTTCAACTTCATTCAGCTACCATTGATATCATTTTTGACAACTCAGCTCCAAATAGTCCAACTAGTTGAGTTTAGCTAGCCTTGAGCTCCTCTAGTTGAATTGAGCTTTCCTTAGTGGTCCATGAGCTGCCATGTTCCTTGTGAGTTGTATTTGATGTCTAAATAATCCACCAAGCTACCCCAACGTGTGCCATGATCCAATGTACCTACATGTACAAGGAAACAAGGTAAGTCTAAATACCCTGTTGTCATGCATGAATATGGTAATGTGAGCTATGATTGAAGGTCATGAGCTAAATATATCATTTTATAATATGTATGAACTAATGCATAAAGCCTAAGTGCTAAAATGAATGCATAGGAGCTGATAAAATGAATGATAATTATGTTGCCTTGATGTATATGTGATAATCATGCTTAAATGAATGCAAGACTAATATAGCATACTTAACATGGTTGAAATAACATTGTGGATATATGTTGTATGCATGAATATCATTTAACATGGTATTCATAATAAATGATAATTGGAAACATGTAATAATATTATCCTAAGAAATGATATGTAATCATAGCATATATTTGAATGATATGACGGACTTGATTAACTAAGCATAGGATGGAAATAATAATATGATAACTTATACTAACTTGTGAATGCATGCTTATGATAGAATAGAATATATAAATGATCTAATATAAGATAGGGTGAGAAAGAACTCCCTTAGAATCAGCAATGAAAAGCATTCATAGTGTGATTAAGTCATGGAGAAAATTGGAGCTAGTTTGGATCGTATTAGGTGGTATAAAGGACTTTGACCCAATAGTTATAAGAACTAGGAACCAGAAGTATCAAGTGGAAAGAGGTTGATGCCACAGGTATAAAAATACTTGATAAGTCAATAAAAGTCACCAGGACTTAAGAAAGAGAATAATATCACTTGTATTAATCAAAAAGGTCTCATTAAAAATGAAATATGATGGCCTATTTATAGTTTTCAAAGGGTTTAGGCCGAATAAACACTTGATGGTTTAGCCAAGGTTGAAACCCCTTTGAAAATACATAATTTTTTTATGAAAATACATGATTTAAATGATCTTGGGCGTGCATGTGTCTCCTCCTAGCTAGCTTGAATGTGGAGCTAGCTTAGCAAGCATGGGGCTGTTTGTGAACAAGCTTCCTAGTCGAGTCCTTGTGAGCTCCATAACAGCATGTTCAACTTCATTCAGCTACCATTGATATCATTTTTGACAACTCAGCTCCAAATAGTCCAACTAGCTGAGTTTAGCTAGCCTTGAGCTCCTCCAGTTGAATTGAGCTTTCCTTAGTGGTCCATGAGCTGCCATGTTCCTTGTGAGCTGTTTGTGAGCTTCATTTGATGTCTAAATAATCCACCAAGCTATCCCAACGTGTGCCATGATCCAATGTACCTACATGTGCAAGGAAACAAGGTAAGTCTAAATACCTTGTTGTCACGCATGAATATGGTAATGTGAGCTATTATTGAAGGTCATAAGCTAAATATATCATCTTATAATATGTATGAACTAATGCATAAATCCTAAGTGCTAAAATGAATGCATAGGATCTGATAAAATGAAAGATAATTATGTTGTCTTGATGAATATGTGATAATCATGCTTAAATGAATGCAAGAATAATATAGCATACTTAACATTCTTGAAATAACATTGTGGATATATGTTGTATGCATGAATATCATTTAACATGGTATTCATAATAAATGATAAATGGAAACATGTAATAATATTATCCTAAGAAATGATATGTAATCATAGCATATATTGAATGATATGACGGACTTGATCAACTAAGCATAGGATGGAAATAATAATATGATAACTTATACTAAATGTGAATGCATGCTTATGATAGAATAGAATGTATAAATGATCTAATATAAGATTGGGTGAGAAAGAACTCCCTTAGAATCAGCAATGAAAAACATCCATAGTGTGATTAAGTCATGGAGAAAATTGGAGCTAGTTTGGATCGTATCAGGTGGTATAAAGGACTTTGACCCACTAGTTATAAGAACTAGGAACCAGAAGTATCAAGGGGAAAGGGGTTGACGCCACAAGTATAAAAATATTTGATAAGTCAATAAAAGTCACCAGGACTTAAGAAAGAGAATAATCTCACTTGTATTAATCAAAAAGGTCTAATTACAAATGAAATATGATGGCCTATTTATAGTTTTCAAAGGGGTGATGGTTCAGTCAAGGTTGAAACCCCTTTGAAAATACATAATTTTTTTATGAAAATACATGATTTAAATGATCTTGGGCGTGCATGTGTCTCCTCCTAGCTAGCTTGAATGTGGAGCTAGCTTAGCAAGCATGGGGCTGTTTGTGAACAAGCTTCCTAGCTGAGTCCTTGTGAGCTCCATAACAGTAAGTTCAACTACATTCAGCTACCATTGATATCATTTTTGACAACTCAGCTCCAAATAATCCAACTAGCAGAGTTTAGCTAACCTTGAGCTCCTCCAGTTGAATTGAGCTTTCCTTAGTGTTCTATGAGCTGCCATGTTCCTTGTGAACTGTTTGTGAGCTGCATTTGATGACTAAATAATCCACCAAGGTACCCCAACGTGTGCCATAATCCAATGTACCTTCATGTGCAAGGAAATAAGGTAAGTCCATGGCATTGAGCTGATATGAGCTAAATACCTTGCTGCCATGCATGAATATGGTAACGTGAGCTATGATTGAAGGTCATGAGCTAAATATATCATCTTATAATATGTATGAACTAATGCATAAAGCCTAAGTGCTAAAATAAATGCATAAGAGTTGATAAAATGAATGATAATTATGTTGCCTTGATGTATATGTGATAATCATGCTTAAATGAATGCAAGACTAATATAGCATACTTAACATGCTTGAAATAACATTGTGGATATATGTTGTATGCATGAATATCATTTAACATGGTATTCATAATAAATGATAATTGGAAACATGTAATAATATTATCCTAAGAAATGATATGTAATCATAGCATATATTTGAATGATATGACGGACTTGATTAACTAAGCATAGGATGGAAATAATAATATGATAACTTATACTAACTTGTGAATGCATGCTTATGATAGAATAGAATATATAAATGATCTAATATAAGATAGGGTGAGAAAGAACTCCCTTAGAATCAGCAATGAAAAGCATTCATAGTGTGATTAAGTCATGGAGAAAATTGGAGCTAGTTTGGATCGTATTAGGTGGTATAAAGGACTTTGACCCAATAGTTATAAGAACTAGGAACCAGAAGTATCAAGTGGAAAGAGGTTGATGCCACAGGTATAAAAATACTTGATAAGTCAATAAAAGTCACCAGGACTTAAGAAAGAGAATAATATCACTTGTATTAATCAAAAAGGTCTCATTAAAAATGAAATATGATGGCCTATTTATAGTTTTCAAAGGGTTTAGGCCGAATAAACACTTGATGGTTTAGCCAAGGTTGAAACCCCTTTGAAAATACATAATTTTTTTTATGAAAATACATGATTTAAATGATCTTGGGCGTGCATGTGTCTCCTCCTAGCTAGCTTGAATGTGGAGCTAGCTTAGCAAGCATGGGGCTGTTTGTGAACAAGCTTCCTAGTCGAGTCCTTGTGAGCTCCATAACAGCATGTTCAACTTCATTCAGCTACCATTGATATCATTTTTGACAACTCAGCTCCAAATAGTCCAACTAGCTGAGTTTAGCTAGCCTTGAGCTCCTCCAGTTGAATTGAGCTTTCCTTAGTGGTCCATGAGCTGCCATGTTCCTTGTGAGCTGTTTGTGAGCTTCATTTGATGTCTAAATAATCCACCAAGCTATCCCAACGTGTGCCATGATCCAATGTACCTACATGTGCAAGGAAACAAGGTAAGTCTAAATACCTTGTTGTCACGCATGAATATGGTAATGTGAGCTATTATTGAAGGTCATGAGCTAAATATATCATCTTATAATATGTATGAACTAATGCATAAAGCCTAAGTGCTAAAATGAATGCATAGGATCTGATAAAATGAAAGATAATTATGTTGTCTTGATGAATATGTGATAATCATGCTTAAATGAATGCAAGAATAATATAGCATACTTAACATTCTTGAAATAACATTGTGGATATATGTTGTATGCATGAATATCATTTAACATGGTATTCATAATAAATGATAAATGGAAACATGTAATAATATTATCCTAAGAAATGATATGTAATCATAGCATATATTTGAATGATATGACGGACTTGATCAACTAAGCATAGGATGGAAATAATAATATGATAACTTATACTAAAATGTGAATGCATGCTTATGATAGAATAGAATGTATAAATGATCTAATATAAGATTGGGTGAGAAAGAACTCCCTTAGAATCAGCAATGAAAACATCCATAGTGTGATTAAGTCATGGAGAAAATTGGAGCTAGTTTGGATCGTATCAGGTGGTATAAAGGACTTTGACCCACTAGTTATAAGAACTAGGAACCAGAAGTATCAAGGGGAAAGGGGTTGACGCCACAAGTATAAAAATATTTGATAAGTCAATAAAAGTCACCAGGACTTAAGAAAGAGAATAATCTCACTTGTATTAATCAAAAAGGTCTAATTACAAATGAAATATGATGGCCTATTTATAGTTTTCAAAGGGGTGATGGTTCAGTCAAGGTTGAAACCCCTTTGAAAATACATAATTTTTTTATGAAAATACATGATTTAAATGATCTTGGGCGTGCATGTGTCTCCTCCTAGCTAGCTTGAATGTGGAGCTAGCTTAGCAAGCATGGGGCTGTTTGTGAACAAGCTTCCTAGCTGAGTCCTTGTGAGCTCCATAACAGTAAGTTCAACTACATTCAGCTACCATTGATATCATTTTTGACAACTCAGCTCCAAATAATCCAACTAGCAGAGTTTAGCTAACCTTGAGCTCCTCCAGTTGAATTGAGCTTTCCTTAGTGTTCTATGAGCTGCCATGTTCCTTGTGAACTGTTTGTGAGCTGCATTTGATGACTAAATAATCCACCAAGGTACCCCAACGTGTGCCATAATCCAATGTACCTTCATGTGCAAGGAAATAAGGTAAGTCCATGGCATTGAGCTGATATGAGCTAAATACCTTGCTGCCATGCATGAATATGGTAACGTGAGCTATGATTGAAGGTCATGAGCTAAATATATCATCTTATAATATGTATGAACTAATGCATAAAGCCTAAGTGCTAAAATAAATGCATAAGAGTTGATAAAATGAATGATAATTATGTTGCCTTGATGTATATGTGATAATCATGCTTAAATGAATGCAAGACTAATATAGCATACTTAACATGCTTGAAATAACATTGTGGATATATGTTGTATGCATGAATATCATTTAACATGGTATTCATAATAAATGATAATTGGAAACATGTAATAATATTATCCTAAGAAATGATATGTAATCATAGCATATATTTGAATGATATGACGGACTTGATTAACTAAGCATAGGATGGAAATAATAATATGATAACTTATACTAACTTGTGAATGCATGCTTATGATAGAATAGAATATATAAATGATCTAATATAAGATAGGGTGAGAAAGAACTCCCTTAGAATCAGCAATGAAAGCATTCATAGTGTGATTAAGTCATGGAGAAAATTGGAGCTAGTTTGGATCGTATTAGGTGGTATAAAGGACTTTGACCCAATAGTTATAAGAACTAGGAACCAGAAGTATCAAGTGGAAAGAGGTTGATGCCACAGGTATAAAAATACTTGATAAGTCAATAAAAGTCATCAGGACTTAAGAAAGAGAATAATATCACTTGTATTAATCAAAAAGGTCTCATTAAAAATGAAATATGATGGCCTATTTATAGTTTTCAAAGGGTTTAGGCCGAATAAACACTTGATGGTTTAGCCAAGGTTGAAACCCCTTTGAAAATACATAATTTTTTTATGAAAATACATGATTTAAATGATCTTGGGCGTGCATGTGTCTCCTCCTAGCTAGCTTGAATGTGGAGCTAGCTTAGCAAGCATGGGGCTGTTTGTGAACAAGCTTCCTAGTCGAGTCCTTGTGAGCTCCATAACAGCATGGTCAACTTCATTCAGCTACCATTGATATCATTTTTGACAACTCAGCTCCAAATAGTCCAACTAGCTGAGTTTAGCTAGCCTTGAGCTCCTCCAGTTGAATTGAGCTTTCCTTAGTGGTCCATGAGCTGCCATGTTCCTTGTGAGCTGTTTGTGAGCTTCATTTGATGTCTAAATAATCCACCAAGCTATCCCAACGTGTGCCATGATCCAATGTACCTACATGTGCAAGGAAACAAGGTAAGTCTAAATACCTTGTTGTCACGCATGAATATGGTAATGTGAGCTATTATTGAAGGTCATGAGCTAAATATATCATCTTATAATATGTATGAACTAATGCATAAAGCCTAAGTGCTAAAATGAATGCATAGGATCTGATAAAATGAAAGATAATTATGTTGTCTTGATGAATATGTGATAATCATGCTTAAATGAATGCAAGAATAATATAGCATACTTAACATTCTTGAAATAACATTGTGGATATATGTTGTATGCATGAATATCATTTAACATGGTATTCATAATAAATGATAAATGGAAACATGTAATAATATTATCCTAAGAAATGATATGTAATCATAGCATATATTTGAATGATATGACGGACTTGATCAACTAAGCATAGGATGGAAATAATAATATGATAACTTATACTAAAATGTGAATGCATGCTTATGATAGAATAGAATGTATAAATGATCTAATATAAGATTGGGTGAGAAAGAACTCCCTTAGAATCAGCAATGAAAAACATCCATAGTGTGATTAAGTCATGGAGAAAATTGGAGCTAGTTTGGATCGTATCAGGTGGTATAAAGGACTTTGACCCACTAGTTATAAGAACTAGGAACCAGAAGTATCAAGGGGAAAGGGGTTGACGCCACAAGTATAAAAATATTTGATAAGTCAATAAAAGTCACCAGGACTTAAGAAAGAGAATAATCTCACTTGTATTAATCAAAAAGGTCTAATTACAAATGAAATATGATGGCCTATTTATAGTTTTCAAAGGGGTGATGGTTCAGTCAAGGTTGAAACCCCTTTGAAAATACATAATTTTTTTATGAAAATACATGATTTAAATGATCTTGGGCGTGCATGTGTCTCCTCCTAGCTAGCTTGAATGTGGAGCTAGCTTAGCAAGCATGGGGCTGTTTGTGAACAAGCTTCCTAGCTGAGTCCTTGTGAGCTCCATAACAGTAAGTTCAACTACATTCAGCTACCATTGATATCATTTTTGACAACTCAGCTCCAAATAATCCAACTAGCAGAGTTTAGCTAACCTTGAGCTCCTCCAGTTGAATTGAGCTTTCCTTAGTGTTCTATGAGCTGCCATGTTCCTTGTGAACTGTTTGTGAGCTGCATTTGATGACTAAATAATCCACCAAGGTACCCCAACGTGTGCCATAATCCAATGTACCTTCATGTGCAAGGAAACAAGGTAAGTCCATGGCATTGAGCTGATATGAGCTAAATACCTTGCTGACATGCATGAATATGGTAACGTGAGCTATGATTGAAGGTCATGAGCTAAATATATCATCTTATAATATGTATGAACTAATGCATAAAGCCTAAGTGCTAAAATAAATGCATAAGAGTTGATAAATGAATGATATTATGTTGCCTTGATGTATATGTGATAATCATGCTTAAATGAATGCAAGACTAATATATCATACTTAACATGCTTGAAATAACATTGTGGATATATGTTGTATGCATGAATATCATTTAACATGGTATTCATAATAAATGATAATTGGAAACATGTAATAATATTATCCTAAGAAATGATATGTAATCATAGCATATATTTGAATGATATGACGGACTTGATTAACTAAGCATAGGATGGAAATAATAATATGATAACTTATACTAACTTGTGAATGCATGCTTATGATAGAATAGAATATATAAATGATCTAATATAAGATAGGGTGAGAAAGAACTCCCTTAGAATCAGCAATGAAAAGCATTCATAGTGTGATTAAGTCATGGAGAAAATTGGAGCTAGTTTGGATCGTATTAGGTGGTATAAAGGACTTTGACCCAATAGTTATAAGAACTAGGAACCAGAAGTATCAAGTGGAAAGAGGCTGATGCCACAGGTATAAAAATACTTGATAAGTCAATAAAAGTCACCAGGACTTAAGAAAGAGAATAATATCACTTGTATTAATCAAAAAGGTCTCATTAAAAATGAAATATGATGGCCTATTTATAGTTTTCAAAGGGTTTAGGCCGAATAAACACTTGATGGTTCAGCCAAGGTTGAAACCCCTTTGAAAATACATGATTTGTTTAAGAAAATACATGATTTAAATGATCTTGGGCGTGCATGTGTCTCCTCCTAGCTAGCTTGAATGTGGATCTAGCTTAGCAAGCATGGGGCTGTTTGTGAACAAGCTTCCTAGCCGAGTCCTTGTGAGCTCCATAACAGCATGTTCAACTTCATTCAGCTACCATTGATATCATTTTTGACAACTCAGCTCCAAATAGTCCAACTAGTTAAGTTTAGCTAGCCTTGAGCTCCTCTAGTTGAATTGAGCTTTCCTTAGTGGTCCATGAGCTGTCATGTTCCTTGTGAGTTGTATTTGATGTCTAAATAATCCACCTAGCTACCCCAACGTGTGCCATGATCCAATGTACCTACATGTGCAAGGAAACAAGGTAAGTCTAAATACCTTGTTGTCATGCATGAATATGGTAATGTGAGCTATGATTGAAGGTCATGAGCTAAATATATCATCTTATAATATGTATGAACTAATGCATAAAGCCTAAGTGGTAAAATGAATGCATAGGAGCTGATAAAATGAATGATAATTATGTTGCCTTGATGTATATGTGATAATCATGCTTAAAAGTATGCAAGACTAGTATAGCATACTTAACATGCTTGAAATAACATTGTGGATATATGTTGCATTCATGAATATCATTTAACATGGTATTCATAATAAATGATAAATTGAAACAAGTAATAATATTATCCTAAGAAATGATATGTAATCATAGCATATATTTGAATGATATGAGGGACTTGATCAACTAAGCATAGGATGGAAATAATAATATGATAACTTATACTAACATGTGAATGCATTCTTCTGATAGAATAGAATGTATAAATGATCTAATATAAGATAGGGTGAGAAAGAACTCCCTTAAAATCAGCAATGAAAAACATCCATAGTGTGATTAAGTCATAGAGAAAATTGGAGCTAGATTGGATTGTATTAGGTGGTATTAAGGACTTTGACCCACTAGTTATAAGAACTAGGAACCAGAAGTATCAAGTGGAAAGGGGTTGATGCCACAAGTATAAAAATACTTGATAAGTCAATAAAAGTCACTAGGACATAAGAAAGAAAATATGATGGCCTATCTATCGTTTTCAAAGGGTTTACGCCGAATAAACACTTGACGGTTCAGCCAAGGTTGAAACCCATTTGAAAATACATGATTTTTTATGAAAATACATGATTTAAATGATGTTGGGCGTGCATGTGTCTCCTCCTAGCTAGCTTGAATGTGGAGCTAGCTTAGCAAGCATGGGGATGTTTATGAACAAGCTTCCTAGCCGAGTCCTTGTGAGCTCCATAACAGTATGTTCAACTACATTCAGCTACCGTTGATATCATTTTTGACAACTGAGCTCCAAATAGTCCAACTAGCTGAGTTTAGCTAGCATTTGATATCTAAATAATCCACCAAGCTACCCCAACGTGTGCCATGATCCAATGTACCTACATATGCAAGGAAACAAGGTAAGTCCATGGCATTGAGCTGATATAATCTAAATACCTTGCTGCCATGCATGAATATGGCAATGTGAGCTATGATTGAAGGTCATGAGCTAAATATATCATCTTATAATATGTATGAACTAATGCATAAAGCCTAAGTGGTAAAATGAATGCATAGGAGCTGATAAAATGAATGATAATTATGTTGCCTTGATGTATATGTGATAATCATGCTTAAAAGTATGCAAGACTAGTATAGCATACTTAACATGCTTGAAATAACATTGTGGATATATGTTGCATTCATGAATATCATTTAACATGGTATTCATAATAAATGATAAATGGAAACAAGTAATAATATTATCCTAAGAAATGATATGTAATCATAGCATATATTTGAATGATATGAAGGACTTGATCAACTAAGCATAGGATGGAAATAATAATATGATAACTTATACTAACATGTGAATGCATTCTTCTGATAGAATAGAATGTATAAATGATCTAATATAAGATAGGGTGAGAAAGAACTCCCTTAAAATCAGCAATGAAAAACATCCATAGTGTGATTAAGTCATAGAGAAAATTGGAGCTAGATTGGATTGTATTAGGTGGTATAAAGGACTTTGACCCACTAGTTATAAGAACTAGGAACCAGAAGTATCAAGTGGAAAGGGGTTGATGCCACAAGTATAAAAATACTTGATAAGTCAATAAAAGTCACCAGGACTTAAGAAAGAGAATAATATCACTTGTATTAATCAAAAAGGTCTCATTAAAAATGAAATATGATGGCCTATTTATAGTTTTCAAAGGGTTTAGGCCGAATAAACACTTGATGGTTCAGCCAAGGTTGAAACCCCTTTGAAAATACATGATTTTTTTAAGAAAATACATGATTTAAATGATCTTGGGCGTGCATGTGTCTCCTCCTAGCTAGCTTGAATGTGGATCTAGCTTAGCAAGCATGGGGCTGTTTGTGAACAAGCTTCCTAGCCGAGTCCTTGTGAGCTCCATAACAGCATGTTCAACTTCATTCAGCTACCATTGATATCATTTTTGACAACTCAGCTCCAAATAGTCCAACTAGCTGAGTTTAGCTAGCCTTGAGCTCCTCCAGTTGAATTGAGCGTTCCTTAGTGGTCCATGAGCTGCCATGTTCCTTGTGAGCTGTTTGTGAGCTTCATTTGATGTCTAAATAATCCACCAAGCTATCCCAACGTGTGCCATGATCCAATGTACCTACATGTGCAAGGAAACAAGGTAAGTCTAAATACCTTGTTGTCATGCATGAATATGGTAATGTGAGCTATGATTGAAGGTCATGAGCTAAATATATCATCTTATAATATGTATGAACTAATGCATAAAGCCTAAGTGCAAAAATGAATGCATAGGAGCTGATAAAATGAATGATAATTATGTTGCCTTGATGTATATGTGATAATCATGCTTAAAAGTATGCAAGACTAGTATAGCATACTTAACATGCTTGAAATAACATTGTGGATATATGTTGCATTCATGAATATCATTTAACATGGTATTCATAATAAATGATAAATTGAAACAAGTAATAATATTATCCTAAGAAATGATATGTAATCATAGCATATATTTGAATGATATGAGGGACTTGATCAACTAAGCATAGGATGGAAATAATAATATGATAACTTATACTAACATGTCAATGCATACTTATGATAGAATAGAATGTATAAATGATCTAATATAAGAAAGGGTAAGAAAGAACTCCCTTAGAATCAACAATGAAAAACATCTGTAGTGTGATTAAGTCATGGAGAAAATTAGAGCTAGATTGGATTGTATTAGGTGGTATAAAGGAATTTGACACACTAGTTATAAGAACTAAGAACCAGAAGTATCAAGGGGAAAGGGGTTGATGCCACAAGTATAAAAATACTTGATAAGTCAATAAAAGTCACCAGGACTTAAGAAAGAGAATAATATCACTTGTATTAATCAAAAAGGTCTCATTAAAAAATGAAATATGATGGCCTATTTATAGTTTTCAAAGGGGTTAGGCCGAATAAACACTTGATGGTTCAGTCAAGGTTGAAACCCCTTTGAAAATACATAATTTTTTTTTACGAAAATACATGATTTAAATGATCTTGGGCGTGTATGTGTCTCCTCCTAGCTAGCTTGAATGTGGAGCTAGCTTAGCAAGCATGGGGCTGTTTGTGAACAAGCTTCCTAGTCGAGTCCTTGTGAGCTCCATAACAGCATGTTCAACTTCATTCAGCTACCATTGATATCATTTTTGACAACTCAGCTCCAAATAGTCCAACTAGCTGAGTTTAGCTAGCCTTGAGCTCCTCCAGTTGAATTGAGCGTTCCTTAGTGGTCCATGAGCTGCCATGTTCCTTGTGAGCTGTTTGTGAGCTTCATTTGATGTCTAAATAATCCACCAAGCTATCCCAACGTGTGCCATGATCCAATGTACCTACATGTGCAAGGAAACAAGGTAAGTCTAAATACCTTGTTTTCACGCATGAATATGGTAATGTGAGCTATGATTGAAGGTCATGAGCTAAATATATCATCTTATAATATGTATGAACTAATGCTTAAAGCCTAAGTGCTAAAATGAATGCATAGGATCTGATAAAATGAAAGATAATTATGTTGTCTTGATGAATATGTGATAATCATGCTTAAATGAATGCAAGACTAATATAGCATACTTAACATTCTTGAAATAACATTGTGGATATATGTTGTATGCATGAATATCATTTAACATGGTATTCATAATAAATGATAAATGGAAACATGTAATAATATTATCCTAAGAAATGATATGTAATCATAGCATATATTTGAATGATATGACGGACTTGATCAACTAAGCATAGGATGGAAATAAAAATATGATAACTTATACTAACATGTGAATGCATGCTTATGATAGAATAGAATGTATAAATGATCTAATATAAGATAGGGTGAGAAAGAACTCCCTTAGAATCAGCAATGAAAAACATCCATAGTTTGATTAAGTCATGGAGAAAATTGGAGCTAGTTTGGATCGTATCAGGTGGTATAAAGGACTTTGACCCACTAGTTATAAGAACTAGGAACCAGAAGTATCAAGGGGAAAGGGGTTGACGCCACAAGTATAAAAATATTTGATAAGTCAATAAAAGTCACCAGGACTTAAGAAATAGAATAATCTCACTTGTATTAATCAAAAAGGAGGCTAAAGGACTTGTTCATATTCAAGGGAGATGGATGCATTATTTTCAAACTCATTCACCAAATCCAAGTGCATGAAGGGAGCCTATGAGTCATGTTCACACTTGGTGCATGCATTCCAAAGGGGGCCGAACATACACATCAAGAGAGGATGAATTCGGCTATGAAGATGTATTCACTTAAATGGATGAACATTCATTTAGTTTATTAGTCCATGAACTTGCATAGGGGACGTACATTGTATCTACTTAAGGATGAACATTCATCCATGAATGTTCAATCATTAAATCGTGTATGTGCATCCTAGACATCTCTTAGGCCTATAAATAGCTTTCCATTTCATTTGTAGAAGGCAATTGACTTTGTTTAATCAAATATTTGTGAGAGTTTCTCTCTTTAGTTCTTAAGTGAACTTTATCTACTTATCAAGCTTATGCTTGTGGCGTCACCCCTATCTATGTCACCCTGATACTTTTGGTTCCTATCTCTTTATAGATAGTGGGTCAAAGTCCTTGTTTACCATCCCTTAAAGAAGCAATATAAAGTCTGGGTCTTTGTTCTTTACATTGGTTCTTCTTTGAGTCTTCTTTGAGATACTACTTTTCATATTCATCTCCATCACCTTTATTCTACTTCGATTACCATACTTTATCATTTCCTTTAAACATATCACCAACTTATATATATATATTTCCTGCTGCCATATTTATCTTTCCATTTCATTACTTCCATTTAACTATTTTTTAGCTTTCTTGTTTGTGCAGGATCCTTGTTGCTTTCCTAGATCGAAACAATCAAAGGTACAACCTTGACTATGCCATCCATCGAAGTGAGGCTAGGTTGAACTGTATCATATGGTATCAGAGCTAAGGTGGATTGCAACAAGAACAAGCAAAAGCAACATCCTACCATTCAATAAAAAGAAAATCAAAAAGAGAAGTGTAAAAAAAATCACCAAGTTAATCCTAAAATCAACAAGGGATTCCAAGTGAAGAAAAACTAAAGAAAGGAAACAAAGAAGCAAATGCAAAGAGGTGCCAAGGTGACAACATCATCATTCCAACCGATCCTAAAGAAGTCTTCAATACCTTTGATTGTTTCTTCTAGGAAGGTGGTGAGTATCTTTGCATAGTAAGTGAACCTTTCTTTCTTTTTCTTACTTTTATAAGACCACCCTTCATTATTTAATCTTTCTACCTTTCTATTTTTTCCTCTATAATAACAAATTTTTCAGCCGACGTCCATAGCACTTGAAAGGTCTCGAGTTAGTTCTTTTAACAACTTTACAAGAGAGGAACGAGTGGAAAAAGGCTAATCGAGTGTGTGAGATCAGAAGGGAAATTACAAAAGCCAAAGACATATTCCCGAGTGAAACACGAGTGCTTGAGTGGAGTGATATCATAATGTTTTTTTTGGAGTGACAGTGAGGTTTTGTTGTGTGAAATTTGGTAAGGTCCTAATTTTCACATTTCAAATTTTTACTAACAATGTTATTTGATCTTTCCTCTTCCCAAGCAATGGAGAACATTCAACAAAGAGAGAATGCATTTCATACTCGTTGCCATGTAAACGGTAAAGATGGCAAAGTATGTCTTGTAGCCATTGATAGTGGAAGTTGTACAAACATTGCAAGCACATACATGGTCAAGAAGTTGGGACTTACAACATTCAAACATCCCAGCCCATACATTTTGCAAGGATTAAATGAAGATGATAGTTTGAAGTCATAGAGCAAGTACTTGTGCCCTTTTCAATTGGGAGATATGAAGATGAAGTCTTTTGTGATGTTGCCTCCATTAATTCAAGCCATCTTCTTTTTGGTCGACCTTGGCAGTTTGATAAACAAGCATTGTATGATGGGTTCTCCAATAAGTATTCATTCAAACACCAAGGGAGAAAGATCACGTTGGTTCCAATGTGCCCAAATCAAGTCCATGAATGCCAAGAGACCCTTAAGTCGCGTATAGAGGAATGAGAGGAAACTAAAGCCATGAAGAAAGTTGAAAGAGAAGTTTTACATGAAAACAAATAAGAGCGGAGAGAGTTGAACATGCACAAATCAAAGAAGAACATCGTGAGAAAACAAAGACATTTGGAGTTGAAAATAAGAGTGTGATTTTGCGTGAGAAATCCATTGGAGTAATTGAAAATGAGAGTAAGAGAATTGAGAGTGAAGATGAGTATGTTGTAAAACATGAGAGTGAGATTGAAGAGAGAATTCAAAACAAACATGAGCATGAGAGAAAAGAATGTGAGGAGAAGGAAGTTTTACTTTATACTAATCAATCTTTTCTTCCAATTCTTTCATTTGATTTGCAGGTTATTCCAAAGGCCATACCATTGCAAATTGATGAATCACATTTATCCATTGAAGTTCCAAAGGTTGTAACATTTGGTATTCCAAAGCATGTGCTCTTTAACATTCGAAGTACATTCATTCTACATTCAAAGTTCAAACAACCTTATGAAAGGGAAATTTCAACGAACCAAATTTCATTCATGAACTTTAATGAATTTTGTACGTTCATTCACATTGTTAATGATGTTTCATGTTCTAACTTATTTCTATTTTGTAGCACATTTAATCATTTACATGGAAGTGTTCTTGCTTGTGATCATCAATTCAAGGAAAAGAAACGAACATTATCCAACTATTCAAGATTCATAATGTGGAAGGGTACAAAGACTAAAGTTGGCATGCCTTACCTACTTAAAGGATTCAAAGAAATTCATGCATACCCTAATAGGCGTAATGATCTTCATTCATCCTTTCTTACACCAATGGATCAATCAATGACAAAAGCCTTCGATTTGAGGACAAATCGCTCTAAAGAAGGGGGGGATGATGCGATCATGCCAAGGACCAAACTTCTTCAACACATGATCACTTCATGGACGTTATGCCTTGTTGATTCTAAGGGAGTCTTACCTTATTTTATTATTTATTTACTCATTTATGCATTACATGTCACGTGAATATGTTTATCTTATTCTTAATTTTTGCTTGAATATTATATGCTGCCATTTATATGTATAATATGATATCATGCATGACTTATTAATTCACATCTTTATATAACTCATTCATTGCATATGCATTCATAGTTAGCTCATTTGCATTCATAACACAGGTGGCAAAATGAATTCATAATTATAATAGCTCAATTCCTATCTAATTATTTGTTTACATACTTTGTTTAGGTACATTGGATGCTAAGTAGACTAAAGGCAATTAAAGAGTTGGATGGACAGTTCACGTCAGCCAGATTGATCGTCATTTTTGAACATGTTCCAAGCATATTTGGATTATGAAGTCTCTTAACATTTAATCCCCTATCTCTTAGCTTTCCAACGTACTTTGAATCATATCAATCCGATATTGGGAGCTCAAGATATACCCAGATTAATTAAGACAGTGCAGGCTGGAAATAAGTACGGGATTTACACCAAATGAAGAGCCATGTTCACACCTGATGCCAACTTATATATATTTTACGCTGCCATATTTATCTTTCCATTTCATTACTTCCATATAACTATTTTTTAGCTTTCTTGTTTGTGCAGGATCCTTGTTGCTTTCCTAGATCGAAACAATCAAAGGTACAACCTTGACTTCGCCATCCATCCAAGTGAGGCTAGGTTGAATTGTATCATTGACCCACTAGTTATAAGAACTAGGAACCATAAGTATCAAGGGGAAAGGGGTTGACCCCACAAGTATAAAAATACTTGATAAGTCAATAAAAGTCACCAGGACTTAAGAAAGAGAATATTCTCACTTGTATTAATCAAAAAGGTCTCATTACAAATTAAATATGATGGCCTATTTATAGTTTTCAAAGGGTTTAGGCCGAATAAACACTTGATGGTTCTGCCAAGGTTGATACCCCATTGAAAATACATGATTTTTTTAATGAAAATACATGATTTAAAAGATCTTGTGTGATGTGATCCGATTCAGCGTCAAAAATGGACTTGCATCTCCAACCTTTCTCAATATTCAAAGGGGATTTTCCTTAACTTAATCTTTCTTTATACCATAGTTATGATAATAGCTTACATACATTATAATTATAGTTATGATGATGATATTATGAATGCATGAAGTTATTGTTATGAACCACATATTTATATCTTATATTACTTAGCTTATAACTGTTTTCTTTTGTAGGTACATGTTCAGCCACATCATGGGAGCTGACTAAAAGCTAGAATTGGAGTCAATAAGCTAGGAAATCTTACATAGGATGACTCGGGAGATCAAGAAGAACAAATGCTGAAAAGTTGCTAGCTGACCCCCGAGCTCATAGCTCATTTGAGCTGGACTTTTGAGCTAGCTAGAGACTTTATTTCAGCTAGAGAGTTGTACCATCATCTTCACCACACATAGCACTACAATATGGTCTAGATCAATTTTTGTAGATTCGTACCTTTCCGCGAAAGTTGCCATTCTGAGAAGTGCCTTTTCACAAGGAGCTGTCCTATGACTTGTACACATGTCCTTCATCTATGACCAGCTCAACTTCAGCTCAAACTCATGGGAAGTAGCTCAAATGATGAAAGGTTGTTTCACACAAATGTGACCTTTCATAATTAGTTGCTGCCCCATTGATTCCATGTCACCTAGACACATGTTTGATGCCAAGTCACGCCTAAGTTGCTGTTCATCTTCACGCCATGGAGGAGTCCACGCCTTAAGCATTCTACACCATCCATGTGAGTGCCACAAGACCAGCCACCCATGTGCTTTGCATGTGAATGAAATAGGCGCCAAAATGAAGAGGCTTCTCTCTATTCGGCCTAAACATCATCATGCTTCAAGATTGGCGCCAAGATGAAGAGATATGGGAACCATTCGGCCAAAGACATCTCCCCTCATCCAAGCATCATTTATTTTCGTTTTAAGACATGTACTTTGCCGAAAAGGCATGTATTTATTCGGCCAAGCCTTTACAAATCTATAAATAGGCTTTGGCATTCATTTGTAAACCGACCTTTTGATAATACAAACTCTTTGTGAGATTATTCTCTCTTCAAGTTCTTTTTAGAACTATATCGATTAAGCAAGCTTTTCTAAAGTTTGTGGCGTCAATCCATTCCATTGATACTTTTGATTCCTAGTTCATATAACTAGAGGGTCAAAGTCCTTACTACCATCCCTTATAGACCTTATAAGAAATGGTCTTTGCTCCTTTATAGAATTGGTTCCTTCTTAGTTTTATAAGATACTATCTATTCATCACCACCTTCCATCACCATTTTCACGCCTATAACATCACCATAGTCCATCACTTTCACGCCAACTCTACAATCATTCCAATAACATTTCATCACTATTAAATCATCCTTCATTCATAAACAAGGCATACTTCATCACCACCATTGGAGGCCGAAGTCAACATCACTTGAAGGAGATTTATTCAACACTTCCGCAGCCCATCTTGATAACATTCCTTTTCCATTTCTATTCTTTCCAATTCCATTCACTTTTAATTTCTTAATTATCATATTAATTAAACAATTCTTCTTCTTTTGTGCAGATTACTTTCAATCCAAGGTGTAACATTTGGTGTCTATCCTAGATCGGGAAACAACAAGTTTGCCAACTTCTCCATTATTGAAGAAGCCTGGTTAGCCTTACATCAAGCGGTAATCAGAGCTTTGGTGGATTGACATACAAAGTGCTACAACAAAAAAAAAAGCAACAAGAAAGAAGAAAAGAAAAGAGAAAAGAAAAAGACTCCTACATCAAATTTGGAGTGCAAAAGAAAGAAAAGAAAAAGAAGAAAATCAAAAGCAAAAGAAAAGTGAAGCAAGTTGCAAAGTACACTCAAAGAGAAGTACCATACAATCTGCCCAACATCAAACTTGAAGGAGGTATCCTTGTTGTTTCTTGAGAAGGAAGATAGTAAGTGTTGCAACTTGAGTTGTAAGTTATCTTCACTTATTTACTATTTCATTTCCTTTTCTTTCATCTTTTCTTATTCCATTACCTTATCATCTTTCTTAACCTTTTCTAGCCTATCCTTTATCATATACCCTAACCATTTCTAAACCGACGCACAAACTAAAGAAACTTGGTCAATCTTGAGTTAGTTCTTAAAAGGACCCACAAGAGAGAATCAAGCGGTAAAAGGCAAACGAGAGGGTGAGATCAGAAGGGGGATCAGAAAAAAGCCAAGAACATATCCCCGAGTGCAAACACGAGCGTGAGTGGAGTGCAATATGAAATTTTCTTTGAAGTGATCAAGTGAGGTTTTTGTGAGTGTGCTGGTAAGGTTTTAAATTACTTTATTTCACTAACCATGTCTCAAAGTCCCCGAGGAAATGTAGGAACACCAAACTTACAAATGCAGGCACTCATTGGTGAAATGATGAGAATGTTTCGTGAAGAGTTCGATGCTCTTCATGAAAAGATAGATCAACACCAGGATCTACCATCAACCCGTAATAATGGAGCCAATAGAAGACAACAACAACCACTCCCTCCAGAAGAAGATGTTCAAGAAAATTTTGACGAGGGTGAACAAGCAGCATTCCAAGGCCCTAGACGTGCCATTGTTGATGACAATTTGAGCAACATTAAGATCAAGATTCCTCAATTCCAAGGAAAGACTGATCCTGAAGCCTATCTTGAATGGGAAAGCAAGTGGAACATGTTTTTAGTTGCCACAACTATTCTGAGATGAAGAAAGTAAGATTGGCAGCCATGGAGTTCATAGACTATGCCTTAATATGGTGGGATCAACTTACCCTTAACCGAAGGAGGAATGGAGAACGACTGGTCTCAACTTGGCTTGAAATGAAAGGTATTATGAGAAAACGATTCATTCCTGTTCACTATCACCGTGACTTGTTTCAAAAGTTACAGAATCTTAAACAAGGCCATAAGAGTGTGGAGGACTACTACAAAGAGATGGAAGTGGCCATGATCCGAGTCAACATTGAGGAGGATCGTGAAGCAACTATGGCAAGATTCCTTGCTGGACTTAATCCCGAAATTGCCAATACCTTAGAGTTGTATCATTACATCGAACCAGATGAGATGGTTCAAATGGCAATGAAGATTGAAAGACAACTGAAGAGGAGACATACATCTCGCAATGTTGTGCCCACACCATCAAGATGGAATCCAAACATAAAGAAACCTACTCCTCCTCCTGTTAAAGAACAAGCCGAATCTTCGAAGACTCAACAAGTAAGTAAAGACCCCAATCGAGGAAAGCAAACTACTGAACGTTCAAGAGACATTAGGTGCTTTAAATGTCTTGGGAGGGGCCACATAGCTACACAATGTCCTAACCGGAATACCATGCTCTTACTTGGAAATGGTGAAATAGAATCAGAACCTGAAGAAGAAGAAGAGGCACTCATTGAAGTCAATGAAGAAATAACTCTTGCAGATCCCGTTGATCAAGGAGAAGCCTTGGTAATTAGAAAAAGTTTGAATCTTCAAGTTGCGGAAGATAATGCACAGCGAGAAAACATATTCCATACCCGATGCCATGTGAATGAAAAGGTATGTTTTGTTATTATAGACGGTAGAAGTTGTACTAATGTGGCCAGTACAATAATGGTGGAAAAGCTTGGTTTGAAAACAATGAAGCACCCAAATCCATATAAGTTGTAGTGGCTCAATGAACGAGGAGAACTCAACGTTAGCAAACAGGTGATAGTTCCTTTTTCTATTGGCAAATACAAAGATGAGGTTATGTGTGATGTTGTCCCTATGCACGCTAGCCATCTACTTCTTGGAAGGCCATGGCAATACGACAAAAGGACTATTCATGATTGTTTTACCAATCAATACTCGTTCAGCCATAAAGGAAAGAAGATTATCCTAACTCCTTTAACGCTTAAACAAGTTCAAAATGATCAAGTCAGAATGAAACAGAGTATTGAGGCTATGAGGAAAGGAAAGCAACAACCGTGGAAGAAACTGATCCAAAAACAAGTGCTTATTCTTCAAAGTGTTTGATTCGAGAATGCCTATTGACAAAATGCAAGGTTAAAGATGATTATTCTAACTTTAAATATGCAGATTTTTTCTTTGACTTGCAGGATTTACCAAGAGGCACCATTTGCCAAAAGGAAGATTTAGGAGATGTGACCTTTGGGAATCCAAAAGATGTGTCCATTGAAAAGCAAAAGGACATCAATTTTCATTCAAAGAATGTGTCTTTAAAAGAGCCAATGGATGTGACCTATGAGAATTCAATGATCATGTCTATTGGAGTATTAAGAGACACCACTTTTGGGATATCAAGGGACCTAAATATTCAGAGGAAATTTACATGGGCATATCTCACTCAAGAGCCTAAAGAAGGGATCCCAATTTCTGACGAAACAGCAACTATGGAATGGAGGAACATTGAAAAGAAACCACCCTTCAATTTGAGGACAAATTGCTTTAAAGAAGAGGGGATGATGTGATCCGATTCAGCGTCAAAAATGGACTTACATCTCCAACCTTTCTCAATATTCAAAGGGGGATTTTCCTTAACTTAATCTTTCTTTATACCATAGTTATGATAATAGCTTACATACAGTATAATTATAGTTATGATGATAATATTATGAATGTATGAAGTTATTGTTATGAACCACATATTTATATCTTATATTACTTAGCTTAAAAATGTTTTCTTTTGTAGGTACTTGTTCGGCCACATCATGGGAGCTGACTTAAAGCTAGAATTGGAGTCAATAAGCTAGGAAATCTTACATAGGATGACTCGGGAGATCATGAAGAACAAATGGTGAAAGGTTGCTAGCTGACCCCCGAGCTCATAGCTCACTTGAGCTGGACTTTTGAGCTAGCTAGAGACTTCATTTCAGCTGGAGAGTTGCACCATCATCTTCACCACACAGAGCACTACAAATATGGTCTAGGTTAATTTTTGTGGATTCGTACCTTTCCACAAAAAGTTGCCATTCTGAGAAGTGCCTTTTCAAAAGGAGCTATCCTATGACTTGTACACATGTCCTTCATCTATGTCCAGCTCAAACTCATGGGAAGTAGCTCAAATGATGAAAGGTTGTTTCACACAAATGTGACCTTTCATAATTAGTTGCTGCCCCATTGATGCCATGTCACCTAGACACATGTTTGATGCCAAGTCACGCCTAAGTCACTGTTCATCTTCACGCCATGGAGGAGTCCACGCCTTAAGCATTCTACACCATCCATGTGAGTGCCACATCACCAGCCACCCATGTGCTTTGCATGTGAATGAAATAGGTGCCAAAATGAATAGGCTTCTCTCTATTCGGCCTAAACATCATCATGCTTCAAGATTGGCGCCAAGATGAAGAGATATGGGAACCATTCGGCCAAAGACATCTCCCCTCATCCAAGCATCATTTATTTTCGTTTTAAGACATGTACTTTGCCGAAAAGGCATGTATTTATTCGGCCAAGCCTTTACAAATCTATAAATAGGCTTTGGCATTCATTTGTAAACCGACCTTTTGATAATACAAACTCTTTGTGAGATTATTCTCTCTTCAAGTTCTTTTTAGAACTATATCGATTAAGCAAGCTTTTCTAAAGTTTGTGGCGTCAATCCATTCCATTGATACTTTGATTCCTAGTTCATATAACTAGAGGGTCAAAGTCCTTACTACCATCCCTTATAGAACTTATAAGAAATGGTCTTTGCTCCTTTATAGCATTGGTTCCTTCTTAGTTTTATAAGATACTATCTATTCATCACCACCTTCCATCACCATTTTCACGCCTATAACATCACCATAGTCCATCACTTTCACGCCAACTCTACAATCATTCCAATAACATTTCATCACTATTAAATCATCCTTCATTCATAAACAAGGCATACTTCATCACCACCATTGGAGGCCGAAGTCAACATCACTTGAAGGAGATTTATTCAACACTTCCGCAGCCCATCTTGATAACATTCCTTTTCCATTTCTATTCTTTCCAATTCCATTCACTTTTAATTTCTTAATTATCATATTAATTAAACAATTCTTCTTCTTTTGTGCAGATTACTTTCAATCCAAGGTGTAGCATTTGGTGTCTATCCTAGATCGGGAAACAACAAGTTTGCCAACTTCTCCATTATTGAAGAAGCCTGGTTAGCCTTACATCAAGCGGTAATCAGAGCTTTGGTGGATTGACATACAAAGTGCTACAACAAAAAAAAAAGCAACAAGAAAGAAGAAAAGAAAAGAGAAAAGAAAAAGACTCCTACATCAAATTTGGAGTGCAAAAGAAAGAAAAGAAAAAGAAGAAAATCAAAAGCAAAAGAAAAGTGAAGCAAGTTGCAAAGTACACTCAAAGAGAAGTACCATACAATCTGCCCAACATCAAACTTGAAGGAGGTATCCTTGTTGTTTTCTTGAGAAGGAAGATAGTAAGTGTTGCAACTTGAGTTGTAAGTTATCTTCACTTATTTACTATTTCATTTCCTTTTCTTTCATCTTTTCTTATTCCATTACCTTATCATCTTTCTTAACCTTTTCTAGCCTATCCTTTATCATATACCCTAACCATTTCTAAACCGACGCACAAACTAAAGAAACTTGGTCAATCTTGAGTTAGTTCTTAAAAAGGACCCACAAGAGAGAATCAAGCGGTAAAAGGCAAACGAGAGGGTGAGATCAGAAGGGGGATCAGAAAAAAGCCAAGAACATATCCCCGAGTGCAAACACGAGCGTGAGTGGAGTGCAATATGAAATTTTCTTTGAAGTGATCAAGTGAGGTTTTTGTGAGTGTGCTGGTAAGGTTTTAAATTACTTTATTTCACTAACCATGTCTCAAAGTCCCCGAGGAAATGTAGGAACACCAAACTTACAAATGCAGGCACTCATTGGTGAAATGATGAGAATGTTTCGTGAAGAGTTCGATGCTCTTCATGAAAAGATAGATCAACACCAGGATCTACCATCAACCCGTAATAATGGAGCCAATAGAAGACAACAACAACCACTCCCTCCAGAAGAAGATGTTCAAGAAAATTTTGACGAGGGTGAACAAGCAGCATTCCAAGGCCCTAGACGTGCCATTGTTGATGACAATTTGAGCAACATTAAGATCAAGATTCCTCAATTCCAAGGAAAGACTGATCCTGAAGCCTATCTTGAATGGGAAAGCAAAGTGGAACATTTTTAGTTGCCACAACTATTCTGAGATGAAGAAAGTAAGATTGGCAGCCATGGGTTCATAGACTATGCCTTAATATGGTGGGATCAACTTACCCTTAACCGAAGGAGGAATGGAGAACGACTGGTCTCAACTTGGCTTGAAATGAAAGGGAGAAAACGATTCATTCCTGTTCACTATCACCGTGACTTGTTTCAAAAGTTACAGAATCTTAAACAAGGCCATAAGAGTGTGGAGGACTACTACAAAGAGATGGAAGTGGCCATGATCCGAGTCAACATTGAGGAGGATCGTGAAGCAACTATGGCAAGATTCCTTGCTGGACTTAATCCCGAAATTGCCAATACCTTAGAGTTGTATCATTACATCGAACCAGATGAGATGGTTCAAATGGCAATGAAGATTGAAAGACAACTGAAGAGGAGACATACATCTCGCAATGTTGTGCCCACACCATCAAGATGGAATCCAAACATAAAGAAACCTACTCCTCCTCCTGTTAAAGAACAAGCCGAATCTTCGAAGACTCAACAAGTAAGTAAAGACCCCAATCGAGGAAAGCAAACTACTGAACGTTCAAGAGACATTAGGTGCTTTAAATGTCTTGGGAGGGGCCACATAGCTACACAATGTCCTAACCGGAATACCATGCTCTTACTTGGAAATGGTGAAATAGAATCAGAACCTGAAGAAGAAGAAGAGGCACTCATTGAAGTCAATGAAGAAATAACTCTTGCAGATCCCGTTGATCAAGGAGAAGCCTTGGTAATTAGAAAAAGTTTGAATCTTCAAGTTGCGGAAGATAATGCACAGCGAGAAAACATATTCCATACCCGATGCCATGTGAATGAAAAGGTATGTTTTGTTATTATAGACGGTAGAAGTTGTACTAATGTGGCCAGTACAATAATGGTGGAAAAGCTTGGTTTGAAAACAATGAAGCACCCAAATCCATATAAGTTGTAGTGGCTCAATGAACGAGGAGAACTCAACGTTAGCAAACAGGTGATAGTTCCTTTTTCTATTGGCAAATACAAAGATGAGGTTATGTGTTGTTGTCCCTATGCACGCTAGCCATCTACTTCTTGGAAGGCCATGGCAATACGACAAAAGGACTATTCATGATTGTTTTACCAATCAATACTCGTTCAGCCATAAAGGAAAGAAGATTATCCTAACTCCTTTAACGCTTAAACAAGTTCAAAATGATCAAGTCAGAATGAAACAGAGTATTGAGGCTATGAGGAAAGGAAAAGCAACAACCGTGGAAGAAACTGATCCAAAAACAAGTGCTTATTCTTCAAAGTGTTTGATTCGAGAATGCCTATTGACAAAATGCAAGGTTAAAGATGATTATTCTAACTTTAAATATGCAGATTTTTTCTTTGACTTGCAGGATTTACCAAGAGGCACCATTTGCCAAAAGGAAGATTTAGGAGATGTGACCTTTGGGAATCCAAAAGATGTGTCCATTGAAAAGCAAAAGGACATCAATTTTCATTCAAAGAATGTGTCTTAAAAGAGCCAATGGATGTGACCTATGAGAATTCAATGATCATGTCTATTGGAGTATTAAGAGACACCACTTTTGGGATATCAAGGGACCTAAATATTCAGAGGAAATTTACATGGGCATATCTCACTCAAGAGCCTAAAGAAGGGATCCCAATTTCTGACGAAACAGCAACTATGGAATGGAGGAACATTGAAAAGAAACCACCCTTCAATTTGAGGACAAATTGCTTTAAAGAAGAGGGGATGATGTGATCCGATTCAGCGTCAAAAATGGACTTACATCTCCAACCTTTCTCAATATTCAAAGGGGGATTTTCCTTAACTTAATCTTTCGTTATACCATAGTTATGATAATAGCTTACATACATTATAATTATAGTTATGATGATAATATTATGAATGTATGAAGTTATTGTTATGAACCACATATTTATATCTTATATTACTTAGCTTATAAATGTTTTCTTTTGTAGGTACTTGTTCGGCGACATCATGGGAGCTGACTTAAAGCTAGAATTGGAGTCAATAAGCTAGGAAATCTTACATAGGATGACTCGGGAGATCATGAAGAACAAATGGTGAAAGGTTGCTAGCTGACCCCCGAGCTCATAGCTCACTTGAGCTGGACTTTTGAGCTAGCTAGAGACTTCATTTCAGCTGGAGAGTTGCACCATCATCTTCACCACACAGAGCACTACAAATATGGTCTAGGTTAATTTTTGTGGATTCGTACCTTTCCACAAAAAGTTGCCATTCTGAGAAGTGCCTTTTCAAAAGGAGCTATCCTATGACTTGTACACATGTCCTTCATCTATGTCCAGCTCAAACTCATGGGAAGTAGCTCAAATGATGAAAGGTTGTTTCACACAAATGTGACCTTTCATAATTAGTTGCTGCCCCATTGATGCCATGTCACCTAGACACATGTTTGATGCCAAGTCACGCCTAAGTCACTGTTCATCTTCACGCCATGGAGGAGTCCACGCCTTAAGCATTCTACACCATCCATGTGAGTGCCACATCACCAGCCACCCATGTGCTTTGCATGTGAATGAAATAGGTGCCAAAATGAATAGGCTTCTCTCTATTCGGCCTAAAATCATCATGCTTCAAGATTGGCGCCAAGATGAAGAGATATGGGAACCATTCGGCCAAAGACATCTCCCCTCATCCAAGCATCATTTATTTTCGTTTTAAGACATGTACTTTGCCGAAAAGGCATGTATTTATTCGGCCAAGCCTTTACAAATCTATAAATAGGCTTTGGCATTCATTTGTAAACCGACCTTTTGATAATACAAACTCTTGTGAGATTATTCTCTCTTCAAGTTCTTTTTAGAACTATATCGATTAAGCAAGCTTTTCTAAAGTTTGTGGCGTCAATCCATTCCATTGATACTTTTGATTCCTAGTTCATATAACTAGAGGGTCAAAGTCCTTACTACCATCCCTTATAGAACTTATAAGAAATGGTCTTTGCTCCTTTATAGCATTGGTTCCTTCTTAGTTTTATAAGATACTATCTATTCATCACCACCTTCCATCACCATTTTCACGCCTATAACATCACCATAGTCCATCACTTTCACGCCAACTCTACAATCATTCCAATAACATTTCATCACTATTAAATCATCCTTCATTCATAAACAAGGCATACTTCATCACCACCATTGGAGGCCGAAGTCAACATCACTTGAAGGAGATTTATTCAACACTTCCGCAGCCCATCTTGATAACATTCCTTTTCCATTTCTATTCTTTCCAATTCCATTCACTTTTAATTTCTTAATTATCATATTAATTAAACAATTCTTCTTCTTTTGTGCAGATTACTTTCAATCCAAGGTGTAGCATTTGGTGTCTATCCTAGATCGGGAAACAACAAGTTTGCCAACTTCTCCATTATTGAAGAAGCCTGGTTAGCCTTACATCAGCGGTAATCAGAGCTTTGGTGGATTGACATACAAAGTGCTACAACAAAAAAAAAAGCAACAAGAAAGAAGAAAAGAAAAGAGAAAAGAAAAGACTCCTACATCAAATTTGGAGTGCAAAAGAAAGAAAAGAAAAGAAGAAAATCAAAAGCAAAAGAAAGTGAAGCAAGTTGCAAAGTACACTCAAAGAGAAGTACCATACAATCTGCCCAACATCAAACTTGAAGGAGGTATCCTTGTT
This sequence comes from Hibiscus syriacus, assembly GCF_006381635.1. Classification (NCBI taxonomy): domain Eukaryota; kingdom Viridiplantae; phylum Streptophyta; class Magnoliopsida; order Malvales; family Malvaceae; genus Hibiscus; species Hibiscus syriacus. The sequence goes on along the minus strand of NW_024062603.1, from coordinate 496,405 downwards.
GTTTCTTGAGAAGGAAGATAGTAAGTGTTGCAACTTGAGTTGTAAGTTATCTTCACTTATTTACTATTTCATTTCCTTTTCTTTCATCTTTTCTTATTCCATTACCTTATCATCTTTCTTAACCTTTTCTAGCCTATCCTTTATCATATACCCTAACCATTTCTAAACCGACGCACAAACTAAAGAAACTTGGTCAATCTTGAGTTAGTTCTTAAAAAGGACCCACAAGAGAGAATCAAGCGGTAAAAGGCAAACGAGAGGGTGAGATCAGAAGGGGGATCAGAAAAAAGCCAAGAACATATCCCCGAGTGCAAACACGAGCGTGAGTGGGGTGCAATATGAAATTTTCTTTGAAGTGATCAAGTGAGGTTTTTGTGAGTGTGCTGGTAAGGTTTTAAATTACTTTATTTCACTAACCATGTCTCAAAGTCCCCGAGGAATGTAGGAACACCAAACTTACAAATGCAGGCACTCATTGGTAAAATGATGAGAATGTTTCGTGAAGAGTTCGATGCTCTTCATGAAAAGATAGATCAACACCAGGATCTACCATCAACCCGTAATAATGGAGCCAATAGAAGACAATAACAACCACTCCCTCCAGAAGAAGATGTTCAAGAAAATTTTGACGAGGGTGAACAAGCAGCATTCCAAGGCCCTAGACGTGCCATTGTTGATGACAATTTGAGCAACATTAAGATCAAGATTCCTCAATTCCAAGGAAAGACTGATCCTGAAGCCTATCTTGAATGGGAAAGCAAAGTGGAACATGTTTTTAGTTGCCACAACTATTCCGAGATGAAGAAAGTAAGATTGGCAGCCATGGAGTTCATAGACTATGCCTTAATATGGTGGGATCAACTTACCCTTAACCGAAGGAGGAATGGAGAACGACTGGTCTCAACTTGGCTTGAAATGAAAGGTATTATGAGAAAACGATTCATTCCTGTTCACTATCACCGTGACTTGTTTCAAAAGTTACAGAATCTTAAACAAGGCCATAAGAGTGTGGAGGACTACTACAAAGAGATGGAAGTGGCCATGATCCGAGTCAACATTGAGGAGGATCGTGAAGCAACTATGGCAAGATTCCTTGCTGGACTTAATCCCGAAATTGCCAATACCTTAGAGTTGTATCATTACATCGAACCAGATGAGATGGTTCAAATGGCAATGAAGATTGAAAGACAACTGAAGAGGAGACATACATCTCGCAATGTTGTGCCCACACCATCAAGATGGAATCCAAACATAAAGAAACCTACTCCTCCTCCTGTTAAAGAACAAGCCGAATCTTCGAAGACTCAACAAGTAAGTAAAGACCCCAATCGAGGAAAGCAAACTACTGAACGTTCAAGAGACATTAGGTGCTTTAAATGTCTTGGGAGGGGCCACATAGCTACACAATGTCCTAACCGGAATACCATGCTCTTACTTGGAAATGGTGAAATAGAATCAGAACCTGAAGAAGAAGAAGAGGCACTCATTGAAGTCAATGAAGAAATAACTCTTGCAGATCCCGTTGATCAAGGAGAAGCCTTGGTAATTAGAAAAGTTTGAATCTTCAAGTTGCGGAAGATAATGCACAGCGAGAAACATATTCCATACCCGATGCCATGTGAATGAAAAGGTATGTTTTGTTATTATAGACGGTAGAAGTTGTACTAATGTGGCCAGTACAATAATGGTGGAAAAGCTTGGTTTGAAAACAATGAAGCACCCAAATCCATATAAGTTGTAGTGGCTCAATGAACGAGGAGAACTCAACGTTAGCAAACAGGTGATAGTTCCTTTTTCTATTGGCAAATACAAAGATGAGGTTATGTGTGATGTTGTCCCTATGCACGCTAGCCATCTACTTCTTGGAAGGCCATGGCAATACGACAAAAGGACTATTCATGATTGTTTTACCAATCAATACTCGTTCAGCCATAAAGGAAAGAAGATTATCCTAACTCCTTTAACGCTTAAACAAGTTCAAAATGATCAAGTCAGAATGAAACAGAGTATTGAGGCTATGAGGAAAGGAAAAGCAACAACCGTGGAAGAAACTGATCCAAAAACAAGTGCTTATTCTTCAAAGTGTTTGATTCGAGAATGCCTATTGACAAAATGCAAGGTTAAAGATGATTATTCTAACTTTAAATATGCAGATTTTTTCTTTGACTTGCAGGATTTACCAAGAGGCACCATTTGCCAAAAGGAAGATTTAGGAGATGTGACCTTTGGGAATCCAAAAGATGTGTCCATTGAAAAGCAAAAGGACATCAATTTTCATTCAAAGAATGTGTCTTTAAAAGAGCCAATGGATGTGACCTATGAGAATTCAATGATCATGTCTATTGGAGTATTAAGAGACACCACTTTTGGGATATCAAGGGACCTAAATATTCAGAGGAAATTTACATGGGCATATCTCACTCAAGAGCCTAAAGAAGGGATCCCAATTTCTGACGAAACAGCAACTATGGAATGGAGGAACATTGAAAAGAAACCACCCTTCAATTTGAGGACAAATTGCTTTAAAGAAGAGGGGATGATGTGATCCGATTCAGCGTCAAAAATGGACTTACATCTCCAACCTTTCTCAATATTCAAAGGGGGATTTTCCTTAACTTAATCTTTCTTTATACCATAGTTATGATAATAGCTTACATACATTATAATTATAGTTATGATGATAATATTATGAATGTATGAAGTTATTGTTATGAACCACATATTTATATCTTATATTACTTAGCTTATAAATGTTTTCTTTTGTAGGTACTTGTTCGGCCACATCATGGGAGCTGACTTAAAGCTAGAATTGGAGTCAATAAGCTAGGAAATCTTACATAGGATGACTCGGGAGATCATGAAGAACAAATGGTGAAAGGTTGCTAGCTGACCCCCGAGCTCATAGCTCACTTGAGCTGGACTTTTGAGCTAGATAGAGACTTCATTTCAGCTGGAGAGTTGCACCATCATCTTCACCACACAGAGCACTACAAATATGGTCTAGGTTAATTTTTGTGGATTCGTACCTTTCCACAAAAAGTTGCCATTCTGAGAAGTGCCTTTTCAAAAGGAGCTATCCTATGACTTGTACACATGTCCTTCATCTATGTCCAGCTCAAACTCATGGGAAGTAGCTCAAATGATGAAAGGTTGTTTCACACAAATGTGACCTTTCATAATTAGTTGCTGCCCCATTGATGCCATGTCACCTAGACACATGTTTGATGCCAAGTCACGCCTAAGTCACTGTTCATCTTCACGCCATGGAGGAGTCCATGCCTTAAGCATTCTACACCATCCATGTGAGTGCCACATCACCAGCCACCCATGTGCTTTGCATGTGAATGAAATAGGTGCCAAAATGAATAGGCTTCTCTCTATTCGGCCTAAACATCATCATGCTTCAAGATTGGCGCCAAGATGAAGAGATATGGGAACCATTCGGCCAAAGACATCTCCCCTCATCCAAGCATCATTTATTTTCGTTTTAAGACATGTACTTTGCCGAAAAGGCATGTATTTATTCGGCCAAGCCTTTACAAATCTATAAATAGGCTTTGGCATTCATTTGTAAACCGACCTTTTGATAATACAAACTCTTTGTGAGATTATTCTCTCTTCAAGTTCTTTTTAGAACTATATCGATTAAGCAAGCTTTTCTAAAGTTTGTGGCGTCAATCCATTCCATTGATACTTTTGATTCCTAGTTCATATAACTAGAGGGTCAAAGTCCTTACTACCATCCCTTATAGAACTTATAAGAAATGGTCTTTTCTCCTTTATAGCATTGGTTCCTTCTTAGTTTTATAAGATACTATCTATTCATCACCACCTTCCATCACCATTTTCACGCCTATAACATCACCATAGTCCATCACTTTCACGCCAACTCTACAATCATTCCAATAACATTTCATCACTATTAAATCATCCTTCATTCATAAACAAGGCATACTTCATCACCACCATTGGAGGCCGAAGTCAACATCACTTGAAGGAGATTTATTCAACACTTTCGCAGCCCATCTTGATAACATTCCTTTTCCATTTCTATTCTTTCCAATTCCATTCACTTTTAATTTCTTAATTATCATATTAATTAAACAATTCTTCTTCTTTTGTGCAGATTACTTTCAATCCAAGGTGTAGCATTTGGTGTCTATCCTAGATCGGGAAACAACAAGTTTGCCAACTTCTCCATTATTGAAGAAGCCTGGTTAGCCTTACATCAAGCGGTAATCAGAGCTTTGGTGGATTGACATACAAAGTGCTACAACAAAAAAAAAAGCAACAAGAAAGAAGAAAAGAAAAGAGAAAAGAAAAGACTCCTACATCAAATTTGGAGTGCAAAAGAAAGAAAAGAAAAAGAAGAAAATCAAAAGCAAAAGAAAAGTGAAGCAAGTTGCAAAGTACACTCAAAGAGAAGTACCATACAATCTGCCCAACATCAAACTTGAAGGAGGTATCCTTGTTGTTTCTTGAGAAGGAAGATAGTAAGTGTTGCAACTTGAGTTGTAAGTTATCTTCACTTATTTACTATTTCATTTCCTTTTCTTTCATCTTTTCTTATTCCATTACCTTATCATCTTTCTTAACCTTTTCTAGCCTATCCTTTATCATATACCCTAACCATTTCTAAACCGACGCACAAACTAAAGAAACTTGGTCAATCTTGAGTTAGTTCTTAAAAAGGACCCACAAGAGAGAATCAAGCGGTAAAAGGCAAACGAGAGGGTGAGATCAGAAGGGGGATCAGAAAAAAGCCAAGAACATATCCCCGAGTGCAAACACGAGCGTGAGTGGAGTGCAATATGAAATTTTCTTTGAAGTGATCAAGTGAGGTTTTGTGAGTGTGCTGGTAAGGTTTTAAATTACTTTATTTCACTAACCATGTCTCAAAGTCCCCGAGGAAATGTAGGAACACCAAACTTACAAATGCAGGCACTCATTGGTGAAATGATGAGAATGTTTCGTGAAGAGTTCGATGCTCTTCATGAAAAGATAGATCAACACCAGGATCTACCATCAACCCGTAATAATGGAGCCAATAGAAGACAACAACAACCACTCCCTCCAGAAGAAGATGTTCAAGAAAATTTTGACGAGGGTGAACAAGCAGCATTCCAAGGCCCTAGACGTGCCATTGTTGATGACAATTTGAGCAACATTAAGATCAAGATTCCTCAATTCCAAGGAAAGACTGATCCTGAAGCCTATCTTGAATGGGAAAGCAAAGTGGAACATGTTTTTAGTTGCCACAACTATTCCGAGATGAAGAAAGTAAGATTGGCAGCCATGGAGTTCATAGACTATGCCTTAATATGGTGGGATCAACTTACCCTTAACCGAAGGAGGAATGGAGAACGACTGGTCTCAACTTGGCTTGAAATGAAAGGTATTATGAGAAAACGATTCATTCCTGTTCACTATCACCGTGACTTGTTTCAAAAGTTACAGAATCTTAAACAAGGCCATAAGAGTGTGGAGGACTACTACAAAGAGATGGAAGTGGCCATGATCCGAGTCAACATTGAGGAGGATCGTGAAGCAACTATGGCAAGATTCCTTGCTGGACTTAATCCGAAATTGCCAATACCTTAGAGTTGTATCATTACATCGAACCAGATGAGATGGTTCAAATGGCAATGAAGATTGAAAGACAACTGAAGAGGAGACATACATCTCGCAATGTTGTGCCCACACCATCAAGATGGAATCCAAACATAAAGAAACCTACTCCTCCTCCTGTTAAAGAACAAGCCGAATCTTCGAAGACTCAACAAGTAAGTAAAGACCCCAATCGAGGAAAGCAAACTACTGAACGTTCAAGAGACATTAGGTGCTTTAAATGTCTTGGGAGGGGCCACATAGCTACACAATGTCCTAACCGGAATACCATGCTCTTACTTGGAAATGGTGAAATAGAATCAGAACCTGAAGAAGAAGAAGAGGCACTCATTGAAGTCAATGAAGAAATAACTCTTGCAGATCCGTTGATCAAGGAGAAGCCTTGGTAATTAGAAAAAGTTTGAATCTTCAAGTTGCGGAAGATAATGCACAGCGAGAAAACATATTCCATACCCGATGCCATGTGAATGAAAAGGTATGTTTTGTTATTATAGACGGTAGAAGTTGTACTAATGTGGCCAGTACAATAATGGTGGAAAAGCTTGGTTTGAAAACAATGAAGCACCCAAATCCATATAAGTTGTAGTGGCTCAATGAACGAGGAGAACTCAACGTTAGCAAACAGGTGATAGTTCCTTTTCTATTGGCAAATACAAAGATGAGGTTATGTGTGATGTTGTCCCTATGCACGCTAGCCATCTACTTCTTGGAAGGCCATGGCAATACGACAAAAGGACTATTCATGATTGTTTTACCAATCAATACTCGTTCAGCCATAAAGGAAAGAAGATTATCCTAACTCCTTTAACGCTTAAACAAGTTCAAAATGATCAAGTCAGAATGAAACAGAGTATTGAGGCTATGAGAAAAGGAAAAGCAACAACCGTGGAAGAAACTGATCCAAAAACAAGTGCTTATTCTTCAAAGTGTTTGATTCGAGAATGCCTATTGACAAAATGCAAGGTTAAAGATGATTATTCTAACTTTAAATATGCAGATTTTTTCTTTGACTTGCAGGATTTACCAAGAGGCACCATTTGCCAAAAGGAAGATTTAGGAGATGTGACCTTTGGGAATCCAAAAGATGTGTCCATTGAAAAGCAAAAGGACATCAATTTTCATTCAAAGAATGTGTCTTTAAAAGAGCCAATGGATGTGACCTATGAGAATTCAATGATCATGTCTATTGGAGTATTAAGAGACACCACTTTTGGGATATCAAGGGACCTAAATATTCAGAGGAAATTTACATGGGCATATCTCACTCAAGAGCCTAAAGAAGGGATCCCAATTTCTGACGAAATAGCAACTATGGAATGGAGGAACATTGAAAAGAAACCACCCTTCAATTTGAGGACAAATTGCTTTAAAGAAGAGGGATGATGTGATCCGATTCAGCGTCAAAAATGGACTTACATCTCCAACCTTTCTCAATATTCAAAGGGGGATTTTCCTTAACTTAATCTTTCTTTATACCATAGTTATGATAATAGCTTACATACATTATAATTATAGTTATGATGATAATATTATGAATGTATGAAGTTATTGTTATGAACCACATATTTATATCTTATATTACTTAGCTTATAAATGTTTTCTTTTGTAGGTACTTGTTCGGCCACATCATGGGAGCTGACTTAAAGCTAGAATTGGAGTCAATAAGCTAGGAAATCTTACATAGGATGACTCGGGAGATCATGAAGAACAAATGGTGAAAGGTTGCTAGCTGACCCCGAGCTCATAGCTCACTTGAGCTGGACTTTTGAGCTAGCTAGAGACTTCATTTCAGCTGGAGAGTTGCACCATCATCTTCACCACACAGAGCACTACAAATATGGTCTAGGTTAATTTTTGTGGATTCGTACCTTTCCACAAAAAGTTGCCATTCTGAGAAGTGCCTTTTCAAAAGGAGCTATCCTATGACTTGTACACATGTCCTTCATCTATGTCCAGCTCAAACTCATGGGAAGTAGCTCAAATGATGAAAGGTTGTTTCACACAAATGTGACCTTTCATAATTAGTTGCTGCCCCATTGATGCCATGTCACCTAGACACATGTTTGATGCCAAGTCACGCCTAAGTCACTGTTCATCTTCACGCCATGGAGGAGTCCACGCCTTAAGCATTCTACACCATCCATGTGAGTGCCACATCACCAGCCACCTATGTGCTTTGCATGTGAATGAAATAGGTGCCAAAATGAAGAGGCTTCTCTCTATTCGGCCTAAACATCATCATGCTTCAAGATAGGTGCCAAGATGAAGAGATATGGGAACCATTCGGCCAAAGACATCTCCCCTCATCCAAGCATTATTTATTTTCGTTTTAAGACATGTACTTTGCCGAAAAGGCATGTATTTATTCGGCCAAGCCTTTACAAATCTATAAATAGGCTTTGGCATTCATTTGTAAACTAACCTTTTGATAATACAAACTCTTTGTGAGATTATTCGCTCTTCAAGTTCTTTTTTGAACTATATCGATTAAGCAAGCTTTTCTTAAGTTTGTGGCGCCAATCCCTTCCATTGATACTTTTGGTTCCTAGTTCATATAACTAGAGGGTCAAAGTCCTTACTACCATCCCTTATAGAACTTATAAGAAACGGGTCTTTGCTCCTTTATAGCATTGGTTCCTTCTTAGTTTTATAATATACTATCTATTCATCACCACCTTCCATCACCATTTTCACGCCTATAACATCACCATAGTCCATCACTTTCACGCCAACTCTACCATTATTCCAATAACATTTCATCACTATTAAATCATCCTTCATTCATAAACAAGGCATACTTCATCACCACCATTGGAGGCCGAAGTCAACATCACTTGAAGGAGATTTATTCAACACTTCCGCAGCCCATCTTGATAACATTCCTTTTCCATTTCTATTCTTTCAAATTCCATTCACTTTTAATTTCTTAATTATCATAATGATTAAACAATTCTTCTTCTTTTGTGCAGATTACTTTCAATCCAAGGTGTAGCATTTGGTGTCTATCCTAGATCGGGAAACAACAAGGTTGCCAACTTCTCCATTATTGAAGAAGCCTGGTTAGCCTTACATCATTGGGCGTGCATGTGTCTCCTCCTAGCTAGCTTGAATGTGGAGCTAGCTTAGCAAGCATGGGGCTGTTTGTGAACAAGCTTCCTAGCCGAGTCCTTGTGAGCTCCATAACAGCATGTTCAGCTACATTCAGCTAACATTGATATCATTTTTGACAACTCAGCTCCAAATAGTCCAACTAGCTGAGTTTAGCTAGCATTGAGCTCCTCCAGCTGAATTGAGCTTTCCTTAGTGTTCCATGAGCTGCCATGTTCCTTGTGAGCTGCATTTGATGTCTAAATAATCCACCAAGCTACCTCAATGTGTGCCATGATCCAATGTACCTACATGTGTAAGGAAACAAGGTAAGTTCATGGCATTGAGCTGATATGAGCTAAATACCTTGCTGCCATGCATGAATATGGTAATGTGAGCTATGATTGAAGGTCGTGAGCTAAATATATCATCTTATAATATGTATGAACTAATGCATAAAGCCTAAGTGCTAAAGAAATGCATAGGGGCTGATAAAATGAATGAAAATTATGTTGCCTTGATGTATATGTGATAATCATGCTTAAATGAATGCAAGACTAATATAGCATACTTAACATGGTTGAAATAAAATTGTGGATATATGTTGTATGCATGAATATCATTTAACATGGTATTCATAATAAATGATAAATGGAAACATGTAATAATATTATCCTAAGAAATGATATGTAATCATAGCATATATTTGAATGATATAAGGGACTTGATCAACTAAGCATAGGATGGAAATAATAATATGATAACTTATACTAACATGTGAATGCATGCTTATGATAGAATAGAATGTATAAATGATCTAATATAAGATAGGGTAAGAAAGAACTCCCTTAGAATCAGCAATGAAAAATATCCATAGTGTGATTAAGTCATGGAGAAAATTGGAGCTAGTTTGGATTGTATCAGGTGGTATAAAGGACTTTGACCCACTAGTTATAAGAACTAAAAACCGGAAGTATCAAGGGGAAAGGGGTTGACGCCACAAGTATAAAAATACTTGATAAGTCGATAAAAGTCACCAGGACTTAAGAAAGAAAATAATCTCACTTGTATTAATAAAAAAGGTCTCATTACAAATGAAATATGATAGCCTATTTATAGTTTTCAAAGGGTTTAGGCCGAATAAACACTTGATGGTTCAGCCAAGGTTGAAACCCCATTGAAAATACATGATTTTGTTTATGAAAATACATGATTTAAAAGATCTTGGGCGTGCATGTGTCTCCTCCTAGCTATCTTGAATGTGGAGCTAGCTTAGCAAGCATGGGGTTGTTTGTGAACAAACTTCCTAGCCGAGTCCTTGTGAGCTCCATAACAGCATGTTTAGCTACATTCAGCTAACATTGATATCATTTTTGACAACTCAGCTCCAAATAGTCCAACTAGCTGAGTTTAGCTAGCCTTGAGCTCCTCCAGCTGAATTGAGCTTTCCTTAGTGTTCCATGAGCTGCCATGTTCCTTGTGAGCTGCATTTGATGTCTAAATAATCCACCAAGCTACCTCAATGTGTGCCATGATCCAATGTACCTACATGTGTAAGGAAACAAGGTAAGTTCATGGCATTGAGCTGATATGAGCTAAATACCTTGCTGCCATGCATGAATATGGTAATGTGAGCTATGATTGAAGGTCGTGAGCTAAATATATCATCTTATAATATGTATGAACTAATGCATAAAGCCTAAGTGCTAAAGAAATGCATAGGGGCTGATAAAATGAATGAAAATTATGTTGCCTTGATGTATATGTGATAATCATGCTTAAATGAATGCAAGACTAATATAGCATACTTAACATGGTTGAAATAAAATTGTGGATATATGTTGTATGCATGAATATCATTTAACATGGTATTCATAATAAATGATAAATGGAAACATGTAATAATATTATCCTAAGAAATGATATGTAATCATAGCATATATTTGAATGATATAAGGGACTTGATCAACTAAGCATAGGATGGAAATAATAATATGATAACTTATACTAACATGTGAATGCATGCTTATGATAGAATAGAATGTATAAATGATCTAATATAAGATAGGGTGAGAAAGAACACCCTTAGATTCAGCAATGAAAAACATCCATAGTGTGATTAAGTCATGGAGAAAATTGGAGCTAGTTTGGATCGTATCAGGTGGTATAAAGGACTTTGACCCAGTAGTTATAAGAACTAGGAACCAGAAGTATCAAGGGGAAAGGGGTTGATGCCACAAGTATAAAAATATTTGATAAGTCAATAAAAGTCATCAGGACTTAAGAAAAAGAATAATATCACTTGTATTAATCAAAAAGGTCTCATTAAAAATGAAATATGATGGCTTATTTATAGTTTTCAAAGGGTTTAGGCCGAATAAAACTTGATGGTTCAGCCAAGGTTGAAACCCCTTTGAAAATACTTGATTTTTTAAGAAAATACATGATTTAAATGATCTTGCGTGCATGTCTCCTCCTAGCTAGTTGAATGTGGATCTAGCTTACCAAGCATGGGGCTGTTTGTGAACAAGCTTCCTAGCCGAGTCCTTGTGAGCTCCATAACAGCATGTTCAACTTTTCAGCTACCATTGATATCATTTTTGAAACTCAGCTCCAAATAGTCCAAATAGTTGAGTTTAGCTAGCCTTGAGCTCCTCCAATTGAATTGAGCTTTCGTTAGTGGTCCATGAGCTGCCATGTTCCTTGTGAGCTGTATTTGATGTCTAAATCATCCACAAGCTACCCCAACGTGTGCCATGATCCAATGTACCTACATGTGCAAGGAAACAAGGTAAGTCTAAATACCTTGCTGTCATGCATTAATATTGTAATGTGAGCTATGATTGAAGGTCATGAGCTAAATATATCATCTTATAATATGTATGAACTAATGCATAAAGCCTAAGTGCTAAAATGAATGCATAGGATCTGATAAAATGAATGATAATTATGTTGCCTTGATGTATATGTGATAATCATGCTTAAATGAATGCAAGACTAATATAGCATACTTAACATGGTTGAAATAACATTGTGGATATATGTTGTATGCATGAATATCATTTAACATGGTATTCATAATAAATGATAAATGGAAACATGTAATAATATTATCCTAAGAAATGATATGTAATCATAGCATATATTTGAATGATATGAGGGACTTGATCAACAAAGCATAGGATGGAAATAATAATATGATAACTTATACTAACATGTGAATGCATGCTTATGATAGAATAGGATGTATAAATGATCTAATATAAGATAGGGTGAGAAGAACTCCTTTAGAATAAGAAAAGAAAAACATCCATAGTGTGATTACGTCATTGAGAAAATTGGAGCTAGTTTGGATCGTATCATGTGGTATAAAGGACTTTGACCCACTAGTTATAAGAACTAGGAACCAGAAGTATCAAGGGGAAAGGGGTTGATGCCACAAGTATAAAAATACTTGATAAGTCAATAAAAGTCACCAGGACTTAAGAAAGAGAATAATATCACTTGTATTTAATAAAAAAGCCTCATTAAAAATGAAATATGATGGCCTATTTATAGTTTTCAAAGGGTTTAGGCCGAATAAACACTTGATGGTTCAGCCAAGGTTGAAACCCCTTTGAAAATACATGATTTGTTTAAGAAAATACATGATTTAAATGATCTTGGGCGTGCATGTGTCTCCTCCTAGCTAGCTTGAATGTGGAGCTAGCTTAGCAAGCATGGGGCTGTTTGTGAACAAGCTTCCTAGTCGAGTCCTTGTGAGCTCCATAACAGCATGTTCAACTTCATTCAGCTACCATTGATATCATTTTTGACAACTCAGCTCCAAATAGTCCAACTAGTTGAGTTTAGCTAGCCTTGAGCTCCTCTAGTTGAATTGAGCTTTCCTTAGTGGTCCATGAGCTGCCATGTTCCTTGTGAGCTGTTTGTGAGCTTCATTTGATGTCTAAATAATCCACCAAGCTATCCCAACGTGTGCCATGATCCAATGTACCTACATGTGCAAGGAAACAAGGTAAGTCTAAATACCTTGCTGTCATGCATTAATATTGTAATGTGAGCTATGATTGAAGGTCATGAGCTAAATATATCATCTTATAATATGTATGAACTAATGCATAAAGCCTAAGTGCTAAAATGAATGCATAGGATCTGATAAAATGAATGATAATTATGTTGCCTTGATGTATATGTGATAATCATGCTTAAATGAATGCAAGACTAATATAGCATACTTAACATGGTTGAAATAACATTGTGGATATGTTGTATGCATGAATATCATTTAACATGGTATTCATAATAAATGATAATTGGAAACATGTAATAATATTATCCTAAGAAATGATATGTAATCATAGCATATATTTGAATGATATGACGGACTTGATTAACTAAGCATAGGATGGAAATAATAATATGATAACTTATACTAACTTGTGAATGCATGCTTATGATAGAATAGAATATAAATGATCTAATATAAGATAGGGTGAGAAAGAACTCCCTTAGAATCAGCAATGAAAAGCATTCATAGTGTGATTAAGTCATGGAGAAAATTGGAGCTAGTTTGGATCGTATTAGGTGGTATAAAGGACTTTGACCCAATAGTTATAAGAACTAGGAACCATAAGTATCAAGTGGAAAGAGGTTGATGCCACAGGTATAAAAATACTTGATAAGTTAATAAAAGTCACCAGGACTTAAGAAAGAGAATAATATCACTTGTATTAATCAAAAAGGTCTCATTAAAATGAAATATGATGGCCTATTTATAGTTTTCAAAGGGTTTAGGCCGAATAAACACTTGATGGTTTAGCCAAGGTTGAAACCCTTTGAAAATACATAATTTTTTATGAAAATACATGATTTAAATGATCTTGGGCGTGCATGTGTCTCCTCCTAGCTAGCTTGAATGTGGAGCTAGCTTAGCAAGCATGGGGCTGTTTGTGAACAAGCTTCCTAGTCGAGTCCTTGTGAGCTCCATAACAGCATGTTCAACTTCATTCAGCTACCATTGATATCATTTTTGACAACTCAGCTCCAAATAGTCCAACTAGCTGAGTTTAGCTAGCCTTGAGCTCCTCCAGTTGAATTGAGCTTTCCTTAGTGGTCCATGAGCTGCCATGTTCCTTGTGAGCTGTTTGTGAGCTTCATTTGATGTCTAAATAATCCACCAAGCTATCCCAACGTGTGCCATGATCCAATGTACCTACATGTGCAAGGAAACAAGGTAAGTCTAAATACCTTGTTGTCACGCATGAATATGGTAATGTGAGCTATTATTGAAGGTCATGAGCTAAATATATCATCTTATATATGTATGAACTAATGCATAAAGCCTAAGTGCTAAAATGAATGCATAGGATCTGATAAAATGAAAGATAATTATGTTGTCTTGATGAATATGTGATAATCATGCTTAAATGAATGCAAGAATAATATAGCATACTTAACATTCTTGAAATAACATTGTGGATATATGTTGTATGCATGAATATCATTTAACATGGTATTCATAATAAATGATAAATGGAAACATGTAATAATATTATCCTAAGAAATGATATGTAATCATAGCATATATTTGAATGATATGACGGACTTGATCAACTAAGCATAGGATGGAAATAATAATATGATAACTTATACTAAAATGTGAATGCATGCTTATGATAGAATAGAATGTAAATGATCTAATATAAGATTGGGTGAGAAAGAACTCCCTTAGAATCAGCAATGAAAAACATCCATAGTGTGATTAAGTGGATGGAGAAAATTGGAGCTAGTTTGGATCGTATCAGGTGGTATAAAGGACTTTGACCCACTAGTTATAAGAACTAGGAACCAGAAGTATCAAGGGGAAAGGGGTTGACGCCACAAGTATAAAAATATTTGATAAGTCAATAAAAGTCACCAGGACTTAAGAAAGAGAATAATCTCACTTGTATTAATCAAAAAGGTCTAATTACAAATGAAATATAATGGCTATTTATAGTTTTCAAAGGGGTGATGGTTCAGTCAAGGTTGAAACCCCTTTGAAAATACATAATTTTTTTATGAAAATACATGATTTAAATGATCTTGGGCGTGCATGTGTCTCCTCCTAGCTAGCTTGAATGTGGAGCTAGCTTAGCAAGCATGGGGCTGTTTGTGAACAAGCTTCCTAGCTGAGTCCTTGTGAGCTCCATAACAGTAAGTTCAACTACATTCAGCTACCATTGATATCATTTTTGACAACTCAGCTCCAAATAATCCAACTAGCAGAGTTTAGCTAACCTTGAGCTCCTCCAGTTGAATTGAGCTTTCCTTAGTGTTCTATGAGCTGCCATGTTCCTTGTGAACTGTTTGTGAGCTGCATTTGATGACTAAATAATCCACCAAGGTACCCCAACGTGTGCCATAATCCAATGTACCTTCATGTGCAAGGAAATAAGGTAAGTCCATGGCATTGAGCTGATATGAGCTAAATACCTTGCTGCCATGCATGAATATGGTAACGTGAGCTATGATTGAAGGTCATGAGCTAAATATATCATCTTATAATAGTATGAACTAATGCATAAAGCCTAAGTGCTAAAATAAATGCATAAGAGTTGATAAAATGAATGATAATTATGTTGCCTTGATGTATATGTGATAATCATGCTTAAATGAATGCAAGACTAATATAGCATACTTAACATGCTTGAAATAACATTGTGGATATATGTTGTATGCATGAATATCATTTAACATGGTATTCATAATAAATGATAATTGGAAACATGTAATAATATTATCCTAAGAAATGATATGTAATCATAGCATATATTTGAATGATATGACGGACTTGATTAACTAAGCATAGGATGGAAATAATAATATGATAACTTATACTAACTTGTGAATGCATGCTTATGATAGAATAGAATATATAAATGATCTAATATAAGATAGGGTGAGAAAGAACTCCCTTAGAATCAGCAATGAAAAGCATTCATAGTTGATTAAGTCATGGAGAAAATTGGAGCTAGTTTGGATCGTATTAGGTGGTATAAAGGACTTTGACCCAATAGTTATAAGAACTAGGAACCAGAAGTATCAAGTGGAAAGAGGTTGATGCCACAGGTATAAAAATACTTGATAAGTCAATAAAAGTCACCAGGACTTAAGAAAGAGAATATCACTTGTATTAATCAAAAAGGTCTCATTAAAAATGAAATATGATGGCCTATTTATAGTTTTCAAAGGGTTTAGGCCGAATAAACACTTGATGGTTTAGCCAAGGTTGAAACCCCTTTGAAAATACATAATTTTTTTATGAAAATACATGATTTAAATGATCTTGGGCGTGCATGTGTCTCCTCCTAGCTAGCTTGAATGTGGAGCTAGCTTAGCAAGCATGGGGCTGTTTGTGAACAAGCTTCCTAGTCGAGTCCTTGTGAGCTCCATAACAGCATGTTCAACTTCATTCAGCTACCATTGATATCATTTTTGACAACTCAGCTCCAAATAGTCCAACTAGCTGAGTTTAGCTAGCCTTGAGCTCCTCCAGTGAATTGAGCTTTCCTTAGTGGTCCATGAGCTGCCATGTTTCTTGTGAGCTGTTTGTGAGCTTCATTTGATGTCTAAATAATCCACCAAGCTATCCCAACGTGTGCCATGATCCAATGTACCTACATATGCAAGGAAACAAGGTAAGTCTAAATACCTTGCTGCCATGCATGAATATGGTAACGTGAGCTATGATTGAAGGTCATGAGCTAAATATATCATCTTATAATATGTATGAACTAATGCATAAAGCCTAAGTGCTAAAATAAATGCATAAGAGTTGATAAAATGAATGATAATTATGTTGCCTTGATGTATATGTGATAATCATGCTTAAATGAATGCAAGACTAATATAGCATACTTAACATGCTTGAAATAACATTGTGGATATATGTTGTATGCATGAATATCATTTAACATGGTATTCATAATAAATGATAAATGGAAACATGTAATAATATTATCCTAAGAAATTATATGTAATCATAGCATATATTTGAATGATATGAGGGACTTGATCAACTAAGCATAGGATGGAAATAATAATATG
The DNA here is from genome assembly GCF_006381635.1 of Hibiscus syriacus. Classification (NCBI taxonomy): domain Eukaryota; kingdom Viridiplantae; phylum Streptophyta; class Magnoliopsida; order Malvales; family Malvaceae; genus Hibiscus; species Hibiscus syriacus. The sequence continues at coordinate 479,602 of NW_024062603.1, read as the reverse complement.
ATAACTTATACTAACATGTCAATGCATACTTATGATAGAATAAAATGTATAAATGATCTAATATAAGAAAGGGTAAGAAAGAACTCCCTTAGAATCAACAATGAAAAACATCTGTAGTGTGATTAAGTCATGGAGAAAATTAGAGCTAGATTGGATTGTATTAGGTGGTATAAAGGAATTTGACACACTAGTTATAAGAACTAAGAACCAGAAGTATCAAGGGGAAAGGGGTTGATGCCACAAGTATAAAAATACTTGATAAGTCAATAAAAGTCACTAGGACATAAGAAAGAAAATATGATGGCCTATCTATCGTTTTCAAAGGGTTTACGCCGAATAAACACTTGACAGTTCAGCCAAGGTTGAAACCCATTTGAAAATACATGATTTTTTATGAAAATACATGATTTAAATGATGTTGGGCGTGCATGTGTCTCTCCTAGCTAGCTTGAATGTGGAGCTAGCTTAGCAAGCATGGGGATGTTTATGAACAAGCTTCCTAGCCGAGTCCTTGTGAGCTCCATAACAGTATGTTCAACTACATTCAGCTACCATTGATCATTTTTGACAACTGAGCTCCAAATAGTCCAACTAGCTGAGTTTAGCTAGCATTTGATATCTAAATAATCCACCAAGCTACCCCAACGTGTGCCATGATCCAATGTACCTACATATGCAAGGAAACAAGGTAAGTCCATGGCATTGAGCTGATATAATCTAAATACCTTGCTGCCATGCATGAATATGGCAATGTGAGCTATGATTGAAGGTCATGAGCTAAATATATCATCTTATAATATGTATGAACTAATGCATAAAGCCTAAGTGGTAAAATGAATGCATAGGAGCTGATAAAATGAATGATAATTATGTTGCCTTGATGTATATGTGATAATCATGCTTAAAAGTATGCAAGACTAGTATAGCATACTTAACATGCTTGAAATAACATTGTGGATATGTTGCATTCATGAATATCATTTAACATGGTATTCATAATAAATGATAAATTGAAACAAAATAATATTATCCTAAGAAATATGTAATCATAGCATATATTTGAATGATATGAAGGACTTGATCAACTAAGCATAGGATGGAAATAATAATATGATAACTTATACTAACATGTGAATGCATTCTTCTGATAGAATAGAATAAATGATCTAATATAAGATAGGGTGAGAAAGAACTCCCTTAAATCAGCAATGAAAAAACATAGTGTGATTAAGTCATAGAGAAATTGGAGCTAGATTGGATTGTATTAGGTGGTATAAGGACTTTGACCCACTAGTTATAAGAACTAGGAAACCAGAAGTATCAAGTGGAAAGGGGATGCCACAAGTATAAAAATACTTGATAAGTCAATAAAAGTGACCAGGACTTAAGAAAGAGAATAATATCACTTGTATTAATCAAAAAGGTCTCATTAAAAATGAAATATGATGGCCTATTTATAGTTTTCAAAGGGTTTAGGCCGAATAAACACTTGATGGTTCAGCCAAGGTTGAAACCCCTTTGAAAATACATGATTTGTTTTAAGAAAATACATGATTTAAATGATCTTGGGCGTGCATGTGTCTCCTCCTAGCTAGCTTGAATGTGGATCTAGCTTAGCAAGCATGGGGCTGTTTGTGAACAAGCTTCCTAGCCGAGTCCTTGTGAGCTCCATAACAGCATGTTCAACTTCATTCAGCTACCATTGATATCATTTTTGACAACTCAGCTCCAAATAGTCCAACTAGTTAAGTTTAGCTAGCCTTGAGCTCCTCTAGTTGAATGAGCTTCCTTAGTGGTCCATGAGCTGACATGTTCTTGTGAGTTGCATTTGTCTAAATAATCCACCTAGCTACCCCAACGTGTGCCATGATCCAATGTACCTACATGTGCAAGGAAACAAGGTAAGTCTAAATACCTTGTTGTCATGCATGAATATGGTAATGTGAGCTATGATTGAAGGTCATGAGCTAAATATATCATCTTATAATATGTATGAACTAATGCATAAAGCCTAAGTGCTAAAATGAATGCATAGGAGCTGATAAAATGAATGATAATTAGTTGCCTTTATGTATATGTGATAATCATGCTTAAATGAATGCAAGACTAATATAGCATACTTAACATGGTTGAAATAACATTGTGGATATATGTTGTATGCATGAATATCATTTAACATGGTATTCATAATAAATGATAATTGGAAACATGTAATAATATTATCCTAAGAAATGATATGTAATCATAGCATATATTTGAATGATATGACGGACTTGATCAACTAAGCATAGGATGGAAATAATAATATGATAACTTATACTAACATGTGAATGCATGCTTATGATAGAATAGAATGTATAAATGAATATAAGATAGGGTGAGAAAGAACTCCCTTAGAATCAGCAATGAAAACATCCATAGTGTGATTAAGTCATGGAGAAAATTGGAGCTAGTGGATCGTATAGGTGGTATAAAGGACTTGACCCAGTAGTTATAAGAACTAGGAACCAGAAGTATCAAGTGGAAAGGGGTTGATGCCACAAGTATAAAATACTTGATAAGTCAATAAAAGTCACCAGGACTTAAGAAAGAGAATAATAATCTCACTTGTATTAATCAAAAAGGTCTAATTGGAAATTAAATATAATGGCCTATCTATCGTTTTCAAAGGGTTTACGCTGAATAAACACTTGACGGTTCAGCCAAGGTTGAAACCCATTTGAAAATACATGAATTTTTATGAAAATACATGATTTAAATGATCTTGGGCGTGCATGTGTCTCCTCCTAGCTAGCTTGAATGTGGAGCTAGCTTAGCAAGCATGGGGATGTTTATGAACAAGCTTCCTAGCCGAGTCCTTGTGAGCTCCATAACAGTATGTTCAACTACATTCAGCTACCATTGATATCATTTTTGACAACTGAGCTCCAAATAGTCCAACTAGCCGAGTTTAGCTAGCCTTGAGCTCCTCCAGCTGAATTGAACTTTCCTTAGTGTTCCATTAGCTGCCATGTTCCTTGTGAGCTGTTTGTGAGCTGCATTTGATATCTAAATAATCCACCAAGCTACCCCAACGTGTGCCATGATCCAATGTACCTACATATGCAAGAAAACAAGGTAAGTCCATGGCATTGAGCTGATATAATCTAAATACCTTGCTGCCATGCATGAATATGGCAATGTGAGCTATGATTGAAGGTCATGAGCTAAATATATCATCTTATAATATGTATGAACTAATGCATAAAGCCTAAGTGCTAAAATGAATGCATAGGATCTGATAAAATGAAAGATAATTATGTTGTCTTGATGAATATGTGATAATCATGCTTAAATGAATGCAAGACTAATATAGCATACTTAACATTCTTGAAATAACATTGTGGATATATGTTGTATGCATGAATATCATTTAACATGGTATTCATAATAAATGATAAATGGAAACATGTAATAATATTATCCTAAGAAATGATATGTAATCATAGCATATATTTGAATGATATGACGGACTTGATCAACTAAGCATAGGATGGAAATAATAATATGATAACTTATACTAACATGTGAATGCATGCTTATGATAGAATAGAATGTATAAATGATCTAATATAAGATAGGGTGAGAAAGAACTCCCTTAGAATCAGCAATGAAAAACATATGTAGTGTGATTAAGTCATGGAGAAAATTGGAGCTAGTTTGGATTGAATTAGGTGGTATAAAGGAATTTGAACCTCTAGTTATAAAAACTAGGAACCAGAAGAATCAAGGGGAAAGGGGTTGATGCCACAAGTATAAAAATACTTGATAAGTCAATAAAAGTCACCAGGACTTAAGAAAGAGAATAATCTCACTTGTATTAATCAAAAAGGTCTAATTGGAAATTAAATATAATGGCCTATCTATCGTTTTCAAAGGGTTTACGCTGAATAAACACTTGACGGTTCAGCCAAGGTTGAAACCCATTTGAAAATACATGAATTTTTATGAAAATACATGATTTAAATGATCTTGGGCGTGCATGTGTCTCCTCCTAGCTAGCTTGAATGTGGAGCTAGCTTAGCAAGCATGGGGCTGTTTGTGAACAAGCTTCGTAGCTGAGTCCTTGTGAGCTCCATAACAGTAAGTTCAACTACATTCAGCTACCATTGATATCATTTTTGACAACTGAGCTCCAAATAGTCCAACTAGCTGAGTTTAGCTAGCCTTGAGCTCTTCCAGCTGAATTGAGCTTGCCTTAGTGTTCCATGAGTTGCCATGTTCCTTGTGAGCTGTTTGTGAGCTCCATTGGATGTCTAAATAATCCACCAAGCTACCCCAACGTGTGCCATGATCCAATGTACCTACATGTGCAAGGAAGCAAGGTAAGTCCATGGCATTGAGCTGATATGAGCTAAATACCTTGCTGCCATGCATGAATATGGTAATGTGAGCTATGATTGAAGGTCATGAGCTAAATATATCATCTTATAATATGTATGAACTAATGCATAAAGCCTAAGTGCTAAAATGAATGCATAGGATCTGATAAAATGAAAGATAATTATGTTGTCTTGATGAATATGTGATAATCATGCTTAAATGAATAATATAGCATACTTAACATTCTTGAAATAACATTGTGGATATATGTTGTATGCATGAATATCATTTAACATGGTATTCATAATAAATGATAAATGGAAACATGTAATAATATTATCCTAAGAAATGATATGTAATCATAGCATATATTTGAATGATATGACGGACTTGATCAACTAAGCATAGGATGGAAATAATAATATGATAACTTATACTAACATGTGAATGCATGCTTATGATAGAATAGAATGTATAAATGATCTAATATAAGATAGGGTGAGAAAGAACTCCCTTAGAATCAGCAATGAAAAACATATGTAGTGTGATTAAGTCATGGAGAAAATTGGAGCTAGTTTGGATTGAATTAGGTGGTATAAAGGAATTTGAACCTCTAGTTATAAAAACTAGGAACCAGAAGAATCAAGGGGAAAGGGGTTGATGCCACAAGTATAAAAATACTTGATAAGTCAATAAAAGTCACCAGGACTTAAGAAAGAGAATAATCTCACTTGTATTAATCAAAAAGGTCTAATTGGAAATTAAATATAATGGCCTATCTATCGTTTTCAAAGGGTTTACGCTGAATAAACACTTGACGGTTCAGCCAAGGTTGAAACCCATTTGAAAATACATGAATTTTTATGAAAATACATGATTTAAATGATCTTGGGCGTGCATGTGTCTCCTCCTAGCTAGCTTGAATGTGGAGCTAGCTTAGCAAGCATGGGGATGTTTATGAACAAGCTTCCTAGCCGAGTCCTTGTGAGCTCCATAACAGTATGTTCAACTACATTCAGCTACCATTGATATCATTTTTGACAACTGAGCTCCAAATAGTCCAACTAGCCGAGTTTAGCTAGCCTTGAGCTCCTCCAGCTGAATTGAACTTTCCTTAGTGTTCCATTAGCTGCCATGTTCCTTGTGAGCTGTTTGTGAGCTGCATTTGATATCTAAATAATCCACCAAGCTACCCCAACGTGTGCCATGATCCAATGTACCTACATATGCAAGAAAACAAGGTAAGTCCATGGCATTGAGCTGATATAATCTAAATACCTTGCTGCCATGCATGAATATGGCAATGTGAGCTATGATTGAAGGTCATGAGCTAAATATATCATCTTATAATATGTATGAACTAATGCATAAACCCTAAGTGCTAAATTAATGCATAAGAGCTGAGAAAATGAATGATAATTATGGTTGCCTTGAGGTATATGTGATAATCTGCTTAAATGAATGCAAGACTAATATAGCATACTTAACATGCTTGAAATAACATTGTGGATATATGTTGTATGCATGAATATCATTTAACATGGTATTCATAATAAATGATAAATGGAAACATGTAATAATATTATCCTAAGAAATGATATGTAATCATAGCATATATTTGAATGATATGAAGGACTTGATCAACTAAGCATAGGATGGAAATAATAATATGATAACTTACTAACATGTGAATGCATGCTTATGATAGAATAGAATGTATAAATGATCTAATATAAGATAGGGTGAGAAAGAACTCCCTTAGAATCAGCAATGAAAAACATCCATAGTGTGATTAAGTCATGGAGAAAATTGGAGCTAGTTTGGATTGTATCCGGTGGTATAAAGGACTTTGACCCACTAGTTATAAGAACTAGGAACCAGAAGTATCAAGGGGAAAGGGGTTGATGCCACAAGTATAAAAATACTTGATAAGTCAATAAAAGTCACCAGGACTTAAGAAAGAGAATAATCTCACTTGTATTAATCAAAAAGGTCTCATTAAAAATGAAATATGATGGCCTATTTATAGTTTTCAAAGGGTTTAGACTGAATAAACACTTGATGGTTCAACCAAGGTTGAAACCCCTTTGAAAATACATGATTTTTTTTTATGAAAATACATGATTTAAATGATCTTGGGCGTGCATGTGTCTCCTCCTAGCTAGCTTGAATGTGGAGCTAGCTTAGCAAGCATGGGGCTGTTTGTGAACAAGCTTCCTAGCCGAGTCCTTGTGAGCTCCATAACAGCATGTTCAGCTTCATTCAGCTACCATTGATATCATTTTTGACAACTCAGCTCCAAATAGTCCAACTAGCTGAGTTTAGCTAGCCTTGAGCTCTTCCAGCTGAATTGAGCTTGCCTTAGTGTTCCATGAGTTGCCATGTTCCTTGTGAGCTGTTTGTGAGCTCCATTGGATGTCTAAATAATCCACCAAGCTACCCCAACGTGTGCCATGATCCAATGTACCTACATGTGCAAGGAAATAAGGTAAGTCCATGGCATTGAGCTGATATGAGCTAAATACCTTGCTGCCTTGCATGAATATGGTAATGTGAGCTATGATTGAAGGTCATGAGCTAAATATATCATCTTATAATATGTATGAACTAATGCATAAAGCCTAAGTGGTAAAATGAATGCATAGGAGCTGATAAAATGAATGATAATTATGTTGCCTTGATGTATATGTGATAATCATGCTTAAAAGAATGCAAGACTAATATAGCATACTTAACATGCTTGAAATAACATTGTGGATATATGTTGCATTCATGAATATCATTTAACATGGTATTCATAATAAATGATAAATGGAAACAAGTAATAATATTATCCTAAGAAATGATATGTAATCATAACATATATTTGAATGATATGAAGGACTTGATCAACTAAGCATAGGATGGAAATAATAATATGATAACTTATACTAACATGTGAATGCATGCTTATGATAGAATAGAATGTATAAATGATCTAATATAAGATAGGGTGAGAAAGAACTCCCTTAAAATCAGCAATGAAAAACATCCATAGTGTGATTAAGTTATACATGCACCACATGCCCTAAAGCTAAGGATGATGAATTTACTATACCACTTGGCCCTATCACACGAGGCCGGACCAAACTTCTTAAAGACAAGCTTCAAATCGCAGTTCAAGCATTCATCCGGAAGGGTCTAATAGCAGAAGATTTGTAACAACTTTTTGAAGTGTATCCAGTTGTTATCCGGTCGACATGTCTTCTGGAGATACAACCGTCTGTCTCTTATCTTTCCAACGGTTCTTGAATCGTATCAATCCGATATCGGGAACTCAAGATATGGTCATTTTACTGAAGACGGTGCATGCAGGAAATCCTATACGGGATTAATACGTTATTTTGTAAATATTACGAATTTTCAATATTTATATTGATTATTTGTAATATAATTTAATATAGGATGATTAATTATCATTTAGGATCAGATTTATTATTTTATTAGGAGTTAAGGTTGGGTTAAAATAATATTTTTAGTTATTATTATTTTATTAGGAATTAGAGTTAAAACATGTTTAGTTTATTAATATTTTATTCTTTAGTTATTTAGGACCTTTAGAATTCAGCCCCTATATAAAGGAGGCTTCATTCAACTTTGTAAATCAGATTTCTTTGATCAATAATACAACAAGAGTTTGTTTTTGCAAGTGCTGATTGCCTTGTGCCTTCGAAGCTTCTTCTCCTGGAGTTCTTTCAAGTTCTTGTGAGGGAGATTAATCTTCACACTCCAATTTGCCTTTTCATTGCGACTAGGAGGGTTGGTTAGAGCCATATTATAGTGTTTGCCTTTTCATTGCGACTAGGAGGGCTCGATAGGACATTATCCATCGATTTTCCACATCCATCCACGCCATCAATCATCTTTACCGTTCACTTTCATAAGGGAGATCTTTGATTTCTTGGTTATTTTCTGTATTCTTAATTCCTTTATCTTTTGTTTATCTTATTTTTAATCTTGTTTCTTTTCTTGTTTCTAGCACTAAAAGAAACCCTAAAGAACCCTAGCTATTGCCGCCACCTTCCTCATTCATTCCTTATTGTTCTTCATCGAGTCTAGAGCTTTTCTAGGTTTGATTCTTCAACAAGAGCAACGTTCATCAATCCGCCACCGCTTCCCTATCATTAAGTCATGGAGAAAATTGAAGCTAGTTTGGATTGTATCTGGTGGTATAAAGGACTTTGACCCACTAGTTATAAGAACTAGGAACCAGAAGTATCAAGGGGAAAGGGGTTGATGCCACAAGTGTAAAAATACTTGATAAGTCAATAAAAGTTACCAGGACTTAAGAAAGAGAATAATCTCACTTGTATTAATCAAAAAGGTCTCATTGCAAATGAAATATGATGGCCTATTTATCGTTTTCAAAGGGTTTAGGCCGAATAAACACTTGATGGTTCAACCAAGGTTGAAACCCATTTGAAAATACATGATTTTTTATGAAATACATGATTTAAATGATCTTGGGCGTGCATGTGTCCTCCTAGCTAGCTTGAATATGGAGCTAGCTTAGCAAGCGGGTTGTTTGTGAACAAGCTTCCTAGCCGATTCCTTGTGACCTCCATAACAGCATGTTCTTCAGCTACCATTGATATCATTTTTGACAACTCAGCTCCAAATAGTCCAACTAGTTGAGTTTAGCTAGCCTTGAGCTCCTCCAGCTGAATTGAGCTTCCTTAGTGGTCCATGAGCTGCCATTCCTTGTGAGCTGTTTGTGAGCTTCATTTGATGTCTAAATAATCCACCAAGCTACCCCAACGTGTGCCATGATCCAATGTACCTACATGTGCAAGGAAACAAGGTAAGTCTAAATACCTTACTACCATGCAAGAATATGTATGAACTAATGCATAAACCCTAAGTGCTAAAATTAATGCATAAGAGCTGAGAAAATGAATGATAATTATGTTGCCTTGAGGTATATGTGATAATCATGCTTAAATGAATGCAAGACTAATATAGCATACTTAACATGCTTGAAATAACATTGTGGATATATGTTGTATGCATGAATATCATTTAACATGGTATTCATAATAAATGATAAATGGAAACATGTAATAATATTATCCTAAGAAATGATATGTAATCATAGCATATATTTGAATGATATGAAGGACTTGATCAACTAAGCATAGGATGGAAATAATAATATGATAACTTATACTAACATTGAATGCATGCTTATGATAGAATAGAATGTATAAATGATCTAATAAGATAGGGTGAGAAAGAACTCCCTTAGAATCAGCAATGAAAAACATCCATAGTGTGATTAAGTCATGGAGAAAATTGGAGCTTGTTTGGATCGTATCAGGTGGTATAAAGGACTTTGACCCACTAGTTATAAGAACTAGAAAGGGGTTGACACCACAAGTATAAAAATATTTGATAAGTCAATAAAAGTCACCAGGACTTAAGAAAGAGAATAATCTCACTTGTATTAATCAAAAGGTCTAATTACAAATCAATATGATGGCCTATTTATAGTTTTCAAAGGGGTTAGGCCGAATAAACACTTGATTGTTCAGTCAAGGTTGAAACCCCTTTGAAAATACATAATTTTTTTATGAAAATACATGATTTAAATGATCTTGGGCGTGCATGTGTCTCCTCCTAGCTAGCTTGAATGTGGAGCTAGCTTAGCAAGCATGGGGCTGTTTGTGAACAAGCTTCCTAGCTGAGTCCTTGTGAGCTCCATAACAGTATGTTCAACTACATTCAGCTACCATTGAGATCATTTTTGACAACTCAGCTCCAAATAATCCAACTAGCAGAGTTTAGCTAGCCTTGAGCTCCTCCAGTTGAATTGAGCTTTCCTTAGTGTTCCATGATCTGCATGTTCCTTGTGATGTTTGTGAGCTGCATTGAGTCTAAATAATCCACCAAGTACCCAACGTGTGCCATTATCCAATGTACCTTCATGTGCAAGGAAACAAGGTAAGTCCATGGCATTGAGCTGATATGAGCTAAATACCTTACTGCCATGCATGAATATGGTAACGTTAGCTATGATTGAAGTTCATGAGCTAAATATATCATCTTATAATATGTATGAACTAATGCATAAAGCCTAAGTGCTAAAATGAATGCATAAGAGCTAATAAAATGAATGATAATTATGTTGCCTTGATGTATATGTGATAATCATGCTTAAATGAATGCAAGACTAATATAGCATACTAACATGCTTGAAATAACATTGTGGATATATGTTGTATGCATGAATATCATTTAACATGGTATTCATAATAAATGATAAATACAAACGTTTAATAATATTATCCTAAGCAATGATATGTAATCATTGCATATATTTGAATGATATGAGGGACTTGATCAACTAAGCATAGGATGGAATTAATAATATGATAACTTATACTAACATGTGAATGCATGCTTATGATAGAATAGAATGTATAAATGATCTAATTTAAGATAGGGTAAGAAAGAACTCCCTTAGAATCAACAATGAAAAACATCCATAGTGTGATTAAGTCATGGAGAAAATTGGAGCTAGTTTGGATTGTATCAGGTGGTATAAAGGGCTTTGACCCACTAGTTATAAGAACTAGGAACCAGAAGTATCAAGGGGAAAGGGGCTGATGCCACAAGTATAAAAATACTTGATAAGTCAATAAAAGTCACTAGGACTTAAGAAAGAGAATAATCTCACTTGTATTAATAAAAAAGGTCTCATTAAAAATGAAATATGATGGCCTATTTATAGTTTTCAAAGGGTTTAGGCTGAATAAACACTTGATGGTTCAACCAAGGTTGAAACCCCTTTGAAAATACATGATTTTTTTATGAAAATATATGATTTAAATGATCTTGGGTGTGCATGTGTCTCCTCCTAGCTAGCTTGAATGTGGAGGTAGCTCAGCAAGCATGGGGCTGTTTGTGAACAAGCTTCCTAGTCGAGTCCTTGTGAGCTCCATAACAGCATGTTCAGCTTCATTCAGCTACCATTGATATCATTTTTGACAACTGAGCTCCAAAAAGTCCAACTAGCTGAGTTTAGCTAGCCTTGAGCTCCTCCAGCTGAATTGAGCTTTCCTTAGTGTTCCATGATCTGCCATGTTCCTTGTGAGCTGTTTGTGAGCTGCATTGGATGTCTAAATAATCCACCAAGCTACCCAAACATGTGCCATGATCTAATGTACCTACATGTGCAAGGAAACAAGGTAAGTCCATGGAATTGAGCTGATATGAGCTAAATACCTTGCTTCCATGCATGAATAAGGTAATGTGAGCTATGATTGAAGGTCATGAGCTAAATATATCATCTTATAATATATATGAACTAATGCATAAAGCCTAAGTGTTAAAATGAATGCATAAGAGCTGATAAAATGAATGATAATTATGTTGCCTTGATGTATATGTGATAATCATGCTTAAATGAATGCAAGACTAATATAGCATACTTAACATGCTTGAAATAACATTGTGGATATATGTTGCATTCATGAATATCATTTAACATGGTATTCATAATAAATGATAAATGGAAACAAGTAATAATATTATCCTAAGAAATGATATGTAATCATAGCATATATTTGAATGATATGAAGGACTTGATCAACTAAGCATAGGATGGAAATAATAATATGATAACTTATACTAACATGTGAATGCATGCTTATGATAGAATAGAATGTATAAATGATCTAATATAAGATAGGGTGAGAAAGAACTCCCTTAGAATCAGCAATGAAAAACATCCATAGTGTGATTAAGTCATGGAGAAAATTGGAGCTAGTTTGGATTGTATCCGGTGGTATAAAGGACTTTGACCCACTAGTTATAAGAACTAGGAACCAGAAGTATCAAGGGGAAAGGGGTTGATGCCACAAGTATAAAAATACTTGATAAGTCAATAAAAGTCACCAGGACTTAAGAAAGAGAATAATCTCACTTGTATTAATCAAAAAGGTCTCATTAAAAATGAAATATGATGGCCTACTTATAGTTTTCAAAGGGGTTAGGCCGAATAAACACTTGATGGTTCAGTCAAGGTTGAAACCCCTTTGAAAATACATAATTTTTTTTATGAAAATACATGATTTAAATGATCTTGGGCGTGCATGTGTCTCCTCCTAGCTAGCTTGAATGTGGAGCTAGCTTAGCAAGCATGGGGTTGTTTGTGAACAAGCTTCCTAGCCGAGTCCTTGTGACCTCCATAACAGCATGTTCAACTACATTCAGCTACCATTGATATCATTTTTGACAACTCAGCTCCAAATAGTCCAACTAGTTGAGTTTAGCTAGCCTTGAGCTCCTCCAGCTGAATTGAGCTTTCCTTAGTGGTCCATGAGCTGCCATGTTCCTTGTGAGCTGTTTGTGAGCTTCATTTGATGTCTAAATAATCCACCAAGCTACCCCAACGTGTGCCATGATCAAATGTACCTACATGTGCAAGGAAACAAGGTAAGTCTAAATACCTTACTACCATGCAAGAATATGGTAATGTGAGCTATGATTGAAGGTCATGAGCTAAATATATCATCTTATATATGTATGAACTAATGCATAAACCCTAAGTGCTAAATTAATGCATAAGAGCTGAGAAAATGAATGATAATTATGTTGCCTTGAGGTATATGTGATAATCATGCTTAAATGAATGCAAGACTAATATAGCATACTTAACATGCTTGAAATAACATTGTGGATATATGTTGTATGCATGAATATTTAACATGGTATCATAATAAATGATAAATGGAAACATGTAATAATATTATCCTAAGAAATGATATGTAATCATAGCATATATTTGAATGATATGAAGGACTTGATCAACTAAGCATAGGATGGAAATAATAATATGATAACTTATACTAACATGTGAATGCATGCTTATGATAGAATAGAATGTATAAATATCTAATATAAGATTGGGTGAGAAAGAACTCCCTTAGAATCAGCAATGAAAAACATCCATAGTGTGATTAAGTCATGGAGAAAATTGGAGCTTGTCTGGATCGTATCAGGTGGTATAAAGGACTTTGACACACTAGTTATAAGAACTAGAAAGGGGTTGACGCCACAAGTATAAAAATATTTGATAAGTCAATAAAAGTCACCAGGACTTAAGAAAGAGAATAATCTCACTTGTATTAATCAAAAAGGTCTAATTAAATGAATATGATGGCCTGTTTATAGTTTTCAAAGGGGTTAGGCCGAATAACACTTGATGGTTCAGTCAAGGTTGAAACCCCTTTGAAAATACATAATTTTTTATGAAAATACATGATTTAAATGATCTTGGGCGTGCAAGTGTCTCCTCCTAGCTAGCTTGAATGTGGAGCTAGCTTAGCAAGCATGGGGCTGTTTGTGAACAAGCTTCCTAGCCGAGTCCTTGTGAGCTCCATAACAGCATGTTCAGCTTCATTCAGCTACCATTGATATCATTTTGACAACTCAGCTCCAAATTGTCCAACTAGCTGAGTTTAGCTAGCCTTGAGCTCTTCCAGCTGAATTGAGCTTGCCTTAGTGTTCCATGAGTTGCCATGTTCCTTGTGAGCTATTTGTGAGCTCCATTGGATGTCTAAATAATCCACCAAGCTACCCAACGTGTGCCATGATCCAATGTACCTACATGTGCAAGGAAACAAGGTAAGTCCATGGCATTGAGCTGATATGAGCTAAATACCTTGCTGCCATGCATGAATATGGTAATGTGAGCTATGATTGAAGGTCATGAGCTAAATATATCATCTTATAATATGTATGAACTAATGCATAAAGCCTAAGTGGTAAAATGAATGCATAGGAGCTGATAAAATGAATGATAATATGTTGCCTTGATGTATATGTGATAATCATGCTTAAAAGAATGCAAGACTAATATAGCATACTTAACATGCTTGAAATAACATTGTGGATATATGTTGCATTCATGAATATCATTTAACATGGTATTCATAATAAATGATAAATGGAAACAGTAATAATATTATCCTAAGAAATGATATGTAATCATAGCATATATTTGAATGATATGAAGGACTTGATCAACTAAGCATAGGATGGAAATAATAATATGATAACTTATACTAACATGTGAATGCATGCTTATGATAGAATAGAATGTATAAATGATCTAATATAAGATAGGGTTAGAAAGAACTCCCTTAAAATCAGTAATGAAAAAACATCCATAGTGTGATTAAGTGATACATGCACCACATGCCCTAAAGCTAAGGATGATGAATTTACTATACCACTTGGACCTATCACACGAGGCCGGACCAAACTTCTTAAAGACAAGCTTCAAATCGCAGTTCAAGCATTCATCCGGAAGGGTCTAATAGCAGAAGATTTGCAACAACTTTTTGAAGTGTATCCAGTTGTTATCCGGTCGACATGTCTTCTGGAGATACAACCGTCTGTCTCTTATCTTTCCAACGGTTCTTGAATCGCATCAATCCGATATCGGGAACTCAAGATATGGTCATTTTACTGAAGACGGTGCATGCAGGAAATCCTATACGGGATTAATACGTTATTTGTAAATATTACGAATTTCAATATTTATATTGATTATTTGTAATATAATTTAATATAGGATGATTAATTATCTTTAGGATCATTATTATTTTATTAGGAATTAAGGTTGGGTTAAAACAATATTTTTAGTTATTATTATTTTATTAGGAATTAGAGTTAAAACATGTTTAGTTTATTAATATTTTATTCTTTAGTTATTTAGGACCTTTAGAATTCAGCCCCTATATAAAGGAGGCTTCATTCAACTTTGTAAATCAGATTTCTTTGATCAATAATACAACAAGAGTTTGTTTTTGCAAGTGCTGATTGCCTTGTGCCTTTGAAGCTTCTTCTCCTGGAGTTCTTTCAAGTTCTTGTGAGAGAGATTAATCTTCACACTCCAATTTGCCTTTTCATTGCGACTAGGAGGGTTGGTTAGAGCCATATTATCGTGTTTGCCTTTTCATTGCGACTAGGAGGGCTCGATAGGACATTATCCATCGATTTTCCACATCCATCCACGCCATCAATCATCTTTACCGTTCACTTTCATAAGGGAGATCTTTGATTTCTTGGTTATTTTCTGTATTCTTAATTCCTTTATCTTTTGTTTATCTTATTTTTAATCTTGTTTCTTTTCTTGTTTCTAGCACTAAAAGAAACCCTAAAGAACCCTAGCTATTGCCGCCACCTTCCTCATTCATTCCTTATTGTTCTTCATCGAGTCTAGAGCTTTTCTAGGTTTGATTCTTCAACAAGAGCAACGTTCATCAATACGCCACCACTTTCCTATCATTAAGTCATGGAGAAAATTGGAGCTAGTTTGGATTGTATCCGGAGGTATAAAGGACTTTGACCCACTAGTTATAAGAACTAGGAACCAGAAGTATCAAGGGGAAAGGGGTTGATGCCACAAGTATAAAAATACTTGATAAGTCAATAAAAGTTACCAGGACTTAAGAAAGAGAATAATCTCACTTGTATTAATCAAAAAGGTCTCATTGCAAATGAAATATGATGGCCTATTTATCGTTTTCAAAGGGTTTAGGCCGAATAAACACTTGATGGTTCAGCCAAGGTTGAAACCCATTTGAAAATACATGATTTTTTATGAAAATACATGATTTAAATGATCTTGGGCGTGCATGTGTCTCCTCCTAGCTAGCTTGAATGTGGAGCTAGCTTAGCAAGCATGGGGTTGTTTGTGAACAAGCTTCCTAGCCGAGTCCTTGTGACCTCCATAACAGCATGTTCAACTACATTCAGCTACCATTGATATCATTTTTGACAACTCAGCTCCAAATAGTCCAACTAGTTGAGTTTAGCTAGCCTTGAGCTCCTCCAGCTGAATTGAGCTTTCCTTAGTGGTCCATGAGCTGCCATGTTCCTTGTGAGCTGTTTGTGAGCTTCATTTGATGTCTAAATAATCCACCAAGCTACCCCAACGTGTACCATGATCAAATGTACCTACATGTGCAAGGAAACAAGGTAAGTCTAAATACCTTACTACCATGCAAGAATATGGTAATGTGAGCTATGATTGAAGGTCATGAGCTAAATATCATCTTATAATATGTATGAACTAATGTATAAACCCTAAGTGCTAAAATTAATGCATAAGAGCTGAGAAAATGAATGATAATTATGTTGCCTTGAGGTATATGTGATAATCATGCTTAAATGAATGCAAGACTAATATAGCATACTTAACATGCTTGAAATAACATTGTGGATATATGTTGTATGCATGAATATCATTTAACATGGTATTCATAATAAATGATAAATGGAAACATGTAATAATATTATCCTAAGAAATGATATGTAATCATAGCATATATTTGAATGATATGAAGGACTTGATCAACTAAGCATAGGATGGAAATAATAATATGATAACTTATACTAACATGTGAATGCATGCTTATGATAGAATAGAATGTATAAATGATCTAATATAAGATAGGGTGAGAAAGAACTCCCTTAGAATCAGCAATGAAAAACATCCATAGTGTGATTAAGTCATGGAGAAAATTGGAGCTTGTCTGGATCGTATCAGGTGGTATAAAGGACTTTGACCCACTAGTTATAAGAACTAGAAAGGGGTTGACGCCACAAGTATAAAAATATTTGATAAGTCAATAAAAGTCACCAGGACTTAAGAAAGAGAATAATCTCACTTGTATTAATCACCAGGACTCAAAAAGGTTGAAACCCCTTTGAAAATACATAATTTTTTTATGAAAATACATGATTTAAATGATCTTGGGCGTGCATGTGTCTCCTCCTAGCTAGCTTGAATGTGGAGCTAGCTTAGCAAGCATGGGGCTATTTGTGAACAAGCTTCCTAGCTGAGTCCATGTGAGCTCCATAACAATATGTTCAACTACATTCAGCTACCATTGAGATCATTTCTGACAACTCAGCTCCAAATAATCCAACCAGCAGAGTTTAGCTAGCCTTGAGCTCCTCCAGTTGAATTGAGCTTTCCTTAGTGTTCCATGATCTGCCATGTTCCTTGTGAGCTGTTTGTGAGCTGCATTGGATGTCTAAATAATCCACCAAGCTACCCAAACGTGTGCCATGATCTAATGTACCTACATGTGCAAGGAAACAAGGTAAGTCCATGGTGAGCTGATATGAGCTAAATACCTTGCTTCCATGCATGAATATGGTAATGTGAGCTATGATTGAAGGTCATGAGCTAAATATATCATCTTATAATATATATGAACTAATTCATAAAGCCTAAGTGTTAAAATGAATGCATAAGAGCTGATAAAATGAATGATAATTATGTTGCCTTGATGTATATGTGATAATCATGCTTAAATGAATGCAAGACTAATATAGCATACTAACATGCTTGAAATAACATTGTGGATATATGTTGTATGCATGAATATCATTTAACATGGTATTCATAATAAATGATAAATAGAAACGTGTAATAATATTATCCTAAGAAATGATATGTAATCATTGCATATATTTGAATGATATGAGGGACTTGATCAACTAAGCATAGGATGGAATTAATAATATGATAACTTATACTAACAAGTGAATGCATGCTTATGATAGAATAGAATGTATAAATGATCTAATTTAAGATAGGGTAAGAAAGAACTCCCTTAGAATCAACAATGAAAAACATCCATAGTGTGATTAAGTCATGGATAAAATTGGAGCTAGTTTGGATTGTATCAGGTGGTATAAAGGGCTTTGACCCACTAGTTATAAGAACTAGGAACCTGAAGTATCAAGGGGAAAGGGGTTGATGCCACAAGTATAAAAATACTTGATAAGTCAATAAAAGTCACTAGGACTTAAGAAAGAGAATAATCTCACTTGTATTAATAAAAAAGGTCTCATTAAAAATGAAATATGATGGCCTATTTATAGTTTTCAAAGGGTTTAGGCTGAATAAACACTTGATGGTTCAACCAAGTTTGAAACCCCTTTGAAAATACATGATTTTTTTACGAAAATACATGATTTAAATGATCTTGGGTGTGCATGTGTCTCATCCTAGCTAGCTTGAATGTGGAGGTAGCTTAGCAAGCATGGGGCTGTTTGTGAACAAGCTTCCTAGCCGAGTCCTTGTGAGCTCCATAACAGCATGTTCAGCTTCATTCAGCTACCATTGATATCATTTTTGACAACTCAGCTCCAAATAGTCCAACTAGCTGAGTTTAGCTAACCTTGAGGTCCTCCAGCTGAATTGAGCTTTCCTTAGTGTTCCATGATCTGCCATGTTCCTTGTGAGCTGTTTGTGAGCTGCATTGGATGTCTAAATAATCCACCAAGCTACCCAAACGTTTTCCATGATCTAATGTACCTACATGTGCAAGAAAACAAGGTAAGTCCATGGCATTGAGCTGATATGAGCTAAATACCTTGCTGCCATGCATGAATATGGTAATGTGAGCTATGATCGAAGGTCATGAGCTAAATATATCATCTTATAATATGTATGAACTAATGCATAAAGCCTAAATGGTAAAATGAATGCATAGGAGCTGATAAAATGAATGATAATTATGTTGCCTTGATGTATATGTGATAATAATGCTTAAATGAATACAAGACTAATATAGCATACTTAACATGCTTGAAATAACATTGTGGATATATGTTGCATTCATGAATATCATTTAACATGGTATTCATAATAAATGATAAATGGAAACAAGTAATAATATTATCCTAAGAAATGATATGTAATCATAGCATATATTTGAATGATATGAAGGACTTGATCAACTAAGCATAGGATGGAAATAATAATATGATAACTTATACTAACATGTGAATGCATGCTTATGATAGAATAGAATGTATAAATGATCTAATATAAGATAGGGTGAGAAAGAACTCCCTTAGAATCAGCAATGAAAAACATCCATAGTGTGATTAAGTCATGGAGAAAATTGGAGCTAGTTTGGATTGTATCCGGTGGTATAAAGGACTTTGACCCACTAGTTATAAGAACTAGGAACCAGAAGTATCAAGGGGAAAGGGGTTGATGCCACAAGTATAAAAATACTTGATAAGTCAATAAAAGTCACCAGGACTTAAGAAAGAGAATAATCTCACTTGTATTAATCAAAAAGGTCTCATTAAAAATGAAATATGATGGCCTACTTATAGTTTTCAAAGGGGTTAGGCCGAATAAACACTTGATGGTTCAGTCAAGGTTGAAACCCCTTTGAAAATACATAATTTTTTTTATGAAAATACATGATTTAAATGATCTTGGGCGTGCATGTGTCTCCTCCTAGCTAGCTTGAATGTGGAGCTAGCTTAGCAAGCATGGGGTTGTTTGTGAACAAGCTTCCTAGCCGAGTCCTTGTGACCTCCATAACAGCATGTTCAACTACATTCAGCTACCATTGATATCATTTTTGACAACTCAGCTCCAAATAGTCCAACTAGTTGAGTTTAGCTAGCCTTGAGCTCCTCCAGCTGAATTGAGCTTTCCTTAGTGGTCCATGAGCTGCCATGTTCCTTGTGAGCTGTTTGTGAGCTTCATTTGATGTCTAAATAATCCACCAAGCTACCCCAACGTGTGCCATGATCAAATGTACCTACATGTGCAAGGAAACAAGGTAAGTCTAAATACCTTACTACCATGCAAGAATATGGTAATGTGAGCTATGATTGAAGGTCATGAGCTAAATATATCATCTTATAATATGTATGAACTAATGCATAAACCCTAAGTGCTAAAATTAATGCATAAGAGCTGAGAAAATGAATGATAATTATGTTGCCTTGAGGTATATGTGATAATCATGCTTAAATGAATGCAAGACTAATATAGCATACTTAACATGCTTGAAATAACATTGTGGATATATGTTGTATGCATGAATATCATTTAACATGGTATTCATAATAAATGATAAATGGAAACATGTAATAATATTATCCTAAGAAATGATATGTAATCATAGCATATATTTGAATGATATGAAGGACTTGATCAACTAAGCATAGGATGGAAATAATAATATGATAACTTATACTAACATGTGAATGCATGCTTATGATAGAATAGAATGTATAAATATCTAATATAAGATTGGGTGAGAAAGAACTCCCTTAGAATCAGCAATGAAAAACATCCATAGTGTGATTAAGTCATGGAGAAAATTGGAGCTTGTCTGGATCGTATCAGGTGGTATAAAGGACTTTGACACACTAGTTATAAGAACTAGAAAGGGGTTGACGCCACAAGTATAAAAATATTTGATAAGTCAATAAAAGTCACCAGGACTTAAGAAAGAGAATAATCTCACTTGTATTAATCAAAAAGGTCTAATTACAAATGAAATATGATGGCCTGTTTATAGTTTTCAAAGGGGTTAGGCCGAATAAACACTTGATGGTTCAGTCAAGGTTGAAACCCCTTTGAAAATACATAATTTTTTTATGAAAATACATGATTTAAATGATCTTGGGCGTGCAAGTGTCTCCTCCTAGCTAGCTTGAATGTGGAGCTAGCTTAGCAAGCATGGGGCTGTTTGTGAACAAGCTTCCTAGCCGAGTCCTTGTGAGCTCCATAACAGCATGTTCAGCTTCATTCAGCTACCATTGATATCATTTTTGACAACTCAGCTCCAAATTGTCCAACTAGCTGAGTTTAGCTAGCCTTGAGCTCTTCCAGCTGAATTGAGCTTGCCTTAGTGTTCCATGAGTTGCCATGTTCCTTGTGAGCTATTTGTGAGCTCCATTGGATGTCTAAATAATCCACCAAGCTACCCCAACGTGTGCCATGATCCAATGTACCTACATGTGCAAGGAAACAAGGTAAGTCCATGGCATTGAGCTGATATGAGCTAAATACCTTGCTGCCATGCATGAATATGGTAATGTGAGCTATGATTGAAGGTCATGAGCTAAATATATCATCTTATAATATGTATGAACTAATGCATAAAGCCTAAGTGGTAAAATGAATGCATAGGAGCTGATAAAATGAATGATAATTATGTTGCCTTGATGTATATGTGATAATCATGCTTAAAAGAATGCAAGACTAATATAGCATACTTAACATGCTTGAAATAACATTGTGGATATATGTTGCATTCATGAATATCATTTAACATGGTATTCATAATAAATGATAAATGGAAACAAGTAATAATATTATCCTAAGAAATGATATGTAATCATAGCATATATTTGAATGATATGAAGGACTTGATCAACTAAGCATAGGATGGAAATAATAATATGATAACTTATACTAACATGTGAATGCATGCTTATGATAGAATAGAATGTATAAATGATCTAATATAAGATAGGGTTAGAAAGAACTCCCTTAAAATCAGTAATGAAAAACATCCATAGTGTGATTAAGTGATACATGCACCACATGCCCTAAAGCTAAGGATGATGAATTTACTATACCACTTGGCCCTATCACACGAGGCCGGACCAAACTTCTTAAAGACAAGCTTCAAATCGCAGTTCAAGCATTCATCCGGAAGGGTCTAATAGCAGAAGATTTGCAACAACTTTTTGAAGTGTATCCAGTTGTTATCCGGTCGACATGTCTTCTGGAGATACAACCGTCTGTCTCTTATCTTTCCAACGGTTCTTGAATCGCATCAATCCGATATCGGGAACTCAAGATATGGTCATTTTACTGAAGACGGTGCATGCAGGAAATCCTATACGGGATTAATACGTTATTTTGTAAATATTACGAATTTTCAATATTTATATTGATTATTTGTAATATAATTTAATATAGGATGATTAATTATCTTTAGGATCATATTTATTATTATTAGGAATTAAGGTTGGGTTAAAACAATATTTTTAGTTATTATTATTTTATTAGGAATTAGAGTTAAAACATGTTTAGTTTATTAATATTTATTCTTTAGTTATTTAGGACCTTTAGAATTCAGCCCCTATATAAAGGAGGCTTCATTCAACTTTGTAAATCAGATTTCTTTGATCAATAATACAACAAGAGTTGTTTTGCAAGTGCTGATTGCCTTGTGCCTTTGAAGCTTCTTCTCCTGGAGTTCTTTCAAGTTCTTGTGAGAGAGATTAATCTTCACACTCCAATTTGCCTTTTCATTGCGACTAGGAGGGTTGGTTAGAGCCATATTATCGTGTTTGCCTTTTCATTGCGACTAGGAGGGCTCGATAGGACATTATCCATCGATTTTCCACATCCATCCACGCCATCAATCATCTTTACCGTTCACTTTCATAAGGGAGATCTTTGATTTCTTGGTTATTTTCTGTATTCTTATTCCTTATCTTTTGTTTATCTTATTTTTAATCTGTTTCTTGTTTCTAGCACTAAAAGAAACCCTAAAGAACCCTAGCTATTGCCGCCACCTTCCTCATTCATTCCTTATTGTTCTTCATCGAGTCTAGAGCTTTTCTAGGTTTGATTCTTCAACAAGAGCAACGTTCATCAATCCGCCACCACTTTCCTATCATTAAGTCATGGAGAAAATTGGAGCTAGTTTGGATTGTATCCGGAGGTATAAAGGACTTTGACCCACTAGTTATAAGAACTAGGAACCAGAAGTATCAAGGGGAAAGGGGTTGATGCCACAAGTATAAAAATACTTGATAAGTCAATAAAAGTTACCAGGACTTAAGAAAGAGAATAATCTCACTTGTATTAATCAAAAAGGTCTCATTGCAAATGAAATATGATGGCCTATTTATCGTTTTCAAAGGGTTTAGGCCGAATAAACACTTGATGGTTCAGCCAAGGTTGAAACCCATTTGAAAATACATGATTTTTTTATGAAAATACATGATTTAAATGATCTTGGGCGTGCATGTGTCTCCTCCTAGCTAGCTTGAATGTGGAGCTAGCTTAGCAAGCATGGGGTTGTTTGTGAACAAGCTTCCTAGCCGAGTCCTTGTGACCTCCATAACAGCATGTTCAACTACATTCAGCTACCATTGATATCATTTTTGACAACTCAGCTCCAAATAGTCCAACTAGTTGAGTTTAGCTAGCCTTGAGCTCCTCCAGCTGAATTGAGCTTTCCTTAGTGGTCCATGAGCTGCCATGTTCCTTGTGAGCTGTTTGTGAGCTTCATTTGATGTCTAAATAATCCACCAAGCTACCCCAACGTGTACCATGATCAAATGTACCTACATGTGCAAGGAAACAAGGTAAGTCTAAATACCTTACTACCATGCAAGAATATGGTAATGTGAGCTATGATTGAAGGTCATGAGCTAAATATATCATCTTATAATATGTATGAACTAATGTATAAACCCTAAGTGCTAAAATTAATGCATAAGAGCTGAGAAAATGAATGATAATTATGTTGCCTTGAGGTATATGTGATAATCATGCTTAAATGAATGCAAGACTAATATAGCATACTTAACATGCTTGAAATAACATTGTGGATATATGTTGTATGCATGAATATCATTTAACATGGTATTCATAATAAATGATAAATGGAAACATGTAATAATATTATCCTAAGAAATGATATGTAATCATAGCATATATTTGAATGATATGAAGGACTTGATCAACTAAGCATAGGATGGAAATAATAATATGATAACTTATACTAACATGTGAATGCATGCTTATGATAGAATAGAATGTATAAATGATCTAATATAAGATAGGGTGAGAAAGAACTCCCTTAGAATCAGCAATGAAAAACATCCATAGTGTGATTAAGTCATGGAGAAAATTGGAGCTTGTCTGGATCGTATCAGGTGGTATAAAGGACTTTGACCCACTAGTTATAAGAACTAGAAAGGGGTTGACGCCACAAGTATAAAAATATTTGATAAGTCAATAAAAGTCACCAGGACTTAAGAAAGAGAATAATCTCACTTGTATTAATCACCAGGACTCAAAAAGGTTGAAACCCCTTTGAAAATACATAATTTTTTTATGAAAATACATGATTTAAATGATCTTGGGCGTGCATGTGTCTCCTCCTAGCTAGCTTGAATGTGGAGCTAGCTTAGCAAGCATGGGGCTGTTTGTGAACAAGCTTCCTAGCTGAGTCCATGTGAGCTCCATAACAATATGTTCAACTACATTCAGCTACCATTGAGATCATTTCTGACAACTCAGCTCCAAATAATCCAACCAGCAGAGTTTAGCTAGCCTTGAGCTCCTCCAGTTGAATTGAGCTTTCCTTAGTGTTCCATGATCTGCCATGTTCCTTGTGAGCTGTTTGTGAGCTGCATTGGATGTCTAAATAATCCACCAAGCTACCCAAACGTGTGCCATGATCTAATGTACCTACATGTGCAAGGAAACAAGGTAAGTCCATGGTGAGCTGATATGAGCTAAATACCTTGCTTCCATGCATGAATATGGTAATGTGAGCTATGATTGAAGGTCATGAGCTAAATATATCATCTTATAATATATATGAACTAATTCATAAAGCCTAAGTGTTAAAATGAATGCATAAGAGCTGATAAAATGAATGATAATTATGTTGCCTTGATGTATATGTGATAATCATGCTTAAATGAATGCAAGACTAATATAGCATACTAACATGCTTGAAATAACATTGTGGATATATGTTGTATGCATGAATATCATTTAACATGGTATTCATAATAAATGATAAATAGAAACGTGTAATAATATTATCCTAAGAAATGATATGTAATCATTGCATATATTTGAATGATATGAGGGACTTGATCAACTAAGCATAGGATGGAATTAATAATATGATAACTTATACTAACAAGTGAATGCATGCTTATGATAGAATAGAATGTATAAATGATCTAATTTAAGATAGGGTAAGAAAGAACTCCCTTAGAATCAACAATGAAAAACATCCATAGTGTGATTAAGTCATGGATAAAATTGGAGCTAGTTTGGATTGTATCAGGTGGTATAAAGGGCTTTGACCCACTAGTTATAAGAACTAGGAACCTGAAGTATCAAGGGGAAAGGGGTTGATGCCACAAGTATAAAAATACTTGATAAGTCAATAAAAGTCACTAGGACTTAAGAAAGAGAATAATCTCACTTGTATTAATAAAAAAGGTCTCATTAAAAATGAAATATGATGGCCTATTTATAGTTTTCAAAGGGTTTAGGCTGAATAAACACTTGATGGTTCAACCAAGTTTGAAACCCCTTTGAAAATACATGATTTTTTTACGAAAATACATGATTTAAATGATCTTGGGTGTGCATGTGTCTCATCCTAGCTAGCTTGAATGTGGAGGTAGCTTAGCAAGCATGGGGCTGTTTGTGAACAAGCTTCCTAGCCGAGTCCTTGTGAGCTCCATAACAGCATGTTCAGCTTCATTCAGCTACCATTGATATCATTTTTGACAACTCAGCTCCAAATAGTCCAACTAGCTGAGTTTAGCTAACCTTGAGGTCCTCCAGCTGAATTGAGCTTTCCTTAGTGTTCCATGATCTGCCATGTTCCTTGTGAGCTGTTTGTGAGCTGCATTGGATGTCTAAATAATCCACAAAGCTACCCAAACGTTTTCCATGATCTAATGTACCTACATGTGCAAGAAAACAAGGTAAGTCCATGGCATTGAGCTGATATGAGCTAAATACCTTGCTGCCATGCATGAATATGGTAATGTGAGCTATGATTGAAGGTCATGAGCTAAATATATCATCTTATAATATGTATGAACTAATGCATAAAGCCTAAATGGTAAAATGAATGCATAGGAGCTGATAAAATGAATGATAATTATGTTGCCTTGATGTATATGTGATAATAATGCTTAAATGAATACAAGACTAATATAGCATACTTAACATGCTTGAAATAACATTGTGGATATATGTTGCATTCATGAATATCATTTAACATGGTATTCATAATAAATGATAAATGGAAACAAGTAATAATATTATCCTAAGAAATGATATGTAATCATAGCATATATTTGAATGATATGAAGGACTTGATCAACTAAGCATAGGATGGAAATAATAATATGATAACTTATACTAACATGTGAATGCATGCTTATGATAGAATAGAATGTATAAATGATCTAATATAAGATAGGGTGAGAAAGAACTCCCTTAGAATCAGCAATGAAAAACATCCATAGTGTGATTAAGTCATGGAGAAAATTGGAGCTAGTTTGGATTGTATCCGGTGGTATAAAGGACTTTGACCCACTAGTTATAAGAACTAGGAACTAGAAGTATCAAGGGGAAAGGGGTTGATGCCACAAGTATAAAAATACTTGATAAGTCAATAAAAGTCACCAGGACTTAAGAAAGAGAATAATCTCACTTGTATTAATCAAAAAGGTCTAATTACAAATGAAATATGATGGCCTATTTATAGTTTTCAAAGGGTTTAGGCCGAATAAACACTTGATGGTTCAACCAAGGTTGAAACCCCTTTGAAAATACATGATTTTTTATGAAAATACATGATTTAAATGATCTTGGGCGTGCATGTGTCTCCTCCTAGCTAGCTTGAATGTGGAGCTAGCTTAGCAAGCATGGGGTTGTTTGTGAACAAGCTTCCTAGCCGAGTCCTTGTGATGTAAGGCGAATCTACACACCTTGATGAAAAGAGTAGATAGCCTTATTGTGTCCTGATCTAGGATTGATAAGTACTGATGTCCTTGAATTTATAAGTTTGGGCTACAAAATAAGATAAGAAAGAATGATTAATAATGGAATTAATAAAGGGAATAATAATATAAGTAATGAAAATAAATAATAAGAATGAAATAAAATAAAGAAAGGACAGAGATGGCTGCGGAATTGTTGGAAGAGATGGATGATGTTGTTGATGAAATGGAAATGGTGGTGATGTTGTATCTCAAACACGCCAAAGGGGAAACTATGCTATGAATCACAATCCCGGTCTTCACAAACTTGCTTGAGGGGTGGTGATAGTTTCTTCAACCCAGTAGATATCATTATAGGAATTTTGGAATCAAAATGGAAGGAATGACGCCACAAGTATAAGAACTATACTTGTTTAATCGATAAAGTTCACAAAGAACTTTGAAGAGAAATAACTCACAAGAGTATATTTTATATAAGAGATGAGATGAGTACAAATGAAGGCAAGCCACTCTATTTATAGGAAATAAGAGGGCTTGGCGGAATAGTTACATGATGTTTCAGTTAGATACATATCTTTAGGTAAATACATAATGCTTGAGATGAATGAATAAGTCCTTTGGGCTTGTGATGGTTTGGTTAACTCTTCATAAAAGGCCTTAATGATTCAGTCAAAGGGTGGAGAGACATCTCCCTTGGCCGAATGGTTCATGCTTGTTCATCTTGGCACCAATTTCCTCTCCTTGGCCGAATAGTCATGTGCCTTATCATGTTTGGCGCCAAAGCTTCCATGTGCAAGGCATGTGTGTGATCAAATAGGCTTGGAGCTCTATCTCATGTCTCTTGGTGAATTAAGCTTCCAATGCTAGCGATTCCTTCACCAACGTGCTCCTAGATGAAAAGGCATCTTCATGGGCAGCATCATTCATGAAAGGTCACAATGTTTGAGAAAGGTGTCCCTTCATGTTTGAGCTGCTTATGGTGTGAATGAGCTAAAGGTGAGCTGGACATAGATGACTTGTGACATGGTGACCGTTTGGGCATCTCCTTGTGAAAAGGTACCTCTTGAGGTGGCAACTATTTGCAAAAAGGTACGATTTCACAAATTTTGACTTAGGACATATTTGAAGTGTCCTAAGTGGTGATGATGATGGTGCAACTCCCCAGCTGAAATAAGGTCATCTTGTAGCTCAAATCTTCAGCTAAATCTAGCTATGAGCTCACGGCCTCCGGATAACTTTTCACCAATTGTTCCTTGTGCTCTCATAATCGATCCCATGTAAGTTTCCTTGCTGTTACATGCTCCATTTAGCTCTAATGCATCTCCCAAGTGTTGGTCGAATGTGCCTACATGCATAACATAAAGAAATAAACTAAGTATATAAGCTTATATAATGTGTATATTATAAGATTGTGACTATAGTATATGATAATAACTTGTAAATCATATATAAATGGTTAACTTATTATCATAATAACTATAGGTATAATATATATATATGAAAATAACTATCTTATAACATATGAAATAAGCATCTATAGATATAAAGATAGTGATACGATCCAAACAAGCTCTAATTTTCTCCATGACTTGAACACACCATGGATGTTCTTCAAATCTGTTTCTAAGGGAGTTCTTCATTACCCTATCTTATACTATATCATTTATACATTCTATTCTATCATAAGCATTCATTCACATGTTAGTATAAATTATCATATTATTATTTCCATCCTATGCTTATATGATCATATTTTTCATATTATTCAAATATATGCTATGATTACATATCATTTCCTAGGATATTATTATTACATGTTTCCATTTATCATTTATGAATACCATGTTATATGATATTCATGCATACAACATATACCATATCTTTATGATTGTTACACAATGTTATAAGCATGTTAGGATAGTCTTATAATCATATTAAGCATGATTATCATATATACATCAAGGCAGCATCATTATAAATCATTTCATTAGTTCATATGCATTCATATTAGCTCTTAAGCTTCATGCATTATCTTACACATATTTTGAGATGATATAATTAGCTCATAACCTTCAAACATACCTCACATCACCATAACCATACATGGCAGCAAGGTATTTAGCTCATAAAAGCTTAATATCATGGACTTACCTTGTTTCCTTGCACATATAGGTACATTGGAGTGTGATGCACGATGAGGCAGCTTGGTGGATTATTTGGACATCAAATGTAGCTCATAAATAGCTCACATAGAATATGGTAGCTCGTGGAACACTAAGGAAAGCTCAACTTAGCTGGAGGAGCTAGCATGTAGCTGAACTTAGCTGGAGGAGAGTTTTGGACAAAAATGTTGAAAAGTGGACTAAAGGTAGCTGGAAGTAGCTGGGAGAGTAGCTGAGGAGCTGAGAAGACCAAAGCTAACTAGCTTGAGTTTATCAAGCTATAACTCACCTAGTTAGCTACCAAGACACTCACCTAGCTTACCTTGAAGCTAGTTCATCTCTAGGCTGCCCAATGGATGCCATGTCATCTAGATACACGTTGGAAGCTAATTTACGCCTAGTTGTTGCCTATCTTCATTCCATGGACTTCAAGACATCATCCTTTGGTTTCAACCTCATCAAGTCATAGCAAGAAGACCCATGTGCATTCATGTAGGCTGCCATGTGCATCATTCAAGCATGTGCACTCCATGTGACATCAAATTGGTGCCAAAACACCAAGGGATGCTTCCTATTCGGCCAAAGACTTTATCCTCTTCATTTTGGCGCCCAAATAACTTCCAAATGCATTCAAATCATCCTTAGGGCCAAACCAACACATAATCATTCGGCCAAGAGCATGTATTTTCATTAAAGTCTTGTTTGTTCATTAAAAATCATGTCATTTTAGGAAGGTACAAGGGCTGGCCGAACCAACATGTACCTATTCGGGCAAGTCCCTTCAAAAACTATAAATAGGCCATTATATTTCATTTGTAATCAGGCCTTTAGTTTAATTGAAGTGAGATTATTCTTTCTTAAGTCCTGGTGACTTTTTATCGACTTATCAAGTATTTTATACTTTTGGCGTCAACCCTCTTCTTTCATCTTGATACTTCTGGTTCCTAGTTCATATAACTAGTGGGTCAAAGTACTTATCACCACCCCTTGAAGAAACAATATAAAGATTGGGTCTTTGCACTCTATAGCATTGGTTCTTCTTTGAGCATTCTTCAAGATACTATCCTCACAACCATCCTTTTTGTTTCATCACCATAACCATAACCATTTCAATCATCTTCCGCTCCCATCTCTCATTTATTAAATAACCTACCTATTAAACCATACGTTTACCACCCTTACCCATTCTGTTTTGAGCCATTCACTTGTGCAGGTTGTTTTGCTTCCTTCCTAGATCCACAATCAAACGAGAAGGTAGAATTACTTTACATCATATAGAAAGTTTATTCCCTAGAGAGGTTGGAATAGCCATGGTAAATATGATGCTGAATTGGATCACATAATCCTCCCCTTCTTTTAATCGATTTGTCCTCAAATCGAATGATCGTCTTTTCCTAGTGTCCTTTCATTCAATCTTTACAAAAAGGTTCATATCCGTTGAAAGACTAATTTGGAAGTTCTTAGCCTGAAAAGAAAGAAAACTTTCATTAGTAAAAATGTGATCAAACATAACTAAAGTTAAGAAATACTTCCTGTAAATTATATGTTCAAAGTTCTTTAATAGATGTTTGCATTGATTCGTGAAAGATGATGACTCTTGGAATGGTGATGTTCTCATAAGTCACGCCCTTGGTTGAAAAATCGCTTCCCTTTGATTTTCATTAGGCATAACTCTTGATTCTTGAAGGATCACGTCTTTTGGATGAGGAATTACCACTCTTTGCTTTTCAAAAATCGCATCTTTTGGCTCTTGAAAGGTCACGTCCTTTAATTTCCCAAATCGATGGATTGTGTCACTTGGATCATCCTGCAAATCAAAGGAAATTCCTGCATTGTCAAAGTTAGAAAAATCTTCATTGACCTTGCACCTCGTCAGTAAACATCTTTGTAACAAGCACTTAGATGTTAAGCACTTGTTTTTGGAATGCTTTCTTCCTCGATTAACTTCGATTTTCCTTTCCTCATGGCCTCAACACTTTGTTTCATCTTGATTTGCTTAACTTGGACTTGTTTAGGCGTCAATGGTGTTAGGATGATCTTCTTTCCTCCATGGTTGAATGAATACTGATTGGTAAAACAATCATGAATAGTCCTCCTATCATATTGCCATGGTCTTCCAAGGAGTAAATGGCTAGCATGCATAGGAACAACATCGCACATAACTTCGTCCTTATACTTACCAATTGAAAAAGGGACCATCACCTGTTTGTTGACATTAAGTTCACCTCGTACATTGAGCCATTGTAGTTTGTAGGGATTTGGATGTTTCAACATTGCAATCCCAATTTCTCCACCATGATGGTACTGGAAACATTAGTACAACTCCCTCCGTCTATAATCATGAAACACACTTTTTCATTCACATGGCAGCGGGTATGAAAGATGTTTTCCCTTTGTGCATCGTTTTCTACTACTTGGGCACTTAGACTTCTCTTGACCACTAGGGCTTTACCTTCCACAGGAGCACCAATTTCGGTTTCCTCCTCCACTTCTGTTGGTGGTGCTTCTTCTTCTTCATGGTCAGATTCAATCTCACCATTTCCAAGTAATAACATGGTGTTTCTATTGGGACATTGTGTGGATATATGCCCCCTCCCAAGACATTTAAAACAACGGATGTCTCTTGTTCGTTCAGGGATTTCTTTCCCTCGATTCTCCTTACCAAGTTGGGATGCATTTGATGATTCGGCTTTTTCCTTGATAGGAGTAGGAGTAGACTTCTTCAAATTGTTAGGACTCCATCTCGAAGGCATGGTAGTGCGAGATATAGATCTCCTTCGTAATTACATCTATATTTTCATAGCCATTTGCACCATTTCATCAAGTTCGATATAATGATACAATTCTAGTGTGTTGGCAATCTTAGGATTGAGTCCAGCAAGAAATCTAGCCACGGTTGCTTCACGATCGTCCTCAATATTGACTCGGATCATTTCCACATCCATTTCTTTATAATTATCCTCCACACTCCGTTGGCCTTGCTTCAAATTCTGTAATTTCTGAAACATGTCTCGGTGATAATGAGTAGGAATGAAACGTTTACGCATGATACCTTTCATTTCGAGCCATGTTGAAATTGGTTTCTCTCCATTCCTTCTTCGTGTAATAGTAAGTTGATCCCACCATATCAAAGCATAATCAACAAACTCCGTGGCTGCCAATCTTACTTTCTTGAGTTCAGAATAGTTATGGCAACTAAACACAAGTTCCACCTTGCTTTCCCATTCAAGATAGGCTTCTAGATCAATCTTCCCTTGGAATTGAGGAATTTTGATGTTGCTCATATTATCATCAACATTGGCACGCCTAGGTCCTTGTATCAATGCTGGTTCTTCTTCATCATAAGGATTTGGGACATCATCTTCTGGAAGAGGTTGTTGCCTCTGAGGAGTATTATTGTTTTTAATTTGTGGTTGATCTTTTCTTTGGTCTAGTTTCTCATGGAGAGCATCAAATTTTGTTTGAAACATTCTCATCATTTCTCCAATCAGTGTTTGCATTTGCAAATTGGGTTGACCTACATTTCTTTTAGAACTTTGAGACATGGTTAGTAAATAAAACAAAAACAAAAACCTTACCAGCACACTCACAAAGTCTCACAATTTTACTCCAAAGAAAAGATAAGATCACTCCACTCAACACTCGTGTTTACTCTCGGGAATACATATTTGGCTTTTAACAATTCCCCTTCTGATCTCACTCTCTCAATAGCCTTTTTCCACTCAATTTCTCTTTCTAAGTCCTTTGAGGAACTTACTCAAGATTAGAACAAGTTAATTCTTTCCTTGTGTGCGTCGACTGTAAATAGGTTAGGGTTGAAAATAATAGAAGAAATGGAAAGGTAGAAGAAAGGTTGTAAGGTATTTAAAAGAAACAAATGGTTGAAGACAAGGAAAATGAAATTATGGAAAAGAAAGAGGTGACTTACAATTCAAGAAACAACACTTACTGCAACCTTTCTCAAGAAACAATAAGGTTATCTTCTCTTAGTGTAGATGACCTCTTTTATGTACTTTGCAATGGTAGAGCACTTTCCTTGGCTTGCTGTCTCTTTTTTTTTCTTCTTTTCTGAATGTTCTTCTTTTTGTATTTTGAACTCCTTTCGTTGGTTGTAGGAGTCTTTTTTTTCGAACTTCTTTTTCTTTTTACTTTTTGTTTTGCACGCCAATGACACTTTTGTTGTCAATACAACTATGCTCTGATTACCGCTTGATGTAAGGCGAATCTACACACTTTGATGAAAAGAGTAGATAGCCTTATTGTGTCCCGATCTAGGATTGACAAGTACTGATGTCCTTGAATTTATAAGTTTGGGCTAAAAATAAGATAAGAAAGAATGATTAATAATGGAATTTAATAAAGGGAATAATAATATAAGTAATGAAAATAAATAATAAGAATGAAATAAAATAAAGAAAGGATAGAGATGGTTGCGGAATTGATGGAAGAGATGGATGATGTTGTTGATGAAATGGAAATGGTGGTGATGTTGTATCTCAAACACGCCAAAGAGGAAACTATGCTATGAAGCACAATTCTGGTCTTCACAAACTTGCTTGAGGGGTGGTGATAGTCTCTTCAACCCACTAGATATCAATCTAGGAATTTTGGAATCAAAATGGAAGGAATGAAGCCACAAGTATAAGAACTATACTTGTTTAATCGATAAAGTTCACAAAGAACTTTGAAGAGAAATAACTCACAAGAGTATATTTTATATAAGAGATGAGATGAGTGCAAATGAAGGCAAGCCACTCTATTTATAGGAAATGAGAGGGCTTGGCCGAATAGTTACATGATGTTTCGGCTAGATACATGTCTTTAGGAAAATACATAATGCTTGAGATGAATGAATAAGTCCTTTGGGCTTGTGATGGTTCGGCTAACTCTTCATGAAAGGCCTTAATGATTCGGTCAAAGGGTGGATAGACATCTCCCTTGGCCGAATGGTTCATGCTTGTTCATCTTGGCGCCAATTTCATCTCCTTGGCCGAATAGTCATGTGCCTTATCATGTTTGGCGCCAAAGCTTCCATGTGCAAGGCATGTGGTGTGATCGAATAGGCTTGGAGCTCTATCTCATGTCTCTTGGTTTATTAAGCTTCCATGCTAGCAATTCCTTCACCAACATTTGGTGAAAAGGTGTCCCTTCATGTTTGAGCTACTTATGGTGTGAATGAGTTAAAGGTGAGCTGGCCATAGATGACTTGTGACATGGTGAACGTTTGGGCAGCTCCTTGTGAAAAGGTACCTCTTGAGGTGGCAACTATTCACGAAAAGGTACGATTTCACAAATTTTGACTTAGGATATATTTGAAGTGTCCTAAGTGGTGATGATGATGGTGCAACTCCCCAGTTGAAATAAGGTCATCTTGTAGCTCAAATCTTCAGCTCAATCTAGCTATGAGCTCACGGCCTCCAGACAACTTTTCACCAATTGTTCCTTGTGCTCTCCTAATCGATCCCATGTAAGTTTCCTTGCTGTTACATGCTCCATTTAGCTCTAATGAAGCTCCCAAGTGTTGGCTGAATGTGCCTACATGCGTAACATAAAGAAATAAACTAAGTATATAAGCTTATATGATGTGTATATTATAAGATTGTGACTATAGTATATGATAATAACTTGTATCTCATATATAAATGGTTAACTTATTATCATAATAACTATAGGTATAATATATATATGAAAATAACTATCTTATAACATATGAAATAAGCATCTATAGGTATAAAGATAGAAAGTTTCTTCCCTGGAGAGGTTGGAATAGCCATGGTAAATATGATGTTGAATTGGATCACATCATCTTGTGAGCTCCATAACAGTAAGTTCAGCTACATTCAGCTACCATTGATATCATTTTTTACAACTCAGCTCCAAATAGTCCAACTAGTTGAGTTTAGCTAGCCTTGAGCTCCTCCAGCTGAATTGAGCTTTCCTTAGTGGTCCATGAGCTTCCATGTTCCTTGTGAGCTGTTTGTGAGCTGTATTTGATGTCTAAATAATCCACCAAGCTACCCCAACATGTGCCATGATCCAATGTACCTACATGTGCAAGAAAACAAGGTAAGTCAATGGCATTGAGATGATATGAGCTAAATACCTTGCTGCCATGCATGAATATGGTAATGTGAGCTACGATTTAAGGTCATGAGCTAAATATATCATCTTATAATATGTATGAACTAATGCATAAAGCCTAAGTGCTAAAATGAATGCATAGGAGCTGATAAAATAAATGATAATTATGTTGCCTTGATGTATATGTGATAGTCATGCTTAAATGAATGCAAAACTAATATAGCATACTTAACATGCCTGAAATAACATTGTGGATATATGTTGTATGCATGAATATCATTTAACATGGTATTCATAATAAATGATAAATGGAAACATGTAATAATATTATCTTAAGAAATGATATATAATCATAGCATATATTTGAATGATATGAGGGACTCGATCAACTAAGCATAGGATGGAAATAATAATATGATAACTTATACTAACATGTGAATGCATGCTTATGATAGAATAGAATGTATAAATGATCTAATATAAGATAGGGTAAGAAAGATCTCCCTTAAAATCAGCAATGAAAAACATCCATAGTGTGATTAAGTCATTAAGAAAATTGGAGCTAGTTTGGATTGTATCAGGTGGTATAAAGATCTTTGACCCACTAGTTATAAGAACTAGGAACCAGAAGTATCAAGGGGAAAGGGGTTGACGCCACAAGTATAAAAATACTTGATAAGTCAATAAAAGTCACCAGGACTTAAGAAAGTGAATAATCTCACTTGTATTAGTCAAAAAGGTCTCATTACAAATTAAATATGATGTCCTATTTATAGTTTTCTAAGGGTTTAGGCCGAATAAACACTTGATGGTTCAGCCAAGGTTGAAACCACTTTGAAAATACATGATTTTTTATGAAAATACCTGATTTTTTTATGAAAATACATGATTTAAATGATCTTGGGCATGCATGTGTCTCCTCCTAGCTAGCTTGAATGTGGATCTAGCTTAGCAAGCATGGGGTGAATTAAGCTTTCTTTAGTGTTCCATGAGCTGCCATGTTCCTTGTGAGCTGCATTTGATGTCTAAATAATCCACCAAGCTACCCTAACGTGTGCCATGATCCACTGTACCTACATGTGCAAGGAAACAAGATAAGTCCATGGCATTGAGTTGATATCAGCTAAATACCTTGCTGCCATGCATGAAATGGTAATGTGAGCTATGATTGAAGGTCATGAGCTAAATATATCATCTTATAATATGTATGAACTAATGCATAAAGCCTAAGTGCTAAAATGAATGTGATGTAAGGTGAATCTACACGCTTTGGTGAAAATAGTAGATAGCCTTATTGTGTCCCGATCTAGGATTGAAAAGTACTGATGTCCTTGAATTTATAAGTTTGGGCTGCAAAATAAGATAAGAAATATGATTAATAATGGACTTAATAAGTGAATAATGATATATGTAATGAAAAGAAATAATAAGAATGAAATGAAATAAAGGAAGGATAGAGATGGCTGCGAAATTGATGGATGATGATGATGATGAAATGGCAATGGTGGTGATGTTGTATCTCAAACACGCCAAAGAGGAAACTATTCTATGAACCATAATCCCGGTCTTCACAAACTTGCTTGAGGGGTGGTGATAGTGTCTTCAACCCACTAGATAACAATCTAGGAATTTTAGAATCAAAATGGAAGGAATGACGCCACAAGTATATGAATTATACTTGCTTAATCGATAAAGTTCACAAATAACTTTGAAGAGAAATTAACTCACAAGAGTATGTTTTATATAAGAGATGAGATGGGTACAAATGAAGGCAAGCCACTCTATTTATAAGAAATGAGAGGGCTTGGCCAAATGGTTACAAGTTGTTTCGGCTAGATACATAACTTTATGAAGATACATAATGTTTTAAAATGAAAGATTAAGTCATTTGGGCTTGTGATGGTTCGGCTAACCCTTCATAAAGGGGCTTGATGATTAGGCTAAGGATGGGAAGACATCTCCCTTGGCCGAATGGGCATGCTTGTTCATCTTGGCGCCATTTTCTTCCCTTGGCCGAATGGTGGTGTGTCTCTTCATGTTTGGCGCCAAAGGCTCTCATGTGCATGGCATGTGATGTGGTCGAATAGGCATGGATCCTTTAGCTCATATCTCTTGGTGATTTAAGCTTCCAATTGGTGTGATCTCTTCATCCACGTGTTCCTTGTTGAAAAGGCATCTTCATGGGCAGCATCATTCATGAAAGATCACAATGTTTGGAAAAGTAACCCTTCATGTTTAGGCTACTTTGGGTGTGAATGAGCTGGTGGTGAGCTGGCCTTAGATGACTTGTAACATGGTGAACGTTTGGGCAGCTCCTTGTGAAAAGGTACCTCTTGAGGTGGTAACTATTCTCGAAAAGGTACGATTTCACAAATTTTGACTTAGGACATATTTGAAGTGTCCTAAGTGGTGATGATGATGGTGCAACTCCCCAGCTGAAATAAGGTCATCTTGTAGCTCAAATCTTTAGCTCAATCTAGCTATGAGCTCACGGCCTCTGGACAACATTTCACTAATCGTTCCTTGTGCTCTCCTAATCGATCCCATGTAAGTTTCCTTGCTGTTACATGCTCCATTTAGCTCCAATGCAGCTCCCAAGTGTTGGCCGAATGTGCCTACATGCGTAACATAAGAAAAATAAACTAAGTATATAAACTTGTATATTATAAAAATGTGACTATAGGTTATTTAATATTCAATATGTAACATATTAAACAACCTATTATCTAATGGTTCTTTCTCATTAAAAGATTTAAAAACATTAAGGCACTTATGAGAAAGTACTTCCCTGAATTGTTTTACCTTTACACGAGTGATAGGTCCTTTGGGCATAACTTCAGGATCCATTTGTGTAGTTGTGATCACATCATCCTCCCCTTCTTTTGAGCGATTTGCCCTCAAATCGTCATTGTCTTCAAATGGAGAAAGATTTGAAATAGTAAAAGTTGCACTTACATTGTATTCACCAGGTAGATCCAATTTGTATGCATTATCATTGATCTTCTTGATGATTTGGAATGGTCCATCTCCTCTAGGTAACAATTTGGATTTCCTTTGGGAAGGGAAACGTTCTTTTCTGAAACGCACCCATACCCAGTCACCTTCATCCAATTTTAGTGGCTTGCGTCCCTTATTTGCTTGTTGTTCATATTGTCTTGTCCGTTTTTCTATTTTAACTCGAACTTGCTGATGAAGTTTCTTAACGAACTCAGCCTTGCTCTTGCCATCTTTGTTGATCATATGTTCCTGAGGCAAAGGAAGAAGATCTAAAGGTGTTAAGGGATTAAATCCATATACTACCTCAAATGGTGACATCTTGGTTGTTGAATGGACTGCTCGATTATATGCAAATTCAACGTGTGGTAAGCATTCCTCCTAAGCTTTGATATTCTTTTTGATGATAGATCTCAACAATGTTGATAGTACTCGATTCACCACTTCAGTTTGCCCATCTGTTTGAGGGTGACATGTGGTGGAGAATAGCAACTTTTTCCCAATCTTACTCCATAACGTCCTCCAGAAATGGCTAAGAAATTTGAAATCTCTATCAGAAACTATGGTTCTTGGAATGCCATGTAATCTCACAATTTCTTTAAAGAACAAGTTGGCCACATGTGTTGCATCGTCTGTCTTGTGGCATGGTATGAAATGTGCCATCTTGGAAAAACGATCTACAACAACAAATATTTAATCTCGTCCATTCTTGGTCTTTGGTAATCCCATCACAAAGTCCATTGATATGTCAACCCATGGTGCTTGAGGAATAGGTAAAGGCATGTAAAGTCCATGAGGCATAACCTTTGATTTTGCCCTTTTGCAACAAACACATCGTTCACATACCATTTCAACGTCTATCTTCATCTTAGGCCAATAGAGGTGTTGTTTCAAAATCTCCAATGTTTTGCTTACACCAAAATGACCCATGAGACCTCCTTCATGTGCTTCTCGAACAAGCACTTCTCGAAGGGATCCTTGAGGAATGCATAGACGTCCTTCTTTGAATAGATATCCTTCGTGCCTATAAAACTTTTCATATGCACCTTTCTCACAAGCCTTATACTTCTCTTCAAAGTCATGGTCAGTATCATAACAATCTTTAATATACGAAAAACCAATTAACTTTGAATCAAGAGCATTAAGGAGAACATACCTTCGAGAGAGAGCATCAGCTACAATGTTTTCTTTACCTTTCTTGTAATGAATGACGTAAGGGAATGACTCCAAAAACTCCACCCATTTGGCATGTCGCTTGTTTAACTTATGTTGGCCTTTGATATGTTTTAAAGCTTCATGGTCGGTGTGTATGACGAATTCCTTTGGTAAAAGATAATGCTGCCAAACTTCAAGTGCCCTTATGAGAGAATACATCTCTTTGTCATAAGTTGGATAATTTAACAAAGCACCATTCAACTTTTCGCTAAAATATGCAATGGGTCGTCCTTCTTGAGTCAAAACAGCCCCAATTCCGATTCCAGAAGCATCACATTCTACTTCAAAAGTCTTATCAAAGTTAGGTAATGCAAGTAAAGGTGCCTTGGTTAAACATTCCTTCATTTCGTTAAAGGCATTTTCTTGTTCTTTGCCCCATGAAAAGATAGAATTCTTTTTAATGATCCCTGTTAAGGGGGCGGCAATAGAACTAAAATTAGGCACAAACATTCTGTAAAAACTTGCAAGACCATGAAAACTTCGGATTTGACTGATTGAAGTAGGTGTAGGCCACTCTTGAATGGCTTTGATCTTTTCAGGATCAACTTCAAGTCCCTGTGAACTTATAATAAAGCCTAAGAAGGTTAAACTGTTAGTGCAAAAGACACATTTCTTCATATTTGCATAAATCTTTTCCTTTTGAAGGGTTTCAAGAACATACCTCAAATGTTACACATGTGATTCCAAGTCATGACTATAAATCAGAATATCATCAAAATAAACCACACAAAACTTACCAATGAATGGTCTGAGTACATGATTCATTAACCTCATGAAGGTGCTTGGAGCGTTTGTTAATCCGAAAGGCATCACCATCCATTCATATAATCCTTGCTTTGTTTTGAATGCAGTTTTCCACTCGTCTCCTTCTCGCATTCTGATTTGATGATATCCACTCTTTAAATCAATTTTAGAGAACATAGTGGCTCCACTCAATTCATCCAACATATCATCAAGTCTTGGTATAGGATGTCGGTATTTGATGGTAATTTGATTGATAGCACGACAGTCTACACACATTCTCCATGAACCATCCTTTTTGGGCACAAGTAACACCAGAACAGCACATGGACTCAAACTTTCTCATATGTATCCTTTGTCCATTAATTCTTCAACTTGTTTTTGAAGCTCCTTAGTTTCTTCAGGGTTACTTCTATATGCTGGACTGTTTGGAATGGATGCACCTGGTATAAAGTCAATTTGATGTTCAATCCTTCTAATAGGTGGCAATCCACTAGGAATATCTTCTGGGAATAACTTTTCAAATTCCTGCAATAAAGATGAAATAGAAGAAGGCAAACCTTCTGGAATGTTAGTCAAAATTAAGCTTTCCTTGTACCTAAGTACAATTAGAGCTTTGTAGGATAACAAATGTTTCCTAATGTCTTTTTCTCCAGCATAAATGTTCATCTTCGTTGGTTCCTCCTCCTTTATAGATTTGAAAACTTCAATGCTTTTCTTCAAAGCATCTTGATCTTCAGACACTTGATTTGGTGAAAGAGTAGTCAATATGAATTTCTTTTCATTGTGATAGAAAGAGTACCGGTTTGTGAAACCATCATGAATAGCCTTCTTATCAAATTGCCAAGGCCTCCCTAGAAGTATATGGCATGCATTCATTGGAATGACATCACAAAGGACTAAATCTTGGTATTTCCCAATTGAAAAGGAAATATTGACTTGTTTGGTGACTTTAACTTTTCCCCCATCATTTAGCCATTGTAGCTTGTTGGTGTAGGATGTTTAAGTGTCTTGAGTCCGAGTTTAGCCACCATTAAAGTGCTTGCAACATTGGTACAACTTCCTCCATCGATAATCATGAAAAAAACTTTGTTGTTTACATGACATCTAGTGTGAAAAATGTTCTCTCTTTGATTATTATCCATGGACTGAATATTCAAGGCTCTTTTGACTACAAAAACTTGTCCTGAAACTTGAGACATTGTTAGTAGATAATAAAACAATATAAACCTTACCAGCACACTCACAAAGTCTCACAAATTCACTCCAAAGAAATGATAGGATCAC
Organism: Hibiscus syriacus; assembly: GCF_006381635.1. NCBI lineage: Eukaryota > Viridiplantae > Streptophyta > Magnoliopsida > Malvales > Malvaceae > Hibiscus > Hibiscus syriacus. The sequence continues at coordinate 438,149 of NW_024062603.1, read as the reverse complement.
TCCAGTCAACACTCATGTTTACTCTCGGGAATATATATATTTGGCTTTTAACAATTCCCCTTCTGATCTCACTCTCTCAATAGCCTTTTTCCATTCAATTTCTCTTGCTAAGTCCTTTGAAGAACTTACTCAAGATTAGAACAAGTTAATTCCTTCCTTGTGTGTGTCGGCTGCAAATATGGTTAGGGTAGAAAGAATAGAAGAAATGGAAAGGTAGAAGAAAGGATTCAAAGGTATTAAAAAAAATGAAATGGTTGAAGACAAGGAAAATGAAAGGATAGAAAAGGAAGAGGTGACTTACAATTCAAGAAACAAAACTTACTGCAACCTTTCTCAAGAAAACAATAAGGTTATCTTCTCTTAGTGTAAATGGCCTCTTTGATGTATTTGTAATGGCAGAGCACTTTCCTTGGCTTGCTTTCTCTTTTTGAACTTCTCTTTTTCTTTTCTTTTCTCCTTTTCTGCCTTTTTTCTCTTCTTTTTTGTCTTTTCTTTCTTTTTTTTATTTTTCTTTTGCTTTGCACGCCAATGACACTTTTGTTGTCAATCCAACTATGCTCTGATTACTGCTTGATGTAAGGCGAATCTACAGGCTTTGGTGAAAAGAGTAGATAGCCTTATTGTGTCCCGATCTAGGATTGACAAGTACTGATGTCCTTGAATTTATAAGTTTGGGCTGCAAAATAAGATAAGAAATATGATTAATAATGGACTTAATAAGTGAATAATAAGAAAGGATAGAGATGGCTGCGGAATTGATGGAAGAGATGGATGATGGTGATGATGAAATGGTAATGGTGGTGATGTTGTATCTCAAACACGCCAAAGAGGAAACTATGCTATGAAGCACAATCTCGGTCTTCACAAACTTGCTTGAGGGGTGGTTATAGTGTCTTCAACCCACTAGATAACAATCTAGGAATTTTGGAATCAAAATGGAAGGAATGACGCCACAAGTATATGAATTATACTTGCTTAATAGATAAAGTTCACAAAGAACTTTGAAGAGAAATTAACTCACAAGAGTATGTTTTATATAAGAGATGAGATGGGTACAAATGAAGGCAAGCCACTCTATTTATAGGAAATGAGAGGGCTTGGCCGAATGGTTACAAGTTGTTTCGGCTAGATACATAACTTTATGAAGATACATAATGTTTTAAAATGAAAGATTAAGTCATTTGGGCTTGTGATGGTTCGGCTAATCTTTCATAAAGGGGCTTGATGATTCGGCTAAGGATGGGAAGACATCTCCCTTGGCCGAATGGGCATGCTTGTTCATCTTGGTGCCATTTTCTTCCATTGGCCGAATGGTGGTGTGTCTCTTCATGTTTGGCACCAAAGGCTCTCATGTGCATGGCATGTGATGTGGTCGAATAGGCATGGATCCTTTAGCTCATATCTCTTGGTGATTTAAGCTTTCAATTGGTGTGATCTCTTCATCCACGTGTTCCTTGTTGAAAAGGCATCTTCATGGGCAGCATCATTCATGAAAGGTCACAATGTTTGGAAAAGTAACCCTTCATGTTTGAGCTACTTTGGGTGTGAATGAGCTGGTGGTGAGCTGGCCTTAGATGACTTGTAACATGCTGAACGTTTGGGCAGCTCCTTATGAAAATGTACCTCTTGAGGTGGCAACTATTTGCGAAAAGGTACGATTTCACAAATTTTGACTTAGGACATATTTGAAGTATCCTAAGTGGTGATGATGATGGTGCAACTCTGATACGATCCAAACAAGCTCCAACTTTCTCCATGACTTGAACACACCATGGATGTTCTTCAAAGCTGTTTCTAAGGGAGTTCTTCATTACCCTATCTTATACTATATCATTTATACATTCTATTCTATCATAAGCATGCATTCACATGTTAGTATAAATTATCATATTATTATCCTATGCTTATTTGATCATGTTTTTCATATTATTCAAATATATGTTATGATTACATATCATTTCTTAGGATATTATTATTACATGTTTCCATTTATCATTTATGAATACCATATTATATGATATTCATGCATTCACATCTTTATAATTGATGCACAATGTTATTTCAAGTATGTTAAGTATGTTATATTAGTCTTGCATTCATTTAAGCATGATTATTATATATACATCAAGGCAGCATACTTATAATGCATTTCATTAGTTTATTTGCATTCATATTAACTCTTAGGCTTTATACATTATCTTACACATATTAGGAGATGATGTACTTAGCTCATGACCAGCATACTTAGCTCACATTACCATAAACAAACATGGCAGCAAGGTATTTAGCTCGTTTTAGCTCAATATCATGAACTTACCTTGTTTCATTGCACATATAGGTACAATGGAGTGTGATGCACGTTGAGGTAGCTTGGTGAATGATTTGGACGTCATATATAGCTCACAAACAGCTCACAAAGTACAAGGCAGCTCATGGAATGCTAAGGGAAGCTCGATTCAGCTGGAGAAGCTTCAGGCTAGCTAAACTTAGCTAGTTGGACTATTTGAAGCTGAGTTGCTAAAAGTGATGACAAAGGTAGCTGAATGTAGCTGAACATGCTGTTATGGAGCTCAAAAGGACTCGGCTAGGAAGATCATTCACAAACAGCCCCATGCTTGCTAGCTAGCTCAACACTCAAGCTAGCTTGGGAAGACACATGCACGCCTAAGAAGAAGCACATGACCAGCCATCATCCAATGCACATGGGTGCACCACAAGGCTTCCTAGAACACCCATGTGTCGTGCATATGACCAGCCCTCATGTGCCTTGCATGTGAACTCATTTAGGCGCCAAGATGAAGAGCCCTCTCCCTATTCGGCCAAGCATCATCTCCCATCCAAATTGGCGCCAACTTGAGGAGACACAATAACTATTCGGCCAAGGATCATTTCCCTCCATCTAGGGCCGAACCATCCTCTCTTTTAGCATTTAAATTATGTCTTTATAGGGAGATACATAGGCTGGCCGAATCATCTTGTATTTATTCGGCCATGTCTCTCCATTTCCTATAAATAGGAAAACATTACATCATTTGTAAGCACACCTTTTTATTCAATTAAAGTGAGATTATTCTCTTCTTAAGTCCTGGTGACTTTTTATCGACTTATCAAGTATTTTATACTTGTGGCGTCAACCCCTTCCTTTCATCTTGATACTTCTGGTTCCTAGTTCATATAACTAGTGGGTCAAAGTACTTAACACCATCCCTTGAAGAAACAATATAAAGATTGGGTCTCTGCTCTATATAGCATTGGTTCTTCTTTGAGATTTCTTCAAGATACTATCCTCACAACCATCTTTTTATTTCATCACCATAACCATAGCCTTATCAACTATCTTCCGCTTCCATTACTCATTATTTAAATAGCCTACCAATTCACCCATACGTCTACCACCCTTAACCATTCTATTTTGAGCCATTCACTTTGCAGGTTGTTTTGCTTCCTTCCTAGATCCACAATCATTTGAAAAGGTACAAGTACCTTACATCAAGTGGTATCAGAGCTTTGGTGGAAGAAGCAACGTGCAACAATAACAAAAAGAAAAATACAAAAAGAAGTGCAAAAGTGAAGTGCAAAGTGAAAGAAAAAGAAAAAAATCAGCAAAGAAAATTGAAGGACTCAAAAGTCAAAGCACTCAAAAAGAAGAAAAAAAACAAAGAAAAGAAAGAAAAGTTGGAAGCACTCATCAACAATTCTCATCACCAAGCATTTTCAAGTAAGCCTTTAAAATTGATTGTGGTGATAGAAGGTTGTGAAGTGACTTGTGTAAGTAACCCTTTCATTCTCTTCTTTCTAATTTCTAAGCCACCTTTTCAATTATATTTGCTTTCCATTCCTACTAACCATTTGCAGCCGACGCCAAACAAGTGAAATTACTCGATATAGTCTTGAGTAAAAGTTCATTAGAACTTGAGACAAGAGAATTGAGGGAAAAAGGCTAGAGCGTGTGTGAGATCAGAAGAGGACAAGTAAAAGCCATTAAAGTCCTAGAGTGCAAACACGAGCGGATTGAGTGACATCAAGTTTTCTTGGAGTGACTCGTGAGGCTTTGTGAGAGTATATTCTGGTAAGGTCCTACACACATTTCAATTTTTTCCTTATTTGCTAACATGTCTCTTCCATCCAACATTTTTGTAGTCAAAAGGACTTTGAACATTCAAAGTCAAGATGATGAACAGAGAGAGAACATCTTTTATACCAAATGTCATGTGGGAGATAAAGTTTGTGTGGTGATCATTGATGGAGGAAGTTATACAAACGTAGCAAGTACTCACATGGTGGAAAAGTTGGGTCTCAAGACTTCCAAGCATCCTCATCCTTACAAACTTCAGTGGCTCAATGATGTGGGGGAAGCCAAGGTAACCAAACAAGTTATTGTTCCTTTTTCAATTGGAAGATACAATGATGAAGTCCTTTGTGACGTGGTTCCCATGAGTGCAAGCCACCTTATACTCGGGCGTCCTTGGCAATATGATAAGAAGGCTACCCATGACGGATTTTCTAACAAGTACTCTTTCCAACATCAAGGAAAGAAAATCATATTGGTGCCTATGCTTCCAAATCAAGTCCATGAATGTCAGGTTACCCTCAAATCACGTATAGAGGAATGGGAGAAAGCTATAGCCATGAAGAAAGATGAAAGAGAATTTTTGCATGAGAAAAGAGTGGAGAGAGTTGAAAATGGACAAAATGAAAGGATTGAATATGGGAGCAAAGAGGAAAAGGAAAATGAGGGTGAAGAACATATTTTATCTAATCCTACTCCTATTCTTTCTTTTGACGTACAGGACAATCCAATAGACATGTCACTTCAAGTTGAAGATTCAAGAAATATGTCTTTTGAAGAAGCAATAGACGTGACTTTTGGTGATGCACAAGATATGTCCTTTGACATTTCAAAGGATGTACCTCTTGAAATTCAAAAGAATGAGCCAATTGGAATACCAAGAGTTGAGATCATTCAGACTCCAAGAACATTGCACATATTGAAGGGAATTCAACAACCAATGGAGTTTTTCATCATTAAGCAACCAATGCCCATTAAACATCTACCTTGGTTTGCTATTTCCATTCATATTGTTAATAATTTTTCATTTACTAACTTTGATTTATTTTGTAGCAACTTGTTTCATCCTTATGGTGAAGAAATCATACCAACCCTCAAGGCAATCATTTGGAGAGGCACAATGGTGAAAGGACACGATGATTTAAATCAGCCCCAAAAAGTCATTCAAAGAACACTTATCTTCACCAAGAGACGTGATGACTCCAACCAAGAGACAAACCTTTTCACCAACAACCATGGTGAATTAAAAGGAGGAATTGAAGATATAGAGGTCCTTTCCAAGCATTGTGATAATTCAAAGAATAAAGAAAAGGGATCAAGTTGGTTCGTGAAGGGCTATGTCTCTCCTGTTCAAAGGACATGTGATGATTCCCAAACATTGTGTCCTCCCATTAAAGGATGTGAAGTTACCAGATTTGAAGCCAAGAGGTTGAACATATCGTGTGAATCATCTATTGGAGGAAAACATAAGGATTCAATCATTCCTACATCAAGAAGGTCTTCAATGAGAAACTACTTCGATTTGAGGACAAATCGCCTAAAAGAAGGGGAGGATGATACGATCCAAACAAGCTCCAACTTTCTCCATGACTTGAACACACCATGGATGTTCTTCAAAGCTGTTTCTAAGGGAGTTCTTCATTACCCTATCTTATACTATATCATTTATACATTCTATTCTATCATAAGCATGCATTCACATGTTAGTATAAATTATCATATTATTATCCTATGCTTATTTGATCATGTTTTTCATATTATTCAAATATATGTTATGATTACATATCATTTCTTAGGATATTATTATTACATGTTTCCATTTATCATTTATGAATACCATATTATATGATATTCATGCATTCACATCTTTATAATTGATGCACAATGTTATTTCAAGTATGTTAAGTATGTTATATTAGTCTTGCATTCATTTAAGCATGATTATTATATATACATCAAGGCAGCATACTTATAATGCATTTCATTAGTTTATTTGCATTCATATTAACTCTTAGGCTTTATACATTATCTTAAACATATTAGGAGATGATGTACTTAGCTCATGACCAGCATACTTAGCTCACATTACCATAAACAAACATGGCAGCAAGGTATTTAGCTCGTTTTAGCTCAATATCATGAACTTACCTTGTTTCATTGCACATATAGGTACAATGGAGTGTGATGCACGTTGAGGTAGCTTGGTGAATGATTTGGACGTCATATATAGCTCACAAACAGCTCACAAAGTACAAGGCAGCTCATGGAATGCTAAGGGAAGCTCGATTCAGCTGGAGAAGCTTCAGGCTAGCTAAACTTAGCTAGTTGGACTATTTGAAGCTGAGTTGCTAAAAGTGATGACAAAGGTAGCTGAATGTAGCTGAACATGCTGTTATGGAGCTCAAAAGGACTCGGCTAGGAAGATCATTCACAAACAGCCCCATGCTTGCTAGCTAGCTCAACACTCAAGCTAGCTTGGAGGACACATGCACGCCTAAGAAGAAGCACATGACCAGCCATCATCCAATGCACATGGGTGCACCACAAGGCTTCCTAGAACACCCATGTGCCGTGCATATGACCAGCCCTCATGTGCCTTGCATGTGAACTCATTTAGGCGCCAAGATGAAGAGCCCTCTCCCTATTCGGCCAAGCATCATCTCCCATCCAAATTGGCGCCAACTTGAGGAGACACAAGAACTATTCGGCCAAGGATCATTTCCCTACATCTAGGGCCGAACCATCCTCTCTTTTAGCATTTAAATTATGTCTTTATAGGGAGATACATAGGCTGGCCGAATCATCTTGTATTTATTCGGCCATGTCTCTCCATTTCCTATAAATAGGAAAACATTACATCATTTGTAAGCACACCTTTATATTCAATTAAAGTGAGATTATTCTCTTCTTAAGTCCTGGTGACTTTTTATCGACTTATCAAGTATTTTATACTTGTGGCGTCAACCCCTTCCTTTCATCTTGATACTTCTGGTTCCTAGTTCATATAACTAGTGGGTCAAAGTACTTAACACCATCCCTTGAAGAAACAATATAAAGATTGGGTCTCTGCTCTAAATAGCATTGGTTCTTCTTTGAGATTTCTTCAAGATACTATCCTCACAACCATCTTTTTATTTCATCACCATAACCATAGCCTTATCAACTATCTTCCGCTTCCATTACTCATTATTTAAATAGCCTACCAATTCACCCATACGTCTACCACCCTTAACCATTCTATTTTGAGCCATTCACTTTGCAGGTTGTTTTGCTTCCTTCCTAGATCCACAATCATTTGAAAAGGTACAAGTACCTTACATCAAACTCCCCAGCTGAAATAAGGTCATCTTATAGCTCAAATCTTCAGCTCAATCTAACTATGAGCTCACGGCCTCCGGACAACTTTTCACCAATCGTTCCTTGTGCTCTCCTAATCTATCCCATGTAAGTTTCCTTGCTGTTACATGCTCCATTTAGCTCTAATGCAGCTCCCAAGTGTTGGCCGAATGTTCCTACATGCGTAACATAAGAAAAATAAACTAAGTATATAAACTTGTATATTATAAAACTGTGACTATAGGTTATTAAATATTCAATATGTAACATATTAAACAACCTATTATCTAATGGTTCTTTCTCATTAAAAGATTTAAAAACATTAAGGCACTTATGAGAAAGTACTTCCCTGAATTGTTTTGCCTTTGCACGAGTGATAGGTCCTTTGGGCATAACTTCAGGATCCATTTGTGTAGTTGTAATCACATCAGAATGCATAGGAGCTGATAAAATGAATGATAATTATGTTGCCTTGATGTATATGTGATAATCATGCATAAATAAATGCAAGACTAATATAGCAAATTTAACATGCTTGAAATAACATTGTGGATATATGTTGTATGCATGAATATCATTTAACATGGTATTCATAATAAATGATAAATGTAAACATGTAATAATAATATCCTAAGAAATGATATGTAATCATAGCATATATTTGAATGATACGAAGGACTTGATCAACTAAGCATAGGATGAAAATAATAATATGATAACTTATACTAATATGTGAATGCATGCTTATGAGAGAATAGAATGTATAAATTATCTAATATAAGATAGGGTAAGAAAGAACTCCCTTAGAATCAGCAATGAAAAACATCCATAGTGTGATAAAGGTATGGAGAAAATTGGAGCTAGTTTGGATCGTATCAGGTGGTATAAAGGACCTTAACCCACTAGTTATAAGAACTAGGAACCAGAAGTATCAAGGGGAAAGGGGTTGACGCCACAAGTATACAAATACTTGATAAGTCAATAAAAGTCACCAGGACTTAAGAAAGAGAATAATCTCACTTGTATTAATCAAAAAGGTCTCATTACAAATGAAGTATGATGGCCTATTTATAGTTTTCAAAGGGTTTAGGCCGAATAAACACTTGATGGTTCAGCCAAGGTTGAAACCCCTTTGAAAATACATGATTTTTTAATGAAAATACATGATTTAAATGAAGATACATGCTCTTGGCCGAATGGTTATGTGTATGTTCGTCCCTAAGGAAGATTTGAATGCATTTGGAAGTTATTTGGGCACCAAAATTAAGAGGAAAGAGTCTTTGGCCGAATAGGAAGCATCCCTTGGTGTTTTGGCGCCAATTTGATGTCACATGGAGTTTACATGCTTGAATGATGCACATGGCAGCCTACTTGAATGCACATGGGTCTTCTTTCAATGTTTGGGTGAGCTTGAAACCATAGGATGATGTCTTGAAGTCCATGGGCAGCCTAGAGATGAACTAGCTTCAAGGTAAGCTAGGTGAGTGTCTTGGTTGCTAACTAGGCGAGCTATAACTTGATGAACTCAACCTAGTTAGCTTTGGTCTTCTCAGCTCCACAGCTACTCTCCCAGCTACCTTTAGTCTACTTTTCAGCACTTTGGTCCAAAGCTCTCCTCCAGCTAAGTTCAGCTACATGCTAGTTCCTCCAGCTAAGTTGAGCTTTCCTTAGTGTTCCACGAGCTGCCATGATATTTGTGAGCTGTTTGTGAGCTACATATGACGTCCAAATACTCTACCAAGCTGTCCCAACATGTGTCATGCTCCAATGTACCTACATGTGCAAAGAAAACAAGGTAATTCAATGGCATTGAGCTTGTATGAGCTAATTACCTTGCTGTCGTGCATGATCATGGTCTTGTGAGCTATGAATGCATGACATGAGCTAAGTATATCATCATATACTATATATGAGATAATGTATATGAATTAGGAGCTGAATGAATGCAAATGGGCTAACAAATGAATGATTAAGCATGCTGCCATGTCATGAATGTATTGAAACATACTTAGATGAATGCAAAACAAATATGAAACAATAACATGCTTGAAGTATTATTGTGTAGCAATTAATATAAACATGTGGATATGTTATATGCATGAATATCATATAACATGATATTCATAATAAATGATAAATGGAAACTTGTAATAATAATATCCTAAGAAATGATATGTAATCATAACATATATATGAATGATAGGAAAACATGTTGAACTAAACATAGGATGGTATGAATGATATGATAATTTACACTAACATGTGAATGCATGATTATGATAGAATAGAATGTATAAATGATATAATATAAGATAAGGTAAAAAAGAACTCTCTTAGAATCAGCTTTGAATAACATCCATGGTGTGTTCAAGTCATGGAGAAAGTTGGAACTAGTTTGGATCGTATCACATTACCATTTCAACACTATTGAAACGTCCTTCATCATTCATCAAGGTTAATATCCATCATCACCAATGGAGGCTGAATCAACTTACATTGAAAGGATCTTTCTACATCACTTCCGCATCCTACCTTTGATAACAACTCTATCTCTTTCATTTCTTATCATTTCATTTCTTTCTTAATTTCTTATTCCATTTTAATAATTTCTTTCATTTATTTGTGCAGATTAATTATTAATTCAAGTGTGGCATTTGGTGTCTCTTCTAGATCGGGAAACAACAAGGCTGCCAACTTCTCCATAATTGAAGAAGCTTGGATAGCCTCACACCAAGCAGTATTCAGAGCTTAGGTGGATTGACAATCAAAGTGTTGTAACAAAAACAAAAGGAAAGAAGAAAAAAAAAGACTCCTACATCAAATTTGGAGTACAAAAACAAAAGAAAAGAAAGAAGGAATTCAAAAGCAAAAAAAATTCCAGAAAAAGAAAAGTGAAGAAAAGTTGCAAATACTCAAAAGGAAGCAAATTACAATCTACCCAACATCAAACTTGAAGGAGGTATGCTTGTTGTTTCTTGTGAAGGAAGACAGTAAGTGTTACATATTGGGTTGTAAGTTATCTTCATTTCCTTTTTCTTTCATCATTTCTTTTTTCTTTCATCATTTCTATTCATTATCTTATCTTTTCTTACCTATTCTATCTTACCTTTACCATATTCATTTCTATACCATAACCATTTCTTTTAGCTGACGTACAAACAAAGAAACTTGCTTAATCTTGAGTTAGTTCTCTAAAGGACCCAACAAGAGATCATTGAGAGGAAAAAGGAAATCAAGAGGATGAGATCAGAAGGGGGATAAGAAAAAGCCAAGAACATATCCCCGAGTGCAAAAACGAGTGTGAGTGGAGTGAAATCTGAATTTTCTTTGGAGTGGCCAAGTGAGGCTTTGTGAGCGTGCTGATAAGGCTTTCAATATATTTTTATTTCACTAACCATGTCTCAAAGTCCCAAAGGAAATGCAGGACAACCGAACTTGCAAATGTAAGCACTCAATGACAAAATGATGTGAATGTTTCGTGAAGAGTTTGATGCTCTTCATGAAAAGATAGATCAACATCAGGATCTACCACCAGCCCGGAACAATGGTGTTCCTAGGAGACAACAACAACCACCCTTAGAAGAAGATGTTCAAGAAAATATTGACGACAGAGAAAAAGCAGCGTTCCAAGAACCTAGACTGCTATTGTTGGTGACAACTTGAGTAATATCAAGATTAAAATTCCTCAATTCCAAGGAAAGACTGATTCTGAAGCCTATCTCGAATGGGAAAGCAAGGTGGAACATGGTTTTAGTTGCCACAACTATTTCAAGATAAAGAAAGTCAGATTGGCAGCCATGGAGTTCATAGACTTTGCCTTAATATGGTGGGATCAACTTACCCTTAACAGAAGGAGGAATGGAGAAAGACCGGTTTCAACTTGGCATGAAATGAAAGGTATAATGCGGAAACATTTTATTCCTGTCCATTATCACCGAGACTTGTTTAAGAAATTACAGACTCTCAAACAAGGCCAAAGAAGTGTAGATGACTACTATAAAGAGATGGAAGTGGCAATGATCTGAGTCGACATTGAGAAGGTTCGTGAAACAACCATGGCTAGATTTCTTGCCTGACTTAATCCAGAAATTGCCAACACTTTGGAATTGTACCATTACATTGAAATTGATGAGATGGTGCAAATGTCAATGAAGATAGAAAGGAAACTAAAGAGAAGGCATACATCTCAAAATGTTACAACCACACCTCAAAATGGAGTGCAAACAACATAAAGAAGTATACTCCTTCTCCTGTCAAACAACATGCCGAATCTTTAAAGGCTCAGCAAGTGAACAAAGACCCTAACAGAGGAAAACAAACCACTAAACGTTCAAGAGACATTAGGTTCTTTAAATGTCTTGGGAGGGGCCATGTATCTACATAATGTCCTAACCGGAACACAATAATTTTAATTGGAAATGGTGATATCGAATCTGAATATGAAGAAGAAGAAGACCAACAGAAGTCAATGAAGAAATGACAATTGTGGATCTCGTTAATGGAGGAGAAGCTCTGGTGGTTAAAAGAAGTTTAAGTGCACAAGTGACGGAAGACAATGCACAACGAGAAAACATGTTTCATACCCGATGCCATGTGAATGAAAAGGTATGTTTTGTTATCATAGATAGTGGAAGTTGTACTAACATGGCCAACACAATCATGGTGGAAAAACTTGGCTTGAAAATAATGAAGCACCCGAGTCCCATAAGTTACAATGGCTCAATGAACGAGGGGAACTCAACGTTAACAAACAGGTGAAAGTTCCTTTCTCAATTGGCAAATACAAGGATGAGGTTATGTGGGATGCACGCTAGCCATCTTGATACGATCCAAACTAGCTCCAACTTTCTCAATGACTTGATCACACCATGGATGTTATTCAAAGCTGATTCTAAGGGAGTTCTACCTTACTTTATCCTTTATTATCTTCTATATGCATCACTTAATGTTATAAGCATGTTTTTGCTTCTTAAACAATGCTTGAATAATCATATGCTATCATTCACTTGCATACTATATGATTTTCATGCATAACATATGTTTCCAGCCATATGTTAAAATATGATTTTTAGGTTTTTCTAGTGGGGATATTTATTTATTTTAAATTATTGGAAATGGACATCTAGTTGTCTTAAGACTATCCCTTCTTAATATTTTAAAATACATAAATAAAGCCCTTAATCCAATTATGTAATCAGTTAAATTATGCTAATGAGGCTTTTAAACGAAATAAAAATGATACATTGAAGCATTTAAAAAATATAAATACATATATGGACTAAAAAACAATTTTAAGACTATTTTTAACTTTATTTTATTTTAATTTATAAATATATACATATTTTCTAAATATGATATTAAACATAGAACCAAATATTTATTCTAAAATATAATGAAATAAGTGTGTTCCAACAAAACCAGAAATAAGTGTACAAATAATTTAAAATAGTAGAAATTTATTTCAGGAAAATAGATATTAAGTATTACCCCCAACCGAACACCGATATGTAGTTCCCTAGAATTGCATTCATAAAGTCTTACCCTAGACCCAATGGGCGTAAATGCCAACTTGAGGGGATACCTTAGGTCCATAAGGAATTACCAGCTTGATCGAAGTTTAATCTGCAGAGACTCAATAATAAATAATTGATAACGCCACAATATAAATCAGATTAAAAAATAAATAGTAATATAAAAAATCGTGAGACATATATATTTTGCATAATAAAGCAGAGATCAGAGTTCATGTTTTTATTTATGATAACATAGTCAGTCTTTTAAAATCAGAAAAGATATCCATGTGCATAGGGAACACATTAAAGGATTCAATTGTTTTTTGGAAGTACTTGGTAATTATCAGGAAGAGGAAAATGAAACTTCTATAATTTGATATGATTCCCAAAACGAAATTCATATTACAAGGGTTTGATTAGTAACGGATCTAATGAGACATTTAGAAATTGATACTTTAGGACCATTTAGAATTCTTGTGCATTAGAAAGGTATTTATGAACCTTTACATCCTAATTATTTAAGATTCAAATATAACATGAGTAATTCCATTATTCAGGCCATGAAAGTCATTTTATACATTTTAATTCCTGAAGAAATCATAGTGAATTAATGTAATACGGGTATAACGATGATTTGTAGTATTCAGGATTTATGTCAAATTATCATGGTTTATGTCAAATCGAACTAAATAGATCCCAACACTATGATATTTTCCAATTAGTTAGATTGAGATGCTTCATAAATATTTAATTATTAATATTGACTGCACTATTTAATTGAACTGATCACCTCCACAAACCATCATGGAACGTACCTTGAGGAGATAAACATCTATTTAGGGGATATTCTTTCCCATTATTATAATAGTACCAGGGATGGTCATCATACTTAGGTTGTACTCCAAAACCCTTAGGGCGTTACAAAAGTTAAAGCTTCGGTGATATTTTCAGAACTTATCCATAGGCATTCCCTTAATCCAGGACATGAGGATATTTAGTTCATTTTAGTACTCATATATTTCAATCATTTCAAAAAATTTATCCATATAAAGTAATTCCAATAAATTAGTCGTAAGATGTTTTCTGAGTTTTTTCCAATCTTGAGGGTTAGAATATGGTTGTCGGGGGGGGGTTTTCAAACATATTAGGACAAGTATAAATTTTCATGTCTTTTTCACTATCAGAGGTAAACCATGTCATATTTTTATCTCCAGGGCATTTTCATCATATTACACATCCAAGAATTTTAGGTATTAAATCTATAAACAAGCTCAATCGAAAATGAACATTTTGAGATTAACTGTTTATCAAACAATCACTGAGATTAGAACTTCCTACTGGTCTTCTAAAATCTTATACCAATCATTAAAGTCTTCATCAGTTTATCATTAGTTTACCAGAATCAGTATTGGTTCAAAATACTTAACTTTATTGTACGTCCAACCATATATTTTTACGCATTATTCGATCACTAACATGTACCTTAAAACATGCCATAGGTAGTTAAGTATTACCATGATTTTCAAAATATATTGACTAACCATTTAAACTTCATTTGATCACTTTTGAAACTTGAATTCGATGTCCCATAACATCTCGGATACAAAGCTAAAAAAATTCACCAGAAACAAAACTTAAACATGAAAATCATATCGAATCAAAAAATAAAACATTGAAAAGCAACTTATCGACTTTGAATTTAGTGAAATAAACCCTAAAAACTAAATCAAAACGTCATAAAACATAAGGAAAGGTGTTCTTAGAAAACATTAATGATCATTCAACGACGACCAACGGCCAGTGAATGACCAGTTACTGACCAATCAATGGTGGCTAGTCTTAGCTCGGATTGGCGGCTCGGATCGATGGTTTAGATCGGCTCGGCTTGACAGTTTAACTCAGTTCAGGCGATTCAACTTAGCTCAGGTAGTCTGGACTGGTCTGAGCAATGTGGTCCAATTCAGAATGATTTTAGATAATAATGTCTATTCTATCATAAGTATTCATTCACATGTTAGTATAAATTATCATTTATACATTCTATTCTATCATAAGCATTCATTCACATGTTAGTATAAATTATCATATTATTATTTCCATCCTATGTTTAGTTAATCATGTCTTTCATATCATTCAAATATATGTTATGATTACATATCATTTCTTAGGATATTATTATTACATGTTTCCATTTATCATTTATGAATACCATGTTATATGATATTCATGCATACAACATATTCACATCTTTATAATTGATGCACAATGTTATTTCAAGTATGTTAAGTATGTTATATTAGTCTTGCATTCATTTAAGCATGATTCAATTCATTCGTGAAATGGCAGAATGCTTAATCATTCATTTGTTAGCTCACGTGCATTCATTTTAGCTCCTAGGTCTTATACATTAGCTTACATATGTTATATCATTATGTACTTAGCTCATGACGTGCAATGAGCTCACACATTGCTTGTTTTATTTGTTTGGTGATTCCTATAGGTGAAACACAAAACAAGGCATATTATGGTAGCTTGGCTAGCTAAAAGGACAAGCACAACAGCTCACACTAGCTCATGAACATTATGGCAGCTCATTTCATCACATAAGGAGCTTAAACTTAGCTGGAGGAGCTAGCATGTAGCTGAACTTAGCTGGAGGAGAGCTTTGGACCAAATTACTGAAAAGTGGACTAGAGGTAGCTAGAAGTAGCTGGGAGAGTAGCTGACGAGTTGAGAAGACCAAAGCTAACTAGCTTGAGTTCATCAAGCTATAACTCACCTAGTTAGCTACCAAGACACTCACCTAGCTTACCTTGAAGCTAGTTCATCTCTAGGCTGCCCAATGGATGCCATGTCACCTAGATGCATGTTGGAAGCTAATTCACACCTAGTTGTTGCCTATCTTCATTCCATGGACTTCAAGACATCATCCTATGGTTGCAACCTCATCAAAGCATAGCAAGAAGACCCATGTGCATTCATGTAGGCTGCCATGTGCATCATTCAAGCATGTGCACTTCATGTGACAACAAATTGGTGCCAAAACACCAAGGGATGTTTCTTATTCGGCCAAAGACTCTTTCCTCTTCATTTTGGCGCCCAAATAACTTCCAAATGCATTCAAATCATCCTTAGGTCCGAACCAACACATAACCATTCGGCCAAGAGCATGTATTTTCATTAAATTCTTGTTTTTTCATTAAAAATCATGTCATTTTATGAAGGTACAAGGGCTGGCCGAACCAACATGTACGTATTCGGCCAAGTCCCTTCAAAAACTATAAATAGGCCATTATATTTCAATTGTAATCAGGCCTTTTATTTTAATTGAAGTGAGATTTTTCTCTTTCTTAAGTCCTGGTGACTTTTTATCGACTAATCAAGTATTTTATACTTGTGGCATCAACCCTCTTCTTTCATCTTGATACTTCTAGTTCCTAGTTCATATAACTAGTGGGTCAAAGTACTTAGCACCACCCCTTGAAGAAACAATATAAAGATTGGGTCTTTGCTCTCTATAGCATTGGTTCTTCTTTGAGCATTTTTCAAGATACTATCCTCACAACCATCCTTTTTTTGTTTCATCACCATAACCATAACCATTTCAATCATCTTCCGCTCCCATCTCTCATTTATTAAATAACCTACCTATTAAACCATACGTTTACCACCCTTACCCATTCTGTTTTTGAGCCATTCACTTGTGCAGGTTATTTTGCTTCCTTCCTAGATCCACAATCAAATGAGAAGGTAGAATTACCTTACATCAAGCGGTAATCAGAGCTTTGGTGGAAGAAAGCAACGTGTAACAACAGCAACAACAAAAATACAAAAAAAAAGTGCAAGTGAAGTGCAAAGTCAAAGAAATAAAAAAAAAATCAGAAAAGGAATTAAGCACTCCAAAAGAAGAATTTCCAGCACTCAAAAAGAAGAAAAGCAAAGAAAAGGAAGGAAAGAAAGTTGAAGCACTCATCAACAACTCTCATCACCAAGCCATTCAAGTAAGCCTTTAAATTGATTGTGGTGATAGAAGGTTGTAAAATGACTTTGTGTAAGTAACCCCTTTTGTTCTCTTCTTTCTATTTCTAAGACACCCTTTCATTATATTTTTTTTCCATTCCTACTAACCCTTTTGCAGCCAATGCCAAACAAGTAAAAATTTACTTGATACGATTTTGAGTAAAGTTCTCTAGAACTTGAGACAAGAGAATTGAGAGGAAAAAGGCTGAAGAGTGTGTGAGATCAGAAGAGGACAAGTAAAAGTCATTAAGTCCTAGAGTTGCAAACACGAGCGGATTGAGTGACATTCAAGTTTCCTTGGAGTGACTCGTGAGGCTTTGTGAGAGTATATTCTTGTAAGGTCCTACACACATTTTTTCCTTATTTGTTAACATGTCTCTTCCATCCAACATCTTTGTAGTCAAAAGGACTTTGAACATTCAAAGTCAAGAGGATGAACAAAGAGAGAACATCTTCCATACCAAATGTCACGTGGGAGATAAAATTTGCGTGGTGATCATTGATGGAGGAAGTTGTACAAACGTAGCAAGTACTCACATGGTGGAAAAGTTGGGTCTCAAGACTTCCAAGCATCCTCATCCATACAAACTTCAGTGGCTCAACGATGTGGGTGAAGCCAAGGTAACCAAACAAGTGTTGTACCTTTTTCAATTGGAAGATACAATGATGAAGTCCTTTGTGATGTGTTACCCATGAGTGCAAGAAACATTATACTAGGACGTCCTTGGCAATTTGACAAGAAGGCTACTCATGATGGATTTTTCAACAAGTATTCTTTCCAACATCAAGGAAAGAAAATCATATTGGCGCCTCTACTTCCAAGTCAAGTTCATGAATGCCAAATGACCCTTAAGTCACGCATAAAAGAATGAGAGAAAAAGAAAAACATGAAAAGAACCCTTGAAGAATAACATTTTGAGGAGATAAGAACAATTTTAAATGAAACTGTTAGTGTTGTAATAGAAGTCTTGCAAGAGCATCAAGTAGAACAAGTGGAAAAACAGATTGATACGAAGAACATTGGAAAAGAAAGGGAGAATGGAGAGCATGATTCACCTAATAACTCTTTTCCTCCAATTATTACTTTTGTTTTACAGGATAATCCAAGAGATATATCACTTCAAATTGAAGACTCAATGAACATGTCTTTTGAAAAATCAATAGGCGTGACTTGTGGTGAATCACAAGACATGTCCTTTGAGGTTCCAACAATTATGTCTCTAGAAGTTCAAAAAGATGTGTCACTTGAAGTGCCACAAGTTGTGATCATTGAGGCTCCAAGTACTTTACAACTGTTGAAGAGTTTTCAGCAACCAATGGAATTTTTCATCATCAAGCAACCAACACCCATTAAACATCCTCCATGGTTTGCTATTTCCATTCATATTGTTAATAGTTTTTCATTTACTAACTTTGATTTGTGTTGCAGCAATTTGTTTTATCCTTATGGTTAAATACTACCAACCTTAAAGGCAATCATTCGGAGAGGCACAAAGGTGAAAGGAGACATTCAAAGAACAATTATTTTTGCCAAGCGACATGGTGACTCCAATCAAGAGACAAACCTTTTCACCAACAGTATGATGAATTAAAATGACGAATTAAAGAGATAGAGGTCATTTCCAAGCATTGTGATGGTTCAAAGAATAAAGTAAAAGGATCAAGTTGTTTCGTGAAGGGATATGCCTTTTCCATTCAAAGTACATGTGATGGTTCCCAAACATTGTGTCCTCCCATCAAAGGATGTGAAGTTACCAGATTTGAAGCCAAGAGGTTGAACATATCGTGTGAATCATCTATTGGAGGAAAACATAGGGAATCAATCCTTCCTACATCAAGAAGGTCTTCAATTAGAAACTACTTCGATTTGAGGACAAATCGCCTAAAAGAAGGGGAGGATGATACGATCCAAACTACCTCCAACTTTCTCCATGACTTGAACACACCATGGACGTTCTTCAAAGCTGTTTCTAAGGGAGTTCTTCATTACCCTATCTTATATTATATTATTTATACATTCTATTCTATCATAAGCATTCATTCACATGTTAGTATAAATTATCATATTATTATTTCCATCCTATGTTTAGTTAATCATGTCTTTCATATCATTCAAATATATGTTATGATTACATATCATTTCTTAGGATATTATTATTACATGTTTCCATTTATCATTTATGAATACCATGTTATATGATAATCATGCATACAACATATTCACATCCTTATAATTGATGCACAATGTTATTTCAAGTATGTTAAGTATGTTATATTAGTCATGCATTCATTTAAGCATGATTCAATTCATTCGTGAAATGGCAGCATTCATTTTAGCTCCTAGGTCTTATACATTAACTTACATATGTTATATCATTATATACTTAGCTCATGACATGCATTCATAGCTCATATCACAAACACCTCACGGCAGCATTCATTTTACCTTAAATGAGCTCACACATTGCTTATTTTATTTGTTTGGTGATTCCTATAGGTGAAACACAAAACAAGGCATATTATGGTAGCTTGGCTAGCTAAAAGGACAAGCACAACATCTCACACTAGCTCATGAACATTATGGCAGCTCATTTCATCACATAAGGAGCTTAAACTTAGCTGGAGGAGCTAGCATGTAGCTGAACTTAGCTGGAGGAGAGCTTTGGACCAAATTACTGAAAAATGGACTAGAGGTAGCTGGAAGTAGCTGACGAGTTGAGAAGACCAAAGCTAACTAGCTTGAGTTCATCAAGCTATAACTCACCTAGTTAGCTACCAAGACACTCACCTAGCTTACCTTGAAGCTAGTTCATCTCTAGGCTGCCCAATGGATGCCATGTCACCAAGATGCATGTTGGAAGCTAATTCACGCCTAGTTGTTGCATATCTTCATGCCATGGACTTCAAGACATCATCCTATGGTTGCAACCTCATCAAAGCATAGCAAGAAGACCCATGTGCATTCATGTAGGCTGCCATTTGCATCATTCAAGCATGTGCACTCCATGTGACAACAAATTGGCGCCAAAACACCAAGGGATGTTTCCTATTCGGCGAAAGACTCTTTCCTCTTCATTTTGGCGCCAAATAACTTCCAAATGCATTCAATCATCCTTAGGGTCGAACCAACACATAACTATTCGACCAAGAGCATGTATTTTCATTAAGTCTTGTTTTTTCATTAAAAATCATGTCATTTTAGGAAGGTACAAGGGCTGGCCGAACCAACATGTACCTATTCGGCCAAGTCCCTTCAAAACTATAAAATAGGCCATTATATTTCAATTGTAATCAGACCTTTTATTTTACTTGAAGTGAGATTTTTCTCTTTCTTAAGTCCTGGTGACTTTTTATCGACTTATCAAGTATTTTATACTTGTGGCATCAACCTCTTCTTTCATCTTGATACTTCTGGTTCCTAGTTCATAACTAGTGGGTCAAAGTACTTATCACCACCCCTTGAAGAAACAATATAAAGATTGGGTCTTTGCTCTCTATAGCACTGGTTCTTCTTTGAGCATTCTTCAAGATACTATCCTCACAACCATCCTTTTTTTGTTTCATCACCATAACCATAACCATTTCAATCATCTTCCGCTCCCATCTCTCATTTAATAAATAGCCTACCTATTAAACCATACGTTTACCACCCTTACCCATTCTGTTTTTGAGCCATTCTTGTGCAGGTTATTTTGCTTCCTAGATCCACAATCAAATGAGAAGGTAGAATTACCTTACATCAAGCGGTAATCAGAGCTTTGGTGAAGAAAGCAAAAACAGCACAACAACAAAAATACAAAAAAAAAAAAGCAAGTGAAGTGCAAAGTCAAAGAAATAAAAAAAAAATCAGAAAAGGAATTAAGCACTCCAAAGAAGAATTTCCAGCACTCAAAAAGAAGAAAAGAAAGAAATGAAAGAAAGAAAGTTGAAGCACCCATCAACAACTCTCATCACCAAGCCATTCAAGTAAGCCTTTAAATTGATTGTGGTAATAGAAGGTTGTAAAATGACTTTGTGTAAGTAACCCCTTTTGTTCTCTTCTTTCTATTTCTAAGACACCCTTTCATTATATTTTTTTTCCATTCTTAACCCTTTTGCAGCCAATGCCAAACAAGTAAAAATTTACTTGATACGATTTTGAGTAAAGTTCTCTAGAACTTGAGACAAGAGAATTGAGAGGAAAAAGGCTGAAGAGTGTGTGAGATCAGAAGAGGACAAGTAAAGTCATTAAGTCCTAGAGTTGCAAACACGAGCGGATTGAGTGACATTCAAGTTTCCTTGGAGTGACTCGAGGCTTTGTGAGAGTATATTCTTGTAATATCCTACACATTTTTTTCCTTATTTGTTAACATGTCTCTTCCATCCAACATCTTTGTAGTCAAAAGGACTTTGAACATTCAAAATCAAGAGGATGAACAAAGAGAGAACATCTTCTATACCAAATGTCACATGGGAGATAAAATTTGCGTGGTGATAATTGATGGAGGAAGTTGTACAAACGTAGCAAGTACTCACGTGGAAAAGTTGGGTCTCAAGACTTCCAAGCATCCTCATCCATACAAACTTCAGTGGCTCAACGATGGGGTGAAGCCAAGGTAACCAAACAAGTTGTTGTACCTTTTTCAATTGGAAGATACAATGATGAAGTCCTTTGTGATGTGTTACCATGAGTGCAAGAAACCTTATACTAGGACGTCCTTGGCAATTTGATAAGAAGGCTACTCATGATGGATTTTTCAACAAGTATTCTTTCCAACATCAAGGAAAGAAAATCATATTGCGCCTCTACTTCCAAGTCAAGTTCATGAATGCCAAATGACCCTTAAGTCACGCATAAAAGAATGGGAGAAAAAGAAAGCCATGAAAGAACCCTTGAAGAATAACATTTTGAGGAGTAAGAACAATTTTAAATGAAACTGTTAGTGTTGTAAGAGAAGTCTTGCAAGAGCATCAAGTAGAACAAGTGGAAAATCAGATTGATACGAAGAACATTGGAAAAGAAAGGGGAAATGGAGAGCATGATTCACCTAATAACTCTTTTCCTCCAATTATACTTTTGTTTTACAGGATAATCCAAGAGACATATCACTTCAAATTGAAGACTCAAAGAACATGTCTTTTGAAGAATCAATAGCGTGACTTGTGGTGATCCACAAGAAATGTCCTTTGAGGTTCCAACAATTATGTCTCTAGAAGTTCAAAAAGATGTGTCACTTGAAGTGCCACAAGTTGTGATCATTAAGGTTCCAAGTACTTTACAACTGTTGAAGAGTTTTCAGCAACCAATGGAATTTTTCATCATCAAGCAACCAACACCCATTAAACATCCTCCATGGTTTGCTATTTCCATTCATATTGTTAATAGTTTTTCATTTACTAACTTTGATTTGTGTTGCAGCAACTTGTTTTATCCTTATGGTGAATACTACCAACCTTAAAGGCAATCATTCGGAGAGGCACAAAGGTGAAAGGAGACATTCAAAGAACAATTATTTCGCCAAGCGACATGGTGACTCCAATCAAGAGACAAACCTTTTCACCAACAGTATGATGAATTAAAGGACGAATTAAAAGAGATAGAGGTCCTTTCCAAGCATTGTGATGGTTCAAAGAAAAAAAAAGGATCAAGTTGTTTCGTGAAGGGATATGCCTTTTCCATTCAAAGGACAGTGATGGTTCCCAAACATTGTGTCCTCCATCAAAGGATGTGAAGTTACCAGATTTGAAGCTAAGAGGTTGAACATATCGTGTGAATCATCTATTGGAGGAAAACATAGGGAATCAATCCTTCCTATATCAAGAGGGTTCAATTAGAAACTACTTCGATTTGAGGACAAATCGCCTAAAAGAAGGGGAGGATGATACGATCCAAACTAGCTCCAACTTTCTCCATGACTTGAACACACCATGGATGTTCTTCAAAGTTATTTCTAAGGGAGTTCTTCATTACCCTATCTTATATTATATCATTTATACATTCTATTCTATCATAAGCATTCATTCACATGTTAGTATAAATTATCATATTATTTCCATCCTATGTTTAGTTAATCATGTCTTTAATATCATTCAAATAATGTTATGATTACATATCATTTCTTAGGATATTATTATTACATGTTTCCATTTATCATTTATGAATACCATGTTATATGATAATCATGCATACAACATATTCACATCTTTATAATTGATGCACAATGTTATTTCAAGTATGTTAAGTATGTTATATTAGTCATGCATTCATTTAAGCATGATTCAATTCATTCGTGAAATGACAGCATTCATTTTAGCTCCTAGGTCTTATACATTAACTTACATATGTTATATCATTATATACTTAGCTCATGACATGCATTCATAGCTCATATCACACAAACACCTCACAGCTAGCATGTAGCTGAACGTAGCTGGAGGAGAGCTTTCGACCAAATTACTGAAAAATGGACTAGAGGTAGCTGGAAGTAGCTGACGAGTTGAGAAGACCAAAGCTAACTGAGTTCATCAAGCTATAACTCACCTAGTTAGCTACCAAGACACTCACCTAGCTTACCTTGAAACTAGTTCATCTCTAGGCTGCCCAATGGATGCCATGTCACCTAGATGCATGTTGGAAGCTAATTCACGCCTAGTTGTTGCCTATCTTCATTCCATGGACTTCAAGACATCATCCTATGGTTGCAACCTCATCAAAGCATAGCAGAAGACCCATGTGCATTCATAGGCTGCCATTTGCATCATTCAAGCATGTGCACTCCATGTGACAACAAATTGGTGCCAAAACACCAAGGGATGTTCCTATTCGGCCAAAGACTCTTTCCTCTTTATTTTGGCGCCAAATAACTTCCAAATGCATTCAAATCATCCTTAGGGCCGAACCAACACATAACCATTCGGCCAAGAGCATGTATTTTCATTAAAGTCTTGTTTTTTCATTAAAAATCATGTCATTTTAGGAAGGTACAAGGGCTGGCCGAACCAACATGTACCTATTCGGCCAAGTTCCTTCAAAACTATAAATAGGCCATTATATTTCAATTGTAATCAGACCTTTTATTTTAATTGAAGTGAGATTTTTCTCTTTCTTAAGTCCTGGTGACTTTTTATCGACTTATCAAGTATTTTACTTGTGGCGTCAACCCTCTTCTTTCATCTTGATACTTATGGTTCCTAGTTCATATAACTAGTGGGTCAAAGTACTTATCACCACCCCTTGAAGAAACAATATAAAGATTGGGTCTTTGCTCTCTATAGCATTGGTTCTTCTTTGAGCATTCTTCAAGATACTATCCTCACAACCATCCTTTTTTGTTTCATCACCATAACCATAACCATTTCAATCATCTTCCACTCCCATCTCATTTATTAAATAGCCTACCTATTAAACCATACGTTTACCACCCTTACCCATTCTGTTTTTGAGCCATTCACTTGTGCAGGTTATTTTGCTTCCTTCCTAGATCCACAATCAAATGAGAAGGTAGAATTACCTTACATCAAGCGGTAATCAGAGTTTTGGTGGAAGAAAGCAACGTGCAACAACAGCAACAACAAAAATACAAAAAAAAGTGGAAGTGAAGTGCAAAGTCAAAGAAATAAAAAAAAATCAGAAAAGGAATTAAGCACTCCAAAAGAAGAATTTCCAGCACTCAAAAAGAAGAAAAGCAAGAAAAGGAAAGAAAGAAAGTTGAAGCACTCATCAAACAACTTTATCACCAAGCCATTTCAAGTAAGCCTTTAAATTGATTGTGGTGATAGAAGGTTGTAAAATGACTTTGTGTAAGTAACCCCTTTTGTTCTCTTCTTTCTATTTCTAAGAAACCCTTTCATTATATTTTTTTTCCATTCCTACTAACCCTTTTGCAGCCAATGCCAAACAAGTAAAAATTTACTTGATACGATTTTGAGTAAAGTTCTCTAGAACTTGAGACAAGAGAATTGAGAGGAAAAAGGCTGAAGAGTGTGTGAGATCAGAAGAGGACAAGTAAAAGTCATTAAGTCCTAGAGTTGCAAACACGAGCGGATTGAGTGACATTCAAGTTTCCTTGGAGTGACTCGTGAGGCTTTGTGAGAGTATATTTTGTAAGGTCCACACACATTTTTTTCCTTATTGTTAACATGTCTCTTCCATCCAACATCTTTGTAGTCAAAAGGTCTTTGAACATTCAAAATCAAGAGGATGAACAAAGAGAGAACATCTTCCATACCAAATGTCACATGGGAGATAAAATTTGCGTGGTGATCATTGATGGAGGAAGTTGTACAAACGTAGCAAGTACTCACATGGTGGAAAAGTTGGGTCTCAAGACTTCCAAGCATCCTCATCCATACAAAACTTCAGTAGCTCAACGATGTGGGTGAAGCCAAGGTAACCAAACAAGTTGTTGTACATTTCAATTGGAAGATACAAGATGAAGTCCTTTGTGATGTGTTACCCATGACTGCAAGAAACTTATACTAGGACGTCCTTGGCAATTTGACAAGAAGGCTACTCATGATGGATTTTTCAACAAGTATTCTTTCCAACATCAAGGAAAGAAAATCATATTGGCGCCTCTACTTCCAAGTCAAGTTCATGAATGCCAAATGACCCTTAAGTCACGCATAAAAGAATGGGAGAAAAAGAAAGCCATGAAAAGAACAAAGGGAGAATGGAGAGCATGATTCACCTAATAACTCTTTCCTCCATTATTACTTTTGTTTTACAGGATAATCCAAGAGACATATCACTTCAAATTGAAGACTCAAAGAACATGTCTTTTAAAGAATCAATAGCGTGACTGTGGTGATCCACAAGAAATGTCCTTTGAGGTTCCAACAATTATGTCTCTAGAAGTTCAAAAAGATGTTCAAAAATTATGTCTCTAGAAGTTCAAAAAGATGTGTCACTTGAAGTGCCACAAGTTGTGATCATAAGGCTCCAAGTACTTTACAACTGTTGAAGATTTTCAGCAACCAATGGAATTTTCATCATCAAGCAACCAACACCCATTAAACATCCTCCATGGTTTGCTATTTCCATTCATATTGTTAATAGTTTTTCATTTACTAACTTTGATTTGTGTTGCAGCAACTTGTTTTATCCTTATGATGAAATACTACCAACCTTAAAGGCAATCATTCGAAGAGGCACAAAGGTGAAAGGAGACATTCAAAGAACAATTATTTTCGCCAAGCGACATGGTGACTCCAATCAAGAGACAAACCTTTACCAACAGTATGGTGAATTAAAAGGACGAATTGAAGAGATAGAGGTCATTTCCAAGCATTGTGATGGTTCAAAGAATAAAGTAAAAGGATCAAGTTGTTTCGTGAAGGGATATGCCTTTTCCATTCAAAGGACATGTGATGGTTCCCAAACATTGTGTCCTCCCATCAAAGGATGTGAAGTTACCAGATTTGAAGCCAAGATGTTGAACATATCGTGTGAATCATCTATTGGAGGAAACATAGGGAATCGCCTTCCTACAATCAGAAGGTCTTCAATTAGAAACTACTTCGATTTGAGGACAAATCGCCTAAAAGAAGGGGAGGTGATACGATCCAAACTAGCTCCAACTTTCTCCATGACTGAACACACCATGATGTTCTTCAAAGTTGTTTCTAAGGTAGTTCTCATTACCGTATCTTTATTATATCATTTATACATTCTATTCTATCATAAGCATTTTCACATGTTAGTATAAATTATATTATTATTTCATCCCATGTTTACTTAATCATGTCTTTCATATCATCAAATATATGTTATGATTACATATCATTCTTAGGATATTATTATTACATGTTTCCATTTATCATTTATGAATACCATGTTATATGATATTCATGCATAACAACATATTCACATCTTTATAATGATGCACAATGTTATTTCAAGTATGTTATATTAGTCATGCTTTCATTTAAGCATGATTCAATTCATTCGTGAAATGGCAGAATGCTTAATCATTCATTTGTTAGCTCACGTGCATTCATTTTAGCTCCTAGGTCTTAGACATTAGCTTACATATGTTATATCATTATATACTTAGCTCATGACATGCATTCATAGCTCATATCACTCAAAGACCTCACGACAGCATTCATTTTACCTTAAATGAGCTCACACATTGCTTATTTTATTTGTTTGGTGATTCCTATAGGTGAAACACAAAACAAGGCATATTATGGTAGCTTGGCTAGCTAAAAGGACAAGCACAACAGCTCACACTAGCTCATGAACATTATGGCAGCTCATTTCATCACATAAGGAGCTTAAACTTAGCTGGAGGAGCTAGCATGTAGCTGAACGTAGCTGGAGGAGAGCTTTGGACCAAATTACTGAAAAATGGACTAGAGGTAGCTGGAAGTAGCTGACGAGTTGAGAAGACCAAAGCTAACTAGCTTGAGTTCATCAAGCTATAACTCACCTAGTTAGCTACCAAGACACTCACCTAGCTTACCTTGAAGCTAGTTCATATCTAGGCTGCCCAATGGATGCCATGTCACCTAGATGCATGTTGGAAGCTAATTCACGCCTAGTTGTTGCCTATCTTCATTCCATGGACTTCAAGACATCATCCTATGGTTGCAACATCATCAAAGCATAGCAAGAAGACCCATGTGCATTCATGTAGGCTGTCATTTGCATCATTCAAGCATGTGCACTCCATGTGACAACAAATTGGCGCCAAAAACCAAGGGATGTTTCCTATTCGGCCAAAGACTCTTCCTCTTCATTTTGGCGCCCAAATAACTTCCAAATGCATTCAAATCATCCTTAGGGCCGAACCAACACATAACCATCGGCCAAGAGCATGTATTTTCATTAAAGTCTTGTTTTTTCAAAAAATCATGTCATTTTAGGAAGGTACAACGGGCTGGCCGAACCAACATGTATCTATTCGGCCAAGTCCCTTCAAAAACTATAAATAGGCCATTATATTTCAATTGTATCAGACCTTTTTTTTAATTGAAGTGATATTTTTCTCTTTCTTAAGTCCTGGTAACTTTTTATCGACTTATCAAGTATTTATACTTGTGGCGTCAACCCTCTTCTTTCATCTTGATACTTCTGGTTCCTAGTTCATATAACTAGTGGTTCAAAGTACTTATCACACCCCTTGAAGAAACAATATAAAGATTGGGTCTTTGCTCTCTATAGCATCGGTTCTTCTTTTGAGCATTCTTCAAGATACTATCCTCAAACCATCCTTTTTTGTTTCATCACCATAACCATAACCATTTCAATCATCTTCCGCTCCCATCTCTCATTTATTAAATAGCCTACCTATTAAACCATACGTTTACCACCCTTACCCATTCTGTTTTTGAGCCATTCACTTGTGCAGGTTGTTTTGCTTCCTTCCTAGATCCACAATCAAACGAGAAGGTAGAATTACCTTACATCACATGCTCTTCATACAATCTTATGTACATAATAAAGTAATATATAATACAAGTAAAATAAATATTTAAAACATAAAACACTTTAATGATACAAATAAACAATATACATATGAATCACTCATAACATAGTGACAAAATAAATATAAAGTAACATGGGTATTATAAACATTAATAAAACAAATATTATAGCATGAAACAAGTAAAATCACAATAGAAACACCATAATCGTAATAAAACCATAAATATAGGACTAAAATGGAATAACATAAATATCAGTAGCCAATTTCGAACAAATTGCATTATTATATTAGCCATGGCATCATGTGTTACATTGGAATGTTACTTATTACTTATTAATTACCTTGATCATTGTAACTTATATACATTTTGTATTTAGTACAAGGTACATTCAAGGCAATCCAATGGACAAATTCAAGTCACTCTTAGAGATCGCCATTTTTTAACATATTCCAAGAATCTTTGGGTGATTAAGTCTTCTTAACATTTAATTCCCTATCTCTTAGCTTTCCAACGCACTTTGAATTATATCAATCCAATATTGGGAACTCAAGATATGCCCAGATTAATTAAGATAGTGCAGGCTGGAAATAAGTACGGGATTTACACCAAATAAAGAGCCATGTTCACACCTGATGCATTTCCACCTTCATGAATCCATTTATGGCGCGTACAATCATACAAGGAGGCTAAAAGACTTGTTCACATTCAAGGGAGATGGATGCATTATTTTCAAACTCATTCACCAAATCCAAGTGCATGAAGGGAGCCTATGAGTCACATTCACACTTGGTGTATGCATTCCAAAGGGGGCCGAAAATATAATGAAACATTCCTCCAAATTCATGCAAGGAAATGAACCAACATGTTCACATAAAGAGATGATGAATTCGGCTATGAAGATGTATTCACTTAAATGGATGAACATTCATTTATTTTATAAGTCCATGAACTTGCATAGGGGACGTACATTGTATCTACTTAAGGATGAACATTCATCCATGAATGTTTAATCATTAAATCTTGTATGTGCATGATAGACATCTCTTAGGCCTATAAATAGCTTTCCATTTCATTTGTAAGAGGCAATTCACTTTGTTTAATCAAATATTTGTGAGAGTTTCTCTCTTTAGTTCTTAAGTGAACTTTATCGACTTATCAAGCTTATGCTTGTGGCGTCACCCCTATCTATTTCACCCTGATACTTCTGATTCCTATCTCTTTATATATAGTAGGTCAAAGTCCTTATTTACATCCCTTAAAGAAGTAATATAAAGTCTTGGTCTTTTTTCTTTAACATTGGTTCTTCTTTGAGTCTTATTTGAGATACTACTTTTCATATACATCTCCATCACCTTTATTCTACTTCCATTACCATACTTCATCATTTCCTTTAAACATATCACCATCTTATATATATTTTCCGCTGTTATATTTAGCTTTCCATTTCATTACTTCCATTTAACTATTTTTTTAGCTTTCGTGTTTGTGCAGGATCCTTGTTGCTTTCCTAGATTGAAATAATCAAAGGTACAACCTTGATTTCACCATCCATCCAAGTGAGGCTAGGTTAAACTATATCATATGGTATCAGAGCTAAGGTGGATTGCAACAAGAACAAATAAAAGCAACATCCTACCATTCAATAAAAGAAAATCAAAAAGAGAAGTGCAAAAAAATCAGCAAGTTAATCCAAACATCATCAAGGGATTCCACATGAAGAAAAACTAAAGAATGGAAGCAAAGAAAGCAAAATGCAAAGAAGTGCCAAAGGTGACAAGCAACATCATCATTCCAACCGATCCTAAAGAAGTCTTCAAGACCTTTGATTGTTTTTTCTAGGAAGATGGTGAGTATCCTTGCATAATAAGTGAACCTTTCTTTCTTTTTCTTCATTTTATAAGACCACCCTTCATTATTTAATCTTTCTACCTCTCTATATTTTTTCCTCTACACTAACGAATTTTTCAGCCGACGTCCATAGCACTTGAAAGGTCTTGAGTTAGTTCTTTTAAGAACTTTACAAGAGAGGAACAGGTGGAAAAAGGCTAATCGAGTGTGTGAGATCAGAAGGGGAATTAAAAAAGCCAATTTATATTCCTGAGTGCAAACACGAGTGTTGAGTGGAGCATCATCATTTTTTTTGGAGTAATCGTGAGGATTTGTGAGTGATTATTGGTAAGGTCCTTTCATCTTATTCAACTATTAATTTTTCACTAACAATTCTCTCATCTTTCGAATGGAATACAGACAGCAAAGGAGGAATCCATTTCATACTCGTTTTCATGTGAATGATAAAGTATGCCTTGTAGCCATTGATGGTGGAAGTTGTGCAAATCTTGCAAGCACATACATGGCCGAGAAGTTGAGGCTTATAACGTTCAAACATCCTAGTCTGTATGTTTTGCAAGGACTAAATGAAGATGAAGAGTTAGAACTCATAGAGCAAGTACTTGTGTCAATTTCAATTGGGAGATATGAAGATGAGGTCTTGTGTGATATTGTTTCCATGAATTCAAGCCATCTTCTCCTCAGACGTCCTTGGCAGTTTGATAAACGAGCATTGTATGATGGGTTCTCCAACAAATATTCATTCAAACACCAAGGGAGAAAGATCGCGTTGGTTCTAATGTGCCCAAATCAAGTCCATGAATGCCAAGTTATCATTAAATCACGTATGGAAGAATGGAATAAAACTAA
This sequence comes from Hibiscus syriacus, assembly GCF_006381635.1. NCBI lineage: Eukaryota > Viridiplantae > Streptophyta > Magnoliopsida > Malvales > Malvaceae > Hibiscus > Hibiscus syriacus. Next base: position 407,102 of record NW_024062603.1, on the reverse strand, counting down.
AGCCATGAAGAAAGTTGAAAGAGAAGTTTCACGTGAGAAACAAATAACAGTGGAGGGAGATAAGAATGAAAATGAGAAAATTGATGTGAGAAATGTTGGAGTTAAAAATGAGAAAGTTGAAAAGATTGAATTTGGGAGCAATGGGGGAAGTGTGTGTAGAAGAGAAAATGAAAAGATTCTAAGTGAGGTTGTGGTTAAAAGATATGGTGGAGTTGAACATGCACAAATCAAAGAAGAACATTGTGAGAAAACCATGACATTTGGAGTTGAAAATGAGAGTGTGATTTTGCATGAGAAAGCCATTGGAGTATTGAAAATGAGAGTAAGAGTAATGAGAGTGAAGATGATGTGTTGAAAAACATGAGCATGAAAGAAAAGAATGTGAGGAGAAGGAAGTTTTGTTTTATACTAATCAATTTTTTCTTTTATTCATTCTTTGAATTTGCAGGTTATTCCAAGGGACATTCAAGATTATTCAAGCATCATTTCTTTTGAAATTCCAAAAGATGTGTCACTTGAAATTATAAAGAACACGTTCATTAACCTTCAAAGTACATTCACCTCATACTCAAGATCGAATGAACCTTATGAAAGGGAAGATTCAATGAACAGAACCATGGAGAACATTAAGAGTCCAAACTCATTCATTCATGAATTTAATAATTTCCTTTTCTTTGATTCTAAGTTATCTACTTCTAACTTTGTTTTATTTTTCAGGTTGTTGATTCAAAACAAAAGACTTAAACATGTGAAGCATTTTGAGCAAAGAAAATGGTGCAAGATGAGAATGAAAGAATTTCCATTTAAACGAAGATCAAAGTTGTTCCCTTATGTACCAAGCATCAATTTGGGGACAAATTACCTTAAAGAAGGGGGGAATGATGTGATCCTACCGACCACCAAGTTCAAAAAAAACTTGCTCACAACTTTGAAGTTCTTCCAAGATGATTCTAAGGGAGTTCTTCCATATTTTATTATTTATTTACTCATTTATGCTTTATATGTGTTATAAGCATGTTTTTACATTCTAAACTATGCTTGAATATATTGTCCTATCTTTGCATCCTATATGATATTCATGCATGTCACATCTTTAATTAGCTTGTTTCATGCATATGTTACACATTCCTTACTTATGTTATCATATAAATTGCATTATTATATTAACCATAGCATCATGTGTTACATTGGAATGTTACTTATTACTTATTCATTACCTTGAGCATTGTAACTTATATACATTTTGTATTTAGCATAAGGTACATTCAAGGTAATCCAATGGACAGATTCATGTCACTCACAGAGATCGCCATTTTTGAACATGTTTCAAGCATCTTTGGATAATAAGTACGGGATTTACACCAAATAAAGAGCCATGTTCACACCTGATGCATTTCCACCTTCATGAATCCATTTATGGCGTGTACAATCATACAAGGAGGCTAAAGGATATGTTCACATTCAAGGGAGATGGATGCATTATTTTCAAACTCATTCACCAAATCCAATTGCATGAAGGGAGCCTATGAGTCATATTCACACTTGGTGTATGCATTCCAAAGGGACTGAACACACAATGAAACATTCCTCCAAATTCATGCAAGGAAATGAACCAACATGATGTAAGGCTCTTATGTTGCCTTAACAATTGATTGTGGATCTAGGAAGGAAGCAAACAACCTGCACAAGTGAATGGCTCAAAAGAGAGGGTTAAGGTAGTAAACGTATGGGTGAAATAGGTGGGTTGTTTTAAAATGAGAGATAGAAGCGGAAGATGGTTGATATGGCTATGGTTTATGAAACAAAGGGATGGTTGTGAGGATAGTATCTTAAAGAAGACTCAAAGAAGAACCAATGCTATATAGAGCAAAGACCCAGACTTTATATTGCTTATTTAAGGGGTGGTATGAAGTACTTTGACCCACTAGTTATAAAGAACTAGGAACCAAAAGTATCAAGGTGAAAATAGAAGGGGTTGACTCCACAAGTATAAATTATACTTGATAAGTCGATAAAAAGTCACCAGGACTTATGGAAGAGAATAATCTCACTTTAATTAAAACAAAGGTCTGATTACAAATGATGAATGCTTTCCTATTTATAGGAAATGGAGAGACATGGCCGAATAATTACAAGGAGATTCCGCCAGCCTTGTGCCTTCCTATAGAGACATAATTTAATGCTAAATAAAGATGATGGTTCAGTTTAAATGGAGGGTAATAACCCTAGGCCGAATAGTTCTTGTGTCACTTCATGTTGGCGCCAATTTGGATGGTAGTTGATGTTTGGCCGAATAGGGAGAGAACTCTTCATCTTGGCACCTAAATGAACCACATGCAAGGCATATGGGGGCTGATCACATGGAAAACACATGGGTGTTCTAGGAAGCCTTGTGGTGCAGCCTTGTGCATGGAATGATGGTTGGTCATGTGCTCTCTCTTGGGCGTGCATGTGTCTCCTTCAAGCTAGCTTGAGTTGTGGAGCTAGCTTGCAAACATGGGCTGTTTGTGAACAAGCTTCCTATCTAAGTCCTTGTGAGCTCCTTAACATTATGTTCAGCTACATTTAGCTACCTTTGACATCACTTTTGGCAACTCAGCTCCAAATAGTCCAACTAGCTAAGTTTAGCTAGCCTTAAGCTCCTCCAGCTGAATCGAGCTTCCCTTAGTGTTCCATGAGCTGCCTTGTACTTTGTAAGCTGTTTGTGAGCTGCATATGACGTCCAAATCATTCACCAAGCTACCTCAACGTGCATCATGCTCTAATGTACCTACATGTGAAAGGAAACAAGGTAATTCCAAGGTATTGAGCTGATATGAGCTAAATACCTTGCTGCCATGTTTGTTTATGGTAATGTGAGCTAAGTTTGAAGGCCATGAGCTAATTATATCATCTCATAATATGTATAAGATTGTGCATGAGGCTTAAGAGCTAATATGAATGCATATAAACTAACGAAATGCATTATAAATATGCTGCCTTGATGTATAAATAATAATCATGCTTAATATGATTATAAAGCTATCCTAACATGCTTGATGTAAGGCGAATCTACACGTTTTGGGATAAGAGAGTAGATAGCCTTATTGTGTCCAGATCTAGGATTGGCAAGTACTGATGTCCTTGAATTATAAGCTTGGGCTGCAAATAAGATAAGAAATAAATATGTTTAGTAATGGAAGGATAAATGGAATAATAAGATAAGAAATGAGTTTAAAAGAATGGTATAGAGATGGCTACGGAATTGATGGTCTTGTTGGATGATGTTGATGGTGTTGATGGTGCAATGGAGATGGTGATGTTGTATCTCAAGCACGCCAATTGACAAATTGAATCATCATGATGGTTTGTGGAGAGTCTTAACCTTTGAAACTTCTTGAAATGCTCATGCACCAATCAAGCTTATAACGACAAATGATCTTGTCATTAACGTTTGGTAAGATAATACCATGTACATAACTCAAATTCCTTCAAAGTAAATCAAAGTTATATAAGAAATTATTAACAAGATGAATGGAAACATCAAACCAGGTGGATGTTTAATAGGGGTTGGTTGCTGAATTCTTTTCGCGATTGGCAATGCACTTGGAATGTCAATGAACACAACTCTTGGCACTTCAAATGACGTTTCTTTTGGAACTTCAAATGGCATCATCTTTGAAACATCAAGAGACATGTTTTGTGGATCAAAAGTAACAACTATATGTTCTTCAAAAGTCACATCTTTTAGTCCTCCAAAAGACATGATTCTTGAATCATCTCCTTGAAAAGATATGTCTCTTGAATTGTCCTGCAAAAAAAAAAGGAAGAATAGGAGAAAAAGTAATGTTAGATAAAATTTGTTCTTTACTCTCCTCTTTATCTCCAAATTCATCTCTTTCAATTCTCTTATTTGCAATCCCAACTTTTTCATCATTTGAATTTTCCTCCAAATGTTCTCCTTCAATTGCATTGTCTTTAAGTTGCTCGTTCATTGCTTCAATGTTCTTCTTCAAGGGTTTTGATCTTCATTTACTCGGCTAGGAGATAGTGAAGTCAAGATGATTTTCCTTTCATTGTGAAAGAAGGAGTATCGGTTTGTGAAACCATCATGAACAGCACACTTGTCAAATTGCCATGGCCTCCCAAAGAGTAAATGACTCATATTCATATGTACCACGTCACATAGAATCTCTTCTTTGTAACTTCCAAGTGAGAATGGAACAAATACTTGTTCAGTAACCTTCAATTCTTCATTGCCATGCAACCATTGCAATTCATATGGGATGGAATGTTTAATCGTTATAAGCCCCAATTTGTTCACCATGTATGTACTTGCAATGTTTGTACAACTTCCTCCATCAATAGCTACAAGACACACTTTACCATTTACATGGCAACAAATGTGAAATGTGTTTGTTCTTTGCTGTTCGTTCTCCATTGTTTGGAAAGATGAAAGATCATAAGACATTGTTAGTAGAAAGAAAGAAAAAAAATTAAAAACCCTACTAGCACACTCTCAAAGCCTCACAATCTTCACTCCAAAGAAAATTAAGAGATCACTCCACTCAACACTCGTGTGTACTCTCGAGAATATAATTTCGCTTTTAACAATTCCCCTTCTGATCTCACTCTCTCAGTTAGCCTTTTTCCACTCAATTTCTCTTGTTAAGTCCTTTGAGGAACTTACTCAAGATTATAACAAGTTAATTCCTTCCTTGTGTGCGTCGGCTACAAATAGGTTATGGTAGAAAGAGTAGAAAAAAATGGAAAGGTAGAAGAAAGGATTCAAAGGTATTAAAATAAAGAAATGGTTGAAGACAAGGAAAATGAAAGGATAGAAAATGGAAGAAGTGACTTACAATTCAAGAAACAACACTTACTGCAACCTTTCTCAAGAAACAATAAGGTTATCTTCTCATAGTGTAGATGGCCTCTTTGATGTACTTGCAATGGTAGAACACACTTTCCTTGGCTTTGCTTCTTTTTGAAATTCCTTTTTTTCTTCTATTTTGATTTTTTTCTTTTTGTCTTTTATTTCTTTTTGCATTCCAATTTTGATGTAGGAGTCTTTTTTTCTTTTGCTTTGCACGACAATGACACTTTTGTTGTCAATCCAACTATGCTCTGATTACCGCTTGATGTAAGGCGAATCTACACGCTTTGGGAGAAGAGAGTAGATAGCCTTGTTGTGTCCCGATCTAGGATTGACAAGTACTGATGTCCTTGAATTATAAGCTTGGGTTGCAAATAAGATAAGAAATAAATATGTTTAATAATGGAAGGATAAATGGAATAATAAGATAAGAAATGAATTTAAAAGAATGGTATAGAGATGGCTGCAGAATTGATGGTCTTGTTGGATGATGTTGATGGTGCAATGGAGATGGTGATGTTGTATCTCAAGCACGCCAAAGAGGAAACAATGCTAAGAAGCACAATCCCGTTCTTCACAAACTTACTTGAGGGGTGGTGATAGTGTCTTCAACCCACTAGATATCAATCTAGGAATTTTGGAATCAAGATGGAAAGAATGATGCCACAAGTATATGAATTATACTTGCTTAATCCATAAAGTTCACAAAGAACTTTGAAGAGAAATAACTCACAAAAGTATGTTTTATATAAGAGATGAGATGATTACAAATGAAATGCGCTAGCCTATTTATAGTTTTTCAAAGGGTTTAGGCTGAATAGGTACATGATGGTTCGGCTATGCATGAAACCCCTTTGAAAATACATGATTTTTAAATGAAAATACATGATTTTAATGAAGATACATGCTTGTGGCTGAATAGCAAGGTGTTGGTTCGGCCTAAGGATGTTTTGAATGCTTTTGGAAGTCATTTGGGCGCCAAAATGGAGAGGAATAAGTCTTTGGCCGAATAAGAAGCATCCCTTGGTGTTTTGGCGCCTATTTGATGTCACATGGAGTGCACATGCTTGAATGATGCACATGGCAGCCTACTTGAACGCACATGGGTCTTCTTGCAAGGCTTTGGTGAGGTTGCAACCATAGGATAATGTCTTGAAGTCCATGGAATGAAGATGGCAGCAACTAGGTGTGACTTGGCTTCCAACATGCATCTAGGTGCCATGGTCTTCAATGGGCAGCAACTTGTCATGAAAGGTCACATTTGTGGAAGGTAACCTTTCATCATTTGAGCTACTTCCCATGTGTATGAGCTGAAGATGAGCTGGCCATAGGTGAATTACATGAAGATGAGTCTTTGGCCAGCTCCTTGTGAAAAGGCACCTCTGGGAATGGAAACTCTTCAAGAAAAGGTACGAATCCACAAAAATTGTCTTAGACCATATTTGAAGTACTCTGTGTGGTGGTGGTGATGGTGCAACTCTCCAGCTGAAATGAGGTCTCTAGCTAGCTCAAAAGTCCAACTCAAGTGAGCTATTGATGTGATCCTGTTTAGCACCAACTTTCTGCATGACATACTCACATCATTAAGAACCATCAAACTCAATATAAGGGAGTTCTACCATACTTTTTATTATATTTACTTATTTATGCACTATATATATTATTATGAGCATACATTTGCATATTAGACTATACTTTAATTATCATAGTATGTGCATTCATTCATTATAACCTATGGTTTGTATCATTGATTAATATTCATGTATATAATCTATATTATAATATTAATATTCATTCATTATCATATGATGCATGAGTTATTATTATAACATATAGTTCACATCTTATGCACATCATTATATTATATGCATTATATAATTTATATACTTAGTTTATTTCTTTATGTTATGCATGTAGGAATATTCGGCCAACACTTGGGAGCTACATTTGAGCTTAACTAAGGATAAGGAGCTAGGAAAACTTACATAGAATGTCTCGGGAGATCATAAAGAACAAATGGTGAAAAGTTATCAGCTGACCTCCGAGCTCATAGTTCACTTGAGCTGGACCTTTGAGCTAGCTAGAGACCTCATTTCAACTGGAGAGTTGCACCATCATCACCACCACATAGAGTACTTCAAATATGGTCTAAGTTAATTTTTGTGGATTCGTACCTTTTCGCGAAGAGTTGCCATTCCAAGAGGTGCCTTTTCACAAGTAGTTGGCCAAAGACTCATCTTCATGTAATTCACCTATGACCAGCTCATCTTCAGCTCAGACTCATGGGAAGTAGCTCAAATGATGAAAGGTTACCTTCCACAAATGTGACTTTTCATGACAAGTTGCTGCCCATTGAAGACCATGACACCTAGATGCATGTTGGAAGCCAAGTCACGCCTAGTTACTGCCATCTTTATTCCATGGACTTCAAGACATTATCCTATGGTTGTAACTTCACCAAAGCCTTGCAAGAAGACCCATGTGCGTTGAAGTAGGCTGCCATGTGCATCATTCAAGCATGTGCACTCCATGTGACATCAAATAGGCGCCAAAACACCAAGGGATGCTTCCTATTCGGCCAAAGACTTATTCCTCTCCATTTTGGCGCCCAAATAACTTCCAAATGTATTAAAAACATCCTTAGGCCGAACCAACACCTTACCATTCGGACAAGAGCATGTATCTTCATTAAAACAACATGTATTTCCATTAAAAGTCATGTATCTATCCGAATGGACACATAACTATTCGGCCAAACCTTTGCAAGCCTATAAATAGGGCTTTGGCATTTCATTTGTAGAGGATCTCATCTCTTATATAAAACATACTCTTGTGAGTTATTTCTCTTAAAAGTTCTTTGTGAACTTTATCGATTAAGCAAGTATAATTCATATACTTGTGGCGTCATTCTTTCCATCTTGATTCCAAAATTCCTAGATTGATATCTAGTGGGTTGAAGACATTATCACCACCCCTCAAGCAAGTTTGTGAAGACCAGGATTGTGCTTCATAGCATAGTTTCCTCTTTGGCGTGTTTGAGATACAACATCACTACCATTGCCATTTCATCATCACCTTCATCCATCTTTTCCATCAATTCCGCAGCCATCTCTATCATTTCTTTATTTCATTTTATTTCATTCTTATTATTTATTTTCATTTTCTTTATTATATATTCATTTCTTAAGACCATTATTAATATCATTTCTTTCTTATATTTATTGCAGGCAAGCTTATAATTCAAGGACATCAGTACTTGTCAATCCTAGATCGGGACACAATAAGGCTATATACTCTCTTCTCCCAAAGCGTGTAGATTCGCCTTACATCAAGCGGTAATCAGAGCATAGTTGGATTGACAACAAAAGTGTCATTGGCGTGCAAAGCAAAAGAAAAAAAAAGACTCCTACATTAAAATTTGAGTGCAAAAAGAAAGAAAAGACAAAAAGAAGAGAAAAATCAGATAAGAAGAAAAGAAAAGAAAAAGAGAAAGCAAGCCAAGGAAAGTGCTCTACCATTACAAGTACATCAAAGAGGCCATCTACACTAAGAGAAGATAACGTTATTGTTTCTTGAGAAAGGTTGCTGTAAGTGTTGTTTCTTGAATTGTAAGTCACCTCTTTCTTTTCCATAATTTCATTTTCCTTGTCTTCAACCATTTCTTTCTATTAATACCTTAAAACCTTTCTTCTACCTTTCCATTTCTTCTATTCTTTCTACCCTAACCTATTTGCAGCCGACGCACACAAGGGGAATTGTTAAAAGCCAAGATATATTCCCGAGAGTAAACACGAGTGTTGAGTGGAGTGAACTTGTGAGACTTTGTGAGTGTGCTAGTAAGGTTTTAATTTTTTTTTTTTTGCTAACAAATGTCTTGTGATTTTTCATCTTCCCAAACCTTGGAGGACGAACAGCAAAGAACAAATACATTTCACACTCGTTGCCATGTAAATGGTAAAGTGTGTCTTGTAGCTATTGACGGAGGGAGTTTTACAAACATTGCAAGCACATACATGGTGAATAAATTGGGGCTTACAATAATTAAACATTCCAGCCCATATGACTTGCAATGGTTGGACGACGAGGAAGAGTTAAGGGTCACTGAACAAGTACTTGTGCCATTATCACTTGGAAGTTACAAAGACGAGATTCCATGTGATGTGGTGCCTATGAATACGAGTCATTTACTCTTAGGGAGGCCATGGAAAATTGACAAGCGGGTTGTCCATGATAGATTCACAAATCAGTATTCGTTCATCCACAATGAACGAAAAGTCATATGGACTCCATTATCTCTTAGCCGAGTATTGAAGATCAAAACACCTTGAGGAAAAATATTGAAGCAATGAAAGAGCAAATTAAAGACAAGCAACTTGAAGAAGACATTGGAGTTGAAAATGAGAGGAGTGAAATTGGATCCAAAGAGGAGAGTAAAGAACAAATTTTATCTAACATTACTTTTTCTCCTATTCTTTTTTTTGTTTTACATGACAATTCAAGAGACATATGTTTTCAAGGAGATGATTCAAGAATCATGTATTTTGGAGGACTAAAAGATGTGACTTTTGAAGAACATATAGTTGTTACTTTTGATCAACAAAACATGTCTCTTGATGTTTCAAAGATGATGCCATTTGAAGTTCCAAAAGAAACGTCATTTCAAGTGCCAAGAGTTGTGTTCGTTGACATTCCAAGTGCATTGCCAATCGCGAAAAGAATTCAGCAACCAACTCCTATTAAACATCCATCTTGGTTTGATGTTTCCATTCATCTTGTCAATAATTTCTTATATTTTAAATTTGATTTACTTTGCAGGAATTTGAGTTATGTACATGGTATTATCCTACCAACCAATAATGGCAAGATCCTTTGTGGTTATAAGCTTGATTGGTGCATTGAACTCAAGTATTTCAAGAAGTTTCAAAGGTTAAGACTCTCCAAAAACCATCATGATGATTCAAAGAGTGGAGTTGAAGATATACATATTCTTTTTAACGAATATGATGTGTCGGATCAAGGAGATATTCCAAATGATGCAATTTGTCAAATGGAGGAACCAAAAGGCGTGATCTTTGGAAGCTTAAGAGAATTATCTTCTCCAGTGCTAGAAGATATGACTTTTCATTCAAAGGACGTGATCTTTGGGAAACCAAAGAATATGTCTTTTAGAGTGCGAAAAGAAGTGATCATTCAAAACAACATGTCTTGTGATTCAAATGACATAACTTTTGGCTATTCAAAACATGAGAACAAGGAGTACAATTTTCACTTGTTCATAATTAACAATTCTCTCACTTATGAAAGTTTTTTATCTTTTCAGGTCATGGACATTCAAGGAACCTATTCAAGGGATATGACTCTTGATAAGAATCCTTTCATAAAGATGATCCATGGAAGCAAACCAGCAACGATTGAATGGGCGTACAATTTGGAGAAGTCATCTTTCTATTTGAGGAAAAATCGCCCAAAAGAAGGGGAGGATGATGTGATCCTGTTTAGCACCAACTTTCTGCATGACATACTCACGTCATTAAAGAACCATCAAACTCAATATAAGGGAGTTCTACCTTACTTTATATTATATTTACTTATTTATGCACTATATATATTATTATGAGCATACATTTGCATATTAGACTATACTTTAATTATCATAGTATGTGCATTCTTTCATTATATCCTATGGTTGTATCATTGATTGATATTCATGTATATAATCTATAGTTATAATATTAATATTCATTCATTATCATATGATGCATGAGTTATTATTATAACCCTATAGTTCACATCTTATGTACATCATTATATTATATGCATTATATAGTTTATATACTTAGTATATTTCTTTATGTTATGCATGTAGGAATATTCGGCCAACACTTGGGAGCTACATTTGAGCTTAACTAAGGATAAGGAGCTAGGAAAACTTACATAGAATGACTCAGGAGATCATAAAGAACAAATGGTGAAAAGTTATCGGTTGACCTCCGAGCTCATAGCTCACTTGAGCTGGACCTTTGAGCTAGCTAGAGACCTCATTTCAGTTGGAGAGTTGCACCATCATCACCACCACACAGAGTACTTCAAATATGGTCTAAGTTAATTTTTGTGGATTCGTACCTTTTCGCGAAGAGTTGTCATTCCAAGAGGTGCCTTTTCACAAGGAGCTGGCCAAAGACTCATCTTCATGTAATTCACCTATGACCAGCTCATCTTCAGCTCATACACATGGGAAGTAGCTCAAATGATGAAAGGTTACCTTCCAAAAATGTGACTTTTCATGACAAGTTGCTGCCCATTGAAGACCATGACACCTAGATGCATGTTGGAAGCCAAGTCACGCCTAGTTGCTGCCATCTTCATTCCATGGACTTCAAGACATTATCCTATGGTTGCAACCTCACCAAAGCCTTGCAAGAAGACCCATGTGTGTTCAAGTAGGCTGCCATGTGCATCATTCAAGCATGTACACTCCATGTGACATCAAATAGGCGCCAAAACACCAAGGGATGCTTCCTATTCGGCCAAAGAGTTATTCCTCTCCATTTTGGTGCCCAAATAACTTCCAAATGCATTAAAAACATCCTTAGGCCGAACCAACACCTTACCATTCGGCCAAGAGGATGTATCTTCATTAAAACAACATGTATTTCCATTAAAAGTCATGTATCTAGCCAAATGGACACATAACTATTCGGCCAAACCTTTGCAAGACTATAAATAGGGCTTTGGCATTTCATTTGTAGAGGATCTCATCTCTTATATAAAACATACTCTTGTGAGTTATTTCTCTTCAAAGTTCTTTGTGAACTTTATCGATTAAGAAAGTATAATTTATATACTTGTGGCGTCATTCTTTCCATCTTGATTCCAAAATTCCTAGATTGATATCTAGTGGGTTGAAGACACTATCACAACCCCTCAAGAAAGTTTGTGAAGACCGGGATTGTGCTTCATAGCATAGTTTCATCTTTGGCGTGTTTGAGATACAACATCACCACCATTGCCATTTCATCATCACCTTCATCCATCTCTTCCATCAATTCCGCAGCCATCTCTATCCTTTCTTTATTTCATTTCATTCTTATTATTTATTTTCATTTCCTTTATTATATATTCATTTCTTAAGACCATTATTAATATCATTTATTTCTTATATTTATTGCAGCCAAGCTTATAATTCAAGGACATCAATACTTGTCAATTCTAGATCAGGACACAATAAGGCTATCTACTCTCTTCTCCCAAAGCGTGTAGATTCGCCTTACATCAGCTATGAGCTCGGGGGTCAGCTGACAACTTTTCATCATTTGTTCTTCATGATCTCCCGAGTCATCCTATGAAAGTTTTCCTAGCTCCTTATCATTAGTTAAGCTCAAATATAGCTCCCAAGTGTTGGCTGAATATGCCTACATGCATAACATAAAGAAATAAACTAAGTATATAAACTATATAATGCATATAATATAATGATGTGCATATTATAAAGATGTGAACTATAGGTTATAATAATAATTCATGCATCATATGATAATGAATGAATATTAATATTATAACTATAGATTATATACATGAATATCAATCAATGATGCAAACCATAGGATATAATGAATGAATGCACATACTATGATAATTCAAGTATAGTCTAATATGCAAATGTATGCTCATAATAATATATATAGTGCATAAATAAGAAAATATAATATAAAGTATGGTAGAACTCCCTTATATTGAGTTTGATGGTTCTTCAATGATGTGAGTATGTCATACAGAAAGTTGGTGCTAAACAGGATCACATCAATGCTTATCATATTAAAATAACAATGTGCAAGATGTATTCATACTAAGTTATTCTTTAACTTCATAACTAATATCCTAAGCATGATATGTATTATAATAGTATATATTATAAGCTAGTACAAAGTGAATGCATTATAAGGATGTTCAAGAATACTCCCTTTATAGTTGAAAACGTGCTTGTATCATCCCCCCTTCTTTAGGGCGATTTGTCATCAAATTGAGTTCATTTTGTCCTTGCATAGCGTCACGTCTTTTTGCTAAAAGAAAACATCCTTTGAACGATTGTGTTTTTCCATTAGATTCCCTTTCGTAAGATTTCCCTTTAGGTCTTTCTTTGGAATATGATTTACCAACATGTACCTTTTGGGAATGATCTTTATCTAGGGATATTCGTTTTGGAAGTGACCTTTCACCTGATTTGTCCTGAAAAGTGAGGAGAGAAAAGGTTTCATATGAAAGGGTACTTACCTTTTGAAGATTAAAACCATTGGTGAAGAGTTGTGACTTTAAGTCCCAATCATCACCACTTTTCGTAGGAGACCCTTCATTTTCCAGAATTGAACCATCATGTTTCTTTATAAAGAAGTTTGGTTTCTTGTTTAGTTTCTCTTTATTTTTCGTTGGGGTTTTGTCTTTGTGCCATGCTTGTACACTCTTTCGCATATGCAATTGATCTTGTTGTATTTCTTTAGGCGTTAAAGGCATCAAGGTCACCTTGCATCCATCATGCTTAAAAGTGTATTGATTGTGAAAACAATCATGAATGGCCCTTTTGTCATACTGCCATGGTCTCCCAATTAGAATGTCGCTAGCATGCATAGGGACAATGTCACAAAGCACCTCGTCCTTGTACCTACCAACTGAAAAAGGAATTAGAACTTGTTCGGTAACATTTAACTCACCTCCTTCATTAAGCCATTGGAGTTTATATGGCGTAGGATGCTTTGACGTTGCCAATCCAAGTTTTTTAACCATAAGAGTGATGGCTACGTTTGTGCAACTTCCTCCATCGATGATCATTGTGCAAACCTTATCCTTGACATGGCACCTTGTATGAAAGATATTGTTTTTTTGAATATCATCTTGGGATGTTTGTGATTGTAGGCACCTCTTTGAAACAAGCATCTCACCATGATCTGCATTTTCTTCCGCTTCTTCTTCTTGTATTGTTTCAGGTTCCTCGTCAAAAATAGGCTCATCAGAATCTGATACAATATCTCCATTGTCAAGCAACATCATGGCATTTCGGTTGGGACATTGACTAGCAACATGCCCTTTTCCAAAACACTTGAAACATTTGATATCTCTTTGATGTAAGGGTGAATCTACACGCTATGGTGGAAGAGAGTAGATAGCCTTATTGTGTCCCGATCTAGGATTGACAAGTATTGATGTCCTTGAATTATAAGCTTGGGCTGCAAATAGGATAAGAAATGAATTTAAAAGAATGGTATAGAAATGGCTGCGGAATTGATGGTCTTGTTGGTTGATGTTGATGGTATTGATGGTGCAATGGAGATGGTGATGTTGTATCTCAAGCACGCCAAAGAGGAAACAATGCTAAGAAGCACAATCCCATTCTTCACAAACTTACTTGAGGGGTGGTGATAGTGTCTTCAACCCACTAGATATCAATCTAGGAATTTTGGAATCAAAATAGAAGGAATGACACCACAAGTATAGAAACTATACTTGTTTAATATATAAAGTTCACAAAGAACTTTGAAGAGAAATAACTCACAAGAGTATATTTTATATAAGAGATGAGATGGGTACAAATGAAGGCAAGCTACTCTATTTATAGGAAATGAGAGGGCTTGGGCGAATGGTTACAAGTTGTTTCGGCTAGATACATGTCTCTAGAAAAATACATAATGCTTGAGATGAATGAATAAGTCCTTTGGGCTTATGATGGTTCGGCTAACTCTTCATGAAAGTCCTTAATGATTTAGTCAAAGGGTGGAGAGACATCTCCCTTGGCCGAATAGTGCATGCTTGTTCATCTTGGCGCCAATTTCCTCTCCTTGGCCAAATAGTCATGTGCCTTATCATGTTTGGCACCAAAGCTTCCATGTGCAAGGCATGTGGTGTGACCGAATAGGCTTGGAGCTCTATCTCATGTCTCTTGGTGATTTAAGCTTCCAATGCTAGCAATTCCATCACCAACATGCTCCTAGATGAAAAGGCATCTTCATTGGCAGCATCATTCATGAAAGGTCACAATGTTTGAGAAAGGTGTCCCTTCATGTTTGAGCTGCTTATGGTGTGAATGAGCTAAAGGTGAGCTGGCCATAGATGACTTGTGACATGGTGGACGTTTGGGCAGCTCCTTGTGAAAAGGTACCTCTTGAGGTGGCAACTATTCGTGAAAAGGTACGATTTCACAAATTTTGACTTAGGACATATTTGAAGTGTCCTAAGTGGTGATGATGATGGTGCAACTCCCCAGCTGAAATAAGGTCATCTTGTAGCTCAAATATTCAGCTCAATCTAGCTATGAGCTCACGGCCTCCGGACAACTTTTCACCAATTGTTCCTTATGCTCTCTTAATCGATCCCATATAAGTTTCCTTGCTGTTACATGCTCCATTTAGCTCTAATGCAGCTCCCAAGTGTTGGCAGAATGTGCCTACATGCATAACATAAAGAAATAAACTAAGTATATAAGCTTATATAATGTGTATATTATAATATTATAACTATAGTATATGATAATAACTTGTATCTCATATATAAATGGATAACTTATTATCATAATAACTATAGGTATAATATATATATCAAAATAACTATCTTATAACATATGAAATAAGCATCTATAGGTATTAAGATAGAAAGTTTCTTCCCTGGAGAGGTTGGAATAGCCATGGTAAATATGATGCTGGATTGGATCACATCATCCTCCCCTTCTTTTAATTGATTTGTCCTCAAATCGAATGATTGTCTTTTCCTAGTGTCCTTCCATTCATTCTTTACAAAAAAGTTCATATCCGTTGAAAGACTACTTTGGAAGTTCTTAACCTGAAAAGAAAGAAAAATTTCATTAGAAAAAATGTGATCAAACATAACTAAAGTTAAGAAATACTTCCTGTAAATTGTATGTTCAAAGTTCATGTCTATTGAAGTCATTTTGCTTTGAACCTTTGCGCCCTTTTGTATTCCAAAAATCATGTCCTTTTGTTTTTCAATAAATGTTTGCATTGATTCGTGAAAGATGATGACTCTTGGAATGGTGATGTTCTCATAAGTCACGCCCCTTGGTTGAAAAATCGCTTCCCTTTGATTTTCATTAGGCATAACTCTTGATTCTTGAAGGATCACGTCCTTTGGATAAAGAATTACCACTCTTTGCTTTTCAAAAATCGCACCTTTTGGCTCTTGAAAGGTCACGTCCTTTAATTTCCCAAATCGATGGATTGTGTTACTTGGATCATCCTGCAAATCAAAGGAAATTCCTGCATTGTCAAAGTTAGAAAAATCTTCATTGACCTTGCGCCTCTTCAGTAAACATCTTTGTAACAAGCACTTAGATGTATAAGCACTTGTTTTTTGAATGTTTTCTTCCTAGATTAACTTCGATTTTCCTTTCCTTATGGCCTCAACACTTTGTTTCATCTTGATTTGCTCAACTTGGACTTGTTTAGGCGTCAAGGGTGTTAGGATAATCTTCTTTCCTCCATGGTTGAATGAATATTGATTGGTAAAATAATCATGAATGGTCCTCCTATCATATTGCCATGGTCTTCCAAGGAGTAAATGGCTAGAATGCATAGGAACAACATCGCACATAACCTCGTCCTTGTACTTACCAATTGAAAAAGGGACCATCACCTGTTTGTTGACATTAAGTTCACCTCGTTCATTGAGCCATTGTAGTTTGTAGGGATTTAGATGTTTCAACGTTTTCAATCCCAATTTCTCCACCATGATGGTACTGGCAACATTAGTACAACTCCCTCCGTCTATAATAATGAAACACACTTTTTCATTCACATGGCAGCGGGTATGAAAGATTTTTTCCCGTTGTGCATCGTCTTCTACTACTTGGGTACTTAGACTTCTCTTGACCACTAGGGCTTCACCTTCCACAGGAGCACCAATTTCGGCTTCTTCCTCCACTTCTGTTAGTGGTGCTTCTTCTTCTTCATGGTCAGATTCAATCTCACCATTTAAAACAACAGATGTCTCTTATTCGTTCAGGGATCTCTTTTCCTCGATTCTCCTTACCAAGTTGGGATGCATTTGATGATTCGGATTTTTCCTTGATAGGAGTAGGAGTAGACTTCTTCAAATTGTTAGGACTCCATCTCGAAGGCATGGTAGTGCGAGATATAGATCTCCTTCGTAATTGCCTCTCTATTTTCATAGCCATTTGCACCATTTCATCAAGTTTGATATAATGATACAATTCTAGTGTGTTAACAATCTCAAGATTGAGTCCAGCAAGAAATCTAGCCATGGTTGCTTCACGATCCTCCTCAATATTGACTCGGATCATTTCCACTTCCATTTCTTTATAATAATCCTCCATACTCCGTTGGCCTTGTTTCAAATTCTGTAATTTCTGAAACATGTCTCGGTGATAATGAGTATGAATGAAACGTTTACGTATGATACCTTTCATTTCGAGCCATGTTGAAATTGGTCTCTCTCAATTCCTTCTTCGAGTAATAGTAATTTGATCCCACCATATCAAAGCATAATCAACAAACTCCATGGCTGCCAATCTTACTTTCTTGAGTCTGGAATAGTTATGGCAACTAAACACATGTTCCACCTTGCTTTCCCATTCAAGATAGGCTTCTGGATCAGTTTTCCCTTGGAATTGAGGAATTTTGATTTTGATGTTGCTCATATTATCATCAACATTGGCATGCCTAGGTCCTTGTATCAATACTGGTTCTTCTTCATCATAAGGAATTGGGACATCATCTTCTGGAAGAGGTTGTTATCTCCGAGGAGTATTATTATTTCTAATTTGTGGTTGATCTTGTCTTTGGTCTAGTTTCTCATGGAGAGCATCAAATTCTATTCGAAACATTCTCATCATTTCTCCAATCAATGCTTGCATTTGCAAATTGGGTTGACCTGCATTTCCTTTAGGACTTTGAGACATGGTTAATAAATAAAACAAAAAAAAATAAACCTTGCCAGCACACTCACAAAGTCTCACAATTTCACTCCAAAGAAAAGATAAGATCACTCCACTCAACACTCGTGTTTACTCTCGAGAATATATATTTGGCTTTTAACAATTCCCCTTCTGATGTCACTCTCTCAATAGCCTTTTTCCACTCAATTTCTCTTGCTAATTCCTTTGAAGAACTTACTCAAGATTAAAGCAAGTTAACTATTTCCTTGTGTGCGTCGGCTGCAAATAGGTTAAGGTTGAAAAGAATAGAAGAAATGTGATGTGAGTACACCAACGCCACCTTCAAAGGATATGGAAGTAATGCCACAAGGACCAATAACTTGATCAAGGGCCAAACTTTTCAGGGAAGCTCTTACTACCAAATGCATTAAAACCTTTGAATCATTTAGAAATGCATCCCCAAATAATAGATTATATAATATGTTTTATGTTGACATATAATATAATCTATGAACCACATATTTATATCTTATATTACTTAGCTTATAAATGCTTTCTTTTGTAGGTACATGTTCGGCCACATCATGGGAGCTGATTTAAAGCTAGAATTGGAGTCAATGAGCTAGGAAATCTTACATAAGATGACTTGGGAGATCATGAAGAACAAATGATGAAAAGTTGTCAGCTGACCTCCGAGCTCATAGCTCACTTGAGCTGGACTTTTGAGCTAGCTAGAGACTTCATTTCAGCTGGAGAGTTGCACCATCATCTTCACCACATAGAGCACTACAAATATGATCTAGGTCGAATTTTATGAATTCGTACCTTTTCGCGAAGAGTTGCCATTCCGAGAAGTGCCTTTTCACAAAGAGCTGCCATATGACTTGTACACATGTCCTTCATCTATGTCCAGCTCAATTTCAGCTCAAATTCATGGGAAGTGGCTCAAATGATGAAAGGTTGTTTCACACAAATGTGACCTTTCATAATTAGTTGCTGCCCCATTGATGCCATGTCACCTAGACACATGTTTGATGCCAAGTCACGCCTAAGTTGTTGTTCATCTTCACACCATGGAAGAGTCCACGCCTTAAGCATTCTACACCATCCATGTGAGTGCCACATGACCAGCCACTCATGTGCTTTGCATGTGAATGAATTAGGCGCCAAGATGAAAAGGCTTCTCTCTATTCAGCCTAAACATCATCATGCTTCAAATTGGCGCCAAGATGAAGAGTTATGGGAAACATTCGGCCAAAGACATCTCCCCTTATCCAAGCATCATTTATTTTCGTTTTAAGACATGTACTTTGCCGAAAAGGCATCTATTTATTCGGCCAAGCCTTTACAAAACTATAAATAGGCTTTGGCATTCATTTGTAAACTAAACCCTTTGATAATTAAAATCCTTTTGTGAGATTATTCTCTCTTCAAGTTCTTTTTAGAACTATATCGATTAAGCAAGCCTTTCTAAAGCTTGTGGCTTCATTCCTATCCCTTGATACTTCTGGTTCCTAGTTTAAATAACTAGAGGGTCAAAGTCCTTTCATACCATCCCTTGTAGAACTTATAAGAAACGGGTCTTTGCTCCTTTATAGCATTGGTTCCTTCTTAGTTTTATAAGATACTATTTTCATCACCATAATCCATCTCCATTATCACGCCTATATCATCACCATAGTCCATCACCATTATCACGCCTATATCATCACCATATTCCATCACCATATCACGCCAATAACATCATCCTTCCATTACCATTTCATCACCATTAAATCATCCTTCATTCATCAACAAGGCATACTTCATCACAACCATTGGAGGCCGAAGTCAACATCACTTGAAGGAGATTTATTCAACACTTCCGCATCCCATCTTTGATAACTATTCTATCCCTTTCAAATCTTTCCATTTCTATTTACTTTTCATTTCTTAATTATCATATTACTTAATCAATTCTTCTTCTTTTTGTGCAGATTACTTTCAATCCAAGGTGTAGCATTTGGTGTCTCTCCTAGATCGGGAAACAACAAGGTTGCCAACTTCTCCATTATTGAAGAAGCCTGGTTAGCCTTACATCAAGTGGTAATCAGAGCTTTGGTGGATTGATAATCAAAGTGCTACAACAAAAAGCAACAAGAAAGAAGAAAAGAAAAGAGAAAAGAAAAGACTCCAACAAATTTGGAGTGCAAAAGAAAGAAAAGAAAAGAAGAAAATTCAAAGCAAAAGAAAAAGTGAAGCAAAGTTTCAAAATACACTCAAAGAGAAGCATATTACAATCTGTCCAACATCAAACTTGAAGGAGGTATCCTTGTTGTTTCTTGTGAAGGAATATAGTAAGTGTTGCAACTTGAGTTGTAAGTTATCTTCACTTATTTACTATTTCATTTCCTTTTCTTTCATCTTTTCTTATTCCATTACCTTATCATCTTTCTTAACCTTTTCTAGCCTATCCTTTATCATATACCCTAACCATTTCTAAACCGACGCACAAACTAAAGAAACTTGCTCAATCTTGAGTTAGTTCTTAAAAAGGACATACAAGAGAGAATCGAGCGGTAAAAGGCAAACGAGAGGGTAAGATCAGAAGGGGGATAAAAAAAAAAGCCAAGGATCATATCCCCGAGTGCAAACACGAGAGTGAGTGGAGTGCAATCTAAATTTTCTTGGAGAGATCACGTGAGGTTTTTGTGAGTGTGCTGGTAAGGTTTTAATTTATTCATTTATTTTACTAACCATGTCACAAGAATTGTTTGATTTCCATTCAGTTTCAAGACAAGCTTTTGTCATCAAAAAGGCTTTAAGCACTCAAATCATAGAAGATGACCAAAGAGAAAACATCTTCCATACTCGTTGTCATGTAAACAACAAAGTTTGTTTTATGATCATCGATGGAGGAAGTTGTACGAATGTTGCAAGCACTCTTATGGTGGAAAAACTTGGCTTGAAGACTTCTAAGCATCCAAATCCATATAAACTTCAATGGTTAAATGATGGTGGGGAAGTAAGAATCACAAAGCAAGTTGTCATTCCATTCTCAATTGGAAAATATCAAGATGAAGTCCTTTGTGATGTTATACCAATGGATGCTGGACATATACTTTTGGGAAGACCATGGCAATTCGACCGACGAGCAATCCATGATGGTTTTACCAACATATATACTATCATTCATAATGATAAGAAATTCACTTTGACGCCACTATCTCCTAGTCAAGTGAATGAAGATCAAATTCATTTGAAGAAAAGCATGGAGTCAATCAAAAACAATGAAAAAGAAACGACTAAAGCATTGAACATATATGCTGGAAGAAAGGAGATTCGGAAACATTTGCTGTCACATAAGGCTTTAATTGTACTAATGTACAAGGAAATTCTACTTTTAACTAATCTCCAAGAAGGTTTGCTTTCTTCTGTTGTTTCTCTTTTACAGGAATTCGAAGCCATGTTTCCAGAAGATATACCAAGAGGACTTCCACCTCTTCGGGGAATTGAACATCAAATGATTTCATTCCTGGTGCCACCATACCAAACAAACCGGCCTATAGAAGTAATCCGGAGGAAATAAAGGAACTTCAAAAACAAGTTGGTGAGTTAATGGAAAAGGGGTACATTCGAGAAAGCCTAAGTCCATGTGCTGTTCCTGTTTTGCTTGTACCAAAGAAGGATGGTTCATGGAGAATGTGTGTAGATTGCCGAGCAGTTAATCAGATCACTGTCAAATACCGACATCCAATTCCAAGGCTTGACGATATGCTGGATGAACTAAGTGGTGCCACCATCTTCTCCAAAATTGATCTTAAAAGTGGATATCATCAGATTAGGATGCGAGAAGGAGATGAATGGAAAACTACTTTCAAAACAAAGCAAGGATTGTACGAATGGTTGGTTATGCCCTTTGGACTAACCAATGCACCTAGTACTTTCATGAGGTTAATGAACCATGTACTTCGGGCTTTTATTGGTAAGTTTTGTGTGGTATATTTCGATGATATTTTGATTTATAGACATACTTTGGATGATCATGTGCAACATTTGAGGTCAGTACTTGAAACTCTCCAAAAAGAGGAACTTTATGCTAACCTTCAAAAATGTTCTTTTTGCACTAACAAGCTTACATTCTTAGGATTTATTGTAAGTTCACAGGGACTTGAAGTAGATCCAGAAAAGATTAAAGCAATTCAGGACTGGCCAAGACCTACATCAATAAGCCAAGTCAGAAGTTTTCATGGACTTTTTTACCAGAAATTTGTGCCCAATTTTAGTTCTATTGCCTCTCCCTTAACTGGGGTAATTAAAAAGAATTCTACCTTTGAATGGGGCAAAGAACAAGAAGAAGCATTCACGGCCATCAAGGAATGCTTGACTAAAGCACCGCTTCTGGTACTTCCTAATTTCGATAAAACTTTTGAAATAGAATGTGATGCTTCTGGAATTGGTATAGGTGTTGTTTTGACTCAAGAGGGACGACCAGTTGCATACTTTAGTGAAAAGTTAAGTGGTGATTCACTAAACTACCCTATTTATGAAAAAGAGATGTATTCTCTTATAAGGGCATTAGAGACGTGGCAACACTATCTATGGCCCAAGGAATTTGTCATTCATACTGATACAAGGCATTGAAGCATATTAAAAGCCAACACAAACTCAACAAACGACATGCCAAGTGGATAGAATTTCTTGAGTCCTTCCCATACGTCATTCACTACAAGAAAGGTAAAGAGAATGTTGTTGCAGATGCCCTTTCACGAAGGTATGTTCTTCTTAACACCTTAAACTCTAAGTTACTTGGTTTTTCTTTCCTTAAATATTACTATGGTAATGATCATGATTTTGGAGAGAAATACAAGTCTTGTGAAAAGGGTGCAGTGGAGAAATTCTATAGACATGATGGGTACCTATTCAAGGAAGAAAGGCTATGTATTCCACAAGGTTCCTTTCGAGAAGTATTGGTACGAGAAGCACATGAAGGAGGGCTCATGGGACATTTTGGAATTGGTAAGACATTGGAAATCTTGAAAGAACATCTCTATTGGCCTAAGATGAAAAGGGATGTTGAACGGGTTTGTGATAGATGCATCGTTTGCAAAAAGGCTAAGTCAAAGGTCATGCCTCATGGACTTTACACACCTCTTCCCATTCCTATAGCACCATGGGTTGATATTTCCATGGATTTTGTGACGGGTCTTCCAAAAACAAGAAATGGGTGAGATTCTATATTTGTGGTGGTTGATCGGTTTTCCAAAATGGCCCATTTCATACCATGTCACAAAAACGATGATGCAACCCATGTGGCTAATCTATTCTTCAAAGAAGTTGTGAGATTGCATGGTATACCAAGGACCATTGTTTCTGACCGAGATGTCAAATTCCTTAGCCATTTTTGGAGAACATTATGGAACAAACTTGGAACTAAATTATTGTTTTCAACAACTTGTCACCCCAAACTGATGGGCAAACGGAGGTAGTCAACAGAGTATTATCAATATTGTTGAGAGCCATCATCAAGAATAATATAAAGACTTAGGAAGAATGCCTTCCACATGTGGAATTTGCTTGCAATCGGTCAGTTCATTCAGCCATAAAAACTTCACCATTCGAGGTAGTGTATGGATTCAATCCCTTAACTCCTTTGGATCTTCTTCCTCTACCTCGAGAATAATTGGTTAACAAGGATGGTAAGAACAAGGCCGAGTTCATCAAGAGTTACATGAACAGATTCGGCACAATATTGAGAGAAAAACAAAGCAGTACGAACAACAAGCCAATAAGGGACGCAAACCACTCTATTTGGAAGTTGGAGATTGGGTATGGGTGCATTTGCGTAAGGAAAGGTTTCCAACTAAAAGGAAGTCTAAGCTGCTACCAAGAGGTGATGATCCCTTTCAAATTATCGAGAAGATTAATGACAATGCATACAAATTGGGCCATCATCAAGAAAAACATAAAGACTTGGGAAGATTGCCTACCACATTTGAATTTGCTTACAACCGGTCAGTTCATTCGGCCATAAAAATTTCACCATTCGAGGTAGTGTATGGATTCAATCCCTTAACTCCTTTGGACCTTCTTCCTCTACCTCAAGAACAAATGGTTCACAAGGATGGAAAGAACAAGGCTGAGTTCATCAAGAAGTTACATGAACAAGTTCGGCACAATATTGAGAGAAGAACAAATCAGTATGAGCAACAAGCCAATAAGGGACGTAAACCACTCCATTTGGAAGTTGGAGATTTGGTATGGGTGCATTTGTGAAAGGAAAGGTTTCCTACTAAAAGGAAATCTAAGCTTTTACCAAGAGGAGATGGTCCCTTTCAAATCATTGAGAAGATTAATGACAATGCATACAAGTTAGATCTTCCCGGAGAATACAATGTAAGTGCCACCTTCAATATAACAGATCTATCTCCAATCAAGGATGATGACAATTTGGGGACAAATCGCATAAAAGAAGGGGGGGATGATGTGAGTACACCAACGCCACCTTCAAAGGATATGGAAGTAATGCCACAAGGACCAATAACTCGATCAAGGGCCAAACTTTTCAGGGAAGCTCTTACTACCAAATGCATTAAAACCTTTGAATTATGTTTTATGTTGACATATAATATAATCTATGAACCACATATTTATATCTTATATTACTTAGCTTATAAATGCTTTCTTTTGTAGGTACATGTTCGGCCACATCATGGGAGCTGATTTAAAGCTAGAATTGGAGTCAATGAGCTAAGAAATCTTACATAAGATGACTTAGGAGATCATGAAGAACAAATGATAAAAAGTTGTCAGCTGACCTCCGAGCTCATAGCTCACTTGAGCTGGACTTTTGAGCTAGCTAGAGACTTCATTTCAGCTGAAGAGTTGCACCATCATCTTCACCACATAGAGCACTACAAATATGATCTAGGTCGAATTTTATGAATTCGTACCTTTTCGCGAAGAGTTGCCATTCCGAGAAGTTTCTTTTCACAAGGAGCTGCCCTATGACTTGTACACATGTCCTTCATCTATGTCCAGCTCAATTTCAGCTCAAACTCATGAGAAGTGGCTCAAATGATGAAAGGTTGTTTCACACAAATGTGACCTTTCATAATTAGTTGCTGCCCCATTGATGCCATGTCACCTAGACATATGTTTGATGCCAAGTCATGCCTAAGTTGCTGTTCATCTTTACACCATGGAAGAGTCCACGCCTTAAGCATTATACACCATCCATGTGAGTGCCACATGACCAGCCACTCATGTGCTTTGCATGTGAATGAATTAGGCGCCAAGATGAAAAGGCTTCTCTCTATTCGGCCTAAACATCATCATGCTTCAAATTGGCGCCAAGATGAAGAGTTATGGGAACCATTCGGCCAAAGACATCTCCCCTCATCCAAGCATCATTTATTTTCGTTTTAAGACATGTTACCGAAAAGGCATCTATTTATTCGGCCAAGCCTTTACAAAACTATAATAGGCTTTGGCATTCATTTGTAAACTAAACCCTTGATAATTAAAATCCTTTTGTGAGATTATTCTCTCTTCAAGTTCTTTTTAGAACTATATCGATTAAGCAAGCCTTTCTAAAGCTTGTGGCGTCATTCCTATCCCTTGATACTTTTGGTTCCTAGTTTAAATAACTAGAGGGTCAAAGTCCTTTCATACCATCCCTTATAGAACTTATAAGAAACGTGTCTTTGCTCCTTTATAGCATTGGTTCCTTCTTAGTTTTGTAAGATACTATTTTCATCACCATAATCCATCTCCATTATCACGCCTATATCATCACCATAGTCCATCACCATTATCACGCCTATATCATCACCATATTCCATCACCATATCACGCCAATAACATCATCCTTCCATTACCATTTCATCACCATTAAATCATCCTTCATTCATCAATAAGGCATACTTCATCACAACCATTGGAGGCCGAAGTCAACATCACTTGAAGGAGATTTATTCAACACTTCCGCAGCCCATCTTTGATAACTATTCTATCCCTTTCAAATCTTTCCATTTCTATTTACTTTTCATTTCTTAATTATCATATTACTTAATCAATTCTTCTTCTTTTTGTGCAGATTACTTTCAATCCAAGGTGTAGCATTTGGTGTCTCTCCTAGATCGGGAAACAACAAGGTTGCCAACTTCTCCATTATTGAAGAAGCCTGGTTAGCCTTACATCAAAATGGAAAGGTAGAAGAAATGTTTTAAGGTATTTAAAAGAAAGAAATGGTTGAAGACAAAGAAAATGAAATTATGGAAAAGAAAGAGGTGACTTACAATTCAAGAAACAACACTTACTGCAACCTTTCTCAAGAAACAATAAGGTTATCTTCTCTTAGTGTAGACTCTTTTTTTTTCTTCTTCTTTTCTGAATGTTCTTCTTTTTTGTATTTTGAACTACTTTTGTTGATTGTAGGAGTCTTTTTTTTCTTTTCGAACTTCTTTTTCTTTTTGTTTTTTTTGCTTTGCACGCCAATGACACTTTTGTTTTCAATCCAACTATGCTTTGATTACCGCTTGATGTAAGGTGAATCTACACGCTATGCTGGAAGAGAGTATATAGCCTTATTGTGTCCCGATCTAGGATTGACAAGTACTGATGTCCTTGAATTATAAACTTGGGTTGCAAATAAGATAAGAAATGAATTTAAAAGAATGGTATAGAGATGGCTGCGAAATTGATGGTCTTGTTGGTTGATGTTGATGGTATTGATGGTGCAATGGAGATGGTGATGTTGTATCTCAAGCATGCCAAAGAGAAAACAATGCTAAGAAGCACAATCCCGTTCTTCACAAACTTACTTGAGGGGTGGTGATAGTGTCTTCAACCCACTAGATATCAATCTAGGAATTTTGGAATCAAAATGGAAGGAGTGACGCCACAAGTATAGAAACTATACTTGTTTAATCAATCTAGGAACCACATATTTATATCTTATATTACTTAGCTTATAAATGCTTCATTTTATAGGTACATGTTCGGCCACATCATGGGAGCTGATTTAAAGCTAGAATTGGAGTCAATAAGCTTGTAAATCTTACATAAGATGACTCGGGAGATCATGAAGAACAAATGATGAAAAGTTGTCAGCTGACCTCCGAGCTCATAGCTCACTTGAGCTGGACTTTTGAGCTAGCTAGAGACTTCATTTCAGCTGGAGAGTTGCACCATCATCTTCACCACATAGAGCACTACAAATATGATCTAGGTCGAATTTTATGAATTCGTACCTTTTCGCGAAGAGTTGCCATTCCGAGAAGTTTCTTTTCACAAGGAGCTGCCCTATGACTTGTACACATGTCCTTCATCTATGTCCAGCTCAATTTCAGCTCAAACTCATGAGAAGTGGCTCAAATGATGAAAGGTTGTTTCACACAAATGTGACCTTTCATAATTAGTTGCTGCCCCATTGATGCCATGTCACCTAGACATATGTTTGATGCCAAGTCATGCCTAAGTTGCTGTTCATCTTTACACCATGGAAGAGTCCACGCCTTAAGCATTATACACCATCCATGTGAGTGCCACATGACCAGCCACTCATGTGCTTTGCATGTGAATGAATTAGGCGCCAAGATGAAAAGGCTTCTCTCTATTCGGCCTAAACATCATCATGCTTCAAATTGGCGCCAAGATGAAGAGTTATGGGAACCATTCGGCCAAAGACATCTCCCCTCATCCAAGCATCATTTATTTTCGTTTTAAGACATGTTACCGAAAAGGCATCTATTTATTCGGCCAAGCCTTTACAAAACTATAAATAGGCTTTGGCATTCATTTGTAAACTAAACCCTTTGATAATTAAAATCCTTTTGTGAGATTATTCTCTCTTCAAGTTCTTTTTAGAACTATATCGATTAAGCAAGCCTTTCTAAAGCTTGTGGCGTCATTCCTATCCCTTGATACTTTTGGTTCCTAGTTTAAATAACTAGAGGGTCAAAGTCCTTTCATACCATCCCTTATAGAACTTATAAGAAACGTGTCTTTGCTCCTTTATAGCATTGGTTCCTTCTTAGTTTTGTAAGATACTATTTTCATCACCATAATCCATCTCCATTATCACGCCTATATCATCACCATAGTCCATCACCATTATCACGCCTATATCATCACCATATTCCATCACCATATCACGCCAATAACATCATCCTTCCATTACCATTTCATCACCATTAAATCATCCTTCATTCATCAATAAGGCATACTTCATCACAACCATTGGAGGCCGAAGTCAACATCACTTGAAGGAGATTTATTCAACACTTCCGCAGCCCATCTTTGATAACTATTCTATCCCTTTCAAATCTTTCCATTTCTATTTACTTTTCATTTCTTAATTATCATATTACTTAATCAATTCTTCTTCTTTTTGTGCAGATTACTTTCAATCCAAGGTGTAGCATTTGGTGTCTCTCCTAGATCGGGAAATAACAAGGTTGCCAACTTCTCCATTATTGAAGAAGCCTGGTTAGCCTTACATCAAAATGGAAAGGTAGAAGAAATGTTTTAAGGTATTTAAAAGAAAGAAATGGTTGAAGACAAAGAAAATGAAATTATGGAAAAGAAAGAGGTGACTTACAATTCAAGAAACAACACTTACTGCAACCTTTCTCAAGAAACAATAAGGTTATCTTCTCTTAGTGTAGACTCTTTTTTTTTCTTCTTCTTTTCTGAATGTTCTTCTTTTTTGTATTTTGAACTACTTTTGTTGATTGTAGGAGTCTTTTTTTTCTTTTCGAACTTCTTTTTCTTTTTGTTTTTTTTGCTTTGCACGCCAATGACACTTTTGTTTTCAATCCAACTATGCTTTGATTACCGCTTGATGTAAGGTGAATCTACACGCTATGCTGGAAGAGAGTATATAGCCTTATTGTGTCCCGATCTAGGATTGACAAGTACTGATGTCCTTGAATTATAAACTTGGGTTGCAAATAAGATAAGAAATGAATTTAAAAGAATGGTATAGAGATGGCTGCGAAATTGATGGTCTTGTTGGTTGATGTTGATGGTATTGATGGTGCAATGGAGATGGTGATGTTGTATCTCAAGCATGCCAAAGAGAAAACAATGCTAAGAAGCACAATCCCGTTCTTCACAAACTTACTTGAGGGGTGGTGATAGTGTCTTCAACCCACTAGATATCAATCTAGGAATTTTGGAATCAAAATGGAAGGAGTGACGCCACAAGTATAGAAACTATACTTGTTTAATCAATCTAGGAACCACATATTTATATCTTATATTACTTAGCTTATAAATGCTTCATTTTATAGGTACATGTTCGGCCACATCATGGGAGCTGATTTAAAGCTAGAATTGGAGTCAATAAGCTTGTAAATCTTACATAAGATGACTCGGGAGATCATGAAGAACAAATGATGAAAAGTTGTCAGCTGACCTCCGAGCTCATAGCTCACTTGAGCTGGACTTTTGAGCTAGCTAGAGACTTCATTTCAGCTGGAGAGTTGCACCATCATCTTCACCACATAGAGCACTACAAATATGGTCTAGGTCGAATTTTATGAATTCGTACATTTCCGCGAAGAGTTGCCATTCCGAGAAGTGCCTTTTCACAAGGAGCTGTCCTATGACTTGTACACATTTCCTTCATCTATGGCCAGCTCAACTTCAGCTCAAACTCATGGGAAGTAGCTCAAATGATGAAAGGTTGTTTCACACAAATGTGACCTTTCATAATTAGTTGCTGCCCCATTGATGCCATGTCACCTAGACACATGTTTGATGAAAAGTCACGCCTAAGTTGCTGTTTATCTTCACGCCATGAAGGAGTCCACGCCTTAAGGATTCTACACCATCCATGTGAGTGCCACATGATCAGCCACCCATGTGCTTTCCTGTGAATGAATTAGGCGCCAAAATGAAAAGGCTTCTCTCTATTCGGCCTAAACATCATCATGCTTCAAGTTGGCGCCAAGATGAAGAGTTATGGGAACCATTCGGCCAAAGTCATCTCCCCTCATCCAAGCATCATTCATTTTCGTTTTAAGACATGTATTTTGCCGAAAAGACATGTATTTATTCGGCCAATCCTTTATAAATCTATAAATAGGCTTTGGCATTCATTTGTAAAAGGAACCCTTTTGATATTAAAAATCCTTTGTGAGATTATTCTCTCTTCAAGTTCTTTTTAGAACTATATCGATTAAGCAAGCCTTTTCTAAAGCTTGTGGCATCATTCCCTCCTTGATACTTCTGGTTCCTAGTTCTTATAACTACAGGGTCAAAGTCCTTTCTTACCATCCCTTGTAAGACTTATAAGAAACGGGTCTTTGCTCTTTATAGCATTGGTTCTTTCTTAGTTTTATAAGATACAATCTGTCCATCATCATTATCACGCCTTTATCATCACCATAGTCCATCTCCATTATCACGCCTATATAATCACCATATTCCACCACCATATCACGCCTATATTCTCACCCACTTATAAATTTCCATTTCTTCATCTTTGAATTATCCTTCATCCTCAACAAGGCATTCGTCCATCATCATCATTGGAGGCTGAATCCATCATCACTTGAAGGATCACTCTACAACACTTCCGCAGCCCTTCTTTGATAACTATTCTATCCATTTTAAATCTTTCCATTTCAATTTACTTTTCATTTCTTAATTATCATATTACTTAATCAATTCTTCTTCTTTTTGTGCAGATTACTTTCAATCCAAGGTGTAGCATTTGGTGTCTCTCCTAGATCGGGAAACAACAAGGTTGCCAACTTCTCCATTATTGAAGAAGCCTGGTTAGCCTTACATCAAGCGGTAATCAGAGCTTTGGTGGATTGACATACAAAGTGCTAAAAAAAAAGCAACAAGAAAGAAGAAAACAAAAGAGAAAAGAAAAGACTCCTACAACAAATTTGGAGTGCAAAAGAAAGAAAAGAAAATAAGAAAATTCAAAGCAAAAGAAAAAGTGAAGCAAAGTTGCAAAGTACACTCAAAGAGAAGCATATTACCATCTGCCCAACATCAAACTAGAAGGAGGTATCCTTGTTGTTTCTTGTGAAGGAAGATAGTAAGTGTTGCAACTTGAGTTGTAAGTTATCTTCACTTTCTTACTATTTCATTTCCTTTTCTTTCATCTTTTCTTATTTCATTACTTTATCCTTTTCTTAACCTTTTCTATCCTACCTTTACCATAACCATTTCTATACCCTAACCATATTATTTTAAGCCGATGCACAAACTAAAGAAACTTGCTCAATCTTGAGTTAGTTCTTAAAAAGGACCTACAAGAGAGAATCGAGCGGTAAAAGGCAAACGAGAGGGTAATATCAGAAGGGGGATCAGAAAAAGCCAAGGATCATATCCCCCAGTGCAAACACGAGAGTGAGTGGAGTGCAATCTGAATTTTCTTGGAGAGATCACGTGAGGTTTTTGTGAGTGTGCTGGTAAGGTTTTAAATTACTTTATTTCACTAACCATGTCTCAAAGTTCCCGAGGAAATGCAGGAACACAAAACTTACAAATACAGGCACTCATTGGTGAAATGATGAGAATGTTTCGCGAAGAGTTCGATGCTCTTCGTGAAACGATAGATCAACACCATGATCTACCACAAACCCGTAATAATGGAGCCAATAGAAGACAACAACAACCACCCCCTCCAGAAGAAGTTGTTCAAGAAAATTTTGATGAGGGTGAACAAGCAGCATTCCAAGGCCCTAGACGTGCTATTGTTGATGACAATTTGAGCAACATTAAGATCAAAATTCCTCAATTCCAAGGAAAGACTGATCCTGAAGCCTATCTTGAATGGGAAAGCAAAGTGGAACATGTTTTTAGTTGCCACAACTATTCCGAGATGAAGAAAGTGAGATCGGCAGCCATGGAGTTCATAGACTATGCCTTAATATGGTAGGATCAACTTACCCTTAATCGAAGGAGGAATGGAGAACGACCAGTCTCAACTTGGCTTGAAATGAAAGGTATTATGAGAAAACGATTCATTCCTGTTCACTATCTCCGTGACTTGTTTCAAAAATTACAGAATCTTAAACAAGGCCATAAGAGAGTGGAGGACTACTACAAAGAGATGGAAGTGGCCATGATCCGAGTCAACATTGAGGAGGATCGTGAAGCAACTATGGCAAGATTCCTTGCTGGACTTAATCCCGAAATTGCCAATACCTTAGAGTTGTATCATTACATTGAACTAGATGAGATGGTGCAAATGGCAATGAAGATTGAAAGACAACTGAAGAGGAGACATACATCTCGCAATGTTGCGCCCACACCATCAAGATGGAATCCAAACATAAAGAAACCTACTCCTCCTCCTGTTAAAGAACAAGCCGAATCTTCGAAGACTCAACAAGTAAGTAAAGACCACAATCGAGGAAAGCAAACTACTGAACGTTCAGCAGACATTAGGTGCTTTAAATGTCTTGGGAGGGGCCATATAGCTACACAATGTCCTAACCGGAATACCATGCTCTTACTTGGAAATGGTGAAATAGAATCAAAACCTGAAGAAGAAGAAGAGGCACCCATTGAAGTCAATGAAGAAATAACTCTTGCAGATCCCGTTGATCAAGGAGAAGCCTTGGTAATTAGAAGAAGTTTGAATCTTCAAGTTGCGGAAGATAATGCACAGCGAGAAAACATATTCCATACCCGATGCCATGTGAATTGAAAGGTATGTTTTGTTATTATAGACGGTGGAAGTTGTACTAATGTGGCCAGTACAATATTGGTGGAAATGCTTGGTTTGAAAACAATGAAGCACCCAAATCCATATAAGTTACAGTGGCTCAATGAACGAGGAGAACTCAACGTTAGCAAACAGGTGATAGTTCCTTTTTCCATTGGCAAATACAAAGATGAGGTTATGTGTGATGTTGTCCCTATGCACGCTAGCCATCTACTTCTTGGAAGGCCATGGCAATACGATAAAAGGACTATTCATGATTATTTTACCAATCAATACTCGTTCAACCATAAAGGAAAGAAGATTATCCTAACTCCTTTAACGCCTAAACAAGTTCAGAATGATCAAGTCAGAATGAAACAGAGTATTGAGGCTATGAGGAAAGGAAAAGCAACAACCGTGGAAGAAACTGATCCAAAAACAAGTGCTTATTCTTCAAAGTGTTTGATTCGAGAATGCCTATTGACAAAATGTAAGGTTAAAGATGATTATTCTAACTTTGAACATGCAGATTTTTTCTTTGACTTGCAGGATTTACCAAGAGGCACCATTTGCCAAAAGGAAGATTTAAGAGACGTGACCTTTGGGAATCCAAAAGATGTGTCCATTGAAAAGAAAAAGGACATCAATTTTCATTCAAAGAATGTGTCTTTAGAAGAACCAATGGACGTGACCTATGAGAATTCAATGATCATGTCTATTGGAGTATTAAGAAACACCACTTTTGGGATATCAAGGGACCTAAATATTCAGAGCAAATTTACATGGGCATATCTCACTCAAGAACCTAAAGAAGGGATCCCAATTTCTGACGAAACAACAACTATGGAATGGAGGAACGTTGAAAAGAAACCACCCTTCAATTTAAGGACAAATTGCTTTAAAGAAGAGGGGATGATGTGATCCGATTCAGCGTCACAAATGGACTTGCATCTCCAACCTTTCTCAATATTCAAAGGGGGATTTTTCTTAACTTGATCTTTCTTTATACCATAGTTATGATAATAGCTTACATACATTATAATTATAGGTATGATGATGATATTATGAATGTATGAAGTTATGTTATGAACCACATATTTATATCTTATATTACTTAGCTTATAAATGCTTCATTTTGTAGGTACATGTTCGGCCACATCATGGGAGCTGATTTAAAGCTAGAATTGGAGTCAATAAGCTTGGAAATCTTACATAAGATGACTCAGGAGATCATGAAGAACAAATGATGAAAAATTGTCAGCTGACCTCCGAGCTCATAGCTCACTTGAGCTGGACTTTTGAGCTAGCTAGAGACTTCATTTCAGCTGGAGAGTTGCACCATCATCTTCACCACATAGAGCACTACAAATATGGTCTAGGTCGAATTTTATGAATTCGTACCTTTCCGCGAAGAGTTGCCATTCTGAGAAGTGCCTTTTCACAAGGAGCTGTCCTATGACTTTTACACATGTCCTTCATCTATGGCCAGCTCAACTTCAGCTCAAACTCATGGGAAGTAGCTCAAATATGAAAGGTTGTTTCACACAAATGTGACCTTTCATAATTAGTTGCTGCCCCATTGTGCCATGTCACCTAAACACATGTTTGATGAAAAGTCACGCCTAAGTTGCTGTTTATCTTCACGCCATGAAGGAGTCCACGCCTTAAGCATTCTACACCATCCATGTGAGTGCCACATGATCAGCCACCCATGTGCTTTGCATGTGAATGAATTAGGCACCAAAATGAAAAGGCTTCTCTCTATTCGGCCTAAACATCATCATGCTTCAAGTTGGCGCCAATATGAAGAGTTATGGGAACCATTCGGCCAAAGACATCTCCCCTCATCCAAGCATCATTTATTTTCGTTTTAAGACATGTATTTTGCCGAAAAGACATGTATTTATTCGGCCAAGCCTTTACAAATCTATAAATAGGCTTTGGCATTCATTTGTAAAAGGAACCCTTTTGATATTAAAAATCCTTTGTGATATTATTCTCTCTTCAAGTTCTTTTTAGAACTATATCGATTAAGCAAGCCTTTTCTAAAGCTTGTGGCGTCATTCCCTCCTTGATACTTCTGGTTCCTAGTTCTTATAACTACAGGGTCAAAGTCCTTTCTTACCATCCCTTGTAAGACTTATAAGAAACGGGTCTTTGCTCTTTATAGCATTGGTTCTTTCTTAGTTTTATAAGATACAATCTGTCCATCATCATTATCACGCCTTTATCATCACCATAGTCCATCTCCATTATCACGCCTATATAATCACCATATTCCACCACCATATCATGCCTATATTCTCACCCACTTATAAATTTCCATTTATTCATCTTTGAATTATCCTTCATCCTCAACAAGGCATTCGTCCATCATCATCATTGGAGGCCGAATCCATCATCACTTGAAGGATCACTCTACAACACTTCCGCAGCCCTTCTTTGATAACTATTCTATCCATTTTAAATCTTTCCATTTCAATTTACTTTTCATTTCTTAATTATCATTATTACTTAATCAATTCTTCTTCTTTTTGTGCAGATTACTTTCAATCCAAGGTGTAGCATTTGGTGTCTCTCCTAGATCGGGAAACAACAAGGTTGCCAACTTCTCCATTATTGAAGAAGCCTGGTTAGCCTTACATCAGTTTTCTTCCTAGATTAACTTCGATTTTCCTTTCCTTATGGCCTCAACACTTTGTTTCATCTTGATTTGCTCAACTTGGACTTGTTTAGGCGTCAAGGGTGTTAGGATGATCTTCTTTCCTCCATGTTTGAATGAATACTGATTGGTAAAATAATCATTAATGGTCCTCCTATCATATTGCCATGGTCTTCCAAGGAGTAAATGGCTAGCATGCATAGGAACAACATCGCACATAACCTCATCCTTGTACTTACCAATTGAAAAAGGGACCATCACCTATTTGTTGACATTAAGTTCACCTCGTTCATTAAGCCATTGTAGTTTGTAGGGATTTGGATGTTTCAACATTTGCAATCCCAATTTCTCCACCATGATGGTACTGGTAACATTAGTACAACTCCCTCCGTCTATAATCATG
This sequence comes from Hibiscus syriacus, assembly GCF_006381635.1. NCBI lineage: Eukaryota > Viridiplantae > Streptophyta > Magnoliopsida > Malvales > Malvaceae > Hibiscus > Hibiscus syriacus. Next base: position 371,631 of record NW_024062603.1, on the reverse strand, counting down.
AAACACACTTTTTCATTCACACGACAGCGGGAATGAAAGATTTTTTCCCATTGTGCATCGTCTTCTACTACATGGGTACTTAGACTTCTCTTGACCACTAGGGCTTCACCTACCACAGGAGCACCAATTTTGGCTTCTTCCTCCACTTCTGTTGGTGGTGCTTCTTCTTCTTCATGGTCAGATTCAATCTCACCATTTCTAAGTAATAACATGGTGTTTCTATTGGGACATTGTGTGGATATATGCCCCCTCCCAAGACATTTAAAACAACGAATGTCTCTTGTTCATTCAGGGATCTCTTTTCCTCGATTCTCCTTACCAAGTTGGGATGCATTTGATGATTTGGCTTTTTCCTTGATAGGAGTAGGAGTAGACTTCTTCAAATTGTTAGGACTCCATCTATAAGGCATGGTAGTGCGAGATATAGATCTCCTTCGTAATTGCCTCTCTATTTTCATAGCCATTTGCACCATTTCATCAAGTTCGATATAATGATACAATTCTAGTGTGTTGGCAATCTCAAGATTGAGTCCAGCAAGAAATCTAGCCATGGTTGCTTCACGATCCTCCTCAATATTGAATCGGATCATTGCCACTTCCATTACTTTATAATAATCCTCCACACTCTGTTGGCCTTGTTTCAAATTCTGCAATTTCTGAAACATGTCTCGGTGATAATGAGTAGGAATGAAACGTTTATGCATGATACCTTTCATTTCGAGCCATGTTGAAATTGGTCTCTCTCCATTCATTCTTCGAGTAATAGTAAGTTGATCCCACCATATCAAAGCATAATCAAAAAACTCCATGGCTGCCAATCTTACTTTCTTGAGTTCGGAATAGTTATGGCAACTAAACACATGTTCCACCTTGCTTTTCCATTCAAGATAGGCTTCTGGATCAGTCTTCCCTTGGAATTGAGGAATTTTGATTTTGATGTTGCTCATATTATCATCAACATTGGCACTCCTAGGTCCTTGTATCAATGCTGGTTCTTCTTCATCATAAGGATTTGGGATATCATCTTTTGGAAGAGGTTGTTGTCTCCGAGGAGTATTATTATTTCTAATTTGTGGTTGATTTTGTCTTTGGTCTAGTTTCTCATGGAGAGCATCTGATGCAAGGCTAACCAGGCTTCTTCAATTATGGAGAAGTTGGCAACCTTGTTGTTTCCCGATCTAGGAAAGACACCAAATGCTACACCTTGAATTGGAAATCAATCTGCACAAAAGAAGAATTATTGGTTAAATAAATGAATAATAAAGAAAGGAAATAGAAATGGAAAGAATTGAAATGGATAGAATAGTTATCAAAGAAGGGCTGTGAAAGTGTTGTAGAATGATCCTTCAAGTGATGATGGATTCGGCCTCTAATGGTGATGATGGACGAATGCCTTGTTGATGATGAAGGATAATTCAAAGATGAAGAATTGGAAATTTGAGAATTTGGTGATGATATAGGCGTGATATGGTGATGGACTATGGTGATGATATAGGCGTGATAATGGAAGATGGATTATGGTGATGGAAATAGTATCTTATAAAACTAAGAAATAACCAATGCTATAAAGAGAAAAGACTCGTTTCTTATAAGTCTTACAAGGGGTGGTAAGAAAGGACTTTGACCCTCTAGTTATAAGAACTAGAAACCAGAAGTATCAATAAGGGAATGACGCCACAAGCTTTAGAAAAGGCTTGCTTAATCGATATAGTTCTAAAAAGAACTTAAAGAGAGAATAATCTCAAAAAAAGAGTTTATATTATCAAAGGCAATGCACTTGGAATTTCAACAAACACAACTCTTGGCAGTTCAAGTGACGCTTCTCTTGGAACTTCAAACGACGTTATCTTTGAAACATCAAGAGATATGTTTCGTTGACCACCAAAAGTAACAACTGTTTGTTCTTCAAAAGTCACATCTTTTAGTCCTCCAAAAGCCATGATTCTTGAATCATCACCTTGAAAAGATACGTCTCTGAAATTGCCCTGTAAAACATAAAGAAGGATAGGAGAAGAAAGGTTAGATAAAATTTGTTCTTCACTCTCCTCTTTTTCTCCAAATTTATCTTTCTCATTTTCAACTCCAATGTTTTCTTCATCTACTCTTTGATTCTCATTAATTTCAACGTTTTTGAATTATTCCGTTCTTTTCTTCAAATGGTGCTGCTCTTCATTCACTTGACTAGGAGAAAGTGGCGTCAAAGTGAATTTCTTGACATTATGGGTTATAGAAAATCTGTTTGTAAACCCATCATGGATTGCTCGTCTATCGAATTGCCACGGTCTTCCCAAAAGTATATGTCCAGCATTCATTGGTACAACATCACAAAGAACTTCATCTTGATATTTACCGATTGAAAACGGGATGACAACTTGCTTTGTGACTTTTAACTCTTCATATTCATTTAATCCTTGCAAAACATATGGACTGGGATGTTTGAATGTTGTAAGTCCCAACTTCGTGACCATGTATGTGCTTGCAAGATTTGCACAACTTCCTCCGTCAATAGCTACAAGACACACTTTACCATCTACATGGCAACGAGTGTGAAATGCATTCATTCTTTGCTGTTCATACTTCATTGAAAAGTTGAAAAATTATCAGTGCAATAAAGAATGAAAATGTGTAAAAGGACCTTACCAAGAACACTCTCATAAAACCTCACAGTAACACTCCAAAGAAATTAAAATGTCACTCCACTCACACTCGTGTTTGCACTCAGGGATATATTCTTGGCTTTTTCTGATCCCCCTTCTGATCTCACCCTCTCGTTTGCCTTTTACCGCTCAATTCTCTCTTGTGGGTCCTTTTTAAGAACTAACTCAAGATTAAGCAAGTTTCTTTCGTTTGTACGTCGGTTTAGAATGGTTAGGAATAGAAAATGGTTATGATAAGGGTAGTATAGAAAAAGGTTTAGAAAAAAATATGGTAATGAAATAAGAAAAAGATGAAAGAATAAAGAAATGAAATGATAAAAAAATGAAGATAACTTACAACTCAAGTTACAACACTTACTATCTTCCTTCATAAGAAACAAAAAGGATACCTCCTTCAAGTTTGATGTTGGGCAGATTGTATGGTGCTTCTCTTTGATTGTACTTTGCAACTTGCTTTACTTTTCTTTTGCTTTGAATTTTCTCATTTTCTTTTCTTTCTTTTGCACTCCAAATTTGTTGTAGGAGTCTTGTTTTTTTTATTCTTTCTCGTTGCTTTTTGTTGTAGCACTTTGAATGTCAATCCACCAAAGCTCTGATACCACTTGATGTAAGGCTAACCAGGCTTCTTCAATTATGGAGAAGTTGGCAACCTTGTTGTTTCCCGATCTAGGAAAGACACCAAATGCTACACCTTGAGTTGGAAATCAATCTGCACAAAAGAAGAATTATTGGTTAAATAAATGAATAATAAAGAAAGGAAATAGAAATAGAAAGAATTGAAATGGATAGAATAGTTATCAAAGAAGGGCTGCGGAAGTGTTGTAGAATGATCCTTCAAGTGATGATGGATTCGGCCTCTAATGGTGATGATGGACGAATGCCTTGTTGATGATGAAGGATAATTCAAAGATGAAGAATTAGAAATTTGAGAATTTGGTGATGATATAGGCGTGATATGGTGATGGACTATGGTGATGATATAGGCGTGATAATGGAAGATGGATTATGGTGATGGAAATAGTATCTTATAAAACTAAGAAAGAACCAATGCTATAAAGAGCAAAGACCCGTTTCTTATAAGTCTTACAAGGGATGGTAAGAAAGGACTTTGACCCTCTAGTTATAAGAACAAGGAACCAGAAGTATCAATGAGGGAATGACGCCACAAGCTTTAGAAAAGGCTTGCTTAATCGATATAGTTCTAAAAAGAACTTGAAGAGAGAATAATCTCAAAAAAAGAGTTTATATTATCAAAGGGTTGTGATACAAATGAAATGCAATAGCCTATTTATAGTTTTCAAAGGGTTTAGGCCGAATAGATACTTGATGAAAATACTTTGATGATTTTTGATGAAAATACATGATTTAAATGCCGAAAGTGTTGGTTCGGCCCTAAGGTTGAAATGGATTTGGAAGTTATTTGGGTACCAAAATGAAGGAAAGAGTCTTTGGCCGAATAGGAAGCATCCCTTGGTGTTTTGGCGCCAATTTGATGTCACATGGAGTGCACATGCTTGAATGATGCACATGGTAGCCTACTTGAACGCACATGGGTATTCTTGCAAGGCTTTGGTTATGTTACAACCATAGGATGGTGTCTTGAAGTCCATGGAATGAATATGGCAGCAACTAGGCGTGACTTGGCTTCCAACATGCATCTAGGTGTCATGGCCTTCAATGTGCAGCAACTTGTCATGAAAGGTCACATTATGTGGAAGGTAACCTTTCATCATTTGAGCTACTTTACAAGTGTTTGAGCTGAAGATGAGCTGGCCATAGATGAATTACATGAAGATGAGTCATAGGTCAGCTCCTTGTGAAAAGGCACCTTTTGGAATGATAATTATTCGCGAAAAGGTACGAATCCACAAAAATTGACATAGACCATATTTGAAGTGTTATGTGTGGTGAAGATGATGGTGTAACTCTCCAACTGAAATGAGGTCTCTAGCTAGCTCAAAAGTCCATCTCAAGTGAGCTATGAGCTCGGGGGTCAGCTGGCAACTTTGTCCCAAAATGTTCTTGAGCTGTCCCGGAGTTGTCCTAGTTAAGTTTCCATAGCTCTTGGACTCCAATGCTAGCTTTAAGTCAGCTCCCATCATATGGCCGAACATGCACCTACAAAAGAAAGCATAATATAAACTAAGTATATTAATTATTATAAAGTAATAAGAATGTGCATATTATAAAGATATGAACTATAGGTTATAATAATAACTCATGCATCATACGATAATGAATGAATATTATTATTACAACTATAGATTATATGCATGAATATCAATCAATGATGCAAACCATAGGACATAATGAATGAATGCACATGTAATGATAATTCAAGCATAGTCTAATATGAAATTGTATGCTTATAATAATATATAGTGCATAAATAAGTAAATATAAGATAAAGTAAGGTAGAACTCCCTTAGAACCAGATTTGAATAACCTCCATGGTGTGATCAAATCATGGAGAAATTTGGAGCTAGACAGGATCACATCAGCTTCAAATTCTGTTCGAAACATTCTCATCATTTCTCCAATCAGTGCTTGCATTTGCAAATTGGGTTGACCTGCATTTCCTTTAGGACTTTGGGACATGGTTAGTAAATAAAACAAAAAAAAAATAAACCTTACCAGCACACTCACAAAGTCTCACAATTTCACTCCAAAGAAAAGATAAGATCACTCCACTCAATACTCGTGTTTACTCTCGGGAATATATATTTGGCTTTTAATAATTCCCCTTCTGATGTCACTCTCTCAATATCCTTTTTCCAATCAATTTCTCTTGCTAGGTCCTTTGAAGAACTTACTCAAGATTAAAGCAAGTTAACTCTTTCCTTGTGTGCGTCGGCTGCAAATAGGTTAAGGTTGAAAAGAATAGAAGAAATGGAAAGGTAGAAGAAAGGTTTTAAGGTATTTAAAAGAAAGAAATGCTTGAAGACAAAGAAAACGAAATTATGGAAAAGAAAGAGGTGACTTACAATTCAAGAAACAACACTTACTGCAACCTTTCTCAAGAAACAATAAGGTTATCTTCTCTTAGTGTAGATGGCCTCTTTGATGTACTTTACAATGGTAGAGAACTTTCCTTGGCTTGTTTTCTCTCTTTTTTTTTCTTCTTCTTTTCTAAATGTTCTTCTTCTTTTTGTATTTTGAACTCCTTTTGTTGATTGTAGGAGTCTATTTTTTTTCTTTTCTAACTTCTTTTTCTTTTTGCTTTTTTTGCTTTGCACGCCAATGACACTTTTGTTTTCAATCCAACTATGCTCTGATTACCGCTTGATGTAAGGCGAATCTACACGCTATGGTGGAAGAGAGTATATAGCCTTATTGTGTCCCGATCTAGGATTGACAAGTACTGATGTCCTTGAATTATAAGCTTGGGTTGCAAATAAGATAAGAAATGAATTTAAAAGAATGGTATAGAGATGGCTTCGAAATTGATGGTCTTGTTGGTTGATGTTGATGGTGTTGATGGTGCAATGGAGATGGTGATGTTGTATCTCAAGCATGCCAAATAGGAAACAATGCTAAGAAGCACAATCCCGTTCTTCACAAACTTACTTGAGGGGTGGTGATAGTGTCTTCAACCCACTAGATATCAATCTAGGAATTTTGGAATCAAAATGGAAGGAATGACGCCACAAGTATAGAAACTATACTTGTTTAATCGATAAAGTTCACAAAGAACTTTGAAGAGAAATAACTCACAAGAGTATATTTTATATAAGAGATGAGATGGGTACAAATGAAGGCAAGCCACTCTATTTATAGGAAATGAGAGGGCTTGGCCGAATGGTTACAAGTTGTTTCAGTTAGATACATGTCTCTAGAAAAATACATAATACTTGAGATGAATGAATAAGTCCTTTGGGCTTGTGATGGTTCGGCTAACTCTTCATGAAAGGCCTTAATGATTCAGTCAAAGGGTGGAGAGACATCTCCCTTGGTCGAATGGTGCATGCTTGTTCATCTTGGTGCCAATTTCCTCTCCTTGGCCGAATAGTTATGTGCCTTATCATGTTTGGCGCCAAAGCTTCCATGTGCAAGGCATGTGGTGTGATCGAATAGGCTTGGAGCTCTATCTCATGTCTCTTGGTGATTTAAGCTTCCAATGCTAGCAATTCCTTCACCAACGTGCTCCTAGATGAAAAGGCATCTTCATGGGCAGCATCATTCATGAAAGGTCACAATGTTTGAGAAAAGTGTCCCTTCATGTTTGAACTGCTTATGGTGTGAATGAGCTAAAGGTGAGCTGGCCATAGATGACTTGTGACATGGTGGACGTTTGGGCAGCTCCTTGTGAAAAGGTACCTCTTGAGGTGGCAACTATTCGCGAAAAGGTACGATTTCATAAATTTTAACTTAGGACATATTTGAAGTGTCCTAATTGGTGATGATGATGGTGCAAATCCCCAGCTGAAATAAGGTCATCTTGTAGCTCAAAACTTCAGCTCAATCTAGCTATGAGCTCACGGCCTCCGGACAACTTTTCACCAATTGTTCATTGTGCTCTCCTAATCGATCCCATGTAAGTTTTCTTGTTGTTTGTTACATGCTCCATTTAGCTCTAATGCAGCTCCCAAGTGTTGGCCGAATGTGCCTACATGCATAACATAAAGAAATAAACTAAGTATATAAGCTTATATAATGTGTATATTATAATATTATGACTATAGTATATGATAATAACTTATATCTCATATATAAATGGATAACTTATTATCATAATAACTATAGGTATAATATATATATATATATAAATAACTATCTTATAACATATGAAATAAGCATCTATAGGTATAAAGATAGAAAGTTTCTTCCCTGGAGATGTTGGAATAGCCATGGTAAATATGATGCTGGATTGGATCACATCATCCTCCCCTTCTTTTAATCGATTTGTCCTCAAATCGAATGATCGTCTTTTCCTAGTGTCATTCCATTCAATCTTTACAAAAAGGTTCATATCCATTGAAAGACTGCTTTGGAAGTTCTTAACCTGAAAAGAAAGAAAACTTTCATTAGAAAAAATGTGATCAAACATAACTAAAGTTAAGAAATACTTCCTGTAAATTGTATGTTCAAAGTTAATGTCTATTGAAGTCATTTTGCTTTGAACCTTTTGCGCCCTTTTGCATTCCAAAAATCATGTCCTTTTGTTCTTCAATAGATGTTTGCATTGATTCGTGAAAGATGATGACTCTTGGATTGGTGATGTTCTCATAAGTCACGCCCCTTGGTTGAAAAATCGCTTCTCTTTGATTTTCATTAGGTATAACTCTTGATTCTTGAAGGATCGCGTCCTTTGGATGAAGAATTACCACTCTTTGCTTTTCAAAAATCGCACCTTTTGGCTCTTGAAAGGTCACATCCTTTAATTTCCCAAATCGATGGATTGTGTTACTTGGATCATCCTGCAAATCAAAGGAAATTCTTGCATTGTCAAAGTTAGAAAAATCTTCATTGACCTTGCGCCTCGTCAGTAAACATCTTTGTAACAAGCACTTAGATGTATAAGCACTTGTTTTTGGAATGTTTTCTTCCTGGATTAACTTCGATTTTCCTTTCCTTATGGCCTCAACACTTTGTTTCATCTTGATTTGCTCAACTTGGACTTGTTTAGGCGTCAAGGGTGTTAGGATGATCTTCTTTCCTCCATGGTTGAATGAATACTGATTGGTAAAACAATCATGAATGGTCTTCTAAGGAGTAAATGGCTAGCATGCATAGGAACAACATCGCACATAACCTCGTCCTCGTACTTACCAATTGAAAAAGGGACCATCACCTGTTTGTTGACATTAAGTTCACCTCGTTCATTGAGCCATTGTAGTTTGTAGGGATTTGGATGTTTCAACGTTTGCAATCCCAATTTCTCCACCATGATTGTACTGGCAACATTAGTACAACTCCCTCCGTCTATAATCATGAAACACACTTTTTTCATTCACATGGCAGCGGATATGAAAGATGTTTTCCCGTTGTGCATCATCTTCTACTACTTGGGTACTTAGACTTCTCTTGACCACTAGGGCTTCACCTTCCACAGGAGCACCAATTTCGGCTTCTTCCTCCACTTCTGTTGGTGGTGCTTCCTCTTCTTCATGGTTAGATTCAATCTCACCATTTCCAATTTCGGGTATGAAAGATGTCTCTTGTTCATTCAGGGATATCTTTTCCTCGATTCTCCTTACCAAGTTGGGATGCATTTGATGATTCGGCTTTTTCCTTGATAGGAGTAGGAGTAGACTTCTTCAAATTGTTAGGACTCCATCTCGAAGGCATGGTAGTGCGAGATATAGATCTCCTTCGTAATTGCGTCTCTATTTTCATAGCCATTTGCACCATTTCATCAAGTTCGATATAATGATACAATTCTAGTGTGTTGGCAATCTCAGGATTGAGTCCAGAAAAAAATCTAGCCATGGTTGCTTCACGATCCTCCTCAATATTGACTCGGATCATTGTCACTTCCATTTCTTTATAATAATCATCCACACTCCGTTGGGCTTGTTTCAAATTCTGTAATTTCTGAAACATGTCTCTGTGATAATGAGTAGGAATGAAACGTTTATGCATGATACCTTTCATTTCGAGCCATGTTGAAATTGGTTTCTCTCCATTCCTTCTTCGAGTAATAGTAAGTTGATCCCACCATATCAAAGCATAATTAACAAACTTCATGGCTGCTAATCTTACTTTCTTGAGTTCGGAATAGTTATGGCAACTAAACACATGTTCCACCTTGCTTTCCCATTCAAGATAGGCTTCTGGATCAGTCTTCCCTTGGAATTGAGGAATTTTGATTTTGATGTTGCTCATATTATCATCAACAGTGGCACGCCTAGGTCCTTGTATCATTGCTGGTTCTTCTTCATCATAAGGATTTGGGACATCATCTTCTGGAAGAGGTTGTTGTCTCCGAGGAGTATTATTATTTCTAATTTGTGGTTGATCTTGTCTTTGGTCTAGTTTCTCATGGAGAGCATCAAATTCTGTTTGAAACATTCTCATCATTTCTCCAATCAGTGCTTGCATTTTCAAATTGGGTTGACTTGTATATCTTTTAGGACTTTGAGACATGGTTAGTAAATAAAACAAAAAAAATAAACCTTACCAGCACACTCACAAAGTCTCACAATTTCACTCCAAAGAAAAGATAAGATCACTCCACTCAACACTCGCGTTTACTCTCGGGAATATATATTTGGCTTTTAACAATTCCCCTTCTGATGTCACTCTCTCAATAGCCTTTTTCCACTCAATTTCTCTTGCTAAGTCCTTTGAAGAACTTACTTAAGATTAAAGCAAGTTAACTCTTTCCTTGTGTGCATCGGCTGCAAATAGGTTAAGGTTGAAAAGAATAGAAGAAATGTAAAGGTAGATGAAAGGTTTTAAGGTATTTAAAAGAAAGAAATGGTTGAAGACAAAGAAAATGAAATTATAGAAAAGAAAGAGGTGACTTACAATTCAAGAAACAACACTTACTGCAACCTTTCTCAAGAAACAATAAGGTTATCTTCTCTTAGTGTAGATGGCCTCTTTGATGTACTTTGCAATGGTAGAGCACTTTCCTTGGCTTGCTTTTTCTCTTTTTTTTTCTTCTTCTTTTCTGAATGTTCTTCTTTTTGTATTTTGAACTCCTTTTGTTGATTGTAGGAGTCTTTTTTTTCTTTTCAAACTTCTTTTTCTTTATTCTTTTTTTGCTTTGCACGCCAATGACACTTTTGTTTTCAATCCAACTATGCTCTGATTACCGCTTGATGTAGGGCGAATCTACACGCTATGGTGGAGGAGAGTAGATAGCCATATTGTGTCCCAATCTAGGATTGATAAGTACTGATGTCCTTGAATTATAAGCTTGGGCTGCAAATAAGATAAGAAATTAATTTAAAAGAATGGTATAGAGATGGCTGCGGAATTGATGGTCTTGTTGGTTGATGTTGATGATGTTGATGGTGCAATGGAGATGGTGATGTTGTATCTCAAGCACGCAAAAGAGGAAACAATGCTAAGAAGCACAATCCCATTCTTCACAAACTTACTTGAAGGGTGGTGATAGTGTCTTTAACCCACTAGATATCAATCTAGGAATTTTAGAATCAAAATGGAAGGAGTGACGCCACAAGTATAGAAACTATACTTGTTTAATCGATAAAGTTCACAAAGAACTTTGAAGAGAAATAACTCACAAGAGTATATTTTATATAAGAGATGAGATGGGTATAAATAAAGGCAAGCCACTCTATTTATAGGAAATGAGAGGGCTTGGCCGAATGGTTACAAGTTGTTTCGGTTAGATACATGTCTCTAGAAAAATACATAATGCTTGAGATGAATGAATAAGTCCTTTGGGCTTGTGATGGTTCGGCTAACTCTTCATGAAAGGCCTTAATGATTCAGTCAAAGGGTGGAGAGACATCTCCCTTGGCCGAATGGTGCATGCTTGTTCATCTTGGCGCCAATTTCCTCTCCTTGGCCGAATAGTCATGTGCCTTATCATGTTTGGCGCCAAAGCTTCCATGTGCAAGGCATGTGGTGTGCCTTATCATGTTGGTGCCAATTTCCTCTCCTTCACCAACGTGCTCCTAGATGAAAAGGCATCTTCATGGGCAGCATCATTCATGAAAGGTCACAATGTTTGAGAAAGGTGTCCCTTCATGTTTGAGCTGCTTATGGTGTGAATGAGCTAAAGGTGAGCTGGCCATAGATGACTTGTGACATGGTGGACGTTTGGGCAGCTCCTTGTGAAAAGGTACCTCTTGAGGTTGTAACTATTCGCGAAAAGGTACGATTTCACAAATTTTAACTTAGGACATATTTGAAGTGTCCTAAGTGGTGATGATGATGGTGCAACTCCCCAGCTGAAATAAGGTCATCTTGTAGCTCAAATCTTCAGCTCAATCTAGCTATGAGCTCACGGCCTTCGGACAACTTTTCACCAATTGTTCCTTGTGCTCTCCTAATCGATCCCATGTAAGTTTCCTTGCTGTTACATGCTCCATTTAGCTCTAATGCAGCTCCCAAGTGTTGGACAAATGTGCCTACATGCATAACATAAAGAAATAAACTAAGTATATAAGCTTATATAATGTGTATATTATAATATTATGACTATAGTATATGATAATAACTTGTATCTCATATATAAATGGATAACTTATTATCATAATAACTATAGGTATGATATATATATATATGAAAATAACTATCTTATAACATATTAAATAAGCATCTATACGTATAAAGATAGAAAGTTTCTTCCCCGGAGAGGTTGGAATAGCCATGGTAAATATGATGCTGGATTGGATCACATCACTCTTGATCTCTCGAAAGTGCTTGTTTTCTTTTCTTTACCTTTGCTAGATTCGCCCATTTGTATAATTTTGGGTACCTCTGTACGATCCTTTGATTGGACTGGAGTTTGTTTCAGGAAGGTAATAGGCTCTTGCTTCCATTTGGTGGTCGAATTTGGACTGCTCCGATTGTAGGTTTTCCTCTTAAGTTGTCGTTCAATTTTCATGGCTACATGCACCATCTCTTTAATCTCTACATAATGTTGAAGTTCAACAAGGTTAGCAATATCAAGATTTAGGCCAGATAAGAACCTTACCATTGTTGCTTCTCTATCTTCATCCACATTAGCTCGGATCATGGCTATCTCCATTTCTTTGAAATAATCTTCAACGCTCTTGCTTCCTTATTTCAAGTTTTGTAGTTTATGATAAAGATCTCGGTGATAGTGAGTAGGCATGAACCTTTTCCTCATAATGGCTTTCATTTTTTCCCATGTAGTGATGGGGCATTCACCATTTCGTCTTCTTGAACTTACCAATTGATCCCACCAAACTAAGGCATAATCCACGAATTCCATAGCAGCAAGCCTGACCTTCTTTTACTCCGTATTATTTTGGCATTCAAAAATGTGTTCAATTTTGATTACCCAATCAAGATAGGCTTCTGGATCAGTTCATCCTTGAAATGGAGGAATGGTCACTTTAATGTTGCTGAAGTTGTCATTTTAATTTCAATGAACATCTCTTCTTGCTACTGATGTTACTTCAGCCTCCTCCTCTTCGATTTCTTCTTCTATTCTAGGGTGATTTACTCTTCGGTTGCCTAAGGATGCTTCAAATTGGTCCATACGATCATGCAAAGGATTGTTTGATTTTGCAAATTAGGGGCATCTCTTTTAGGGGTTCGTCCTGGACTTCGAGACATTTAATGCATGATTGTTTGAGTTTGCAAATTAGGGGCATCTCTTTTAGGGGTTCGTCCTGGACTTCGAGACATGGTTAGTGAAATAAGAAAAGAGTAAGATGTGTAAAAGACCTTACTAAAATGTACTCTCACAAAGCCTCACAAGTCACTCCAAGGATACTTGAATGTCACTCAATCTACTCGTGTTTACAACTCTAGGACTTTAATGGCTTTTACTTGTCCTCTTCTGATCTCACACACTCTCCAGCCTTTTTCCTCTCGATTCTCTTGTCTCAAGTTCTAGAGACCTTTACTCAAGACTATATCAAGTAAATTTTACTTGTCTGGCGTCGACTGCAAAAGGGTTAGTAGGAAGGGAAAAAAACAAATATAATGAAAGGGTGGCTTAGAAATAGAAAGAAGAGAAACAAAAGGGTTACTTACACAAGTCACTTCACAACCTTCTATCGCCATAATCAATTTAAACGGCTTACTTGAATTTCTTGGTGATGATAATTTTTTATGAGTACTTCAACTTCTTTCTTTTCTTTTCTTTGCTTTTCTTCTTTTTGAGTGCTGGATTTTCTTTCTTTCTTTTGGAGTGCTTCAATTTGCACTTCTTTTTGTATTTTTCTTCTTTGTTGTTGTTGCACGTTGCTTTCTTCCACCAAAGCTCTGATTATCGCTTGATGTAAGGCTCTTCTGATGCCTTAACAATTGATTGTGGATCTAGGAAAGAAGCAAACAACCTGCACAAGTGAATGGCTCAAAAGAGAGGGTTAAGGTAGTAAACGTATGGGTGAAATAGGTGGGCTGTTTTAAAATGAGAGATGAAAGCGGGAGATGGTTGATATGGCTATGGTTATGATTTATGAAACAAAGGGATGGTTGTGAGGATAGTATCTTAAAGAAGACTCAAAGAAGAACCAATGCTATATAGAGCAAAGACCCAGTGATGTAAGGCTAACCAGGCTTCTTAAATAATGGAGAAGTTGGCAGCCTTGTTGTTTCCCGAACTAGGAGAGACACCAAATGCTATACATTGAAATGGAAGTAATCTGAAAAAATTAAAGAAAGAAATGATTAAAATAGAATATGAAAGAAGAAAGGAAATGATAAGAAAAGGAAATGGATAGAAATGTTATCAAAGATGGCTGCGGAAGTATTATAGAAGAATACTTCAAGAATTGATGAATTCGGCCTCCAAATAATGTTGATGGACGAATTCCTTGATGATGATTGAAGGATAATTTAATGGTGAAAATATGAAGATGGCAATTGAATGGTAATGGAATTGGCGTGAAGGTGGTGGACTATAGTGATGTTATAGGCGTGAAAATGGTGATGGAAGATGGTGATGAACATATTGTATCTTATAAAACTAAGAAGGAACCAATGCTATAAAGAAGCAAAGACCCGTTTCTTATAAGTGTTATAAGGGATGGTAGTAAGGACTTTGACCCTCTAATTATAAGAACTAGGAACCACAAGTATCAAGGGAAGGGGTTTGACGCCACAAACTATTAAAGTTTGCTTAATCTATATAGTTCTAAAAAGAACTTGAAGAGAGAAATATCTCACAAAGAGTTTTTAATTGATCAAAGGGTTGTTTTTACAAATGAATGCCAAACCTATTTATAGATTTGTAAAGGCTTGGCCGAATGGATATATGCCTTTTCGGTAAAGTACATGTCTTAAAACGAAAATAAATGATGCTTGGATGAGGGGAGATGTCTTTGGCCGAATGGTTCCCTTGTCTCTTCATCTTGGCGCCAATTTGAAACAAGATGATGCTTTGGCCGAATGGTTAGAAGCCTCTTCATTTTGGCACCCATTTCATCCACATGCATGGCACATGTGTGGGCTGTTCATGAGGCACTCACATGGGTGACATAGGGGTTTATGGTGTGGCTTCTTCTTGGCGTGAATTTGAGCAGCAACTTAGGTGTGACTTGGCATCAAACTTGCATCTAGGTGACATGGCATCAATGGGGCAGCAACTAATTATGAAAGGTCACATTTGTGTGAGACAACCTTTCATCATTTGAGCTACTTCCCATGAGTTTGAGCTGAAGTTGAGCTGGCTATAGATGCAATACATGACAATGAGTCCTAGGACAACTCCTTGTGAAAGGGCACTTCCTTGATTGGCAACTCTTCGCGAAAAGGTACAAATTCACAAAATTCACCCCAGACCATATTTGTAGTGCTCTGTGTGGTGAAGATGATGGTGCAACTCTCCAGCTGAAAAGAGGTCTCTAGCTAGCTCAAAAGTCCAGCTCAAGTGAGTTATGAGCTCAGAGGTCAGCTGGCAACTTTATCTCAGAATGTCCTTGAGCTGTCCTGGAGTTGTCCTAGTCACATTTTCTTAGCTTGTTGACTCCAATGCTAGCTTTAAGTAAGCTCCCATCATGTGGTCGAACATGTACCTATAAAAGAAAGCATTTATAAGCTAAATAATATAAGATATAAATATATAAATATGTGGTTCATAACAATAACTTCATACATTCATAATATCATCATCATAACTATAAATATAATGTATGTAAGCTGTTATCATAACTATGGTATAAAGAAAGATTAAGTTAAAGAAAATCCCCCTTTGATTATTGAGAAAGGTTGGAGATGCAAGTCCATTTTTGACACTGAATCAGATCACATCATCCCCCCTTCTTTTAAGCGATTTGTCCTCAAATCGAAGGGTGGTCTCTTTTCAACGTTCCCCCATTCCATAGTTGCTGTTTCATCAGAAATTGGGATCCCTTCTTTAGGCTCTTGAATGAGATATGCCCATGTAATTTTGCTTTGAATGTTTAGGTCCCTTGATATCCCAAAAGTGGTGTCTCTTAATACTCTAATAGGCATGATCATTGAATCCTCATAGGTCACGTCCATTGGTTCTTCTAAAGATACGTCCCTTGAATGAAGAATGGTGTTCTTTTGCTGCTCAATGGATACATCTTTTGTATTCCCAAAGATCACTTCTCCTAAACATTCCTCTTGGAAAATGGTGTCTCTTGATACAACCTGCAAGTCAAAGAAACAATCTATATATTTCAAAGTTAGAATAATCATCTTCAACCTTGCATTATGTCAATAGGCATTCTCGAATCAAGCACTTTGAGGAATAAGCACTTGTTCTCGGATTAGTTTCCTCCATGGTTGTTGCCTTTCCTTTCCTTATAGCCTCAACACTTTGCTTCATTTTGGCTTGATCATTCTGGACTTGTTTAGGCGTTAAAGGAGTAAGGATAATCTTATTCCCTTTATGGCTGAACGAGTATTGATTGGTAAAACAATCATGAATAGTCTTTTTGTCGTATTGCCATGGCCTTCCAAGAAGTAGATGGCTAGCGTGCATAGGGACAACATCACACATAACCTCATCTTTGTATTTTCCAATGGAAAAAGGAATTATCACCTGTTTGCTAACATCGAGTTCTCCTCGTTCATTGAGCCACTGCAACTTATATGGATTCCGGTGCTTCATCATTTTCAAACTAAGCTTTTCCACCATTATTGTACTTGCCACATTAGTACAACTTCCACCATCTATAATAACAAAGCATACCTTTTCATTCACATGGTATCAGGTATGGAATATGTTTTCTCGCTGTGCATTGTCTTCCGCAACTTGAAGATTCAAACTTCTTCTAATTACCAAGGTTTCTCCTCCATCAACGGGATCTGCAAGAGTTATTTCTTTATTGACTTCAGTAGGTACCTCTTCTTCTTCTTCAGATTCAGATTCTATTTCACCATTTCCATGTAAGAGCATGGTATTCCTGTTAGGACATTGTGTAGCTACGTGGCCCCTCCAAAGGCATTTAAAGCATCTAATGTCTCTTGTACGTTCAGTGATTTGCTTTCCTCGGTTGGGGTCTTTACTTACTTGATGCGTCTTTGAAGATTCGGCTTGTTCTTTAACAGTATGAGGAGTAGGTTTCTTTATGTTTGGACTCCATTTTGATGGTGTGGGTGCAATATTGCGAGATGTATGTCTCCTCTTTAGTTGTCTTTTAATCTTCATTTCCATTTGCACCATTTCATTTAATTCTATGTAATGATACAATTCTAAGGTATTGGCGATTTCGGGATTAAGTCCAGCAAGGAATCTCGCCATAGTTGCTTCACGATCCTCCTCAATGTTAACTCGGATCATTGCCACTTCCATCTCTTTGTAGTAGTCCTCCACACTCCTATGGCCTTATTTAAGATTATGTAACCTTTGAAACAAGTCACGGTGATAGTGAACAAGAATGAATCATTTTCGTATAAAATCTTTCATTTCAAGCCAAGTTGAGACCGGTCGTTCTCCATTCATCCTTCGGTTCAAGGTAAGTTGATCCCACCATATTAAAGCATAGTCTATGAACTCCATGGCTGTTAATCTCACTTTCTTCATTTTGGAATAGTTGTGGCAACTAAAAACATGTTCCATTTTGCTTTCCCATTCGATATAAGCTTCAGGATCAGTGTTTCCTTGAAATTGAGGAATTTTGATCTTGATATTACTAAGATTGTCATCAACAATGGCACGTCTAGGGCCTTGGAATGCTACTTGTCCTCCCTCGTCAAAATTTTCTTGAACATCTTCTTCTGGAGGTGGTGGTGGTTGTTGTCTTCTAAGGACTCCATTATTACGGCCTGGTGGTAGATCCTGGCGTTGATCTATATTTTCATGAAGAGCATCAAACTCTTCACGAAACATTCTCATCATTTCACCAATGAGTGCCTGCATTTGTAAGTTTGGTGTTACTGCATTTTCTCTAGGGCTTTGAGACATGGTTAGTGCAAATAAAATGAATTGAAAACCTTACCAGTACACTCACAAAACCTCACTTGATCTCTCCAAGAAAATTCATATTGCACTCCACTCACTCTCGTGTTTGCACTCGGGGATATGATCCTTGGCTTTTTCTTGATCCCCCTTCTGATCTCACCCTCTCGTTTGCCTTTTTCCGCTCGATTTCTCTCTTGTGGGTCCTTTTTAAGAACTAACTCAAGATTGAGCAAGTCTCTTAGTTTGTGCATCGGTTTTAAACAAATGGTTAGGGTATAGAAATGGTTATGGTATAAGGGTAGGATAGAAAAGGATAAGGTAATGAAAATGATAGGGAAGGGGTGGCGGATTGATGAACGTTGCTCTTGTTGAAGAATCAAACCTAGAAAAGCTCTAGACTCGATGAAGAACAATAAGGAATGAATGAGGAAGGTGGCGACAATAGCTAGGGTTCTTTAGGGTTTCTTTTAGTGCTAGAAACAAGAAAAGAAACAAGATTAAAATAAGATAAACAAGAGATAAAGGAATTAAAAATAGAGAAAATAACCAAGAAATCAAAGATCTCCCTTATGAAAGTGAACGGTAAAGATGATTGATGGCGTGGATGGATGTGGAAAATCGATGGATAATGTCCTATCGAGCCCTCCTAGTCGCAATGAAAAGGCAAACACGATAATATGGCTCTCTAACCAACCCTCCTAGTCGCGATGAAAGGCAAATTGGAGTGTGAAGATTAATCTCCCTCACAAGAACTTGAAAGAACTCCAGGAGAAGAAGCTTCGAAGGCACAAGACAATCAGCACTTGCAAAAACAAACTCTTGTTGTATTATTGATCAAAGAAATCTGATTTACAAAGTTGAATGAAGCCTCCTTTATATAGGGGCTGAATTCTAAAGGTCCTAAATAACTAAAGAATAAAATATTAATAAACTAAACATGTTTTAACTCTAATTCCTAATAAAATAATAATAACTAAAAATATTGTTTTAACCCAACCTTAATTCCTAATAAAATAATAAATATGATCCTAAAAGATAATTAATCATCCTATATTAAATTATATTACAAATAATCAATATAAATATTGAAAATTCGTAATATTTACAAAATAACGTATTAATCCCGTATAAGATTTCCTGCATGCACCATCTTCAGTAAAATGACCATATCTTGAGTTGCCGATATCGGATTGATGCGATTCAAGAACTGTTGGAAATATAAGAAACAGACGGTTGTATCTTCAGAAGACATGTCGACCGGATAACAACTGGATCCCCTTCAAAACTTTGTTGTAAATATGCTGCTATTAGACCCTTCCGGATGAATGCTTGAACTGCGATTTGAAGCTTGTCTTTAAGAAGTTTGGTCCGGCCTCGTGTGATAGGGCTAAGTGGTATAGTAAATTTATCATCCTTAGCTTTAGGGCATGTGGTGCATGTATCAGAAAATGATAAGAATAAAAGAAAGAATAAGAAAATGAAATAGAGAGAAAATGAAGATAACTTACAACTCAAGTTGCAAAACTTACTATCTTCCTTCACAAAAAACAACAAGGATACCTCCTTCAAGTTTGATGTCAGGGCAGATTGTATGGTGCTTCTCTTTGAGTGTAATATTCAACTTGCTTCACTTTTTCTTTTTCTTTGAATTTTCTTCTTTTTGTTTTCTTTCTTTTGCACTCCAAATTTGATGTAGGAGTCTTTTTCTTTTCTTTTTCTTTTTCTTCTTTTTCTTCTTTTTGTTGCTTTTGTTGCAACACTTGATTGTCAATCCACTAAAGCTCTTATTACCGCTTGATGTAAGGCTAACCAGGCTTCTTTAATAATGGAGAAGTTGGCAACCTTATTGTTTCCCGATCTAGGAGAGACACCAAATGCTACACATTGAATTGGAAGTAATCTGCAAAAATTAAAGAAAGAAATGATTAAAATAGAATATGAAAGAAGAAAATAAATGATAAGAAAAGAAAATGGATAGAAATGTTATCAAAGATGGCTGCGGAAGTATTATAGAAGAATCCTTCAAGAATTGATGAATTCGGCCTCCAAATAATGTTGATGGACGAATGCCTTGATGATGTTTGAAGGATAATTTAATGGTGAAAAGATGAAGATGGCAATGGAATGGTAATGGAATTGGCGAGAAGTTGGTGGACTATAGTGATGTTATAGGCGTGAAAATGGCGATGGAAGATGGTGATGAACAGATTGTATCTTATTAAACTAAGAAGGAACCAATGCTATAAAGAAGCAAAGACCCGTTTCTTAAAAGTGTTATAAGGGATGGTAGTAAGGACTTTGACCCTCTAGTTATAAGAACTAGGAACCAGAAGTATCAAGGGAAGGGGTTTGACGCCACAAACTATGAAAGTTTGCTTAATCGATATAGTTCTAAAAAGAACTTGAAGAGAGAAATATCTCACAAAGAGTTTTTAATTGATCAAAGGGTTGTTTTTACAATTGAATGCCAAAGCCTATTTCTAGATTTGAAAAGGCTTGGCCGAATGGATATATGCCTTTTTAGCAAAGTACATGTCTTAAAATGAAAATAAATGATGCTTGGATGAGGGGAGATGTCTTTGGCCGAATGGTTCCCTTCTCTCTTCATCTTGGCAACAATTTGAAAGAAGATGATGCTTTGGCCGAATGGTTAGAAGCCTCTTCATTTTGGCACCCATTTCATCCACATGCATGGCACATATGTGGGCTCTTCAGGAGGCACTTCTCGGATTGGCAACTCTTCGCCGAAAAGGTACGAATTCACAAAATTCGACCTAGACCATATTTGTAGTGCTCTGTGTGGTGAAGATGATGGTGCAACTCTCCAACTGAAAAGAGGTGTCTAGCTAGCTCAAAAGTCCAGCTCAAGTGAGCTATGAGCTCGGAGGTCAGCTGGCAACTTTATCTCAAAATGTCGTTGAGCTATCCTGGAGTTGTCCTAGTCACTTTTCCTTAGCTTGTTGACTCCAATGCTAGCTTTAAGTCAGCTCCCATCATGTGGCCGAACATGTAACTATAAAAGAAAGCATTTATAAGCTAAATAATATAAGATATAAATATATAAATATGTGGTTCATAACAATAACTTCATACATTCATAATATCATCATCATAACTATAAATATAACGTATGTAAGCTGTTATCATAACTATGGTATAAAAAAAGATTATGTTAAAGAAAATCCCTCTTTGATTATTGAGAAAGGTTGGAGACGCAAGTCCATTTTTTACGCTGAATCGGATCATATCACCCAGACTTTATATTGCTTCTTTAAGGGGTGGTATGAAGTACTTTGACCCACTAGTTATAAAGTACAATGAACCAAAAGTATCAAGGTGAAAATAGAAGGGGTTGACGCCACAAGTATAAATTATACTCGATAAGTCGATAAAAAGTCACCCAGACTTAAGGAAGTGAATAATCTCACTTTAATTAAAACAAAGGTCTGATTAAAATGATGAATGCTTTCCTATATTTATAGGAAATGGAGAGACATGGCTGAATAATTACAAGGAGATTCGGCCAGCCTTGTGCCTTCCTATATAGACATAATTTAATGCTAAATAGAGATGACTGTTCAGTTTAAATGGAGGGTAATAACCCTTGGCCGAATAGTTCTTGTGTAACTTCATGTTGGCGCCAATTTGGTTGGTAGTTGATGTTTGGCCGAATAGGGAGAGAACTCTTCATCTTGGTTCCTAAATGAACCACATGCAAGGAACATGGGGGCTGATCACATGCAAAACACACGGGTGTTCTAGGAAGCCTTGTGGTGTAGCCTTGTGCATGGAATGATGGCTGGTCATGTGCTTTCTCTTGGGTGTGCATGTGTCTCCTTCAAGCTAGCTTGAGTTATGGAGCTAGCTAGCAAACATGGGCTGTTTTTGAACAAGCTTCCTAGCTAAGTCCTTGTGAGCTCCTTAACATTATGTTCAGCTACATTCAGCTACCTTTGACATCACTTTTGGCAACTCAGCTCCAAATAGTCCAACTAGATAAGTTTAGCTAGCCTTAAGCTCCTCCAGCTGAATCAAGCTTCCCTTAGTGTTCCATAAGCTGCCTTGTACTTTGTAAGCTGTTTGTGAGCTGCATATGACGTCCAAATCATTCACCAAGCTACCTCAACGTGTATCATTCCTCCAATGTACCTACATGTGCAAGGAAACAAGGTAATTCCATGGTATTGAGCTGATATGAGCTAAATACCTTGCTGCCATGTTTGTTTATGGTAATGTGAGCTAAGTTTGAAGGCCATGAGCTAATTATATCATCTCATAATATGTATAAGATTATGCATGAGGCTTAAGAGCTAATATGAATGCATATGAACTAACGAAATGCATTATAAGTATGCTGCCTTGATGTATAAATAATAATCATGCTTAATATGATTATAAAGCTATCCTAACATGCTTATCATATTAAAATAACAATGTGCAAGATGTATTCATACTAAGTTATTCTTTAACTTCATAACTAATATCCTAAGCATGCTATGTATTATAATAGTATATATTATAAGGCTAATACAAAGTGAATGCATTATAAAGCTATCCTAAGCTTGCATTATAAAATGTGCTTGCATTCATCCATGAATGTTCAATCATTAAATCTTGTATGTGTATCCTAGACATCTCTTAGGCCTATAAATAGCTTTCCATTTCATTTGTAAGAGGCAATTCACTTTGTTTAATCAAATATTTGTGAGAGTTTCTCTCTTTAGTTCTTAAGTAAACTTTATCGACTTATCATGTTTATGCTTGTGGTGTCACCCCTATCTATTTCACCCTGATACTTCTGGTTCCTATCTCTTTATAGATAGTGGGTCAAAGTCCTTCTTTACCATCTGATGCAAGCACGTTTTCACCTATAAAGGGAGTACTCTTGAACATCTTTATATTGAATTTACTATATATATTAAGCATGTTAGGATAGTCTTATAATAATATTAAGCATGATTATCTTATATACATCAAGGCAGCATCATTATAATTCATTTCATTAGTTCATATGCATTCATATTAGCTCTTAAGCTTCATGCATTATCTTACACATAATATGATATGATATAATTAGCTCATGACCTTCAAACATAGCTCACATTACCATATTCTTACATGGCAGCAAGGTATTTAGCTCATAACAGCCCAATATCATGGACTTACCTTGTTTCCTTAGGTACATTGGAGTGTGATGCACGATGAGGTAGCTTGGTGGATGATTTGGACGTCATATGTAACTCAAAAACAGCTCACAAAGTACAAGGCAGCTCATGGAACACTAAGGAAAGCTCGATTCAGCTGGAGGAGCTTAAGGCTAACTAAAATCAGCTAGTTGGACTATTTGGAGCTGAGTTGCCAAAAGTGATGACAAAGGTAGCTGAATGTAGTTAAACATGTTGTTATGGAGCTCACAAGGATTCCGCTAAGAAGCTTGTTCACACAAACAGTCCATGCTTGCTTGCTAGCTCCACACTCAAGCTAGCTTGGAAGTAGACACATGCACACCCAAGATGGAGCACATGACCAGCCATCATTCTATGCACAAGGCTTTACCACAAGGTTCCCTAGAACACCCATGTGTGTGCCATATGACCAGCCCCCATGTACCTTGCATGTGGTCTAATTTAGGCACCAAGATGAAGAGCCCTCTCCCTATTCGGCCAAGCATCATCTCCCATCCAATTTGGCGCCAATATGAAAGAACACAAGAGCTATTCGGCCAAGGGTTATTACCCTCCATTTAAAATGAAGCATCATCTCTATTTGTAATTAAATTATGTTTTTATAGGAAGGCACAAGGTTGGCTGAATCCCCTTGTAACCATTCGGCCATGCCTCTCTATTTCATATAAATAGGAAAGCATACGTCATTTGTAATCAGACCTTTTTGATTAATATAAGTGAGATTATTCTCTTCCTTAAGTCCTGGTGACTTTTATCGACTTATCAAGTATTTTATACTTGTGGCGTCAACCCCTTTTTCACCTTGATACTTCTGGTTCCTAGTTCTTATAACTAGTGGGTCAAAGTCCTTAACACCATCCCCTTGAAGAAGCAATATAAAGTATGGGTCTTTGCTCTCTATAACATTGGTTCTTCTTTGAGACTTCTTCAAGATACTATCCTCACTTTCATCCCTTTGTTTCATCGCCATAACCATAGCCATATCAACCTTCTTCCGCTTCCATCATTCATTATTTAAATAGCCTACCTATTCACCCATACGTTTACCAACTTAACCATTTCTTTGAGTCATTCACTTCTGCAAGTTGTTTGCTTTATTCATAGATCCACAATCAATTTGTTAAGGTACAAATGCCTTGCATCAAGCGGTAATCAGAGATTTGGTGGAAGAAAGCAACGTGCAACAACAACAAAAAGAAAAATACAAAAAGAAGTGCAAAGTCAAAGAAAAAGAAAAGAAAGAAAAGAAAAGAAAGAAAAATCCAGCACTCATCAATAATTATCATCACTAAGCAATTCAAGTAAGCCATTTAAATTGATTATGGTGATAGAAAGTTGTGAAGTGATTTGTGTAAGTAACCCCTTTTGTTCTCTTCTTTCTATTTCTAAGCCACCCTTTCATTATATTAGTTTTTCCATTCTTACTAACCCTTTTGCAGCTGATGCCAAACAAGTAGAAATTTATTTGATACGGTCTTGAGTAAAGTTCTCTAGAACTTGGGACAAGAGAATTGAGAGGAAAAAGGCTGGAGCGTGTGTGAGATCAGAAGAGGACAAGTAAAAGTCATTAAGTCCTAGAGTGCAAACACGAGCGGATTGAGTGAGATACAAGTTTCCTTGGAGTGACTCGCGAGGTTTTGTGAGAGTATATTCTGGTAAGGTCCTTTACACATCTTATTTGTTTCTTATTTCACTAACCATGTCTCGAAGTCTAGGATGAACCCCTAAAAAAGAACCCCCTAATTTGCAAACTCAAGCAATCATGCATGAAATGGCCAGATTGTTGAAATTAGAATTGGAACCTTTGCGTGATCGTATGGACCAATTTGAAGCATCCCTAGGCAACCGAAGAGTAAATCGCCCTAGAATGGAAGAAGAAATCAAATAAGAGAAGGCTGAAGTAACATCAGTACCAAGAAGAGATGTTCATCGAAATCAGAATGATAACTTCAGCAACATCAAAGTGACCATTCCTCCATTTCAAGGACGAACTGATCCAGAAGCCTATTTTGATTGGGTAATCAAGATTGAACACATTTTTTAATGCCAAAATTATACGGAGCAAAGGAAGGTCAGGCTTGCTGCTTTGGAATTCATGGACTATGCCTTAGTTTGGTGGGACCATTTGGTGAGTTCAAGAAGGCAAAATGGTGAACGCCCCATCAATACGTGGGAAGAAATGAAGGCCATTATGAGGGAAAAGGTTCGTGCCTACTCACTATCATCGAGATCTTTACCATAAATTACAAAATCTGAAACAAGGAAGCAAGAGCGTTGAAGATTATTTCAAAGAAATGGAGATAGCAATGATCCAAGCCAATGTTGATGAAGACAGAGAAGCAACCATGGCAAGGTTTTTATCTGGCCTAAATCCTGATATTGTTAACCTTGTTGAACTTCAACATTATGTAGAGATTGAAGAGATGGTACATGTGGCCATGAAAATTGAAAGACAACTTAAAAGGAAATCCTACACTAGGAGCAGTCCAAGTTCGACCACCAAATGGAAGCAAGAGCCTATCACCTTCAGGAAACCAATTCCAACACAAGCAAATGATCATATAGAAGTTTCTAAAGCAAAATAAGTGGGAGAATCTAGTAAGGGTAAAGAAAAGCAAACCGGTACTTTCGAGAGATCCAGAGACATCAAATGTTTCAAATGTTTTGGGAAAAGACATGTTGCTAGTCAATGTCCCAACCGAAATTCCATGATGGTACTTGACAATGGAGATATTGTATCGAATTCTGACGAGCCTATTTTTGATGAGGAACCTGAAACAATACAAGATGAAAAAATTGAAATAAATGCATATCACGGTGAGATGCTTGTTTCGAAAAGGTGCCTACAATCACAAACATCCCAAGAGGATATTCAAAGAAATAATATTTTCCATACAAGATGCCATGTCAAGGAAAAGGTTTGCATAATGATCATCGATGGAGGGAGTTGCATAAACGTAGCCAACACCCATGATGTGGTCGCACCTACCCCAGACCCGAAAGTCATGCCACAAGGTCCCATTACTAGGTCAAGGGCCAAACAATTCAGGGAAGTTCTCCTAACTAAGTGTCTTGAAGCTTTTGATTCATTTAATAACTTAACACCTTCCTATGTTATGTTATATAATGTTTTAATAGTCAAAGAATAACTTAGTATGAACATAACATACACATTGATATTTAAGCATATTAGGATAGTTTTATAATCATATTAAGCATGATTACATTATATACATCAAGGCAGCATCATTATAATTCGTTTTATTAGATCATATGCATTCATATTAGCTCTTAAGCTTCATGCATTATCTTATACATATTATGAGATGATATATTTAGCTCATGACCTTCAATCATAGCTCACATTACCATATTCTTACATGGCAGCAAGGTATTTAGCTCGTCTTAGCTAAATATCATGGACTTACCTTATTTCCTTGCACATATAGGTACAATGGAGTGTGATGAATGTTGAGATAGCTTGGTAGATGATTTGGATGTCCTATGAAGCTCACAAATAGCTCACAAAGAACCAGGCAGCTCATGGAACATTAAGGAAAGCTCAATTCAGCTGGAGGAGCTCAAGGCTCGCTAAACTCAGCTAGTTGGACTATTTGGAGCTGAGGTGCCAAAAGTGATATCAATGGTAGCTGAACATGATCTTATGAAGCTCATAAGGATTCGACTAGGAAGCTTCTTCACAAAACAGCCCATGCTTGCTAGCTAGCTTAGAGGAGACACATGCACGCCTAAGAAGGGAACACATGACCAGCCATCATCCCATGCAAAGGGCTGCACCACAAGGCTCCTTAGAACACCCATGTGTTTTGCATATGACCAGTCCCATTTGCCTTGCATGTGGTTCATTTAGGCACCAAGATGAAGAGCTCTCTCCCTATTCGGCCAAGCATCATTTCCCATCCAATTTGGCGCCAACTTGAGGGGACACAAGAACTATTCAGCCAAGGATTATTTCCCTCCATATAGGACCGAAACATTATGTCATTTAGCATTTAATTATGTCATTTTATAGAGGCATAAGGGTTGGCTGAACCACCATGTATCCATTCGGCCATACCCCTCCATTTACTATAAATAGGAAAGCACAATTCATTTGTAATCAGACCTTTTGTTTAATTAAAGTGAGATTATTCTCTTCCTTAAGTCCTGGCGACTTTTATTGACTTATCAAGTATAATTTATAATTGTGGCGTCAACCTCTTCTCTTTTCACCTTGATACTTCTGGCTCCTAGTTCTTTATAACTAGTGGATCAAAGTACTTCATACCACCCCTTAAAGAAGCAATATAAAGTCTGGGTCTTTTCTCTATATAGCATTGGTTATTCTTTTAGTCTTCTTTAAGATACTATCCTCACAACCATCCCTTTGTTTCATAAACCATAACCATAACCATATCAACCATCTTCCACTTCTATCTCTCAATTAAACAGCCCACCTAATCACCCATACGTTTACCACTCTTAACCATTCTGTTTTGAGCCATTCACTTTGTAGGTTGTTTTGCTTCCTTCCTAGATCCACAATCAATTTGTTAGGGCATCAGAAGAGCCTTACATCAAGTGGTAATCAGAGCTTTGGTGGAAGAAAGCAACATGCAACAATAACAAAAAGAAAAATACAAAGAAAGAAATGCAACTAAAGTGTAAAGTCAAAGAAAAAGGTAATCAGAAAAGAAATTAAAGCACTCCAAAAGAAATAAAGAAAATCCAGCACTCAAAATGATGTGAGGCTCTTCTGATGCCATAACAAATTGATTGTGGATCTAGGAAGGAAGCAAACAGCTTGCACAAGTGAATGGCTCAAAAAGAGAGGGTTAAGGGTGGTAGACGTATGGTGAATAGGTGGGCTATTTTAAATGAGAGATGGAAGTGGAAGATGGTTGATATGGCTATGGTTATGGTTTATGAAACAAAGGGATGGTTGTGAGGATAGTATCTTAGAGAAGACTCAAAGAAGAACCAATGCTATATAGAGCAAAGACCCAGACTTTATATTGCTTCTTCAAGGGGTGGTGTTAAGTACTTTGACCCACTAGTTATATGAACTAGGAACCAGAAGTATCAATGTGAAAAGAA
Organism: Hibiscus syriacus; assembly: GCF_006381635.1. Lineage (NCBI taxonomy): Eukaryota > Viridiplantae > Streptophyta > Magnoliopsida > Malvales > Malvaceae > Hibiscus > Hibiscus syriacus. Next base: position 343,702 of record NW_024062603.1, on the reverse strand, counting down.
AGGGGTTGACGCCACAAGTATAAATTATACTTGATAAGTCGATAAAAGTCACCAGGACTTAAGGAAGAGAATAATCTCACTTTAATTAAACAAAAGGTCTGATTACAAATGAAATAGGAAAGCCTATTTATAGTTTTTGAAGGGACTTGGCCGAATAGGTACATGTTGTTTCGGCCAGCCCTTGTACCTTCCTAAAATGACATGATTTTTAATGAAAAAACAAGACTTTAATGAAAATACATGCTCTTGGCCGAATGGTTATGTGTTGGTTCGGCCCTAAGGATGATTTGAATGCATTTGGAAGTTATTTGGGCGCCAAAATGAAGAGGATAAAGTCTTTGGCTGAATAGGAAGCATCCCTTGGTGTTTTGGCGCCAATTTGATGTCACATGGAGTGCACATGCTTGAATGATGCACATGGAAGCCTACATGAATGCACATGGGTCTTCTTGCTATGCTTTGATGAGGTTGCAACCATAGGATGATGTCTTGAAGTCCATGGAATGAAGATATGCAACAACTAGGCGTGAATTAGCTTCCAACGTGTATCTAGATGACATGGCATCCATTGGGTAGCCTAGAGATGAACTAGTTTCAAGGTAAGCTAGATGAGTGTCTTGGTAGCTAACTAGGTGAGTTATAGCTTGATAAACTCAAGCTAGTTAGCTTTGGTCTTCTCAGCTCCTCAGCTACTCTCCCAGCTACCTTTAGTCCACTTTTCAGCACTTTGGTCCAAAGCTCTCCTCCAGCTAAGTTCAGCTACATGCTAGCTCCTCTAGCTAAGTTGAGCTTTCCTTAGTGTTCCACGAGCTGCCATGATATTTGTGAGCTGTTTGTGAGCTACATATGACGTCCAAATACTCTACCATGCTGCCTTATCGTGCATCACACTCCAATGTACCTATATATATGCAAGGAAACAAGGTAAGTCCATGATATTGAGCTGTTATGAGCTAAATAACTTGTTGTCATGTATGATTATGGTGATGTGAGCTATGTTTGAAGGTCATGAGCTAATTATATCATCTCAAAATATGTGTAAGATAATGCATGAAGCTTGAGAGCTAATATGAATGCATATGAACTAATGAAATGATTTATAATGATGCTGCCTTGATGTACATATGATAATCATGCTTAATATGATTATAAGACTATCCTAACATGCTTATAACATTCTGTATGAAATCATAAAGATATGGATATATGTTGTATGCATGAATATCATATAACATGGTATGCATAAATGATAAATGGAAACATGTAATAATAATATCCTAAGAAATGATATGTAATCATAGAATATATTTGAATAATATGAAAAACATAGTCAAATAAGCATATGATAGAAATAATGATATGATAATTTATACTAACATGTGAATGCATGCTTATGATAGAATAGAATGTATAAATGATATAGTATAAGATAGGGTAATTAAGAACTCCCTTAGAAACAGCTTTGAAGAACATCCATTGTGTGTTCAAGTCATGGAGAAAGTTGGAGCTAGTTTGGATCGTATCATCCTCCCCTTCTTTGAGGCGATTTATCCTCAAATCAAAGTAGTTTCTCATTGAAGACCTTCTTGATGTAGGAAGGATTGATTTCTTATGTTTTCCTCCAATAGATGATTCACACGATATGTTCAACCTCTTGGCTTCAAATCTGGTAACTTCACATCCTTTGATGGGAGGACACAACGTTTGGGAATCATCACATATCCTTTGAATGGGAGAGACATAGCCCTTCACGAACCAACTTTGATGTAAGGCGAATCTACACGCTTTGATGGAAGAGAGTAGATAGCCTTATTGTGTCCCGATCTAGGATTGACAAGTACTGATGTCATTGAATTTATAAGTTTGGGCTGCAAAATAAGATAAGAAAATAATGATTAATAATGGAATTAATAAAGGGGATAATAATATAAGTAATGAAAATAATTAATAAGAATGAAATGAAATAAATAAAGGATAGAGTTGGCTGCGGAATTGATGGAAGAGATGGATGATGTTGATGATGAAATGGTGGTGATGTTATATCTCAAACACGCCAGAGAGGAAACTATGCTATGAAGCACAATCCCGGTCTTCACAAACTTGCTTGAGGGGTGGTGATAGTGTCTTCAACGCACAATGCCTTTGGAAGTTATTTGGGCGCCAAAATGGAGAGGAATAAGTCTTTGGCCGAATAGGAAGCATCCCTTGGTCTTTTGGCACCTATTTGATGTCACATGTAGTGCATATGCTTGAATGATGCACATGGCAGCCTACTTGAATGCACATGGGTCTTCTTGCAAGGCTTTGGTGAGGTTGCAACCATAGGATAATGTCTTGAAGTCCATGGAATGAAGATGGCAGCAACTAGGCGTGACTTGGCTTCCAACATGCATCTAGGTGTCATGGTCTTCAATGGGCAGCAACTTGTCATGAAAGGTCACATTTGTGGAAGGTAACCTTTCATCATTTGAGCTACTTCCCATGTGTATGAGCTGAAGATGAGCTGGTCATAGGTGAATTACATGAAGATGAGTCTTTGGCCAGCTCCTTGTGAAAAGGCACATCTTGGAATGGCAACTCTTCGCGAAAAGGTACGAATCCACAAAAATTAACTTAGACCATATTTGAAGTACTCTTTGTGGTGGTAATGATGGTGCAACTCTCCAGCTGAAATGAGGTCTCTAGCTAGCTTAAAGGTCCAGCTCAAGTGAGCTATGAGCTCGGGGGTCAGCTGATAACTTTTCACCATTTGTTCTTCATGATCTCCCGAGTCATCCTATGTAAGTTTTCCTAGCTCCTTATCCTTAGTTAAGCTCAAATGTAGCTCTCAAGTGTTGGCCGAATATTCCTACATGCATAACATAAAGAAATAAACTAAGTATATAAACTATATAATGCATATAATATAATGATGTGCATATTATAAAGATGTGAACTATAGGTTATAATAATAACTCATGCATCATATGATAATGAATGAATATTATTATTACAACTATAGATTATATGCATGAATATCAATCAATGATGCAAACCATAGGACATAATAAATGAATGCACATGTTATGATAATTCAAGCATAGTCTAATATGAAAAAGTATGCTCATAATAATATATAGTGCATAAATGAGTAAATATAATATAAAGTAAGGTAGGACTCCCTTATGTCGAGCTTGATGGAATTTCAATGATGTGAGTATGTCATGAAAAAGGTTGGTGCTAGATAGGACCACATCATCATCCCCTTCTTTTGGGCGATTTGTCCTCAAATCGAAAGGTGACTTCTCTAAATCGTTCGCCCATTCATCGGTCATCTTTATGAAATGATCTTTATCAAAAATCATATCCCTTGAATAAGTTCCTTGAATGTCCATGACCTGAAAAATGAAAGGAATCTCATAAGTAAGAGAATGATTAATGATAAATAAGTGAAAGAAGTACTCCCTGTCTATGTTTGCTGGATGGTCAAGAGTCATGTCTTTTGAAGACATATTGTCTTTAATGATCATATCTCTTGGTACCTCAAAAGGCATATTGTTTGGTTCCTCAAAAGTCATGTCCATTGAATGAAAAGTTATAGCTTTTGGCACTTGAAAAGATAATTCTCTTAAGCTTCCATGGATCATGCCTCTTGGTTCCTCCATATGACAAGTTGTGTCCTTTGAATCATCCTTCACGCTTGATGCATCAACATTGGGTAGGATAATCCCATGTATATGAATTGATTTCCTGCAAATTAAATCAAAGTTAGAATATGAGAAATTATAAACAAAACGAATGGTAATATCAAACCAAGGTGGATGTTTAATGGGAGTTGGTTGCTTAATTATGGAGAACTCCATTGGTTGTTGAAATCCCTTCAATATGTGCAGTGTATTTGGAATGTCAACGGCTGCTACTCTTGGCATTTCAAGTGACACTTCCTTTGAAATATCAAGAGACATGTTTTGTGGATCACCAAAAGTCACATCTTTTAGTCCTCCAAAAGCCATGATTCTTGATTTATCTCCTTGAAAAGATATGTCCCTTGAATGGTCCTGCAAAACAAAAGGAATGATAGGAGAAGAAAGGTTAGATAAAAATTTTTCTTCACTCTCCTCTTTATCTCCAAATTCATCACTTTCAACTCTCTCATTTTCAACGTTTTTGAATGATTCCATTCTTTTCTTCAAATGGTGCTGGTCTTCATTCACTTGACTAGGAGATAGTGGAGTCAAGATGATTTTCTTTTCATTGTGAAAGAAATAGTATCGGTTTGTGAAACCATCATGAACAGCACGCTTGTCAAATTGACATGGCCTCCCCAAGAGTAAATGAATCTTATTCATATGTACCACGTCACATAGAATCTCTTCTTTGTAACTTCCAAGTGAGAATGGAATAAGTACTTGTTCAGTAACCTTCAATTCTTCATTGCCAAGCAACTATTGCAATTTATATGGGCTGGAATGTTTAATCGTTGTAAGCCCCAATTTATTCACCATGTATGTGCTTGCAATGTTTGTACAACTTCCTCCGTCCATAGCTACAAGACACACTTTACCATTTACATGGCAACGAGTGTGAAATGTGTTTGTTCTTTTGACGTATGGCGAATCTACACACTTGAGAGAAGAGAGTAGATAGCCTTATTGTGTCCCGATCTAGGATTGACAAGTACTGATGTCCTTGAATTAATAAGCTTGGGCTGCAAAATAAGATAAGAAAAGGAAGTAATATTAATGATGGAATTAAGAAATGGATGATAATATAAGAAAAAAAAATGAAATTTACATATAAAAGAGATGGCTGCGGAATTGATGGATGTTGTTGATGATGGAAATGATGAAATGGAGATGGTGGTGATAGTATCCCAAACACGCCAAAGATGAAACTATGCTATGAAGCACAATCCCGGTCTTCACAAACTTGCTTGAGGGGTGGTGATCGTGTCTTCAACCCACTAGATAACAATCTAGGAATTTAGGAATCAAAATGGAATGAATGACGCCACAAGTATAGGAACTACACTTGTTTAATCGATAAAGTTCACAAAGAACTTTGAAGAGAAATAACTCACAAGAGTATATTTTTATATAAGAGATGAGATGATTACAAATGAAATGCACTAGCCTATTTATAGTTTTTCAAAGGGTTTAGGCCGAATAGACACATGATGGTTCGGCCAAGGTTGAAACCCCTTTGAAAATACATGATTTTTGATGAAATACATGATTTTAATGAAGATACATGCTCTTGGCCGAATGGTTATGTTGGTTCGGCCCTAAGGATGATTTGAATGCATTTGGAAGTTATTTGGGCGCCAAAATGGAGAGGAAGGAGTCTTTGGCCGAATAGGAAGCATCCCTTGGTGTTTTGGTGCCAATTTGATGTCACATGGAGTGCACATGCTTGAATGATGCACATGGCAGCCTACTTGAACGCACATGAGTCTTCTTGCAAGGCTTTGGTGAGGTTGCAACCATAGGATGATGTCTTGAAGTCCATGGGCAGCCTAGAGATGAACTAGCTTCAAGGTAAGCTAGGTGAGTGTCTTGGTAGCTAACTAGGTGAGTTATAGTTTGATGAACTCAAGCTAGTTAGCTTTGGTCTTCTCAGTTCCTCAGCTACTCTCCCAGCTACTTCCAGCCACCTTTAGTCCACTTTTCAACAATTTGGTCCAAAGCTCTCCTCCAACTAGGTTCAGCTACATGCTAGCTCCTCCAGCTAAGTTGAAGCTCCTTAAGTGATGAAATGAGTTGCCATAACATTCAAGAGCTAGTGTGAGCTGCTATACTTATCCTTTTAGCTAACCAAGCTACCATAATATGCCTTGCTTTGTGTTTCACCTATAGAAATTAACAAACAAACCAAGTAAGCAATGTGTGAGCTCATTTAAGGTAAAATGCATGCTGTCGTGAGGTGTTTGAGTGATATAAGCTATGAATGATCATCTAGAAGCTAAGATACATGTATATAAGCTAGATAAAAGGCATAGGACGTTTATAAGCTTTAAGAAAACATATATGAGCTAGAAAATAGATGCATGCATGCAAATGAGCTAAAGAATCATGGATTTAAAGCTAGTGAGCTAATGTAAACATAACATGAGCTAGAATAACATGATATGAGTTAATGAATGAATGAATACATGCTGCCATGATATCTAAATGAAATGAAAACATAATAAATTAATCTAAAACATATGTAAACATAATATAAAGCTAAGTAAAGATGTGAAAACATATGTTATGCATGAAAATCATATAGTTGCAAGTGAATGATAACATATGATTATTCAAGCATAGTTTAAGATGCAAATGTATGCTCATAATATATAGTGCATAATGAGTAAATATAATATAAAGTAAGCTATAACTCCCTTATATTGAGCATGATGAATCTTTAATGATGTGAGTGTGTCATGAAGAAGTTGGTGCAAAACATGATCACATCATCCTCCCCTTCTTTTAGGCGATTTGTCCTCAAATCGTAAGGTAACTTCTCCTTAGTGTCTTTCCATTCAAATGTTACTGATTTGACTTCAAAATGTATCCATTCAATACCAAATTGTTCAAGACATTTCCTTTTGAAATGATCTATGAAAGGTTCCTCATGAAAGGTCATGAATCTTGAATAAGTGCTTTGAACCTCCTTGTCCTGAAAAGAAAGAAGACTTTCATAAGTAAGGGAAGTATTAATCATGAGAAAGTTAAAGGTATACTCCCTGTTCATATCTTTTGGATTGCCAAAAGTGATGTCTTTTGAATCACAAGATATGTTGCTTTGAACGACCATGTCCCCAAAAGTCATGTTCCTTGGTCCTCCAATAGGTGTATTCATTGAATCATGAAAGGTTATAACTCTTAGAATGGAAGTTTCCTTAGAATCCTCATAGGACACGTCCTTTGGATGATAAAATGTCTCCCTTTGCCTCGCATCTCTTGGCTCTTTGAATGTCACGTCCCCTAGCCTCCCAATTTGACAAGTTGTGTCGCTTGGAAATTTTGAAACATCAAAGAAAAAATCTATAATTACATGGTTAGAATAATCATCCTTGATCTTTCGTTTCATCCATAGGCATTCTCGAATGACCTTGCCATCACCAAGTGATAAGATAATACCATAGATGTGAATCGAATTTCTGCAAAATAAATCAAAACATGTAAATGAAAAACTATTGACAAGATGAAAGGAAATATCAAACCAAGGTGGATGTTTAATGGGAGTTGGTTGCTGAATTCTTTTCTGGATTGGCAATGTACTTGGAATGTCAACGAACACAACTCTTGGCACTTCAAGTGATGCTTTTTTTTAGAACTTCGAATGGCATAACCTTTGAAATATCAAGAGACATGTTTTGTGAATCATCTCCTTGAAAAGATATGTCTCTTGAATTATCCTGCAAAACAAAAGAGAGAATAGGAGTAGAAGTAAGGTTAAATAAAAATTGTTCTTCACTCTCCTCTTTTCCTCCAAATTCATTCTTTTCTACTCCAACGATTTCTGCATCCACTCTTCGTTCATCATTTTCAACTCCAACATTTTGTTCAACTTCAAAATGCTTTTGTTCATTTGAATTTTTCTCCAAACAGTCTTCAGTTGCATTGTCTTTAAGTTGTTCTTTCATTTCTTCAATGTTCTTCTTCAAGGTGTTTTGATCTTCATTTACTCGGCTAAGAGATAGTGGAGTCAAGATGAGTTTCCTTTCATTGTGAAAGAAGGAGTATTGGTTTGTGAAACCATCATGAACAGCACGCTTGTCAAATTGCCATGGCATCCCCAAGAGTAAATGACTCGTATTCATATGTACCACGTCACATAGAATCTCTTCTTTGTAACTTCCAAGTGAGAATGGAACAAGTACTTGCTCAGTAACCTTCAATTCTTCATTGCCATGCAACCATTGCAATTCATATGGCTGGAATGTTTAATCGTTGTAAGCCCCAATTTATTCACCATGTATGTGCTTGCAATGTTTGTACAACTTCCTCCGTCAATAGCTACAAGACACACTTTACCATTTACATGGCAACGAGTGTGAAATGTGTTTGTTCTTTGTTGTTCGTTCTCCATTGTTTGGAAAGATGAAAGATCATAAGACATTGTTAGTAGAAAGAAAAAAAAAATTAAAACCTTACCAGCACGCTCTCAAAGCCTCACAATCTTCACTCCAAAGAAAATTAAGAGATCACTCACTCAACACTTGTGTTTACTCTCGGGAATATATTTGGCTTTTAACATTCCCCTTCTGATCTTTCTCTCTCAATAGCCTTTTTCCACTCAAATTTCTCTTGCTAAGTCCTTTGAAGAACTTACTCAAGATTATAACAAGTTAATTCCTTCCTTGTGTGCGTCGGCTGCAAATAGGTTAGGGTAGAAAAAGAATAGAAATGGAAAAGTAATAAAAAAAAGGTTCAAGGTATTTGAAAGAAAGAATTGGTTGAAGACAAGAAAAAAATGAAAGGAAGAGGTGACTTACAATTCAAGAAACAACACTTACTGCAACCTTTCTCAAGAAACAATAAGGTTATCTTCTCTAAATGTAGATGGCCTCTTTGATGTACTTTGCTATGGTAGAACACTTTCCTTGGCTTTCCTTTCTTTTTGAATTCTTTTTCTTTTCTTTTCTTCTTTTCTTCTTCTTTTTGTCTTTTTCTTTCTTTTTGCACTCCAATTTTGTTGAAGTAGTCTTTTTCTCTTTTGAACTTCTTTTTGCTTTGCACGCCAAATGACACTTTTGTTGTCAATCCAACTATGCTCTGATACCGCTTGACGTATGGCGAATCTACACACTTGAGAGAAGAGAGTAGATAGCCTTATTGTGTCCCGATCTAGGATTGACAAGTACTGATGTCCTTGAATTAATAAGCTTGGGCTGCAAAATAAGATAAGAAAAGGAAATAATATTAATGATGGAATTAAGAAATGGATGATAATATAAGAAAAAAAAATGAAATTTAGATATAAAAGATGGCTGCGGAATTGATGGATGTTGTTGATGATGGAAATGATGAAATGGAGATGGTGGTGATAGTATCCCAAACACGCCAAAGAGGAAACTATGCTATGAAGCACAATCCCGGTCTTCACAAACTTGCTTGAGGGGTGGTGATCGTGTCTTCAACCCACTAGATAACAATCTAGGAATTTAGGAATCAAAATGGAAGGAATGACGCCACAAGTATAGGAACTACACTTGTTTAATCGATAAAGTTCACAAAGAACTTTGAAGAGAAATAACTCACAAGAGTATTTTTATATAAGAGATGAGATGATTACAAATGAAATGCACTAGCCTATTTATAGTTTTTCAAAGGGTTTTAGGCCGAATAGACACATGATGGTTCGGCCAAGGTTGAAACCCCTTTGAAAATACATGATTTTTGATGAAAATACATGATTTTAATGAAGATACATGCTCTTGGCCGAATGGTTATGTGTTGGTTCGGCCCTAAGGATGATTTGAATGCATTTGGAAGTTATTTGGGCGCCAAAATGGAGAGGAAGGAGTCTTTGGCCGAATAGGAAGCATCCCTTGGTGTTTTGGTGCCAATTTGATGTCACATGGAGTGCACATGCTTGAATGATGCACATGGCAGCCTACTTGAACGCACATGAGTCTTCTTGCAAGGCTTTGGTGAGGTTGCAACCATAGGATGATGTCTTGAAGTCCATGGGCAGCCTAGAGATGAACTAGCTTCAAGGTAAGCTAGGTGAGTGTCTTGGTAGCTAACTAGGTGAGTTATAGTTTGATGAACTCAAGCTAGTTAGCTTTGGTCTTCTCAGCTCCTCAGCTACTCTCCCAGCTACTTCCAGCCACCTTTAGTCCACTTTTCAACAATTTGGTCCAAAGCTCTCCTCCAACTAGGTTCAGCTACATGCTAGCTCCTCCAGCTAAGTTGAAGCTCCTTAAGTGATGAAATGAGTTGCCATAACGTTCAAGAGCTAGTGTGAGCTGCTATGCTTATCCTTTTAGCTAACCAAGCTACCATAATATGCCTTGCTTTGTGTTTCACCTATAGAAATTAACAAACAAACCAAGTAAGCAATGTGTGAGCTCATTTAAGGTAAAATGCATGCTGTCGTGAGGTGTTTGAGTGATATAAGCTATGAATGATCATCTAGAAGCTAAGATAACATGTATATAAGCTAGATAAAAGGCATAGGACGTTTATAAGCTTTAAGAAAACATATATGAGCTAGAAAATAGATGCATGCATGCAAATGAGCTAAAGAATCATGGATTTAAAGCTAGTGAGCTAATGTAAACATAACATGAGCTAGAATAACATGATATGAGTTAATGAATGAATGAATACATGCTGCCATGATATCTAAATGAAATGAAAACATAATAAATTAATCTAAAACATATGTAAAACATAATATAAAGCTAAGTAAAGATGTGAAAACATATGTTATGCATGAAAATCATATAGTTGCAAGTGAATGATAACATATGATTATTCAAGCATAGTTTAAGATGCAAATGTATGCTCATAATAATATATAGTGCATAAATGAGTAAATATAATATAAAGTAAGGTATAACTCCCTTATATTGAGCATGATGAATCTTTAATGATGTGAGTGTGTCATGAAGAAAGTTGGTGCAAAACATGATCACATCATCTTTGCTGTTCGTTCTCCATTGTTTGGAAAGATGAAAGATCATAAGACATTGTTAGTAGAAAGAAAAAAAATTAAAACCTTACCAGCACGCTCATAAAGTCTCACAAGTTCACTCCAAAGAAATGATAAGATCACTCCACTCAACACTCGTGTTTACTCTCGGGAATATATCTTGGCTTTTAACAATTCCCCTTCTGATCTCACTCTCTCAATTAGCCTTTTCCACTCCATTTTCTCTTGCTAAGTCCTATGAAAAACTTACTCAAGATTAGAACAAGTTAATTCTTTCCTTGTGTGCGTCGGCTGCAAATAGGTTAGGGTATAAAGAATAGAAGAAATGGAAAGGTAGAAGAAAGGATTTAAAGGTATTAAAAGATAAAAATGGTTGAAGACAAGGAAAATGAAAGGATAGAAAAGGAAGAGGTGACTTACAATTCAAGAAACAACACTTACTGCAACCATTCTCAAGAAACAATAAGGTTATATATTCTCTTAGTGTAGATAGGCCTCTTTGATGTACTTTGCAATGGTAGAGAACTTTCCTTGGCTTGCTTTCTCTTTTTGAACTTCTCTTTTTCTTTTCTTTTCTTCTTTTCTTCTTTTCTGATTTTTCTCTTCTTTTTGCACTCCAATTTGTTGAAGGAGTCTTTTTCTCTTTTGAATTTCTTTTTGCTTTACACGCCAATGACACTTTTGTTGTCAATCCAACTATGCTCTGATTACCACTTGATGTAAGGCGAATCTACACGCTTTGATGGAAGAGAGTAGATAGCCTTATTGTGTCCCGATCTAGGATTGACAAGTACTGATGTCCTTGAATTTATAAGTTTGGGCTGCAAAATAATATAAGAAAATAATGATTAATAATGGAATTAATAAAGGGGATAATAATATAAGTAATGAAAATAAATAATAAGAATGAAATGAATTAAATAATGGATAGAGTTGGATGCGAAATTGATGGAAGAGATGGATGATGTTGATGATGAAATGGCAATGGTGGTGATGTTGTATCTCAAACACGCCAAAGAGGAAACTATGCTATGAAGCACAATTCCGGTCTTCACAAACTTACTTGAGCGGTGGTGATAGTGTCTTCAACCCACTAGATGTCAATCTAGGAATTTTGGAATCAAAAATGGAAGGAATGACGCCACAAGTATAGGAAATTATACTTGCTTAATCGTTAAAGTTCACAAAGAACTTTGAAGAGAAATAACTCATAAGAGTATATTTTATATAAGAGATGAGATGCCTACAAATGAAATGCACTAGCCTATTTATATTTTTTCAAAGGGTTTAGGCCGAATAGATACATGATGGTTTGGCTATGGATGAAACCCCTTTGAAAATACAAGATTTTTAAATGAAAATACATGATTTTAATGAAGATACATGCTCTTGGCCGAATGATAAGGTGTTGGTTCGGCCTAAGGATGTTTTGAATGCCTTTGGAAGTTATTTGGGCGCCAAAATGGAGAGGAATAAGTCTTTGGCCGAATAGGAAGCATCCCTTGGTCTTTTGGCACCTATTTGATGTCACATATAGTGCATATGCTTGAATGATGCACATGGCAGCCTACTTGAATGCACATGGGTCTTCTTGCAAGGCTTTGGTGAGGTTGCAACCATAGGATAATGTCTTGAAGTCCATGGAATGAAGATGGCAGCAACTAGGCGTGACTTGGCTTCCAACATGCATCTAGGTGTCATGGTCTTCAATGGGCAGCAACTTGTCATGAAAGGTCACATTTGTGGAAGGTAACCTTTCATCATTTGAGCTACTTCCCATGTGTATGAGCTGAAGATGAGCTGGTCATAGGTGAATTACATGAAGATGAGTCTTTGGCCAACTCTTTGTGAAAAGGCACCTCTTGGAATGGTAACTCTTCGCGAAAAGGTACGAATCCACAAAAATTGACTTAGACCATATTTGAAGTACTCTGTGTAGTGGTGGTGATGGTGCAACTCTCCAGCTGAAATGAGGTCTCTAGCTAGCTCAAAGGTCCAGCTCAAGTGAGCTATGAGCTCGGGGGTCAACTGATAACTTTTCACCATTTGTTCTTCATGATCTCCCGAGTCATCCTATGTAAGTTTTCCTAGCTCCTTATCCTTAGTTAAGCTCAAATGTAGCTCTCAAGTGTTGGCTGAATATTTCTACATACATAACATAAGGAAATAAACTAAGTATATAAACTATATAATGCATATAATATAATGATGTGCATATTATAAAGATGTGAAATATAGGTTATAATAATAACTCATGAATCATATGATTATGAATGAATATTATTATTACAACTATAGATTATATGCATGAATATCAATCAATGATGCAAACCATAGGACATAATGAATGAATGCACATGTTATGATAATTCAAGCATAGTATAATATGAAAAAGTATGCTCATAATAATATATAGTGTATAAATGAGTAAATATAATATAAAGTAAGGTAGGACTCCCTTATATTGAGCTTGATGGAATTTCAATGATGTGAGTACGTCATGAAAAAGGTTGGTGCTAGATAGGATCACATCATCTTGATCCCTTTTCTTTATTCGTTGAATCATCACAATGCTTGGAAAGGACCTCTATATCTTTATTTCCTCCTTTTAATTCACCATAATTATAGGTAAAAAGGTTTGTCTCTTGGTTGGAGTCATCACGTCACTTGGTGAAGATAAGTGTTCTTTGAATGACTTTTTGGGGCTGATTTAAATCATCGTGTTTTTTCACCATTGTACCTCTCCAAATGATTGTCTTGAGGGTTGGTATGATTTCTTCACCATAAGGATTAAACAAGTTGCTACAAAATAAATCAAAATTAGTAAATGAAAAATTATTAACAAGATGAATGGAAATAACAAACCAGGGTGGATGTTTAATGGGCATTGGTTGCTTAATGATGAAAAACTCCACTGGTTGTTGAATTCCCTTCAATATGTGCAATATACTTGGAGTCTGAATGATCTCAACTCTTGGTACTCCAATTGGCTCATTCTTTTGAATTTCAAGAGGTACATCCTTTGAAATGTCAAAGGACATATCTTGTGCATCACCAAATGATGTGATCCAATTCAGCATCATGATTATCATGGCTATTCCACCCTTACAAGGGAAGAAACTTTCTAACTTTACATACATATATGTTTATTTCATAATTATTTTCATACATATAATATCTATGGTTATTATAATAACTTAATCATTAATATATGAGATATAAGTTATTATATACTATAGTCCACATTATTATATAATACATTGTATAAGTTCATTTACTTAGTTTATTTCTTTATATTATGCGTGTAGGCACATTCGACCAAGACTTGGGAGCTGCATTAGAGCTAAATGGAGCATGAAACAGCAAGGAAACTCACATAGGGATGCTTAAGAGATCATAAGGATTCATCGATGAAAAGTTGTTTTGAGGCTGCGAGCTCATAGCTGGATTGAGCTGAAGATTTGAGCTACAAGATGAACTCATTTCAGCTGGGGAGTTGCACCATCATCATCACCACTTAGGACACTTCAAATATGTCCTACATCAAAATTTGTGAAATCGTACCTTTTCGCGAATAGTTGCCATCTCAAGAGGTACCTTTTCACAAGGAGCTGCCCAAACGTTCATCATGTTACAAGTCATCTAAGGTCAGCTCACCACCAGCTCATTCACACCCGAAGTAGCTCAAACATGAAGGGTTACCTTTCTCAAACATTGTGACCTTTCATGAATGATGCTGCCCATGAAGATGCCTTTTCAACAAGGAACACATCGGTGAAGAGATCACGCCTATTGGATGCTTAAATCATCAAGAAACATGAGCTAGAGGCTCCATGCCTATTCGGCCACATCACATGCCATACACATGAGAGCCTTTTGGCGCCAAGCATGAAGAGACACACCACCATTCGGCCAAAGGGAGAAAATGGCGCCAAGATGAACCAACATACATATTCGGCCAAGGGAGATGTCTTCCCATCCTTAGCCGAATCATTAAGGCCTTTCATGAAGAGTTAGCCGAACCATCACAAGCCCAAAGGACTTATTCATTCATCTCAAGCATTATGTATTTTCCTAGAGACATGTATCTAGCCGAAACAACTTGTAATCATTCGGCCAAGCCCTCTCATTTCCTATAAATAGAGTGGCTTGCCATCATTTGTACTCATCTCATCTCTTATATAAAAATATACTCTTGTGAGTTATTTCTCTTCAAAGTTCTTTGTGAACTTTATCGATTAAACAAGTGTAGTTCCTATACTTGTGGCGTCATTCCTTCCATTTTGATTCCTAAATTCCTAGATTGTTATCTAGTGGGTTGAAGACACGATCACCACCCCTCAAGCAAGTTTGTAAAGACCGGGATTGTGCTACATAGCATAGTTTCCTCTTTGGCGTGTTTGGGATACTATCACCACCATCTCCATTTCGTCATTTCCATCATCAACAACACCCATCAATCCATCAATTCCGCAGCCATCTCTATTCTTATTCTTTCATTCCATTACTTATATTATTATTCATTTCTTAAACCCATTATTAATCATATTTCTGTCTTATTATTTTACAGCCCAAGCTTATTAATTCAAGGACATCAGTACTTGTCAATCCTAGATCGGGACACAATAAGGCTATCTACTCTTCTCACCAAAGTGTGTAGATTCGCCTTACATCAAGCGGTAATCAGAGCATAGTTGGATTGACAACAAAAGTGTCATTGGCGTACAAAGCAAAAAGAAATTCAAAAGAGAAAAAAAGACTCCTTCAACAAAATTGGAGTGCAAAAATAAAGAAAAAGACAAAAAGAAGAAGAAAAGAAGAAAAGAAAAGAAAAAGAATTCAAAAAGAAAAGCAAAGCCAAGGAAAGTGCTCTACCATAGCAAAGTACATCAAAGAGGCCATCTACATTTAGAGAAGATAACCTTATTGTTTCTTGAGAAAGGTTGCAGTAAGTGTTGTTTCTTGAATTGTAAGTCACCTCTTCCTTTTCTATCCTTTCATTTTCCTTGTCTTCAACTATTTCTTTCTTTAAAAGACCTTTGAATCCTTTCTTTTACTTTTCCATTTCTATTCCTTTTCTATCCTAACCTATTTGCAGCCGACGCACACAAAGGAAGGAATTAACTTGTTATAATCTTGAGTAAGTTCTTCGAAGGACTTAGCAAGAGAAATTTGAGTGGAAAAAGGCTATTGAGATAGTGAGATCAGAAGGGGAATTGTTAAAAGCCAAATATATATTCCCGAGAGTAAATACGAGTGTTGAGTTGAGTGATCTTATCTTTTCTTTGGAGTGAACTTGTGAGACTTTGTGAGTGTGCTGGTAAGGTTTATTTTTGTTTTATTTACTAACCATGTCTCAAAGTCCTAAAGGAAATGCAGGTCAACCCAACTTGCAAATGCAAGCACTGATTGGAGAAATGATAAGGATGTTTCGAACAGAATTTGATGTTCTCCATGAGAAACTAGACCAAAGACGAGATCAACCACAAACCAGAAACAATGATACTCCTCGGAGGCAACAACCTCTTCCAGAAGATGATGTCCCAAATCCTTATGATGAAGAAGAACCAGCATTGATACAAGGACCTAGGCGTGCCAATGTTGATGATAATATGAGCAACATCAAAATCAAAATTCCTCAATTCCAAGGAAAGACTGATCCAGAAGCCTATCTTGAATGGGAAAGCAAGGTGGAACATGTGTTTAGTTGCCATAACTATTTCGAACTCAAGAAAGTAAGATTGGCAGCTATGGAATTTGTTGATTATGCTTTGATATGGTGGGATCAACTTACTATTACTCGGAGGAGGAATGGAGAGAGACCAATTTCAACATGGCTCGAAATGAAAGGTATCATGCGTAAACGTTTCATTCCTACTCATTATCATCGGGATATGTTTCAGAAATTGCAGAACCTAAAGCAAGGTCAAAGGAGTGTAGAGGATTACTATAAGGAAATGGAAGTGGCAATGATCCGAGTCAATATTGAGGAGGATCGCGAAGCAACCATGGCTAGATTTCTTGCTGGACTCAATCCTGAGATTGCCAACACACTAGAATTGTATCATTACATCGAAATTGATGAAATGGTGCAAATGGCTATGAAAATAGAAAGGCAACTTCGGAGAAGATCTATCTCTCGTACTTCAGTGCCTACATCTTCAAGATGGAGTCCAAACAATAGTTTGAGGAAGTCTACCCCTATTCCTACCAAAGAGAAGGCTGAATCATCAAATGCTTCCCAAATTAATAAAGAGAATCGAGGAAAAGAGATCCCTGAACGAACAAGAGACATACGTTGCTTTAAGTGTCTTGGGAGGGGACATATATCCACACAATGTCCCAACCGAAACACCATGTTATTACTTGGAAATGGTGAGATTGAATCTGACCATGAAGAAGAAGAAGCTGCACCGACACCAACAGAAGTTGAGGAAGAAACCGAAATTGGTGCTCCGGTAGAAGGTGAAGCCCTAGTGGTAAAGAGAAGTCTAAGTGCTCAAATAGTAGAAGACGATGCACAAAGGGAAAACATCTTTCATACCCGCTGCCATGTGAAAGAAAAGGTGTGTTTCATGATCATAGATGGTGGAAGTTGTACTAATGTTGCCAGTACCATCATGGTGGAGAAATTGGGATTGCAAACGTTGAAACATCCAAATCCCTACAAATTACAATGGTTAAATGAATGAGGAGAACTTAATGTCAACAAACAGGTGATGGTTCCTTTCTCTATTGGCAAGTACAAGGACGAGGTTATGTGCGATGTTGTTCCTATGCATGCTAGTCATTTACTCCTTGGAAGACCATGGCAATATGATAGGAGGACCATTCATGATTGTTTTACTAATCAGTATTCATTCAACCATGGAGGGAAGAAGATCATCCTAACACCTTTGACGCCTAAACAAGTCCAAGTTGATCAAATCAAGATGAAACAAAGTGTTGAGGCCATGAGGAAAGGAAAATCGAAGTTAAACCAGGAAGAAAACATTCCAAAAACAAGTGCTTATACCTCTAAGTGCTTGTCACAAAGATGCCTATTAACAAGATGCAAAGTTGATGCTGATTTTTCTAACCTTAACCAAACAAAAGTTTCCTTTGATTTACAGGATGAACCAAGCAACACAATCCATCAATTTGGTAAACTAAACGATGTGATCTTTCAAGAACCAAAAGGTTCGACTATTGAAGAGCAAAGAATGGCAACTCTTCATCCAAAGGACGTGACCCATCAAGAATCAAAAAACATGCCTATTGAAAACCAAAGGGAAATGATTTTTCATCCAAAGGGCGTGACTTATGAGGACATCACCATTCCAAGAGTCATCACCTTTCATGAATTAATGCAACTATCTATGGAAAGGGGCATGAATTTTGGAATACAAAAGGACATCAACATTCAAAGCCAAATGCCTTCAATAGACATGAACTTTGAATCTACATCTTTCAGGAAGTATTTCTTAACTTTAATTTTGTTTGATCACATTCATACTAATGAAAGTTTTATTTCTTTCCAGATCAAGAACTTACAAGGCATTCTTTCAAAAGATATGAATCTTTTTATAAAGGTACTTATCAAATGGAATGACTCAAGGAAAGGAAGATCTTTCGATTTGAGGACAAATCGATTAAAAGAAGGGGAGGATGATGTGATCCAATTCAGCATCATGATTATCATGGCTATTCCACCCTTACAAGGGAAGAAACTTTCTAACTTTACATACATATATGTTTATTTCATAATTATTTTCATACATATAATATCTATGGTTATTATAATAACTTAATCATTAATATATGAGATATAATTTATTATATACTATAGTCCACATTATTATATAATACATTGTATAAGTTCATTTACTTAGTTTATTTCTTTATATTATGCGTGTAGGCACATTCGGCCAGGACTTGGGAGCTGCATTAGAGCTAAATGGAGCATGAAACAGCAAGGAAACTCACATAGGGATGCTTAAGAGATCATAAGCATTCATCGATGAAAAGTTGTTTTGAGGCTGCGAGCTCATAGCTGGATTGAGCTGAAGATTTGAGCTACAAGATGAACTCATTTCAGCTGGGGAGTTGCACCATCATCATCACCACTTAGGACACTTCAAATATGTCCTACATCAAAATTTGTGAAATCGTACCTTTTCGCGAATAGTTGCCATCTCAAGAGGTACCTTTTCATAAGGAGCTGCCCAAACGTTCATCATGTTACAAGTCATCTAAGGTCAGCTCACCACCAGCTCATTCACACCCGAAGTAGCTCAAACATGAAGGGTTACCTTTCTCAAACATTGTGACCTTTCATGAATGATGCTGCCCATGAAGATGCCTTTTGAACAAGGAACACATCGGTGAAGAGATCACGCCTATTGGATGCTTAAATCATCAAGAAACATGAGCTAGAGGCTCCATGCCTATTCGGCCACATCACATGCCATACACATGAGAGCCTTTTGGCGCCAAGCATGAAGAGACACACCACCATTCGGCCAAAGGGAGAAAATGGTGCCAAGATGAACCAACATACATATTCGGCCAAGGGAGATGTCTTCCCATCCTTAGCCGAATCATTAAGGCCTTTCATGAAGAGTTAGCCGAACCATCACAAGCCCAAAGGACTTATTCATTCATCTCAAGCATTATGTATTTTCCTAGAGACATGTATCTAGCCGAAACAACTTGTAATCATTCGGCCAAGCCCTCTCATTTCCTATAAATAGAGTGGCTTGCCATCATTTGTACTCATCTCATCTCTTATATAAAATATACTCTTGTGAGTTATTTCTCTTCAAAGTTCTTTGTGAACTTTATCGATTAAACAAGTGTAGTTCCTATACTTGTGGCGTCATTCCTTCCATTTTGATTCCTAAATTCCTAGATTGTTATCTAGTGGGTTGAAGACACGATCACCACCCCTCAAGCAAGTTTGTAAAGACCGGGATTGTGCTACATAGCATAGTTTCCTCTTTGGCGTGTTTGGGATACTATCACCACCATCTCCATTTCGTCATTTCCATCATCAACAACACCCATCAATCCATCAATTTCGCAGCCATCTCTATTCTTATTCTTTCATTCCATTACTTATATTATTATTCATTTCTTAAACCCATTATTAATCATATTTCTGTCTTATTATTTTGCAGCCCAAGCTTATTAATTCAAGGACATCAGTACTTGTCAATCCTAGATCGGGACACAATAAGGCTATCTACTCTTCTCACCAAAGTGTGTAGATTCGCCTTACATCACCAAAAGTCACGTCTATTGATTCTTCAAAAGACATGTTTCTTGAATCTTCAACTTGAAGTGACATGTCTATTGGATTGTCCTGCACGTCAAAAGAAAGAATAGGAGTATGATTAGATAAAATATGTTCTTCACCCTCATTTTCCTTTTCCTCTTTGCTCCCATATTCAATCATTTCATTTTGTTCATTTTCAACTCTCTCCACTATTTTCTTATGCAAAAATTTTCTTTCAACTTTCTTCATGGCTTTAGCTTTCTCCCATTCTTCTATGCGTGACTTAAGGGTCACTTGGCATTGATGGACTTGGCTTGGAAGCATCGGTGCTAATATGATTTTCCTCCATTGGTGTTGGAATGAATACTTATTGAAAAATCCATCGTGAGTAGCCTTCATGTCAAATTGCCAAGGACGTCCTAGTATAAGGTGGCTTGCACTCATGGGCACCATGTCATAAAGAACTTCATCATTGTATCTTCCAATTGAAAAAGGTACAACAACTTGCTTGGTTACCTTGGCGTCTCCCACATCGTTGAGCCACTGAAGTTTATAAGGATGAGGATGTTTGGAAGTCTTGAGACCCAACGTTTCCACCATATGAGTACTTGCTACGTTTGTACAACTTCCTCCATCAATGATCACCACGCAAATTTTATCTCCCACGTGACATTTGGTATGGAAGATGTTCCCTCTTTGTTCATCCTCTTGACTTTGAATGTTCAAAGTCCTTTTGACTACAAAGATGTTGGATGGAAGAGACATGTTAGCAAATAAGGAAAAAATGAAATGTGTGTAGGACCTTACCAGAATATACTCTCACAAAGCCTCACGAGTCACTCCAAGGAAACTTGAATGTCACTCAATCCGCTCGTGTTTGCAACTCTATGACTTAATGGCTTTTACTTGTCCTCTTCTGATCTCACACACTCTAGCCTTTTTCCTCTCGATTCTCTTATCTCAAGTTCTAGAGAACTTTACTCAATGTTGTATCAAGTAAATTTTACTTGTTTGGCGTCGCCTGCAAAAGGGTTAGTAGGAAGGGAAAACAAATATAATGAAAGGGTGGCTTAGAAATAGAAAGAAAAGAACAAAAGGGGTTACTTACACAAGTCACTTCACAACCTTCTATCACCACAATCAATTTAAACGATTTACTTGAATTGCTTGGTGATGAGAATTATTGAGTGCTTTAACTTCTTTCTTTTCTTTTCTTTGCTTTTTCTTCTTTTGAGTGCTACACGTTCTTTTCTGATTTTTCTTTTTCTTTGACTTTGCACTTCTTTATGTATTTTTCTTTTTGTTGTTGTTGCACGTTGCTTCTTCCACCAAAGCTCTGATTACCGCTTGATGTAAGGCTCTTCTGATGCCCTAACAAATTGATTATGGATCTAGGAAGGAAGCAAACAACCTGCACAAGTGAATGGCTCAAAAAGAGAGGGTTAAGGGTGGTAGACGTATGGTGAATAGGTGGGCTGTTTAAAATGAGAGATGGAAGTGGAAGATGGTTGATATGGCTATGGTTTATGAAACAAAGGGATGGTTGTGAGGATAGTATCTTAGAGAATACTCAAAGAAGAACCAATGCTATATAGAGCAAAGACCCAGACTTTATATTGCTTCTTCAAGGGGTGGTGTTAAGTAATTTGACCCACTAGTTATATGAACTAGGAACCAGAAGTATCAAGGTGAAAAGAAAGGGGTTGACGCCACAAGTATAAATTATACTTGATAAGTCGATAAAAGTCACTAGGACTCAAGAAAGAGAATAATCTCACTTTAATTAAACAAAAGGTCTGATTACAAATGAAATAGGAAAGCCTATTTATAGTTTTGGAAGGGACTTGGCCGAATAGGTACATGTTGGTTCGGCCAGACCTTGTACCTTCCTAAAATGATATGATTTTTAATGAAAAAACAAGACTTTAATGAAAATACATGCTCTTGGCCGAATGGTTATGTGTTGGTTCGGCACTAAGGATGATTTGAATGCATTTCGAAGTTATTTGGGCGCCAAAATGAAGAGGATAAAGTCTTTGGCCAAATAGGAAGCATCCCTTGGTGTTTTGACGCCAATTGGATGTCACATAGAGTGCACATGCTTGAATGATGCACATGGCAGTCTACATGAATGCACATGGGTCTTCTTGCTATGCTTTAATGAGGTTGCAACCATAGGATGATGTCTTGAAGTCCATGGAATGAAGATATGAAACAACTAGGCGTGAATTAGCTTTCAACGTGTATCTAAATGACATGGCATCCATTGGGCAGCCTAGAGATGAACTAGCTTCAAGGTAAGCTATATGAGTGTCTTGGTAGCTAACTAGGTGAGTTATAGCTTGATAAACTCAAGCTAGTTAGCTTTGGTCTTCTCAGCTCCTCAACTACTCTCCCAGCTACTTCCATCTACCTTTAGTCCACTTTTCAGCACTTTGGTCCAAAGCTCTCCTCCAGCTAAGTTCAGCTACTTGCTAGCTCCTCTAGCTAAGTTGAGCTTTCCTTAGTGTTCTACGAGATGCCATGATATTTGTGAGCTGTTCGTGAGCTACATATGACATCAAAATACTCTACCAAGTTGAGTCATCGTGCATCACACTCCAATGTACCTATATGTGCAAGGAAACAAGGTAAGTCCATGATATTGAGCTGTTATGAGCTAAATACCTTGTTGCCATGTATGATTATGGTGATGTGAGCTATGTTTGAAGGTCATGAGCTAATTCTATCATCTCAAAATATGTATAAGATAATGCATGAAGCTTAAGAGCTAATATGAATGCATATGAACTAATGAAATAATTTATAATGATGCTGCCTTGATGTATATATGATAATCATGCTTAATATGATTATAAGACTATCCTAACATGCTTATAACATTGTGTATCAATCATAAAGATATGGGTATATGTTATATGCATGAATATCATATAACATGGTATTCATAAATGATAAATGGAAACATGTAATAATAATATCCTAAGAAATGATATGTAATCATAGCATATATTTGAATAATATGAAAAACATAATCAAATAAGCATAGGATGGAAATAATAATATGATAATTTATTCTAACATGTGAATGCATGCTTATGATAGAATAGAATGTATAAATGATATAGTATAAGATAGGGTAATGAAGAACTCCCTTAGAAACAACTTTGAAGAACATCCATGGTGTGTTCAAGTCATGGAGAAAGTTAGAGCTAGTTTGGATCGTATCACAAAAGAAGAAAAAGAAAGGAAAAGAAAAGAAAGAAGTTGAAGCACTTATCAACCAACACCAAGCAATTCAAGTAAGCCGTTTAAATTGATTGTTGTGATAGAAGGTTGTAAAGTGACTTGTGTAAGTAACCCTTTTCTATTTTCTTCTTTCTATTTCTAAACCACCCTTTCAATTATATTTTGTTTTCCCTTCCTACTAACCCATTTGCAGCCAACGCCAAACAAGTAAAATTTACTTGATACAATTTTGAGTAAAGTTTTCTAGAACTTGAGACAAGAGAATCGAGAGGAAAAAGGCTAGAGTGTGTGTGAGATCAGCAGAGGACAAGTAAAAGCCATTAAGTCCTAGAGTTGCAAACACGAGCAGATTGAGTGACATTCAAGTTTCCTTGGAGTGACTCGTGAGGCTTTGTGAGAGTATATTCTGGTAAGGTCCTACACACATTTCGTTTTTCCTTATTTGCTAACATGTCTCTTCCATCCAACATCTTTGTAGTCAAAAGGACTTTGAACATTCAAAGTCAAGAGGATGAACAAAGAGAGAACATCTTCCATACCAAATGTCATGTGGGAGATAAAATTTGCGTAGTGATCATTGATGGAGGAAGTTGTACAAACGTAGCAAGTACTCACATGGTGGAAAAGTTGGGTCTCCAGACTTCCAAGCATCCTCATCCTTACAAACTTCAATGGCTCAACGATGTGGGTGAAGCCAAGATAACCAAACAAGTTGTTGTACCTTTTTCAATTGGAAGATACCAAGATGAAGTCCTTTGTGACGTGGTGCCCATGAGTGCAAGCCACCTTATACTCGGGCGTCCTTGGCAATATGATAAGAAGGCTACCCATGACGGATTCTCTAACAAGTACTCTTTCCAGTATCAAGGGAGAAAAATCATATTACACCAATGCTTCCAAGCCAAGTTCATGAATGTCAAGTGACCCTCAAGTCACGCATAGAAGAATGGGAGAAAGAAAAGAAGGCCAAAGAAATTCATACTCCGAAGAGGAATATCTATGTCAGCAGAGGAGATATCCGGAAACATTTATCACTAAGAAGGCTCTACTTATACTTATGTATAAGGAAAGTTTTCTACTTACTAACCCTCCTCAAGATTTGCCAACTTCTATTTCTAATCTTTTGCAGGAATTTGAAGATATGTTTCCTGAAGAAATTCCTGATGGATTGCCACCAATTAGAGGAATTGAACATCAATTGATTTCATTCCTGGAGCCACCATTCCTAATAGACCAGCATATAGGAGCAATCCTGAGGAAACAAAGGAATTACAAAGACAAGTCAAAGAACTCATAGACAAAGGTTACATTCGGGAAAGTTTAAGTCCTTGTGCTGTACCCGTTTTGTTGGTACCAAAGAAAGATGGAACTTGGAGAAAGTGCGTGGATTGTAGGGCAGTAAATCAAATCACTATCAAATATAGGCACCCTATACCTCGGCTAGATGATATGCTTGATGAACTTAGTGGAGCCAACATCTTCTCCAAAATTGATTTGAAAAGTGGTTACCATCAAATAAGAATGAAGGAAGGTGACGAGTGGAAAATTGTATTCAAGACTAAACAAGGTTTGTATGAATGGTTAGTCATGCCTTTTGGCTTAACTAATGCCCTTAGTACCTTTATGCGTCTAATGAATCATGTCCTTCGGCCTTACATTGGTAAGTTTTGTGTTGTTTACTTTGATGATATCTTGATATACAGTAAGTCACTAAAAGATCATGTTGAACATTTATGTTCCATTCTTAGCACTTTGAGAGAAGAGCACCTATATGCTAATCTCAAGAAGTGTGCTTTTTGTACTAATCAAGTTACTTTCTTAGGATTCATTGTAAGTTCTCAGGGATTTTCAATGGATCCAGAAAAGATTAAGGCAATACAAGAATGGCCAAAGCCAGTCAATGTCAGCCAAGTCCGGAGTTTCCATGGATTAGCCAGTTTTTATAGAAGGTTTGTACCAAATTTTAGTTCTATTACCACCCCCTTAACAGGGATTATAAAGAATAATTCAAACTTCTCTTGAGGAAAAGAACAAGATGAAGCATTCAACGAACTCAAGGGTTGTTTAACAAAGGCTCCACTATTAGCATTGTCGAACTTTGAGAAAACATCTGAAGTTGAATGTGATGCCTCTGGAATTGGGATTGGTGCTGTTTTAGGTCAAGAAGGAAAGCCCATCACCTACTTTAGTGAAAAACTAAATGGGGCAACTTTGAACTATCCAACATATGACAAAGAAATGTACGCACTCATTCGAACCTTGGAGACTTGGCAGCACTACTTATTGCTGAAAGAATTCTTGATACACACTGACCATGAAGTATTAAAGAATATCAAAGGACAACACAAACTCAACAAGAGACATGCCAAATGGGCTGAATTTCTTGATTCTTTTCCCTATGTCATCCACTATAAGAGAGGAAAGAATAATGTCGTGGCAGATGCTCTTTCACGCAGGTATGTCTTACTTAACACTTTGGATTCCAAACTTCTTGGTTTTTCATTCATCAAGGAACATTATGCTACTGATTTGGACTTTGGAGAAAGGTATAAGTTATGTGAAACAGGTGCTCATGACAAATATTATCAGCATGATGGATATCTTTTCAAAGAAGGACGATTATGTATTCCACAAGGTTCCATACGAGAAGTGTTAACCAAAGAAGCGCATGAAGGAGGACTAATGGGACACTTTGGAGTAGAAAAGACTCTTAGCATTTTGAAGGAACACCTCTTTTGGCCAAAGATGAAAAGGTATGTTGAAAAGGTATGTGAAAGGTGTTTAGTATGTAAAAGGGCAAAATCAAGAGTCATGCCTCATGGATTATACATGCCCTTGTGATGTAAGGCTAACCAGGCTTCTTCAATGATGGAGAAGTTGGCAACCTTGTTGTTTCCCGATCTAGGTGAGACACCAAATGCTACACCTTGGATTGAAAGTAATATGCACAAAAAGAAGAAGAATTGATTAAGTAATATGATAATTAAGAAATGAAAAGTAAATAGAAATGGAAAGATTTGAAATGGATAGAATAGTTATCAAAGATGGGCTGCGGAAGTGTTGAATAAATCTCCTTCAAGTGATGTTGACTTCGGCCTCCAATGGTGGTGATGAAGTATGCCTTGTTGATGAATGAAGGATGATTTAATGGTGATGAAATGGTAATGGAAGGATGATGTTATTGGCGTGATATGGTGATGGAATATGGTGATGATATAGGCGTGATAATGGTGATGGACAGATTGTATCTTATAAAACTAAGAAGGAACCAATGCTATAAAGGAGCAAAGACCCGTTTCTTATAAGTTCTATAAGGGATGGTATGAAAGTAATTTGACCCACTAGTTATTTAAACTAGGAACCAGAAGTATCAATGAGGAAATGGTGCCACAAGCTTTAGAAAAGGCTTGCTTAATCGATATAGTTCTGAAAAGAACTTGAAGAGAGAATAATCTCACAAAAGGATTTTTAATTATCAAAGGGTTAAGTTTACAAATGAATGCCAAAGCCTATTTATAGTTTTGTAAAGGCTTGGCCGAATAAATAGATGCCTTTTCGGCAAAGTACATGTCTTAAAACGAAAATAAATGATGCTTGGATGAGGGGAGATGTCTTTGGCCGAATGGTTCCCATAACTCTTCATCTTGGCGCCAATTTGAAGCATGATGATGTTTAGGCCGAATAGAGAGAAGCCTATTCATCTTGGCGCCTAATTCATTCACATGCAAAGCACATGGGTGGCTGGTCATGTGGCACTCACATGGTTGGTGTTGAATGCTTAAGCCGTGGACTCTTCCATGGTGTGTAGATGAACAGCAACTTAGGCGTGACTTGGCATCAAACATGTGTCTAGGTGACTTGGCATCAATGGGGCAGCAACTAATTATGAAAGGTCACATTTGTGTGAAACAACCTTTCATCATTTGAGCTACTTCCCATGAGTTTGAGCTGAAGATGAGCTGGCCATAGATGAATTGCATGAAGATGAGTCATAGGACAGCTCCTTGTGAAAGGTCACTTCTCGGATTGGCAACTCTTCGCGAAAAGGTACGAATTCACAAAATTTGACCTAGACCATATTTGTAGTGCTCTGTGTGGTGAAGATGATGGTGTAACTCTCCAGCTGAAATGAAGTCTCTAGCTAGCTCAAAAGTCCAGCTCAAGTGAGCTATGAGCTCGAGGGTCAGCTGACAAATTTTCACCATTTGTTCTTCATGATCTCCCAAGTCATCCTATGTAAGGTTTCCTAGCTCATTGACTTCAATTCTAGCTTTAAATCAGCTCCCATGATGTGGCCGAACATGTACCTACAAAAGAAAGCATTTATAAGCTAAGTAATATAAGATATAAATATGTGGTTCATAATAATAACTTCATACATTCATAATATCATCATCATAACTATAAATATAATGTATGTAAGCCATTATCATAACTATGGTATAAAGAAAGATTAAGTTAAAGAAAATCCCCCTTTGAACATTGAGAAAGGTTGGAGATGCAAGTCGATTTTTGATGCTGAATCGGATCACATCATTCCCCCCTTCTTTAAAGCGATTTGTCATCAAATCGAAGGGTGGTTTCTTTTCAACATTCCTCCATTCCATAGTTGATGTTTCGTCAGAAATTGGGATCCCTTGTTTAGGCTCTTGAGTGAGATATGCCCATGTAATTTTGCTTTGAATATTGTGGTCCCTTGATATCCCAAAAGTGGTGTCTTTTAATACTCCAATAGGCATGATCATTGGATTCTCATAGGTCACGTTCATTGGTTCTTCTAAAGACACATTCTTTGAATGAAAATTGATGTCCTTTTGCTTTTCAATGGACACATCTTTTGGGTTCCCAAAGGTCACGTCTCCTAAATCTTCCTTTTGGAAATTGGTGCCTCTTGGTAAATCCTGCAAGTCAAAGGAAAAATCTGCATGTTCAAAGTTAGAATAATCATCTTTAACCTTGCATTTTGTCAATAGGCATTCTCGAATCAAGCACTTTGAAGAATAAGCACTTGTTTTTGGATCAGTTTCTTCCACAGTTGTTGCTTTTCCTTTCCTCATAGCCTCAACACTCTGTTTCATTCTGACTTGATCATTCTGAACTTGTTTAGGCGTTAAAGGAGTTAGGATAAACTTCTTTCCTTTATGGCTGAACGAGTATTGATTGGTAAAACAATCATGAATAGTCCTTTTGTCATATTGCCATGGCCTTCCAAGAAGTAGATGGCTAGCGTGCATAGGGACAACATCACACATAACCTCATCTTTGTATTTGCCAATGGAAAAAGGAACTATCACCTGTTTGCTAACGTTGAGTTCTCCTCGTTCATTGAGCCACTGCAACTTATATGGATTTGGGTGCTTCATTGTTTTCAAACCAAGTTTTTCCACCATTATTGTACTAGCCACATTAGTACAACTTCCACCGTCTATGATAACAAAACATACCTTTTCATTTATATGACATCGGGTATGGAATATGTTCTCTCGTTGTGCATTGTCTTCCGCAACTTGAAGATTCAAACTCCTTCTAATTACCAAGGCTTCTCCTTGATCAACGGGATCAGCAAGAGTTATTTCTTCATTGACTTCAATGGGTGCCTCTTCTTCCTCTTCTGGTTCTGATTCTATTTCACCATTTCCAAGTAAGAGCATGGTATTCCGGTTAGGACATTGTGTAGCTATATGGCCCCTTCCAAGACATTTAAAACATCTAATGTCTCTTGATTGTTCAGTGGTTTGCTTTCCTCGGTTGGGGTCTTTACTTACTTGTTGAGTCTTTGAAGATTCAACTTGTTCTTTAACAGGAGGAGTAGGTTTCTTTATGTTTGGACTCCATTTTGATGGTGTTGGCGCAACATTACGAGATGTATGTCTCTTCTTCAGTTGCATTTCAATCTTCATTGCCATTTGTACCATCTCATCTAATTCAATGTAATGATACAACTCTAAGGTATTGGCAATTTCGGGATTAAGTCCAGCAAGGAATCTTGCCATAGTTGCTTCACGATCCTCCTCAATGTTGACTCGGATCATAGCCACGTCCATCTCTTTGTAGTAGTCCTCCACACTCCTATGGCCTTGTTTAAGATTCTGTAACTTTTGAAACAAGTCACGGTGATAGTGAACAGGAATGAATCGTTTTCTCATAATACCTTTCATTTCATGCCAAGTTGAGACCGGTCGTTCTCCAATCCTCCTTCGGTTAAGGGTAAGTTGATCCCACCATATTAAGGCATAGTCTATAAACTCCATGGCTGCCAATCTTACTTTCTTCATCTCGGAATAGTTATGGCAACTAAAAACATGTTCCACTTTGCTTTCCCATTCAAGATAGGCTTCAGGATCAGTCTTTCCTTGGAATTGAGGAATTTTGATCTTAATGTTGCTCAAATTGTCATCAATAATGGCACGTCTAGGGCCTTGGAATGCTGCTTGTTCACCCTCATCAAAATTTTCTTGAACATCTTCTTCTGGAGGGGGTGGTTGTTGTTGCCTTCTATTGGCTCCATTATGTCGGGTTGGTGGTAAATCATGGCGTTGATCTATCTTTTCATGAAGAGCATCGAACTCTTCACGAAACATTCTCATCATTTCACCAATGAGTGCCTGCACTTGTAAGTTTGGTGTTCCTGCATTTCCTCGGGGACTTTGAGACATGGTTAGTGAAATAAAGTAATTTAAAAACCTTACCAGCACACTCACAAAAACCTCACGTGCTCTCTCCAAGAAAATTCAGATTGCACTCCACTCACTCTCGTGTTTGCACTCGGGGATATGATCCTTGGCTTTTTCTGATCCCCCTTCTGATCTCATCCTCTCGTTTGCCTTTTACCGCTCAATTCTCTCTTGTGGGTCCTTTTAAAGAACTAACTCAAGATTGAGCAAGTTTCTTTAGTTTGTGCGTCGGTTTAGAAATGGTTAAGGTATAGGATAAATGATAGGCTAGAAAAAGTTAAGAAAGATGATAAGGTAATGGAATAAGAAAAGATGAAAGAAAAGGAAATGAAATAGTAAATAAGTGAAGATGACTTACAACTAAAGTTGCAACACTTACTATCTTCCTTCACAAGAAACAACAAGGATACCTCCTTCAAGTTTGATGTTGGGCAGATTGTATGGTGCTTCTCTTTGAGTGTACTTTGCAACTTGCTTCACTTTTCTTTTGCTTTTGAATTTCTTCTTTTCTTTTCTTTCTTTTGCACTCCAAATTTGTTGTAGGAGTCTTTTCTTTTCTCTTTTGTTTTCTTCTTTCTTGTTGCTTTTTGTTGTAGCACTTTTAATGTCAATCCACCAAAGCTCTGATTACCGCTTGATGTAAGGCTAACCAGGCTTCTTCAATGATGGAGAAGTTGGCAACCTTGTTGTTTCCCGATCTAGGAGAGACACCAAATGCTACACCTTGGATTGAAAGTAATATGCACAAAAAGAAGAAGAATTGATTAAGTAATATGATAATTAAGAAATGAAAAGTAAATAGAAATGGAAAGATTTGAAATGGATAGAATAGTTATCAAAGATGGGCTGCGGAAGTGTTGAATAAATCTCCTTCAAGTGATGTTGACTTCGGCCTCCAATGGTAGTGATGAAGTATGCCTTGTTGATGAATGAAGGATGATTTAATGGTGATGAAATGGTAATGGAAGGATGATGTTATTGGCGTGATATGGTGATGGAATATGGTGATGATATAGGCGTGATAATGGTGATGGACAGATTGTATCTTATAAACTAAGAAGGAACCAATGCTATAAAGGAGCAAAGACCCGTTTCTTATAAGTTCTATAAGGGATGGTATGAAAGTACTTTGACCCACTAGTTATTTAAACTAGGAACCAGAAGTATCAATGAGGAAATGACGCCACAAGCTTTAAAAGGCTTGCTTAATCGATATAGTTCTGAAAAGAACTTGAAGAGAGAATAATCTCACAAAAGGATTTTTAATTATCAAAGGGTTAAGTTTACAAATGAATGCCAAAGCCTATTTATAGTTTTGTAAAGGCTTGGCCGAATAAATAGATGCCTTTTCGGCAAAGTACATGTCTTAAAACGAAAATAAATGATGCTTGGATGAGGGGAGATGTCTTTGGCCGAATGGTTCCCATAACTCTTCATCTTGGCGCCAATTTGATGCATGATGATGTTTAGGCCGAATAGAGAGAAGCCTATTCATCTTGGCGCCTAATTCATTCACATGCAAAGCACATGGGTGGCTGGTCATGTGGCACTCACATGGTTGGTGTTGAATGCTTAAGGCGTGGACTCTTCCATGGTGTGTAGATGAACAGCAACTTAGGCGTGACTTGGCATCAAACATGTGTCTAGGTGACTTGGCATCAATGGGGCAACAACTAATTATGAAAGGTCACATTTGTGTGAAACAACCTTTCATCATTTGAGCTACTTCCCATGAGTTTGAGCTGAAGATGAGCTGGCCATAGATGAATTGCATGAAGATGAGTCATAGGACAGCTCCTTGTGAAAGGTCACTTCTCGGATTGGCAACTCTTCGCGAAAAGGTACGAATTCACAAAATTTGACCTAGACCATATTTGTAGTGCTCTGTGTGGTGAAGATGATGGTGCAACTATCCAGCTGAAATGAAGTCTCTAGCTAGCTCAAAAGTCCAGCTCAAGTGAGCTATGAGCTCGAGGGTCAGCTGACAACTTTTCACCATTTGTTCTTCATGATCTCCCAAGTCATCCTATGTAAGGTTTCCTAGCTCATTGACTTCAATTCTAGCTTTAAATCAGCTCCCATGATGTGGCCGAACATGTACCTACAAAAGAAAGCATTTATAAGCTAAGTAATATAAGATATAAATATGTGGTTCATAATAATAACTTCATACATTCATAATATCATCATCATAACTATAAATATAATGTATGTAAGCCATTATCATAACTATGGTATAAAGAAAGATTAAGTTAAAGAAAATCCCCCTTTGAACATTGAGAAAGGTTGGAGATGCAAGTCCATTTTTGATGCTGAATCGGATCACATCACCTTGCCAATACCAACCATGCCATGGATAGATATCTCAATGGACTTTGTTTTGGGCTTACCAAAAACAAATAGTGGAAATGATTCAATTTTTGTGGTGGTTGATCGATTCTCCAAGATGGCTCACTTTATACCATGTCACAAGACCGATGATGCTATTCATGTTGCTAACTTATTCTTCCGAGAAGTGGTAAGGTTACATGGACTACCTCGAACCATTGTTTCAGATAGAGACGTTAAGTTCTTAAGTCACTTTTGGAGGACTTTGTGTAGCAAAATCGGCACAAAACTACTATTCTCTACTACATGTCATCCTCAAACGGATGGTCAAACTGAAGTAGTTAATATCGTTTTATCAACGCTACTATGATCCATTATCAAGAAAAACATCAAGACATGGGAAGAATGCCTACCACACGTGGAGTTTGCATACAACCGAACCATTCACTTGGTAACCAAATATTCTCCATTTGAGGTAGTGTATGGTTTCAATCCTTTTACTCCTTTGGACTTACTTCCTTTACCTTGTGATCAAATAGTAAACAAATATGGAAAGAACAAGGAAAAATTTGTTAGAAGACTCCATCAACAAGTCAAGGACAACATTGAAAGGAGAACGAGACAATATGAACAACAAGCAAACAAAGGAAGGAATAAGGTAATTTTTGATGTGGGAGATTGGGTTTGGGTACACTTTAGGAAAGAAAGATTCCCAAACCAAAGGAAGTCTAAACTACTACCCCGAGGAGATGGCCCATTTCAGATTGCAGAAAAGATCAACGATAATGCCTATAAACTCAAATTGCCCAGTGAGTTTGGTGGCGTCAGTGCCTCATTCAACATCACTGACTTATCACCCTTTGAGGATAGACACGATTTGGGGACAAATCGCTTAAAATAAGGGGGATGATGTGGTCGCACCTACCCCAGACCCGAAAGTCATGCCACAAGGTCCCATTACTAGGTCAAGGGCCAAACAATTCAGGGAAGTTCTCCTAACTAAGTGTCATGAAGCTTTTGATTCATTTAATAACTTAACACCCTCCTATGTTATGTTATATAATGTTTTAATAGTCAAAGAATAACGTATAGAAGAATGGAATAAAACTAAAGCCATGAAGAAAGTTGAAAATATTGAATTTGGGAGCAAAGGGGGAAGTACGTGTGGAAGAGAAAATGAAAAGATTCCAAGTGAGGTTGTGGTTAAAAGATATGGTGGAGTTGAACATGCACAAATCAAAGAAGAACATTGTGAGAAAACCAGGACATTTGAAGTAATTGAAAATGAGAGTAAGAGCATTGAGAGTCAAGATGAGTGTGTTGTAAAACATGAGAGTGAAGAGAGAATTCAAAACAAACACGAGCATGAGAGAAAAAAATGTGAGGAGAAGGATGTTTTACGTAATACTAATCAATCTTTTCTTCCTATTCTTTCATTTAATTTGCAGGTTATTCTAAAGGCCATACCATTGCAAATTGATGAATCACATTTGTCCATTGAAGTTCCAAAGGTTGTAACATTTGGTATTCTTTGACATTCGAAGTACATTCACTACATATTCAATATTCAATGAACACTATAAAATGAAAGTTTCAACGAAGCAAATTCCATTCATGAACCTTAGTGAATCTTGTACGTTCATTCACATTGTTAATGATGCTTCATGTTCTAACCTATTTCTTTTTTACAGCACATTGAATCATTTACATGGAAGTGTTCTTGTTCGTGATCATCAATTCAATGAAAAGAAACAAGCATTATCCAACTATTCAAGACTCATAATGTGGAAGGGTACAAAGACTAAAGTTAGGGTGACTTACCTATTTGAAATATTCAAAGAAATTCATGCATACCCTAATAGGCATAATGATCTTCATTCATCCTTTCTTACACCAATGGATCAATCAAAGAGAAAAGCCTTCAATTTGAGGATAAATCGTTCAAAAGAAGGGGGTGATGCGATCATGCCAAGGACCAAACTTTTTCAACACATGATCACTTCATGGACGTTCTGCCTTGTTGACTCTAAGGGAGTCTTACCTTATTTTATTATTTATTTACTCATTTATGCATTACATGTCACGTGAATATGTTTATCTTATTCTTAATTTTTGCTTGAATATTATATGCTGTCATTTATATGTATAATAGATGATATTCATGCATGACTTATTAATTCACATCTTTATATAACTCATTCAATGCATATGCATTCATAGTTAGCTCATTTGCATTATTAACATATGTGGAATCATGCATTCATAATTATCATAGCTCAATTCCTATATAATTATTTGTTTACATACTTTGTCTAGGTTCATTGGATGCTAAGAAGACTAAAGGCAATTGAAGAGTTGGTTGGACAGTTCACGTCAGTCAGATTGATCTACATCTTTGAACATGTTCCAAGAATCTTTGGGTGATGAAATATACTTAACATTTAATCCCCTGTCTCGTAGCTTTCCAACGCATTTTGAATCACATCAATCTGATATCGGGAGCTTGAGATATGCCCAGATTACTGAAGACAATGAAGGCTGGAAATTAATACGGGATTTGCAACCATTCATCTCCTTCAAAGGACTTATGCATGGAAGGAATTAATGAAGACATGCATGGACGAGAAAAGAATATTAAAATGAATCAGAACATTTGTGAGGAGGTGCAAGGATTCATTCAAAGGCTTTTAAATTCATCCATTCATGCATATTCATGCAAGAAGCCAAATAGTCATGTTCACACAAGGGGGGAGAATTTCAGCCAAGATACATTCAGGAACATTCATCCATAGAAGACAAATCAAAACGTTCACACAAGGTGGGATGAATTCGGCCAAAGGATGTATTCCATTAAAAGATGATAATCCATTCATCAAAATTCATTCACCTAAGCCATGCTTTGTATCTACTTAAAGTATGAACATTCATCCATAAAGGTTGACTCATTAAATGTTTTGTATTCACACCATGCACTCTTAGGCCTATAAATAGCTTTCCATTCATTTGTAAAAAAAACAATTGACTTTATTTAATCAAATATTTGTGAGAGTTTCTCTCTTTATTTCTTAAGTGAACTTTATCGACTTATCAAGCTTATGCTTGTGGTGTCACCCCTATCTATTTCACCTTGATACTTCTGGTTCCTATATCTTTTTAGATAGTGAGTCAAAGTCCTTGTTTACCACCCCTTAAAGAAGCAATATAAAGTCTGGGTCTTTGTTCTTTAACATTGGTTCTTCTTTGAGTCTTCTTTGAGATACTACTTTTCATATTCATCTCCATCACCTTCATTCTACTTCTATTACCATACTTCATCATTTCCTTTAAACATATCACTAACTTATATATATTTTCCGCTGCCATATTCATTTTTCCATTTCATTACTTCCATTTAACCATTTTTTAACTTTCGTGTTTGTGCAGGATACTTGTTGCTTTCATAGATCGAAACAATCAAAGGTACAACCTTGACTTCACCATCCATCCAAGTGAGGCTAGGTTGAACTGTATCATATGGTAATCAGAGCTAAGGTGGATTGCAACAAGAACAAGCAAAAACAACATCCTACCATTCAATAAAAAGAAAATCAAAAAGAGAAGTGCCAAAAGAAAAAAATCAGCAAGTTAATCCCAACATCAACAAGGGATTCCAAGTGAAGAAAAACTAAAGAAAGGAAACAAAAAAATCAAAATGCAAAGAAGTGCCAAAGGTGACAAGCAACATCATTATTTCAACCGATCCTAAGGAAGTCTTCAAGACCTTTGATTGTTCTTCTAGGAAGGTGGTGAGTATCTTTGTATAGTAAGTGAACCTTTCTTTATTTTTTATTCCTTTTATAAGACCACCCTTCATTATTTAATCTTTCTACCTTTCTATTTTTTTCCCTCTACACTAACGAATTTTTCAGCCGACGTCCATAGAACTTGAAAGCTCTCGATTTAGATCTTTTAAGAACTTTACAAGAGAGGAACGAGTGGAAAAAGGCTAATGAGTGTGTGAGATCAGAAGGGGAATTGAAAAAGCCATTTTATATTCCCGAGTGCAAACACGAGTATTGAGTGGAGCATCATCATTTTTTTGGAGTGATCGTGAGGATTTATGAGTGATTATTGGTAAGGTCCTTTCATCTTATTCAACTATTAATTTTTCACTAACAAGTCTCCCATCTTTCGAATGGATTACTGACAAAAAAGGAGGAATCCATTTCATACTCATTTTCATGTGAATGATAAAGTATGCCTTGTAGCCATTGATGGTGGTAATTGTGCAAATCTTGCAAGCACATACATGGTTGATAAGTTGGGGCTTATAACATTCAAACATCCCAGTCCATATGTTTTGCAAGGATTAAGTGAAGATGATGAGTTAGAAGTCATGGAGCAAGTATGTGTGTCATTTTCAATAGGGGGATATGAAGATGAAGTTTTGTGTGATGTTGTTTCTATGAATTCAAGCCATCTACTCCTTGGACGTCCTTGGCAGTTCGATAAACGAGCATTCTATGATGGGTTCTCCAACAAATATTCTTTCAAACACCAAGGGAGAAAGATCGTGTTGGTTCCAATGTGCCCAAATCAAGTTCATGAATGCCAAGTTATCGTCAAATCACGTATAGAGGACTGGAAGAAAACTAAAGCCATGAAAAAAGTTAAAATATAAGTTTCACGTGAGAAACAAATAACAGTAGAGGGAGATCAAAATGAAAATGAGAAAATTGATGTGAGAGACGTTGGAGTCGAAAATGAGAAAGTTGAAAAGATTGAATTTGGGAGCAAAGGGGGAAGTACGTGTGGAAGAGAAAATGAAAGGATTACAAGTAAGGTTGTGGTTAAAAGATATGATGGAGTTGAACATGCACAAATCAAAGAAGAACATTGTGAGAAAACCAAGACATTTGGAGTTGAAAATGAGAGTGAAGATGAGTGTGTTGAAAAACATGAGCATGAAAGGAACGAATGCAAGGAGAATGAAGTTTTGCTTTATACTAATCAATTTTTTCTTCTATTCATTCTTTGAATTTTCAGGTTATTCCAAGGGACATTCAAGATGATTCAAGCATCATTTCTTTTTAAATTCCAAAAGATGTGTCACTTGAAATTATAAAGAACATGTTCATTAACCTTTAAAGTACATTCACCACATACTCAAGATCGAATGAACCTTATAAAAGGGAAGATTCAATGAACCTAACCATGGAGAACATTAAGAGTCCAAACTCATTCATTCATGAATTTAATCCTTTCCTTTCCTTTGATTCTAAATTATCTACTTCTAACTTTGTTCTAATTTTCAGATTGTTGATTCAAAAGCAAAGACTTGAAGAAAATGATGCAAGATGAGAATGAAAGAATTTCCATTCAAACAAACATCAAAGTTGTTCTCTTATGTAGCAAGCATCGATTTGGGGACAAATCGCCTTAAAGAAGGGGGGGATGATGTGATCCTACCGACCACCAAGTTCAAATAAAACATGCTCACAACTTTGAAGTTCTTCCAAGATGATTCTAAGGGAGTCTTGCCTTATTTTATTATTTATTTACTCATTTATGCATTACATGTCACGTGAATATGTTTATCTTATTCTTAATTTTTGCTTGAATATTATAGGCTGTCATTTATGTGTATAATATATGATATTCATGCATGACTCATTAATTCACATCTTTATATAACTCATTCAATCCATATGCATTCATAGTTAGCTCATTTGCATTCTAACATATTTGCATTCTAACATAGGTGGAAGAATGCACTCATATTTATAATAGCTCAATTCCTATCTAATTATTTGTTTACATACTTTGTCTAGGTATATTGGATGCTAAATAGACTAAAGGCAATTGAAGAGTTGGATGGACAGTTCACGTTAGTCAGATTGATCGTCATTTTTGAACATGTTCCAAGAATCTTTGGTTGATGAAGTCTCTTAACATTTAATGCCCTATCTCTTATATTTCTAACGCACTTTGAATCGTATCAATATGATATTGGGAACCCAAGATATGCCCAGATTAATTAAGACGGTCCAGGCTGGAAATAAGTACGGGATTTACAACCAAATGAAGAGCCATGTTCACACCTGATGCATTTCCACCTTCATGAATCCATTTATGGCTTGTACAATCATACAATGAGGGTAAAGGACTTGTTCACATTCAAGGGAGATGGATGCATTATTTTCAAACTCATTCATCAAATCCAAGTGCATGAAGGGAGCCTATGAGTCACGTTCACACTTGGTGCATGCATTCCAAAGGGGGCCGAACATACAATGAAACATTCCTTCAAATTCATGCAAGGAAATGAACCAACATGTTCACATCAAGAGAGGATGAATTCGGCTATGAAGATGTATTCACTTAAATGGATGAACATTCATTTATTTTATTAGTCCATGAACTTGCATAGGGGACGTACATTGTATCTACTTAAGGCTGAACATTCATCCATGAATGTTCAATCATTAAATCTTGTATGTGCATCCTAGACATCTCTTAGGCCTATAAATAGCTTTCCATTTCATTTGTAGAAGGCAATTCACTTTGTTTAATCAAATATTTGTGAGAGTTTCTCTCTTTAGTTCTTAAGTGAACTTTATCGACTTATCAAGCTTATGCTTGTGGCGTCACCCCTATCTATGTAACCCTGATACTTCTGGTTCCTATCTCTTTATAGATAGTGGGTCAAAGCTCTTGTTTATCATCCCTTAAAGAAGCAATATAAAGTTTGGGTCTTTGTTCTTTAACATTGGTTATTCTTTGAGTCTTCTTTGAGATACTACTTTTCATATTCATCTCCATCACCTTCATTCTACTTCCATTACCATACTTCATCATTTCCTTTAAACATATCACCAACTTATATATATTTTCCGCTGCCATATTTATCTTTCCATTTCATTACTTCCATTTAACCATTTTTTTAACTTTCATGTTTTTGCAGGATACTAGTTGCTTTCATAGATCGAAACAATCAAAGGTACAACCTTGACATCACCATCCATCCAAGTGAGGCTAGGTTGAACTGTATCAAGAAAGTTGGTGCTGGACAGGATTACATCAGAACAACACACTTATTAAATGCAATGAATGTTATGCAAACTTTAAATTCTCATGCAAATTCATGCATTAAGAAACATAAGGTGTTCCTTCCTTATTATTCCCCATCCATCACGTTCCAAACTTGAGAGTAAACATACTCTCCATGGCTGCTTGAAACTCCTTATCCCTTGCTCGTGTGATGGGGCCACTTGGGTACTTCTCCGGGTCTTTGCTATTGGCGATCATATTAACCCCTCCCTCTTTAAGGCCATTTGTCCCCAAATCATCACCTATATCATAAGGAGACAAGTCAGCAACATTGACAAGGGATTCCAATTGAAGAAAAAGTAAAGAAAGGAAACAAAGAAATCAAAATGCAAAGAAGTGCCAAAGGTGACAAGCAACAATATTATTTCAACCGATCCTAAGGAAGACTTCAAGACCTTTGATTGTTCTTCTAGGAAGGTGGTGACTATCTTTGCATAGTAAGTGAACCTTTTTTTATTTTTATTCCTTTTATAAGACCACCCTTCATTATTTAATCTTTCTACCTTTCTATTTTTTTCCCTCTACACTAACGAATTTTTCAGCCGACGTCCATAGCACTTGAAAGCTCTCGAGTTAGTTCTTTTAAGAACTTTACAAGAGATGAACGAGTGGAAAGAGGCTAATGAGTGTGTGAGATCAGAAGGGGAATTGAAAAAGCCATTTTATATTCCCGAGTGGAAACACGAGTATTGAGTGGAGCATCATCATTTTTTGGAGTGATCGTGAGGATTTGTGAGTGATTATTGGTAAGGTCCTTTCATCTTATTCAACTATTAATTTTTCACTAACAATTCTCCCATCTTTCGAATGGATTACTGACAAAAAAGGAGGAATCCATTTCATACTCATTTTCATGTGAATGATAAAGTATGCCTTGTAGCCATTGATGGTGGTAATTGTGCAAATCTTGCAAGCACATACATGGTTGATAAGTTGGGGCTTATAACATTCAAACATCCCAGTCCATATGTTTTGCAAGGATTAAATGAAGATGAAGAGGTAGAAGTTATAGAGCAAGTACGTGTGTCATTTTCAATTGGGGGATATGAAGATTAAGTTTTATGTGATGTTATTTCTATGAATTCAAGCCATCTACTCCTTGGACGTCCTTGGCAGTTTGATAAATGAGCATTCTATGATGGGTTCTCTAACAAATATTCATTCAAACACCAAGGGAGAAAGATCGCATTGGTTCCAATGTGCCCAAATCAAGTCCATGAATGCCAAGTTATCGTCAAATCACATATAGAGGAATGGAAGAAAACTAAAGCCATGAAGAAAGTTGAAAGAGAAGTTTCACGTGAGAAACAAATAACAGTGGAGGGAGATCAAAATGAAAATGAGAAAATTGATGTGAGAAATGTTGGAGTCGAAAATGAGAAAGTTGAAAAGATTGAATTTGGGAGCAAAGGGGGAAGTACGTGTGGAAAAGAAAATGAAAGGATTACAAGTGAGGTTGTGGTTAAAAGATATGATGGAGTTGAACATGCACAAATCAAAGAAGAACATTGTGAGAAAACCAAGACATTTGGAGTTGAAAATGAGAGTGAAGATGAGTGTGTTGAAAAACATGAGCATGAAAGGAACGAATGCAAGGAGAATGAATTTTTGCTTTATACTAATCAATTTTTTCTTCTATTCACTCTTTGAATTTGCAGGTTATTCCAAGGGACATTCAAGATGATTCAAGCATCATTTCTTTTTAAATTCCATATGATGTGTAACTTGAAATTATAAAGAACATGTTCATTAACCTTCAAAGTACATTCACCTCATACTCAAGATCGAATGAACCTTATAAAAGGGAAGATTCAATGAACCTAACCATGGAGAACATTAAGAGTCCAAACTCATTCATTCATGAATTTAATCCTTTACTTTCCTTTGATTCTAAATTATCTACTTCTAACTTTGTTATATTTTTGAGATTGTTAATTCAAAAGCAAAGACTTGATTATGTGAAGCATTTTGACCAAAGAAAAGGATGCAAGATGAGATTGAAAGAATTTCCATTCAAACGAACATCAAAGTTGTTCCCTTATGTACCAAGCATCGATTTGGGGACAAATCACCTTAAAGAAGGGGGGATGATGTGATCCTACCGACCACCAAGTTCAAACAAAGCATGCTCACAACTTTGAAGTTCTTCCAAGATGATTCTAAGGGAGTCTTGCCTTATTTATTATTTATTTACTCATTTATGCATTACATGTCACGTGAATATATTTTTCTTATTCTTAATTTTTGCTTGAATATTATATGTTGTCATTTATATGTATAATATATGATATTCATGCATGACTTATTAATTCACATCTTTATATAACTCATTCAATACATATGCATTCATAGTTAGCTCATTTGCATTCTAACATATTTATATTCTAACATAGGTGGAAGAATGCACTCATATTTATAATAGCTCAATTCCTATCTAATTATTTGTTTACATACTTTGTCTAGGTACATTGGATGCTAAATAGACTAAAGGCAATTGAAGAGTTGGATGGACAGTTTACGTCAGTCAGATTGATCGTCATTTTTGAACATGTTCAAAGAATATTTGGTTGATGAACTCTCTTAACATTTAATTCCCTATCTCTTATCTTTCTAACTCACTTTGAATCGTATCAATCTGATATTGGTAGCCCAAGATATTCCCAGATTAATTAAGATAGTGCAGGCTGGAAATAAGTACGGGATTTACAACCAAATGAAGAGCCATGTTCACACCTGATGCATTTCTACCTTCATGAATTCATTTATGGCGTGTACAATCATACAATGAGGCTAAAGGACTTGTTCACATTCAAGGGAGATGGATGCATTATTTTCAAACTCATTCACCAAATCCAAGTACATGAAGGGAGCCTATGAGTCACGTTCACACTTGGTGCATGCATTCCAAAGGGGGGCAAACATACAATGAAACATTCCTCCAAATTCATGAAAGGAAATGAACCAACATGTTCACATCAAGAGAGGATGAATTCGGCTATGAAGATGTATTCACTTAAATGGATGAACATTCATTTATTTTATTAGTCCATGAACTTGCATAGGGGACGTACATTGTATCTACTTAAGGATAAACATTCATCCATGAATGTTCAATCATTAAATATTGTATGTGCATCCTAGACATCTCTTAGGCCTATAAATAGCTTTCCATTTCATTTGTAAGAAACCAATTCACTTTGTTTAATCAAATATTTGTGAGAGTTTCTCTCTTTTTTTCTTAAGTGAACTTTATCGACTTATCAAGCTTATGCTTGTGGCGTCACCCCTATCAATGTCACCCTGATACTTCTGGTTCCTATCTCTTTATAGATAGTGGGTCAAAGTCCTTGTTTACCATCCCTTAAAGAATCAATATAACGTCTGGGTCTTTGTTCTTTAACATTGGTTCTTCTTTGAGTCTTATTTGAGATACTACTTTTCATATTCATCTCCATCACCTTCATTCTACTTCCATTACCATACTTCATCATTTCCTTTAAACATATCACCAACTTATATATATTTTCCGCTGCCATATTTATCTTTCCATTTCATTACTTCCATTTAACTATTTTTTGAGCTTTCTTGTTTGTGCAGGATACTTGTTGCTCTCCTAGACCGAAACAATCAAAGGTACAACCTCGACTTCACAATCCATCCAAGTGAGGCTAGGTTGAACTGTATCAAAAGTTTTGGGAAAGGACATATTGCTAGTCAATGTCCCAAGCAAAATGCCATGATGGTACTTGACAACTATTTGATTAAACAAAGTGAATTGGTTTTTTTTACAAATTAATGGAAATCTATTTATAGGCCTAAGAGTGCATGGTATGAATAGAAAACATTTAATGAGTCAACCTTCATGGATGAGTGTTCATACTTTAAGTAGATACAAAGCATGGCTTAGGTGAATGAATTTTGATGAATGGATGTTCATCTTTTAATGGAATACATCCTTTGGCCGAATTCATCCCACCTTGTGTGAACTTGTTGATTTGTCTTCTATGGATGAATGTTCATGAATGTATCTTGGCTGAAATCTTCCCCTTGTGTGAACATGACTATTTGACTTCTTGCATGAATATTCATGAATTGATGAATTTAAAATCCTTTGAATGAATCCTTGCACCTCCTCACAAATGTTCCGATTCATTTTAATATTCTTTTCTCGTCCATGCATGTCTTCATTAATTCCTCCCATGCATAAGTCCTTTGAAGGAGATGAATGGTTGCAAATCCCGTATTAATTTTCAGCCTGCACTGTCTTCTGTAATCTTGGCATATCTCAAGCTCCTGATATCAGATTGATGTGATTAAAAATGTGTTGGAAAGCTACGAGATAGGGGATTAAATGTTGAGAGACTTCATCACCCAAAGATGCTTGGAACATGTTCCAAAATGTAGATCAATCTGACTGATGTGAACTATCCAACCAACTCTTCAATTGCCTTTAGTCTTCTTACCATCCAATGACCCTAGACAAAGTATGTAAAAAAATAATTAGATAGGAATTGAGCTATGATAATTATATACATGCTTCCACATACGTTAATAATGCAAATGAGCTAACTATGAATGCATATGCATTGAATGAGTTATATAAAGATGTGAATTAATAAGTCATGCATGAATATCATATATTATACATATAAATGACAACATATAACATTCAAGCATAATTAAGAACATATTCACATGACATGTAATGCATAAATAAGTAATTAAATAATAAAATAAGGCAAGACTCCCTTATAATCATCTTGGAAGAAACTGAAGAAAATGCAGATCATGGTGAGATGCTTGTTTCGAAAAGGTTCCTACAATCACAAACATCCCAAGAGAATATTCAAAGAAATAATATTTTCCATACCAGATGCCATGTCAAGGATAAGGTTTGCACAATGATCATCGATGGAGGAAGTTGCACAAACGTAGCCAGCACTCTTATGGTTGAAAAACATGGATTGGCAACATCAAAGCATCCCACTCCATATAAACTCCAATGGCTCAATGAAGGAGGTGAGTTAAACGTTACCAAATAGGTTCTAATTCCTTTTTCAATTGGTAGGTACAAGGACAAGGTGCTTTGTGACATTGTCCCTATGCATGCTAGCCACATCTTACTTGGAAGACCATGGCAGTATGACAAAAGGGCCATTCATGATTGTTATCACAATCAATACATTTTTAAGCATGATGGACGCAAGGTAACCTTGATGCCTTTGATGCCAAAAGAGGTGCAACAAGATCAGTTGCATATGCGAAAGAGTGTACAAGCATGGCGCAAAGACAA
Source organism: Hibiscus syriacus (assembly GCF_006381635.1). Taxonomy (NCBI): domain Eukaryota; kingdom Viridiplantae; phylum Streptophyta; class Magnoliopsida; order Malvales; family Malvaceae; genus Hibiscus; species Hibiscus syriacus. The sequence goes on along the minus strand of NW_024062603.1, from coordinate 299,187 downwards.
AACCCCAATAAAGAATAAAGAGGAACGAAACATGACACCAAACTTCTTCATAGAGAAACACGATGGTTCAAGGCTGGAAAATGAAGGGGTTCCTACGAAAATTGGTGATGATAGGAATTTAAAGACAACTCTTCACCAAGGGTTTTAATCGCCAAAAGGTAAGTAACCCTTCTTGAAACCTCTTCTCTCCTCACTTTTCAGGACCAATCACGTGAAAGGTCATTTCCAAAAGGGATATCCTTAAAGGAAGATCACTCTCAAAAGGTACCTGTTGGTAAATCAAATTCCAAAGAAAGGCCTAAAGGGAAATCTTATGAAATGATACCTAATGGAAGAACACAACCGTTCAAAGGATGTTTTCTTTTAGCAAGGAGACGTGAAGCTATGCAAGGACAGAATGAACTCGATTTAAGGACAAATTGCCCTAAAGAAGGGGGGATGATGCAAGCATGTTTTCATCAATAAAGGGAGTACTCTTGAACACCTTTATATTGAAATTACTATATATTAGTTATATACTACATGCTTTTATAATATAATTCATGATAAGAATTCTTGTTATGTAGTTAAAGAATAACTTAGTATGAACACAACATGCACATTGATAATTAAGCATATTAGGACAGTTTTATAATCATATTAAACATGATTATTTTTATATACATCAAGGCAGCATCATTATAATTCATTTTACTAGTTCATATGCATTCATATTATCTCTTAAGCTTCATGTATTATCTTACACATATTATGAGGTGATATATTTAGCTCATGACCTTCAATCATAGCTCACATTACTATATTCTTACATGGCAGCAAGGTATTTAGCTCATAACAGTTCAATGCCATGGACTTACCTTGTTTCCTTGCACATATAGGTATATTGGAGTGTGATGCACGATGAGGTAGCTTGATAGATGATTTGGACTTCATATGCAGCTCACAAACAGCTCAAAAAGTACAAGGTAGCTCATGGAACACTAAGGAAAGCTCGATTCAGCTGGAGGAGCTTAAGGCTAGCTAAACTCAGCTAGTTGGACTATTTGGAGCTGAGTTGCCAAAAGTGATTTCAAAGGTAGCTGAATATAGCTGAACATGTTGTTATGGAGCTCATAAGGATTCGACTAGGAAGCTTGTTCACAAACAGCCCATGCTTGCTAACTAGCTCCACACTCAAGCTAGCTTGGAAGGAGACACATGCACGCCCAAGATGGAGCACATGACCAGCCATCATTCCATGCACAAGGCTGCACCACAAAGCTCCCTAGATCACCCATGTGTATGCCATATGACCAGCCCCCATGTGCCATGCATGTGGTCTCATTTAGGTGCCAAGATGAAGAGCCCTCTCCCTATTCGGACAAGCATCATCTCCCATCCAATTTGGCGCCAACATGAAGGGTGATACAGTTCAACCTAACCTCACTTGGATGGATAGTGAATTCAAGGTTGTACCTTTGTGAAGTGATCCTACCGACCACCAAGTTCAAACAAAACATGCGCACAACTTTGAAGTTCTTCCAAGATGATTCTAAGGGAGTCTTGCCTTATTTTATTATTTATTTACTCATTTATGCATTACATGTCAGGTGAATATGTTTATCTTATTCTTAATTTTTGCTTGAATATTATATGCTGTCATTTATATGTATAATATATGATATTCATGCATGACTTATTAATTCACATCTTTATATAACTCATTCAATGCATATGCATTCATAGTTAGCTCATTTGCATTATTAACGTATGTGGAAGCATGTATATAATTATCATAGCTCAATTCCTATCTAATTATTTTTTTACATACTTTGTCTAGGGTCATTGGATGGTAAGAAGACTAAAGGCAATTGAAGAGTTGGTTGGATAGTTCACATCAGTCAGATTGATCTACATTTTGGAACATGTTCCAAGCATCTTTGGGTGATGAAGTCTCTCAACATTTAATCCCCTATCTCGTAGCTTTCCAACACATTTTTAATCACATCAATCTGATATCAGGAGCTTGAGATATGCCAAGATTACAGAAGACAGTGCAGGCTGAAAATTAATACGGGATTTGCAACCATTCATCTCCTTCAAAGGACTTATGCATGGGAGGAATTAATGAAGACATGCATGGACGAGAAAATAATATTAAAATGAATCAGAACATTTGTGAGGAGGTGCAAGGATTCATTCAAAGGCTTTTAAATTCATCCCTTCATGCAAGAAGCCAAATAGTCATGTTCACACAAGGGGAAGAATTTCAGCCAAGATACATTCATGAACATTCATCCATAGAAGACAAATCAACAAGTTCACACAAGGTGGAATGAATTCGGCCAAAGGATGTATTCCATTAAAATATGAATATCCATTCATCAAAATTCATTCACCTAAGCCATGCTTTGTATCTACTTAAAGTATGAACACTCATCCATGAAGGTTCACTCATTAAATGTTTTGTATTCACACCATGCACTCTTAGGCCTATAAATAGCTTTCCATTCATTTGTAAAAAAAACCAATTCACTTTGTTTAATCAAATATTTGTGAGAGTTTCTCTCTTTAGTTCTTAAGTGAACTTTATTGACTTATCAAGCTTATGCTTGTGGCGTCACCCCTATCTATGTCACCCTGATACTTCTGGTTCCTATCTCTTTATAGATAGTGGGTCAAAGTCCTTGTTTACCATCCCTCAAAGAAGCAATATAAAGTCTGGGTCTTTGTTCTTTAACATTGGTTCTTTTTTGAGTATTCTTTGAGATACTACTTTTCATATTCATCTCCATCACCTTTATTCTACTTCCATTACCATACTTCATCATTTCCTTTAAACATATCACCAACTCATATATATATTTCCACTGCCATATTTATCTTTCCATTTCATTACTTCATTTAACTATTTTTTTAGCTTTCTTGTTTGTGAAAGATCCTTGTTGATTTCCTAGATCGAAACAACCAAAGTGATACAGTTCAACCTAGCCTCACTTGGATGGATGGTGAAGTCAAGGTTGTACCTTTGATTGTTTCGATCTAGGAAAGCAACAAGTATCATGCACAAACAACAAAGCTAAAAAATTGGTTAAATGGAAGTAATGAAATGGAAAGATAAATATGGAAGCGGAAAATATATATAAGTTGGTGATATGTTTAAAGGAAATGATGAAGTATGGTAATGGAAGTAGAATAAAGGTGATGGAGATGAATATGAAAAGTAGTATCTCAAAGAATACTCAAAAAAGAACCAATGTTAAAGAACAAAGACCCAGACTTTATATTGCTTCTTTAAGGGATGGTAAACAAGGACTTTGACCCACTATCTATAAACAGATAGGAACCAGAAGTATCAGGGTGACATAGATAGGGGTGATGCCACAAGCATAAGCTTGATAAGTCGATAAAGTTCACTTAAGAACTAAAGAGAGAAACTCTCACAAATATTTGATTAAACAAAGTGAATTGGTTTTTTTTACAAATGAATGGAAAGCTATTTATAGGCCTAAGAGTGCATGGTGTGAATACAAAACATTTAATGAGTGAACCTTCATGGATGAGTGTTCATACTTTAAGTAGATACAAAGCATGGCTTAGGTGAATGAATTTTGATGAATGGATATTCATATTTTAATGGAATACATCCTTTGGCCGAATTCATTCCACCTTGTGTGAACTTGTTGATTTGTCTTCTATGGATGAATGTTCATGAATGTATCTTGGCTGAAATTCTTCCCCTTGTGTGAACATGACTATTTGGCTTCTTGCATGAAGGGATGAATTTAAAAGCCTTTGAATGAATCCTTGCACCTCCTCACAAATGTTCTGATTCATTTTAATATTATTTTCTCGTCCATGCATGTCTTCATTAATTCCTCCCATGCATAAGTCCTTTGAAGGAGATGAATGGTTGCAAATCCCGTATTAATTTTCAGCCTGCACTGTCTTCTGTAATCTTGGCATATCTCAAGCTCCTGATATCAGATTGATGTGATTAAAAATGTGTTGGAAAGCTACGAGATAGGGGATTAAATGTTGAGAGACTTCATCACCCAAAGATGCTTGGAACATGTTCCAAAATGTAGATCAATCTGACTGATGTGAACTATCCAACCAACTCTTCAATTGCCTTTAGTCTTCTTACCATCCAATGACCCTAGACAAAGTATGTAAAAAAATAATTAGATAGGAATTGAGCTATGATAATTATATACATGCTTCCACATACGTTAATAATGCAAATGAGCTAACTATGAATGCATATGCATTGAATGAGTTATATAAAGATGTGAATTAATAAGTCATGCATGAATATCATATATTATACATATAAATGACAGCATATAATATTCAAGCAAAAATTAAGAATAAGATAAACATATTCACCTGACATGTAATGCATAAATGAGTAAATAAATAATAAAATAAGGCAAGACTCCCTTAGAATCATCTTGGAAGAACTTCAAAGTTGTGCGCATGTTTTGTTTGAACTTGGTGGTCGGTAGGATCACTTCACAAAGGTACAACCTTGAATTCACTATCCATCCAAGTGAGGTTAGGTTGAACTGTATCACCCTTCATGTTGGCGCCAAATTGGATGGGAGATGATGCTTGTCCGAATAGGGAGAGGGCTCTTCATCTTGGCACCTAAATGAGACCACATGCATGGCACATGGGGGCTGGTCATATGGCATACACATGGGTGATCTAGGGAGCTTTGTGGTGCAGCCTTGTGCATGGAATGATGGCTGGTCATGTGCTCCATCTTGGGCGTGCATGTGTCTCCTTCCAAGCTAGCTTGAGTGTGGAGCTAGTTAGCAAGCATGGGCTGTTTGTGAACAAGCTTCCTAGTCGAATCCTTATGAGCTCCATAACAACATGTTCAGCTATATTCAGCTACCTTTGAAATCACTTTTGGCAACTCAGCTCCAAATAGTCCAACTAGCTGAGTTTAGCTAGCCTTAAGCTCCTCCAGCTGAATCGAGCTTTCCTTAGTGTTCCATGAGCTACCTTGTACTTTTTGAGCTGTTTGTGAGCTGCATATGAAGTCCAAATCATCTATCAAGCTACCTCATCGTGCATCACACTCCAATATACCTATATGTGCAAGGAAACAAGGTAAGTCCATGGCATTGAACTGTTATGAGCTAAATACCTTGCTGCCATGTAAGAATATAGTAATGTGAGCTATGATTGAAGGTCATGAGCTAAATATATCACCTCATAATATGTGTAAGATAATACATGAAGCTTAAGAGATAATATGAATGCATATGAACTAGTAAAATGAATTATAATGATGCTGCCTTGATGTATATAAAATAATCATGTTTAATATGATTATAAAACTGTCCTAATATGCTTAATTATCAATGTGCATGTTGTGTTCATACTAAGTTATTCTTTAACTACATAACAAGAATTCTTATCATGAATTATATTATAAAAGCATGTAGTATATAACTAATATATAGTAATTTCAATATAAAGGTGTTCAAGAGTACTCCCTTTATTGATGAAAACATGCTTGCATCATCCCCCCTTCTTTAGGGCAATTTGTCCTTAAATCGAGTTCATTCTGTCCTTGCATAGCTTCACGTCTCCTTGCTAAAAGAAAACATCCTTTGAACGGTTGTGTTCTTCCATTAGGTATCATTTCATAAGATTTCCCTTTAGGCCTTTCTTTGGAATTTGATTTACCAACAGGTACCTTTTGAGAGTGATCTTCCTTTAAGGATATCCCTTTTGGAAATGACCTTTCACGTGATTGGTCCTGAAAAGTGAGGAGAGAAGAGGTTTCAAGAAGGGTTACTTACCTTTTGGCGATTAAAACCCTTGGTGAAGAGTTGTCTTTAAATTCCTATCATCACCAATTTTCGTAGGAACCCCTTCATTTTCCAGCCTTGAACCATCGTGTTTCTCTATGAAGAAGTTTGGTGTCATGTTTCGTTCCTCTTTATTCTTTATTGGGGTTTTGTCTTTGCGCCATGCTTGTACACTCTTTCGCATATGCAACTGATCTTGTTGCACCTCTTTTGGCATCAAAGGCATCAAGGTTACCTTGCGTCCATCATGCTTAAAAATGTATTGATTGTGATAACAATCATGAATGGCCCTTTTGTCATACTGCCATGGTCTTCCAAGTAAGATGTGGCTAGCATGCATAGGGACAATGTCACAAAGCACCTTGTCCTTGTACCTACCAATTGAAAAAGGAATTAGAACCTATTTGGTAACGTTTAACTCACCTCCTTCATTGAGCCATTGGAGTTTATATGGAGTGGGATGCTTTGATGTTGCCAATCCATGTTTTTCAACCATAAGAGTGCTGGCTACGTTTGTGCAACTTCCTCCATCGATGATCATTGTGCAAACCTTATCCTTGACATGGCATCTGGTATGGAAAATATTATTTCTTTGAATATTCTCTTGGGATGTTTGTGATTGTAGGAACCTTTTCGAAACAAGCATCTCACCATGATCTGCATTTTCTTCAGTTTCTTCCAAGATGATTATAAGGGAGTCTTGCCTTATTTTATTATTTATTTACTTATTTATGCATTACATGTCATGTGAATATGTTCTTAATTATGCTTGAATGTTATATGTTGTCATTTATATGTATAATATATGATATTCATGCATGACTTATTAATTCACATCTTTATATAACTCATTCAATGCATATGCATTCATAGTTAGCTCATTTGCATTATTAACATAGGTGGAAGCATGCATTCATAATTATCATAGCTCAATTCCTATCTAATTATTTGTTTACATACTTTGTCTAGGTTCATTGGATGCTAAGAAGACTAAAGGCAATTGAAGAGTTGGTTGGACAGTTCACGTCAGTCAGATTTATCTACATATTTGAACATGTTCCAAGCATCTTTGGGTGATGAAATCTTCTTAACATTTAATACCCTATCTCGTAGCTTTCCAACGCATTTTGAATCACATTAATCCGATATCGGTAGATTGAGATATGCCCAGATTACTGAAGACAATGCAGGCTGGAAATTAATACGGGATTTGCAACCATTCATCTCCTTCAAAGGACTTATGCATGGGAGGAATTAATGAAGACATGCATGGACGAGAAAATAATATTAAAATGAATCAGAACATTTGTGAGGAGGTGCAAGGATTCATTCAAAGGCTTTTAAATTCATCCCTTCATGCAAGAAGCCAAATAGTCATGTTCACACAAGGGGAAGAATTTCAGCCAAGATACATTCATGAACATTCATCCATAGAAGACAAATCAACAAGTTCACACAAGGTGGAATGAATTCGGCCAAAGGATGTATTCCATTAAAATATGAATATCCATTCATCAAAATTCATTCACCTAAGCCATGCTTTGTATCTACTTAAAGTATGAACACTCATCCATGAAGGTTCACTCATTAAATGTTTTGTATTCACACCATGCACTCTTAGGCCTATAAATAGCTTTCCATTCATTTGTAAAAAAAACCAATTCACTTTGTTTAATCAAATATTTGTGAGAGTTTCTCTCTTTAGTTCTTAAGTGAACTTTATCGACTTATCAAGCTTATGCTTGTGGCATCACCCCTATCTATGTCACCCTGATACTTCTGGTTCCTATCTGTTTATAGATAGTGGGTCAAAGTCCTTGTTTACCATCCCTTAAAGAAGCAATATAAAGTCTGGGTCTTTGTTCTTTAACATTGGTTCTTCTTTGAGTCTTCTTTGAGATACTACTTTTCATATTCATCCCCATCACCTTCATTCTACTTCCATTACCATACTTCATCATTTCCTTTAAACATATCACCAACTTATATATATTTTCCGCTTCCATATTTATCTTTCCATTTCATTACTTCCATTTAACCAATTTTTTAGCTTTGTTGTTTGTGCATGATACTTGTTGCTTTCCTAGATCGAAACAATCAAAGGTACAACCTTGACTTCACCATCCATCCAAGTGAGGCTAGGTTGAACTGTATCACTTTGGTTGTTTCGATCTAGGAAATCAACAAGGATCTTTCACAAACAAGAAAGCTAAAAAAATAGTTAAATGAAGTAATGAAATGGAAAGATAAATATGGCAGTGGAAATATATATATGAGTTGGTGATATGTTTAAAGGAAATGATGAAGTATGGTAATGGAAGTAGAATAAAGGTGATGGAGATGAATATGAAAAGTAGTATCTCAAAGAATACTCAAAAAAGAACCAATGTTAAAGAACAAAGACCCAGACTTTATATTGCTTCTTTGAGGGATGGTAAACAAGGACTTTGACCCACTATCTATAAAGAGATAGGAACCAGAAGTATCAGGGTGACATAGATAGGGGTGACGCCACAAGCATAAGCTTGATAAGTCAATAAAGTTCACTTAAGAACTAAAGAGAGAAACTCTCACAAATATTTGATTAAACAAAGTGAATTGGTGTTTTTTTTACAAATGAATGGAAATCTATTTATAGGCCTAAGAGTGCATGGTATGAATACAAAACATTTATTGAGTGAACCTTCATGGATGAGTGTTCATACTTTAAGTAGATACAAAGCATGGCTTAGGTGAATGAATTTTGATGAATGGATGTTCATCTTTTAATGGAATACATCCTTTGGCCGAATTCATCCCACTTTGTGTGAACTTGTTGATTTTTCTTCTATGGATGAATGTTCATGAATGTATCTTGGCTGAAATTCTTCCCCCTTGTGTGAACATGACTATTTGGCTTCTTGCATGAATATGCATGAATGGATGAATTTAAAAGCCTTTGAATGAATCCTTGCACCTCCTCACAAATGTTCTGATTCATTTTAATATTCTTTTCTCGTCCATGCATGTCTTCATTAATTCCTCCCATGCATAAGTCCTTTGAAGGAGATGAATGGTTGCAAATCCCGTATTAATTTCCAGCCTGCACTGTCTTCAGTAATCTAAGCATATCTCAAGCTCCCGATATCGGATTGATGTGATTCAAAATGCGTTGGAAATCTACAATATAGGGGATTAAATGTTAAGAAGACTTCATCACCCAAACATGCTTGGAACATTTTCAAAAATGTAGATCAATCTGACTGACGTGAACTGTCCAACCAACTCTTCAATTGCCTTTAGTCTTCTTAGCATCCAATGACCCTAGACAAAGTATGTAAACAAATAATTAGATAGGAATTGAGCTATGATAATTATGAATGCATGTTTCCACATATGTTAATAATGCAAATGAGCTAACTATGAATGCATATGCACTGAATGAGTTATATAAAGATGTGAATTAATAAGTAATGCATGAATATCATATATTATACATATAAATGAGAACATATAACATTCAAGCATAATTAAGAACATATTCACATGACATGTAATGCATAAATAAGTAAATAAATAATAAAATAAGGCAAGACTCCCTTATAATCATCTTGGAAGAACTTCAAAGTTGTGAGCATGTTTTGTTTGAAGTTGGTGGTATGTAGGATCACATCATCCCCCCTTCTTTAAGGCGATTTGTCTCCAAATCGATGCTTGGTACATAAGGGAACAACTTTGATCTTCGTTTGAATGGAAATTCTTTCATTCTCATCTTGCATCATTTTCTTTGCTCAAAATGCTTCACATGTTCAAGTCTTTGCTTTTGAATCAACAATCTGAAAAATAGAACAAAGTTAGAAGTAGATAATTTAGAATCAAAGAAAAGGATTAAATTCATGAATGAATGAGTTTGGACTCTTAATGTTCTCTATGGTTAGGTTCATTGAATCTTCCCTTTTATAAGGTGCATTCGATCTTGAGTATGAGGTGAATGTACTTTGAAGGTTAATGAACATGTTCTTTATAATTTCAAGTGACACATCTTTTGGAATTTCAAAAGATATGATGCTTGAATCATCTTGAATGTCCCTTGGAATAACCTGCAAATTCAAAGAATGAATAGAAGAAAAAAATTGATTAGTATAAAGCAAAACTTCCTTTTCCTCGCATTCTTTTCTTTCATGCTCATGTTTTTCAACACACTCATCTTCACTCTCAATGCTCTTACTCTCACTTTCTATTACTCCAATGGCTTTCTCACGAAAAATCACACTCTCATTTTCAACTCCAAATGTCTTGGTTTTCTCACAATGTTCTTCTTTGATTTGTGCATGTTCAACTCCATCATATCTTTTAACCACAACCTCACTTGGAATCTTTTCATTTTCTCTTCCATACGTACTTCCCCCTTTGCTCCCAAATTCAATCATTTCAATTTTCTCATTTTCATTTTGATCTCCCTCGACTGTTATTTGTTTCTCATGTGAAACTTCTCTTTTAACTTTCTTCATGGCTTTAGTTTTCTTCCATTCCTCTATACGTGATTTGACGATAACTTGGCATTCATGAACTTGATTTGGACATATTGGAACCAACGCGATCTTTCTCCCTTGGTGTTTGAATGAATATTTGTTGGAGAACCAATCATAGAATGCTCGTTTATCGAACTGCCAAGGACGTCCAAGGAGTAGATGGCTTGAATTCATAGAAACAACATCACACAAAACTTCATCTTTATATACCCCAATTGAAAATGACACATGTACTTGCTCCATGACTTCTAACTCTTCATCTTCATTTAATTCTTGCAAAACATATGGACTGGGATGTTTGAATGTTATAAGCCCCAACTTCTCAACCATGTATGTGCTTGCAAGATTTGCACAACTACCACCATCAATGGCTACAAGGCATACTTTATCATTCACATGCAAATGAGTATGAAATGGATTCCTCCTTTGCTGTCCGTATTCCATTCGAAAGATGGTAGAATTGTTAGTGAAAATTAATAGTTGAATAAGATGAAAAGACCTTACCAATAATCACTCACAAATCCTCATGATCACTCCAAAAAAAATGATGATGCTCCACTAAACGCTCGTGTTTGCACTCGGGAATATAAATTGGCTTTTTCAATTCCCCTTCTGATCTCGCACACTGGATTAGACTTTTTTCCACTCGTTCCTCTCTTGTAAAGTTCTTAAAAGAACTAACTCGAGACCTTTCAAGTGCTATGGACGACGGCTAAAAAGTTCGTTAGTGTAGAGGAAAAAATAGAAAGGTAGAAAGATTAAATAATGAAAGGTGATCTTATAAAAGGAAGAAAAATAAAGAAAGGTTCACTTACTATGCAAAGATACTCACCACCTTCCTAGAAGAACAATCAAAGGTCTTGAAGACTTCCTTAGGATCGGTTGAAATAATGATGTTGCTTGTCACCTTTGGCATTTCTTTGCATTTTGATTTCTTTGTTTCCTTTCTTTAGTTTTTCTTCACTTGGAATCCCTTGTTGATGTTGGGATTAACTTGATGATTTTTTTTCTTTTGGCACTTCTCTTTTTGATTTTCTTTTTATTGAATGGTAGGAAGTTGCTTTTGCTTGTTCTTGTTGCAATCCACCTTAGCTCTGATTACCATATAATACAGTTCAACCTAGTCTCACTTGGATGGATGGTGAAATCAAGGTTGCACCTTTGATTGTTTCGATCTAGGAAAGCAACAAGGATCTTGTACAAACAAGAAAGCTAAAAAAATAGTTAAATGAAGTAATGAAATGGAAAGATAAATATGGCAGTGGAAATATATATATGAGTTGGTGATATGTTTAAAGGAAATGATGAAGTATGGTAATGGAAGTAGAATAAAGGTGATGGAGATTAATATGAAAAGTAGTATCTCAAAGAATACTCAAAAAAGAACCAATGTTAAAGAACAAAGACCCAGACTTTATATTGCTTCTTTAAGGGATGGTAAACAAGGACTTTGACCCACTATATATAAAGAGATAGGAACCAGAAGTATCAGGGTGACATAGATAGGGGTGACGCCACAAGCATAAGCTTGATAAGTCGATAAAGTTCACTTAAGAACTAAAGAGAGAAATTCTCACAAATATTTGATTAAACAAAGTGAATTGGTGTTTTTTTTACAAATGAATGGAAATCTATTTATAGGCCTAAGAGTGCATGGTATGAATACAAAACATTTAATGAGTGAACCTTCATAGATAAGTGTTCATACTTTAAGTAGATACAAAGCATGGCTTAGGTGAATGAATTTTGATGAATGGATGTTCATCTTTTAATGGAATACATCCTTTGGCCGAATTCATCCCACCTTGTGTGAACTTGTTGATTTGTCTTCTATGGATGAATGTTCATGAATGTATCTTGGCTGAAATTCTTCCCCCTTGTGTGAACATGACTATTTGGCTTCTTGCATGAATATGCATGAATGGATGAATTTAAAAGCCTTTTAATGAATCCTTGCACCTCCTCACAAATGTTTTGATTCATTTTAATATTCTTTTCTCGTCCATGCATGTCTTCATTAATTACTCCCATGCATAAGTCCTTTGAAGGAGATGAATGGTTGCAAATCCCGTATTAATTTCCAGCCTGCACTGTCTTCAATAATCTGGGCATATCTCAAGCTCCCGATATCGGATTGATGTGATTTAAAATGCGTTGGAAAGCTACGAGAAAGGGGTTTAAATGTTAAGAGACTTCATCACCCAAAGATGCTTGGAACATGTTCAAAAATGTAGATCAATCTGACTGACGTGAACTGTCCAACCAACTCTTCAATTGCCTTTAGTCTTCTTAGCATCCAATGACTCTAGACAAAGTATGTAAACAAATAATTAGATAGGAATTGAGCTATGATAATTATGAATGCATGCTTTCACATATGTTAATAATGCAAATGAGCTAACTATGAATGCATACGCATTGAATGAGTTATATAAAGATGTGAATTAATAAGTCATGCATGAATATCATATATTATACATATAAATGACAACATATAACATTCAAGCATAATTAATAACATATTCACATGACATGTAATGCATAAATAAGTAAATAAATAATAAAATAAGGCAAGACTCCCTTATAATCATCTTGGAAGAACTTCAAAGTTGTGAGCATATTTTGTTTGAACTTGGTGGTCGGTAGGATCACATCATCCTCCCTTCTTTAAGACGATTTGTCCCCAAATCGATGCTTGGTACATAAGGGAACAACTTTGATCTTCGTTTGAATGGAAATTCTTTCATTCTCATCTTGCATCGTTTTCTTTGCTCAAAATGCTTCACATGTTCAAGTCTTTGCCTTTGAATCAACAATCTGAAAAATAGAACAAAGTTAGAAGTAGATAATTTAGAATCAAAGGAAAGGATTAAATTCATGAATGAATGAGTTTGGACTCTTAATGTTCTCCATGGTTAGGTTCATTGAATCTTCCCTTTTATAAGGTGCATTCGATCTTGAGTATGTGGTGAATGTACTTTGAAGGTTAATGAACATGTTCTTTATAATTTCAAGTGACACATCTTTTGGAATTTCAAAAGATATGATGCTTGAATCATCTTGAATGTCCCTTGGAATAACCTGCAAATTCAAAGAATGAATAGAAGAAAAAATTGATTAGTATAAAACAAAACTTCCTTTTCCTCGCATTCTTTTCTTTCATGCTCATGTTTTTCAACACACTATCTTCACTCTCAATGCTCTTACTCTCACTTTCTATTACTCCAATGGCTTTCTCATGAAAAATCACACTCTCATTTTCAACTCCAAATGTCTTGGTTTTTTCACAATGTTCTTCTTTGATTTGTGCATGTTCAACTCCATCATATCTTTTAACCACAACCTCACTCGAAATCTTTTCATTTTCTCTTCCACACGTACTTCCCCCTTTGCTCCCAAATTCAATCATTTCAACTTTCTCATTTTTGACTCCAACGTTTCTCACATCAATTTTCTCATTTTCATTTTGATCTCCCTCGACTGTTATTTGTTTCTCATGTGAAACTTCTCTTTCAACTTTCTTCATGGCTTTAGTTTTCTTCCATTCCTCTATACGTGATTTGACAATAACTTGGCATTCATGAACTTGATTTGGGCACATTGGAACCAACACGATCTTTCTCCCTTGGTGTTTGAATGAATATTTGTTGGATAACCCATCATAGAATGCTCGTTTATCGAACTGCCAAGGACGTCCAAGGAGTAGATGGCTTGAATTCATAGAAACAACATCACACAAAACTTCATCTTCATATACCCCAATTGAAAATGAAACACGTACTTGCTCCATGACTTATAGCTCTTCATCTTCATTTAATTCTTGCAAAACATATGGACTGGGATGTTTGAATGTTATAAACCCCAACTTCTCAACCAAGTATGTGCTTGCAAGATTTGCAAAACTACCACCATCAATGGCTACAAGGCATACTTTATCATTCACATAAAAATGAGTATGAAATGGATTCCTCCTTTGTTGTCCGTATTCCATTCGAAAGATGGTAGAATTGTTAGTGAAAATTAATAGTTGAATAAGATGAAAGGACCTTACCAATAATCACTCACAAATCCTCACGATCATTCCAAAACAAATGATGATGCTCCACTCAACGCTCGTGTTTGCACTCGGGAACATAAATTGGCTTTTTCAATCCCCCTTCTGATCTCGTACACTCAATTAGAATTTTTCCACTCGTTCCTCTCTTGGAAAGTTCTTAAAAGAACTAACTCGAGACCTTTCAAGTGCGATGGACGACGACTGAAAAATTCGTTAGTGTAGAGGAAAAAAATAGAAAGGTAGAAAGATTAAATAATGAAGGGTGGTCTTATAAAAGGAAGAAAAATAAAGAAAGGTTCACTTACTATGCAAAGATACTCACCACCTTCCTAGAAGAACAATCAAAGGTCTTGAAGACTTCCTTAGGATCGGTTGAAATAATGATGTTGCTTGTCACCTTTGGCACTTCTTTTCATTTTGATTTCTTTGTTTCCTTTCTTTAGTTTTTCTTCACTTGGAATCCCTTGTTGATGTTGGGATTAACTTGCTGATTTTTTTTCTTTTGGCACTTCTCTTTTTGATTTTCTTTTTATTGAATGGTAGGAAGTTGCTTTTGCTTGTTCTTGTTGCAATCCACCTTAGCTCTGATTACTATATGATACAGTTCAACCTAGCCTCACTTGGATGGATGGTGAAATCAAGGTTGTACCTTTGATTGTTTCGATCTAGGAAAGCAACAAGGATCTTGCACAAACAAGAAAGCTAAAAAAATAGTTAAATGAAGTAATGAAATAGAAAGATAAATATGGCAGTGGAAATATATATATAAGTTGGTGATATGTTTAAAAGAAATGATGAAGTATGGTAATGGAAGTAGAATAAAGGTGATGGAGATGAATATGAAAAGTAGTATCTCAAAGAAGACTCAAAGAAGAACCAATGTTAAAGAACAAAGACCCAGACTTTATATTGCTTCTTTAAGGGATTGTAAACAAGGACTTTGACCCACTATCTATAAAGAGATAGGAACCAGAAGTATCAGGGTGACATAGATAGGGGTGACGCCATAAGCATAAGCTTGATAAGTTGATAAAGTTCACTTAAGAACTAAAGAGAGAAACTCTCACAAATATTTGATTAAACAAAGTGAATTGGTGTTTTTTTTACAAATGAATGGAAATCTATTTATAGGCCTAAGAGTGCATGGTATGAATACAAAACATTTAATGAGTGAACCTTCATAGATGAGTGTTCATACTTTAAGTAGATACAAAGCATGGCTTAGGTGAATGAATTTTGATGAATGGATGTTCATCTTTTAATGGAATACATCCTTTGGCCGAATTCATCCCACCTTGTGTGAACTTGTTGATTTGTCTTCTATGGATGAATGTTCATGAATATATCTTGGCTGAAATTCTTCCCCCTTGTGTGAACATGACTATTTGGCTTCTTGCATGAATATGCATGAATGGATGAATTTAAAAGCCTTTGAATGAATCCTTGCACCTCCTCACAAATGTTCTGATTCATTTTAATATTCCTTTCTCGTCCATGCATGTCTTCATTAATTACTCCCATGCATAAGTCCTTTCAAGGAGATGAATGGTTGCAAATCCCGTATTAATTTCCAGCCTGCACTGTCTTCAGTAATCTGGGCATATCTCAAGCTCCCGATATCATATTCATGTGATTTAAAATGCGTTGGAAAGCTACGAGATAGGGGTTTAAATGTTAAGAGACTTCATCACCCAAAGATGCTTGGAACATGTTCAAAAATGTAGATCAATCTTACTGACGTGAACTGTCCAACCAACTCTTCAATTGCCTTTAGTCTTCTTAGCATCCAATGACCCTAGACAAAGTATGTAAACAAATAATTAGATAGGAATTAAGCTATGATAATTATGAATGCATGCTTCCACATATGTTAATAATGCAAATGAGCTAACTATGAATGCATATGCATTGAATGAGTTATATAAATATGTAAATTAATAAGTCATGCATGAATATCATATATTATACATATAAATGACAACATATAACATTCAAGCATAATTAAGAACATATTCACATGACATGTAATGCATAAATAAGTAAATAAATAATAAAATAAGGCAAGACTCCCTTATAATCATCTTGGAAGAAACTAAAGAAAATGCAGACCATGGTGAGATGCTTGTTTCGAAAAGGTGCCTACAATCACAAACATCCCAAGAGGATATTCAAAGAAACAATATTTTCCATACCAGATGCCATGTCAAGGATCGATGGAGGAAGTTGCACAAATGTAGCCATCACTCTTATGGTTGAAAATCATGGATTGGCAACATCAAAGCATCCCACTCCATATAAACTCCAATGGCTCAATGAAGGAGGTGAGTTGAACGTTACCAAATAGGCTCTAATTCCTTTTTCAGTTGGCAGGTACAAGGACAAGGTGCTTTGTGACATTTTCCCTATGCATGCTAGCCATATCTTACTTGGAAGACCATGGCGGTATGACAAAAGGGCCATTCATGATTGTTATTGATGTAAGGCTAACCAGGCTTCTTCAATAATGGAGAAGTTGGTAACCTTGTTGTTTCCCGATCTAGGAGAGACACCAAATGCTACACATTGAATTGGAAGTAATTTGAAAAAATTAAAGAAAGAAATGATTAAAATAGAATATGAAAGAAGAAATGAAGTGATAAGAAAAGGAAATGGATAGAAATGTTATCAAAGATGGCTGCAGAAGTATTATAGAAGAATCTTTCAAGAATTGATGAATTCGGCCTCCAAATAATGTTGATGGATGAATGCCTTGATGATGATTGAAGGATAATTTAATGGTGAAAAGATGAAGATGATAATGGAATGGTAATGGAATTGGCGTGAAGGTGGTGGACTATACTGATGTTATAGGCGTGAAAATGGTGATGGAAGATGGTGATGAACAGATTGTATCTTATAAAACTAAGAAGGAACCAATGCTATAAAGAAGCAAAGACTTGTTTCCTATAAGTCTTATAAGGGATGGTAGTAAGGACTTTGACCCTCTAGTTATAAGAACTAAGAACCAGAAGTATCAAGGGAAGGGGTTTAACGCCACAAACTATGAAAGTTTGCTTAATCGATATAGTTCTAAAAAGAACTTGAAGAGAGAAATATCTCACAAAGAGTTTTTAATTGATCAAAGGGTTGTTTTTACAAATAAATGCCAAAGCCTAATTATAGATTTGTAAAGGCTTGGCCGAATGGATATATGCCTTTTCAGCAAAGTACATGTCTTAAAACGAAAATAAATGATGCTTGGATGAGGGGAGATGTCTTTGGCCGAATGGTTCCCTTGTCTCTTCATATTGGTGCCAATTTGAAACAAGATGATGCTTTGGTCGAATGGTTAGAAGCCTCTTCATTTTGGTGCCCATTTCATCCACATGCATGGCACATGTGTGGGCTGTTCATGAGGCACTCATATGGGCGACATAGGGGCTTATGGTATGGCTTCTTCTTGGCGTGAATTTGAGCAGCAACTTAGGCGTGACATGGCATCAAACTTACATCTAGGCGACATGGCATCAATGGGACAACAACTAATTATGAAAGGTCACATTTGTGTGAGACAACCTTTCATCATTTGAGCTACTTCCCATGAGTTTGAGCTAAAGTTGAGTAGCCCATAGATGCAATACATGATAATGAGTCTTAGGATAGCTCCTTGTGAAAGGGCACTTCTCGGATTGGCAACTCTTCGCGAAAAGGTACGAATTCACAAAATTCAACCTAGACCATATTTGTAGTGCTCTGTGTGGTGAAGATGATGGTTCAACTCTCCAGCTGAAAAGAGGTCTCTAGCTAGCTCAAAAGTCCAGCTAAGTGAGCTATGAGCTCAGAGGTCAGCTGGCAACTTTATCTCAAAATGTCCTTGAGCTGTCCCGGAGTTATCCTAGTTACTTTTTCTTAGCTTGTTGACTCCAATGCTAGCTTTAAGTAAGCTCCCATCATGTGGCCGAACATGTACCTATAAAAGAAAGCATTTATAAGCTAAATAATATAAGTTATAAATATATAAATATGTGGTTCATAACAATAACTTCATACATTCATAATATCATCATCATAACTATAAATATAATGTATGTAAGCTATTATCATAACTATGGTATAAAGAAGATTAAGTCAAAGAAAATCCCCCTTTGATTATTGAGAAAGGTTGGAGATGCAAGTCCATTTTTGACGCTGAATCGGATCACATCATCCCCCCTTCTTTAAAGCGATTTGTCCTCAAATCGAAGGGTGGTCTCTTTTCAACGTTCATCCATTCCATAGTTGTTGTTTCTTCATAAATTGGGATCCCTTCTTTAGGCTCTTGAATGAGATATGTCCACGTAATTTTGCTTTGAATGTTTAGGTCCCTTGATATCCCAAAAGTGGTGTTTCTTAATACTCTAATAGGCATGATCATTGAATCCTCATAGGTCACGTCCATTGGTTCTTCTAAAGACACGTCCCTTGAATGAAGAATGGTGTTCTTTTGCTGCTCAATGGATACATCTTTTGTATTCCCAAAGATCACTTCTCCTAAACATTCCTCTTGGAAAATGGTGTCTCTTGATACAACCTACAAGACAAAGAAACAATCTACATTTTCAAACTTAGAATAATCATCTTCCACCTTGCATTCTGTCAATAGGCATTCTCGAATCAAGCACTTTGAGGAATAAACACTTGTTCTCGGACCAGTTTCCTCCATGGTTGTTGCCTTTCCTTTCCTTATAGCCTCAACACTTTGCTTTATTTTGGATTGATCATTTTGGACTTGTTTAGGCGTTAAAGGAGTAAGGATAATCTTCTTCCCTTTATGGCTGAACGAGTATTGATTGGTAAAACAATCATGAATAGTCCTTTTGTGGTATTGCCATGGCCTTCCAAGAAGTAGATGGCTAGCGTGCATAGGGACAACATCACACATAACCTCATCTTTGTATTTGCCAATGGAAAAAGGAATTATCACCTGTTTGCTAACATTGAGTTCTCCTCGTTCATTGAGCCACTGCAACTTATATGGATTCGGGTGCTTTATCGATTTCAAACCAAGCTTTTCCACTATTATTGTACTGGCCACATTAGTACAACTTCCACCATCTATAATAACAAAGCATACCTTTTCATTCACATGGCATCGGGTATGGAATATGTTTTCTCGCTCTGCATTGTCTTCCGCAACTTGAAGATTCAAACTTCTTCTAGTTACCAAGGCTTCTCCTCCATCAACAGGATCTGCAAGAGTTATTTCTTCATTGACTTCAGTAGGTACCTCTTCTTCTTCTTCAGATTAAGATTCTATTTCACCATTTCCAAGTAAGAGCATGGTATTCCTGTTAGGACATTGTGTAGCTATGTGGCCCCTCCCAAGACATTTAAAGCATCTAATGTCTCTTGTACGATCAGTGATTTGCTTTCCTCAATTGGGGTCTTTACTTACTTGCTGCGTCTTTGAAGATTCAACTTGTTCTTTAACAGGAGGAGGAGTAGGTTTCTTTATGTTTGGACTCCATTTTGATGGCGTGGGTGCAATATTACGAGATTTTTGTCTCCTCTTTCATTGTCTTTCAATCTTCATTGCCATTTGCACCATTTCATCTAATTCAATATAATGATACAATTCTAAGGTATTGGTAATTTTGGGATTAAGTCCAGCAAGGAATCTCGACATAGTTGCTTCATGATCCTCCTCAATGTTAACTCGGATCATTGCCACTTCCATCTCTTTGTAGTAGTCCTCCACACTCCTATGGCCTTGTTTAAGATTCTGTAACCTTTGAAACAAGTCACGGTGATAGTGAACAGGAATGAATCATTTGTGCATAATACCTTTCATTTCAAGCCAAGTTGAGACCGATCGTTCTCCATTACTCCTTCAGTTTACTCCTTCGGTTCAAGGTAAAATGATCCCACCATATTAAAGCATAGTCTATGAACCCCATGGCTACCAATCTCACTTTCTTCATTTCGGAATAGTTGTGGCAACTAAAAACATGTTCCACTTTGCTTTCCCATTCGAGATAAGCTTTAGGATCAGTTTTTCCTTGAAATTGAGGAATCTTGATCTTGATATTACTCAGATTGTCATCAACAATGGCACGTCTAGGGCCTTGGAATGCTACTTGTCCTGCCTCGTCAAAATTTTCTTGAACATCTTCTTCTGGAGGTGGTGGTGGTTGTTGTCTTCTAGGGACTCCATTATTACGGCCTGGTGGTAGATCCTGGCGTTGATCTATCTTTTCATGAAGAGCATCAAACTCTTCACGAAACATTCTCATCATTTCACCAATGAGTGCTTGTATTTGTAAGTTTGGTGTTCCTGCATTTTCTCTGGGGCTTTGAGACATGGTTAGTGCAAAAAAATGAATTGAAAACCTTACCAGCATACTCACAAAACCTCACTTGATCTCTGATACAAGCACGTTTTCAACTATAAAGGGAGTATTCTTGAACATCTTTATAATGCATTCACTTTATACTAGCCTTATAATATATACCATTATAATACATAACATGCTAAGGATATTAGTTATGAAGTTAAAGAATAACTTAGTATGAATACATCTTGCACATTGTTATTTTAAAATGTTAAGCATGTTTAGATAGCTTTATAATCATATTAAGCATGATTATTATATATACATCAAGGCAGCATATTTATAAGAGAAAATAACCTCAGTGACCGAAAATTTCTTATAATATACGATTTTAACCAACTTTTTTACGATTTGCCAAAATGACCAACAAAATCGCAACGCGATCTCTATTATCGCAATTCAGTTTCCAGATTCGCAACGCGATTTTGACCATCGCATTGCGATTTTTGAAATCCGCATTGCGATTTTAGATAATCGCAATGTGAATATGTAAATCGCAATGCGAATATTGTAAATCGCAACGCGGTAACACGTGATCGTAACGCGATTCTGACTATCGCAACGCGATTTGAACTATCGCAACGCGATAATACGTGATCGTAACGCGATTCTGTCTATCGCAACGAGATTTTGACTATCGCGTTGCAATAATATAAAATCGCAATGCGATTTTCAAAGCGCCATTAGTATCGCAACGCGTATTTTATTTTCAAATTCCAAACATGAATATTTACCCGTAATCGCAACTCTTAACCTAAAATCCTAAATTACAACTCAGTCTCATCTCCATCTCTCACTCTCTATAGCGACATCCGTCCCCATCTCCGATGAAATCCGTCCCCATTTCCGGTGAAATCCATCCCCATCTCCGGCGAAATCCGTCTATCTGCATCTCTCAGAGCCACCCTTACAATCATTCACAATCAGAAATGGAAAATCAACCAAATCAACCACCGAGGGTTAGTTTTTTTAATTATTTTTATTTTGAAATTTTTGCATTATTATTAGGTTTTTCATATTGAAATTAATGATAAGTTTACTGGTAATTTCAATAATAGATTGCTGCCAATACTGCTACTGTTTAGTCTTTAACCCTGTGAAGTTAGGTATTTGTCTTTGTTTTTGTCTTTTGGTTGAAGTAATGCAATTCATTCAAGTTTCAATTTTAGACAATGACCATTTGAAACCGAGAATCGCAACGCGAAATGAAAATCGCAATGACAAAATTCGCGTTACGTTTATCTCGTTGTGATAGCCATTTCGCGTTGCTATTATCTCGTTGCGATAGTCAAATTCGCGTTGCGATAATCATTTTCGTGTTGCAATTTTCATTTTCGTGTTGCGATTTTAAGTTTCAGAAACTATTCTTCTTCTGCAAATTGAAACTTGAATGAATTGCATTACTTCAACCAAAAAACAAAGACAAATACGAAATTCACAGTGTTGCAAAATTAAGTTTGAATAATAAACTACTACGCTTTATGTTTATTATTGTTTTTGGTATATCTAACTTGGTATGTTTATTGTTTTTGTAGAACTTTTTTTCGTCTCAATTGACCTTAAGGAATAAAATAAGCCTAGTCACTACAATTGTGTCGAAGCTTTCACCTGTACAAAGATAATTGTTTGAGGATACTTGCTTCGGGCCATGGCTGAAAGTACAACATCCGGGTGGAGATGCTATGTTGACCCATTTGTGGCTTCAGACCATGACATGCGATCTACCTGAGAGTATAGAACGTGGTAATGAAGAGATATGGTTTCATTTTCCACCGGCGTATACGTGTTTTGGGCGGGAGGAGTTTTGCTTAATCACTGGTCTACGCTTCGGACACGATGATGTAGGTCGATACACTAGTCATATTACCCGCCCATCATGGTTATCCTGGGTTTTTCCTGAGCTGTCAATGGAGAAGCCGAATTTACACGTCGACGACTTGACAAGATTATTTAATAAGAAAGATGGTTTTACTCGGATGGATGACGTCGATGTTGTCTGAGTATGCCTTTTAGTACTTTTGCATGCCGGCTTTTTAGGCAGAGAGGGCAGACAACCTATTCCTAAGGACCTAATATTATTGGTAGAGGACCTAAATGCATGGAACCTATTTTCGTGGGGTTCGTATCTATGGAAAGCTACCTGGAATAAGTTGTCGTCTTCCTTTGATGACCGTAAAAGTTTGCGTGGCGATGGTTCCAAATACACTTTGTCAGGTTTTATTTGGGCATTTAAGGTAAGAATTTCTATATAATGTTTCCAAAATTATAATTAATTATTTTAACAATTACTAATGTTTGTGTATTATATTGTTTGTAGATTTGGATATTTGAGGCTTTTCCCGACATGCAGACATATGCATTCAAAACTTCAAATGATATTCCTAGGGCTATTTCCTGGAAGAGGAAACGACGGCTATTGATTTGGGAAGAGTTACTACGGTATACGACAATAAATGATGTAAGTTAACACAAATACTACCATATATAAACAAATTATTACTAGTACACGTTTAACTTTATTTGAGCTTTCATATTGTTAGGAGGCCAACACTCCATTACAGAGGCTGACACCCACGGAGGCTGAGCTTGCCACTGATTGGTGGCAAGCTAGTAAGCATTTTTTTGATGGCACGGATGATGAGCAGCCTCCACTTCGAGAGCCATCACCTCACCCAGAGCCATCACCTGATCGACCACACTATACACCTCTACAACGAGAGCCATCACCTATTCTGCCACATCATCGAGCCTCTTCTCCACCATCACCTCATGATAGGCGATCGGCAAAGGTGCCACGACATTTATCTCCCTGTTCTCCACCTCCACGGGATTAGTTAGGGGAGTTACGTGATGAGGTCAAAGCCTTGCGTGAGGAGGTCAGTACTTTACGTGATGACAATGGTGAATGGCATGAGGAGGTATCTACTTTATGTGGTGAGGTAGCGGCTCTACGTGAGATGGTAGCATCGTTTCAGAATGAGGTTCATACTCTACGCAACAAGGTAAGTTTAAGATTTTTCATTTAACTTGATTTACTCGTAATTTCACTTGGATTGCTTAGTAAATTCATTCGGTTGCTGCCAATACTGCTAAACAGTTCTAAAATAACTTAGTATTTGTCTTTGTTTTATCTTTTGGTTGAAGTCAGTAAATTCATATTTGTCTTTTGGATTGCTTAGTAAATTCATTCGGTAGTAGTTTATTCTTTAAACTTAAATTTGCAACACTGTGAAGTTAGTATTTGTCTTTGTCTTTTCGTTGAAGTAATGCAATCCATCCAAGTTTCAATTTGCAGAAGAAGAATAGTCGCAACACGAAAATGATTATCGTAACGCGAATTTAACTATCGCAACGGGATAATCGCAATGCGAAAATGACTATCGCAACGCGAAAATGACTATCGCAACGTGATTTTGACTATCGCAACGGGATAATCGCAATGCGAAAATGACTATCGCAACGCGAATTTAGTTTCGCGTTGCGATTTTCTCGTTGCGATAGTCATTTCGCGTTGCGATAGTCAAATTCGCGTTGCGATAGTCAAATTCGTGTTGCGATAATTATTTTTGTGTTGCGATTTTAAGTTTTGTGTTACGATTTTAAGTTTCAGAAACTATTCTTCTTCTGCAAATTGAAACTTGAATGGATTGCATTACTTCAACCAAAAGACAAAGACAAATACTAACTTCATAGTGTTGCAAATTTAAGTTTGAAGAATAAACTACTACCCTTTTTGTTGTCCTTGAACATGCACTAAACCTATATGTTGTCCTTTTAAATGTTTATATAAGTGCTTACTTTCGGAATGTTATCTGATGCATTTTGTGAACTATGATAGAATAATGACTTGGGTGAATACCGTGCAAGTTTGAAACATATTTGTCTTTGTTTTCACTGTTTAATATCATGTCTGTTTATTTACTGATTTTATGTATTAATTTATTTTTAGCGGCCCGATAAGGTGGATGCTTTACGTCGGGTTTTTCTTGCACGACGGGGTTTACGCATCAGACGGCGTACACGTGCCATTAAGTCTCTGTTCACCCCAATAGTGCGAAGACTCCGTAAGAAGAAGCCCGACTCACCTGTCATCATTCAAGAGGCCTCTCCTATCGTTCAAGAGGCCCCTATCATCCCTCAAGAGTCCCCTCCCACCGTTGAAGAGGCCCCTGTCATCGTTGAAGAGGTCCCTCCCAACATTCTAGAGCCCGATTCACACGGCATATTATATCGAATTATTGAGAAACCCCCTCCCATGCCAGACATGATGGATGATTGTTGGCTTTCGTATAAGTTACCGGCCAGTACCATTCCGACAGATGAAATGGAGAGGAAAAAACTACCGGAAATAATTCTGGATAATACCCTTTGGGCTAAGACCGCAGTTGATTTTTATCTACATGAGCGGAGCCAGGGGTGTTACGCTGACATATACAAACTCAACGATAATATGCATTTGTTGATTGATCGGTCTTGGTGGGGTGTGTTATTAGGGGTTGAAGACAATGGCTATTTCGATGGGGGGGGGTAAGTCTTATATTTTTCTTCTTATATTTCATTTTGATTATTTTTTTAAAATTTATGTAATTCACTAATATATGTCTTTTTTTGTAAACAACATATTGATGCATGGGTGTCACGTCTTCTAATAATAAGGAAAATCAAGAAAAATAAAAAAAATACGCGATATACAATTATGCCGACGTCTTTTCACGTAGTTCACATGAAGAATCAACGACAGGAATCATATGTGTTGGCTAATGGACAAGCTAAACTTTATCCTGCATGGTGGGAGGTCGATAAGGTTAGTATTTATTTTTTTAAATATTTTAAAGGTGTTCATAAATAAGTGCGCAATTTGAATTATTACTTATGATTGCAGGTGTTTATCCCTTTTTTGGAACGTACTCATTGGCTTCTCGTCGAGCTTCAACTCCCTTCCCTGAAGACAATAGTATATGACAGCATGATAAATTACATATCATTGTCTGATTTGAGAGATATTTTTAAGAGATGGAGCTCTCATTTGCCTAAATTCTTGGATGCGATTAATTATTGGACTTATTCTAGAAACAAGAAGCCAAAGAAGTTCAATGTTACAGTTATCAGAGACGATACCGAGCCACAACAAACGCCGAAAGCCAGAGGGGATTGTGGTCTTCTCGTATGCATGTGCTTGGAGCGTTTGATGACAGGAAGTACACAGTTTCTACCTCCCACCGATAAGATAGAGGTACAGTAGGCTTGTGGTTTTGGCATTTTATGGCTAGAGCGATATATTCGAGACGCTGCCTACCTGCATCCGCGTTATGAAAGTGTCCATAAACAATTTGTAAGTCAAATGCAAGTGTTGTTAAGTACCTAGAATTCAATAATAATTTGTTGTTTGTTGGTTTTAGATGTGTAGAAAGTGTTATTTGAGCAAATGTTTGGTTTCTGCAGGTTAATCCTGAAGTGAGCTGCGTGAAATTGATGTGCATAAACAACTGTCTGGGGTAGACTTTTTTTTTATTGTAATTGATTCTTAAAAGTCTGACTTGTCTAATTGATGAGAAAAATAATATAATAAGACTTGATTTTTTTAATTGATGTGTAAATAATTATTATTTGTTTAATTGATGTGTAAATAATTCTTATTTGTGCTTGCTTAATTGATTAAAAGTTGATTATTGATGTGTAAATAATCCTTATTTGTCCTTGTTTAATTGATTGAAATGTAAACGTTGATTTGTTTATTTCAATCTGTATCATATTCGCGTTGCGATAGTCTAATACACTTTGCGATTTTCTTGTTGCGATAGTCAAAATTCCCGTTGCGATAGTCATTTCGCGTTGCGATAGTCAAATTCGCGTTGCGATAGTCAAATTCGCGTTGCGATAGTCATATTCGCGTTGTGATAGTCATATTCGCGTTGCGATAGTCATTTTCGCGTTGCGATAGTCATTTTTGCATTGCGATTATCCCATTGCGATAGTCATTTTCTAATGTAAGGCGAATCTACACACTTTGGTGAGAAGAGTAGATAGCCTTATTGTGTCCCGATCTAGGATTGACAAGTACTAATGTCCTCGAATTTATAAGTTTGGGCTGCAAAATAAGATAAGAAAATATGTTTAATAATGGACTTAATAAAGGGTAATAATATAAGTAATGAAAATAAATAATAAGAATGAAATGAAATAAATAAAAAGATAGAGATGGCTGCGGAATTGATGGAAGCGATGGATGATGTTGATGATGAAATGGCAATGGTGGTGATGTTGTATCTTAAACACGCCAAAGATGAAATAGTGCTAAGGAGCACAATCCCGGTCTTCACAAACTTGCTTGAGGGGTGGTGATAGTGTCTTCAACCCACTAGACAACAATCTAGGAATTTAGGAATCAAAATGGAAGGAATGACGCCACAAGTATAGGAACTACACTTGTTTAATCGATAAAGTTCACAAAGAACTTTGAAGAGAAATAACTCACAAGAGTAATTTTATATATATGAGATGAGATGCCTGACGAATGAAATGCACTAGCTATTTATAGTTTTTCAAAGGGTTTAGGCCGAATAGATACATGATTGTTCGGCTATGGATGAAACCCCTTTGAAAATACATGATTTTTAAATGAAAATACATGATTTTAATGAAGATACATGCTCTTGGCCGAATGGTAAGGTGTTGGTTCGGCCTAAGGATGTTTTGAATGCCTTTGGAAGTTATTTGGGCGCCAAAATGAAGAGGAAAGAGTCTTTGGCCGAATAGGAAGCAACCCTTGGTGTTTTGGCGCCAATTTGATGTCATATGGAGTGCACATGCTTGAATGATGCACATGACAGCCTATTTGAACACACATGGATCTTCTTACAAGGCTTTGTTGAGGTTGCAACCAAAGGATGATGTCTTGAAGTCCATGGAATGAAGATGGCAGCAACTAGGCGTGACTTGGCTTCCAACATGCATCTAGGTGTCATGGTCTTCAACGGGCAGTAACTTGTCATGAAAGGTCACATTTGTGGAAGGTAACCTTTCATCATTTGAGCTATTTCCCATGTGTATGAGCTGAAGATGAGCTGGTCATAGGTGAATTACATGAAGATGAGTATTTGGCCAGCTCCTTGTGAAAAGGCACCTCTTGGAATGGCAACTCTTCGCGAAAAGGTACGAATCCACAAAAATTGACTTAGACCATATTTGAAGTACTCTTTGTGGTGGTGATGATGGTGCAACTCTCCAGCTGAAATGAGGTCTCTAGCTAGCTCAAAAGTCCAGCTCAAGTGAGGTATGAGCTCGGGGGTCAGCTGACAACTTTTCATCATTTGTTCTTCATGATCTCCCGAGTCATCCTATGAAAGTTTTCCTAGCTCCTTATCATTAGTTAACCTCAAATGTAGCTCCCAAGTGCTGGTCGAATATGCCTACATGCATAACATAAAGAAATAAACTAAGTATATAAACTATATAATGCATATAATATAATGATGTGCATATTATAAAGATGTGAACTATAGGTTATAATAATAATTCATGCATCATATGATAATGAATGAATATTAATATTATAACTATAGATTATATACATGAATATCAATCAATGATGCAAACCATAGGATATAATGAATGAATGCACATACTATGATAATTCAAGTATAGTCTAATATGCAAATGTCTGCTCATAATAATATATATAGTGCATAAATAAGTAAATATAATATAAAGTATGGTAGAACTCCCTTATATTGAGTTTGATGGTTCTTCAATGATGTGAGTATGTCATGCAGAAAGTTGGTGCTAAACAGGATCACATCATCCTCCCCTTCTTTTGGGCGATTTGTCCTCAAATCGAAAGATGACTTCTCCAAATTGTATGCCCATTCAATCGTTGCTGGTTTGCTTCCATAGATCATCTTTATGAAAGGATTCTTATCAAGAGTCATATCCCTTGAATAGGTTCCTTGAATGTCCATGACCTGAAAAGATAAGAAACTTTCATAAGTAAGAGAATTGTTAATTATGAACAAGTGAAAATTGTACTCCCTGTTCTCATGTTTTGAATAGCCAAAAGTTATGTCATTTGAATCACAAGACATGTTGTTTTGAACGATCACTTCTTTTCGCACTCTAAAAGACATATTCTTTGGTTTCCCAAAGATCACGTCCTTTAAATGAAAAGTCATATCTTCTAGTACTTGAGTAGATAATTCTCTTAAGCTTCCAAGGATCACGCCTTTTGGTTCCTCCATTTGACAAATTGAATCATTTGGAAAATCTCCTTGATCCGACACATCATATTCGTTAAAACGAATATGTATATCTTCATCTCCACTCTTTGAATCATCATGATGGTTTGTGGAGAGTCTTAACTTTGAAACTTCTTGAAATGCTTGAGTTCAATGCACCAATCAAGCTTATAATGACAAATGATCTTGTCATTAACGTTTGGTAAGATAATACCATGTACATAACTCAAATTCCTACAAAGTAAATCAAAGTTAAAATATAAGAAATTATTAACAAGATGAATGGAAACATCAAACCAAGGTGGATGTTTAATAGGAGTTGGTTGCTGAATTCTTTTCACGATTGGCAATGCACTTGGAATGTCAACGAACACAACTCTTGGCACTTCAAATGATGTTTCTTTTGGAACTTCAAATGGCATCATCTTTGAAACATCAAGAGACATGTTTTGTTGATCAAAAGTAACAACTATATGTTCTTCAAAAGTCACATCTTTTAGTCCTCCAAAAGACATGATTCTTGAATCATCTCCTTGAAAAGATATGTCTCTTGAATTGTCCTGCAAAACAAAAGGAAGAATAGGAGAAAAAGTAATGTTAGATAAAATTTGTTCTTTACTCTCCTCTTTGGATCCAATTGCACTCCTCTCATTTTGAACTCCAACGTCTTCTTCAAGTTGCTTGTCTTTAATTTGCTCTTTCATTGCTTCAATGTTTTTTCTCAAGGTGTTTTGATCTTTATTCACTCGGCTAGGAGATAATGGAGTCCATATGACTTTTCGTTCATTGTGGATGAATGAATACTGATTTGTGAATCCATCATGGATAACCCGCTTGTCAAATTGCCATGGCCTCCCTAAGAGTAAATGACTCGTATTCATAGGCACCACGTCACATAGAATCTTGTCTTTGTAACTTCCAAGTGAGAATGGCACAAGTACTTGTTCAGTGACCCTTAACTCTTCCTCGTCGTCCAACCATTGCAAGTCATATGGGCTGGAATGTTTAATTGTCGTAAGCCCCAATTTGTTCACCATATATGTGCTTGCAATATTTGTACAACTACCACCATCAATGGCTACAACGCATACTTTATCATTCACATGAAAACGAGTATGAAATGGATTCCTCCTCTGCTGTCCGTAATCCATTCAAAAGATGGGAGAATTGTTATTGAAAAATTAATAGTTGAATAAGATGAAAGGACCTTACCAATAATCACTCACAAATCCTCACGATCACTCCAAAAAAAATGATGATCCTCCATTCATAGCTCGTGTTTGCACTCGGGAATATAAACTGGCTTTTTCAATTCCCCTTCTGATCTCACTCTCTCAATTAGCCTTTTTCCACTCCAATTTCTCTTGTTAAGTCCTTTGAAGAACTTACTCAAGATTAGAACAAGTTAATTCTTTCCTTATGTGCGTCGGCTACAAATATGGTTAGGGTAGAAAGAATAGAAATGGAAAGGTAGAAAAAAAATCAAAGGTATTTAAAAGAAAGAAATGGTTGAAGACAAGGAAAATGAAAGGATAGAAAAGGAATAGGTGACTTACAATTCAAGAAACAACACTTACTGCAACCTTTCACAAGAAACAATAAGGTTATCTTCTCTTAGTGTAGATGGCCTCTTTGATGTACTTTGCTATGGTAGAACACTTTCATTGGCTTGCTTTCTCTTTTTGAACTTCTCTTTTTTTTTTCTTTTCTGAATTTTCTTCTTTTTGTCCTCCAATTTGTTGAAGGAGTCTTTTTCTCTTTTGAATTTCTTTTTTTTTTCTTTGCACACCAATGACACTTTTGTTGTCAATCCGACTATGCTCTGATTACCGCTTGATGTAAGGCGAATCTACACACTTTGTTGAGAAGAGTAGATAGCCTTATTGTGTCCCGATCTAGGATTGACAAGTACTGATGTCCTCGAATTTATAAGTTTGGGCTGCAAAATAAGATAAGAAAATATGTTTAATAATGGACTTAATAAAGGGTAATAATATAAGTAATGAAAATAAATAATAAGAATGAAATGAAATAAATAAAAAGATAGAGATGGCTACGGAATTGATGGAAGCGATGGATGATGTTGATGATGAAATGGCAATGGTGGTGATGTTGTATCTCAAACACGCCAAAGATGAAATAGTGCTAAGGAGCACAATCCCGGTCTTCACAAACTTGCTTGAGGGGTGGTGATAGTGTCTTCAACCCACTAGACAACAATCTAGGAATTTAGGAATCAAAATGGAAGGAATGACGCCACAAGTATAGGAACTACACTTGTTTAATCGATAAAGTTCACAAAGAACTTTGAAGAGAAATAACTCACAAGAGTACTTTTATATATGAGATGAGATGCCTTACAAATGAAATGCACTAGCTATTTATAGTTTTTCAAAGGGTTTAGGCCGAATAGATACATGATGGTTCGGCTATGGATGAAACCCCTTTGAAAATACATGATTTTTAAATGAAAATACATGATTTTAATGAAGATACATGCTCTTGGCCGAATGGTAAGGTGTTGGTTCGGCCTAAGGATGTTTTGAATGCCTTTGGAAGTTATTTGGGCGCCAAAATGAAGAGAAAAGAGTCTTTTTCCGAATAGGAAGCAACCCTTGGTGTTTTGGTGCCAATTTGATGTCATATGGAGTGCACATGCTTGAATGATGCACATGGCAGCCTATTTGAACGCACATGGATCTTCTTACAAGGATTTGTTGAGGTTGCAACCAAAGGATGATGTCTTGAAGTCCATGGAATGAAGATGGCAGCAACTAGGCGGGACTTGGCTTCCAATATGCATCTAGGTGTCATGGTCTTCAACGGGCAACAACTTGTCATGAAAGGTCACATTTGTGGAAGGTAACCTTTCATCATTTGAGCTACTTCCCATGTGTATGAGCTGAAGATGAGCTGGTCATAGGTGAATTACATGAAGATGAGTATTTGGCCAGCTCCTTGTGAAAAGGCACCTCTTGGAATGGCAACTCTTCGCGAAAAGGTACGAATCCACAAAAATTGACTTAGACCATATTTGAAGTACTCTTTGTGGTGGTGATGATGGTGCAACTCTCCAGCTGAAATGAGGTCTCTAGCTAGCTCAAAAGTCCAGCTCAAGTGAGGTATGAGCTCGGGGGTCAACTGACAACTTTTCATCATTTGTTCTTCATGATCTCCCGAGTCATCCTATGAAAGTTTTCCTATCTCCTTATCATTAGTTAACCTCAAATGTAGCTCCCAAGTGTTGGCCGAATATGCCTACATGCATAACATAAAGAAATAAACTAAGTATATAAATTATATAATGCATATAATATAATGATGTGCATATTATAAAGATGTGAACTATAGGCTATAATAATAATTCATGCATCATATGATAATGAATGAATATTAATATTATAACTATAGATTATATACATGAATATCAATCAATGATGCAAACCATAGGATATAATGAATGAATGCACATACTATGATAATTCAAGTATAGTCTAAGATGCAAATGTCTGCTCATAATAATATATATAGTGCATAAATAAGTAAATATAATATAAAGTATGGTAGAACTCCCTTATATTGAGTTTGATGGTTCTTCAATGATGTGAGTATGTCATGCAGAAAGTTGGTGCTAAACAGGATCACATCATTTTCGCATTGCGATTATCCCATTGCGATATTCAAATTCACGTTGCGATAGTCATATTTGCGTTGCGATAGTTAAATGAATGTGTAATAAGTGATAACAACTGAACAAATCATAGCAATGTTCAAACTCAAGTTACTAATATACATGAGCCTAACTAAAAATGTTAAAGGTTTACACATAAAATACACATAATACAACGTTTGTACTTAAAAATCACCTAAGTTAATAGTCCCAAAAGGTGAAGCCGGTTGTGATTGGGATTTTGATTTTGATTGCGATTTTGATTGCCTTTTGCTTGAAACCATATGAGCTTTGGATTTTGATGATGATCCATATTTTGGTAGAGGAAAAGATGATTGTGATGGCACTGGTGATCCACATGTCAACCTTGTATGACAACTTTCCTTGCACCGACTACATGTCGATCTCTTCTTCTCTTCACCCTTAGACGGTATACGATCGTGACTTTTTTGTCGGCTAGGTAGCCTTCTGTCCATGGCTGGTGGCAAAACTGTTTGTAAGTCATTTGGTATGTCCCACTTAGAAGGATGTTGAATAGGGTAGATAATCTCAGCATAAGTCCGTCGATATACTTCTGTAGTGTAGCAATCCATAGCATATGCGCTTGAATCATCTTGGTTTAGATGAAGAGTAACTTTTATAACATGGCCACACGGATAACCAGATGTTTGCCATATCATACAACTACACGTCTTTGCATTTAGATCGACAAGCCCATTTAAGTTATTATCCAGTACTTCAAACAAAGTGTTTGAACATGGTTCAACTCTCCATGAAGTTGACTTCACAACACGTTTCGTTATCTTTTTTTCAGTCCATGGTGTAACACGATGTTCCAATGTTCCTGTAAATTTAAATAAATAATACTTAGGAAAATATATGATAAGTTACGAATTTAAAGAAATAATACATGCATGGTTTCTTTTCTTGTAGTACCACTGTTGAATAGAGGCTCGAAAAAACTCCATTAACATAGTAATGGGTAATTTCTGGGAATGATGACTTAGAGCGTTGATTGATTCTGCACTATTAGACGTCATGAAACCATATCTTGCTCCAAGTTGATGTACTCTTGACCATCTTTCAAACTCGACATCTTCTAGTGTTTGAGCATACTGAGGCAAAATCGTCTTAAACAATTTATATGCTTATTAAAATCCACTTCCCGATAAGCTTTTACAGCCTTCCAGTATGTCCATTTGTGATTTTTTATACCAGCAGACCTTGATTTTAGATTTTTATATAAATGAACACCACAAAGTCCATGAAAAGCATCTGGGAAACACCTTCTAACAGCGTTGTCAATTGAGTTTGCCCTATCGGATATGATTGTCAGATTGCTAATAGGACTTATGCAATCCCTAAGATGCCCTATAAACCATGTCCATGAATAAGAGGTTTCAGATTTGCCAACCCCGTAAGCTATTGGTAGTATCCCATTGTTAGCATCCATGGCTACTGCTAATAAGTTTACTCCAAGGTATCGACCTTTTAAATGTGCTCCGTCAACTATAATAACTGGGCGCATGCAAGTAATAAACGAACGAATCTACAAAATCATATACACAAGAAATATAATCATTTAAATGTGAAATGCATGTAACTAACAAAAATGAGTCAACAAAATTATATTGATTTACTAACCGCAACACCAATGGCGATAAACAACATCTCAAAGCATCCATCTCTATCTGTTTTGATATGAGTTACCAACCCAGGATTTTTCAGCTTTAAATTGTGACAATAAGCCGGCAGTTGGGCAAACGATGCTTCTCGCGACCCCCTCAACAATTCCAAGGCATAACATTTGACTCTCCAAGCTTGAGAATATGAGATACTAATCTTGAACCGAGCATTCATGTCAGTCATAATTTCATGTCCCCGATATACCCTGCCATTCAAAAACATTAACTCAGCCAGAAAACCACCCAACACCTTTTTATTTGCCTGTCTATGGTGAGGAAAAACTTGAGTTCTTGAACATGTATGTTTATCAATAAAAGTCCTAACTTGAAACATTTCGCAATCTTTTATCCTCTTTGCAATCATACGCCACGTACAGTTTTTGTCAATCATACACCTTGTTTCGAAACAATCTTTGCTTGATTTGTTAACTTTTAGTTAATAGACATCTTCCACTCATTTCGTATATAAAGCTATCTTCAAGTCTTCCTTTGTATCAAAACAATCATCTTTCTTGATACGAATAATTTTTGTGTAACAATCAACTGCTATTTTTACCAACTCTTCTTCTGGTATATAAAGTAATTCTGTCATATTCCAGTTATACTCCCGTGGCATTTTCTTCGGGGATTTCTTCTTATTCTTTTTTTTCTTCAGGGTTATATGAATTACATAATGGATGTTCAACATGTTCATTCGTAGTCGTAACTTCCTCCTCATTATCATCAACAACATCTTCCTCGACAGCGGCTGTTTCATCATCAAAATTTGGGTATTGACCAATATCAAAATCATTACACGTAGGGTTTGTTTCTTCTTCTGAAACATCATCAAAATCCGAGTATTGACCAAGATCAAAGTCCGGGTATTGACCAAGATCAAATTTCGAATACCGACTAGTACTCACAATTTTTTCTGTTGGCTCATCATCGTCTAACTGGTTAATACGAAAACTGAAATTTGGTGCTGAAAGTTGATTGGGATTTGGATTAGGGAAAGGTTGTGGGTTTTGAGATTGTGTTTGGTATTGGAAATGTGGTGAAACAAAATTTGCTTGGTGATGAAATTGTGGTGGAACCATTAAATTTTGAGCACCATAAACTGGGGTTAAAAAACTTAGTTGATTACTACCCGCTACTGACCCAACTTCACTACTTCTAGGTTCAACAACATACAATGTAACATCATCTTGCGAAACACTAATGTAAGCATTGAATCGTTCAGCATCTTCATTGTCGGTTAACAAATAAACTTTACCTTTTCTCTGATAAGATAGACTAAATCCACATAAGGTCTCTAAATTCAATTTATTTGCAACACGTAACATTAGAGTTTCATAAGTTAACTTTTTTAATGACAGTTTTAGTTGAAGATTCATGGGCAAAGGCATATATTGTAAAACACCATGAACATTCTCCCATGACCATCCAAAACACAAATCTATCCAAACATGATCAACATTAGATGATTTCATTATTGTAAATTAATTTACTAAATAAATGAGCTGCGAAACTAAAACTTGTTGCCGGATGGGGAAGGATGTCGTTGGATATAGGAACGGATGTCACCGGAGAGAGTGATAGATGGAGATGGAATGAGTCGCGATTTAGGGATTTAGGTTATGAGTTGATGTTGCTGCGTAGTAGTTATATACCCATTTGTGTTGCAAAACTAAAACCTGTTACGAATTCGAAATTCAGTGAAGCGTTAGTCAGAATCACGTTGCGATCACGTATTATCGCGTTGCGATAGTCAGAATCTCGTTGCGATAGTCAGAATCGCGTTGCGATCACGTATTATCGCGTTGTGATAATCCGAATCGCGTTGCGATAGTCATAATCGCGTTGCGATCACGTGTTATCGCGTTGCGATTTACATATTCACATTGCGATTTACAAATTCGTATTGCGATTTTTGAAATCCGCGTTGCGATTTTAGATAATCGCAATGCAATGGTCAAAATCACGTTGCGAATCTGGAAACTGAATTGCGATAATGAAGATAAATTGGAGCAATGGTCAATACCATTGAATTACCTTGTTTTCTTTACACATGTAGGTACATTGGAGCATGGCACACATTGGGACAGCTTGGTAGAGTATTTGGACGTCTTATGCAGCTCATAAATAGCTCACAAATATCATGGCAGCTTGTGGAACACTAAGAAAAGCTCAACTCAGCTGGAGAAGCTTAAGGCTAGCTAATCTTAGCTGGTTGGACTATAAATGCATGAGATGATATGAAGCTTGGAAGGTCACGGCTAAGGAGCTCATTCGCCACCAGCATTCACATCAAAAGCTAGCTAAACACATGCTAGCTTGAAGGAAACTCAAGTCACGCCAAGGTTGCTGCCCATGCTTGGACTTCATCCTATGCATAAGGATGCAATACAAGCATCCTAGAGAAGCCATGTGCACGCCTTGTGACCAGCCAACCAATGTGCTAGGCGTGTGACTCCATTTAGGTGCCAAGATGAATGGCCATCTATCCATTCAGCCAAACACCATTAATCCTCCAATTTGGTGCCAACTTGAAGGGTTTCAAGTGT
This sequence comes from Hibiscus syriacus, assembly GCF_006381635.1. Lineage (NCBI taxonomy): Eukaryota > Viridiplantae > Streptophyta > Magnoliopsida > Malvales > Malvaceae > Hibiscus > Hibiscus syriacus. Next base: position 262,330 of record NW_024062603.1, on the reverse strand, counting down.
TATTCGACCATGAGACATACCCCTGCACTTCAACCGAACCAGCACCTATTTATTCAAGTTATTTATGAATTAAATTATGTCATTTTAGGAAGGCACAAGGCTGGTCGAATCTCCTTGTAATTATTCGGCCATGTCTCTCCATTTCCTATAAATAGGAAAGCATTCATCATTTGTAAGAAGACCATTATTTTTAATTGAAGTGAGATTATTCTCTTTCTTAAGTCCTGGTGACTTTTTATCGACTTATCAACTATTTTATACTTGTGGCGTCAACCCCTTCCTTTTCACCTTGATACTTCTGGTTCCTAGTTCTTTATAACTAGTGGGTCAAAGTACTTGTAAACCACCCCTTAAAGAAGTAATATAAAGTCTAGGTCTCTGCTCTCTATAGCATTGGTTCGTCTTTAAGCCTTCTTTAAGATACTATCCTCTCATTCATTCCATTGTTTCGATAACCAAACCCATAGCCATATCCATCAACTTCCGCTTCCATCTCTTAATTATTAAACACCCCACCTCTTCACCCTTACATTTACCACCTTAACCTTTCTATTTTTGAGCCATTCACTTTGCAGGTTGTTTTGCTTCCTTCCTAGATCCACAATCAAACGAGAAGTTAGAATTACCTTACATCAAGTGGTAATCAGAGCTTTGGTGGAAGAAAGCAATGTGCAACAAAAACAAAAAAAATAAGTGCAAGTGAAGTGCAAAAGTGAAAGAAAGCAAGAAAAATCAGCAAAGAAAATAAAAGCACTCGAAAAGAAAAAAAAGAAATAAAGAAAAGTTGGAAGCACTCATCAACAATTCTCTTCACCAAGCCATTCAAGTAAGCCTTGAAATTTGATTGTGGTGATAGAAGGTTGTAAAGTGACTTGTGTAAGTAAACCCTTTATTTCTCTTCTTTCTATTTTTCTAAGCCACCCTTTCATTATATTTTGTTTTCCATTCCTACTAACCCATTTGCAGCCGATGCCAAACAAGTAAAATTTACTCGATATAGTCTTGAGTAAAAGTTTTCTAGAACTTGAGACAAGAGAATTGAGAGAAAAAAGGCTGGAGCTTGTGCAAGATCAGAAGAGGATAAGTAAAAGCCATTAAAATCCTAGAGTGCAAACACGAGTGGATTAAGTGACATCAAGTTTTCTTGGAGTGATTCGTGAGGCTTTGTGAGAGTATATTATGGTAAGGTCTTTTACACATCTTATTCTTTTCTTATTTGCTAACCATGTCTTGGAGTTCAAGACGATCACCAGAAAGAGAAGCCCCTAACTTGCAAACCCAAGCCATTATGCATGAAATGGCAAGATTGCTGAAATTAAAATTGGAGCCTTTGCAAGATCGTATGGATAAATTAGAAGCATCCTTAGGCAACCGGAGAGTAAACCGCCCTATAATGGAAGAAGAATTAGAAGAGGAGGAGGCTGAAGTAGCATCCGTAGCAAGAAGAGATGTTCATAGAAATCAGAATGACAACTTCAGCAACATCAAGGTGACTATTCCTCCATTTCAAGGACGAACAGATCCTGAAGCCTATCTGGATTGGGTAATCAAAATCGAACACATTTTCGATTGTCAAAATTATACGGAACAAAAGAAGGTCAGGCTTGCTGCTATAGAATTCGTGGACTATGCCTTAGTTTGGTGGAACCAATTGGTAAGCTCAAGAAGACGAAATTGTGAACGCCCCATCACTACATGTGAAGAAATGAAAGCCATTATGAGGAAAAGGTTCGTGCCTACTCACTATCACTGACATCTTTATCATAAACTACAAAATTTGAAATAAGGAAGCAAGAGCGTTGAAGATTATTTCAAAGAAATGGAGATAGCCATGATCCGAGCCAATGTGGATGAAGATAGAGAAGCAACAATGGCAAGGTTCTTATATGGCCTAAATCTTGATATTGCTAACCTTGTAGAGATTTAAGAGATAGTGCATGTGGCAAAGAAAATTGAAAGACAACTCAAAAAGAAATCCTACAATAGGAGCAGTCCAAATTCGGCCAACAAATGGAAGCAAGAACCTATTACTTTCCAGAAGCAAACTCCAGTCCAAACAAAGGATCGTGCAGAGGTACCTAAAACTATACAAGTGGGCGAGTTTAGCAAGGGTAAAGAAAAACAAACCAGCACTTTCGAGAGAACAAGAGACATCAAATGTTTCAAGTGTTTTGGAAAAGGACATGTTGCTAGTCAATGTCCCAACCGAAATGACATGATGGTACTTGACAATGGAGATATTGTATCGGATTCTGACGAGCCTATTTTTTATGAGGAACCTGAAACAATGCAAGACGAAGAAACTGAAGAAAACGCAGATCATGGTGAGATGCTTGTTTTGAAAAGGTGCCTACAATCACAAACATCCCAAGAGGATATTCAAAGAAACAATATTTTCCATACAAGATGCCATGTCAAGGACAAGGTTTGCACAGTGATCATCGATGGAGGAAGTTGCACAAACGTAGCCAGCACTCTTATGGTTGAAAAACTTGGATTGGCAACGTCAAAGCATCCTACTCCATATAAACTCCAATGGTTTAATGAAGGAGGTGAGTTAAATGTTACCAAACAAGTTCTAATTCCTTTTTCAGTTGGAAGGTACAAGGACGAGGTGCTTTGTGACATTGTCCCTATGCATGCTAGCCACATTGTACTTGGGAGACCATAGAAGTATGACAAAAAGGCCATTCATGATTGTTTTCACAATCAATATACTTTTAAGCATGATGGACGCAAGGTGACCTTGATGCCTTTAACGCCTAAAGAAGTACAACAAGATCAATTGCATATGCGAAAGAGTGTACAAGCATGGCTCAAAGACAAAACCCCAATAAAAAATGAAGAGGAACTATACAAGAAACCAAACTTCTTCATAAAGAAACATGATGGTTCAATTTTGGAAAATGAAGGGTCTCCTACGAAAGGTGGTGATGATTGGGACATAAAGTCACAACGCTTCCCCAATGGTTTTAATCTTCAAAAGGTAAGTAACCTTTCATATGAAATCTTTTCTCTCATCATTTTTTAGGACAAATCACGTGAAAGGTCACTTCCAAAAGGGATATCCCTAGATAAATATCATTTCCAAAATGATGTAAGGTAATTCTACCTTCTCGTTTGATTGTGGATCTAGGAAGGAAGGAAAACAACCTACACAAGTGAATGGCTCAAAACATAATGGATAAGGGTGGTAAACGTATGGTTTAATAGGTAGGCTATTTAATAAATGAGAGATGGAAGCGGAAGATGATTGAAATGGTTATGGTTATGGCGATGAAACAAAAGGATGGTTGTGAGGATAGTATCTTAAAGAATGCTCAAAGAAGAACCAATGCTATAGAGAGCAAAGACCCAATCTTTATATTGTTTCTTCAAGGGGTGGTGATAAGTACTTTGACCCACTAGTTATATGAACTAGGAACCAGAAGTATCAAGATGAAAGAAGAGTTGACGCCACAAGTATAAAATACTTGATAAGTTGATAAAAAGTCACCAGGACTTAAAAAAGAGAAAAATCTCACTTCAATTAAAATAAAAGGTCTGATTACAAATGAATTGTGATTTCCTATTTATAGAAAATGGAGGGGCAGGGCCGAATGGATACATGGTGGTTCGGCCAGCCCTTGTGCCTCTATAAAATGACATAATTAAATGCTAAATGACATAATGTTTTGGTCCTTTATGGAGGGAAATAATCCTTGGCCGAATAGTCCTTGTGTCCCCTCAAGTTGGCGCCAAATTGAATGGGAAATGATGCTTGGCCAAATAGGGAGAGAGCTCTTCATCTTGGCGCCTAAATAAACCACATGGAAGGCACATGGGGCTGTTCACATGCAAAACACATGGCTTGGCTGAATAGGGAGAGAACTCTTCATCTTGGCGCCTAAATGATCCTCATGCAAGGCATATGGGGGCTGGTCATATGCAAGGAACATGGGTGTTCTAGGAAACCTTGTGGTGCAGCCTTGTGCATGGAATGATGGTTGGTCATGTGCTTTCTCTCTTGGGCGTGCATGTGTCTTCTTCAAGCAAGCTTGAGTTGTGAAGCTAGCTAGCGAACATGGGCTGTTTGTGAACAAACTTCCTAGCTAAGTCCTTGTGAGCTCCTCAATATTATGTTCAGCTACATTCAGCTACCTTTGACATCACCTTTGGCAACTCATCTCCAAATAGTCCAACTAGCTAAGTTTAGCTAGCCTTAAGCTCCTCCAGCTGAACCGAGCTTCCCTTAGTGTTCCATGAGATGCCTTGTACTTTGTAAGCTAATTGTGAGCTGCATATGAAGTCCAAATTATTCACCAAGCTATCTCAACGTTTATTATGCTCCAATGTACCTACATGTGCAAGGAAACAAGGTAATTCCATGGTATTGAGCTAATATGAGCTAATTACCTTACTGTCATGTTTGATTATGGTAATGCGAGCTAAGTTTGAATGTCATGAGCTAATTATATCATCTCCTAATATGTGTAAGGTAAGGTATAAAGCCTAAGAGCTAATATGAATGCTAATGAACTAATGAAATGCATTATAAGTATGTTGCCTTGATGTATATGTTATAATCATGCATAATATAATTATATAGTTATCCTAACATGCTTAACATATTAAAATAACAATGTGTAAGATGTATTCATACTAAGTTATTCTTTAACTTCATAACTAATATCCTTAGAATGATATGTAATATAATAGTATATATTATAAAGTAAATGCATTAAAAGGATGTTCAAGAGTACTCCCTTTATAGTTGAAAACGTGCTTGCATCATCCCCCCTTCTTTAGGGCGATTTGTCCTCAAATTGAGTCCATTTTGTCCTTGCATAGCTTCACGCCTCTTTGCTAAAAGAAAGTATCCTTTGAACGTTTGTGTTCTTCCATTATATACCCTTTTGTAAGATTTCCCTTTAGGCCTTTCTTTGGAATATGATTTATCAACAGGTACCTTTTGGAAATGATCTTTATCTAGGGATATCCCTTTTGGAAGTGACCTTTCACGTGAATTTTCCTGAAAAGTGAGGAGAGAAAAGGTTTCATATGAAGGGGTACTTACCTTTTGTAGATTAAAATCATTGGCGAAGAGTTGTGACTTTAAGTCCCAAACATCACCACTTTTCGTAGGTGACCCTTCATTTTCCAGCATTGAACCATCATGTATCTCTATGAAGAAGTTTGGTTTCTTGTTTAGTTCCTCTTCATTTTTCGTCGGAGTTTTGTCTTTGCGCCATGCTTGTACACTCTTTCGCATATGCAATTGATCCTGTTGTACTTCTTTTGGCGTTAAAGGCATCAAGGTCACCTTGCGTCCATCATGCTTAAAAGTGTATTGATTGTGAAAACAATCATGAATGTCCCTTTTGTCATACTGCCATGGTCTCCCAAGTAAGATGTGGCTAGCATGCATAGGGACAATGTCACAAAGCACCTCGTCCTTGTACCTACCAACTGAGAAAGGAATTAGAACCTGCTTGGTAACATTTTACTCACCTTCTTCATTGAGCCATTGGAGTTTATATGGAGTAGGATGTTTTGACGTTGCCAATCCAAGTTTTTCAACCATAAGAGTGCTGGCTACGTTTGTGCAACTTCCTCCATCGATGATCATTGTGCAAACCTTATCCTTGACATGGCATCTTGTATGAAAGATATTGTTTCTCTGAATATCATCTTGGGATGTTTGTGATTGTAGGCACCTCTTTGAAACAAGCATCTCACCATGATCTGTATTTTCTTCCGTTTCTTCTTCTTGTATTGTTTCAGGTTCCTCGTCAAAAATAGGCTCATCAGATTCTGATACAATATCTCCATTGTCAAGCACCATCATGGTATTTCGGTTGGGACATTGACTAGCAACATGTCCTTTTCCAAAACACTTGAAACATTTGATGTCTCTTGATCTCTCAAAAGTGCTGGTTTGCTTTTCTTTACCCCTGCTAGATTCGCCCATTTGTGTAGTTTTAGGTACTTCTGCACGATCCTTGGTTTGGAATGGAGTTTGCTTTCGAAAAGTAATAGGTTCTTGCTTCCATTTGGTGGACGAATTTGGACTGCTCCTAGTGTAGGATTTCCTTTTGAGTTGCCTTTTAATTTTCATGGCCACATGCACCATTTCTTCAATCTCTACATAATGCTGAAGTTCAACAAGGTTAGCAATATCAAGATTTAGGCCAGATAAGAATCTTGCCATTGTTGCTTCTCTATCTTCATCCACATTGGCTCGGATCATTGCAATCTCCATTTCTTTGAAATAATCTTCAACGTTCTTGCTTCCTTGTTTCAAATTTTATAATTTATGATAAAGATCTCAGTGATAGTGAGTAGGAACAAACCTTTTCCTCATAATGGCCTTCATTTCATCCCATGTTGTGATGGGGCGTTCACCATTTCGTCTTCTTGAACTCACCAATTGGTCCCACCAAACTAAGGCATAGTCCACGAATTCCATAGCAGCAAGCCTAACCTTCTTTTGCTCCGTATAGTTTTGGCATTCAAAAATGTGTTCAATTTTGATTACCCAATCAAGATAGGCTTCTGGATCAGTTCGTCCTTGAAATGGAGGAATAGTCACTTTGCTGTTGCTGAAGTTGTCATTTTGATTTCGATGAACATCTCTCCTTGCTACTGATATTACTTCAGCCTCTTCCTCTTGTAAGTCTTCTTCCATTCTAGGGCGGTTTACTCTACGGTTGCCTAAAGATGCTTCTAATTGATCCATACGATCATGCAAAGGCTCCAATTCTAATTTCAACAATCTTGCCATTTCGTGCATAATAGCTTGTGTCTGCAAGTTAGGGGCTTCTCTTTCTGGGGATCGTCCTGAACTCCGAGACATGGTTAGTGATATAAGAAAAGAATAAGATGTGTAAAAGACCTTACCAGAATATACTCTCACAAAGCCTCACGAGCCACTCAAAGAAAATTTGATGTCACTCAATCCGCTCGTGTTTGCACTCTAGGACTTTAATGGCTTTTACTTGTCCTCTTCTGATCTCACACACTCTCCAGCCTTTTTCCTCTCGATTCTCTTGTCTCAAGTTCTAGAAAACTTTTACTCAATACTATATCGAGTAAATTTTACTTGTTTGGCGTCGACTGCAAATTGGTTAGTATGAATGGAAAGCAAAATATAATTGAAAGGGTGGCTTAGAAATAGAAAGAAAAAAACAAAAGGGGTTACTTAAACAAGTCACTTTACAACCTTCTATCACCACAATCAATTAAAAAGGCTTACTTGAATGGCTTGGTGATGAGAATTGTTGATGAGTGCTTCCAACTTTTCTTTCTTTCTTTTCTTCTTTTCGAGTGCTTTCAATTTCTTCTGTTGAGTGCTTTTATTTTCTTTGCTGTTTTTTCTTGCTTTCTTTCACTTTTGCACTTCACTTGCACTTCTTTTTGTATTTTTCTTTTTGTTGTTGTTGCACGTTGCTTTCTTCCACCAAAGCTTTGATTACCGCTTGATGTAAGGTAATTCTACCTTCTCGTTTGATTGTGGATCTAGGAAGGAAGCAAAACAACCTGCATAAGTGAATGGCTCAAAATAGAATGGATAAGGGTGGTAAACGTATGGTTTAATAGGTAGGCTATTTAATAAATGAGAGATGGAAGCAGAAGATGATTGAAATGGTTATGGTTATGGCAATGAAACAAAAGGATGGTAGTGAGGATAGTATCTTGAAGAACGCTCAAAGAAGAACCAATGCTATAGAGAACAAAGACCCAATCTTTATATTGTTTCTACAAGGGGTGGTGATAAGTACTTTGACCCACTAGTTATATGAACTAAGAACCAGAAGTATCAAGATGAAAGAAGAGGGTTGATGCCACAAGTATAAAATACTTGATAAGTCGATAAAAAGTTACCAGGACTTAAGAAAGAGAAAAATCTCACTTCAATTAAAATAAAAAGTCTGATTACAAATGAATTGTGATTTCCTATTTATAGGAAATGGAGGGGCATGGCCGAATGGATACATGGTGGTTCGGCCAGCCCTTGTGCCTTTATAAAATGACATAATTAAATGCTAAATGACATAATGTTTTGGTCCTTTATGGAGGGAAATAATCCTTGGCCGAATAGTCCTTGTGTTCCCTCAAGTTGGCGCCAAATTGAATGGGAAATGATGCTTGGCCGAATAGGGAGAGAGCTCTTCATCTTGGCGCCTAAATAAACCACATGCAAGGCAAATGGGGCTGTTCACATGCAAAACACATGGCTTGGCCGAATAGGGAGAGAACTCTTCATCTTGGCGCCTAAATGATCCTCATGCAAGGCACATGGGGGCTGGTCATATGCAAGGCACATGGGTGTTCTAGGAAACCTTGTGGTGCAGCCTTGTGCATGGAATGATGGCTGGTCATGTGCTTTCTCTCTTGTACGTGCATGTGTCTTCTTCAAGCAAGCTTGAGTTGTGAAGCTAGCTAGCAAACATGGGCTGTTTGTGAACAAACTTCCTAGCTAAGTACTTGTGAGCTCCTCAATATTATGTTCAGCTACATTCAGCTACCTTTGACATCACCTTTGGCAACTCAGCTCCAAATAGTCCAACTAGCCAAGTTTAGCTAGCCTTAAGCTCCTCCAGCTGAACCGAGCTTCCCTTAGTGTTCCATGAGTTGCCTTGTACTTTGTAAGCTGATTGTGAGCTGCATATGAAGTCCAAATTATTCACCAAGTTATCTCAACTTTTATTATGCTCCAATGTACCTACATGTGCAAGGAAACAAGGTAATTCCATGGTATTGAGCTAATATGAGCTAATTACCTTGCTGCCATGTTTGATTATGGTAATGTGAGCTAATTTTGAATGTCATGAGCTAATTATATCATCTCCTAATATGTGTAAGGTAAGGTATAAAGCCTAAGATCTAATATGAATGCAAATGAACTAATGAAATGCATTATAAATATGCTGCCTTGATGTATATGTTATAATCATGCATAATATAATTATATAGCTATCCTAACATGCTTAACATATTAAAATAACAATGTGTAAGATGTATTCATACTAAGTTATTCTTTAACTTCATAACTGATATCCTTAGAATGATATGTAATATAATAGTATATATTATAAGGTTATTATAAAGTAAATGCATTAAAAGGATGTTCAAGAGTACTCCCTTTATAGTTGAAAACGTGCTTGCATCACAAAAGGTACCTGTTGGTAAATCATATTCCAAAGAAAGACCTGAAGGGAAATCTTACAAAAGGGAATCTAATGGAAAGACACAATCGTTCAAAGGATGTTTTCTTTTAGCAAAAAGACGTGACGCTATGCAAGGACAAAATGAACTCGATTTGAGGACAAATCGCCCTAAAGAAGGGGGGATGATACAAGCACGTTTTCAACTACAAAGGGAGTATTCTTGAACATCTTTATATTGCATTCACTTTATACTAGCCTTATAATATATACCATTATAATACATATCATGCTAAGGATATTAGTTATGAAGTTAAAGAATAACTTAGTATGAATACATCTTGCACATTGTTATTTTAATATGTTAAGCATGATTAGATAGCTTTATAATCATATTAAGCATGATTATTATATATACATCAAGGCAACATATTTATAATACATTTCGTTAGCTCATATACATTCATTTTAGCTTTCAGACCATATACAATAGCTCACATATATTATATGACGATATACTTAGCTCATATCATGCATTTATAGCTCAAAAGATCATAATTATGCATGATAGCAAGGTAATTAGCTCATACAAGCTCAATACCATTGAATTACCTTGTTTTCTTTACACATGTAGGTACATTGGAGCATGGCACACGTTTGGACAGCTTGGTAGAGTATTTGGACGTCTTATGCAGCTCATAAATAGCTCACAATTATCATGGCAGCTTGTGGAACACTAAGAAAAGCTCAACCTAGCTGGAGGAGCTCAAGGCTAGCTAATCTTAGCTAGTTGGACTATTTGAAGCCATGTTGCTAAAAGTGACATAAAGTGTAGCTGAATGTAGCTGAATGAGATGCTATGAAGCTTGGAAGGTCACGGCTAAGGAGCTCATTCGCCACCAGCATTCACATCAAAAGCTAGCTAAACACATGCTAGCTTGAAGGAAACTCAAGTCACGCCAAGGTTGCTGCCCATGCTTGGACTTCATCTTATGCATAAGGATGCACCACAAGCATCCTAGAGAAGCCATGTGCATGCCTTGTGACCAGCCAACCCATGTGCTAGGCGTGTGACTCCATTTAGGCGCCAAGATGAATGGCCATCTATCCATTCGGCCAAACTCCATTACTCCTCCAATTTGGCGCCAACTTGAAGGGTTTCAAATGCTATTCGGCCATGAGACATACCCCTACACTTCAACCGAACCAGTACCTATTTATTCAAGTTATCTATGAATTAAATTATGTCATTTTACGAAGGCACAAGGCTGGCCGAATCTCCTTGTAATTATTCGGCCATGTCTCTCCATTTCCTATAAATAGGAAAGCATTCATCATTTGTAAGCAGACCATTATTTTTAATTGAAGTTAGATTATTCTCTTTCTTAAGTCCTGGTGACTTTTTATCGACTTATCAAGTATATTATACTTGCGGCGTCAACCCCTTCCTTTTCACCTTGATACTTCTGGTTCCTAGGTCTTTATAACTAGTAGGTCAAAGTACTTGTAAACCACCCCTTAAAGAAGCAATATAAAGTCTAGGTCTCTGCTCTCTATAGCATTGGTTTGTCTTTAAGCCTTCTTTAAGATACTATCCTCTCATCCATTCCATTATTTCGATAACCAAACCTGATGTGATCCTGTCCAACTCCAATTTTCTCCATGACTTAATCACATTATGGACGTTTTTCACTACTATTTTTAAGGGATTTCTTTCTTACCTTACCTTTTATTATGTCGTTTTTACATTATATTCTATCATAATCATGCATTCACATGTTAGTGTAAATCATTATATCATTCATTCCATCCTATGCTTAGTTGATTATGTTTTTCATATCATTCAAATCTATGCTATGAATACATATCATTTCTTAGGATATTATTATTACATGTTTCCATTTATCATTTATTATGAACACCGTGTTAAATGATATTCGGTACGCATTGTTATTTATTTTAAGCATGTTAGAATAAGTCTTGCATTCATATTTAATTATTTGTTAGCTCATTAGCATTTATCATATTAGCATACATGCATTCGTGTATCTCATTGTTTTCATTTTAACACTTATAATTTTTCACGTTTTGTTTATGTTTTGCATTCATCTAAGCATATTTTAATACATATCATCATGTAGCACGTCTTGCACTCATATTAAACAAAACATCATGTTTATCCTTTATTTTAATTAACTCATGTGTATTCCCATTGTTAAACACGTCTTGCACTCTTATTCAACATGACAACATGTTTTTCATTTAATTATAATTACCATTCATGTGCATTCATATTGATAAGCACGTTTTTTGCATTTATATTCAACATAACAGCATGTTTATCATTTGTTTTGTTAAATTCACGTGCACTCACATTCACATAACAGCATGTTCATCATTTGTTTTGCATAACAACATGTTCATCGTTTGTTTAGTTAATTCACGTGCACCCACATTCACTTTACAGCATGTTTTTCATTATAACTCATGTGCACTCATTTGTGTTTTAAGATTTAAATATTTTTAGTTATTATTTAATGCATTCATGGCTCAATATGGAACACACATACACGGCAGCAAGGTGAGTGATTCATTCCATCACATTTCATTTAAATACTTGCTTATCATCTTATTTGCACAAGTAGGCACGACAAAACAGCATGAGACACATTGTTGGAATATTATAAAGAAGCACACCAATCAGTAGAGCATGGGACATGATGATATCAATCTGTTCAAATAATTTTTTAGGCTGACGCACATGCTGGACAGTTTTGAGCACTTGGAAAACACACAGCTCACAAAAACATGGAAATAAAGTTATGGGGACATGATACACGTATGAAACAGCCTGGATAAGCATTATAGAGACATAAGCACGTCCTTGGATCAAGAAACACGTTGGAAGACACAAGACAGCAATTCCAGAATCCATAAGACACACCCATGCTGCACATTCCAGCTTTGTCTTCTTTTAATAAGCTCATACTTGATGACTAGATAACCACTCACAAATGTTGGATGAAGACCATTCACGTCATAATGTTGGACATACTCAGCATTTATTTTGCACAATACTACAATATTCTTTAAACAAGCCATGTGCACACAATCCAGCAAATAACATGAAGCTCCATTGGAATATGTTATTTTGTGAGATTTAATAGCTGGCCAAAAACACCATGTGATATTCGGCTAAGTGTTTCAAACAGATTAAATAAGCCTTGTAATTTCATTTTGCAAATGAGAATTTTATGAATTAAAACTTTGTTATTATCCAATTTCCATCATCCTAAATTCGATTACCACATCTATCATTCATCTTTCCTTAATCAATTTTGTTCATAGCCATATCCATATAACACCACCATCTTCATTACTATCAAGTAATTTTGCTGTAGAGGAATTGATACGATCCAAACAAGCTCTAATTTTCTCCATGACTTGAACACACCATATATGTTCTTCAAATCTGTTTCTAAGGGAGTTCTTCATTACCCTATCTTATACTATATCATTTATACATTCTATTCTATCATAAGCATGCATTCACATGTTAGTATAAATTATCATATTATTATTTCCATCCTATGCTTATTTGATCATGTTTTTCATATTATTCAAATATATGCTATGATTACATATCATTTCCTAGGATATTATTATTACATGTTTCCATTTATCATTTATGAATACCATGTTATATGATATTCATGCATACAACATATACCCATATCTTTATGATTGTTACACAATGTTATAAGCATGTTAGGATAGTCTTATAATCATATTAAGCATGATTATTATATATACATCAAGGCAACATCATTATAAATCATTTCATTAGTTCATATGCATTCATATTAGCTCTTAAGCTTCATGCATTATCTTACACATATTTTGAGATGATATAATTAGCTCATAACCTTCAAACATAGCTCACATCACCATAACCATACATGGCAGCAAGGTATTTAGCTCATAAAAGCTCAATATCATGGACTTACCTTGTTTCCTTGCACATATAGGTACATTGGAGTGTGATGCACGATGAGGCAGCTTGGTGGATTATTTGGACATCAAATGCAGCTCACAAATAGCTCACATGGAATATGGAAGCTAGTGGAACACTAAGGAAAGCTCAACTTAGCTGGAGGAGATAGCATGTAGCTGAACTTAGCTGGAGGAGAGTTTTGGAACAAAATACTGAAAAGTGGACTAAAGGCAGCTGGAAGTAGCTGAGGAGCTGAGAAGACCAAAGCTAACTAGCTTGAGTTTATCAAGCTATAACTCACCTAGTTAACTACCAAGACACTCATCTAGCTTACCTTGAAGCGAGTTCATCTCTAGGCTGCCCAATGGATGCCATGTCATCTAGATACACGTTTGAAGCTAATTCACGCCTAGTTGTTGCCTATCATCATTCCATGGACTTCAAGACATCATCCTTTGGTTGCAACCTTATCAAATCATAGCAAGAAGACCCATGTGCATTCATGTAGGCTGCCATGTGCATCATTCAAGCATGTGCACTCCATGTGTCATCAAATTGGCGCCAAAACACCAAGGGATGCTTCCTATTCGGCCAAAGACTTTATCCTCTTCATTTTGGCGCCCAAATAACTTCCAAATGGATTCAAATCATCCTTAGGGCCGAACCAACACATAACCATTCGGCCAAGAGCATGTATTTTTCATTAAAGTCTTGTTTTTTCATTAAAAATCATGTCATTTTAGGAAGGTACAAGGGCTGGCCGAACCAACATGTACCTATTCAGCCAAGCCTTCAAAAACTATAAATAGGCCATTATATTTCATTTGTAATCAGACCATTTATTTTAATTAAAGTGAGATTATTCTCTTTCTTAAGTCCTGGTGACTTTTTATCAACTTATCAAGTATAATTTATACTTGTGGCGTCAACCCTCTTCTTTCATCTTGATACTTCTGGTTCCTAGTTCATATAACTAGTGGGTCAAAGTACTTATCACCACCCCTTGAAGAAACAATATAAAGATTGGGTCTTTGCTCTCTATAGCATTGGTTCTTCTTTGAGCATTCTTCAAGATACTATCCTCACAACCATCCTTTTTGTTTCATCACCATAACCATAACCATTTCAATCATCTTCCGCTCCCATCTCTCATTTATTAAATAGCCTACCTATTAAACCATACGTTTACTGCCCTTACCCATTCTGTTTTTGAGCCATTCACTTGTGCAGGTTGTTTTACTTCCTTCCTAGATCCACAATCAAACGAGAAGGTAGAATTACTTTACATCAAGCGGTAATCAGAGCTTTGGTAGAAGAAGCAACGTGCAATAAAAACAAAAATACAAAAAGAAGAAGTGCAAAGTGAAGTGCAAAGTCAAAGAAAGCAAGAACAAAATCAGAAAAGAAGCACTCAAAAAGAACAAATTGAAAGCACCAAAAAAATTGTTGGAAGCACTCATCAACAATTCTCATCACCAAGCCATTCAAGTAAGCCTTTAAATTTGATTGTGGTGATAGAAGGTTGTAAAGTGACTTGTGTAAGTAACCCCTTTATTCTCTTCTTTATATTGTTTCTAAGCCACCCTTTCAATTATATTTTGCTTTCCATTCCTACTAACCCATTTACACCCGACGCCAAACAAGTAAAATTTACTCGATATAGTCTTGAGTAAAAGTTTTCTAGAACTTGAGACAAGAGAATTGAGAGGAAAAAGGCTGGAGCGTGTGTAAGATCAGAAGAGGACAAGTAAAAGCCATTAAAGTCCTAGGGTGCAAACACGAGCGGATTGAGTGACATCAAATTTTCTTGGAGTGACTCGTGAGACTTTGTGAGAGTATATTCTGGTAAGGTCGTACACACATTTCAATTTTTCCTTATTTTCTAACATGTCTCTTCCATCCAACATTTTTGTAGTCAAAAGGACTTTGAACATTCAAAGTCAAGAGGATGAACAAAGAGAGAACATTTTCCATACCAAATGTCACGTGGGAGATAAAATTTGTGTGGTGATCATTAATGGAGGAAGTTGTACAAATGTAGCAAGTACTCACATGGTAGAAAAGTTGGGTCTCAAGATTTCCAAACATCCTCATCCTTATAAACTTCAATGGCTCAACGATGTGGGAGAAGCCAAGGTAACCAAGCAAGTTGTTGTACCTTTTTCAATTGGAAGATACAATGATAAAGTTCTTTATGACGTGGTGCCCATGAGTGCAAGCCACCTTATACTAGGACGTCCTTGGCAATATGATAAGAAGGCTACTCATGACGGATTCTCTAACAAGTACTCTTTCCAACATCAAGGAAAGAAAATCATATTGGCACCCTTGCTTCCTAGTCAAGTTTATGAATGCCAAGTGACCCTTAAGTCACGCATAGAAGAATGGGAGAAAATGAAGGCCATAAAAAGAAGCTTTGAAGAAGAACGTTTTGAGGAGACAAGAACAATTGGAAATGAATCTGTTGGAGTTGAAAAGGATGTTTTGCAAGTAGTGGAGCAAATTGAAAGTGGCAAATTTGAAAAGGATGAGTATAGAGAAGAGAAGCAGAGTGAAGGACAATTTTTACCAAACAATTCTTCTTCTACTATTTCTTTTTCCTTGCAGGATATTCAAAGAGACATATATTTTCAACTAGAAAATTCAAGAAACATGTCTTTTGAAGAACCAATAGGTGTGACCTTTGGTAATCCACAAGACATGTCCTTTGACGTTCCAACAGTTATGCCACTTGATTTTCAAAAAGATGTGCCACTTGAAGTGCCAAGGAATGGGATCATTGATAATCCAAGTACATTGCACATATTGAAGGGAATTCAGCAACCAATGGAGATTTTCATCATTAAGCAACCAACGCCCATTAAACATCCTCCATGGTTTGTTAATTCTATTCATTTTGTTATTAGTTTTTCGTTTTATAACTTTGAATCATTTTGCAGCAATTTGATTAGTATAAGTGGTGTTATCCAATCAATCTATGATGATAAGATCATTTGTCATTTTGAGTTTGATTGGTACATCAAATTCCGCCACTACGATGTTGTGAAGCAAGCATTGTCCACCTTTTTAAAGGCTATCATCTGGAAGAGCACAAAGCTTAAAGTTGTTGACTTTATCCACTTGCTTGAAGGAGATCAAAAGTCAAATTTCTTCACCAACCATCATGATGATTCAAGGAGTAAGAGTGAAAAGATACAATTTTTTGAAAGGATACAACCTTTGGAGTACAAGACACAATTTTTGAATCAAAGGACATGTGCTGGTTTCCAAATATTGTGTCCTCCCATAAAAGAACATGAAGTTACCAGATTTAAAGCCAAGAGGTTGAACATTTCGTGTGATTCATCTATTGGAGGAAAACACAAGGATTCAATCCTTCCTACATCAAGACGGTCTTTAATGAGAAACTACTTCGATTTGAGGATAAATCGCCTAAAAGAAGGGGAGGATTATACGATCGAAACAAGCTCTAATTTTCTCCATGACTTGAACACACCATATATGTTCTTCAAATCTGTTTCTAAGGGAGTTCTTCATTACCCTATCTTATACTATATCATTTATACATTCTATTCTATCATAAGCATGCATTCACATGTTAGTATAAATTATCATATTATTATTTCCATCCTATGCTTATTTGATCATGTTTTTCATATTATTCAAATATATGCTATGATTACATATCATTTCCTAGGATATTATTATTACATGTTTCCATTTATCATTTATGAATACCATGTTATATGATATTCATGCATACAACATATACCCATATCTTTATGATTGTTACACAATGTTATAAGCATGTTAGGATAGTCTTATAATCATATTAAGCATGATTATTATATATACATCAAGGCAACATCATTATAAATCATTTCATTAGTTCATATGCATTCATATTAGCTCTTAAGTTTCATGCATTATCTTACACATATTTTGAGATGATATAATTAGCTCATAACCTTCAAACATAGCTCACATCACCATAACCATACATGGCAGCAAGGTATTTAGCTCATAAAAGCTCAATATCATGGACTTACCTTGTTTCCTTGCACATATAGGTACATTGGAGTGTGATGCACGATAAGGCAGCTTGGTGGATTATTTGGACATCAAATGCAGCTCACAAATAGCTCACATGGAATATGGCAGCTCGTGGAACACTAAGGAAAGCTCAACTTAGCTGGAGGAGCTAGCATGTAGCTGAACTTGGCAGGAGGAGAGTTTTGGACCAAAATGCTAAAAAGTGGACTAAAGCTAGCTGGAAGTAGCTGGGAGAGTAGCTGAGGAGCTGAGAAGACCAAAGCTAACTAGCTTGAGTTTATCAAGCTATAACTCACCTATTTAGCTACCAAGACACTCATCTAGCTTACCTTGAAGCTAGTTCATCTCCAGGCTACCCAATGGATGCCATGTCATCTAGATACACGTTGGAAGCTAATTCACGCCTAGTTGTTACCTATCTTCATTCCATGGACTTCAAGACATCATCCTTTGGTTACAACCTCATCAAATCATAGCAAGAAGACCCATGTGCATTCATGTAGGCTGCCATGTGCATCATTCAAGCATGTGCACTCCATGTGACATCAAATTGGCGACAAAACACCAAGGGATGCTTCCTATTCGGCCAAAGACTTTATCCTCTTCATTTTGGCGCCCAAATAACTTCCAAATGCATTCAAATCATCCTTAGGGCCGAACCAACACATAACCATTCGGCCAAGAGCATGTATTTTCATTAAAGTCTTGTATTTTCATTAAAAATCATGTCATTTTAGGAAGGTACAAGGGCTGGCCGAACCAACATGTACCTATTTGGCCAAGTCCATTCAAAAACTATAAATAGACCATTATATTTCATTTGTAATCAGACCATTTATTTTAATTGAAGTGAGATTATTCTCTTTCTTAAGTCCTGGTGACTTTTTATCGACTTATCAAGTATAATTTATACTTGTGGTGTCAACCCTCTTCTTTCATCTTGATACTTCTGGTTCCTAGTTCATATAACTAGTGGGTCAAAGTACTTATCACCACCCCTTGAAGAAACAATATAAAGATTGGGTCTTTGCTCTCTATAGCATTGGTTATTCTTTTGAGCATTCTTCAAGATATTATCCTCACAACCATCCTTTTTGTTTCATCACCATAACCATAACAATTTCAATCATCTTCCGCTCCCATCTCTCATTTATTAAATAGCATACCAATTAAACCATACGTTTACCACCCATACCCATTCTGTTTTTGAGCCATTCACTTGTGCAGGTTGTTTTACTTCCTTCCTGGATCCACAATCAAACGAGAAGGTAGAATTACTTTACATCAGGAATTGCTTCCTTCGTTCGAGAAGGCTGACTCGCATCATATGGTAATCAGAGCAAAGGTGAACCAAGTAAGAAATTCATCCTGAAAAAAAAATTCCGAAAATTAAAAAAAAATTCCGAAAATTAAAAAAAGAAAAGAAAAGAAAGTTCTGGTCTTGAGATGAAGAGAAATGCTATGATGTTGTGTTCTTCAATATTGAATTACTTTGAGCTTTGATTCAACCCAAAACGCAGCGTCTTTGATTGTATTGGTGACAATCTCGTTGTAAGTATTTCTTTGTAGTAAGTTTACTAATTACTTTCATCTTTCTTTCTTTCTTTGTCCTTTGAATTTTTAACCTTCCTTTCATTATTTTCTAGTTTCCATTAACCTTTGATTCCTATAGCCGACACACTTGACAGATTTTGAAAGATCGAATTTAGTTCGTAAAAGAAGTGACCACGAGGGAACGAGTGTTGATTGACATTTTAATTTTTTTTGGGAGTGAATCGTGAGATCTATTTTTCATTTTTTTTATTACTAATAATGTCTTGTACTTCTAGAGACAATTCTCATATTTCAGGAGGTGATGATGGTCATGCATAAAACTTGGAAATACAAGCCATGACACAAGAGATAAGGAGTTTATGATACGAGTCAGCCCGTCGATTGAGGACCTCTTCGATTGTACCAGATCTAGAACGAAGTAAGCAATTCCTCTACATCAAAATTACTTGATAGTAATGAAGATGGTGGTGTTATATGGATATGGCTATGAACGAAATTGATTAAGGAAAG
This sequence comes from Hibiscus syriacus, assembly GCF_006381635.1. Lineage (NCBI taxonomy): Eukaryota > Viridiplantae > Streptophyta > Magnoliopsida > Malvales > Malvaceae > Hibiscus > Hibiscus syriacus. The sequence continues at coordinate 243,073 of NW_024062603.1, read as the reverse complement.
ATGAATGATAGATGTGGTAATGGAATTTAGGATTCTGGAAATTGGACAATAACAAAGAACAAGGAAGAACCTATACTAACAAGTATAAACCCGAACCTTATATGTTCAATGTTCAAGGACTTGGACCCGTTAGATAGAAATCTAAGAACCCAAAGTATCAAAGGATTGACACAACAAGATCAGACTTGAAATGTCAAGAAGATAGTTCTAAGAAGAACCAATTTGAGAGAAAATCTCACAATAATTTTAATTCATAAAATTCTCATTTGCAAAATGAAATTACAAGGCTTATTTAATCTGTTTGAAACACTTAGCCGAATATCACATGGTGTTTTTGGCCAGCTATTAAATCTCACAAAATAACATATTCCAATGGAGCTTCACGTTATTTGCTGGATTGTGTGCACATGGCTTGTTTAAAGAATATTGTAGTATTGTGCAAAATAAATGCTAAGTATGTCCAGCATTATGACGTGAATGGTCTTCATCCAACATTTGTGAGTGGTTATCTAGTCATCAAGTATGGGCTTATTAAAAGAAGACAAAGCTGGAATGTGCAGCATGGGTGTGTCTTATGGATTCTGGAATTGCTGTCTTGTGTCTTCCAACGTGTTTCTTGATCCAAGGACGTGCTTATGTCTCTATAATGCTTATCCAGGCTGTTTCATACGTGTATCATGTCCCCATAACTTTATTTCCATGTTTTTGTGAGCTGTGTGTTTTCCAAGTGCTCAAAACTGTCCAGCATGTGCGTCAGCCTCAAAAATTGTTTGAACAGATTGATATCATCATGTCCCATGCTCTACTGATTGGTGTGCTTCTTTATAATATTCCAACAATGTGTCCCATGCTGTTTTTTCGTGCCTACTTGTGCAAATAAGATGATAATCAAGTATTTAAATGAAATGTGCTGGAATGAATCACTCACCTTACTGCCGTGTATGTGTGTTCCATATTGAGCCATGAATGCATTAAATAATAACTAAAAATATTTAAATCTTAAAACTCAAATGAGTGCACATGAGTTATAATGAAAAACATCCTGTAAAGTGAATGTGGGTGCACGTGAATTAACTAAACAAATGATGAACATGTTGTTATGCAAAACAAATGATGAACATGCTGTTATGTGAATGTGAGTGCACGTGAATTTAACAAAACAAATGATAAACATGCTGTTATGTTGAATATAAATGCAAAAAACGTGCTTATCAATATGAATGTACATGAATGGTAATTATAATTAAATGAAAAACATGTTGTCATGTTGAATAAGAGTGCAAGACGTGTTTAACAATGGGAATACACATGAGTTAATTAAAATAAAGGATAAACATGATGTTTTGTTTAATATGAGTGCAAGACGTTCTACATGATGATATGTATTAAAATATGCTTAGATGAATGCAAAACATAAACAAAACGTGAAAATTATAAGTGTTAAAATGAAAAGAATGAGCTACACAAATGCATGTATGCTAATATGATAAATGCTAATGAGCTAACAAATAATTAAATATGAATGCAAGACTTATTCTAACATGCTTAAAATAAATAACAATGCGTACCGAATATCATTTAACATGGTTTTCATAATAAATGATAAATGGAAACATGTAATAATAATATCCTAAGAAATGATATGTATTCATAGCATAGATTTGATTGATATGAAAAACATAATCAACTAAGCATAGGATGGAATGAATGATATAATGATTTACACTAACATGTGAATTCATGATTATGATAGAATATAATGTAAAAATGACATAATAAAAGGTAATGAAAGAAAGAAATCCCTTAAAAATAGTAGTGAAAAACGTCCATAATGTGATTAAGTCATGGAGAAAATTGGAGCTGGACAGGATCATATCATCTTCCCCTTCTTTTGGGCGATTTGTCTTCAAATCGAAACTCTTCGCCATTGATTGATTCTTTCATGGAGGAATGAATTAATGTACTCCATGTAGAACACTCAACTCCATTTGTTCAGCTTCTCCCCTCGCATAAGAACATGTTTCTTGGTTGAAGTCATCACGTCACTTGGTGAAGGTAAGTGTTCCTTGAATGACTCCTTGGGGCTGATCATCATGTCCTTTCACTCTTTTGTCTCTCCAAATGATTGCCTTGAAGGTTGGTATGATTTCTCCACCATAAGGATAAAACAAGTTGCAAGGTGGATGTTTAATGGGTGTTGGTTGCTCGATGATGGAAAACTCCATTGGTTGCTGAATTCTCTTCAAATATTGTAATGTACTTGGAATCTCAATGATCACAACTTTTGGCTCTTCAAGTGATGTTTCTTTGAGTCCTTAAAGTTGGTAAGTCACGCCAACTTTAGTCTTTGCACCCTCCCACATTATGAATCTTAAATAGTTGGATAATACTCGCTTCTTTTTCTTGAATCGATGATCATAAGCAAGATCACTTCCATGTAAATGATTCAATGTACTGCAAAATAGAGATAAGTTAGAACATGAATCATCATTAACAATGTGAATGAATGTAAAAGATTCATTAAGGTTCATGAATGGAATTGGGTTCGTTGAAACTTCCCTTTCATGAGGTTCTTTGAGTGAATGGAGTATATTTGGAATGCCAATAACACATCTCTTGGAATTTTAAGAGATTCAACCTTTGAAACTTCAAGTGTCACTCCTTTTTGAACTTCAATGGACTTGCTTCTTGAAACATCATTTTGCGAAGGTATGACTCTTGGAACATCCTGTAAATGAAGATAATAAGTAGGAAGAACAGATTGGTTAGTAGAAAACAAATTTTCCAACTCTTTACTTTCTTTTCCCTCACTTTCATGCTTTTCTCGAACTATCTCATAAATACCACACTCTTGTTTTTCAATGTGCTCATTTTCACTCTCAATTTTCATTTCAATGCTTTCAATGTCTTTTCAACTCTCATTTCTTCTTTTTTGCAAACACTTTCTTTTTGTAGTTGTTCTTGCAATTGTGTTTCTTTGACGAAATTGTCAACACACTCTTGAAGACGAGCTAGACTTTCTGGATTAAAAGACGCAAAATTCCTTGGCTCTCTTCTCGTTGAACTTTTGACATTGCTTCTTGTTAGAAAATTGGGGTCCTCCTGGTAAGATCTTCTGCTAAAATTGGGTGTAGAACTAGAAAAGGATTGAGTGTTTTTTCTCCTTTTTAGTTGCGTATTGATCTTCGTTGGACGTGTTTGTGAACAAGAACGTCGTTCTATAATTTGGTCCAATAGTATCAAGGTGAAATAAGGAATGACGCCACAAGTAACGAGTTACTTGATAAGTCGATAAAAGTCACGAAGGACTCAATAAGAGAAAACTCTCAATTTATAATTCAAATTCAATATTATTACCACAACCGAGTCTTCCGTTACCATCTCTTAAACCGACCATTTTACCATCACATTTACCACCGTAAACTATCCATTTGTTTCCGTTATCTTACGCAGGTTGTTTTTGCTTCTTTCCTAGATCCACAATTATTTGATAACGCAAACTGTGATCGCATCAAACCCATAGCCATATCCATCAACTTCCGCTTCCATCTCTTAATTATTAAACAACCTACCTCTTCACCCTTACATTTACCACCTTAACCTTTCTATTTTTGAGCCATTCACTTTGCAAGTTGTTTTGCTTCCTTCCTAGATCTACAATCAAACGAGAAGGTAGAATTACCTTACATCAATCTCTCCAAGAAAATTCAGATTGCACTCCACTCACTCTCATGTTTGCACTCGGGGATATGATCCTTGGCTTTTTCTTGATCCCTCTTCTGATCTCACCCTCTCTTTGCCTTTTTTCGCTCGATTTCTCTCTTGTGGGTCCTTTTTAAGAACTAACTCAAGATTGAGCAAGTCTCTTAGTTTGTGCGTCAGTTTTAAACAAATGGTTAGGGTATAGAAATGGTTATGGTATAAGGGTAGGATAGAAAAGGATAAGGTAATGAAAATGATAAGAATAGATGAAAGAATAAGAAAATGAAATAGAGAGAAAATGAAGATAACTTACAACTCAAGTTGTAACACTTACTATCTTCCTTCACAAGAAACAACAAGGATACCTCCTTCAAGTTTGATGTTGGGGCAGATTGTATGGTGCTTCTCTTTGAGTGTAATTTGTAACTTGCTTCACTTTTTCTTTTTCTTCTTTTTGTTTTCGTTCTTTTGCACTCCAAATTTGATGTAGGAGTCTTTTTCTTTTCTTTTTCTTTTTCTTCTTTTTTTCTTTTTGTTGCTTTTGTTGCAGCACTTGATTGTCAATCCACCAAAGCTCTGATTACTGCTTGATGTAAGGCTAACCAGGCTTCTTCAATAATGGAGAAGTTGGCAACCTTGTTGTTTCCCGATCTAGGAGAGACACCAAATGCTACACATTGAATTGGAAGTAATCTGCAAAAAATAAAGAAAGAAATGATTAAAATAGAATATGAAAGAAGAAAGGAAATGATAAGAAAAGGAAATGGATATAAATGTTATCAAAGATGGCTGCGGAAGTATTATAGAAGAATCCTTCAAGAATTGATGAATTCGGCCTCCAAATAATGTTGATGGACGAATGCCTTGATGATGATTGAAGGATAATTTAATAGTGAAAAGATGAAGATGGCAATGGAATGGTAATGGAATTGGCGTGAAGGTGGTGGACTATAGTGATGTTATAGGCGTGAAAATGGTGATGGAAGATGGTGATGAACAGATTGTATCTTATAAAACTAAGAAGGAACCAATGCTATAAAGAAGCAAAGACCCGTTTCTTATAAGTCTCATAAGGGATGGTAGTAAGGACTTTGACCCTCTAGTTATAAGAACTAGGAACTAGAAGTATCAAGGGAAGGGGTTTGATGCCACAAACTATGAAAGTTTTCTTAATCGATATAGTTCTAAAAAGAACTTGAAGAGAGAAATATCTCACAAAGATTTTTTAGTTGATCAAAGGGTTGTTTTTACAAATGAATTCCAAAGAACTTGAAGTAGAATGAAGGTGATGGAGATGAATATGAAAAGTAGTATCTCAAAGAAGACTCAAAGAAGAACCAATGTTAAAGAACAAAGACCCAGACTTTATATTGCTTCTTTAAGGGATGGTAAACAAGGACTTTGACCCACTATCTATAAAGAGATAGGAACCAAAAGTATCAGGGTGACATAGATAGGGGTGATGCCACAAGCATAAGCTTGATAAGTCGATAAAGTTCACTTAAGAACTAAAGAGAGAAACTCTCACAAATATTTGATTAAACAATGTGAATTCCCTTCTACAAATTAAATGGAAAGCTATTTATAGGGCTAAGAGATGTCTAGGATGCACCTACAAGATTTAATGATTGAACATTCATGGATGAATGTTCATCCTTAAGTAGATACAATGTACGTCCCCTATGTGATGCGATCATGCCAAGGACCAAACTTCTTCAACACATGATCACTTCATGGACGTTCTGCCTTGTTGATTCTAAGGGAGTCTTACCTTATTTTATTATTTATTTACTCATTTATGCATTACATGTCACGTGAATATGTTTATCTTATTCTTAATTTTTGCTTGAATATTATATTCTGTCATTTATATGTATAATATATGATATTCATGCATGACTTATTAATTCACATCTTTATATAACTCATTCAATGCATATGCATTCATAGTTAGCTCATTTGCATTCATAACACAGGTGGAAAAATGAATTCATAATTATAATAGCTCAATTCCTATCTAATTATTTGTTTACATACTTTGTCTAGGTACATTGGATGCTAAGTAGACTAAAGGCAATAGAAGAGTTGGATGAACAGTTCACGTCAGTCAGATTGATCATCATTTTTGAACATGTTTCAAGCATCTTTGGGTGATGAAGTCTCTTAACATTTAATCCCCTATCTCTTATCTTTCCAACGCACTTTGAATCATATCAATCCGATATTGGGAGCTCAATATATACCCAGATTAATTAAAACAGTGCAGGCTGGAAATAAGTACGAGATTTACACCAAATGAAGAGCCATGTTCACACCTGATGCATTTCCACCTTCGTGAATCCATTTATGGCGTGTAAAATCATACAAGGAGGCTAAAGGACTTGTTCATATTCAAGGGAGATGGATGCATTATTTTCAAACTCATTCACCAAATCCAAGTGAATGAAGGGAGCCTACGAGTCATGTTCACACTTGGTGCATGCATTCCAAAGGGGGCCGAACATACAATGAAACATTCCTGCAAATTCATGCAAGGAAATGAACCAACATGTTCACATCAAGAGAGGTTGAATTCGGCTATGAAGATGTATTCACTTAAATGGATGAACATTCATTTATTTTATTAGTCCATGAACTTGCATAGGGGACGTACATTGTATCTACTGAAGGATGAACATTCATCCATGAATGTTCAATCATTAAATCTTGTATGTTCATCCTAGACATATCTTAGGCCTATAAATAGCTTTCAATTTCATTTGTAGAAACCAATTGACTTTGTTTAATCAAATATTTGTGAGAGTTTCTCTCTTTAGTTCTTAAGTGAACTTTATCGACTTATCAAGCTTATGCTTGTGGCGTCACCCCTATCTATGTCACCCTGATACTTCTGGTTCCTATCTCTTTATAGATAGTGGGTCAAAGTCTTTGTTTACCATCCCTTAAAGAAGCAATATAAAGTCTGGGTCTTTGATCTTTAACATTGGTTCTTCTTTGAGTCTTCTTTGAGATACTACCTTTCATATTCATCTCCATCACCTTTATTCTACTTCCATTACCATACTTTATCATTTCCTTTAAACATATCACCAACTTATATATATATTTTCCACTGCCATATTTATCTTTCCATTTCATTACTTCCATTTAACTATTTTTTTAGCTTTCTTGTTTGTGCAGGATCCTTGTTGTTTTCCTAGATCGAAACAATCAAAGGTACAACCTTGACTTCACCATCCATCCAAGTGAGGCTAGGTTGAACTATATAATATGGTATCAGAGCTAAGGTGGATTACAACAAGAACAAGTAAAAGCAACATCCTACCATTCAATAAAAAGAAAATCAAAAAGAGAAGTGCAAAAAAAAATCATCAAGTTAATCCCAAAATCAACAAGGGATTCCAAGTGAAGAAAAACTAAAGAAAGGAAACATAGAAAGCAAAATGCAAAGAGGTGCCAAAGGTGACAAGCAACATCATCATTCCAACCGATCCTAAAGAAGTCTTCAATACCTTTAATTGTTTCTTCTAGGAAGGTGGTGAGTATCTTTGCATAGTAAGTGAACCTTTCTTTCTTTTTCTTACTTTTATAAGACCACCCTTCATTATTTAATCTTTCTACCTTTCTATTTTTTCCTCTACACTAACAAATTTTTCAGCCGACGTTCATAGCACTTGAAAGGTCTCGAGTTAGTTCTTTTAGGAACTTTACAAGAGAGGAACGAGTGGAAAAAGGCTAATAGAGTGTGTGAGATCAGAAGGGGAATTACAAAAGCCAAAGACATATTCCCAAGTGAAACACGAGTGCTTGAGTGGAGTGACATCACAATGTTTTTTTTGGAGTGACCATGAGGTTTTGTTGTGTGAAATTTGGTAAGGTCCTAATTTTCACATTTCAAATTTTTACTAACAATGTTATTTGATCTTTCCTCTTCCCAAGCAATGGAGAACATTCAACAAAGAGAGAATGCATTTCGTACTCGTTGCCATGTAAACGGTAAAGATGGCAAAGTATGTCTTGTAGCCATTGATAGTGAAAGTTGTACAAACATTGCAAGCACATACATGGTCAAGAAGTTGGGACTTACAACATTCAAACATCCCAGTCCATACATTTTTCAAGGATTAAATGAAGATGAAGAGTTTGAAGTCATAGAGCAAGTACTTGTGCCCTTTTCAATTGGGAGATATGAAGATGAAGTCTTTTGTGATGTTGCCTCCATTAATTCAAGCCATCTTCTTTTCGGTCGACCTTGGCAGTTTGATAAACAAGCATTGTATGATGGGTTCTCCAATAAGTATTCATTCAAACACCAAGGGAGAAAGATCACGTTGGTTCCAATGTGCCCAAATCAAGTCCATGAATGCCAAGAGACCCTTAAGTCGCGTATAGAGGAATGGGAGGAAACTAAAGCCATGAAGAAAGTTGAAAGAGAAGTTTTACATGAAAAACAAATAAGAGTGGAGAGAGTTGAACATGCACAAATCAAAGAAGAACATCGTGAGAAAACCAAGACATTTGGAGTTGAAAATAAGAGTGTGATTTTGCGTGAGAAATCCATTGGAGTAATTGAAAATGAGAGTAAGAGCATTGAGAGTGAAGATGAGTGTGCTGTAAAACATGAGAGTGAGATTGAAGAGAGAATTCAAAACAAACATGAGCATGAGAGAAAAGAATGTGAGGAGAAGGAAGTTTTACTTTATACTAATCAATCTTTTCTTCCAATTCTTTCATTTGATTTGCAGGTTATTCCAAAGGCCATACCATTGCAAATTGATGAATTGCATTTGTCCATTGAAGTTCCAAAGGTTGTAACATTTGGTATTCCAAATCATGTGCTCTTTGACATTCGAAGTACATTCATTCTACATTCAAAGTTCAAACAACCTTATGAAAGGGAAGTTTCAACGAACCAAATTTCATTCATGAACTTTAATGAATCTTGTACGTTCTTTCACATTGTTAATGATGTTTCATGTTCTAACTTATTTCTATTTTGCAGCACATTGAATCATTTACATGGAAGTGTTCTTGCTTGTGATCATCAATTTAAGGAAAAGAAACGAACATTATCCAACTATTCAAGATTCATAATGTGGAAGGGTAAAAAGACTAAAGTTGGCATGCCTTACCTACTTGAAGGATTCAAAGAAATTCATGCATACCCTAATAGGCGTAATGATCTTCATTCATCATTTCTTACACCAATGGATCAATCAATGACAAAAGCCTTCGATTTGAGGACAAATCGCTCTAAAGAAGGGGGGATGATGCGATCATGCCAAGGACCAAACTTCTTCAACACATGATCACTTCATGGACGTTCTGCCTTGTTGATTCTAAGGGAGTCTTACCTTATTTTATTATTTATTTAATCATTTATGCATTACATGTCACGTGAATATGTTTATCTTATTCTTAATTTTTGCTTGAATATTATATGCTGTCATTTATATGTATAATATATGATATTCATGCATGACTTATTAATTCACATCTTTATACAACTCATTCAATGCATATGCATTCATAGTTAGCTCATTTGCATTCATAACACAGGTGGCAAAATGAATTCATAATTATAATAGCTCAATTACTATCTAATTATTTGTTTACATACTTTGTCTAGGTACATTGGATGCTAAGTAGACTAAAGGCAATTGAAGAGTTGGATGGACAGTTCACGTCAGTCAGATTGATTGTCCTTTTTGAACATGTTTCAAGCATCTTTGGGTGATGAAGTCTTCTTAACATTTAATCCACTATCTCCTAGCTTTCCAACTCACTTTGAATCATAGCAATCCGATATTGGGAGATCAATATATACCCAGATTAATTAAGACAGTGCAGGCTGGAAAAAAGTACGGGATTTACACCAAATGAAGAGCCATGTTCACACCTGATGCATTTCCACCTTCATGAATCCATTTATGGCGTTTACAATCATACAAGGAGGCTAAAGGACTTGTTCATATTCAAGGGAGATGGATGCATTATTTTCAAACTCATTCACCAAATCCAAGTGCATGAAGGGAGCCTATGAGTCACGTTCACACTTGGTGCATGCATTCCAAAGGGGGCCGAACATACAATGAAACATTCCTGCAAATTCATGCAAGGAAATGAACCAACATGTTCACATCAAGAGAGGATGAATTCGGCTATGAAGATGTATTCACTTAAATGGATGAACATTCATTTATTTTATTAGTCCATGAACTTGCATAGAGGACGTACATTGTATCTACTTAAGGATGAACATTCATCCATGAATGTTCAATCATTAAATCTTGTATGTGCATCCTAGAAATCTCTTAGGCCTATAAATAGCTTTCCATTTCATTTGTAGAAACCAATTGACTTTTGTTTAATCAAATATTTGTGAGAGTTTCTCTCTTTAGTTCTTAAGTGAACTTTATCGACTTATCAAGCTTATGCTTATGGCGTCACCCCTATCTATGTCACCCTGATGCTTCTGGTTCCTATCTCTTTATAGATAGTGGGTCAAAGTCCTTGTTTACCATCCCTTAAAGAAGTAATATAAAGTCTGGGTCTTTGTTCTTTAACATTGGTTCTTCTTTGAGTCTTCTTTGAGATACTACTTTCATATTCATCTCCATCACCTTTATTCTACTTTCATTACCATACTTTATCATTTCCTTTAAACATATCACCAACTTATATATATATTTTCCGCTGCCATATTTATCTTTCCATTTCATTACTTCCATTTAACTATTTTTTTAGCTTTCTTGTTTGTGCAGGATCCTTGTTGCTTTCCTAGATCGAAACAATCAAAGGTACAACCTTGACTTCACCATCCATCCAAGTGAGGCTAGGTTGAACTATATCACTATGCAAGTTCATGGACTAATAAAATAAATGAATATTCATCCATTTAAGTGAATACATCTTCATAGCCAAATTCATCCTCTCTTGATGTGAACATGTTGGTTCATTTCCTTGCATGAATTCTCAGGAATGTGTTTCATTGTATGTTCGGCCCCCTTTGGAATGCATGCACCAAGTGTGAACGTGACTCATAGGCTCCCTTCATGCACTTGGATTTGGTGAATGAGTTTGAAAATAATGCATCCATCTCACTTGAATATGAACAAGTCCTTTAGCCTCCTTTTATGATTGTACACGCCATAAATGGATTCATGAAGGTGGAAATGCATCAGGTGTGAACATGGCTCTTCATTTGGTGTAAATCCCGTACTTATTTCCAGCCTGCACTGTCTTAATTAATCTGGGTATATCATGAGTTCCCAATATCGGATTGATATGATTCAAAGTATGTTGGAAAGCTAAGAGATAGGGGATTAAATGTTAAGAAGACTTCATTACCCAAAGATGCTCGGAACATGTTCAAAAATTACGATCAATCTGACTAACGTGAACTGTCCATCCAACTCTTCAATTGCCTTTAGTCTACTTAGCATCCAATGTACCTAGACAAAGTATGTAAACAAATAATTAGATAGGAATTGAGCTATTATAATTATGAATTCATTTTGCCACCTGTGTTATGAATGCATATGCATTGAATGAGTTATATAAAGTTGTGAATTAATAAGTCATGCATGAATATCATATATTATACATATAAATGACAGCATATAATATTCAAGCAAAAATTAAGAATAAGATAAACATATTCATGTGACATGTAATGCATAAATGAGTAAATAAATAATAAAATAAGGTAAGACTCCCTTAGAATCAACAAGGCAGAACATCCATGAAGTGATAATGTGTTGAAGAAGTTTGGTCCTTGGCATGATCGCATCATCCCCCCTTCTTTAGAGCGATTTGTCCTCAAATCGAAGGCTTTTGTCATTGATTGATCCATTGGTGTAAGAAATGATGAATGAAGATCATTACTCCTATTAGGGTATGCATGAATTTCTTTGAATCCTTCAAGTAGGTAAGGCATGCCAACTTTAGTCTTTGTACCCTTCCACATTATGAATATTGAATAGTTGGATAATGTTCGTTTCTTTTCCTTGAATTGATGATCACAAGCAAGAACACTTCCATGTAAATGATTCAATGTGCTGTAAAATAGAAATAAGTTAGAACATGAAACATCATTAACAATGTGAATGAACGTACAAGATTCATTAAAGTTCATGAATGAAATTCGGTTCGTTGAAACTTCCCTTTCATAAGGTTGTTTGAACTTTGAATGTAGAATGAATGTACTTCGAATGTCAAAGAGCACATGATTTGGAATACCAAATGTTACAACCTTTGGAACTTCAATGGACAAATGTGATTCATCAATTTGTAATGGTATGGCCTTTGGAATAACCTGCAAATCAAATGAAAGAATTGGAAGAAAAGATTGATTAGTATAAAGTAAAACTTCCTTCTCCTCACATTCTTTTCTCTCATGCTAATGTTTGTTTTGAATTCTCTCTTCAATCTCACTCTCATGATTTAAAACACACTCATCTTCACTCTCAATGCTCTTACACTCATTTTCAATTACTCCAATGGATTTCTCACGCAAAATCACACTCTTATTTTCAACTCCAAATGTCTTGGTTTTCTCAGGATGTTCTTCTTTGATTTGTGCATGTTCAACTCTCTCCACTCTTATTTGTTTTTCATGTAAAACTTCTCTTTCAACTTTCTTCATGGCTTTAGTTTTCTCCCATTCCTCTATATGCGACTTAAGGGTCTCTTGGCATTAATGGACTTGATTTGGGCATATTGGAACCAACGTGGTCTTTCTCCCTTGGTGTTTGAATGAATACTTATTGGAGAACCCATCATACAATGCTTGTTTATCAAACTGCCAAGGTCGACCGAAAAGAAGATGGCTTGAATTAATAGAGGCAACATCACAAAAGACTTCATCTTCATATCTCCCAATTGAAAAGGGCACAAGTACTTGCTCTATGACTTCAAACTCTTCATCTTCATTTAATCCTTGCAAAATGTATGGGCTGGTGATACGATCCAAACAAGCTCCAACTTTCTCCATGACTTGAACACACCATGGATGTTCTTCAAAGCTGTTTCTAAGGGAGTTCTTCATTACCCTATATTATACTATATCATTTATACATTATATTCTATAATAAGCATGCATTCACATGTTAGTATAAATTATCATACTATTATTTCCATCCTATGCTTATTTGATCATGTTTTTCATATTATTCAAATATATGCTATGATTACATATCATTTCTTAGGATATTATTATTACATGATTCCATTTATCATTTATGAATACCATGTTATATGATATTCATGCATACAACATATACCCTATCTTTATGATTGATACACAATGTTATAAGCATATTAGGATAGTCTTATAATCATATTAAGCATGATTATCATATATACATCAAGGAAGCATCATTATAAATCATTTCATTAGTTCATATGCATTCATATTAGCTCTTAAGCTTCATGCATTATCTTACACATACTTTGAGATGATATAATTAGCTCATGACCTTCAAACATAGCTCACATCACCATAATCATACATGACACCAAGGCATTTAGCTCATAACAGCTCAATATCATGGACTTACCTTGTTTCCTTGCACATATAGGTACATTGGAGTGTGATGCACGATGAGGCAGCTTGGTAGAGTATTTGGATGTCATATGCAGCTCAAAAATAACTCACAAATATCATGGCAGCACGTGGAACACTAAGGAAAGCTTAACTTAGCTGGAGGAGCTAGCATGTAGCTGAACTTAGCTGGAGGAGAGCTTTGGACCAAAGTGCTGAAAAGTGGACTAAAGGTAGCTGGAAGTAGCTGGGAGAGTAGTTGAGGAGCTGAGAAGACCAAAGCTAACTAGCTTGAGTTTATCAAGCTATAACTCACCTAGTTAGCTACCAAGACACTCATCTAGCTTACCTTGAAGCTAGTTCATCTCTAGGCTGCCCAATGGATGCCATGTCATCTAGATACACATTGGAAGCTAATTCACGCCTAGTTGTTGCCTATATTCATTCCGTGGACTTCAAGACATCATCCTATGGTTGCAATCTCATCAAACCATAGCAAGAAGACCCATGTGCTTTCATGTAGGCTGTCATGTGCATTATTCAAGCATGTGCACTTCATGTGACATCAAATTGGCGCCAAAACACCAAGGGATGCTTCCTATTCGGCCAAAGACTCTTTCCTCTTCATTTTGGCGCCCAAATAACTTCCAAATACATTCAAATCATCCTTAGGGCCGAACCAACACATAACCATTCGGCCAAGAGCATGTATTTTCATTAAAGTCTTGTTTTTTCATTAAAAATCATGTCATTTTAGGAAGGTACAAGGGCTGGCCGAACCAACATGTACCTATTTGGCCAAGTCCCTTCAAAAACTATAAATAGGCTTTCCTATTTCATTTGTAATGAGACCATTTTTATTAATCAAAGTGAGATTATTCTCTTTCTTAAGTCTTGGTGACTTTTTATCGACTTATCAAGTATTTTATACTTGTGGCGTCAACCCTCTTCTTTCATCTTGATACTTCTGGTTCCTAGTTCCTATAACTAGTGGGTCAAAGTACTTATCACCACCCCTTGAAGAAACAATATAAAGATTGGGTCTTTTCTCTCTATAGCATTGGTTCTTCTTTGAACGTTCTTCAAGATACTATCCTCACAACCATCCTTTTGTTTCATCGCCATAACCATAACCATTTCAATCATCTTCCGCTTCCATCTCTCATTTATTAAATAGCCTACCTATTAAACCATACACTTACCACCCTTATCCATTCTGTTTTGAGCCATTCACTTGTGCAGGTTGTTTTGCTTCCTTCCTAGATCCACAATCAAATGAGAAGGTAGAATTACCTTACATCAGCTGGGATGTTTGAATGTTGTAAGTCCCAACTTCTTGACCATGTATGTGCTTGCAATGTTTGTACAACTTCCACTATCAATGGCTACAAGACATACTTTGCCATCTTTATCGTTTATATGGCAACGAGTATGAAATGCATTCTCTCTTTGTTGAATGTTCTCCATTGCTTGGGAAGAGGAAAGACCAAATAAAAATGTTAGTAAAAATTTGAAATGTGAAAATTAGGACCTTGCCAAATTTCACACAACAAAACCTCATAGTCACACCAAAAAAACATTGTAATGTCACTCCACTCTAGCACTCGTGTTTCACTCGGGAATATGTCTTTGGCTTTTGTAATTCCCCTTCTGATCTCACACACTCGATTAGCCTTTTTCCACTCGTTCCTCTCTTGTAAAGTTCTTAAAAGAAATAACTCGAGACCTTTCAAGTGCTATGGACGTCGGCTGAAAAATTTGTTAGTGTAGAGGAAAAAATAGAAAGGTAGAAAGATTAAATAATGAAGGGTGGTCTTATAAAAGGAATAAAAAGAAAAAAAGGTTCACTCACTATGCAAAGATACTCACCACCTTCCTAGAAGAAACAATCAAAGGTCTGGAAGACTTCTTTAGGATCGGTTGGAATGATGATGTTGCTTGTCATCTTTGGCTCCTCTTTGCATTTTGCTTTCTTTGTTTCCTTTCTTTAGTTTTTCTTCACTTGGAATCCCTTGTTGATGTTGGGATTAATATGCTGATTTTTTTTTGCACTTCTCTCTTTGATTTTCTTTTTATTGAATGGTAGGATGTTGCTTTTGCTTGTTCTTGTTGCAATCCACCTTAGCTCTAATACCATATGATACAGTTCAACCTAGCCTCACTTGGATGGATGGTGAAGTCAAGGTTGTACCTTTGATTGTTTCGATCTAGGAAAGCAACAAGTATCCTGCACAAACAAGAAAGCTAAAAAAATGGTTAAATGGAAGTAATGAAATGGAAAGATAAATATGGCAGTGGAAAATATATATAAGTTGGTGATATGTTTAAAGGAAATGATAAAGTATGGTAATGGAAGTAGAATGAAGGTGATGGAGATGAATATGAAAGTAGTATCTTAAAGAAGACTCAAAGAAGAACCAATGTTAAAGAATAAAGACCCAGACTTTATATTGCTTCTTTAAGGGATGGTAAACAAGGACTTAGACCCACTATCTATAAAGAGATAGGAACCAGAAGTATCAGGGTGATATAGATAGGGTTGACACCACAAGCATAAGCTTGATAAGTCGATAAAGTTCACTTAAGAACTAAAGAGAGAAACTCTCACAAATATTTGATTAAACCAAGTGAATTCCCTTCTATAAATGAAATGGAAAGCTATTTATAGGCCTAAGAGATGTTTAGGATGCACCTACAAGATTTAATGATTGAACATTCATGGATGAATGTTCATCCTTAAGTAGATACAATGTATGTCCCCTATGCAAGTTCATGGACTAATAAAATAAATGAATATTCATCCATTTAAGTGAATACATCTTCATAGCCGAATTCATCCTCTCTTGATGTGAACATGTTGGTTCATTTCCTTGCATGAATTTTCAGGAATGTTTCATTGTATGTTCGGCCCCCTTTGGAATGCATGCACCAAGTGTGAACGTGACTCATAGGCTCCCTTCATGCACTTGGATTTGGTGAATGAGTTTGAAAATAATGCATCCATCTCCATTGAATATGAACAAGTCCTTTAGCGTCATTTTATGATTGTACACGCCATAAATGGATTCATGAAGGTGGAAATGCATCAGGTGTGAACATGGCTCTTCATTTGGTGTAAATCCCGTACTTATTTCCAGCCTGCACTGTCTTAATTAATCTGGGTATATCTTGAGTTCCCAATATCGGATTGTTATGATTCAAAGTGCGTTGGAAAGCTAAGAGATAGGGGATTAAATGTTAAGAGACTTCATCACCCAAAGATGCTCGGAACATGTTCAAAAATTACGATCAATCTGACTGACGTGAACTGTCCATCCAACTCTTCAATTGCCTTTAGTCTACTTAGCATCCAATGTACCTAGACAAAGTATATAAACAAATAATTAGATAGGAATTAAGCTATTATAATTATGAATTCATTTTTACCACTTGTGTTATGAATGCAAATGAGCTAACTATGAATGCATATGCATTGATTGAGTTATATAAAGATGTGAATTAATAAGTCATGCATGAATATCATATATTATACATATAAATGACAGCATATAATATTCAAGCAAAACTTAAGAATAAGATAAACATATTCATGTGACATGTAATGCATAAATGAGTAAATAAATAATAAAATAAGGTAAGACTCCCTTAGAATCAACAAGGCAGAACGTCCATGAAGTGATCATGTGTTGAAGAAGTTTGGTCCTTGGCATGATCGCATCAAGTTGAGCTGGCCATAGATGCAATACATGACAATGAGTCTTAGGACAGCTCCTTGTGAAAGGGCTCTTCTCGGATTGGCAACTCTTCGCGAAAAGGTGCGAATTCATAAAATTCGACCTAGACCATATTTGTAGTTCTCTGTGTGGTGAAGATGATGGTGCAACTCTCCAGCTGGAAAGAGGTCTCTAGCTAGCTCAAAAGTCCAGCTCAAGTGAGCTATGAGCTCGGAGGTCAGCTGACAACTTTATCTCAAAATGTCCATGAGCTGTCCCAGAGTTGTCCTAGTCACTTTTCCTTAGCTTGTTGACTCCAATGCTAGCTTTAAGTCAGCTCCCATCATGTGGCCAAACATGTACCTATAAAATAAAGCATTTATAAGCTAAATAATATAAGATATAAATATATAAATATGTGGTTCATAACAATAACTTCATACATTCATAATATCATCATCATACCTATAAATATAATGTATGTAAGTTGTTATCATAACTATGGTATAAAGAAAGATTAAGTTAAAGAAAATCCCCCTTTGATTATTGAGAAAGGTTGGAGATGCAAGTCCATTTTTGACGCTGAATCGGATCACATCAGTTATCACAATCAATAAATTTTTAAGCATTATGGACGCAAGGTAACCTTGATGCCTTTGATGCCAAAAGAGGTGCAACAAGATCAGTTGCATATGCAAAAGAGTGTACAAGCATGGCGCAAAGACAAAACCCCAATAAAGAATAAAGAGTGTACAAATTGCCCTAAAGAAGGGGGATGATGCAAGCATGCTTTCATCAATAAAGAGAGTACTCTTGAACACATTTATATTGAAATTACTATATATTAGTTATATACTACATGATTTTATAATATGATTCATGATAAGAATTCTTGTTATGTAGTTAAAGAATAACTTAGTATGAACACAACATGCACATTGATATTTAAGCATATTAGGACAGTTTTATAATCATATTAAACATGATTATTTTATATACATAAAGGCAACATCATTATAATTCATTTTACTAGTTCATATGCATTCATATTAGCTCTTAAGCTTCATGCATTATCTTACACATATTATGAGGTGATATATTTAGCACATGACCTTCAATCATAGCTCACATTACCATATTCTTACATGGCAGCAAGGTATTTAGCTCATAACAGCTCAATGCCATGGACTTACCTTGTTTCCTTGCACATATAGATACATTGGAGTGTGATGCACAATGAGGTAGCTTATGATTTAAACGTCATATGCAGCTCACAAACAGCTCACAAAGTACAAGGCAGCTCATCGAACACTAAGGAAAGCTTGATTCAGCTGGAGGAGCTTAAGGCTAGCTAAACTCAGCTAGTTGGACTATTTGGAGTTGAGTTGCCAAAAGTGATGTCAAAGGTAGCTGAATGTAGTTGAACATGTTGTTATGGAGCTCATAAGGATTAGGCTAGGAAGCTTGTTCAAAAGCACATGCTTGCTAACTAGCTCCACACTCAAGCTAGCTTGGAAGGAGACACATGCACTCCCAAGATGGAGCCCATGACCAACCATCATTCCATGCACAAGGCTGCACCACAAGGCTCCCATGTGTATGCCATATGACCAGCCCCCATGTGCCTTGCATGTGGTCTCATTTAGGTGCCAAGATGAAGATCCCTCTCCCTATTCGGCCAAGCATCATCTCCCATCCAATTTAGCGCCAACATGAAGGGTGATACAGTTCAACCTAGCCTCACTTGGATGGATGCTGAAGTCAAGGTTGTACCTTTGATTGTTTTGATCTAGGAAAGCAACAAGGATCTCGCACAAACAAGAAAGCTAAAAAAATAGTTAAATGGAAGTAGTGAAATGGAAAGATAAATACGGCAACGGAAAATATATATAAGTTGGTGATATGTTTAAAGGAAATGATGAAGTATGGTAATGGAAGTAGAATGAAGGTGATGGAGATGAATATGAAAAGTAGTATCTCATAGAAGACTCAAAGAAGAACCAATGTTAAAGTACAAAGACCCAGACTTTATATTGCTTCTTTAAGGGATGGTAAACAAGGACTTTGACCCACTATCTATAAAGAGATAGGAACTAGAAGTATCAAGGTGACATATATAGGGGTGACGCCATAAGCATAAGCTTGATAAGTCGATAAAGTTCACTTAAGAACTAAAGAGAGAAACTCTCACAAATATTTGATTAAATCAAGTGAATTGGTGTTTTTTTACAAATGAATGGAAATCTATTTATAGGCCTAAGAGTGCATGGTATGAATACAAAGCATGGCTTACGTGAATGAATTTTGATGAATGGATGTTCATCTTTTAATGGAATACATCCTTTGGCAGAATTCATCCCACCTTGTGTGAACTTGTTGATTTGTCTTCTATGGATGAATGTTCATGAATGTATCTTGGCTGAAATTCTTCCCCCTTGTGTGAACATGACTATTTGGCTTCTTGCATGAATATGCATGAATGGATGAATTTAAAAGCCTTTGAATGAATCCTTGCACCTCCTCACAAATGTTCTGATTCATTTTAATATTATTTTCTCGTCCATGCATGTCTTCATTAATTCCTCCCATGCATAAGTCCTTTGAAGGAGATGAATGGCTGCAAATCCCGTATTAATTTCCAGCCTGCACTGTCTTCAGTAATCTGGTCATATCACAAGCTCCCGATATCGGATTGATGTGATTCAAAATGCGTTGGAAACCTACGAGATATGGGATTAAATGTTAAGAGACATCATCACCCAAATATGCTTGGAACATGTTCAAAAATGTAGATCAATCTGACTGACGTGAACTGTCCAACCAACTCTTCAATTGCATTTAGTCTTCTTAGCATCCAATGACCCTAGACAAAGTATGTAAACAAATAATTAGATAGGAATTGAGCTATGATAATTATGAATGCATGCTTCCACATATGTTAATAATACAAATGAGCTAACTATGAATGCATATGCATTGAATGAGTTATATAAAGATGTGAATTAATAAGTCATGCATGAATATCATATATTGTACATATAAATGACAACATATAACATTCAAGCACAATTAAGAACATATTCACATGACATGTAATGCTTAAATAAGTAAATAAATAATAAAATAAGGCAAGACTCCCTTATAATCATCTTGGAAGAAACTAAAGAAAATACAGATCATGGTGAGATGCTTGTTTCGAAAAGGTGCCTACAATCACAAACATCCCAAGAGGATATTCAAAGAAACAATATTTTCCATACCAGATGCCATGTCAAGGACAAGGTTTGCACAATGATCATCGATGGAGGAAATTGCACAAACGTAGCCAACACTCTTATGGTTGAAAAACATGGATTGGCAACATCAAAGCATCCCACTCCATATAAACTCCAATGGCTCAATGAAGGAGGTGAGTTAAACGTTACCAAATAGGTTCTAATTCCTTTTTCAGTTGGTAGGTACAAGGATAAGGTTCTTTGTGACATTGTCCCTATGCATGCTAGCCACATCTTACTTGGAAGACCATGGTAGTATGAAAAAAGGGCCATTCATGATTGTTATCACAATCAATACATTTTTATGCATGATGGACGCAAGGTAACCTTGATGCCTTTGATACCAAAAGAGGTGCAACAAGATCAGTTGCATATGCGAAAGAGTGTACAAGCATGGCGCAAAGACAAAACCCCAATGAAGAATGAAGAGGAACGAAACATGACACCAAACTTCTTCATAGAGAAACACGATGGTTCTAGGCTGGAAAATGAAGGGGTTCCTACGAAAATTGGTGATGATAGGAATTTAAAGACACAACTCTTCACCAAGGGTTTTAATTGCCAAAAGGTAAGTAACCCTTCTTGAAACCTCTTCTCTCCTCACTTTTCAGGACCAATCACGTGAAAGGTCATTTCTAAAAGGGATGTCCTTAAAGGAAGATTACTCTCAAAAGGTACCTGTTGGTAAATCAAATTCACAGAAAGGCCTAAAGGGAAATCTTATGAAATGATACCTAATGGAAGAACACAACCGTTCAAAGGATGCTTTCTTTTAGCAAGGAGACATGAAGCCATGCAAGGATAGAATGAACTCGATTTAAGGACAAATTGCCCTAAAGAAGGGGGGATGATGCAAGCATGTTTTCATCAATAAAGGGAGTACTCTTGAACACCTTTATATTGAAATTACTATATATTCGTTATATACTACATGCTTTTATAATATAATTCATGATAAGAATTCTTGTTATGTAGTTAAAGAATAACTTAGTATGAACAC
Source organism: Hibiscus syriacus (assembly GCF_006381635.1). NCBI lineage: Eukaryota > Viridiplantae > Streptophyta > Magnoliopsida > Malvales > Malvaceae > Hibiscus > Hibiscus syriacus. The sequence goes on along the minus strand of NW_024062603.1, from coordinate 221,839 downwards.
AACATGCACATTGATATTTAAGCATATTAGGACAATTTTATAATCATATTAAACATGATTATTTTATATACATCAAGGCAGCATCATTATAATTCATTTTACTAGTTCATATGCATTCATATTAGCTATTAAGCTTCATGCATTATCTTACACATATTATGAGGTGATATATTTAGCTCATAACCTTCAATCATAGCTCACATTACCATATTCTTATATGGCAGCAAGATATTTAGCTCATAACAGCTCAATGCCATGGACTTACCTTGTTTCCTTGCATATATAGGTACATTGGAGTGTGATGCACGATGAGGTAGCTTGATGGATGATTTGGACGTCATATGCAGCTTACAAACAGCTCACAAAGTACAAGGCAGCCCATAGAACACTAAGGAAAGCTCGATTCAGCTGGAGGAGCTTAAGGCTAGCTAAACTCAGCTAGTTGGACTATTTGGAGCTGAGTTGCCAAAAGTGATGTCAAAGGTAGCTGAATGTAGCTGAACATGTTGTTATGGAGCTTATAAGGATTCGGCTAGGAAGCTTGTTCACAAACAGCCCATGCTTGCTAACTAGCTCCACACTCAAGCTAGCTTCGAAGGAGACACATGCACGCCCAAGATGGAGCACATGACCAGCCATCATTCCATGCACAAGGCTGCACCACAAGGCTCCCTAGATCACCCATGTGTATTCCATATGACCAGCCCCCATGTGCCTTGCATGTGGTCTCATTTAGGTGCCAAGATGAAGAGCCCTCTCCCTATTCGGCCAAGCATCATCTCCCATCCAATTTGGCGCCAACATGAAGGGTGATACAGTTCAACCTAGCCTCACTTGGATGGATGGTGAAGTCAAGGTTGTACCTTTGATTGTTTCGATCTAGGAAAGCAACAAGGATCTTGCACAAACAAGAAAGCTAAAAAAATAGTTAAATGAAAGTAATGAAATGGAAAGACAAATATGGCAGCGGAAATATATATATAAGTTGGTGATATGTTTAAAGGAAATGATGAAGTATGGTAATGGAAGTAGAATAAAGGTGATGGAGATGAATATGAAAAGTAGTATCTCAAAGAAGACTCAAAGAAGAACCAATGTTAAAGAACAAAGACCCAGACTTTATATTGCTTCTTTAAGGGATGGTAAATAAGGACTTTGACCCACTATCTATAAAGAGATAGGAACTAGAAGTATCAGGTTGACATAGATAGGGGTGACGCCATAAGCTTGATAAGTCGATAAAGTTCACTTAATAACTGAAGAGAGAAACTCTCACATATATTTGATTAAACAAAGTGAATTGGTGTTTTTTTTTACAAATGAATGGAAATCTATTTATAGGCCTAAGAGTGCATGATATGAATACAAAACATTTAATGAGTGAACCTTCATGGATGAGTGTTCATACTTTAAGTAGATACAAAGCATGGGTTAGGTGAATGAATTTTGATGAATGGATGTTCATCTTTTAATGGAATACATCCTTTGGCCAAATTCATCCCAGCTTGTGTGACTTGTTGATTTGTTTTCTATGGATGAATGTTCATGAATGTATCTTGACTGAAATTCTTCGCCCTTGTGTGAACATGACTATTTGGCTTCTTGCATGAATATGCATGAATGGATGAATTTAAAAGCCTTTGAATGAATCCTTGCACCTCCTCACAAATGTTCTGATTCATTATAATATTCTTTTCTCGTCCATGCATGTCTTCATTAATTCCTCCCATGCATAAGTCCTTTGAAGGAGATGAATGGTTGCAAATCCCGTATTAATTTCCAGCCTGCACTGTCTTCAGTAATTTGGGCATATCTCAAGCTCCCGATATCGTATTGATGTGATTCAAAATGATTTGGAAAGCTACGAGGTAGGGTATTAAATGTTAAGAGACATCATCACCCAAATATGCTTGGAACATGTTCAAAAATGTAGATCAATCTGACTGACGTGAACTGTCCAACCAACTCTTCAATTGCATTTAGTCTTCTTAGCATCCAATGACCCTAGACAAAGTATGTAAACAAATAATTAGATAGGAATTGAGCTATGATAATTATGAATGCATGCTTCCACATATGTTAATAATGCAAATGAGCTAACTATGAATGCATATGCATTGAATGAGTTATATGAAGATGTGAATTAATAAGTCATGCGTGAATATCATATATTATACATATAAATGACAACAGATAACATTCAAGCATAATTAAGAACATATTCACATGACATGTAATGCATAAATAAGTAAATAAATAATAAAATAAGGCAAGACTCCCTTATAATCATCTTGGAAGAACTTCAAAGTTGTGAGCATGTTTTGTTTGAACTTGGTGGTCGGTAGGAACACATCATCCCCCCCTTCCTTAAGGCGATTTGTCCCCAAATCGATGCTTGGTACGTAAGGGAACAACTTTGACATTCGTTTGAATGGAAATTCTTTCATTCTCATCTTGCATCGTTTTCTTTGCTCAAAATGCTTCACATGTTCAAGTCTTTGCTTTTGAATCAACAATCTGAAAAATAGAACAAAGTAAGAAGTAGATAATTTAGAATCAAAGGAAAGGAAAGGATTAAATTCATGAATGAATGAGTTTGGAATCTTAATGTTCTCCATGGTTAGGTTCATTGAATATTCCCTTTTATAAGGTGCATTCGATCTTGAGTATGAGGTGAATGTACTTTGAAGGTTAATGAGCATGTTCTTTATAATTTCAAGTGACACATCTTTTGGAATTTCAAAAGATATGATGCTTGAATCATCTTGAATGTCCCTTGGAATAACCTGCAAATTCAAAGAATGAATAGAAGAAAAAAATTGATTAGTATAAAGCAAAACTTCCTTTTCTCGCATTCTTTTCTTTCATGCTCATGTTTTTCAACACACTCATCTTCACTCTCAATGCTCTTACTCTCATTTTCAATTACTCCAATGGCTTTCTCACGAAAAATCACACTCTCATTTTCAACTCCAAATTTCTTGGTTTTCTCACAATGTTCTTCTTTGATTTTTGCATGTTCAACGCCATCATATCTTTTAACCACAACCTCACTTGGAATCTTTTCATTTTCTCTTCCACACGTACTTCCCCCTTTGCTCCCAAATTCAATCTTTTCAACTTTCTCATTTTCGACTCCAACGTTTCTCATATCAATTTTCTCATTTTCATTTTAATCTCCCTCCACTGTTATTTGTTTCTCATGTGAAACTTCTCTTTCAACTTTCTTCATGGCTTTAGTTTTCTTCCATTCCTCTAAACGTGATTTGACGATAACTTGGCATTCATGGCCTTGATTTGGACACATTGGAACCAACATGATCTTTCTCCCTTGGTGTTTGAATGAATATTTGTCGGAGAACCCATCATAGAATGCTCGTTTATCAAACTGCCAAGGACGTCCAAGGAGTAGATGGCTTGAATTCATAGAAACAACATCATTCAAAACTTCATCTTCATATACCCTAATTGAAAATGACACACGTACTTGCTCCATGATTTCTAACTCTTCATCTTCATTTAATTCTTGCAAAACATATAGACTGTGATGTTTTAATGTTATAAGCCCCAACTTCTCAACCATGTATGTGCTTGCAAGATTTGCACAACTACCACCATCAATGGCTACAAGGCATACTTTATCATTCACATGAAAATGAGTATGAAATGGATTCCTCTTTTGCTGTCCGTATTCCATTCAAAAGATGGTAGAATTGTTTGTGAAAATTAATAGTTGAATAAGATGAAAGGACCTTACCAATAATCACTCACAAATCCTCACGATCACTCTAAAAAAATGATGATGCTCCAGTCAACGCTCGTGTTTGCACTCGGGAATATAAATTTGCTTTTTCAATTCCCCTTCTGATATCGCACACTCGATTAGACTTTTTCCACTCGTTCCTCTCTTGTAAAGTTCTTAAAAGAACTAACTTGAGACCTTTCAAGTGCTATGGACGTCGGCTGAAAAATTCGTTAGTGTAGAGGAAAAAAATAGAAAGGTAGAAAGATTAAATAATGAAGGGTTGTCTTATAAAAGGAAGAAAAATAAAGAAAGGTTCACTTACTATGCAAAGATACTCACCACCTTCCTAGAAGAACAATCAAAGGTCTTGAAGACTTCCTTAGGATCGGTTAAAATAATGATGTTGCTTGTCACCTTTGGCACTTTTTTGCATTTTGATTTCTTTGTTTCCTTAGTTTTTCTTCACTTGGAATCCCTTGTTGATGTTGGGATTAACTTGTTGATTTTTTTCTTTTGGCACTTCTCTTTTTGATTTTCTTTTTATTGAATGGTAGGAAGTTGCTTTTGCTTGTTCTTGTTGCAATCCACCTTAGCTCTGATTACCATATGATACAGTTCAACCTAGCCTCACTTGGATGGATGGTGAAATCAAGGTTGTACCATTGATTATTTCGATCTAGGAAAGCAACAAGGATCTTGCACAAACAAGAAAGCTAAAAAAAATAGTTAAATGAAAATAATGAAATAGAAAGATAAATATGGCAGTGGAAATATATATATAAGTTCGTGATATGTTTAAAGAAATGATGAAGTATGGTAATGGAAGTAGAATAAAGGTGATTGAGATGAATATGAAAAGTAGTATCTCAAAGAAGACTCAAAGAAGAACCAATGTTAAAGAACAAAGACCCATACTTTATATTGCTTCTTTAAGGGATGGTAAACAAGGACTTTGACCCACTATCTATAAAGAGATAGGAACCAGAAGTATCAGGGTGACTGATGCAAGCATGTTTTCAACTATAAAGGGAGTACTCTTGAACATCTTTTAATGCATTTACTTTATAATAGACTTATAATATATACTATTATATTACATATCATGCTAAGGATATTAGTTATGAAGTTAAAGAATAACTTAGTATGAATACATCTTACACATTGTTATTTTAATATGTTAAGCATGTTAGGATAACTATATAATTATATTATGCATGACTATAACATATACATCAAGGCAGCATACTTATAATGCATTTCATTAGTTCATTTGCATTCATATTAGCTCTTAGGCTTTATACCTTACCTTACACACATTAGGAGATGATATAATTAGCTCATGACATTCAAACTTAGCTCACATTACCATAATCAAACATGGAAGCAAGGTAATTAGCTCATATTAGCTCAATACCATGGAATTACCTTATTTCCTTGCACATGTAGGTACATTGGAGCATAATGAACGTTGAGGTATCTTGGTGGATGAATTGGACGTCATATGCAGCTCACAAACAGCTTACAAAGTACAAGGCAGCTCATGAAACACTAAGGGAAGCTCGATTCAGCTGGAGGAGCTTAAGGCTAGTTAAACTTAGCTAGTTGGACTATTTGGAGCTGAGTTGCCAAAAGTGATGTCAAAGGTAGCTGAATGTAGCAGAATATGCTGTTATGGAGCTTATAAGGACTTAGCTAGGAAGCTTGTTCACAAACAACCCATGATTGCTAGCTAGCTCCACAACTCAAGCTAGCTTGGAGGAGATATGTGCACGCCCAAGAGAGAGCACATGACCAGCCATCATTCCATGCACAAGGATGCACCACAAGCATCCTAGAGGAGCCATGTGCATGCCTTGTGACCAGCCCACCATGTGCTAGGCGTGTTACTTCATTTAGGCGCCAAGATGAAGAGTCCTCTCACCATTCGGCCAAGCACTCCTTTCTCTCCAATTTGGCGCCAACTTGAGGGGACACTAGAGCTATTCGGACAAGGGTTATTTCCCTCCATCTAGGGCCGAAAGATTATGTCATTTAGCATTAAAATTATGTCATTTTATAGAGACACAAGGGATAGTCGAATCCTTTTGTAACCATTCGGCTATGTCTCCCCATTTCCTATAAATAGGAAAGCAATCATCATTTGTAAGCAGACCTTTTATTTTAATTAAAGTGAGATTATTCTCTTTCTTAAGTCCTGGTGACTTTTTATCGACTTATCAAGTATTTTATACTTGTGGCGTCAACCCCTTTCTTTCATCTTGATACTTCTGGTTCTTAGTTCATATAACTAGTGGGTCAAAGTACTTAACACCACCCCTTGAAGAAACAATATAAAGATTGGGTCTTTGCTCCCTATAGCATTGGTTCTTCTTTGAGCATTCTTCAAGATACTATCCTCACAACCGTCCTTTTTGTTTCATCGCCATAACCATAACCATTTCAATCATCTTCCGCTTCCATCTCTCATTTATTAAATAGCCTACCTATTAAACCATACGTTTACCACCCTTATCCATTCTGTTTTGAGCCCTTCAATTGTGCAGGTTGTTTTGCTTCCTTCCTAGATCCACAATCAAACGAGAAGGTAGAATTACCTTTCATCAAGCGGTAATCAGAGCTTTGGTGGATGAAAGCAACATGCAACAACAACAAAGAAGAAAAATACAAAAAGAAGTGCAAAGTCAAAGAAAGCAAGAAAAATCAGAAAAGAAGCACACAAAAAGAAGAAATTGAAAGCACTCAAAAAGAAGAAGAAAAAAAGAAAGAAAGAAAAGTTTGAAGCACTCATCAACAATTCTCATCACCAAGCCATTCAAGTAAGCCTTTAAATTTGATTGTGGTGATAGAAGGTTGTAAAGTGACTTGTGTAAGTAACCCCTTTATTCTCTTCTTTCTATTGTTTCTAAGCCACCCTTTCAATTATATTTTGCTTTCCATTCCTACTAACCCATTTGCAGCCGAAGCCAAACAAGTAAAATTTACTCGATATAGTCTTGAGTAAAAGTTTTCTAGAACATGAGACAAGAGAATCGAGAGGAAAAAGGTTGGAGCGTGTGTGAGATCAGAAGAGGACAAGTAAAAGCCATTAAAGTCCTAGAGTGCAAACACGAGCGGATTGAGTGACATCAAATTTTATTGGAGTGACTCGTGAGGCTTTGTGAGAGTATATTCTGGTAAGGTCTTTTACACATCTTATTCTTTTCTTATTTTACCATAAAGAGAAGCCCCTAACTTGCAAACCCAAGCCATTATGCATGAAAAGACAAGATTGCTGAAATTAGAATTGGAGCCTTTACAAGATCGTATGGATCAATTAGAAGTATCCTTAGGCAACCGGAGAGTAAACCGCCCTAGAATGGAAGAAGACTTAGAAGAGGAAGAGGCTGAAGTAACATCAATAACAAGGAGAGATGTTCATCGAAATCAAAATGACAACTTCAGCAACATCAAAGTGACTATTCCTCCATTTCAAGGACGAACTGATCCAGAAGCCTATCTTGATTGGGTAATTAAAATTGCACACATTTTTTAATGCCAAAACTATACGGAGCAAAATAAGGTTAGGCTTGCAGCCATGGAATTTGTAGACTATGCCTTAGTTTGGTGGGGACCAATTGGTGAGTTCAAGAAGACGAAATGGTAAATGCCCCATCACAACATGGGATGAAATGAAGGCCATTATGAGGAAAAGGTTTGTTCCTACTCACTATACCGAGATCTTTATCATAAATTACAAAATTTGAAACAAGGAAGTAAGAACGTTGAAGATTATTTCAAAGAAATGGAGATTGCAATGATCCGAGCCAATGTGGATGAAGATAGAGAAGCAACAATGGCAAGATTCTTATCTGGCCTAAATCTTGATATTGCTAACCTTGTTGAACTTCAACATTATGTAGAGATTGAAGAAATGGTGCATGTGGCCATGAAAATTGAAAGACAACTCAAAAGGAAATCCTACACTAGGAGCAGTACAAGTTCGGCCACCAAATGGAAGCAAGAACCTATTACTTTCCGGAAGAAACTCCAGTCCAAACAAAGGATCATGCAGAGGTACCTAAAACTATACAAGTGAGCGAATCTAGCAAGGGTAAAGAAAAGCAAACCAGCACTTTTGAGAGATCAAGAGACATCAAATGTTTCAAGTGTTTTGGAAAAAGACATGTTGCTAGTCAATGTCCCAACCGAAATACCATGATGGTGCTTGACAATGGAGATATTGTATCATATTTTGATGAGCCTATTTTTGACGAGGAACCTGAAACAATACAAGAAGAAAAAATGGAAGAAAATCCAGATCATGGTGAGATGCTTGTTTAAAAGAGGTGCCTACAATCACAAACATCCCAAGATGATATTCAGAGAAACAATATCTTTCATACAAGGTGCCATGTCAAGGATAAGGTTTGCACAATGATCATCGATGGAGGAAGTTGCACAAACGTAGCCAGCACTCTTATGGTTGAAAAACTTAGATTGGCAATGTCAAAACATCCTACTCCATATAAACTCCAATGGCTCAATGAACGAGGTGAGTTAAATGTTACCAAACATGTTCTAATTCCTTTCTCAGTTGGTAGGTACAAGGACGAGGTGCTTTGTGACATTGTCCCTGTGCATGCTAGCCACATCTTACTTGGGAGACCATGGCAGTATGACAAAAGGGCCATTCATGATTGTTTTCACAATCAATACACTTTTAAGCATGATGGACGCAAGGTGACCTTGATGCCTTTAACACCAAAAGAAGTACAACAAGATCAATTGCATATGCGAAAGAGTGTACAAGCATGGTGCAAAGATAACACTCCGACGAAAAATGAAGAGGAACTAAACAAGAAACCAAACTTCTTCATGGAGATACATGATGGTTCAATACTGGAAAATGAAGGGACACCTACGAAAAGTGGTGATGTTTGGGACTTAAAGTCACAACTCTTCGCCAATGATTTTAATCTACAAAAGGTAAGTACCCCTTCATATGAAACCTTTTCTCTCCTCACTTTTCAGGGTAAATCACGTGAAAGGTGATGTAAGGCTAACCAGGCTTCTTCAATAATAGAGAAGATGGCAACCTTGTTATTTCCCGATCTAGGAGAGACACCAAATGCTACACCTTAAATTGAAAAGTAATCTGCACAAAGCAGAATGATTGGTTAAGTAAATGAGTAATTAAGAAAGGAAATGGAAAGAATTGAAATAGATATAATAGTTATCAAAGAAGGGCTGCGGAAGTGTTGTAGAATGATCCTTCAAGTGATGATGGATTCGACCTCCAATGGTGGTGATGGACGAATGCCTTGTTGAGTATGAAGGATAATTCAAAGATGAAGAAATGGAAATTTAGAAGTTGGTGATAATATAGGCGTGATATGGTGATGGACTATGGTGATGATATAGGCGTGATAATGGTGATGGAATATGGTGATGATATAGGCGTGATAATGGTGATGGACAGATTGTATCTTATAAAACTAAGAAGGAACCAATGCTATAAAAGAGCAAAGACCCGTTTCTTATAAGTTTTATAAGAGATGGTAGTAAGGACTATGACCCGCTAGTTATAAAAACTAGGAACCAGAAGTATCAAGGTGAAGGAATGACGCCACAAGCTTTAGAAAGGCTTGCTTAAACGATATAGTTCTAAAAAGAACTTGAAGAGAGAATAATCTCACAAAGGATTTTTTATTATCAAAAAGTTATCTTTACAAATGAATGCCAAAGCCTATTTATAGATTTGTAAAGGCTTGGCCAAATAGATATATGCCTTTTTGGCAAAGTACATGTCTTAAAACGAAAATAAATGATGCTTGGATGAGGGGAGATGTCTTTGGCTGAATGGTTCCCTTGTCTCTTTATCTTGGCACCAATTTGAAACAAGATGATGCTTTGGACGTATGGTTAGAAGCCTCTTCATTTTGGCGCCCATTTCATCCACATGTATGGCACATGTGTGGGCTGTTCATGAGGCACTCACATGGTTGGCATAGGGGCTTATGGTGTGGCTTCTTCTTGGCATGAATTTGAGCAGCAACTTAGGCATGACTTGGCATCAAACTTGCATCTAGGTGACATGGCATCAATGGGGCATCAACTATTTATGAAAGGTCACATTTGTGGAAGGTAACCTTTCATCATTTGAGCAACTTCCCATGTGTTTGAGCTGAAGATGAGCTGGCCATAGATGCAATACATGTCTATGAGTCTTAGGACAACTCCTTGTGAAAGGGCACTTCTTGGATTAGAAACTCTTCGCGAAAAGGTACGAATTCACAAAATTCGACCTAGACCATATTTGTAGTGCTCTATGTGGTGAAGATGATGGTGCAACTCTCCAGCTGAAAAGAAGTCTCTAGCTAGCTCAAAAGTCCAGCTCAAGTGAGCTATAAGCTCAGAGGTCAGCTGACAACTTTTCATCATTTGTTCTTCATGATCTCCCGAGTCATCTTATGGAAGTTTTCCTAGCTCATTGACTCCCATGCTAGCTTTAAATCAGCTCCCAACATCTGGCCGAACATTCACCTACAAAAGAAAGCATAATATAAGCTAATTATATGAATTATTATAAAGTAATAAGAATGTGCATATTATAAAGATGTGAACTATAGGTTATAATAATAACTCATGCATCATACGATAATGAATGAATATTATTTGACTATAGATTATATGCATGAATATCAATCAATGATGCAAACCATATGACATAATGAATGAATGCACATGTTATGATAATTTAAGGATAGTCTAATTGATGTAAGGTAATTCTACCTTCTCGTTTGATTAGGGATCTAGGAAGGAAGCAAAACAACCTGCACAAGTGAATGGCTCAAAAAGAGAGGGTTAAGGGTGGTGGACTTATGGTGAATAGGTGGGCTGTTTAAAATGAGATATGGAAGTGGAAGATGATTGAAATGGTTATGGTTATGGCGATGAGACAAAAGGATGGTTGTGAGGATAGTATCTTGAAGAACGCTCAAAGAAGAACCAATGCTATAGAGAGCAAAGACCCAATCTTTATATTGTTTCTTCAAGGGGTGGTGTTAAGTACTTTCACCCACTAGTTATATGAACTAGAAACCAGAAGTATCAAGATGAAAGAAGAGGGTTGACGCCACAAGTATAAAAATACTTGATAAGTTGATAAAAAGTACCAGGACTTAAGGAAGAGAATAATCTCACTTTGATTAATAAAAATGGTCTGATTACAAATGAAATATAATGGCCTATTTATAGTTTTTGAAGGGACTTGGCCGAATAGGTACATGTTGGTTCGGCCAGCCCTTGTACCTTCCTAAAATGACATGATTTTTAATGAAAAAACAAGACTTTAATGAAAATACATGCTCTTGGCCGAATGGTTATGTGTTGGTTCGGCCCTAAGGATGATTTGAATCCATTTGAAAGTTATTTGGGCGCCAAAATGAAGAGGAAAGAGTCTTTGGCAGAATAGGAAGCATCCCTTGGTGTTTCGGAGCCAATTTGATGTCACATGGAGTGTACATGCTTGAATAATGCACATGGCAGCCTATATGAATGCACATGGGTCTTCTTGTTAAGCTTTGATGAGGTTGCAACCATAGGATGATGTCTTGAAGTCCATGGAATGAAGATAGACAACAACTAGGCGTGAATTAGCTTCCAACATGCATCTAGGTGACATGGCATCCATTGGGCAGCCTAGAGATGAACTAGCTTCAAGGTAAGCTAGGTGAGCGTCTTGGTAGCTAACTATGTGAGTTATAGCTTGATGAACTCAAGCTAGTTAGCTTTGGTCTTCTCAACTCCTCAGCTACTTCTAGCTACCTCTAGTCCACTTTTCAGTAATTTGGTTCAAAGCTCTCCTCCAGCTAAGTTCAGCTACATGCTAGCTCCTCCAGCTAAGTTTAAGCTCCTTATGTGATGAAATGAGCTGCCATAATGTTCATGAGCTAGTGTTAGCTGTTGTGCTTGTCCTTTTAGCTAGCCAAGCTACCATAATATGCCTTGTTTTGTGTTTCACGTATAGGAATCACCAAACAAATAAAATAAGCAATGTGTGAGCTCATTTAAGGTAAAATGCATGCTACCGTGAGGTGTTTGAGTGATATGAGCTATGAATGCATGTCATGAGCTAAGTACATAATGATATAACATATGTAAGCTAATGTAAAAGACCTAGGAGCTAGAATGAATGCACGTGAGCTAACAAATGAATGATTAAGCATTCTGCCATTTCACGAATGAATTGAATCATGCTTAAATGAATGCAAGACTAATATAACATACTTAACATACTTGAAATAACATTGTGCATCAATTATAAAGATGTGAATGCATGAATATCATATAATATGGTATTTATAAATGATAAATGGAAACATGTAATAATAATATCCTAAGAAATGATATGTAACCATAACATATATTTGAATAAATATGAAAAACATGATCAAATAAGCATAGGATAATAATATGATAATTTATACTAACGTGTGAATGCATGCTTATGATAGAATAGAATGTATAAATGGTATAGTATAAGATAGGGTAATGAAGAACTCCCTTAGAAACAACTTTGAAGAACATCCATGGTGTGTTCAAGTCATGGAGAAAGTTGGAGCTTGTTTGGATCGTATCATCCTCCCCCTTCTTTTAGGCGATTTGTCCTCAAAACGAAGTAGTTTCTCATTGAAGACCTTCTTGATGTTGCACCAATTTCCTCTCCTTGGCCAAATAGTCATGTGCCTTATCATGTTTGGCGCCAAAGCTTCCATGTGCAAGGCATGTGGTGTGACCGAATAGGCTTGGAGCTCTATCTCATGTCTCTTGGTGATTTAAGCTTCCAATGCTAGCAATTCCTTCACCAACGTGCTCCTAGATGAAAAGGCATCTTCATGGGCAGCATCATTCATGAAAGGTCACAATGTTTGAGAAAGGTGTCCCTTCATGTTTGAGCTGCTTATGGTGTGAATGAGCTAAAGGTGAGTTGGCCATAGTGATAGGGAAACGGTGGCGGATTGATGAACGTTGCTCTTGTTGAAGAATCAAACCTAGAAAAGCTCTAGACTCGATGAAGAACAATAAGGAATGAATGAGGAAGGTGGCGGCAATAGCTAGGGTTCTTTAGGGTTTCTTTTAGTGCTAGAAACAAGAAAGGAAACAAGATTAAAATAAGATAAACAAAAGATAAAGGAATTAAAAATAGAGAAAATAACCAAGAAATCAAAGATCTCCCTTATGAAAGTGAACGGTAAAGATGATTGATGGCGTGGATGGATGTGGAAAATCGATGGATAATGTCTTATCGAGCCCTCCTAGTCGCAATGAAAAGGCAAACATGATAATATGGCTCTAACCAACCCTCCTAGTCGCGATGAAAAGGCAAATTGGAGTGTGAAGATTAATCTCCCTCACAAGAACTTGAAAGCACTCCAGGAGAAGAAGCTTCGAAGGCACAAGGCAATCAGCACTTGCAAAAACAAACTCTTGTTGTATTATTGATCAAAGAAATCTGATTTACAAAGTTGAATGAAGCCTCCTTTATATAGGGGCTGAATTCTAAAGGTCCTAAATAACTAAAGAATAAAATATTAATAAACTAAACATGTTTTAACTCTAATTCCTAATAAAATAATAATAACTAAAAATATTGTTTTAACCCAACCTTAATTCCTAATAAAATAATAAATCTGATCCTAAAAGATAATTAATCATATTATATTAAATTATATTACAAATAATCAATATAAATATTGAAAATTCGTAATATTTACAAAATAACGTATTAATCCCGTATAGGATTTCCTGCATGCATCATCTTCAGTAAAATGACCATATCTTGAGTTCCCGATATCGGATTGATGCGATTCAAGAACCGTTGGAAAGATAAGAGACAGAAGGTTTTATCTCCAGAAGACATGTCGACCGGATAACAACTGGATCCCCTTCAAAAAGTTGTTGCAAATATGCTGCTATTAGACCCTTCCGGATGAATGCTTGAACTGTGATTTGAAGCTTGTTTTTAAGAAGTTTGGTCCGGCCTCGTGTGATAGGGCCAAGTGGTATAGTAAATTCATCATCCTTAGCTTTAGGGCATGTGGTGCATGTATCATCTCCCCCTTCCTTAAAAGGATTCGTCCTCGAATCTGAAATATCAAAAGGAGATAAGTCAGAAACATTAAAGGATGCACTCACGTTATACTCACTGGTAAGATCAATGCGGTAGGCGTTGTCATTGATTCGTTCAAGAACTTGGAATGGGCCATCGCCTCGTGGGTCTAGCTTGGATTTCCTTTGTATCGGGAACCTTTCTTTTTTCATGTGAACCCATACCCAATCTCCTGGTTCAAAGGTGACATGTCGTCGGCCCTTGTTAACTCGGTTTACGATTGCCTCGTAGGTTTTCTCCATCTTGAGTTTGGCTTTGGCGTGAATGTCTTTGACAAGGGCAGCCTTCTTTTCACCATCTAAACTGGCAACCTGATCTAAAGGTAAAGGAATAAGATCCAAAGTAGTTAGTGGGTTAAAACCATAAACTATTTCGAATGGAGAATAACCTGTTGTGGAGTGAATGGATCGATTATAAGCAAACTCAACAAAAGGTAAACATTCTTCCCAATTACGGGTATTCTTACCTACCACAGTTCTTAGCAAAGATCCTAGAATCCAATTTATTACTTCGGTTTGTCCATCGATTTGAGGATGACAAGAAGTGGAATAGAGAAGTTTTGTGCCAATCTTACCCCATAATACCTTCCAAAAGTGGCTTATGAACTTAGTGTCACGATCGGACACAATGGTGCGAGGAATGCCATGAAGGCGGACTATTTCTCGAAAGAATAAATTAGCAATATGTGTGGCATCGTCCGTTTTATGGCAAGGAATGAAGTATGCCATCTTTGAGAATCTGTCCACAACCACAAAAATACTATCTCGTCCTTTCTTAGTGCGGGGTAAGCCAAGTATAAAATCCATCGATAAATCGATCCAAGGAGAAGAAGAAATTGGTAAAGGCATATACAAACCATTAGGATTTACCTTTGACTTTGCTTGTTTGCACGTGATGCATGATGCACAAATCTTTTCCACTGTTTTACGCATGTGCGGCCAAAAGAAGTGTTCCATGACCATATCAAGTGTTTTGTGAATACCGAAGTGTCCCATAAGTCCTCCGGCATGTGACTCGTGAACCAAGAATTCTCGCAAAGAGCTTTGTGGTATACACAACCTGTTCATGCGAAAAAGAAAGCCATCTACAAGATAAAACTTGTTAAAAGCACCTTTTACACATTGTTTATAAATCTCAGAAAAATCTGGATCGTTAGGATAAAGTTCTTTGATATGTGCAAAACCCAGAACAGTAGCATGCATTCGAGTGATAAGTGTGTATCGTCGGGATAATGCATCAGCTACGATGTTATCTTTCCCTTGTTTGTATTTGATGATGTAAGGAAAAGATTCAATGAACTCAACCCATCGAGCATGTCGTTTGTTTAACTTACCTTGTCCATTTAACCATTTGAGTGATTCATGGTCTGTGTGAATGACAAACTCTTTAGGGAGAAGATAGTGTTGCCACACTTCGAGTGCTCGTACAAGTGCAAGAAGTTCCTTGTCGTAGGTAGAGTAGTTCAATTGTGCACCTTTTAACTTCTCACTAAAGTAAGCGATAGGTTGTCTTTCTTGCATGAGGACGGCATCAATGCCTATGCCTAAAGCATCACATTCTAGCTCAAAGGTGTTAGAAAAATTGGGAAGACGAAGAATAGGAGCAGAACATAACTTATCTTTAAGAAGTTCAAAAGCTTTTTGTTGTAGTGGTCCCCATTTGAATTCAACTGACTTTTTGATGATCTAGGTTAATGGTGCAGCAATGGTTGAGAAATCTTTGACAAAGCGACGGTAGAAACTTGCCAAACCATGAAAAGATCTTACCTCGGTGATGGAAGTAGGCGTGGGCCATTCTTGAATTACCTTGACCTTCTCTTTATCTACATGAATACCCTGTACACTAACTATAAAGCCTAAAAACATAAGCTTATCACTGCAAAACACACACTTATCCATGTTAGCATATAAATGTTCTCGTCGAAGAACTTCGAGAACCATTCGAACGTGAATGACATGAGAATCAAAAGAAGATGAGTATATAAGAATGTCATCAAAGTAAACGACAACAAATTTACCTATAAACTCCTTAAGAACGTGATTCATTAATCTCATGAAGGTGCTTGGAGCTTTTGTGAGTCCAAAGGGCATAACAAGCCAATCATACAAGCCGAACTTTGTCTTGAATGCTGTTTTCCATTCGTCACCTTCTTTCATTCGAATTTGATGGTAACCACTCTTCAAGTCAATTTTGGTGAAGATACTTACACCATGTAGTTCATCCAACATATCATCTAGGCGTGGAATAGGATGCCTATACTTAATTGTTATCCGATTGATAGGTCGACAATCTACACACATTCGGAATGTGCCATCTTTCTTTGGAACTAGAATGACGGGAACTGCACAAGGACTAAGACTCTCACGGATGTATCCTTTTGTAATAATGAATCTATTTTTCGTTCCAATTCCTTCGTTTCCTCAGGATTGCATCGGTAAGCAGGGCGGTTTGGTATGGTTGATCCA
The DNA here is from genome assembly GCF_006381635.1 of Hibiscus syriacus. Taxonomy (NCBI): domain Eukaryota; kingdom Viridiplantae; phylum Streptophyta; class Magnoliopsida; order Malvales; family Malvaceae; genus Hibiscus; species Hibiscus syriacus. The sequence goes on along the minus strand of NW_024062603.1, from coordinate 205,479 downwards.
GGGATGAATTCGATTTGATGTTTGATTCCTCTTGTAGGTGGTAAACCATCCGGTGGGTTGCTTAAGACATCTTGAAACTCCTGTAATAGAGAAGAAAACACACTAGGCAAATCTGTGATGTTAGTGATAGTTGATAAAATGGAGTCCTTGAAACGGACTATAATGCATGGCCTATTTTGAAAAAGGGTATCTCTCATGTCTTTTGCACTCGCATAAATGTTTTGAGATACTCTTTTATTTTCACATTGAGGTTCACTCACCACCCGTGGGTCATTTGTTTGGCTTTTATCGGTTGTGACCTCTTTTGCCTTTTGTTTCGAATTCCCTGTTTCCTTGAGAATTCGTTGTTGATCTATGAGAATCTCTTTGGGGGGTAGGGGGTTAAGTCGGAACGGTTTACCTTTTATTGGAATTGTGTAAATGTTCTTTCGACCATAATATGTGACGTCATTGTCGTATTACCAAGGTCGTCCTAAGAGAATGTGGGATGCTTGCATCGGAATTACATCACACCATACTTCGTCACAATACTTTCCCATCTTGATATTAACGAGGCATTTTTTAACCACCTTCATCTCGGCACTCTCATTAAGCCATTGTAAGCAATAAGGTTTCGGATGTCGTTGGCAAGGAAGTTTGAGTGATTCAACAACATTGGAGCTAATGACGTTGACACAACTACCATTATCAATGATGATGGAGAATGGTTGTTCCTTGATTAGGCAGTGTGTGTGGAAGATGTTGGAACGTTGTATGTCAGACTAGTCGGATGCTTGGATGTTTAATGTATGACGGATCACCAAGATTGTGCCATTGTACTCATCGCTTCCATAGTCATCACTGTCTTTTTTGGCTTCGGCATGTGCTGGAATGTCGGCGAGGTCGTCATCAGAGTCAGAATTGTAAGATCCATCACCTAGTATGGTTAAGGTCCTCGTGTTTGGACAATTACGGCTGATATGGCCTCTTCCTAAGCATTTAAAACACTTGATGTCTCTTGCTCGGGTGTCGTCTTTAGGGCCTGGAAGTGTCTCATTCTTCGCTGGTCGTTGTTTTTCTTTGTCGAGTTTGTCATCTCTCGACTTTTTTTGAGAAGATGGAGTAGAAGATGAGGAAGGATTTGAAGTATTACCTTGGTAAGAGAATGAAGTACCTTGGTAATGTTCTCTGAATCGGAATCTCCTTTGTATTTGTGCTTCGATTGTCATTGCTTTCTTTAGTGTATCTTCGAGGTTTTCGTACCCATGGAGATCAAGAAGATTAGTGATGTTTGAGTTTAAGCCAACGACGAATCTTGACATGGTGTCCTCTTCTTCTTCAGTTATGTTAGCCCTATTGAGTAAGGACTACATCTCCTTGTAGTAATCTTCAACTGAACTTCTACCTTGTCGAAGTCGGTGTAGTCGTTGTTTAACTTCTCGTGTATAATGTGTCGGTAGAAATCGGTTCCTCATGGCATGTTTGAGTTCGGTCCAAGACGTTATTGGTTGAATTTGGTAGTTTTCGATCTTTTTCCTTGTTTGCATCCACCAAGTGTGAGCATATCCTTCGAATTCCAAGGTGATGAGGGGAACTTGTTCAGCTTGGGGGCAGTCATGGTATGCGAACAAGAGATCAACTTTTTCTTCCCAATCGATGTACTTGTCTGGGTTGTAGTCTCCTTTAAAAGACGGGATCGTGAACTTTGGTTTTGCAAAGAGTTCGGGTGTTTGAAAACGTGGTTGTGCTCGCCTGGGGGCCAAAAGTTCAGCATTGTTTGGCCTTGGATTCTGGTTTGGTTGATCCAGTTGTAGTTCTTGCCATTCTCTCAAGGCATTGTTAAGTTGATCAAATTGAGTTGTGAGTCGTTCAAGTGCGGCTAAGATAGCCGTAAGTGTCTCATTGTTATTGTCGCCCATCCTGCAATTATAACACTCAAAAGAAGATTTTAAAGTAGAATAAAATAAAATAAATTCAACAAAGCAAGAAACCTCACAAGTCACTCCAAGAAAGTAACACAACGAGAGGCAAGTAAGCTGATCTTGTACTCTTTAAAACTCACTTTACCAAGTAGTCTTTCACAGTTCGTATCGGAGTTTGATTACTAGCAAAGGCGATAAGAAAAACCTAAAAGCTCTAAGAGGCCAAACAAAGGTTAGACTCCAAGAGAACGAGAATGCAAAGAAGGAAGAAGTATGCAAACTCTTTAGTCCTACTAACACAAAGAAGATAATGTGTTAGATAATTCAAAAGAACAATAACAAGGAAAAACAAAAGAACCTAAAGCACTAAGAGTCAAAGAAAAAGGGACCAAACCAGAAAACCTAGAAAACGCTGGATCAACTTGAGCAACGTTTTTGAGGGGGTTACCGGTGTCCAAAAATTCTGAAAAATTTCTTGAATGTCTTTCGATGCGTCAAGAAACCATCTGTAAAATTTCAGAACCAAATACCTTCAGTAGTATCCAGTAGACTCTGTTGAACGGTGAGTCCTCAAACAATCTGTTTTTCTTGATCACTTTTTTCGAAGTTGTTCTTGATCTCCAAAAATTCTGATATTTTGTGTGAATGATCTCCAATATATGAAGTTTCAATATGGAAATTTTCACCACAAATTTACTACTGTATAATTTTCAAGAAATTCGACAATATTCTAGACCGAATCTGCTGATAAAACTTGAATGATGTATTTGAATGCTCTAATGAACTCTGATTGAAGTGAATTTTGGAATGGAAATTAAAATTAAGATGGATATGATATCTGCAGAAAATCATCCCTAAATACCTTCGTTTGCAAATTTTTTGAAATTTTGGCTTTTTTTACTTTTTTTTGTGCCTTTTTTTTACCTTTTTTTTTGCCTTTTTTTTGTTTTTGTTTTTTGAAAAAAATAGCAAACTAATAAGAAGGATTTGAATATAAATTAAAATTAAATAAAAAGAACCTGAAACGATGAATCTTCTCTGAACTAGCTCCGTTGGGGTACCTTGACGGTTTTGTGTGCAAGAACAAGCAAAATTGCTTGATTCTTTCCAAGAATCGGCCCAAATCTGATACCAATTGATAGGGAAGCGGTGTCGGATTGATGAACGTTGCTCTTGTTGAAGAATCAAACTTAGAAAAGTTCTAAACTCGATGAAGAACAATAAGGAATGAATGAGGAAGGTGGCGGCAATAGCTAGGGTTCTTTAGGGTTTCTTTTAGTGCTAGAAACAAGAAAAGAAACAAGATTAAAATAAGATAAACAAAAGATAAAGGAATTAAAAATAGAGAAAATAACCAAGAAATCAAAGATCTCCCTTATGAAAGTGAATGGTAAAGATGATTGATGGCGTGGATGGATGTGGAAAATCGATGGATAATGTCCTATCGAGCCCTCCTAGTCGCAATGAAAAGGCAAACACGATAATATGACTCTAACCAACCCTCCTAGTCGCGATGAAAAGGCAAATTGGAGTGTGAAGATTAATCTCCCTCACAAGAACTTGAAAGCACTCCAAGAGAAGAAGCTTCGAAGGCACAAGGCAATCAGCACTTGCAAAAACAAACTCTTGTTGTATTATTGATCAAAGAAATCTGATTTACAAAGTTGAATGAAGCCTCCTTTATATAGGGGCTGAATTCTAAAGGTCCTAAATAACTAAAGAATAAAATATTAATAAACTAAACATGTTTTAACTCTAATTCCTAATAAAATAATAATAACTAAAAATATGTGTTTAACCCAACCTTAATTCCTAATAAAATAATAAATCTGATACTAAAAGATAATTAATCATCCTATATTAAATTATATTACAAATAATCAATATAAATATTGAAAATTCGTAATATTTACAAAATAACGTATTAATCCCGTATAGGATTTCCTGCATGTACCGTCTTCCGTAAAATGACCATATCTTGAGTTCCCGATATCGGATTGATGCGATTCAAGAACCGTTGGAATGATAAGAGACAGATGGTTGTATCTCCAGAAGACATGTCGACCGGATAACAACTGGATCCCCTTCAAAAAGTTTTTGTAAATCTGCTGCTATTAGACCCTTCCGGATGAATGCTTGAACTGCGATTTGAAGCTTGTCTTTAAGAAGTTTGGTCGTGCCTCGTGTGATAGGGCCAAGTGGTATAGTAAATTCATCATCCTTAGCTTTAGGGCATATGGTGCATGTATCACATAGATGACTTGTGACATGGTGGACGTTTGGGCAGCTCCTTGTGAAAAGGTACCTCTTGAGGTGGCAACTATTCGTGAAAAGGTATGATTCACAAATTTTGACTTAGGACATATTTGAAGTGTCCTAAGTGGTGATGATGATGGTGCAACTCCCCAGCTGAAATAAGGTCATCTTGTAGCTCAAATCTTCAGCTCAATCTAGCAATGAGCTCACGACCTCCGGAAACTTTTCACCAATTGTTCCTTGTGCTCTCCTAATCGATCCCATGTAAGTTTCCTTGCTGTTACATGCTCCATTTAGCTCTAATACAGCTCCCAAGTGTTGGCCGAATGTGCCTACATGCATAACATAAAGAAATAAACTAAGTATAAGCTTATATAATGTATATTATATATTATGACTATAGTATATGATAATAACTTGTATCTCATATATAAATGGATAACTTATTATCATAATAACTATAGGTAATATATATAATATATATATATATATGAAAATAACTATCTTATAACATATGAAATAAGCATCTATAGGTATAAAGATAGAAAGTTTCTTCCCTGGAGAGGTTGGATTAGCCATGGTAAATATGATGCTGGATTGGATCACATCATCCTCCCCTACTTTTAATCGATTTTTCCTCAAATCGAATGATCGTCTGTTCCTAGTGTCCTTCCATTCAATCTTTACAAAAAGGTTCATATCCGTTGAAAGACTACTTTGGAAGTTCTTAACCTGAAAAGAAGAAAACTTTCATTAGAAAAATGTGATCAAACATAACTAAAGTTGAGAAATACTTCCTGTAAATTGTATGTTCAAAGTTCATGTCTATTGAAGTCATTTTGCTTTGAACGTTTGCGCCCTTTGCATTCCAAAAATCATGTCCTTTATTCTTCAATAGATGTTGCATTGATTCGTGAAAGATGATGACTCTTGGAATGGTGATGTTCTCATAAGTCACGCCCTTGGTTGAAAAATCGCTTCCCTTTGATTTTCATTAGGCATAACTCTTGATTCTTGAAGGATCACGTCCTTTGGATGAAGAATTACCACTCTTTGCTTTTCAAAATCGCACCTTTGGCTCTTGAAGGTCACGTCCTTTAATTTCCCAAATCGATGGATTGTGTACTTGGATCATCCTGCAAATAAAAGGAAATTCCTGCATTGTCAAAGTTAGAAAAATCTTCATTGACCTTGCGCCTCGTCAGTAAACATCTTTGTAACAAGCACTTAGATGTATAAGCAATTGTTTTTGGAATGTTTCTTCTTGGATTAACTTCGATTTTCCTTTCCTCATGGCCTCAACACATTGTTTCATCTTGATTTGCTCAACTTGGACTTGTTTAGGCGTCAAGGGTGTTAGGATGATCTTCTTTCCTCCATGGTTGAATGAATACTGATTGGTAAAACAATCATGAATGGTCCTCCTATCATATTGCCATGGTCTTCCAAGGAGTAAATGGCTAGCATAGGAACAACATCGCACATAACCTCGTCCTTGTACTTACCAATTGAAAAAGGGACCATCACCTGTTGTTGATATTAAGTTCACCTCGTTCATTGAGCCATTGTAGTTTGTAGGGGTTTAGATGTTTCAACGTTTGCAATCCCAATTTCTCCACCATGATGGTACTGGCAACATTAGTACAACTCCCTCCGTCTATAATCATGAAACACACTTTTTCATTCACATGGCAGCGGGTATGAAAGATGTTTTCCCGTTGTGCATCGTCTTCTACTACTTGGGCACTTAGACTTCTCTTGACCACTAGGGCTTCACCTTCCACAGGAGCACCGATTTTGGCTTCTTCCTCCACTTCTGTTGGTGGTGCTTCTTCTTCTTCATGGTCAGATTCAATCTCACCATTTCCAGGTAATAACATGGTGTTTCTATTGGGACATTGTGTGGATATATGCCCCCTCCAAGACATTAAAACAACGGATGTCTCTTGTTCGTTCAGGGATCTCTTTTCCTCGATTCTCCTTACCAAGTTGGGATGCATTTGATGATTCAGCTTTTTCCTTGATAGGAGTAGGAGTAGACTTCTTCAAATTGTTAGGACTCCATCTCGAAGGCATGGTAGTGCGAGATATAGATCTCCTTCGTAATTGCCTCTCTATTTTCATAGCCATTTGCACCATTTCATCAAGTTCGATATAATGATACAATTATAGTGTGTTGGCAATCTCAGGATTGAGTCTAGCAAGAAATCTAGCCATGGTTGCTTCACGATCCTCCTCAATATTGACTCGGATCATTGCCACTTCCATTTCTTTATAATAATCCTCCACACTCCGTTGGCCTTGATTCAAATTCTGCAATTTCTGAAACATGTATCGGTGATAATGAGTATGAATGAAACGTTTACGCATGATACCTTTCATTTCGAGCCATGCTGAAATTGGTCTCTCTTCATTCCTTCTTCGAGTAATAGTAAGTTGATCCCACTATATCAAAGCATAATCAGCAAACTCCATGGCTGCCAATCTCACTTTCTTGAGTTCGGAATAGTTATGGCAACTAAACACATGTTCCACCTTGCTTTCCCATTCAAGATAGGCTTCTGGATCAGTCTTCCCTTGGAATTGAGGAATTGATTTTGATGTTGCTCATATTATCATCAACATTGGCATGCCTATGTCCTTGTATCAATGTTGGTTCTTCTTCATCATAAGGATTTGGGACATCATATTCTGGAAGAGGTTGTTGTCTCCGAGGAGTATTATTATTTCTAATTTTTGGTTGATCTTGTCTTTGGTCTAGTTTCTCATGGAGAGCATCAAATTCAGTTCGAAACATTCTCATCATTTCTCCAATCAGTGCTTGCATTTGCAAATTGAGTTGACCTGCATTTCCTTTAGGACTTTGAGACATGGTTAGTAAATGAAACAAAAAAAAATAAACCTTACTAGCATACTCACAAAGTCTCACAATTTCACTCCAAAGAAAAGATAAGATCACTCCACTCAACACTCGTGTTTACTCTCGGGAATATATATTTGGCTTTTAACAATTCCCCTTCTGATCTCACTCTCTCAATAGCCTTTTCCACTCAATTTCTCTTTCTAAGTCCTTTGAAGAACTTACTCAAGATTAAAGCAAGTTAACTCTTTCCTTGAGTGTGTCGGCTGCAAATAGGTTAATGTTGAAAAGAATAGAAGAAATGGAAAGGTAGAAGAAAGGTTTTAAGGTATTTAAAAGAAAGAAATGGTTGAAGATAAAGAAAATGAAATTATGGAAAAGAAAGAGGTGACTTACAATTCAAGAAACAACACTTACTACAACCTTTCTCAAGAAACAATAAGGTTATCTTCTCTTAGTGTAGATGGCCTCTTTGATGTACTTTACAATGGTAGAGCACTTTCCTTGGCTTTCTTTCTCTCTTTTTTTTCTTCTTCTTTTCTGAATGTTCTTCTTTTTGTATTTTGAACTCCTTTTGTTGATTGTAGGAGTTTTTTTTTCTTTTCGAACTTCTTTTTCTTTTTGCTTTTTTTGCTTTGCACACCAATGACACTTTTATTGTCAATCCAACTGCTCTGATTACCGCTTGAGTAAGCGAATCTACACGCTATGGTGGAAGAGAGTAGATAGCCTTATTGTGTCCCGATCTAGGATTGACAAGTACTGATGTCCTTGAATTATAAGCTTGGGCTGCAAATAAGGTAAGAAATAAATACGTTTAGTAATGGAAGGATAAATGGAATAATAAGATAAGAAATGAATTTAAAAGAATGGTATAGAGATGGCTGTGGAATTGATGGTCTTGTTGGTTGATGTTGATGGTGTTGATGGTGTAATGGAGATGGTGATGTTGTATCTCAAGCACGCCAAAGAGGAAACAATGCTAAGAAGCACAATCCCGTTCTTCACAAACTTACTTGAGGGGTAGTGATAGTGTCTTCAACCCACTAGATATCAATCTAGGAATTTTGGAATCAAAATGGAAGGAATGAATCCACAAGTATATGAACTATACTTGTTTAATCGATAAAGTTCATAAAGAACTTTGAAGAGAAATAACTCACAAGAGTATGTTTTATATAAGAGATGAGATGGGTACAAATGAAGGCAAGCCACTCTATTTATAGGAAATGAGAGGGCTTGGCCGAATGGTTACAAGTTGTTTCGGCTAGATACATGTCTCTAGAAAAATACATAATGCTTGAGATGAATGAATAAGTCCTTTAGGCTTGTGATGGTTCGGCTAACTCTTCATGAAAGGCCTTAATGATTCAGTCAAAGGGTGGAGAGACATCTCCCTTGGCCGAATGGTGCATGCTTGTTCACCTTGGCGCCAATTTCCTCTCCTTGGCCGAATAGTCATGTGCCTTATCATGTTTGGCGCCAAAGCTTCTATGTGTAAGGCATGTGGTGTGACCGAATAGGCTTGGAGCTCTATCTCATATCTCTTGGTGATTTAAGCTTCCAATGCTAGCAATTCCTTCACCAACGTGCTCCTAGATGAAAAGGCATCTTCATGGGCAGCATCATTCATGAAAGGTCACAATGTTTGAGAAATGTGTCCCTTCATGTTTGAGCTGCTTATGGTATGAATGAGCTAAAGGTGAGCTGGCCATAGATGACTTGTGACATGGTGGACGTTTGGGAGGCTCCTTGTGAAAAGGTACCTCTTGAGGTGGCAACTATTCGCGAATAGGTACAATTTCACAAATTTTGACTTAGGACATATTTGAAGTGTCCTAAGTGGTGATGATGATGGTGCAACTCCCCAGCTGAAATAAGGTCATCTTGTAGCTCAAATCTTCAGCTCAATCTAGCTATGAGTTCACGGCCTCCGGATAACTTTTCACCAATTGTTCCTTGTGCTCTCATAATCAATCCCATGTAAGTTTCCTTGCTGTTACATGCTCCATTTAGCTCTAATGCAGCCCAAGTGTTGGCCGAATGTGCCTACATGCATAACATAAGAAATAAACTAAGTATAAGCTTATATAATGTTTATAATAATATTATGACTATAGTATATGATAATAACTTGTATCTCATATATAATGGATAACTTATTCATAATAACTATAGGTATATATATATATATGAAAATAACTATCTTATAACATATGAAATAAGCATCTATAGGTATAAAGATAGAAAGTTTCTTCCCTGGAGAGGTTGGAATAACCATGGTAAATATGATGCTGGATTGGATCACATCATTTTATTTTAATTAAAGTGAGATTATTCTTTCTTAAGTCCTAGTGACTTTTTATCGACTTATCAAGTATTTTATACTTGTGGCGTCAACCCCTTTCTTTCATCTTGATACTTCTGATTCGTAGTTCATATAACTAGTGGGTCAAAGTACTTAACACCACCCCTTGAAGAAACAATAAAAAGATTGAGTCTTTGCTCTCTATAGCATTGGTTCTTCTTTGAGCATTCTTCAAGATACTATCCTCACAACCGTCCTTTTTGTTTCATCGCCATAACCATAACCATTTCAATCATCTTCCGCTTCCATCTCTCATTTATTAAATAGCCTACCTATTAAACCATACGTTTACCACCCTTATCCATTCTGTTTTGAGCCATTCACTTGTGCAGGTTGTTTTGCTTCCTTCCTAGATCCACAATCAAACTAGAAGGTAGAATTACCTTACATCAGTGACATAGATATGGGTGACGCCACAAGCATAAGCTTGATAAGTCGATAAAGTTCACTTAAGAACTAAAGAGAGAAACTCTCACAAATATTTGATTAAACAAAGTGAATTGGTGTTTTTTTTACAAATGAATGGAAATCTATTTATAGGCCTAAGAGTGCATGGTATGAATACAAAACATTTAATGAGTGAACCTTCATGGATGAGTGTTCATACTTTAAGTAGATACAAAGCATGGCTTAGGTGAATGAATTTTGATGAATGGATGTTCATCTTTTAATGGAATACATCCTTTGGCCGAATTCATCCCTCCTTGTGTGAACTTGTTGATTTGTCTTCTATGGATGAATGTTCATGAATGTATCTTGGCTGAAATTCTTCCCCCTTGTGTGAACATGACTATTTGGCTTCTTACATGAATGTGCATGAATGGATGAATTTAAAAGCCTTTGAATGAATCCTTGCACCTTCCTCACAAATGTTCTGATTCATTTTAATATTCTTTTATCGTCCATGCATGTCTTCATTAATTCCTCCCATGCATAAGTCCTTTGAAGGAGATGAATGGTTGCAAATCCCGTATTAATTTCCAGCCTGCACTGTCTTCAGTCATCTGGTCATATCTCAAGCTCCCGATATCGGATTGATGTGATTCAAAATGATTTGTAAACCTACGAGATATGGGATTAAATGTTAAGAAGACTTCATCACCCAAAGATACTTGGAACATGTTTAAAAATGTAGATCAATCTGACTGACGTGAACTGTCTAACCAACTCTTCAATTGTCTTTAGTCTTCTTAGCATCCAATAACCCTAGACAAAGTATGTAAACAAATAATTAGATAGGAATTGAGCTATGATAATTATGAATGCATGCTTCCACATATGTTAATAATGAAAATGAGCTAACTATGAATGCATATGCATTGAATGAGTTATATAAAGATGTGAATTAATAAGTCATGCATGAATATCATATATTATACATATAAATGACAACATATAACATTCAAGCATTATTAAGAACATATTCACATGACATGTAATGCATAAATAACTAAATAAATAATAAAATAAGGCAAGACTCCCTTATAACCATCTTGGAAGAAACTGAAGAAAATGCAGATCATGGTGAGATGCTTGTTTCGAAAAGGTGCCTACAATCACAAACATCCCAAGAGGATATTCAAAGAAACAATATTTTTCATACCAGATGCCATGTCAAGGACAAGGTTTGCACAATGATCATCGATGGAGGAAGTTGCACAAACATAGCCAGCACTCTTATGGTTGAAAAACATGGATTGGAAACATCAAAGCATCCCACTCCATATAAACTCCAATGGATCAATGAAGGAGGTGAGTTAAACGTTACCAAATAGGTTCTAATTCCTTTTTTCAGTTGGTAGGTACAAGGACAAGGTTCTTTGTGACATTGTCCCTATGCATGCTAGCCATATCTTACTTGGAAGACCATGGCAGTATGCAAAAGGGCCATTCATGATTGTTATCACAATCAATACATTTTTAAACATAATGGACGCAAGGTAACCTTGATGCCTTTGATGCCAAAAGAGGTGCAACAAGATCAGTTGCTTATGCGAAAGAGTGTACAAGCATGGCGCAAAGACTAAATGATACGATCCAAACTAGCTCCAACTTTCTCCATGACTTGAACACACCATGGATGTTCTTCAAAGCTGTTTCTAAGGGAGTTCTTCATTACCCTATCTTATATTATATCATTTATACATTCTATTTTATCATAAGCATTCATTCACATGTTAGTATAAATTATCATTATTTCCATCCTATGTTTAGTTAATCATGTCTTTCATTTCATTCAAATATATGTTATGATTACATATCATTTCTTAGGATATTACTATTACATGTTTCCATTTATCATTTATGAATATCATATTATATTATATTCATGCATTCACATCTTTATAATTGATGCACAATGTTATTTCAAGTATGTTATGTTAGTCTTGCACTCATTTAAGCATGATTCAATTCATTCGTGAAATGGAAGAATGCTTAATCATTCATTTGTTAGCTCACGTGCATTCATTTTAGCTCATAGGTATTATACATTAGCTTACATATGTTATATCAATATGTACTTAGCTCATGACATGCATTCATAGCTCATATCTGATGTAATCACAACTACACAAATAGATCATGAAGTCATGCCCATTGGACCTATCACTCGTGCAAAGGCAAAACAATTCAGGGAAGTACTTTCTCATAATTGCCTTAATGTTTTTAAATCTTTTAATGAGAAAGAACCATCAGATAATAGGTTGTTTAATATGTTACATATTGAATATTAAATAACCTATAGTCCACATTATTATATACATTGTATAAGTCATTTACTTAGTTTTTCTTTATATTATGCATGTAGGCACATTCGGCCAATACTTGGGAGCTACATTGGAGCTAAATGGAGCTTGCAAAAGCAAGGATACTTACATGGGAACGATCAGGGGAGCTTAAGGAGTAATTTGGTGAAAAGTTGTTTTGAGGCCGTGAGCTCATAGCTGGATTGAGCTGAAGATTTGAGCTACAAGATGAATTTATTTCAGCTGGGGAGTTGCACCATCATCATCACCACTTAGGACACTTCAAATATGTCCTAAGTCAAAATTTGTGAAATCGTACCTTTTAACGAATAGTTGCCATCTCAAGAGGTACCTTTTCACAAGGAGCTGCCCAAACGTTCATCATGTTACAAGTCATCTAAGGTCAGCTCACCACCAGCTCATTCACACCCGAAGTACATCAAACATGAAGGGTTACCTTTCTCAAACATTGTGACCTTTCATGAATGATGCTGCCCATGAAGATGCCTTTTCAACAAGGAACACATCGGTGAAGAGATCACACCTATTGGATGCTTAAATCATCAAGAAACATGAGCTAGAGGCTCCATGCCTATTCGTCCACATCACATGCCATACACATGAGAGCCTTTTGGCGCCAAGCATGAAGAGACACACCACCATTCGGCCAAAGGAGAAATGGCGCCAAGATGAACCAACATACATATTCGGCCAAGGGAGATGTCTTCCCATCCTTAGCCGAATCATTAAGGCCTTTCATGAAGAGTTAGCCGAACCATCACAAGCACAAAGGACTTATTCATTCATCTCAAGCATTATGTATTTTCCTAGAGACATGTATCTAGCCGAAACAACTTGTAATCATTCGGCCAAACCCTCTCATTTCCTATAAATAGAGTGGCTTGCCATCATTTGTACTCATCTCATCTCTTATATAAAAATATACTCTTGTGAGTTATTTCTCTTCAAAGTTCTTTGTGAACTTTATCGATTAAACAAGTGTAGTTCCTATACTTGTGGCGTCATTCCTTCCATTTTGATTCCTAAATTCCTAGATTGTTATCTAGTGGGTTGAAGACACGATCACCACCCCTCAAGCAAGTTTTTAAAGACCGGGATTGTGCTACATAGCATAGTTTCCTCTTTGGCGTGTTTGGGATACTATCACCACCATCTCCATTTCGTCATTTCCATCATCAACAACACCCATCAATCCATCAATTCCGCAGCCATCTCTATTCTTATTCTTTCATTCCCTTACTTATATTATTATTCATTTCTTAAACCCATTATTAATCATATTTCTGTCTTATTATTTTGCAGCCCAAGCTTATTAATTCAAGGACATCAGTACTTGTCAATCCTAGATCGGGACACAATAAGGCTATCTACTCTTCTCACCAAAGTGTGTAGATTCGCCTTACATCAAGCGGTAATCAGAGCATAGTTGGATTGACAACAAAAGTGTCATTGGCGTACAAAGCAAAAAGAAATTCAAAAGAGAAAAAAGACTCCTTCAACAAAATTGGAGTGCAAAAATAAGAAAAAGACAAAAAGAAGAAGAAAAGAAGAAAAGAAAAGAAAAAGAATTCAAAAAGAAAAGCAAAGCCAAGGAAAGTGCTCTACCATAGCAAAGTACATCAAGAGGCCATCTACATTTAGAGAAGATAACCTTATTGTTTCTTGAGAAAGGTTGCAGTAAGTGTTGTTTCTTGAATTGTAAGTCACCTCTTCCTTTTCTATCCTTTCATTTTCCTTGTCTTCAACTATTTCTTTCTTTAAAAGACCTTTGAATCCTTTCTTCTACTTTTCCATTTCTATTCCTTTTCTATCCTAACATATTTGCAGCCGACGCACACAAAGGAAGGAATTAACTTGTTATAATCTTGAGTAAGTTCTTCGAAGGACTTAGAAAGAGAAATTTGAGTGGAAAAAGGCTATTGAGATAGTGAGATCAGAAGGGGAATTGTTAAAAGCCAAATATATATTCCCGAGAGTAAATACGAGTGTTGAGTTGAGTGATCTTATCTTTTCTTTGGAGTGAACTTGTGAGACTTTGTGAGTGTGCTGGTAAGGTTTAATTTGTTTTATTTATCTACTAACAATGTCTCAAGTTTTAGGACAAGTTTTTGTAGTGAAAAGAGCCTTGAATATTCAGTCCATGGAGAATAATCAAAGAGAGAACATTTTTCACACTAGATGTCATGTAAACAACAAGGTTTGTTTCATGATTATTGATGGAGGAAGTTGTACCAATGTTGCAAGCACTTTAATGGTGGCTAAACTCGGACTCAAGACAATTAAACATCCTACACCATACAAGCTACAATGGCTAAATGATGGAGGAGAAGTTAAAGTCACCAAACAAGTCAATATTTCCTTTTCAATTGGGAAATACCAAGATCAAGTCCTTTGTGATGTCATTCCAATGAATGCGTACCATATACTTCTAGGGAGGCCTTGGCAATTTGATAAGAAGGCTATCCATGATGGTTTCACAAACTGGTACTCTTTCTATCACAATGAAAAGAAATTCATTTTGACTCCTCTTTTACCAAATCAAGTGTCTGAAGATCAAGATGCTTTGAAGAAAAGCATTGAAGCTTTCAAATCTATCAAGGAGGAGGAACCAACAAAGATGAACATATATGCTGGAGGAAAAGACATTAGGAAACATTTGTTATCCTACAAAGCTCTAATTGTACTTAGGTACAAGGAAAGCTTAATTTTGACTAACATTCCAGAAGGTTTGCCTTCTTCTATTTCATCTTTGTTGCAGGAATTTGAAGAGTTATTCCCAGAAGATATTCCTAGTGGATTGCCACCTATTAGAGGGATCGAACATCAAATTGACTTCATACCAGGTGCATCCCTTCCAAACCGTCCAGCATATAGAAGTAACCCTGAAGAAACTAAGGAGCTTCAGAAACAAGTTGAAGAATTGATGGACAAAGGATACATACGAGAGAGTTTGAGTCCATGTGCTGTTCCGGTGTTACTTGTACCCAAAAAGGATGGTTCATGGAGAATGTGTGTAGACTGTCGTGCTATCAATCAAATTACCATCAAATACCGACATCCTATACCAAGACTTGATGATATGTTGGATGAATTGAGTGGAGCCACTATGTTCTCTAAAATTGATTTAAAAAGTGGATATCATCAAATCAGAATGCGAGAAGGAGACGAGTGGAAGACCGCATTCAAAACAAAGCAAGGATTGTATGAATGGATGGTAATGCCTTTCGGATTAACAAACGCTCCAAGCACCTTCATGAGGTTAATGAATCATGTACTCAGACCATTCATCGGTAAGTTTTGTGTGGTTTATTTTGATGATTCTGATTTATAGTCATGACTTGGAATCACATGTACAACACTTGAGGTATGTTCTTGAAACCCTTCAAAAGGAAAAGCTTTATGCAAATATGAAGAAATGTGTCTTTTGCACTAACAGTTTAACCTTCTTAGGCTTTATTGTAAGTTCACAGGGACTTGAAGTTGATCCTGAAAAGATCAAAGCCATTCAAGAGTGGCCTACGCCTACTTCAATTAGTCAAGTCCGAAGTTTTCATGGTCTTGCAAGTTTTTACAGAAGGTTTGTGCCTAATTTTAGTTCTATTGCCGCCCCCTTAACAGGGATCATTAAAAAGAATTCTATTTTTTCATGGGGCAAAGAACAAGAAGATACCTTTAATGAAATGAAGGAATGTCTAACCAAGGCACCTTTACTTGCATTACCTAACTTTGATAAGACTTTTGAAGTGGAATGTGATGCTTCTGGAATCGGGATGGGGCTGTTTTGACTCAAGAAGGACGACCCATTGCATATTTTAGTGAAAAGTTGAATGGTGCTTTGCTAAACTATCCAACTTATGATAAGAGATGTATTCTCTCATAAGGGCACTTGAAGTTTGGCAGCATTATCTTCTACCAAAGGAATTCGTCTTACACACCGACCATGAAGCCTTAAAACATATCAAGGGCCAACATAAGTTAAATAAGCGACATGCCAAATGGGTGGAGTTTTTGGAGTCATTCCCTTACGTCATTCATTACAAGAAAGGTAAAGAAAACATTGTAGCCGATGCTCTCTCTCGAAGGTATGTTCTCCTTAATGCTCTTGATTCAAAGTTAATTGGGTTTTCATATATTAAAGATTGCTATGCTACTGACCATGACTTTGAAGAGAAGTATAAGGCTTGTGAGAAAGGTGCATATGAAAAGTTTTATAGGCACGAAGGGTATCTATTCAAAGAAGGGCGTCTATGCATTCCTCAAGGATCCCTTAGAGAAGTGCTTGTTCGAGAAGCACATGAGGGAGGTCTCATGGGTCATTTTAGAGTAAGTAAAACATTGGAGATTTTGAAACAACACCTCTATTGGCCTAAGATGAGAGACGTTGAAAGGGTATGTGAACGATGTGTCACTTGCAAAAGGGCGAAATCAAAGGTTATGCCTCATGGACTTTACATGCCTCTACCTATTCCTCAAGCACCATGGGTTGACATATCAATGGATTTTGTAATGGGACTACCAAGGACCAAGATGGGGCGAGATTCAATATTTGTTGTTGTAGATCGTTTTTCCAAGATGGCACATTTCATACCATGCCACAAGACAGACGATGCAACACATGTGGCCAATTTGTTCTTCAAAGAAATTGTGAGATTACATGGCGTTCCAAGAACCATAGTTTCTGATAGAGATGTCAAATTTCTTAGCCATTTTTGGAGGACATTATGGAGTAAGATTGGGACCAAGTTGCTATTCTCTACAACGTGCCACCCTCAAACCGATGGGCAAACCGAAGTGGTGAATCGAGTACTATCAACATTGTTGAGATCTATCATCAAAAAGAACATCAAAGCTTGGGAGGAATGCTTACCACACGTTGAATTTGCATATAATCGGGCAGTCCATTCAACAATTAAGATGTCACCATTTGAGGTAGTATATGGATTTAACCCCTTAACACCTTTAGATCTTCTTCCTTTGCCTCAGGAACAAATGATCAACAAAGATGGCAAGAGCAAGGCTGAGTTCGTTAAGAAACTTCATCAGCAAGTTCGAGACAATATAGAAAAACGGACAAGACAATATGAACAACAAGCAAATAAGGGACGTAAGCCACTAAAATTGGAAGAAGGTGATTGGGTATGGGTACATTTCAGAAAAGAACGTTTCCCTTCCCAAAGGAAATCCAAATTATTACCAAGAGGAGATGGACCATTCCAAATCATTAAGAAGATCAATGATAATGCATACAAATTGGATCTACCTGGTGAATACAATGTAAGTGCAACTTTTAATATTTCAGATCTTTCTCCATTTGAAGACAACGACGATTTGAGGACAAATCACTCAAAAGAAGGGGAGGATGATGTAATCACAACTACACAAATAGATCATGAAGTCATGCCCATTGGACCTATCACTCGTGCAAAGGCAAAACAATTCTGGGAAGTACTTTCTCATAAGTGCCTTAATGTTTTTAAATCTTTTAATGAGAAAGAACCATCAGATAATAGGTTGTTTAATATGTTACATTGAATATTAAATAACCTATAGTCCACATTATATATAATACATTGTATAAGTTCATTTACTTAGTTTATTTCTTTATATTATGCATGTAGGCACATTCGGCCAATACTTGGGAGCTACATTGGAGCTAAATGGAGCATGCAAAAGCAAGGATACTTACATGGGAACGATCAGGGGAGCTTAAGGAGTAATTTGGTGAAAAGTTGTTTTGAGGCCGTGAGCTCATAGCTGGATTGAGCTGAATATTTGAGCTACAAGATGAATTTATTTCAGCTGGGGAGTTGCACCATCATCATCACCACTTAGGACACTTCAAATATGTCCTAAGTCAAAATTTGTGAAATCGTACCTTTTCGCGAATAGTTGCCATCTCAAGAGGTACCTTTTCACAAGGAGCTGCCCAAACGTTCATCATTTACAAGTCATCTAAGGTCAGCTCACCACCAGCTCATTCACACCCGAAGTACATCAAACATGAAGGGTTACCTTTCTCAAACATTGTGACCTTTCATGAATGATGCTGCCCATGAAGATGCCTTTTCAACAAGGAACACATCGGTGAAGAGATCACGCCTATTGGATGCTTAAATCATCAAGAAACATGAGCTAGAGGCTCCATGCCTATTCGGCCACATCACATGCCATACACATGAGAGCCTTTTGGCGCCAAGCATGAAGAGACACACCACCATTCGGCCAAAGGGAGAAAATGGTGCCAAGATGAACCAACATACATATTCGGCCAAGGGAGATGTCTTCCCATCCTTAGCCGAATCATTAAGGCCTTTCATGAAGAGTTAGCCGAACCATCACAAGCCCAAAGGACTTATTCATTCATCTCAAGCATTATGTATTTTCCTAGAGACATGTATCTAGCCGAAACAACTTGTAATCATTCGGCCAAACCCTCTCATTTCCTATAAATAGAGTGGCTTGCCATCATTTGTACTCATCTCATCTCTTATATAAAAATATACTCTTGTGAGTTATTTCTCTTCAAAGTTCTTTGTGAACTTTATCGATTAAACAAGTGTAGTTCCTATACTTGTGGCGTCATTCCTTCCATTTTGATTCCTAAATTCCTAGATTGTTATCTAGTGGGTTGAAGACACGATCACCACCACTCAAGCAAGTTTGTAAAGACCGGGATTGTGCTACATAGCATAGTTTCCTCTTTGGCGTGTTTGGGATACTATCACCACCATCTCCATTTCGTCATTTCCATCATCAACAACACCCATCAATCCATCAATTCCGCAGCCATCTCTATTCTTATTCTTTCATTCCATTACTTATATTGTTATTCATTTCTTAAACCCATTATTAATCATATTTCTGTCTTATTATTTTGCAGCCCAAGCTTATTAATTCAAGGACATCAGTACTTGTCAATCCTAGATCGGGACACAATAAGGCTATCTACTCTTCTCACCAAAGTGTGTAGATTCGGCTATCTACTCTTCTCACCAAAGTGTGTAGATTCGCCTTACATCAATATCACTTAAACACCTCACGGCAGCATGCATTTTACCTTAAATGAGCTCACACATTGCTTATTTTATTTGTTTGGTGATTCCTATAGGTGAAACACAAAATAAGGCATATTATGGTAGCTTGGCTAGCTAAAAGGACAAGCATATCAGCTCACACTAGCTCATGAACATTATGGCAGCACATTTCATCACATAAGGAGCTTAAACTTAACTGGAGGAGCTAGCTTGTAGTTGAACTTAGCTGGAGGAGAGATTTTGACCAAATTACTAAAAAGTGGACTAGATGTAGCTGGAAGTAGCTGGGAGAGTAGCTGAGGAGTTGAGAAGACCAAAGCTAACTAGCTTGAGTTCATCAAGCTAATTCACGCCTAGTTGTTGCCTACTTCATTCCATGGACTTCAAGACATCATCCTATGGTTGCAACCTCATCAAAGCATAGCAAGAAGACCCATGTGCATTCATGTAGGCTGCCATGTGCATCATTCAAGCATGTGCACTCCATGTGACATCAAATTGGCGCCAAAACACCAAGGGATGCTTCCTATTCGGCTAAAGACTCTTTACTCTTCATTTTGGCACCCAAATAACTTCCAATTGCATTCAAATCATCCTTAGGGCCGAACCAACACATAACCATTCGGCCAAGAGCATGTATTTTCATTAAAGTCTTGTTTTTTCATTAAAAATCATGTCATTTTAGGAAGGTACAAGGGCTGGCCGAACCAACATGTACCTATTCGGCCAAGTCCCTTCAAAAACTATAAATAGGCCATTATATTTCATTTGTAATCAGACCTTTTATTTTAATTGAAGTGAGATTTTTCTATTTCTTAAGTCCTTGTGACTTTTTATCGACTTATCAAGTATTTTATACTTGTGGCATCAACCCTTTTCTTTCATCTTGATACTTCTGGTTCCTAGTTCATATAACTAGTGGGTCAAAGTACTTATCACCACCCCTTGAAGAAATAATATAAAGATTGGGTCTTTGCTCTCTATAGCATTGGTTCTTCTTTGAGCATTCTTCAAGATACTATCCTCACAACCATCCTTTTGTTTCATCACCATAACCATAACCATTTCATTCCTCTTCCGCTTCCATCTCTCATTTATTAATTAGCCTACCTATTAAACCATACGTTTACCACCCTTATCAATTAATGTTTTGAGCCATTCACTTTTGCAGGTTGTTTTGCTTCCTTCCTAGATCCACAATCAAACGAGAAGGTAGAATTACCTTACATCAAGTGGTATCAGAGCTTTGGTGGAAGAAGCAACGTGCAACAACAACAAAAAGAAAATTACAAAAAGAAGTGCAAAGTCAAAGAAATCAAGAAAAATCAGAAAAGCAATTTCCAGCACTCAAAAAGAAGAAAAGCAAAGAAAAGAAAGAAAGAAAGTTGGAAGCACTCATCAACAATTCTCATCACCAAGCCATTCAAGTAAGCCTATAAATTTGATTGTGGTGATAGAAGGTTGTAAAGTGACTTGTGTAAGTAACCCCTTTATTCTCTTCTTTCTATTTTTTCTAATCCACCCTTTCAATTATATTTGCTTTCCATTCATACTAACCTTTTTGCAGCCGATGCCAAACAAGTAGAAATTTATTTGATACAGTTTTGAGTAAAGTTCTCTAGAACTTGAGACAAGAGAATCGAGAGGAAAAAGGCTAGAGTGTGTGAGATCAGAAGAGGACAAGTAAAAGCCTTAAAGTCCTAGAGTGCAAACACGAGTGGATTGAGTGACATCAAGTTTACTTGGAGTGACTCGTGAGACTTTGTGAGAGTATATTCTGGTAAGGTCCTACACACATTTCAAATTTTCCTTATTTGCTAACATGTCTCTTCCATCCAACATCTTTGTAGTCAAAAGGACTTTGAACATTTCAAAGTCAAGACGATGAACAAAGAGAGAACATTTTACATACCAAATGTCACATGGGAGATAAAATTTGCGTGGTGATCATTGATGGAGGAAGTTGTACAAATATAGCAAGTACTCACATGGTAGAAAAGTTGGGTCTCAAGATTTCTAAACATCCTCATCCTTATAAACTTCAGTGGCTCAACGATGTGGGAGAAGCCAAGGTAACCAAGCAAGTTGTTGTACCTTTTTCAATTGGAAGATACAATGATGAAGTTCTTTGTGACGTGGTGCCCATGAGTGCAAGCCACCTTATACTAGGATGTCTTTGGCAATATGATAAGAAGGCTACTCATGACGGATTCTCTAACAAGTACTATTTCCAACATCAAGGAAAGAAAATCATATTGGCACCCTTGCTTCCCAGTCAAGTTCATGAATGCCAATTGACCCTTAAGTCACGCATAGAAGAATGGGAGAAAATGAAGGCCATAAAAAGAAGCTTTGAAGAAGAACGTTTTGAGGAGACAAGAACAATTGGAAATGAATTTGTTAGAGTTGAAAAGGATGTTTTCAAGTAGTGGAGCAAATTGAAAGTGGCAAATTTGAAAAGTATGAGTATAGAGAAGAGAAGCAGAGTGAAGGACAATTTTTACCTAACAATTCTTCTTCTACTATTTCTTTTTCCTTGCAGGATATTCAAAGAGACATATATTTTCAAGTAGAAAATTCAAGAAACATGTCTTTTGAAGAACTAATAGGTGTGACCTTTGGTAATCCACAAGACATGTCCTTTGACGTTCCAACAGCTATGCCACTTGATGTTCAAAAAGATGTGCCACTTGAAGTTCCAAGAAATGGGATCATTGATAATCCAAGTACATTGCACATGTTGAAGGCAATTCAGCAACCAATAGAGATTTCCATCATTAAGCAACCAACACCCATTAAACATCCTCCCTGGTTTGCTAATTTTATTCATTTTGTTATTAGTTTTTCGTTTTATAACTTTGATTCATTTTGCAATAATTTGATTAGTATAAGTGGTGTTATCCAATCAATCTATGATGACAAGATCATTTGTCATTTCGAGTTTGATTGGTACATCAAATTTCGCCACTACGATGCTGTGAAGCAAGCATTTCCCACGTTTTTAAAGGCCATCATCTGGAAGAGCACAAAGCTTAAAGTTGTTGACTTTATCCACTTGCTTGAAGGAGATCAAAAGTCAAATTTCTTCACCAACCATCATGATGATTCAAGGAGTAAGAGTGAAAAGATACAATGTTTTGAAAGGATACAACCTTTGGAGTACAAGACACAATTTTTGAATCAAAGGACATGTGCTGGTTTCCAAACATTGTGTCCTCCCATTAAAGAACATGAAGTTACCAGATTTGAGGCCAAGAGGTTGAACATATCGTGTGAATCATATATTGGAGGAAAACATAAGGATTCAATCCTTCCTACATCAAGAAGGTCTTCAATGAGAAACTACTTCGATTTGAGGACAAATCTCCTAAAAGAAGGGGATGATGATACGATCCAAACTAGCTCCAACTTTCTCCATGACTTGAACACACCATGGATGTTCTTCAAAGCTGTTTCTAAGGGAGTTCTTCATTACCCTATCTTATATTATATCATTTATACATTCTATTATATTATAAGCATTCATTCACATGTTAGTATAAATTATCATTATTTTCATCCTATGTTTAGTTAATCATGTCTTTCATATCATTCAAATATATGTTATGATTACATATCATTTCTTAGAATATTATTATTACATGTTTCCATTTATCATTTATGAATACCATATTTTATGATATTCATGCATTCACATCTTTATAATTGATGCACAATGTTATTTCAAGTATGTTATGTTAGTCTTGCATACATTTAAGCATGATTCAATTCATTCGTGAAATGGCAGAATGCTTAATCATTCATTTGTTAGCTCACGTGCATTCATTTTAGCTCCTAGGTCTTATACATTAGCTTACATATGTTATATCATTATGTACTTAGCTCATGACATGCATTCATAGCTCATATCACTCAAACACCTCACGACACCTTGCATTTTACCTTAAATGAGCTCACACATTGCTAATTTTATTTGTTTGGTGATTCCTATAGGTGAAACACAAAACAAGGCATATTATGGTAGCTTGGGTAGCTAAAAGGACAAGCACATCAGCTCACACTAGATGCATGTTGGAAGCTAATTCACGCCTAGTTGTTGCCTATCTTCATTCCATGGACTTCAGGACATCATCCTATGGTTGCAACCTCATCAAAGCATAGCAAGAAGACCCATGTGCATTCATGTAGGCTGCCATGTGCATCATTCAAGCATGTGCACTCCATGTGACATCAAATTGGTGCCAAAACACCAAGGGATGCTTTCTATTCGGCTAAAGACTCTTTCCTCTTCATTTTGGCGCCCAAATAACTTCCAAATGCATTCAAATCATCCTTGGGGCCGAACCAACACATAACCATTCAGCCAAGAGCATGTATTTTCATTAAAGTCTTGTTTTTTCATTAAAAATCATGTCTACAAGGGCTGGCCAAACCAACATGTACCTATTCGGCCAAGTCCCTTCAAAAACTATAAATAGGTCATTATATTTCGTTTGTAATCAGACCTTTTATTTTAATTGAAGTGAGATTTTTCTCTTTCTTAAGTCCTGGTGACTTTTTATCGACTTATCAAGTATTTTATACTTGTGGCGTCAACCCTCTTCTTTCATCTTGATACTTCTGATTCCTAGTTCATATAACTAGTGGGTCAAAGTACTTATCACCACCCCTTGAAGAAACAATATAAAGATTGGGTCTTTGCTCTCTATAGCATTGGTTCTTCTTTGAGCGTTCTTCAAGATACTATCCTCACAACCATCCTTTTGTTTCATCACCATAACAAAAACCATTTCAATCCTCTTCCGCTTCCATCTCTCATTTATTAATTAGCCTACCTATTAAAACATATGTTTACCACCCTTATCCATTCTGTTTTGAGCCATTCACTTGTGCAGGTTGTTTTGCTTCCTTCCTAGATCCACAATCAAATGAGAAGGTAGAATTACCTTACATCGTAAAACCCCAATGAAGAATGAAGAGGAACAAAACATGACACCAAACTTCTTCATAGAGAAACACGATGGTTCAAGGCTGGAAAATGAAGGGGTTCCTACGAAAATTGGTGATAATAGGAATTTAAAGACACAACTCTTCACCAATGGTTTTAATTGCCAAAAGGTAAGTAACCCTTCTTGAAACCTCTTCTCTCCTCACTTTTCAGGACCAATCACGTGAAAGGTCATTTTCAAAAGGGATATCCTTAAAGGAAGATCACTCTCAAAAGGTATCGTTGGTAAATCAAATTCCAAAGAAAGGCCTAAAGGGAAATCTTATGAAATGATACCTAATGGAAGAACACAACCGTTCAAAGGATGCTTTCTTTTAGCAAGGAGACATGAAGCTATGCAAGGATAGAATGAACTCGATTTAAGGATAAATCACCCTAAAGAAGGGGGGATGATGTAAGCATATTTTCATCAATAAAGGGAGTACTCTTGAACACCTTTATATTGAAATTACTATATATTAGTTATATACTACATGCTTTTATAATATAATTCATGATAAGAATTATTGTTATGTAGTTAAAGAATAACTTAGTATGAACACAACATGCACATTGATATTTAAGCATATTAGGACAGTTTTATAATCATATTAAACATGATTATTTTATATACATCAAGGCAGCATCATTATAATTCATTTTACTAGTTCATATGCATTCATATTAGCTCTTAAGCTTCATGCATTATCTTACACATATTATTAGGTGATATATTTAGCTCATGACCTTCAATCATAGCTCACATTACCATATTCTTACATGGCAGAAAGGTATTTAGCTCATAACAGCTCAAAGCTATGGACTTACCTTGTTTCCTTGCACATATAGGTACATTGGAGTGTGATGCACGATGAGGTAGCTTGATGGATGATTTGGACGTCATATGCAGCTCACAAATAGCTCACAAAGTACAAGGCAGCTCATGGAACACTAAGGAAAGCTCGATTCAGCTGGAGGAGCTTAAGGCTAGCTAAACTCAGATAGTTGGACTATTTGGAGCTGAGTTGCCAAAAGTGATGTCAAAGGTAGCTGAATGTAGCTGAACATGTTGTTATGGAGCTCATAAGGATTCAGCTAGGAAGCTTGTTCACAAACAGCCCATGCTTGCCAACTAGCTCTACACTCAAGCTAGCTTGGAAGGAGACACATGCACGCCCAAGATGGAGCACATGACGAGCCATCATTCCATGCACAAGGCTGCACCACAAGGCTCCCTAGATCACCCATGTGTATGCCATATGACCAGCCCCCATGTGCCTTGTATGTGGTCTCATTTAGGTGCCAAGATGAAGAGCCCTCTCCCTATTCGGCCAAGCATCATCTCCCATCCAATTTGGCGCCAACATGAAGGGACACTGTGCTATTCAGCCAAGGGTTATCACCCTCCATTTAAACTGAAACATCATCTCTATTTTTGTAATTAATTATGTCTCTATAGGAAGGCTAAAGGCTGGCTGAATCCCCTTGTAACCATTCGGCCATGCCTCTCTATTTCCTATAAATAGGAAAGCATAAATCATTTGTATTCAGACCATTTTGATTAATATAAGTGAGATTATTCTCTTCTTGAAGTCCTGGTGACTTTTATCGACTTATCAAGTATTTTATACTTGTGGCGTCAATCCCTTTCTGTTCACCTTGATACTTCTGGTTCCTAGTTCTTATAACTAGTGGGTCAAAGTCCTTAACACCACCCCTTGAAGAAGTAATATAAAGTCTGGGTCTTTTCTCTCTATAGCATTGGTTCTTCTTTGAAACTTCTTCAAGATACTATCCTCACTTCAATTCCCTTTGTTTCATCGCCATATCCTTAGCCAAATTAACCATCTTCTACTTCCATCATTTATTATTTAAATAGCGTACCTATTTCACCTATACGTTTACTACCATAACCATCTCTTTTGAGCCATTCACTTGTGCAGGTTGTTTTCTTTCTTCCTAGATCAACAATCAATTTGTTAAGGTACAAATGCCTTACATCAAACGGTAATCAGAGCTTTGGTGGAAGAAAGCAACGTGCAACAACAACAAAAAGAAAAATTCAAAAAGAAGTGCAAAGTCAAAAGAAAAAGAAAAAATCAGAAAAGAGAGTAAAGCACTCAAAAAAATCCAACACTCAAAAGAAGAAAAAACAAAGAAAAGAAAAGAAAGAAGTTGAAGCACTCATCAACAATTATCATCACCTAGCAATTCAAATAAGCTCTTTAAATTGATTATGGTGATAGAAGGTTGTGAAGTGGCTTGTGTAAGTAACCCTTTTTGTTCTATTCTTTCTATTTCTAAGCCACCCTTTCATTATATTTGTTTTTCCCTTCCTACTAACCTTTTTGTAGCTGACGCTAATCAAGTAAAATTTACTTGATATAGTCTTGAGTAAAGTTCTCTAGAACTTGAGACAATAGAATCGAGAGGAAAAAGGCCGGAGAGTGTGTGAGATCAGAAGAGGACAAGTAAAAGCCATTAAGTCCTAGAGTTGCAAACACGAGTGGATTGAGTGACATTCAAGTTTCCTTGGAGTGACTCGTGAGGCTTTGTGAGAGTACATTCTGGTAAGGTCTTTTACACATCTTATTCTTTTCTTATTTCACTAACCATGTCTCGAAGTCCAGGACAAACCCCTGAAAGAGATGTCCCTAATTTGCAAACTCAAGCAATCATGCATGAAATGGCCAGATTGCTGAAATTAGAATTGGAGCCTTTGCATGATCGTATGGACTAATTTGAAGCATCTTTAGGCAATCGAAGAATAAATCTCCCTAGAATGGAGGAAGAATTCAAAGAAGAGGAGGCTGAAGTAACATTAGTAGCACGAAGAGACGCTCATCGAAATCAGAATGACAACTTCAACAACATCAAAGTGACCATTCCTCCATTTCAAGGATGAACTGATCCTGAAGCCTATCTTGATTGGGTAATCAAGATTGAACATATTTTTGAATGCCAAAATTATACGGAGCAAAAGAAGGTCAGGCTTGTTGCTATGGAATTCGTGGATTATGCATTAGTTTGGTGGGACCAAATGGTGAGTTCCAGAAGACAAAAATGGTGTACGTCCAATGAAAGCCGTTATCAGAAAAAGGTTTGTTCCTACTCACTATCACTGAGATCTTTACCATAAATTACAAAATCTAAAACAAGGAAGCAAGACCGTTGAAGATTATTTCAAAGAAATGGAGACAACCATGATCCGAGTCGATGTTGATGAAGACAGAGAAGCAACCATGGCAAGGTTTTTATCTGGCCTAAATCCTGATATTGCTAACCTTGTTGAACTTCAGCATTATGTAGAGATTGAAGAGATGGTACATGTGGCCATGAAAATTGAAAGACAACTCAAAAGGAAATCGTACACTAGGAGCAGTCCAAGTTCGACCACCAAATAGAAGCAATAACCTATTACCTTCAGGAAACCAATTCTGGCACAAGCAAAGGATCATATAGAAGTTACCAAGACTAAATGATACATGCACCACATGCCCTAAAGCTAAGGATGATGAATTTACTATACCACTTGGCCCTATCACATGAGGCCAGACCAAACTTCTTAAAGACAAGCTTCAAATCGCAGTTCAAGCATTCATCCGGAAGGGTCAATACAGAAGATTTGCAACAACTTTTTGAAGGGGATCCAGTTGTTATCCGATCGACATGTCTTCTGGCGATACAACCGTCTGTCTCTTATCTTTCCAACGGTTCTTGAATCGCATCAATCTGATATCGGGAACTCAAGATATGGTCATTTTACTGAAGACGGTGCATGCAGGAAATCCTATACGGGATTAATACGTTATTTTGTAAATATTACGAATTTTTAATATTTATTATTAATTATTTGTAATATAATTTAATATAGGATGATTAATTATCTTTTAGGATCAGATTTATTATTTTATTAGGAATTAAGGTTGGGTTAAAACAATATTTTTAGTTATTATTATTTTATTAGGAATTAGAGTTAAAACATGTTTAGTTTATTATTATTTTATTCTTTAGTTATTTAGGACCTTTAGAATTCAGCCCCTATATAAAGGAGGCTTCATTCAACTTTGTAAATCAGATTTCTTTGATCAATAATACAACGAGAGTTTGTTTTTGCAAGTGTTGATTGCCTTGTGCCTTCGAAGCTTCTTCTCCTGGAGTTCTTTCAAGTTCTTGTGAGGGAGATTAATCTTCACACTCCAATTTGCCTTTTCATCACGACTAGGAGGGTTGGTTAGAGCCATTTATCGTATTTGCCTTTTCATTGCGACTAAGAGGGCTCGATAGGACACTTATCCATATATTATCCACAAATCCATTCGCACCATCAATCATCTTTACCGTTCACCTTCATAAGGGATATCTTCTGATTTCTTTATTATCTTATTTCATCTTCCGTTTATTTATCTTTTGTTTATTTTATTCTAATCTTATTGCCTGATTCCAGCACATAAAACAAACCCTAAAGAATCCTAGCTGCTGCCGCCACCTTCCCCTATTCATCTTCTTTGTTCTTCATCGAGTCTAGAGCTTTCTAGGTTTGATTCTTCAACAAGAGCAACGTTCATCAATCCGCCACCGCTTCCCTATCACTAAACAAGTGGGCGAATCTAGTAAGGGTAAAGAAAAGAAAACATGTACTTTTGAGAGATCCAGAGACATCAAAAGTTTCAAATGTTTTGGGAAATGATATGTTGTTAGTCAATGTCCCAACCGAAATGCCATGATGGTACTTGACAATGGAGATATTGTATCAGATTCTGACAATCCTATTTTTGATGAGGAACCTGAAACAATGCAAGACAAAGAAACTGAAGAAAATGCAGATCATGGTGAGATGCTTGTTTCAAAAAGGTGCCTACAATCACAAACATCCCAAGAGGATATTCAAAGAAACAATATTTTCCATACCAGATTCCATGTCAAGGACAAGGTTTGCACAATGATCATCGATGGAGGAAGTTGCACAAACGTAGCCAGCACTCTTGATACGATCCAAACTAGCTCCAACTTTCTCCATGACTTGAACACACCATGGATGTTCTTCAAAGTTGTTTATAAGGGAGTTCTTCATTACCCTATCTTATATTATATCATTTATACATTCTATTCTATCATAAGCATTCATTCACATGTTAGTATAAATTATCATTATTTCCATCCTATGTTTAGTTAATCATGACTTTCATATCATTCAAATATATGTTATGATTACATATCGTTTCTTAGGATATTATTATTACATGTTTCCATTTATCATTTATGAATACCATATTATATGATATTCATGCATTCACATCTTTATAATTGATTCACAATGTTATTTCAAGTATGTTATGTTAGTCTTGCATTCATTTAAGCATGATTCAATTCATTCGTGGAATGGTAGAATGCTTAATCATTCATTTGTTAGCTCACGTGCATTCATTTTAGCTCCTAGGTCTTATACATTAGCTTACATATGTTATATCATTATGTACTTAGCTCATGACATGCATTCATAGCTCATATCACTCAAACACCTAACGACAGCATGCGTTTTACCTTAAATGAGCTCACACATTGCTTATTTTATTTGTTTGGTGATTCCTATAGGTGAAACACAAAACAAGGCATATTATGGTAGCTTGGCTAGCTAAAAGGACAAGCACAGCAGCTCACACTAGGTCATGAACATTATGGCAGCTCATTTCATCACATAAGGAGCTTAAACTTAGCTGGAGGAGCTAGCATGTAGCTGAACTTAGCTTGAGGAGAGCTTTGGACCAAATTACTGAAAAGTGGATTAGAGGTAGCTGGAAGTAGCTGGGAGAGTAGCTGAGGAGTTGAGACGACCAAAGCTAACTATCTTGAGTTCATCAAGCTATAACTCACCTAGTTAGATACCAAGACAGTCACCTAGCTTACCTTGAAGCTAGTTCATCTCTAGGCTTCCCAATGGATGCCATGTCACCTAGATGCATGTTAGAAGCTAATTCACGCCTAGTTGTTGCCTATCTTCATTCCATGGACTTCAAGACATCATCCTATGGTTACAACCTCATCAAAGCATAGCAAGAAGACCCATGTGCATTCATGTAGGCTGCCATGTGCATCATTCAAGCATGTGCACTCCTTGTGACATCAAATTGGCGCCAAAACACCAAGGGATGCTTCCTATTCGGCCAAAGACTATTTCCTCTTTATTTTGGCGCCCAAATAACTTCCAAATGCATTCAAATCACCCTTAGGGCCGAACCAACACATAACCATTCGGCCAAGAGCATGTATTTTCATTAAAGTCTTGTTTTTTCATTAAAAATCATGTCATTTTAGGAAGGTACAAGGGCTGGCCGAATCAAGTATTTTATACTTGTGGCGTCAACCCTCTTCTTTCATCTTGATACTTCTGGTTCCTAGTTCATATAACTAGTGGGTCAAAGTACTTAACACCACCCCTTGATGAAACAATATAAAGATTGGGTCTTTGCTCTCTATAGCATTGGTTCTTCTTTGAGAATTCTTCAAGATACTATCCTCACAACCATCCTTTTTTTTTCATCGCCATAACCATAACCATCTCAATCATCTTCCGCTTCCATTTCTCATTTATTAAATAGCCTACCTATTAAACCATACGTTTACCACCCTTATCCATTCTGTTTTGAGCCATTCACTTGTGCAGGTTGTTTTGTTTCCTTCCTATATCTACAATCAAACGAGAAGGTAGAATTACCTTACATCAATCGGTAATCAGAGCTTTGGTGGAAGAAGCAACGTGCAACAACAACAAAAAGAAATATACAAAAAGAAGTAAAAAGTCAAAGAAATCAAGAAAAATCAGAAAAGAAATTTCCAGCACTCAAAAAGAAGAAAAGCAAAGAAAAGAAAGAAAGAAATTTGGAAGCACTCATCAATAATTCTCATCACCAAGCCATTCAAGTAAGCCTATAAATTTAATTGTGGTGATAGAAGGTTGTAAAGTGACTTGTGTAAGTAACCCCTTTATTCTCTTCTTTCTATTTTTTCTAAGCCACCCTTTCAATTATATTTTGCTTTCCATTCCTACTAACCTTTTTGCAGCCGATGCTAAACAAGTAGAAATTTATTTGATACAGTCTTGAGTAAAGTTCTCTAGAACTTAAGACAAGAGAATCGAGAGGAAAAAGGCTAGAGTGTGTGAGATCAGAAGAGGACAAGTAAAAGCCTTAAAGTCCTAGAGTGCAAACACGAGTGGATTGAGTGACATCAAGTTTACTTGGAGTGACTCGTGAGACTTTGTGAGAGTATATTCTGGTAAGGTCCTACACACATTTCAATTTTTCCTTATTTGCTAACATGTCTCTTCCATCCAACATCTTTGTAGTAAAAAGGACTTTGAACATTCAAAGTCAAGAGGATGAACAAAGAGAGAACATTTTCCATACCAAATGTCACGTGGGAGATAAAATTTGCGTGGTGATCATTGATGGAGGAAGTTGTACAAATGTAGCAAGTACTCACATGGTAGAAAAGTTGGGTCTCAAGATTTCCAAACATCCTCATCCTTATAAACTTCAGTGGCTCAACGATGTGGGAGAAGCCAAGGTAACCAAGCAAGTTGTTGTACCTTTTTCAATTGGAAGATACAATGATGAAGTTCTTTGTGACGTGGTGCCCATGAGTGCAAGCCACCTTATACTAGGACGTCCTTGGCAATATGATAAGAAGGCTACTCATGACGGATTCTCTAACAAGTACTCTTTCCAACATCAAGAAAAGAAAATCATATTGGCACCTTTGCTTCCCAGTCAAGTTCATGAATGCCAAGTGACCCTTAAGTCACGCATAGAAGAATGGGAGAAAATGAAGGCCGTAAATAGAAGCTTTGAAGAAGAACGTTTTGAGGAGACAAGAACAATTGGAAATGAATCTGTTGGAGTTGAAGAGGATGTTTTGCAAGTAGTGGAGCAAATTGAAAGTGGCAAATTTGAAAAGGATGAGTATAGAGAAGAGAAGCAGAGTGAAGGACAATTTTTACCTAACAATTCTTCTTCTACTATTTCTTTTTCCTTGCAGGATATTCAAAGAGACATATATTTTCAAGTAGAAAATTCAAGAAACATGTCTTTTGAAGAACCAATAGGTATGACCTTTGGTAATCCACAAGACATGTCCTTTGACGTTCCAACAGCTGTGCCACTTGATGTTCAAAAAGATGTGCCACTTGAAGTGCCAAGGAATGGGATCATTGATAATCCAAGTACATTGCACATATTGAAGGCAATTCAGCAACCAATAGAGATTTCCATCATTAAGCGACCAACGCCAATTAAACATCCTCCCTGGTTTGCTAATTCTATTCATTTTGTTATTAGTTTTTCATTTTATAACTTTGATTCATTTTGCAGCAATTTGATTAGTATAAGTGGTGTTATCCAATCAATCTATGATGACAAGATCATTAGTCATTTTGAGTTTGATTGGTACATCAAATTCTGCCACTACGATGCTGTGAAGCAAGCATTGTCCACCTTTTTAAAGGCCATCATCTGGAAGAGCACAAAACTTAAAGTTGTTGACTTTATCCACTTGCTTGAAGGAGATCTAAAGTCAAATTTCTTCACCAACCATCATGATGATTCAAGGAGTAAGAGTGAAAAGATACAATGTTTTTAAAGGATACAACCTTTGGAGTACAAGACACAATTTTTGAATCAAAGGACATGTGTTGGTTTCCAAACATTGTGTCCTCCCATTAAAGGACGTAAAGTTACCAGATTTGAAGCCAAGAGGTTGAACATATCGTGTGAATCATCTATTGGAGGAAAACATAAGGATTCAATCCTTCCTACATCAATAAGGTCTTCAATGAGAAACTACTTCGATTTGGGGACAAATCGCCTAAAAGAAGGGGATGATGATACGATCCAAACTAGCTCCAACTTTCTCCATGACTTGAACACACCATGGATGTTCTTCAAAGCTGTTTCTAAGGGAGTTCTTCATTACCCTATCTTATATTATATCATTTATACATTCTATTCTATCATAAGCATTCATTCACATGTTAGTATAATTTATCATTATTTCCATCCTATGTTTAGTTAATCATGTCTTTCATATCATTCAAATATATGTTATGATTACATATCATTTATTAGGATATTATTATTACATGTTTCCATTTATCATTTATGAATACCTGATGTAAGGCTGACCAGGCTTCTTCAATAATGGAGAAGATGGCAACCTTGTTATTTCCCGATCTAGGAGAGACACCAAATGCTACACCTTGAATTGAAAAGTAATATGTACAAAGAATAATGATTGGTTAAGTAAATGAGTAATTAAGAAAGGAAATGGAAAGAATTGAAATGGATAGAATAGTTATCAAAGAAGGGCTACAGAAGTTTTGTAGAATGATCCTTCAAGTGATGATGGATTTGGCCTTCAATGGTGGTGATGGACGAATACCTTGTTGAGGATGAAGGATAATTTCAAAGATGAAGAAATGGAAATTTAGAAGTTGGTGATAATATAGGCGTGATATGGTGATGGAATATAGTGATGATATAGGCGTGATAATGGTGATGGACATATTGTATCTTATAAAAACTAAGAAGGAACTAATGTTATAAAAGAGCAAAGACCCGTTTCTTATAAGTTTTATAAGGGATGGTAGTAAGGACTTTGACCCGCTAGTTATAAAAACTAGGAACCAGAAGTATTAAGGTGAAGGAATGATGCCACAAGCTTTAGAAAGGCTTGCTTAATCGATATAGTTCTAAAAAGAACTTGAAGAGAGAATAATCTCACAAAAGGATTTTAATTATCAAAAGGGTTCTCTTACAAATGAAATATCCAAGCCTATTTATAGGCTAGCATAGGTTTGGCCGAATAAATAGGTGTTTATTCGGCTAAATACATGACTATTAAAAAGAAATACATGATGTTTTAATGAATGAAGATGTCCTTAGCCGAATGGTCTCCTTGCTCTTCATCTTGGCGCCAATTTTGAATCAAAAGGATGCTTAGGCCGAATAGAGAGAACCCTCTTCATTTTGGCGCCCATTTCATCCACACGCATGGCACATGTGTGGGCTGGTCATGAGGCACTCACATGGGTGGCTTGGGGTCTTATGTTGTGTCTCCTACTTGGCGTGAAGTTGAGCAGTAACTTAGGTGTGACTTTGTATCCAACTTGTTTCTAGATGACATGGCATCAATGGGCAGCAACTATTTATGAAATGTCACATTTGTGGAAGGTAACCTTCCATCATTTGAGCTACTTCCCATGTGTTTAAGATGAATATGAGCTGGCCATAGATGCAATACATGTCAATGAGTCTTAGGACAGCTCCTTGTGAAAGGGTACTTCTCGGATTGGCAACTCTTCGCGAAAAGGTACGAATTCACAAAATTCGACCTAGACCATATTTTTAGTGATATGTGTGGTGAAGATGATGGTGCAACTCTCCAGCTGAAAAGAAGTGTCTAGCAAGCTCAAAAGTCCAGCTCAAGTGAGCTATGAACTCAGGGGTCAGCTGGAAACTTTGTCCCAAAATGTTCTTGAGTTGTCCCGGAGTTGTCCTAGTTAAGTTTCCATACCTCTTGGACTCCAATGCTAGCTTTAAGTCAGCTCCCATCATATGGCCGAAATTGCACCTACAAAAGAAAGCATAATATAAGCTAAGTATATAAATTATTATAAAGTAATAAGAATGTGCATATTATAAAGATGTGAACTATAGATTATAATAATAATTCATGCATCATATGATAATGAATGAATATTATTATTATAACTATAGATTATATGCATGAATATCAATCAATGATGCAAACCATAGGACATAATGAATGAATGCACATGTTATGATAATTCAAGCATAGTCTAATATGAAAATGTATGCTCATAATAATATATAGTGCATAAATGAGTAAATATAATATAAAGTAAGGTAGAACTCCCTTATATTGAGCTTGAAGGATTTTCAATGATGTGAGTATGTAATGCAGAAAGTTGGTGCTAGACAGGATCACATCATCCTCCCCTTCTTTTATGCGATTTGTCCTCAAATCGAAATGTGACTTCTCCAAATTGTCCTCCCATCCGATAGATGCAACAGGGATCTTTATGAAAAGATTCTTTTCATAAGTCATGTCCTTTGAATAAGTGCTTTGAATGTACATGACCTGAAAAGAAAGATAACTCTCATAAGTAAAAACATGATTGAATACAAATAAAGAAAAATTATACTTCCTGTTGGTGTTTGATGGATCGCTAAAAATCATGTCTGTTGAAGACATGTTGCTTTGAATGATCATGTCCCTTGGCATCCCAAAAGTCATGTCCATTGAATGAAAAGTTATAGCTTTTGGCACTTGAAAATATATTTCTCTTAAGCTTCCATGGATCATGCCTCTTGGTTCCTCCATTTTACAAGTCCCATGTATATGAATTGATTTCCTGCAAACTAAATCAAAGTTAGAATATGAGAAATTATTAAAAAAATGAATGGAAATAACAAACCAAGGTGGATGTTTAATGGGAGTTGGTTGCTTAATGATGGAGAACTCTATTCGTTGTTGAATTCCCTTCAATATGTGCAGTGTATTTGGAATGTCAACGGCTGCTACTCTTGGCATTTCAAGTGACACTTCCTTTGAAATATCAAGAGACATGTTTTGTGGATCACCAAAAGTCACATATTTTAGTCCTCCAAAAGCCATGATTCTTGATTTATCTCCTTAAAAAGATATGTCCCTTGAATGGTCTTGCAAAATAAAAGGAATGATAGGAGAAGAAAGGTTAGATAAAATTTGTTCTTCACTATCCTCTTTTTCTCCAAATTCATTCTTATCATTTTCAACTCCAACGTTTTCTACATCCACTCTCTTTTGTTCAACTTCAAAAAGCTTTTCTTCATTTGAATCTTCCTCCAAACGTTCTCCTTCAGTTGCATTGTCTTTAAGTTGTTTTTTCATTGCTTAAATTCTCATTTTCAAATGAGTTTGATCTTCACTCACTCGACTAGGAGATAATGGAGTCAAAATGAATTTTCTTTCATTGTGGATGATTGAATACCAATTTGTGAATCCATCATGGACAGCCCGTTTGTCAAATTGCCATGGCCTCCCTCAAAGTAAATGACTCGTACTCATAGGCACCACATCACATAGAATCTCGTCTTTGTATATTCCGATTGAGAATGACACAAGTACTTGTTCAGTGACCTTTAATTCTTCCTCGTCGTTCAACCATTGCAATTTATATGGGCTGGAATGTTTAATCATTGAAAGCCCCAATTTGTTCACCATGTATGTGCTTACAATGTTTGTACAACATCCTCCGTCAATAACTACAAGACACACTTTACCATTTACATGGCAACGAGTATGAAATGCATTCTCTCTTTGACGATTGTTCTCCATTGCTTGGGAAGAGGAAATATCAAGTAACATTGTTAGTGAAAAAAAATTAAAACCTTACCAGCACACTCATAAAAGCCTCACTTGGTCACTCCAAAGAAAATTAAGACTTCACTCCACTCGCACTCGTGTTTGCACTCGTGGATATGTTCTTGGATTTTTCTGATCCCCATTCTGATCTCACCCTCTTGTTTACCTTTTACCTCTCAATTCTCTCTTGTGGGTCCTTTAAAGAACTTACTCAAGATTGAGCAAGTTTCTTAGTTTGTGTGTTGGTTTAGAAATGGTTAGGGATAGAAATGGTTATGATAGGGTAGAA
This sequence comes from Hibiscus syriacus, assembly GCF_006381635.1. NCBI lineage: Eukaryota > Viridiplantae > Streptophyta > Magnoliopsida > Malvales > Malvaceae > Hibiscus > Hibiscus syriacus. The sequence goes on along the minus strand of NW_024062603.1, from coordinate 168,593 downwards.
AGTTTAAGAAAAAGATATGGTAATGAAACAAGAAAAAAAATGAAAGAATAAAGAAATGAAATAGTAAGAAAGTTAAGATAATTTACAACTCAAGTTGCAACACTTACTATCTTCCTTCACAAGAAACAACAAGAATACCTCCTTCAAGTTTGATGTTGGGCAGATTGTAATATGCTTCTCTTTGAGTGTACTTTGCAACTTGCTTCTTTCTTTGAATTTCTGTTTTTCTTTTTCTTTCTTTTGCACTCCAATTTTGTTGTAGGAGTATCTTTCTTTTCTTTTTGTTTTTCTTCTTTCTTGTTTTTTTTGTTGTTTTTGTTGCAGCACTTGATTGTCAATCCACCAAAGCTCTGATTACCACTTGATGTAAGGTTGGCCAGGCTTCTTTAATAATGGAGAAGATGGCGCCACAAGCTTTAGAAAGGCTTGCTTAATGGATATAGTTCTAAAAATAACTTGAAGAGAGAATAATCTCATAAAAGGATTTTAATTATCAAATGGGTTCTCTTACAAATGAAATATCCAAGCCTATTTATAGGCTATCATAGGTTTGGCCGAATAAATAGGTGTTCATTCGGCTAAATACATGACTATTAAATAGAAATACATGATGTTTTAATGAATGAAGATTTCCTTGGACGAATGGTCTCCTTGCTCTTCATCTTGGCGCCAATTTTGAATCAAAAGGATGCTTAGGCCGAATAGAGAGAACCCTCTTCATTTTGGCGCCCATTTCATCCACACGCATGGCACATGTGTGGGCTGGTCATGAGGCACTCACATGGGTGGCTTGGGATCTTATGTTGTGTCTCCTACTTGGCGTGAAGTTGAGCAGCAACTTAGGTGTGACTTTGCATCCAACTTGCTTCTAGATGACATGGCGTCAATGGGGCAGCAACTATTTATGAAAGGTCACATTTGTGGAAGGTAACCTTTCATCATTTGAGCTATTTCCCATGTGTTTGAGATGAATATGAGCTGGCCATAGATGCAATACATGTCAATGAGTCTTATGACAGCTTCTTGTGAAAGGGCACTTCTCGGATTGGCAATTCTTCGCGAAAAGGTACGAATTCACAAAATTCGACCTAGACCATATTTGTAGTGCTCTGTGTGGTGAAGATGATGGTGCAACTCTCCAGCTGAAAAGAAGTGTCTAGCAAGCTCAAAAGTCCAGCTTAAGTGAGCTATGAGCTCAGGGGTCAGCTAGCAACTTTGTCCCAAAATGTTCTTGAGCTATCCCGGAGTTGTCCTAGTTAAGTTTCCATACCTCTTGGACTCCAATGCTAGCTTTAAGTCAGCTCCCATCATATGGCCGACCATGCACCTACAAAAGAAAGCATAATATAAGCTAAGTATATAAATTATTATAAAGTAATAAGAATGTGCATATTATAAAGATGTGAACTATAGATTATAATAATAACTCATGCATCATATGATAATGAATGAATATTATTATTATAACTATAGATTATATGAATGAATATCAATCAATGATGAAAACCATATGACATAATGAATGAATGCACATGTTATGATAATTCAAGTATAGTCTAATATGAACATGTATGCTCATAATAATATATATAGTTCATAAATGAGTAAATATAATATAAAGTAAGGTAGAACTCCCTTATATTGAGCTTGAAGGATTTTCAATGATGTGAGTATGTAATGCAGAAAGTTGGTGCTAGACAGGATCTGATGTAAGGTAATTCTACCTTCTCGTTTGATTGTGGATCTAGGAAGGAAGCAAAACAACCTGCACAAGTGAATGGCTCAAAACAGAATGGATAAGGGTGGTAAACGTTTGGTTTAATAGGTAGGCTATTTAATAAATGAGAGATGGAAGCGGAAGATGATTGAAATGGTTATGGTTATGGCGATGAAACAAAAGGATGGTTGTGAGGATAGTATCTTGAAGAACGCTCAAAGAAGAACCAATGCTATAGAGAGCAAAGACCCGATCTTTATATTGTTTCTTCAAGGGGTGGTGATAAGTACTTTGACCCACTAGTTATATGAACTAGGAACTAGAAGTATCAAGATGAAAGAAGAGGGTTGATGCCACAAGTATAAAATACTTGATAAGTCGATAAAAAGTCACCAGGACTTAAGAAAGAAAAAAATCTCACTTCAATTAAAATAAAAGGTCTGATTACAAATGATGAATGATTTCCTATTTATAGGAAATGGAGGAGCATAGCCGAATAGAGACATAATGGTTCGACCAGCCCAAGTATCTCCCTATAAAGACATAATTTAAATGCTAAAAGAGATGATGGTTTGGCCCTTGATGGAGGGAAATGATCCTTGGCCGAATAACACTTGTATCCCTTCAAATTGGCACCAAATGGGAGAGGAGATGATGCTTGGCCGAATGGTTAAATGGCTCGTCATCTTGGCACCTAAATGAGATCATATGCACAGCACATGGGGGTTGGTCATATGGCACACACATGCGTGTTCTAGGGAGCCTTGTGGTGCAGCCTTGTGTATGGGATGATGGCTGGTCATGTTCTCTCTCTTGGGCGTGCATGTGTCTCCTCCAAGCTAGCTTGAGTTGTGGAGCTAGCTAGCAAACATGGGTTGTTTGTGAACAAGCTTCCTAGCTAAGTCCTTGTGAGCTCCTTAACATTATGTTCAGCTACATTCAGCTACCTTTGACATCACTTTTGGCAACTCAACTCCAAATAGTCCAACTAGCTAAGTTTAGCTAGCCTTAAGCTCCTCCAGCTGAATCGAGCTTTCCTTAGTGTTCCATGAAATGCCTTTTACTTTGTAAGCTGTTTGTGAGCTGCATATGACGTCCAAATCATTCACCAAGCTACCTCAACGTTTATTATGCTCCAATGTACCTACATGTGCAAGGAAACAAGGTAATTCCATGGTATTGAGCTAATATGAGCTAAGTACCTTGCTGCCATGTTTGATTATGGTAATGAGAGCTAAGTTTGAATGTCATGAGCTAATTATATCACCTCCTAATATGTGTAAGGTAAGGTATAAAGCCTAAGAGCAAATATGAATGCAAATGAACTAATGAAATGCATTATAAGTATGCTGCCTTGATGTATATGTTATAATCATGCATAATATAATTATATAGCTATCTTAACATGCTTAACATAATAAAATAACAATGTGTAAGATGTATTCATACTGAGTTATTCTTTATCTATTAAAACATTATATAACTTAACATAGGAGGGTGTTAAGTTATCAAATGAATCAAAAGCTTCTAAACACTTAGTTAAGAGAACTTCCCTGAATTGTTTGGCTTTTGACCTAGTAATTGGACCATGTGGCATGACTTCCGGATCTGGTGTAGGTGTGATTATATCATCCCCCATTCTTTTAAGCGATTTGTCCCCAAATCGTGTCCATCCTCAAAGGGAGATAAGTCGGTGATGTTGAATGAAGCGCTAACGCCACCAAACTCACTGGGCAATTCAAGTTTATAGGCATTGTCGTTGATCTTTTCTACAATCTGAAATGGGCCATCTCCTCGGGGTAGTAGTTTAGACTTCCTTTGGTTTGGTAATCTTTCCTTCCTAAAGTGTACCCAAACCCAATCTCCCACGTCAAAAGTTACCTTCTTCCTTCCTTTGTTTGCTTGCTGTTTATATTGTCTCGTTCTTCTCTCAATATTGTCCTTAACTTATTGATGGAGTCTTTTAACAAATTTTGATTTGTCCTTTCCATATTTGTTCACTAATTAATCATAAGGTAAAGGAAGTAAGTCCAAAGGAGTTAAAGGATTGAAACCATACACTACCTCAAATGGAGAAAATTTGGTTACCGAATGGATGGTTCGATTGCATGCAAACTCCACGTGTGGTAGTCATTCTTCCCACGTCTTGATGTTTTTCTTGATGACGGATCATAGTAGTGTTGATAAAACTCTATTAACTACTTCAGTTTGACCATCCGTTTGAGGATGACATGTAGTAGAGAATAGTAGTTTTGTGCCGATTTTACTCCACAAAGTCCTCCAAAAGTGACTTAAGAACTTAACGTCTCTATCTGACACAATGGTTCGAGGAAGTCCATGTAATCTTACCACTTCTCAAAAAAATAGGTTAGCAACATGAATAGCATCATCGGTCTTGTGGCATGGACTAAAGTGAGCCATCTTGGAGAATCGATCAACCACCACAAATATTGAATCCTTTCCACTCTTTGTTTTTGGTAAGCCCATAACAAAGTCCATTGAGATATCTATCCATGGCATGGTCGGTATTGGCAAAGGCATATATAATCCATGAGGCATGACTCATGAATTTTTCCCTTTTACATACTAAACACCTTTCACATACCTTTTCAACATACCTTTTCATCTTTGGCCAAAAGAGGTGTTCCTTCAAAATGCTATGAGTCTTTTCAACTCCAAAGTGTCCCATGAGTCCTCCTTCATGCGCTTCTTTGGTTAGTGCTTCTCTTATGGAACCTTGTGGAATACATAATCGTCCTTCTTTGAAAAGATATCCATCATGCTGATAATATTTATCATGAGCACCTGTTTCACATAACTTATACCTTTCTCCAAAGTCCAAATCAGTATCATAATGTTCCTTAATGAATGAAAAACCAAGAAGTTTGGAATCCAAAGTGTTAAGTAAGACATACCTACGTGAAAGAGAATCTGCCACGACATTATCCTTTCCTCTCTTATAGTGGATGACATAGGGAAAAGACTCGAGAATTTCAACCCATTTGGCATGTCTCTTGTTGAGTTTGTGTTGTCCTTTGATATGCTTTAATGCTTCATGGTTAGTGTGTATCACGAATTCTTTTGGCAATAAGTAGTGCTGCCAATTATCCAATGCTCGAATGAGTGCATACATTTCTTTGTCATATGTTGGATAGTCCAAAGTTGCACCATTTAGTTTTTCACTAAAGTAGGCAATGGGCTTTCCTTCTTGACTTAAAACAACACCAATTCCAATTCCGGAGGCATCACATTCAACTTCAAATGTTTTCTCAAAGTTTGGCAAGACTAGTAGTGGAGCCTTTGTCAAACAACCCTTGAGTTCGTTGAATGCTTCTTCTTGTTCTTTGCCCCAATAGAAGTTTGAATTCTTCTTAATAATCCCTGTTAAGGGGGTAACAATAGAACTAAAATTTGGTACGAACCTTCTATAAAAACTGGCTAATCCATGGAAACTCCGGACTTGGCTTACATTGATAGGCTTTGGCCACTCTTGTATTGCCTTAATCTTTTCTGGATCCACTGATAATCCCTGTGAACTTACAATGGAGCCTAAGAAAGTAACTTGATTAGTACAAAAATCACACTTCTTGAGATTAGCATATAGGTTCTCTTCTCTCAAAGTGCTAAGAATGGAACGTAAATGTTCAACATGATCTTCTAGTGACTTACTGTATATCAAGATATCATCAAAGTAAACAACACAAAACTTACCAATGTAGGGCCGAAGAACATGATTCATGAGTCGCATAAAGGTACTAGGAGCATTAGTCAAACCAAAAGGCATGACTAACCATTCATACAATCCTTGTTTGGTCTTGAATACAGTTTTCCACTCGTCACCTTCCTTCATTCTTATTTGATGATAGCCACTTTTCAAATCAATTTTGGAGAAGATGTTGGCTCCACTAAGTTCATCGAGCATATCATCCAACCGAGGTATAGGGTGCCTATATTTGATATTGATTTGATTCACTGCCCTACAATCCACACACATTCTCCAAGTTCCATCTTTCTTTGGTACCAAGAAAATGGGTACAGCACAAGGACTTAAACTTTCCCGAATGTAACCTTTGTCGAGGAGTTCTTTGACTTGTCTTTGTAATTCCTTTGTTTCCTCATGATTGCTCCTATATGCTGGTCTATTGGGAATGGTGGCTCCAGGAATGAAATCAATTTGATGTTTAATTCCTCTAATTGGTGGCAATCCATCGGGAATTTCTTCGGAAAACATATCCTCAAACTCCTGCAAAAGATTAGAAAAAGAATAAGGCAAGCCTTCAAGAGGGTTAATAAGAAGAAAATTTTCCTTATACATAAGTATAAGTAAAGCCTTCTTAGTTGATAAATATTTCCAAATATCTCCTCTACTGGCATAAATATTCATCTTTGGAGTATGAATTTCTTTGGCCTTCTTTTCTTTCTCCCAGTCTTCTATGCGTGACTTGAGGGTCACTTGGCATTCTTGAACTTGGCTTGGTAACAAGGGTTCCAATATAATTTTCTTTCCTTGATGCTGGAAAGAGTATTTATTAGAGAAGGGTAGCTTTCTTATCATACTACCAAGGACGTCCTACTATAAGGTGGCTTGCACTCATGGGCACCACATCACAAAGGACTTCATTATTGTATCTTCCAATTGAAAAAGGTACAACAACTTGTTTGGATTACCTTGGCTTCACCTACATCGTTGAGACACTGAAGTTTGTAAGGATGAGGATGCTTGGAAGTCTTGAGACCCAGCTTTTCAACCATATGAGTACTTGCTACGTTTGTGCAACTTCCTCCATTAATGATAACCACACAAACTTTATCTCCCATGTGACATTTAGTATGGAAGATGTTCTCTATTTGTTCATCCTCTTGACTTTGAATGCTCAAAGTCCTTTTGACTACAAGAATGTTGGATGGAAGAGACATGTTAGCAAATAAGGAAAAATTTGAAATGTGTATAGGACCTTACCAGAGTATACTCTCACAAAGCCTCACGAGTCACTCCAAGAAAATTTGATGTCACTCAATCCACTCGTGTTTGCACTCTAGGACTTTAATGGCTTTTACTTGTCATCTTCTGATCTTACACACGCTCCAGCCTTTTTCCTCTCGATTCTCTTGTCTCAAGTTCTAGAAAACTTTTACTCAAGACTATATCGAGTAAATTTTACTTGTTTGGCATCGGCTGCAAATGGGTTAGTAGGAATGGAAAGCAAAATATAATGAAAGGGTGGCTTAGAAATAGAAAGAAGAGAAACAAAAGGGTTACTTACACAAGTCACTTCACAACCTTCTATTACCACAATCAAAGGCTTACTTGAATGGCTTGGTGATGAGAATTGTTGATGAGTGCTTCCAACTTTTCTTTCTTTCTTTTTTCTTTTTTCGAGCGCTTTCAATTTCTTTTTTTGAGTGCTTTGATTTACTTTGCTGGATTTTTCTTGATTTCTTACACTTTGTACTTCACTTGCACTTCTTTTTGTATTTTTTTTTGTTGTTGTTGTACGTTGCTTTCTTCCACCAAAGCTCTGATACCACTTGATGTAAGGTAATTCTACCTTCTCATTTGATTATGGATCTAGGAAGAAAGCAAAACAACCTGCACAAGTGAATGACTCAAAACAAAATGGATAAGGGTGGTAAACGTATGGTTTAATAGGTAGGCTATTTAATAAATGAGAGATGGAAGCGGAAGATGATTGAAATGGTTATGGTTATGGAGATGAAACAAAAGGATGGTTGTGAGGATAGTATCTTGAAGAACGCTCAAAGAATAACCAATTCTATAGGGAGCAAAGACCCAATCTTTATATTGTTTCTTCAAGGGGTGGTTATAAGTACTTTGACCCACTAGTTATATGAACTAGGAACCAGAAGTATCAAGATGAAAGAAGAGGGTTGACGCCACAAGTATAAAATACTTGATAAGTCGATAAAAAGTCACCAGGACTTAAGAAAGAGAAAAATCTCACTTTAATTAAAATAAAAGGTCTGATTACAAATGATGAATGCTTTCCTATTTATAGGAAATGGAGGGGCATAGCCGAATAGAGATATAATGGTTCGGCCAGCCCAAGTATCTCCCTATAAAAACATAATTTAAATTCTAAAAGAGATGATGGTTCAGTCCTTGGCCGAATAACACTTGTATCCCTTCAAATTGGCATCAAATGGGAGAGGAGATGATGCTTGGCCGAATGGTTAAATGACTCTTCATCTTGGTGCCTAAATGAGATCATATGCACGGCACATGGGGGCTGGTCATATGGCACGCACATGGGTGTTCTAGGGAGCCTTGTGGTGTAGCCTTGTGCATGGGATGATGGGTGGTCATGTTCTCTCTCTTGGGCGTGCATGTGTCTCCTCCAAGCTAGCTTGAGTTATGGAGCTAACTAGCAAACATGGGTTGTTTGTGAACAAGCTTCCTAGCTAAGTCCTTGTGAGCTCCTTAACATTATGTTCAGCTACATTCAGCTACCTTTGACATCACTTTTGGCAACTCAGCTCCAAATAGTCCAACTAGCTAAGTTTAGCTAGCCTTAAGCTCCTCTAGCTGAATCGAGCTTCCCTTAGTGTTCCATGAGCTGCCTTTTACTTTGTAAGCTGTTTGTGAGCTGCATATGATGTCCAAATCATTCACCAAGCTACCTCAACGTTTATTATGCTCCAATGTACCTACATGTGCAAGGAAACAAGGTAATTCCATGGTATTGAGCTAATATGAGGTAATTACCTTGCTGCCATGTTTGATTATGGTAATGTGAGCTAAGTTTGAATGTCATGAGCTAATTATATCACCTCCTAATATGTGTAAGGTAAGGTATAAAGCCTAAGAGCTAATATGAATCCAAATGAACTAATGAAATGCATTATAAGTATGTTGCCTTGATGCATATGTTATAATCATGCATAATATAATTATATAGCTATCCTAACATACTTAACATATTAAAATAACAATGTGTAAGATGTATTCATACTAAGTTATTCTTTATCTATTAAAACATTATATAACATAACATAGGAGGGTGTTAAGTTATCAAATGAATCAAAAGCTTCTAAACACTTAGTTAGGAGAACTTCCCTGAATTGTTTGGCTTTTGACCCAGTAATGGGACCATGTGGCATGACTTCCGGATCTGGTGTAGGTGTGATTATATCAGGATCACATCAATACCATATTATATGATATTCATGCATTCACATCTTTATAATTGATGCACAATGTTATTTCAAGTATGTTAAGTATGTTATGTTAGTCTTGCATTCATTTAAGCATGATTCAATTCATTCGTGAAATGGCAGAATGCTTAATCATTCATTTGTTAGCTCACATGCATTCATTTTACCTCCTAGGTCTTATACATTAGCTTACATATGTTATATCATTATATACTTAGCTCATGACATGCATTCATATCTCATATCACTCAAACACCTAACGACAACATGCATTTTACCTTAAATGAGCTCACACATTGCTTATTTTATTTGTTTGGTGATTCCTATAGGTGAAACACAAGACAAGGCATATTATGGTATCTTGGCTAGCTAAAAGGACAAGCACAGTAGCTCACACTAGCTCATGAACATTTTGGTAGCTCATTTCATCATATAAGGAGCTTAAACTTAGCTGGAGGAGCTAGCATGTAGCTGAACTTAGCTGGAGGAGAGCTTTGGACCAAATTATTGAAAAGTGGACTAGAGGTAGCTGGAAGTAGCTGGGAGAGTAGTTGAGGAGTTGAGAAGACCAAAGCTAACTAGCTTGAGTTCATCAAGCTATAACTCACCTAGTTAGCTACCAAGACACTCGCCTAGCTTACCTTGAAGCTAGTTCATCTCTAGGCTGCCCAATGGATGCCATGTCACCTAGATGCATGTTGGAAGCTAATTCACGCCTAGTTGTTACCTATCTTCATTCCATGGACTTCAAGACATCATCTTATGGTTGCAACCTCATCAAAACATAGCAAGAAGACCCATGTGCATCATTCAAGCATGTGCACTCCATGTGACATCAAATTGGCGCCAAAACACCAAGGGATGCTTCCTATTCGGCCAAAGACTATTTTCTCTTCATTTTGGCGCCCAAATAACTTCCAACTGCATTCAAATCACCCTTAGGGCCGAACCAACACATAACCATTCGGCCAAGAGCATGTATTTTCATTAAAGTCTTGTTTTTTCATTAAAAATCATGTCATTTTAGGAAGGTACAAGGGCTGGCCGAACCAACATGTACCTATTCGGCCAAGTCCCTTCAAAAACTATAAATATGCTATTATATTTCATTTGTAAGCAGACCTTTTATTTTAATTGAAGTGAGATTATTCTCTTTCTTAAATCCTGGTGACTTTTTATCGACTTATCAAGTATTTTATACTTGTGGCGTCAACCCTCTTCTTTCATCTTGATACTTCTGGTTCCTAGTTCATATAACTAGTGGGTCAAAGTACTTAACAACACCCCTTGAAGAAACAATATAAAGATTGGGTCTTTGCTCTCTATAGCATTGGTTCTTCTTTGAGCATTCTTCAAGATACTATCCTCACAACCATCCTTTTTGTTTCATCGCCATAACCATAACCATCTCAATCATCTTCCGCTTCTATTTCTCATTTATTAAATAGCCTACCTATTAAACCATACGTTTACCACCCTTGTCCATTCTGTTTTGAGCCATTCACTTGTGCAGGTTGTTTTGCTTCCTTCCTAGATCCACAATCAAACGAGAACGTAGAATTACCTTACATCAACTCTTATTGTTGAAAAACATGGATTGGCAACATCAACGCATCCCACTCCATATAAACTCCAATGGCTCAATGAAGGAGGTGAGTTAAACGTTACCAAATTGGTTCTAATTCCTTTTTCAGTTGGTACAAGGACAAGGTGGTTTGTGACATTATCCCTATGCATGCTAGCCACATCTTACTTGGAAGACCATGGCAGTATGACAAAAGGGTCATTCATGATTGTTATCACAATCAATACATTTTTAAGCATGATGGACGCAAGGTAGCCTTGATTTGAAACCTCTTCTCTCCTCACTTTTCAGAACCAACCACGTGAAAGGTTATTTCCAAAAGGGATATCCTTAAAGGAAGATCACTCACAAAAGGTACCTGTTGGTAAATCAAATTCCAAATAAAGGCCTAAAGGGAAATCTTATTAAAGGATACCTAATGGAAGAACACAACCTTTCAAATGATACTTTCTTTTAGCAAGGAGACGTGAAGCTATGCAAGGACAGAATGAACTCGATTTAAGGACAAATCGCCCTAAAGAAGGGGGATGATGCAAGCACGTTTTCATCAGTAAAGGGAGTACTCTTGAACACCTTCATATTGAAATTACTATATATTAGTTATATACTACATGCTTTTATAATACAATTCATGATAAGAATTCTTGTTATGTAGTTAAAGAATAACTTATTATGAACACAACATGCACATTGATATTTAAGCATATTAGGACAGTTTTATAATCATATTAAACATGATTATTTTATATACATCAAGGCAGCATCATTATAATTCATTTTACTAGTTTATATGCATTCATATTAGCTCTTAAGCTTCATGCATTATCTTACACATATTATGAGGTGATATATTTAGCTCATGACCTTCAATCATAGCTCACATTACCATATTCTTACATGGCAGCAAGGTATTTAGTTCATAATAGCTCAATGCCATGGACTTACCTTGTTTCATTGCATATATAGGTACATTGGAGTGTGATGCACGATGAAGTAGCTTGATGGATGATTTGGACGTCATATGCAGCTCACAAACAGCTCACAAAGTACAAGGCAGCTCAAGGAACACTATGGAAAGCTCGATTCAGCTGGAGGAGCTTAAGGCTAGTTAAACTCAGCTAGTTGGACTTTTTGGAGCTGAGCTACCAAAAGTGATGTCAAAGGTAGCTGAATGTAGCTGAACATGTTGTTATGGAGCTCATAAGGATTCGACTAGGAAGCTTATTCACAAACAACCCATGCTTGCTAACTAGCTCCACACTCAAGCTAGCTTGGAAGGAGACGCATGCACGCCCAAGATGGAGCACATGACGAGCCATCATTCAATGCACAAGGCTGCACCACAAGGCTCCCTAGATCACGCATGTGCATGCCATATGACCATCCCCCATGTGCCTTGCATGTGGTCTCATTTAGGCGCCAAGATGAAGAGCCCTCTCCCTATTCAGCCAACCATCATCTCCCATCCAATTTGGCGTCAACATGAAGGGACACTAGAGCTATTCGGCCAAGGGTTATCACCCTCCATTTAAACTGAAACATCATCTCTATTTTTGTAATTAATTATAAATCTATAGGAAGACACAAGGCTGGCTGAATCCCCTTGTAACCATTCGACCATGCCTCTCTAATTCCTATAAATAGGAAAGCATAAATCATTTGTATTCAGACCATTTTTTATGTAAGGCACTTGTACCTTAACAAATTGATTGTGGATCTAGGAAGGAAGCAAACAACATGCACAAGTGAATGGCTCAAAAGAGATGGTTAATGATGTAAGGTGAATCTACACGCTTTGGTGAAAAGAGTAGATAGCCTTATTGTGTCCCGATCTAGGATTGACAAGTACTGATGTCCTTGAATTTATAAGTTTGGGCTGCAAAATAAGATAAGAAATATGATTAATAATGGACTTAATAAGTGAATAATAATATAAGTAATGAAAAGAAATAATAAGAATGAAATGAAATAAAGAAAGGATAGAGATGGTTGCGGAATTGATGGAAGAGATGGATGATGGTGATGATGAAATGGAAATGGTGGTGATGTTGTATCTCAAACACGCCAAAGAGGAAACTATTCTATGAAGCACAGTCCCGGTCTTCAAAAACTTGCTTGAGGGGTGGTGATAGTGTCTTCAACCCACTAGATAACAATCTAGGAATTTTGGAATCAAAATGGAAGGAATGACGCCACAAGTATATGAATTATACTTGCTTAATCAATAAAGTTCACAAAGAACTTTGAAGAGAAATTAACTCACAAGAGTATGTTTTATATAAGAGATGAGATGGGTACAAATAAAGGCAAGCCACTCTATTTATAGGAAATGAGAGGGCTTGGCTGAATGGTTACAAGTTGTTTCGGCTAGATACATAACTTTATGAAGATACATAATGTTTTAAAATGAAAGATTAAGTCATTTGGGCTTGTGATGGTTCAGCTAACCCTTCATAAAGGGGCTTGATGATTCGGCTAAGGATGGGAAGACATCTCCCTTGGCCGTATGGGCATGTTTGTTCATCTTGGCGCCATTTTCTTCTCTTGGCCGAAAGGTGGTGTGTCTCTTCATGTTTGGCGCCAAAGGCTCTCATGTGCATGGCATGTGATGTGGCCGAATAGGCATGGATCCTTTAGCTCATATCTCTTGGTGATTTAAGCTTCCAATTGGTGTGATCTCTTCATCCACGTGTTCCTTGTTGAAAAGGCATCTTCATGGGCAACATCATTCATGAAAGGTCACAATGTTTGGAAAAGTAACCCTTCATGTTTGAGCTACTTTGGGTGTGAATGAGCTAGTGGTGAGCTGGCCTTAGATGACTTGTAACATGGTGAACGTTTGGGAAGCTCCTTGTGAAAAGGTACCTCTTGAGGTGGCAACTATTCGCGAAAAGGTACGATTTCACAAATTTTGACTTAGGACATATTTGAAGTCTCCTAAGTGGTGATGATGATGGTGCAACTCCCCAGCTGAAATAAGGTCATCTTGTAGCTCAAATCTTTAGCTCAATCTAGCTATGAGCTCACAGCCTACGGATAACTTTTCACCAATTGTTCCTTGTGCTCTCCTAATCGATCCCATGTAAGTTTCCTTGCTGTTACATGCTTCATTTAGCTCCGATGCAGCTCCCAAGTGTTGGCCGAATGTGCCTACATGCGTAACATAAGAAAATAAACTAAGTATATAAACTTGTATATTATAAAAATGTGACTATAGTATATGATAATAACTTGTATCTCATATATAAATGGATAACTTATTATCATAATAACTATAGGTATAATATATATATATATGAAAATAACTATCTTATAACATATGAAATAAGTATCTATAGGTATAAAGATAGAAAGTTTCATCCCTGGAGAGGTTGGAATAGCCATGGTAAATATGATGCTGAATTGCATCACATCATCCTCCCCTTCTTTTAATCGATTTGACCTCAAATCGAATGATCGTCTTTTCCTAGTGTCCTTCCATTCAATCTTTACAAAAAGGTTCATATCCGTTGAAAGACTGCTTTGGAAGTTCTTAACCTGAAAAGAAAGAAAACTTTCATTAGTATAAATGTGATCAAACAAATTTAATGTTAAGAAATACTTCCTGAAAAATATAGGTTCAAAGTTAATGTCTATTGAAGACATTTGGCTTTGAACGTTAGTTCCCTTTTGTATTCCAAAAATCATGCTCCTTTCCATAGATAGATGCATTGATTCATGAAAGGTGGTAACTCTTGGAATGGTGATGTCCTCATAAGTCACACCCTTTGGATGAAAAATCATTTCCCTTTGGGTTTCAATAGGCATGACTCTTGATTCTTGATGGATCACGTCCTTTGGATGAAGAGTTACCATTCTTTGCTCTTCAATAGTCGCACCTCTTGGCTCTTGAAAGGTCACGTCCTTTAATTTCCCAAATTGATGGATTGTGTCACTTGGATCATCCTGCAAATCAAAGGAAATTCATGCATTGTCAAAGTTAGAAAAATCTTCATTGACCTTGCGCCTCGTCAGTAAACATCTTTGTAACAAGCACAAAGATGTATAAGCACTTGTTTTTGGAATGTTTTCTTCCTGGATTAACTTCGATTTTCCTTTCCTTATGGCCTCAACACTTTGTTTCATCTTGATTTGCTCAATTTGGACTTGTTTAGGCATAAAGGGTGTTAGGATGATCTTTTTTCCTCCATGGTTGAATGAATACTGATTGGTAAAACAATCATGAATGGTCCTCCTATCATATTGCCATGGTCTTCCAAGGAGTAAATGGCTAGCATGCATAGGAACAACATTACACATAACCTCATCCTTGTACTTACCAATTGAAAAAGGAACCATCACCTGTTTGTTGACATTAAGTTCACCTCGTTCATTGAGCCATTGTAGTTTGTAGGGATTTGGATGTTTCAACGTTTGCAATCCCAATTTCTCCACCATGATGGTACTGGCAACATTAGTACAACTCCCACTGTCTATAATTATGAAACACACCTTTTCATTCACATGGCATCGAGTATGAAAGATGTTTTCCCGTTGTGCGTCATCTTCTACTACTTGGGCATTCAGACTACTTTTAACCACTAAGGCTTCACCTTCCACCGGAGCACTAATTTATGTTTCTTCCTCAACTTCTGTTGGTGGCGGTGGCGCTTCTTCTTCTTCATGGTCAGATTCGATCTCACCATTTCCAAGTAGTAACATGGTGTTTCTGTTGGGACATTGTGTGGATATATGTCCCCTCCCAAGACATTTAAAGCAACGGATGTCTCTTGATCGTTCAGGGATCTCTTTTTCTCGATTCTCCTTACCAATTTGGGAAGCCTTTGATGATTCAGCCTTCTCTTTGGTAGGAATAGGGGTAGACTTCCTCAAATTGTTGTTTGGACTCCATCTTCAAGATGTAGGCACTGAAGTACGAGAGATAGGTCTTCTCCGTAGTTGCCTTTCTATTTTCATAGCCATTTGCACCATTTCATCAAGTTCGATATAATGATACAATTCTAGTGTGTTGGCAATCTCAGGTTGAGTCCAGCTAGAAATCTAGCCATGGTTGTTTCACGATCCTCCTCAATATTGACTCTGATCATTGCCACTTCAATTTCTTTATAATAATCCTCCACACTCCGTTGGCCTTGCTTCAAATTCTGCAATTTCTGAAACATGTCTCGGTGATAATGAGTAGGAATGAAACGTTTACGCATGATACCTTTCATTTCAAGCCATGTTGAAATTGCTCTCTCTCCATTCCTCCTCCGGGTAATAGTAAGTTGATCCCACCATATCAAAGCATAATCAACAAACTCCATAGCTTCCAATCTTACTTTCTTGAGTTCGTAATAGTTATGGCAACTAAACACATGTTCCACCTTGCTTTCCCATTCAAGATAGGTTTCTGGATCAGTCTTCCCTTGAAATTGAGGAATTTTGATTTTGATGTTGCTCATATTATCATCAATATTGGCACGCCTAGGTCCTTGTATCAATGCTGGTTCTTCTTCATCATAAGGATTTGGAACATCATCTTTGGGAAGAGATTGTTGCCTCCGAGGAGTATCATTGTTTTTGGTTTGTGGTTGATCTTGTCTTTGGTGTAGTTTCTCATGGAGAGAATCAAATTCTGTTCGAAACATTCTTATCATTTCTCCAATTAGTTCTTGCATTTACAAATTGGGTTGACTTGCATTTCCTTTAGGACTTTGAGACATGGTTAGTAAATAAAACAAAAATAAACCTTACCAGCACACTCACAATTTCACTCCAGAGAAAAGATAAGATCACTCCACTCAACACTCATGTTTACTCTCGGGAATATATATATTTGGCTTTTAACAATTCCCCTTCTGATCTCACTCTCTCAATAGCCTTTTTCCACTCAATTTCTCTTGCTAAGTCCTTTGAAGAACTTACTCAAGATTAGAACAAGTTAATTACTTCCTTGTGTGCGTCGGCTGCAAATATGGTTAGGGTAGAAAGAATAGAAGAAATGGAAAGGTAGAAGAAAGGATTCAAAGGTATTAAAAAAATGAAATGGTTGAAGACAAGGAAAATGAAAGGATAGAAAAGGAAGAGGTGACATACAATTCAAGAAACAACACTTGCTGCAACCTTTCTCAAGAAAACAATAAGGTTATCTTCTCTTAGTGTAGATGGCCTCTTTGATGTATTTGTAATGGCAAAGCACTTTCCTTGGCTTGCTTTCTCTTTTTGAACTTCTCTTTTTCTTTTCTTTTCTTCTTTTCTTCTTTTCTGATTTTTTTCTCTTCTTTTTGTATTTTCTTTCTTTTTGCACTCCAATTCTGATGAAGGAGTCTTTTTTTCTATTTTTCTTTTGCTTTGCACGCCAATGACACTTTTGTTTTCAATCCAACTATGCTCTGATTACCTCTTGATGTAAGGCGAATCTACACGCTTTGGTGAAAAGAGTAGAAGCCTTATTGTGTCTCGATCTAGGATTGACAAGTACTGATGTCCTTGAATTTATAAGTTTGGGCTGCAAAATAAGA
The DNA here is from genome assembly GCF_006381635.1 of Hibiscus syriacus. Classification (NCBI taxonomy): domain Eukaryota; kingdom Viridiplantae; phylum Streptophyta; class Magnoliopsida; order Malvales; family Malvaceae; genus Hibiscus; species Hibiscus syriacus. Next base: position 151,615 of record NW_024062603.1, on the reverse strand, counting down.
TAAGAAATATGATTAATAATGGACTTAATAAGTGAATAATAATATAAGTAATGAAAAGAAATAATAAGAATGAAATGAAATAAAGAAAGGATAGAGATGGCTGCGGAATTGATGGAAGAGATGGATGATGGTGATGATGAAATGGCAATAGTGGTGATGTTGTATCTCAAACATGCCAAAGAGGAAACTATACTATGAAGCACAATCCCGGTCTTCACAAACTTGCTTGAGGGGTGGTGATAATGTCTTCAACCCACTAGATAACAATCTAGGAATTTTGGAATCAAAATGGAAGGAATAACGCCACAAGTATATGAATTATACTTGCTTAATCGATAAAGTTCACAAAGAACTTTGAAGAGAAATTAACTCACAAGAGTATGTTTTATATAAGAGATGAGATGGGTACAAATGAAGGCAATCCACTCTATTTATAGGAAATGAGAGGGCTTGGCCGAATGGTTACAAGTTGTTTCTGCTAGATACATAACTTTATGAAGATACATAATGTTTTAAAATGAAAGATTAAGTCATTTGGGCTTGTGATGGTTCGACTAACCCTTCATAAAGGGGTTTGATGATTCGGCTAAGGATGGGAAGACATCTCTCTTGGCCGAATGGGCATGCTTGTTCATCTTGGCGCCATTTTCTTTTATTGGTCGAATGGTGGTGTGTCTCTTCATGTTTGGCGCCAAAGGCTCTCATGTGCATGGCATGTGATGTGGCCAAATAGGCATGGATCCTTTAGCTCATATCTCATGGTGATTTAAACTTCCAATTGGTGTGATCTCTTCATCCACGTGTTCCTTGTTGAAAAGACATCTTCATGGGCAGCATCATTCATGAAAGGTCACAATGTTTGGAAAAGTAACCCTTAATGTTTGAGCTACTTTGGGTGTGAATGAGCTGGTGGTGAGCTGGCCTTAGATGACTTGTAACATGGTGAACGTTTGGGCAGCTCCTTGTGAAAAGGTACCTCTTGAGGTGGCAACAATTCGCGAAAAGGTACGATTTCACAAATGTTGACTTAGGACATATTTGAAGTGTCCTAAGTGGTGATGATGATGGTGCAACTCCCCAGCTGAAATAAGGTCATCTTATAGCTCAAATATTTAGCTCAATCTAACTATGAGCTCACGGCCTCCGGACAACTTTTCACCAATTGTTCCTTGTGCTCTCCTAATCGATCCCATGTAAGTTTCCTTGTTGTTACATGCTTCATTTAGCTCCATTGCAGCTCCCAAGTGTTGGCCGAATGTGCCTACATTCGTAACATAATAAAATAAACTAAGTATATAAACTTGTATATTATAAAAATGTGACTATAGTATATGATAATAACTTGTATCTCATATATAAATGGATAACTTATTATCATAATAACTATAGGTATAATATATATATATATGAAAATAACAATCTTATAACATATGAAATAAGTATCTATAGGTATAAAGATAGAAAGTTTCTTCCCTGGAGAGGTTGGAATAGCCATGGTAAATATGATGCTGAATTGGATCACATCAGTTAATGTAATAAACGTATGAGTGAAATTGGTAGGCTATTTAAATAATAAATGATGGAAGTGGAAGATGGTTAATTTGGCTATGGTTATGGTGATGAAACAAAAGGGATGGTAGTGAGGATAGTATCTTTAAGAAGTCTCAAAGAAGAACTAATGCTAAATAGAGCAAAGACCCAGACTTTATATTGCTTCTTCAAGGGGTGGTATTAAGGACTTTGACCCACTAGTTATAAGAACTAGGAACCAGAAGTATCAAGGTGAAAAAAAAGGGTTGACGCCATAAGTATAAAATACTTGATAAGTCGATAAAAGTCACCAGGACTTAAGGAAGAGAATAATCTCACTTATATTAATCAAAATGGTCTGAGTACAATTAAGATATGCTTTCATAAATATAGTAAATGGAGGGACATGGCTGAATAGAGACATAATGGTTCGGTCAGCCCATGTATCTCCCTATAAAGACATAATTTAAATGCTAAAAGAGATGATGGTTCGACCCTTGATGGAGGGAAATGATCCTTGGCCGAATAACACATCCCTTCAAGTTGGTGCCAAATGGGAGAGGAGACGATGCTTGGTCGAATGGTTAAATGGCTCTTCATCTTGGCACCTAAATGAACCCACATGCAAGGCACATGGGGGCTGATCATATGCAAGGCACATGGGAGTTCTAAGGAACCTTGTGGTGTAGCCTTGTGTATGGTGATACGATCTAAACTAGCTCCAACTTTCTCCGTGACTTGAACACACCATGGATGTTCTTCAAAGTTGTTTCTAAGGGAGTTCTTCATTACCCTATCTTATATTATATCATTCATACATTCTATTCTATCATAAGCATGCATTCACATGTTATTATAAATTATCATAATAATTCCATCCTATGCCTAGTTTATCATGTCCTTCATATCATTCAAATATAACTATGATTACATATCATTTCTTAGGATATTATTATTACATGTTTCCATTTATCATTTATTATGAATACCATGTTAAATGATATTCATGCATACAACATATATACACAATGTTATTTCAAGCATGTTAAGTATGCTATATTAGTCTTGCATTCATTTAAGCATGATTATCACATATACATCAAGGCAGCATAATTATCATTCATTTTATCAGCTCCTATGCATTCATTTTAGCACTTAGGCTTCATGCATTATCTTACACATATTATGAGATGATATATTTAGCTCATGACCTTCAATCATAGCTCACATTAACATATTCTTACATGGCAGCAAGGTATTTAGCTCGTCTTAGCTCAATATCATGGACTTACCTTATTTCCTTGCACATATAGGTACAATGGAGTGTGATGAACGTTGAGATAGTTTGGTGGATGATTTGTACATCTTATGCAGCTCACAAACAGCTTACAAAGGACAAGGCAGCTCATGGAACATTAAGGAAAGCTTAATTTAGCTGGAGGAGCTCAAGACTAGCTAAACTCAATTAGTTGGACTATTTGGAGCTGAATTGCCAAAAGTGATATCCATGGTAGCTGAATGTAGCTGACATGTTGTTATGAAGCTCATAAGAATTCGGCTAGGAAGCTTGTTTACAAAACAACCCATGCTTGCTAGCTAGCTCCACACTCAAGCTAGCTTGGAGGAGACACATGCACGCCTAAGAAGGGAACACATGACCAGCCATCAGCCCATGCAAAGGGCTGCACCACAAGGCTCCCTAGAACACTCATGTGCTTTGCATATGATCAGCCCCATGTGCCTTGCATGTGGTTCATTTAGGCGCCAAGATGAAGAGCTCTCTCCCTATTCGGCCAAGCATCATTTCCCATCCAATTTGGCACCAACTTGAGGGGACACAAGAACTATTCAGCCAAGGATTATTTCCCTCCATATAGGACCGAAACATTATGTCATTTAGCATTAAATTATGTCATTTTATAGAGGCACAAGGGCTGGCCGAACCACCATGTATCCATTCGGCCATGCCCCTCCATTTCCTATAAATAGGAAATCACAATTCTTTTGTAAGCAGACCATTTTGATTAATATTAGTGAGATTATTCTCTTACTTAAGTCCTAGTGACTTTTATCGACTTATCAAGCATTTTTAATGCTTGTGGCATTGACCCTTTCTTTTTCACCTTGATACTTCTGGTTCCTAGTTCATAAAACTAGTGGATCAAAGTACTTAATACCACCCCTTGAAGAAGCAATATAAAGTCTGAGTCTTTGCTCTATATAGCATTGGTTCTTCTGATGTAAGGCTAACCAGGCTTCTTCAATTATGGAGAAGTTGGCAACCTTGTTGTTTCCCGATCTAGGAAAGACACCAAATGCTACCCCTTGAATTGGAAATCAATCTGCACAAAAGAAGAATTATTGGTTAAATAAATGAATAATAAAGAAAGGAAATAGAAATGGAAAGAATTGAAATGGATAGAATAGATATCAAAGAAGGGCTGCGGAAGTGTTGTAGAATGATCCTTCAAGTGATGATGGATTCGGCCTCTAATGCTGATGATGGATAAATGCCTTGTTGATGATGAAGGATAATTCAAAGATGAAGAATTGAAAATTTGAGAATTTGGTGATGATATAGGCGTGATATGGTGATGGACTATGGTGATGATATAGGCGTGATAATGGAAGATGGATTATGGTGATGGAAATAGTATCTTATAAAACTAAGAAAGAACCAATGCTATAAAGAGCAAAGACCTGTTTCTTATAAGTCTTACAAGGGATGGTAAGAAAGGACTTTGACCCTCTAGTTATAAGAACTAGGAACCAGAAGTATCAATGAGGGAATGACGCCACAAGCTTTAGAAAAAGGCTTGCCTAATCGATATAGTTCTAAAAAGAACTTGAAGAGAGAATGATAGGGAAGCGGTGGCGGATTGATGAACGTTGCTCTTGTTAAAGAATCAAACCTAGAAAAGCTCTAGACTCGATGAAGAACAATAACGAATGAATGAGGAAGGTGGCGGCAATAGCTAGGGTTCTTTAGGGTTTCTTTTAGTGTTAGAAACAAGAAAAGAAACAAGATTAAAATAAGATAAACAAAAGATAAAGGAATTAAAAATAGAGAATATAACCAAGAAATCAAAGATCTCCCTTATGAAAGTGAACGGTAAAGATGATTGATGGCGTGGATGGATGTGGAAAATCGATGGATAATGTCCTATCGAGCCCTCCTAGTCGCAATGAAAAGGAAAACACGATAATATGGCTCTAACCAACCCTCCTAGTCGTGATGAAAAGGCAAATTGGAGTGTGAAGATTAATCTCCCTCACAAGAACTTGAAAGAACTCCAGGAGAAGAAGCTTCAAAGGCACAAGGCAATCAGCACTTGCAAAAACAAACTCTTGTTGTATTATTGATCAAAGAAATCTGATTTACAAAGTTGAATGAAGCCTCCTTTATATAGGGGCTGAATTCTAAAGGTCCTAAATAACTAAAGAATAAAATATTAATAAACTAAACATGTTTTAACTCTAATTCCTAATAAAATAATAATAACTAAAAATATTGTTTTAACCCAAACTTAATTCCTAATAAAATAATAAATCTGATCCTAAAAGATAATTAATCATCCTATATTAAATTATATTACAAATAATCAATATAAATATTGAAAATTCGTAATATTTACAAAATAACGTATTAATCCCGTATAAGATTTCCTGCATGCACCGTCTTCAGTAAAATGACCATATCTTGAGTTCCCGATATCGGATTGATACGATTCAAGAACCGTTGGAAAGATAAGAGACATACGGTTGTAACTCCAGAAGAAATGTCGACCGGATAACAAATGGATCCCCTTCAAAAAGTTGTTACAAATCTGCTACTATTAGACCCTTCCGGATGAATGCTTGAACTGCGATTTGAAGCTTGTCTTTAAGAAGTTTGGTCCGTCCTCGTGTGATAGGGCCAAGTGGTATAGTAAATTCATCATCCTTAGCTTTAGGGCATGTGGTGCATGTATCATCTCCCCCTTCCTTAAAAGGATTCATCCTCGAATCTGAAATATCAAAAGGAGATAAGTCAAAAACATTAAAGGATGCACTCACGTTATACTCACCGGGAAGATCAATGCGGTAGGCGTTGTCATTGATTCGTTCAAGAACTTGGAATGGGCCATCGCCTCGTGGGTCTAGCTTGGATTTCCTTTGTGTCGGGAACCTTTCTTTTCTCATGTGAACCCATACCCAATCTCCTGGTTCAAAGGTGACATGTCGTCGGCCCTTGTTAACTCGGTTTGCGATTGCCTCGTAGGTTTTCTCCATCTTGAGTTTGGCTTTGGCGTGAATGTCTTTGACAAGGGCAGCCTTCTTTTCACCATCTAAACTGGCAACCTGATCTAAAGGTAAGGGAATAAGATCCAAAGTAGTTAGTGGGTTAAAACCATAAACTATTTCAAATGGAGAATAACATGTTGTGGAGTGAATGGATCGATTATAAGCAAACTCAACAAAAGGTAAACATTCTTCCCAATTACGGGTATTCTTACCTACCACAGTACTTAGCAAAGATCCTAGAATCCGATTTATTACTTCGGTTTGTCCATCGGTTTGAGGATGACAAGAAGTGAAATAGAGAAGTTTTGTGCCAATCTTACCCCATAATACCTTCCAAAAGTGGCTTATGAACTTAGTGTCACGATCGGACACAATGGTGCGAGGAATGCCATGAAGGCGGACTATTTCTCGAAAGAATAAATTAGCAATATGTGTGGCATCGTCCGTTTTATGGCAAAGAATGAAGTGTGCCATCTTTGAGAATCTGTCCACAACCACAAAAATACTATCTCGTTCTTTCTTAGTGCGGGGTAAGCCAAGTATAAAATCCATCGATAAATCGATCCAAGGAGAAGAAGAAATTGGTAAAGGCGTATACAAACCATTAGGATTTACCTTTGACTTTGCTTGTTTGCACGTGATGCATGATGCACAAATATTTTCCACTGTTTTACGCATGTGCGGCCAAAAGAAGTGTTCCATGACCATATCAAGTGTTTTGTGAATACCGAAGTGTCCCATAAGTCCTCCGGCATGTGACTCGTGAACCAAGAATTCTCGCAAAGAGCTTTGTGGTATACACAACCTGTTCATGCGAAAAAGAAAGTCATCTACAAGATAAAACTTGTTAAAAGCACCTTTTACACATTGTTTATAAATCTCAGAAAAATATGGATTGTTAGGATAAAGTTCTTTGATATGTGCAAAACCCAGAACAGTAGCATGCATTCGAGTGATAAGTGTGTATCGTTGGGATAATGCATCAGCTACGATGTTATCTTTCCCTTGTTTGTATTTGATGATGTAAGGAAAAGATTCAATGAACTCAACCCATCGAGCATGTCGTTTGTTTAACTTACCTTGTCCATTTAACTATTTGAGTGATTCATGGTCCGTGTGAATGACAAACTCTTTAGGGAGAAGATAGTGTTGCCACACTTCGAGTGCTCGGACGAGTGCAAGAAGTTCCTTGTCGTAGGTAGAGTAGTTCAATTGTGCACCTTTTAACTTCTCACTAAAGTAAGCGATAGGTTGTCTTTCTTGCATGAGGACGGCACCATTGCCTATGCCTGAAGCATCACATTCTAGCTTAAAGGTGTTAGAAAAATTAGGAAGACGAAGAATAGGGGCAGAACATAACTTATCTTTAAGAAGTTCAAAAGCTTTTTGTTGTAGTGGTCCCCATTTGAATTCAACTGACTTTTTGATGATCTCGGTTAATAGTGCAGCAATGGTTGAGAAATCTTTGACAAAGCGACGGTAGAAACTTGCCAAACCATGAAAATATCTTACCTCGGTGATGGAAGTAGGCGTGGGCCATTCTTGAATTGCCTTGACCTTCTGTTTATCTACATGAATACCCTGTACACTAACTATAAAGCCTAAAAACATAAGCTTATCACTGCAAAACACACACTTATCCATGTTAGCATATAAATGTTCTCGTCGAAGAACTTCGAGAACCATTCGAACGTGAATGACATGAGAATCAAAAGAAGATGAGTATATAAGAATGTCATCAAAGTAAACGACAAAAAATTTACCTATAAACTCCTTAAGAACGTGATTCATTAATCTCATGAAGGTGCTTGGAGCGTTTGTGAGTCCAAAGGGCATAACAAGCCATTCATACAAGCCGAACTTTGTCTTGAATGTTGTTTTCCATTCGTCACCTTCTTTCATTCGAATTTGATGGTAACCACTCTTCAAGTCAATTTTGGTGAAGATACTTGCACCATGTAGTTCATCCAACATATCATCTAGGCGTGGAATAGGATGCCTATACTTGATTATTATCTGATTGATAGGTCGACAATCTACACACATTCGGAATGTGCCATCTTTCTTTGGAACTAGAATGACGGGAACTGCACAAGGACTAAGACTCTCACGGATGTGTCCTTTTTGTAATAATGAATCTATTTGTCGTTCCAATTCCTTCGTTTCCTCAGGATTGCATCAGTAAGCGGGGCGGGTTGGTATGGTTGATCCAGGGATGAATTTGATTTGATGTTCGATTCCTCTTGTAGGTGGTAAACCATCCGGTTGGTTTCTTAAGACATCTTGAAACTCCTGTAATAGAGAAGAAAACACACTAGGCAAATTTGTGATGTTAGTGATAGTTGATAAAATGGAGTCCTTGAAACGGACTAGAATGCACGGCCTATTTTGAAAAAGGGTATCTCTCATGTCTTTTGCACTCGCATAAATGTTTTGAGACACTCTTTTATTTTCACATTGAGGTTCACTCACCACCCGTAGGTCATTTGTTTGGCTTTTATCGGTTGTGACCTCTTTTGCCTTTTGTTTCAAATTCCCTGTTTCCTTGAGAATTCATTGTTGATCTATGAGAATCTCTTTGGGGGGTAGGGGGTTAAGTCGGAACGGTTTACCTTTTATTGGAATTGTGTAAATGTTCTTTCGACCATAATATGTGACGTCATTATCGTATTGCCAAGGTCGTCCTAAGAGAATGTGGGATGCTTGCATCGGAATTACATCACACCATACGTCGTCACAATACTTTCCCATCTTGATATTAATGAGGCATTGTTTAACCACCTTCATCTCGGCACTCTCATTAAGCCATTGTAAGCAATAAGGTTTCGGATGTCGTTGGCAAGGAAGTTTGAGTGATTCAACAACATTGGAGCTAATGACGTTGACACAACTACCATTATCAATGATGATGGAGAATGGTTGTTCCTTGATTAGGCAGCGTGTGTGGAAGATGTTGGAACGTTGTATGTCAGACTCGTCGGATGCTTGGATGTTCAATGTATGACGGATCACCAAGATTGTGCCATTGTACTCATCGCTTCCATAGTCATCACTGTCTTCTTTGGCTTCGGCATGTGCTGGAATGTCGGCGAGGTCGTCATCATAGTCAGAATTGTAAGATCCATCACCTAGTATGGTTAAGGTCCTCGTGTTTGGACAATTGCGGCTGATATGGCCTCTTCCTAAGCATTTAAAACACTTGATGTGATGTGAGTTCACCAACGCTACCTTCAAAGGATATGGAAGTAATGCCACAAGGACCAATAACTCGATCAAGAGCCAAACTATTCAGGGAAGCTCTTACAACTAAATGCATTAAAACTTTTGAATCATTTAAGAATGCATCCCCAAACTATAGATTATATAACATGTTTTATGTTTTATGTTGACATATAATATAATCTATGAACCACATATTTATATCTTATATTACTTAGCTTATAAATGCTTTCTTTTGTAGGTACATGTTTGGCCACATCATGGGAGCTGATTTAAAGCTAGAATTAAAGTCAATGAGCTAGGAAACCTTACATAGGATGACTTGGGAGATCATGAAGAACAAATGGTGAAAAGTTGTCAGCTGACCCTCGAGCTCATAGCTCACTTGAGCTGGACTTTTGAGCTAGCTAGAGACTTCATTTCAGCTGGAGAGTTGCACCATCATCTTCACCACACAGAGCACTACAAATATGGTCTAGGTCAAATTTTGTGAATTTGTACCTTTTCGCGAAGAGTTGCCAATCCGAGAAGTGACCTTTCACAAGGAGCTGTCCTATGACTCATCTTCATGCAATTCCAAGGAAGCCTAAGTCCATGCGCTGTTCCCGTTTTGCTTGTGCCAAAGAAGGATGGTTCATGGAGAATGTGTGTAGATTGCAGAGCAGTTAATCAGATCACTATCAAATACCGACACCCAATTCCAAGGCTAGACGATATGCTGGATGAACTAAGTGGTGCCACCATCTTCTCTAAAATTGATCTTAAAAGTGGATATCATCAGATTAGGATGCGAGAAGGAGATGAATGGAAGACCGCTTTCAAAACAAAGCAAGGATTGTACGAATGGTTGGTTATGCCCTTTGGACTAACCAATGTACCTAGTACTTTCATGAGGTTAATGAACCATGTACTCCGGCTTTTATTGGTAAGTTTTGTGTGGTCTATTTTGATGATATTTTGATTTATAGCCATACTTTGGATGACCATGTGCAACATTTAAGGTCAGTACTTGAAACTCTCCAAAAAGAGAAACTTTATGCCAACCTTCAAAAATGTTCTTTTTGCACTAACAATCTTGCCTTCTTAGGATTTATTGTAAGTTCACAGGGACTTGAAGTAGATCCGGAAAAGATTAAAGCAATTCAAGATTGGCCGAGACCTACATCAATAAGTCAAGTCAGAAGTTTCCATGGACTTGCAAGTTTTTACCGGAGATTTGTGCCCAACTTTAGTTCTATTGCCTCTCCCTTAACTGGGGTAATTAAAAAGAATTCCACCTTTGAATGGGGCAAAGAACAAGAAGAAGCATTTATGGCCATTAAGGATTGTTTGACTAAAGCACCACTTCTGGTACTTCCTAATTTTGATAAACTTTTGAAATAGAATGTGATGCTTCTGGAATTGGTATAGGTGCCGTTTTGACTCAAGAGGGACGACCAGTTGCATACTTTAGTGAAAAGTTAAGTGGTGCTTCACTAAACTACCCCATTTATGACAAAGAGATGTATTCTCTTATAAGGGCTTTAGAAACATGGCAACACTATCTATGGCCCAAGGAGTTTGTCATCCATACTGATCATGAGGCATTGAAGCATATTAAAGGCCAACACAAACTCAACAAACGACATGCCAAGTGGGTAGAATTTCTTGAATCCTTTCCTTACGTCATTCATTACAAGAAAGGAAAAGAGAATGTTGTTGCAGATGCCCTTTCACGAAGGTATGTTCTTCTTAACACTTTGGATTCTAAGTTACTTGGATTTTCTTTCCTTAAAGATTATTATGTTAATGACCATGATTTTGGAGAGAAATACAAGTCTTGTGAAAAAGGTGCAGTGGAGAAATTCTATAGACATGATGGTTATCTATTCAAGGAAGAAAGGCTGTGCATTCCACAAGGTTCCTTTCGAGAAGTATTGGTACGAGAAGCACATGAAGGAGGACTCATGGGGCATTTTGGAATTGGTAAGACATTGGCAATCTTGAAAGAACATCTCTACTGGCCTAAGATGAAAAGGGATGTTGAAAGGATTTGTGATAGATGCATCGTTTGCAAAAAGGCTAAGTCGAAGGTCATGCCTCATGGACTTTACATACCTCTTCCCATTCCTATAGTACCATGGGTTGATATTTCCATGGATTTTGTGATGGGTTTGCCAAAAACAAGAAATGGGCGAGATTCTATATTTGTGGTGGTTGACAGGTTCTCCAAAATGGCCCATTTCATACCATGTCACAAAACCGACGATGCAACCCATGTGGCTAATCTATTCTTCAAAGAAGTTGTAAGATTTCACGGCATACCAAGAACAATTGTTTCTGATCGAGATGTCAAGTTCCTTAGCCATTTCTGGAGGACATTATGGAACAAACTTGGAACTAAATTGTTGTTTTCAACCACCTGTCACCCCCAAACTGATGGGCAAACGGAGGTAGTCAACAGAGTATTATCAACATTGTTGAGAGCCATCATCAAGAAAAACATCAAGACTTGGGAAGATTGCTTACCACATGTTGAATTCGCTTACAATCGGTCAGTTCATTCAGCCACAAAAACTTCACCATTTGAGGTAGTGTATGGATTCAATCCCTTAACTCCTTTAGATCTTCTCCCTCTACCCCAAGAACAAATGGTTAACAAGGATGGCAAGAACAAGGCTGAGTTCATCAAGAAATTACATGAACAAGTTCGGAACAATATTGAGAGAAGAACAAAACAGTATGAGCAACAAGCCAACAAGGGACGAAAACCACTCCATTTGGAAGTTGGAGATTGGGTATGGTTGCATTTACGTAAAGAAAGGTTTCCTACTAAAAGGAAATCTAAGCTTTTACAAAGAGGACGACGGTCCTTTCCAAATCATTGAGAAAATTAATGACAATGCATACAAGTTGGATCTTCCCGGAGAATACAATGTAAGTTCTACCTTCAATATAGCAGATCTATCTCCAATCAAGGATGATGACAATTTGGGGACAAATCGCTTAAAAGAAGGGGGGAATGATTTGAGTTCACCAACGCTACCTTCAAAGGATATGGAAGTAATGCCACAAGGACCAATAACTCGATCAAGAGCCAAACTATTCAGGGAAGCTCTTACAACTAAATGCATTAAAACTTTTGAATCATTTAAGAATGCATCCCCAAACTATAGATTATATAACATGTTTTACGTTTTATGTTGACATATAATATAATCTATGAACCACATATTTATATCTTATATTACTTAGCTTATAAATGCTTTCTTTTGTAGGTACATGTTCGGCCACATCATGGGAGCTGATTTAAAGCTAGAATTGAAGTCAATGAGCTAGGAAACCTTACATAGGATGACTTGGGAGATCATGAAGAACAAATGGTGAAAAGTTGTCAGCTGACCCTCGAGCTCATAGCTCACTTGAGCTGGACTTTTGAGCTAGCTAGAGACTTCATTTCAGCTGGAGAGTTGCACCATCATCTTCACCACACAGAGCACTACAAATATGGTCTAGGTCAAATTTTGTGAATTCGTACCTTTTCGCGAAGAGTTGCCAATCCGAGAAGTGACCTTTCACAAGGAGCTGTCCTATGACTCATCTTCATGCAATTCATCTATGGCCAGCTCATCTTCAGCTCAAACTCATGGGAAGTAGCTCAAATGATGAAAGGTTGTTTCACACAAATGTGACCTTTCATAATTAGTTGCTGCCCCATTGATGCCAAGTCACCTAGACACATGTTTGATGCCAAGTCACGCCTAAGTTGTTGTTCATCTACACACCATGGAAGAGTCCACGCCTTAAGCATTCAACACCAACCATGTGAGTGCCACATGACCATCCACCCATGTGCTTTGCATGTGAATGAATTAGGCGCCAAGATGAATAGGCTTCTCTCTATTCGGCCTAAACATCATCATGCTTCAAATTGGCGCCAAGATGAAGAGTTATGGGAACCATTCGGCCAAAGACATCTCCCCTCATCCAAGCATCATTTATTTTCGTTTTAAGACATGTAATTTGCCGAAAAGGCATCTATTTATTCGGCCAAGCCTTTACAAAACTATAAATAGGCTTTGGCATTCATTTGTAAACTTAACCCTTTGATAATTAAAAATCCTTTTGTGAGATTATTCTCTCTTCAAGTTCTTTTCAGAACTATATCGATTAAGCAAGCCTTTTCTAAAGCTTGTGGCGTCATTTCCTCATTGATACTTCTGGTTCCTAGTTTAAATAACTAGTGGGTCAAAGTACTTTCATACCATCCCTTATAGAACTTATAAGAAACGGGTCTTTGCTCCTTTATAGCATTGGTTCCTTCTTAGTTTTATAAGATACAATCTGTCCATCACCATTATCACGCCTATATCATCACCATATTCCATCACCATATCACGCCAATAACATCATCCTTCCATTACCATTTCATCACCATTAAATCATCCTTCATTCATCAACAAGGCATACTTCATCACCACCATTGGAGGCCGAAGTCAACATCACTTGAAGGAGATTTATTCAACACTTCCGCAGCCCATCTTTGATAACTATTCTATCCATTTCAAATCTTTCCATTTCTATTTACTTTTCATTTCTTAATTATCATATTACTTAATCAATTCTCCTTCTTTTTGTGCATATTACTTTCAATCCAAGCTGTAGCATTTGGTGTCTCTCCTAGATCGGGAAACAACAAGGTTGCCAACTTCTCCATCATTGAAGAAGCCTGGTTAGCCTTACATCATGATGTCTCTTGCTCGGGTGTCATCTTTAGGGTCTGGAAGTGTCTCATTCTTCGCTGGTCGTTGTTTTTCTTTGTCGATTTTGTCATCTCTCGACTTTTTTTGAGAAGATGGAGTAGAAGATGAGGAAGGATTTGAAGTATTACCTTGGTAAGAGAATGAAGTACCTTGGTAATGTTCTATGAATCGGAATCTCCTTTGTATTTGTGCTTCGATTGTCATTGCTTTCTTTAGTGTATCTTCGAGGTTTTCGTACCCATGGAGATCAAGAAGATCAGTGATGTTTGAGTTTAAGCCAACGACGAATCTTGACATGGTGTCCTCTTCTTCTTCAGTTATGTTAGCCCTATTGAGTAAGGACTGCATCTCCTTGTAGTAATCTTCAACTGAACTTCTACCTTGTCGAAGTCGGTGTAGTCGTTGTTTAACTTCTCGTGTATAATGTGTCGGTAGAAATCGGTTCCTCATGGCATGTTTGAGTTCGGTCCAAGACGTGATTGGTTGAATTTGGTAGTTGTCGATCTTTTTCCTTGTTTGCATCCACCAAGTGTGAGCATATCCTTCGAATTCCAAGGTGATGAGGGGAACTTGTTCAGCTTGGGGGCAGTCATGGTATGCGAACAAGAGATCAACTTTTCCTTCCCAATCGATGTACTTGTCTGGTTCGTAGTCTCCTTTAAAAGACGGGATCGTGAACTTTGGTTTTACAAAGAGTTTGGGTGTTTGAAAACGTGGTTGTGCTCGCCTGGGGGCCAAAAGTTCAGCATTGTTTGGCCTTGGATTCTAGTTTGGTTGATCCAGTTGTAGTTCTTGCCGTTCTCTCAAGGCATTGTTAAGTTGATCAAATTGAGTTGTGAGTCGTTCAAGTGCGGCTAAGATAGCCGTAAGTGTCTCATTGTTATTGTCGCCCATCCTGCAATAATAACACTCAAAAGAAGATTTTAAAGTAGAATAAAATAAAATAAATTCAACAAAGCAAGAAAACTCACAAGTCGCTCCAAGAAAGTAACACAACGAGAGGCAAGTAAGCCGATCTTGTACTCTTTAAAACTCACTTTACCAAGTAGTCTTTCACAGTTCGTATCGGAGTTTGATTACTAGCAAAGGCGATAAGAAAAACCTAAAAGCTCTAAGAGGCCAAACAAAGGTTAGATTCCAAGAGAACGAGAATGCAAAGAAGGAAGAAGTATGCAAACTCTTTAGTCCTACTAACACCAAGAAGATAATGTGTTAGATAATGCAAAAGAACAATAACAAGGAAAAACAAAAGAACCTAAAGCACTAAGAGTCAAAGAAAAAGGGACCAAACCAGAAAACCTAGAAAACGCTGGATCAACTTGAGCAACATTTTTGAGGAGGTTACCGGTGTCCAAAAATTCTGAAAATTTTCTTGAATGTCTTTCGATGCGTCAAGAAACCACCTGTAAAATTTCAGAACCAAATACCTTCAGTAGTATCTAGTAGACTCTGTTGAACGGTGAGTCCTCAAAATATCTGTTTTTCTTGATCACTTTTTTCGAAGTTGTTCTTGATCTCCAAAAATTCTGATATTTTGTGTGAATGATATCCAATATATTAAGTTTCAATCTGGAAATTTTCACCACAAAATTCCTCCTGTATAATTTTCAAGAAATTCGACAATATTCTAGACCGAATCTGCTGATAAAACTTGAATGATGTATTTGAATGCTCTAATGAACTCTGATTGAAGTGAATTTTGGAATGGAAATTAAAATTAAGATGGATATGATATCTGCAGAAAATCAGCCCTAAATACCTTCGTTTGCAATTTTTTTGAAATTTTGGCTTTTTTTGCTTTTTTTTTTTGCCTTGTTTTTACCTTTTTTTTTGTTTTTGTTTGAAAAAAATAGCAAACTAACAAGAAGGATTTGAATCTAAATTAAAATTAAATAAAAAGAACCTGAAATGATGAATCTTCTCTGAACTAGCTCCGTTGGGGTACCTTGACGGTTTTATGTGCAAGAACAAGCAAGATTGCTTGCTTCTTTCCAAGAATCGTCCCAAATATGATACCAATTGATAGGGAAGCGGTGGTGGATTGATGAACGTTGCTCTTGTTGAAGAATCAAACCTAGAAAAGCTCTAGGCTCGATGAAGAACAATAAGGAATGAATAAGGAAGGTGGCGGCAATAGCTTGGGTTCTTTAGGGTTATTTTAGTGCTAGAAACAAGAAAAGAAACAAGATTAAAAGAAGATAAACAAAAGATAAAGGAATTAAAAATAGAGAAAATAACCAAGAAATCAAAGATCTCCCTTATGAAAGTGAACGGTAAAGATGATTGATGGCGTGGATGGATGTGGAAAATTGATGGATAATGTCCTATCGAGCCCTCCTAGTCACAATGAAAAGGTAAATACGATAATATGGCTCTAACCAACCCTCCTAGTCGCGATGAAAAGGCAAATTGGAGTGTAAAGATTAATCTCCCTCACAAGAACTTGAAAGAACTCCAGGAGAAGAAGCATCGAAGGCACAAGGCAATCATCACTTGCAAAAACAAACTCTTGTTGTATTATTGATCAAATAAATCTGATTTACAAAGTTGAATGAAGCCTCCTTTATATAGGGGCTGAATTCTAAAGGTCCTAAATAACTAAAGAATAAAATATTAATAAACTAAACATGTTTTAACTCTAATTCCTAATAAAATAATAATAACTAAAAATATTGTTTTAACCCAACCTTAATTCCTAATAAAATAATAAATCTGATCCTAAAAGATAATTAATCATCCTATATAAAATTATATTACAAATAATCAATATAAATATTAAAAATTTGTAATATTTACAAAATAACGTATTAATCGCGTATAGGATTTCCTGCATGCACCGTCTTCAGTAAAATGACCATATCTTGAGTTCCCGATATCGGATTGATGCGATTCAAGAACCGCTGGAAAGATAAGAGACAGACGGTTGTATCTCCAGAGAAATGTCGACCGGATAACAACTGGATACCCTTCAAAAAGTTGTTGCAAATCTGCTGCTATTAGACCCTTCCGGATGAATGCTTGAACTGTGATTTGAAGCTTGTCTTTAAGAAGTTTGGTCCGGCCTCGTGTGATAGGGCCAAGTGGTATAGTAAATTCATCATCCTTAGCTTTAGGGCATGTGGTGCATGTATCAGAGAATAATCTCAAAAAGAGTTTATATTATCAAAGGGTGTAGTTTACAAATGAATGCCAAAGCCTATTTATAGATTTGTAAAGGCTTGGCCGAATAAATACATGCCTTTTCGGCAAAATTACATGTCTTAAAATGAAAATAAATGATGCTTGGATGAGGGGAGATATCTTTGGCCAAATGGTTCCCATATCTCTTCATCTTGGCGCCAACTTGAAGCATGATGATGTTTAGGCCGAATAGAGAGAAGCCTCATTATTTTGGTGCCTATTTCATTCACATGCAAAGCACATGGGTGGGTGGTCATGTGGCACTCACATAGATGGTGTAGAATGCTTAAGGCGTGGACTCCTCCATGGCGTGAAGATAAACAACAACTTAGGCGTGACTTGGCATCAAACATGTGTCTAGGTGACATGGCATTAATGGGGCAGCAACTAATTATGAAAGGTCACATTTGTGTGAAACAACCTTTCATCATTTGAGCTACTTCCCATGAGTTTGAGCTGAAGTTGAGCTGGCCATAGATGAAGGACATGTGTACAAGTCATAGGACAGCTCCTTGTGAAAAGGCACTTCTCGGAATGGCAACTCTTCGCGGAAAGGTACGAATCCACAAAAATTGACCTAGACCATATTTGTAGTTCTCTGTGTGGTGAAGATGATGGTTCAACTCTCCAGCTAAAATGAAGTCTCTAGCTAGCTCAAAACTCCAGCTCAAGTGAGCTATGAGCTCGGGGGTCAGCTAGCAACGTTTCACCATTTGTTCTTCATGATCTCCTGAGTCATCCTATGTAAGATTTCCTAGCTTATTGACTCCAATTCTAGCTTTAAGTCAGCTCCCATCATATGGCCGAACATGCACCTACAAAAGAAAGCATAATATAAGCTAAGTATATGAATTATTATAAAGTAAAAAGAATGTGCATATTATAAAGATGTGAACTATAGGTTATAATAATAACTCATGCATCATATGATAATGAATGAATATTATTATTATAACTATAGATTATATGCATGAATATCAATCAATGATGCAAACCATAGGACATAATGAATGAATGCACATGTTATGATAATTCAAACATAGTCTAATATGAAAATGTATGCTCATAATAATATATAGTGCATAAATGAGTAAATATAATATAAAGTAAGGTATAACTCCCTTATATTGAGCTTGATGGATTTTCAATGATGTGAGTATGTCATGCAGAAAGTTGGTGCTAGACAGGATCACATCATCCTCCCATTCTTTTATGTGATTTGTCCTCAAATCGAAATGTGACTTCTCCAAATTGTACACCCCGTCAATCGTTGTTGATTTGTATTCTAAATATATCCATTCAATAGTAACTTTTTCAAGACATTCCCTTTCGAAAAGATCTATGAAAGGATCCTTGTGAAAAGTCATGAACCTTGAATAAGTATCTTGAACCTCCTTGTCTTGAAAAGAAAGAAAACTTTCATAAGTAAGGGAATTATAAATCGTCCTTGCCATCATAAATTGATAAAATAATGCCACTTACATGAATCGAATTGCTGCAAAATGAATCAAAATAAGTAAATGAAAAACTATTGACAAGATGAATGGACATATCAAACCAGGGTGGATGTTTAATGGGAGTTGGTTGCTGAATTCTTTTCATTGTTGACAATGCACTTGGAATGTCAACGAACACAACTCTTGGCACTTCAAAGAATGCTTCTTTTGGAACTTCAAATGGTATAACCTTTGAAATATCAAAAGACATGTTTTGTGATTCACCAAAACTCATGACTATTAGTTCTTCAAAAGTCACATCTTTTAGTCCTCCAAAAGCCATGATTCTTGAATCGTCTCCTCGAAAAGATATGTCTTTTGAATTTCCCTGCAAAACATAAGGAAAAATAGGAGAAGGAGTACAGTTAGATAAAATTTGTTCAAAAGTCTCCTTTTCTACTACAATCTCATTCCCCTCATTTTTAATTCCAATGTGTTCTTCATCCACTCTCTGATTTTCATCATTTTCAACGTTTTGTTCAATTTCAAATTGCATTCCTTCACTACAACTTTCTTCCAAACGTTCTTCTTCAAGTTGCCCCTTCATTATTTTAATGCGTTCCCTCAAGATGTTTTGATCTTCATTTACTCGGCTAGAGGATAATGGAGTCAAGATGATTTTTCTTTTATTGTGGTAGAATGAATATCGATTTGTGAATCCATCATACAATGCTCGTTTATCAAACTGCCAAGGTCGACCGAAAAGAAGATGGCTTGAATTTATGGAAGCAACATCACAAAAGACTTCATCTTCATATCTCCCAATTGAAAAGGGAACAAGTACTTGCTCTATGACTTCGAACTCTTCATCTTCATTTAATCCTTGCAAAACATATAGGCTAGGATGTTTGAATGTTGTAAGTCCTAATTTACTGACCATGTATGTGCTTGCAATGTTTGTACAACTTCCTCCATCAATAGCTACAAGACACACTTTACCATTTACATGGCAATGAGTGTGAAATGTGTTTGTTCTTTGTTGTTCATCCTCCAATGTTTGGAAAGATGGAAGATCACAAGACATTGTTAGTATTAAAAAAAATTAAAACCTTACCAGCACACTCACAAAAGCCTCACTTGGTCACTCCAAAGAAAATTAAGACTTCACTCCACTTGCACTCGTGTTTGCACTCGGGGATATGTTCTTTGCTTTTTTTTTCTGATCCCCCTTCTGATCTCACCCTCTCGTTTTCCTTTTACCGCTTAATTCTCTCTTTTGGGTCCTTTAAAGAACTAACTCAAGATTGAGCAAGTTTCTTAGTTTGTACGTCGGCTTAAAACAATATGGTTAGGGTATAGAAATGGTTATGGTAAAGGTAGGATAGAAAAGGTTAAGAAAAGGATAAAGTAATGAAATAAGAAAAGATGAAAGAAAAGGAAATGAAATAGTAAGAAAGTGAAGATAACTTACAACTCAAGTTGCAACACTTACTATCTTCCTTCACAAGAAACAACAAGGATACCTCATTCTAGTTTGATGTTGGGAAGATGGTAATATGCTTCTCTTTGAGTGTACTTTGCAACTTTGCTTCACTTTTTCTTTTGCTTTGAATTTTCTTCTTTTCTTTTCTTTCTTTTGCACTCCAAATTTGATGTAGGAGTCTTTTTCTTTTCTTTATTTTTCTTTTTGTTTTCTCTTTTTGTTGCTTTTGTTGCAGCACTTGATTATCAGTCCACCAAAGCTCTGATACCACTTGATGCAAGGCTAACCAGGCTTCTTCAATTATGGAGAAGTTGGCAACCTTGTTGTTTCCCGTTCTAGGAAATACACCAAATGCTACCCCTTGAATTGGAAATCAATCTGCACAAAAGAAGAATTATTGGTTAAATAAATGAATAATAAAGAAAGGAAATAGAAATGGAAAGAATTGAAATGGATAGAATAGTTATCAAAGAAGGGCTGCGGAAGTGTTGTAGAATGATCCTTCAAGTGATGATGGATTTGGCCTCTAATGGTGATGATGGATGAATGTCTTGTTGATGATGAAGGATAATTCAAAGATGAAGAATTGGAAATTTGAGAATTTGGTGATGATATAGGCGTGATATGGTGATGGACTATGGTGATGATATAGGTGTGATAATGGAAGATGGATTATGGTGATGGAAATAGTATCTTATAAAACTAAGAAAGAACCAATGCTATAAAGAGCAAAGACCCGTTTCTTATAAGTCTTACAAGGGATGGTAAGAAAGGACTTTGACCCTCTAGTTATAAGAACTAGGAACCAGAAGTATCAATGAGGGAATGACGCCACAAGCTTTAGAAAAAGGCTTTCTTAATCGATATAGTTCTAAAAAGAACTTCAAGAGAGAATAATCTCAAAAAGAGTTTATATTATCAAAGGGTGTAGTTTACAAATCAATGTCAAAGCCTATTTATAGATTTGTAAAGCTTGGCCGAATAAATACATGCCTTTTCGGCAAAAGTACATGTCTTAAAATGAAAATAAATGATGCTTGGAAGAGGGGAGATGTCTTTGGCCGAATGGTTCCCATATCTCTTCATCTTGGCGCCAACTTGAAGCATAATGATGTTTAGGCCGAATAGAGAGAAGCCTCTTCATTTTGGCGCCTATTTCATTTACATGCAAAGCACATGGGTGGCTGGTCATGTGGCACTCACATGGATGGTGTAGAATGCTTAAGGCGTGGACTCCTCCATGGCGTGAAGATGAACAGCAACTTAGGCGTGACTTGGCATCAAACATGTGTTTAGGTGACATGGCATCAATGGGAAAGCAACTAATTATGAAAGGTCACATTTGTGTGAAACAACCTTTCATCATTTGAGCTACTTCCTATGAGTTTGAGCTGAAGTTGAGCTGGCCATAGATGAAGGACATGTGTACAAGAAATAGGACAACTCCTTGTGAAAAGGTACTTCTCGGAATGGCAACTCTTCGCGGAAAGGTACGAATCCACAAAAATTGACCTAGACCATATTTGTAGTGCTCTGTGTGGTGAAGATGATGGTGTAACTCTCCAGCTGAAATGAAGTCTCTAGCTAGCTCAAAAGTCCAGCTCAAGTGAGCTATGAGCTCAGGGGTCAGCTAACAACTTTTCACCATTTGTTCTTCATGATCTCCCCAGTCATCCTATGTAATATTTCCTAGCTTATTGACTCCAATTCTAGCTTTAAGTCAGCTCCCATCATATGGCCGAACATATACCTACAAAAGAAAGCATAATATAAGCTAAGTATATGAATTATTATAAAGTAAAAAGAATGTGCATATTATAAAGATGTGAACTATAGGTTATAATAATAACTCATGCATCATATGATAATGAATGAATATTATTATTATAACTATAGATTATATGCATAAATATCAATCAATGATGCAAACTATAGGACATAATGAATGAATGCACATGTTATGATAATTCAAGCATAGTCTAATATGAAAATGTATGCTCATAATAATATATAGTGCATAAATGAGTAATTATAATATAAAGTAAGGTAGAACTCCCTTATATCGAGCTTGATAGATTTTCAATGATGTGAGTATGTCATGCAGAAAGTTGGTGCTAGACAGGATCACATCATCTTCTTTGAGTCTTCTTTAAGATACTATCCTCACAGCCATCCCTTTGTTTCATAAACCATAACCATAGCCATATCAACCATCTTCCGCTTCCATTTCTCAATTAAACAGCCCAGCTAATCACCCATACGTTTACCACCCTTAACCATTCTATTTTGAGCCATTCACTTTGCAGGTTGTTTTGCTTCCTTCCTAGATCCACAATCAATTGTTAAGGTATAAGTGCCATACATCAAGTGGCCTCAGAAGCCTTACATCAAGTGGTATCAGAGCTTTGGTGGAAGAAGCAACGTGCAACAACAACAAAAAGAAAAATACAAAAAGAAGTGCAAAGTGAAGTGCAAAGTCAAAGAAAAATAAAAAATCAGAAAAGAAAGTGAAAGAAAAAAAAATCCATCACTCAAAATGAAGAAAAGCAAAGAAAAGAAAAGAAAGAAGTTGAAGCACTCATCAACAATTCTCATCACCAAGCAAGTCAAGTAAGCCATTTAAATTGATTGTGGTGATAGAAGGTTGTAAAGTGACTTGTGTAAGTAACCCCTTTTGTTCTTTTCTTTTTATTTCTAAGCCACCTTTTCATTATATTTGTTTTTCCTTCCTACTAACCCTTTTACAACTGATGCCAAACAAGTAGGAATTTATTTAATACAGACTTGAGTAAAGTTCTCTAGAACTTAAGACAAGAGAATCGAGAGGAAAAAGGCTAGAGAGTGTGTGAGATCAGAAGAGGACAAGTAAAAGCCATTAAAGTCCTATACTGCAAACACGAGCAGATTGAGTGACATTCAAGTTTTTCTTGGAGTGACTCGTGAGGCTTTGTGAGAATATATTCTGGTAAGGTCCTACAAACATTTCGTTTTTCCTTATTTGCTAACATGTCTCTTCCATCCAACATCTTTGTAGTCAAAAGGACTTTGAACATTCAAAGTCAAGAGGTTGAATAAAAAGAGAACATCTTCCATACCAAATGTCATGTGGGAGATAAAATTTGCGTGGTGATCATTGATGGAGGAAGTTGTACAAAAGTAGCAAGTACTCACATGGTGGAAAAGTTGGGTCTCAAGACTTCCAAGCATCCTCATCCTTACAAACTTCAATGGCTCAACGATGTGGGTAAAGCCAAGGTAACTAAACAAGTTGTTATACCTTTCTCAATTGGAAGATACAATGATGAAGTCCTTTGTGATGTGGTGCCCATGAGTGCAAGCCACCTTATACTAGGACGTCCTTGGCAATTTGACAAGAAGGCTACTCATAATGGATTTTCCAACAAGTATTCTTTCCAACATCAAGAAAAGAAAATCATATTGATGCCTCTGCTTCCAAGTCAAGTTCATGAATGCCAAGTGATCCTTAAGTCACGCATAGAAGAATGGGAGAAAAAGAAAGCAATGAAAAGAACCCTTGAAGAAGAACGTTTTGAGGAGACAAGAACAATTGTAAATGAAACTGTTAGTGTTGAAAGAGAAGTCTTGCAAGAGCATCAAGTAGAACAAGTGGAAAATCAGATTGATACGATAAACATTGGAAAAGAAAGGGAGAATGGAGAGCATGATTCACCTAACAACTCTTTTCCTCCAATTATTACTTTTGTTTGCAGGACAATCCAAGAGACAAATCACTTCAAATTGAAGACTCAAAGAACATGTCTTTTGACGAATTAATAGGCGTGACTTGTGGTGATCCACAAGACATGTCCTTTGAGGTTCCAACAATTATGTCTCTAGAAGTTCAAAAAGATGTGTCACTTGAAGTGCCACAAGTTGTGATCATTGAGGCTCTAAGTACATTACAACTATTGAAGAGATTTCAGCAACCAATGGAGTTTTCCATCATCAAGCAACCAATGCCCATTAAACATCCACCCTTGTTTGCTATTTCCATTCACATTGTTAATAGTTTTTCATTTACTAACTTTGATTTATTTTGCAGCAACTTGTTTCATCCTTATGGTGAAGAAATCATACCAACCTTCAAGAAAATAATTTGGAGAGACACAATGGTGAAAGGACATGATGATTTAAATCAGCCCCAAGTAGTCATTCAAAGAACACTTATCTTCACCAAGCGACGTGATGACTCCAACCAAGAGACAACCCATTTCACTAACAAGCATGTTGAATTAAAAGGAGGAAATGAAGATATAGAGGTCTTTTCCAAGCATTATGATGATTCAAAGAATAAAGAAAAATGATCAAGTTGGTTCGTGAAGGGATTTGTCTCTCCTGTTCAAATGACATGTGATGGTTCCCAAACATTGTGTCCTCCCATTAAAGGACGTGAAGTTAGCAGATTTGAAGCCAAGAGGTTGAACATATCGTGTGAATCATCTATTGGAGGAAAACATAAGGATTCAATCCTTCCTACATCAAGAGGGTCTTCAATGAGAAACTACTTCGATTTGAGAACAAATCACCTAAAATAAGGGGAGAATGATACGATCCAAACTAGCTCAAACTTTCTCCATGACTTGAACACACCATGGATATTCTTCAAAGCTGTTTCTAAGGGAGTTATTCATTACCCTATCTTATATTATATCATTCATACATTCTATTCTATCATAAGCATGCATTCACATGTTATTATAAATTATCATAATAATTCCATCCTATGCCTAGTTTATCATGTCCTTCATATCAATATATGTTATGATTACATATCATTTCTTAGGATATTATTATTAGATGTTTCCATTTATCATTTATTATGAATACCATGTTAAATGATATTCATGCATACAACATATATACACAATGTTATTTCAAGCATGTTAAGTATGCTATATTAGTCTTGCATTCATTTAAGCATGATTATCACATATACATCAAGGCAGCATAATTATCATTCATTTTATCAGCTCCTATGCATTCATTTTAGCACTTAGGCTTCATGCATTATCTTACACATATTATGAGATGATATATTTAGCTCATGACCTTCAATCATAGCTCACATTACCATATTCTTACATGAAAGCAAGGTATTTAGCTCGTCTTAGCTCAATATCATGGACTTACCTTATTTCCTTTAACATATAGGTACAATGGAGTGTGATGAACGTTGAGATAGCTTGGTGGATGATTTGGACACCCTATGCAGCTCACAAACAGCTTACAAAGGACAAGGCAGCTCGTAGAACATTAAGGAAAGCTCAATTCAGCTAGAGGAGCTCAAGGCTAGCTAAACTCAGCTAATTGGACTATTTGGAGCTGAGTTACCAAAAGTGATATCCATGGTAGCGGAATATAGCTGAACATGCTGTTATGAAGCTCATAAGGATTCGGCTAGGAAGCTTGTTCACAAAACAACCCATGCTTGCTAGCTAGCTCCACACTCAAGGTAGCTTGGAGGAGAAACATGCACGCCTAAGAAGGGAACACATGACCAGTCATCATCCCATGCAAAGGGCTACACCACAAGGCTCCCTAGAACACCCATGTGCTTTGCATATGATCAGCCCCCATGTGCCTTGCATGTGGTTCATTTAGGAGCCAAGATGAAGAGCTCTCTCCCTATTCGGCCAAGCATCATTTCCCATCCAATTTGGCACCAACTTGAGGGGACACAAGAACTATTCGGCCAAGGATTATTTCCCTCCATATAGGATCGAAACATTATGTCATTTAGCATTAAATTATGTCATTTTATAGAGGCACAAGGGCTGCCCGAACCACCATGTATCCATTCAGCCATGCCCCTCTATTTCCTATAAATAGGAAAGCACAATTCATTTGTAAGCAGACCATTTTGATTAATATAAGTGATATTATTCTCTTCCTTAAGTCCTGGTGATTTTTATTGACTTATCAAGTATTTTTAATACTTGTGGCATCAACCCCTTTCTTTTTCACCTTGATACTTCTGGTTCCTAGTTCATATAACTAGTGGGTCAAAGTACTTAATACCACCCCTTGAAGAAACAATATAAAGTCTGGGTCTTTGCTTTATATAGAATTGGTTCTTCTTTGAGTCTTCTTTAAGATATTATCCTCACAACCATCCCTTTGTTTCATAAACCATAACCATATCCATATCAACCATCTTCCGCTTCCATCTCTCAATTAAACAGCCCACCTAATCACCCATACGTTTACCACCCTTAGCCATTCTATTTTGAGCCATTCACTTTGCAGGTTGTTTTGCTTCCTTCCTAGATCCACAATCATTTTTTAAGGCATCTGAAGAGCCTTACATCACATGGGATGATGGCTGGTCATGTGTTCCCTCTTGGGCGTGCATGTGATTCCTTCAAGCTAGCTTGAGTGTGGAGCTAGCTAGCAAGCATGGGCTGTTTGTGAACAAGCTTCCTAGCTGAATCCTTATGAGCTTCATAATAGCACGTTCATCTATATTCAGCTACCATTGTCATCATTTTTGACAACTTAGCTCCAAATAGTTCAACTAACTGAGTTTAGCTAGCCTTGAGTTCAGCTACTTTAGCTGAATTGAGCTTTCCTTTGTGTTCCATGAGCTGCCTCGTACTTTATGAGCTGTTTGTGAGCTGCATAGAACGTCCAAATCATCCACCAAGCTACCTCATCGTGCGTCACACTCCAATGTACCTATATGTGCAAGGAAACAACGTAAATCCATGGTATTGAGTTGTTATGAGCTAAATAACTTGCTTCCATGTAAGAATTAGGTAATGTGAGCTATGATTGAAGGTCATGAGATAAATATATCATCTCATAATACGTGTAAGATAATGCATGAAGCTTAAGAGCTAATATGAATGCATATGATCTAATAAAACGAATTATAATGATGATGCCTTCATGTATATAAGGTAATCATGTTCAATATGATTATAAAACTATCCTAATATGCTTAAATATCAATGTGCATGTTATGTTCATACTAAGTTATTCTTTATCTACATAACAAGAACTCTTATCATGAATTGTATTATAAGAGAATGTAGTATATAACATATATATAGTAACTTCAATATAAAGGTGTTAAAGAGTACTCCCTTTATTGATGAAAACGTGCTTGCATCATCCCCCCTTCTTTAGGGCGATTTGTCCTCAAATCGAGTTCATTCTGTCCTTGCATAACGTCACGTCTCCTTGCTAAAAGAAAGCATCCTTTGAATGGTTGTGTTCTTCCTTTAGGTATCCTTTCATAAGATTTCCTTTCATAAGATTTCCTTTTAGGTCTTTCTTTGGAATATGATTTTCCAACAGATACCTTTCGGGAATGATCTTTATCTAGGAATATCCCTTTTGGAAGTGACCTTTCACGTGATTGGTCCTAAAAAGTGAGGAGAGAAGAGGTTTCAAATGAAGGGTTACTTACCTTTTGGCGATTAAAACCCTTGGTGAAAAATTGTGTCTTTAAATTTCAATCATCACTAATTTTCGTAGGAACCTCTTCATTGTCCAGCCTTGAACCATCGTGTTTCTCTATGAAGAAGTTTGGTGTCATGTTTTGTTCCTCTTCATTCTTCTTTGGGGTTTTATCTTTGCGCCATCTTGTACACTCTTTCGCATATGCAATTGATCTTGTTGCACCTCTTTTAGCATCAAAGGCATCAAGGTTACCTTGCGTCCATCATGCTTAAAAATGTATTGATTGTGATAACAATCATGAATGGCCCTTTTGTCATACTGCCATGGTCTTCCAAGTAAGATGTGGCTAGCATGCATAGGGAAAATGTCACAAAGCACCTCGTCCTTGTACCTACCAACTGAAAAAGGAATTAGAACTCATTTGGTAACGTTTAACTCACCTCCTTCATTAAGCCATTGGAGTTTATATGGAGTGGGATGCTTTGATGTTGCCAATCCATTTTTTTCAACCATAAGAGTGCTGGCTACGTTTTTGTAACTTCCTCCATCGATGATCATTATGCAAACCTTGTCCTTGACATGGCATCTAAAGGGGAAAATATTGTTTCTTTGAATATCCTCTTGGGATGTTTATGATTGTAGGCACCTTTTCAAAATAAGCATCTCACCATGATCTGCATTTTCTTCAATTTCTTTGTTTTGCATTGTTTCTGGTTCCTCATCAAAAATAGGCTTGTCAGAATCTAATACAATATCTCCATTATCAAGTACCATCATGGCATTTTGGTTGGGACATTAACTAGCAACATGTCCTTTCCCAAAACATTTGAAACATTTGATGTCTCTGGATCTCTCAAAAATATCGGTTTGCTTTTCTTTACCCCTACTAGATTCGCCCACTTGTTTAGTCTTGGTAACTTCTATATGATCCTTGACTTGTGTCGGAATTGGTTTCCTGAAGGTAATAGGCTCTTGCTTCCATTTGGTGACCGAACTTAGACCGTTCCTAGTGTAGGAATGATCACTTTGATGTTGCTAATATTGCAGTTTTGATTTCGATGAGCATCTCTTCGTGCTACTGATGTTACTTCAACCTCCTCTTCTTCGAATTCTTCTTCCACTCTAAGGTGATTTACTCTTCGATTGCCTAAAGATGCTTCAAATTGGTCCATACGATCATGCAAAGTCTCCAATTCTAATTTCAGCAATCTGGCTATTTCATGCAGGATTGCTTGAGTTTGCAAATTAGGGGCATCTCTTTCAGGGGTTTGTCCTGGACTTCGAGACATGGTTAGTGAAATAAGAAAAGAGTAAGATGTGTAAAAGACCTTTCCAGAATGTACTCTCACAAAGCCTCACGAGTCACTCCAAGGAAACTTGAATGTCACTCAATCTGCTCGTATTTGCAACTCTAGGACTTAATGGCTTTTACTTGTCCTCTTCTGATCTCACACACTCTCCAGCCTTTTTCCTCTTGATTCTCTTGTCTCAAGTTCTAGAGAACTTTACTCAAGACTATATCAAGTAAATTTTACTTGTTCGGCGTCGGCTGCAAAAAGGGTTAGTAGGAAGGGGAAAACAAATATAACTAAAGGATGGCTTAGAAATAGAAAGAAGAGAACAAAAGGGGGTTACTTACACAAGTCACTTGTACTTTGACTTCTTTTCTTTTCTTTGCTTTTCTTCTTTTTGAGTGTTGGATTTTTCTTTCTTTTGAGTGCTTCACTTTATTTTCTGATTTTTATTGATTTCTTTGACTTTGCACTTCTTTTTATATTTTTCTTTTTGTTGTTGTTGCACGTTGCTTTCTTCCACAAAAGCTCTAATTTTTGCTTGATGTAAGGCACTTGTACCTTAATAAATTGATTGTGGATCTAGGAAGGAAGCAAACAACCTGCACAAGTGAATGGCTCAAAATAGATGGTTAAGGTAGTAAACGTATGGGTGAAATAGGTAGGCTATTTAAATAATAAATGATGGAAGCGGAAGATGGTTAATTTGGCTATGGTTATGGTGATGAAATAAAAGGGATGGTAGTGAGGATAGTATCTTGAAGAATTCTAAAAGAAGAACCAATGCTATAGAGAGCAAAGACCCATACTTTATATTGCATCTTCAAGGGGTGGTATTAAGGACTTTGACCCACTAGTTATAAGAACTAAGAACCAGAAGTATCAAGGTGAAAAGAAAGCGGTTGACGCCACAAGTATAAAATACTTGATAAGTTGATAAAAGTCACCAGGACTTAAGGAAGAGAATAATCTCACTTATATTAATCAAAATGGTCTGAGTACAATTGAGATATGTTTTCCTATTTATAGTAAATGGAGGGACATGGCCGAATAGATACATAATGGTTCGGCCAGCCCATGTATCTCGCTATAAAGACATAATTTAAATGCTAAAAGAGATGATGGTTTGACCCTTGATGGAGGGAAATGAACCTTGGCCGAATAACAATTGTATCCCTTCAAATTGGCGCCAAATGGGAGAGGAGATGATGCTTGGACGAATGGTTAAATGGATCTTCATCTTGGCGCCTAAATGAACCCACATGCAAGTCACATGTGGGATGGTTATATGCAAGGCACATGGGAGTTCTAGGGAACCTTGTGGTGTAGCCTTGTGTATAGGATGATGGCTGGTCATGTGTTCCCTCTTGGGTGTGCATGTGATTCCTTCAAGCTAGCTTGAGTGTGGAGCTAGCTAGCAAGCATGGGCTGTTTGTGAACAAGCTTCCTAGCCGAATCCTTATGAGCTTCATAACAGCACGTTCAGCTATATTCAGCTACCATTGACATTATTTTTGACAACTCAGCTCCAAATAGTTCAACTAGCTGAGTTTAGCTAGCCTTGAGCTCCTTCAGCTAAATTGAGCTTTCCTTAGTGTTCCATGAGATGCCTCGTACTTTTTGAACTGTTTATGAGTGGCATAGGACGTCCAAATCATCCACCAAGCTACCTCATCGTGCATCACACTCCAATGTACCTATATGTGCAAGGAAACAAGGTAAGTCCATGGTATTGAGTTGTTATGAGCTAAATAACTTGCTGCCATGTAATAATTAGGTAATGTGAGCTATGATTGAAGGTCATGAGCTAAATATATCATCTCATAATATGTGTAAGATAATGCATGAAGCTTAAGAGCTAATATGAATGCATATGATCTAGTAAAACAAATTATAATGATGTTGTCTTGATGTATATAAGGTAATAATGTTCAATATGATTATAAAACTATCCTAATATGCTTAAATATCAATATGCATGTTATGTTCATACTAAGTTATTCTTTATCTACATAACAAGAATTCTTATCATGAATTGTATTATAAGAGCATGTAGTATATAACATATATATAGTAACTTCAATATAAAGGTGTTAAAGAGTACTCCTTTTATTGATGAAAACGTGCTTGCATCAATTTTGATTAATAAAAGTGAGATTATTCTCTTCCTTAAGTCCCGGTGACTTTTATCGACTTATCAAGTATTTTATACTCGTGGCGTCAACCCCTTTCTTTTCACCTTGATACTTCTGGTTCCTAGTTCTTATAACTAGTGGGTCAAAGTCATTAACACCACCTCTTGAAGAAGCAATATAAAGTCTGGGTCTTTTCTCTCAATAACATTGGTTCTTCTTTGAGACTTCTTCAAGATACTATCCTCACTTCCATTCCCTTTGTTTCATCTCCATATCCTTATCCAAATTAACCATCTTCTGCTTCCATCATTTATTATTTAAATAGCGTACCTATTTCACCCATACGTTTACTACCTTAACCATCTATTTTGACCCATTCACTTGTGCAGGTTGTTTGCTTCCTTCCTAGATCCACAATCAATTTGTTAAGGTACAAATGCCTTGCATCAATAGCCAAAGTCTTTGCTATCCCAAAAATGTCCCATTAATCCTCCTCCATGGGCTTCCTTAGTGAGCAATTCTCACATGGAACCTTGAGGGACGCATAGTCTCCCTTCCTTGAATAGAAAACCATCTTGCTTAAAGTATTTATCAATAGTCCCTTTCTCACAAGCTTTGTAAATTTCTCAAAAATCAGCGTCCGAAACATATAAGTCTTTAATAAAAGTAAAACCCAACAACTTAGATTCCAAATTGTTTAAGAACATACCTTCATGACAATGCATCGACAACTATATTCTCCTTACTTTTCTTGTACTTGATAACATATGGAAAAGTTTCAAGAAACTCTACCCATTTGGCATGCCTTTTGTTGAGTTTATGCTTCCCCCGAATATGTTTCAACGCCTCATGATCGGTGTGAATAATGAACTCCTTAGGCCAAAGGTAGTGTTGCCATGTTTCCATTGCCCTCACAAGAGCATACATCTCCTTTTCGTAGGTAGGATAGTTAAGCGTAGCTCCACAACATCCACCTTGAGACAAGACTGCTCCAATTCCTACACCTGATGTATCACATTCAATTTCAAAAGTTAAATTAAAATCAAGTAGAGCAAGTAAAGGGGCATGAATTAAACAATCTTTAATGCTATTAAAGGACTTCTCTTGATACTCCCCCCAAAAGAATTTAGATTTATTCTTAATAACACTTATTAGTGGGGCGGCTATGGTGCTAAAGTTTAGGACGAATCTCCGATAAAAACTTGGAAGTCCATGGAAGTTCCTAACTTGAGAAATGCTTGCTAGTCGTGGCCACTCTTCAATGGCTTTAACCTTCTATTTGTCAACCTCCAAACCTTCAAAACTCACAACGAAGCCTAGGGAAACAACCCTATCAGTACAAAATATACATTTTTTAAATTAGCAAACAGTTTTTCCTTCCTCAAAATAAGTAAAACTGACCTCAAATGTTGAACATGTTCTTCCATGGTTTTACTATATATTATAATGTCATCAAAATAAACCACACAAAATGATGTAAGGCTCTTCTGATGCCTTAACAAATTGATTGTGGATCTAGGAAGGAAGAAAAACAACCTGCAAAAGGAATGGCTCAAAACAAAATGGTTAAGGGTGGTAAACGTATGGGTGATTAGGTGGGCTGTTTAATTGAGAGATGAAAGTGGAAGATGGTTGATATGGCTATGGTTATGGTTTATGAAACAAAGGAATGGTTGTGAGGATAGTATCTTAAAGAAGACTCAAAGAAGAACCAATGCTATATAGAGCAAAGACCTAGACTTTATATTGCTTCTTTAAGGGGTGGTATGAAGTACTTTGACCCACTAGTTATGATGTGATCCTGTCTAGCTCCAAATTTCTCCATGATTTGATCACACCATGGAGGTTATTCAAATCTGGTTCTAAGGGAGTTCGACCTTACTTTATCTTATATTTACTTATTTATGCACTATATATTATTATAAGCATACAATTTCATATTAGACTATGCTTGAATTATCATAACATGTGCATTCATTCATTATGTCCTATGGTTTGCATCATTGATTGATATTCATGCATATAATCTATAGTTGTAATAATAATATTCATTCATTATCGTATGATGCATGAGTTATTATTATAATCTATAGTTCACATCTTTATAATATGCACATTCTTATTACTTTATAATAATTCATATACATAGCTTATATTATGCTTTCTTTTGTAGGTGCATGTTCGGCCATATCATGGGAGCTGATTTAAAGCTAGAATTGGAGTCAATAAGCTTGGAAATCTTACATAGGATGACTCGGGAGATCATGAAGAACAAATGATGAAAAGTTGTCAGCTGACCTCCGAGCTCATAGCTCACTTGAGCTGGACTTTTGAGCTAGCTAGAGACTTTATTTCAGCTGGAGAGTTGCACCATCATCTTCACCACATAGAGCACTACAAATATGATCTAGGTCGAATTTTATGAATTCGTACCTTTTCGCGAAGAGTTGCCATTCCGAGAAGTGCCTTTTCACAAGGAGCTGCCCTATGACTTGTACACATGTCCTTCATCTATGGCCAGCTCAATTTCAGCTCAAACTCATAGGAAGTGGCTCAAATGATGAAAGGTTGTTTCACACAAATGTGACCTTTCATAATTAGTTGTTGCCCCATTGATGCCATGTCACCTAGACACATGTTTGATGCCAAGTCACGCCTAAGTTGATGTTCATCTTCACACCATGGAAGAGTCCATGCCTTAAGCATTCTACACCATCCATGTGAGTGCCACATGACCAGCCACTCATGTGCTTTGTATGTGAATGAATTAGGCGCCAAGATGAAAAGGCTTCTCTCTATTCGGCCTAAACATCATCATGCTTCAAATTGGCGCCAAGATGAAGAGTTATGGGAACCATTCGGCCAAAGACATCTCCCCTCATCCAAGCATCATTTATTTTCGTTTTAAGACATGTACTTTGCCGAAAAGGCATCTAATTATTCGGCCAAGCCTTTACAAAACTATAAATAGGCTTTGGCATTCATTTGTAAACTGAACCCTTCGATCAATTAAAAATCCTTTGTGAGATTATTCTCTCTTCAAGTTCTTTTTAGAACTATATCGATTAAGCAAGCCTTTCTAAAGCTTGTGGCATCATTCCTTCACCTTGATACTTTTGGTTCCTAGTTCATATAACTAGAGGGTCAAAGTCCTTACTACCATCCCTTATAGAACTTATAAGAAACGGGTCTTTGCTCTTTTATAGCATTGGTTCCTTCTTAGTTTTATAAGATACTATCTATTCATCACCATCTTCCATCACCATTTTCACGACTATAACATCACCATAGTCCATCATTTTCACGCCAACTCTACCACCATTCCAAATAACATTTCATCACTATTAA
This sequence comes from Hibiscus syriacus, assembly GCF_006381635.1. Lineage (NCBI taxonomy): Eukaryota > Viridiplantae > Streptophyta > Magnoliopsida > Malvales > Malvaceae > Hibiscus > Hibiscus syriacus. The sequence goes on along the minus strand of NW_024062603.1, from coordinate 117,541 downwards.
ATCATCCTTCATTCATAAACAAGGCATACTTCATCACCACCATTGGAGGCCGAAGTCAACATCACTTGAAGGAGATTTTTTCAACACTTCCGCAGCCCATCTTGATAACATTCCTTTCCATTTCTATTCTTTCCAATTCCATTCACTTTTAATTTCTTAATTATCATATTAATTAAACAATTCTTCTTCTTTTGTGCAGATTACTTTCAATCCAAGGTGTAGCATTTGGTGTCTCTCCTAGATCGGGAAACACTAGATCGGGAAACAACAAGGTTGCCAACTTCTCCATTATTGAAGAAGCCTGGTTAGCCTTACATCAAGCGGTAATCAGAGATTTGGTGGATTGACAATCAAGTGCTGCAACAAAAGCAACAAAAAGAAAAAAAAGAAAGAAGAAACCAAAAGAGAAAAGACTCTTACAACAAATTTTGAGTGCAAAAGAAAGAAAAGAAAAGAAGAAAATTCAAAGCAAAAGAAAAAGTGAAGCAAAGTTGCAAAATACACTAAAAAAAAGCACAATACAATCTGCCCCAACATCAAACTTGAAGGAGGTATCCTTGTTGTTTCTTGTGAAGGAAGATAGTAAGTGTTGCAACTTGAGTTGTAAGTTATCTTCACTTATTTACTATTTCATTTCCTTTTCTTTCATCTTTTCTTATTTCATTACTTTATCCTTTTCTTAACCTTTTCTATCCTACCTTTACCATAACCATTTCTATACCCTAACCATATTATTTTAAGCCGACGCACAAACTAAGAAACTTGCTCAATCTTGAGTTAGTTCTTTAAAGGACCCACAAGAGAGAATTGAGCGGTAAAAGGCAAACGAGTGGGTGAGATCAGAAGGGGGATCAGAAAAAGCCAAGAACATATCACCAAGTGCAAACACGAGTGTGAGTGGAGTGACATTTTAATTTATTTGGAGTGTTACTGTGAGGTTTTGTGAGAGTGTTCTTGGTAAGGTTCTTTTACACATTTTCATTCTTTATTGCACTGACAATTTTTCAACTTTTCAATGAAGTATGAACAGCAAAGAATGAATGCATTTCACACTCGTTGCCATGTAGATGGTAAAGTGTGTCTTGTAGCTATCGATGGAGGAAGTTGTGCAAATCTTGCAAGCACATACATGGTCACGAAGTTGGGACTTACAACATTCAAACATCCCAGTCCATATGTTTTGCAAGGATTAAATGAAGATGAAGAGTTAGAAGTCATAAAGCAAGTTGTCATCCCGTTTCCAATCGGCAAATATCAAGATGAAGTTCTTTGTGATGTTGTACCAATGGATGCTGGACATATACTTTTAGGAAGACCGTGGCAATTCGATAGACGAGCAATCCATGATGGGTTTACAAACAGATTTTCTATAACCCATAATGGCAAGAAATTCACTTTGACGCCACTTTCTCCTAGTCAAGTGAATGAAGAGCAGCACCATTTGAAGAAAAGAATGTAATCATTCAAAAACGTTGAAATTAATGAGAATCAAAGAGTAGATGAAGAAAACATTAGAGTTGAAAATGAGAAAGATAAATTTGGAGAAAAAGATGAGAGTGAAGAACAAATTTTATCTAACCTTTCTTCTCCTATCCTTCTTTCTGTTTTGCAGGGCAATTTAAGAGACGTATCTTTTCAAGGTGATGATTCAAGAATCATGGCTTTTGGAGGACTAAAAGATGTGACTTTTGAAGAACAAATAGTTGTTACTTTTGGTGGTCAACGAAACATATCTCTTGATGTTTCAAAGATAATGTCGTTTGAAGTTCCAAGAGAAGCGTCACTTGAAGTGCCAAGAGTTGTGTTCATTGAAATTCCAAGTGCATTGCCAATTATGAAAAGAATTCAGCAACCAACTCCCATTAAACATCCGCCCTGGTTTGATGTGTCCATTCATCTTGTAAATAGTTTTTCATTTACTTATTTTGATTCATTTTGCAGCAATTCAATTCATGTATGTGGCATTATCTTATCCATTTGTGATGACAAGGATGATTCAAAAGACACAATTTGTCAAGGGAAAGAGCTAAGAGACATGAATCATAAAGGCTTAATGGACGTGACCCTTCAAGAGCATAAAATCGTGAATTTTCATGATCCAATGGACATGACTTTTGGGATGCCAAGGAACATGATCATTCAAAGAAACATGTCTTCAACAGACATGATTTTTAACCAACCATCAAACACCAACATGAAGTACAATTTTCCTTTATTTTGTATTTAATCATGTTTTTACTTATGAGAGTTATCTTTCTTTTCAGGTCATGTACGTTCAAAGCACTTATTCAAAGGATATGACTTATGAAAAGAATCATTTCATAAAGATCCCTGTTGCATATATCGGATGGGAGGACACTAAGGAGAAGTCACCTTTCGATTTGAGGACAAATCTCTCAAAAGAAGGGGAGGATGATGTGATTCTGTCTAGCTCCAAATTTCTCCATGATTTGATCACACCATGGAGGTTATTCAAATCTGGTTCTAAGGGAGTTCTACCTTACTTTATCTTATATTTACTTATTTATGCACTATATATTATTATAAGCATACAATTTCATATTAGACTATGCTTGAATTATCATAACATGTGCATTCATTCATTATGTCCTATGGTTTGCATCATTGATTGATATTCATGCATATAATCTATAGTTGTAATAATAATATTCATTCATTATCGTATGATGCATGAGTTATTATTATAATCTATAGTTCACATCTTTATAATATGCACATTCTTATTACTTTATAATAATTCATATACATAGCTTATATTATGCTTTCTTTTGTAGGTGCATGTTCGGCCATATCATGGGAGCTGATTTAAAGCTAGAATTGGAGTCAATAAGCTTGGAAATCTTACATAGGATGACTCGGGAGATCATGAAGAATAAATGATGAAAAGTTGTCAGCTGACCTCCGAGCTCATAGCTCACTTGAGCTGGACTTTTGAGCTAGCTAGAGACTTTATTTCAGCTGGAGAGTTGCACCATCATCTTCACCACATAGAGCACTACAAATATGATCTAGGTCAAATTTTATGAATTCGTACCTTTTCGCGAAGAGTTGCCATTCCGAGAAGTGCCTTTTCACAAGGAGCTGCCCTATGACTTGTACACATGTCCTTCATCTATGGCCAGCTCAATTTCAGCTCAAACTCATGGGAAGTGGCTCAAATGATGAAAGGTTGTTTCACACAAATATGACCTTTCATAATTAGTTGCTGCCCCATTGATGCCATGTCACCTAGACACATGTTTGATGCCAAGTCACGCCTAAGTTGCTGTTCATCTTCACACCATGGAAGAGTCCACGCCTTAAGCATTCTACACCATCCATGTGAGTGCCACATGACCAGCCACTCATGTGCTTTGCATGTGAATGAATTAGGCGCCAAGATGAAAAGGCTTCTCTCTATTCGGCCTAAACATCATCATGCTTCAAATTGGCGCCAAGATGAAGAGTTATGGGAACCATTCGGCCAAAGACATCTCCCCTCATCCAAGCATCATTTATTTTCGTTTTAAGACATGTACTTTGCCGAAAAGGCATCTATTTATTCGGCCAAGCCTTTACAAAACTATAAATAGGCTTTGGAATTCATTTGTAAACTGAACCCTTTGATCAATTAAAAATCCTTTGTGAGATTATTCTCTCTTCAAGTTCTTTTTAGAACTATATCGATTAAGCAAGCCTTTCTAAAGCTTGTGGCGTCATTCCTTCACCTTGATACTTTTGGTTCCTAGTTCATATAACTAGAGGGTCAAAGTCCTTACTACCATCCCTTATATAACTTATAAGAAACGTGTCTTTGCTCCTTTATAGCATTGGTTCCTTCTTAGTTTTATAAGATACTATCTATTCATCACCACCTTCCATCACCATTTTCACGACTATAACATCACCATAGTCCATCATTTTCACGCCAACTCTACCACCATTCCAAATAACATTTCATCACTATTAAATCATCCTTCATTCATAAACAAGGCATACTTCATCACCACCATTGGAGGCCGAAGTCAACATCACTTGAAGGAGATTTATTCAACACTTCCGCAGCCCATCTTGATAACATTCCTTTCCATTTCTATTCTTTCCAATTCCATTCACTTTTAATTTCTTAATTATCATATTAATTAAACAATTCTTCTTCTTTTGTGCAGATTACTTTCAATCCAAGGTGTAGCATTTGGTGTCTCTCCTAGATCGAGAAACAACAAGGTTGCCAACTTCTCCATTATTGAAGAAGCCTGGTTAGCCTTACATCTAGTTATAAAGAACTAGGAACCAGAAGTGTCTAGATGAAATAGAAGGGGTTGATGCCACAAGTATAGATTATACTTGATAAGTCGATAAAAGTCACCAGGAGTTAAGGAAGAGAATAATCTCACTTTAATTAAACAAAAAGGTCTTATTACAAATGATGAATGCTTTCCTATTTATAGGAAATGGAGAGACATGGCCAAATAATTACAAGGAGATTCGGCTAGCCTTGTGTCTTCCTATAGAGACATAATTTAATGCTAAATAGAGATGACAGTTTAATTTAAATGGAGGGTAATATCCCTTGACCGAATAGTTCTTGTGTCACTTCATGTTGGCGCTAATTTGTATGATAGTTGATGCTTGGCCGAATAGGGAGAGAACTCTTCATCTTGGCGCCTAAATGAACCATATACAAGGCACATGGGGCTGATCACATGCAAAACACATGGGTTGGCCGAATAGGCAGAGAACTCTTCATCTTGGCGCCTAAATGATCCACATGCAAGAAACATGGGGGCTGGTCATATGCAAGGCACATGGGTGTTCTAGGAAGCCTTGTGGTGCAGCCTTGTGCATGGAATGATGGTTGGTCATGCTTTCTCTCTTGGGAGTGCATGTGTCTCTTTCAAGCTAGCTTGAGTTGTGGAGCTAGCTAGCAAACATGGGTTGTTTATGAATAAGCTTCCTAACTAAGTCCTTGTGAGCTCCTAAAAATTATGTTCAGCTACATTTAGCTACCTTTGACATCACCTTTGGCAACTCAACTCCAAATAGTCCAACTAGCTAAGTTTAGCTAGCCTTAAGCTCCTCCAGCTGAATCGAGCTTCCCTTAGTGTTCCATGAGCTGCCTTGTACTTTGTAAGCTGTTTGTGAGATGCATATAACGTCCAAATCATTCACCAAGCTACCTTAACGTGCATCATGCTCCAATGTACCTACATGTGCAAGGAAACAAGGTAAGTCCATGATATTGAGCTAAGACGAGCTAAATACCTTGCTGCCATGTTTGATTATGGTAATGTGAGCTAAGTTTGAAGGCCATGAGGTAATTATATCATCTCCTAATATGTGTAAGGTAAGGTATAAAGCCTAAGAGCTAATATGAATGCATATGAACTAACGAAATGCATTATAAGTATGCTGCCTTGATGTATAAATAATAAAAATGCTTAATATAATTATATAGCTATCCTAACATGCTTAACATATTAAAATAACAATGTGCAAGATGTATTCATACTAAGTTATTCTTTATCTATTAAAACATTATATAACTTAACATAGGGGGGTGTTAAGTTATTAAATGAATCAAAAGCTTCAAGACACTTAGTTAGGAGAACTTCTCTGAATTGTTTGGCCCTTGACCTAGTAATGGGACCTGGCGGCATGACTTTCGGATCTGGGGTAGGTGCGATCACATTATCCCCCCTTCTTTTAAGTGACTTGTCCCCAAATCGTGTCCATCCTCAAAGGGTGATAAGTCAGTGATGTTGAATGAGGCACTGACGCCACCAAACTCAATGGGCAATTTGAGTTTATAGGCATTGTCGTTGATCTTTCTACAATCTGAAATGGGCCATCTCCTCGAGGTAGTAGTTTAGACTTCCTTTGGTTTGGAAATCTTTATTTCCTAAAGTTTACCCAAACCCAATCTCCCACGTCAAAAGTTACCTTCTTCCTTCCTTTGTTTGCTTGGTGTTCATATTGTCTTGTTCTCCTTTTAATGTTGTCCTTGACTTGTTGATGGAGTCTTTTAACAAATTATGCCTTGTTCTTTCCATCTTTGTTTACAATTTGATCATAAGGTAAAGGAAGTAAGTCCAAAGGAGTTAAAGGATTGAAACCATACACTACCTCAAATGGAGAATATTTGGTTGCCGAGTGAATGGTTCAATTGTATGCAAACTCCACGTGTGGTAGGAATTCTTCCCATGTCTTGATGTTTTTCTTGATAATGGATTGTAGTAGCGTTGATAAAACTCTATTAACTACTTCAGTTTGACCATCCGTTTGAGGATGACATGTAGTAGAGAATAGTAGTTTTGTGCCGATTTTGCTCCACAAAGTCCTCCAAAAGTGACTTAAGAACTTAACGTCTCTATCTGACACAATGGTTTGAGGAAGTCCTTGTGACCTTACCACTTCTCGAAAGAATAAGTTAGCAACATGAATAGCATCATCGGTCTTGTGACAAGGTATAAAGTGAGCCATATTGGAGAATCGATCAACCACCACAAATATTGAATCCTTTCCACTCTTTGTTTTTGGTAAGCCCAAAACAAAGTCTATTGAGATATCTATCCATGGCATGGTTGGTATTAGCAAGGGCATGTATAATCCATGAGGCATGACTCTTGATTTTGCCTTTTTACATACTAAACACCTGTCACATACCTTTTCAACATACATTTTCATATTTGGCCAAAAGAGGTGTTCTTTCAGAATGCCAAGAGTCTTTCGACTCTAAAGTATCCCATGAGTCCTCCTTCATGCGCTTCTTTAGTTAACACTTCTCGCATGGAACCTTGTGGAATACATAATCGTCCTTCTTTGAAAAGATATCCATCATGCTGATAATATTTGTCATGAGCACCTATTTCACATAACTTATACCTTTCTCCAAAGTCCAAATCAGTAGCATAATGTTCCTTAATGAATAAAAACCAAGAAGTTTGGAATCCAAAGTGTTAAGTAAGACATACCTGCGTGGAAGAGCATCTGCCACAATATTATCCTTTCCTCTCTTATAGTGGATGATATAGGGAAAAGACTCAAGAAATTCAACCCATTTGGCATGTCTCTTGTTGAGTTTGTGTTGTCCTTTGATATGCTTTAATGCTTCATGGTCAGTGTGTATCACGAATTCTTTCAGCAATAAGTAGTGCTGCCAAGTCTCCAAGGTTCGAATGAGTGCATACATTTCCTTGTCATATGTTGGATAGTTCAAAGTTGCCCCATTTAGTTTTTCACTAAAGTAGGCGATGGGCTTTCCTTCTTGACTTAAAACAACACCAATCCTAATTCCAGAGGCATCACATTCAACTTCAAATGTTTTCTCAAAGTTCGGCAATACTAATAGTGGAGCCTTTGTTAAACAATCCTTGAGTTCGTTGAATGTTTCATCTTATTCTTTGCCCTAAGAGAAGTTTGAATTCTTCTTAATAATCCCTGTTAAGGGGGCGACAATAGAACTGAAATTTGGTACAAACCTTCTATAAAAACTGGCTAATCCATGGAAACTCCAAACTTGGCTGACATTGACCGGCTTTGGCCATTCTTGTATTGCCTTAATCTTTTCTGGATCCACTAACAATCCTTTTGAACTTACAATGAAGCCTAAGAAAGTAACTTGATTAGTGCAAAAAGCACACTTCTTGAGATTAGCATATAGGTGATTTTCTCTTAAAGTGCTAAGAATGGAACGTAAATGTTCAACATGATCTTTTAGTCACTTACTGTATATCAAGATATTATCAAAGTAAACAACACAAAACTTACCAATGTAAGGCCGAAGGACATGATTCATTAGATGCATAAAGGTACTAGGGGCATTAGTCAAGCCAAAAGGCATGACTAACCATTCATAAAAACCTTGTTTGGTCTTGAATGCAGTTTTCCACTCGTCACCTTCCTTCATTCTTATTTGATGGTAACCACTTTTCAAATCAATTTTGGAGAAGATGTTGGCTCCGCTAAGTTCATCAAGCATATCATCCAGCCGAGGTATGGGGTGCCTATATTTGATAGTGATTTGATTCACTGCCCTACAATCCATGCACATTCTCCAAGTTCTATCTTTCTTTGGTACCAACAAAACGAGTACAGCACAAGGACTTAAACTTTCCCGAATGTAACCTTTGTCGAGGAGTTCTTTGACTAGTCTTTGTAATTCCTTTGTTTCCTCAGGATTGCTTCTATATGCTAGTATATTAGGAATGGTGGCTCCAGGAATGAAATCAATTTGATGTTCAATTCCTCTAATTGGAGACAATCCCTCGGGAATTTCTTCGGGAAACATATCCTCAAATTCCTGTAAAAGATTAGAAATAGAAGAAGGAAAGCCTTCAGGAGGGTTAGTAAGAAGAAAACTTTCCTTATATATAAGTATAAGTAGAGCCTTCTTAGTTGATAAATGTTTCCGGATATCTCCTCTGCTGGCATAGATATTCATCTTCGGAGTATGAATTTCTTTGGCCTTCTTTTCTTTCTCTCATTCATCTATGCGTGACTTGAGGGTCACTTGACATTCATGAACTTGGCTTGGAAGCATTGGTGCTAATATGATTTTTCTCCCTTGATGCTGGAAAGAGTACTTGTTAGAGAATCCGTCATGGGTAGCCTTCTTATCATATTGCCAAGGACGCCCGAGTATAAGGTGGCTTGCACTCATTGGCACCACGTCACAAAGGACTTCGTCTTGGTATCTTCCAATTGAGAAAGGTACAACAACTTGTTTGGTTACCTTGGCTTCACCCACATCATTGAGCCACTGAAGTTTGTATGGATGAGGATGCTTGGAAGTATTGAGACCAATTTTTCCACCATGTGAGTACTTGCTACGTTTGTACAACTTCCTCCATCAATGATCACCACACAAATTTTATCTTCCACGTGACATTTGGTATGGAAGATGTTCTCTCTTTGTTCATCCTCTTGATTTTGAATGTTCAAAGTCCTTTTGACTACAAATATGTTGGATGGAAGAGACATGTTAGAAAATAAGGAAAAATTAAAATGTGTGTAGGACCTTACCAGAATATACTCTCACAAAGCCTCACGAGTCACTCCAAGAAAACTTGATGTCACTCAATCCGCTCATGTTTTCACTCTAGGACTTTAATGGCTTTTACTTGTCCTCTTCTGATCTCACACACTCTCCAACCTTTTTCCTCTCGATTCTCTTGTCTCAAGTTCTAGAGAACTTTACTCAAGACTATATCAAGTAAATTTTACTTGTTTAGCGTCGGCTGCAAAAGGGTTAGTAGGAAGGGAAAAACAAATATAATGAAAGGGTTCAACTTCTTTCTTTTCTTTTTCTTCGTTTAAGTGCTGGATTTTTCTTTCTTTTGAGTGCTTCACTTTCTTTTTTGATTTTTCTTTTTCTTTGACTTTGCACTTCACTTTTGCACTTCTTTTTGTATTTTTATTTTTGTTGTTGTTGCACGTTGCTTTCTTCCACCAATAGCTCATATTACCGCTTGATGTAAGGCTCTTCTGATGCCTTAACAAATTGATTGTGGATCTAGGAAGGAAACAAAACAACCTGCAAAGTGAATGGCTCAAAACAGAATGGTTAAGGGTGGTAAACGTATGGGTGATTAGGTGGGATGTTTAATTGAGAGATGGAATGATGTAAGGCTAACCAGGCTTCTTCAATAATGGAGAAGATGACAACCTTGTTATTTCCCGATCTAGGAGAGACACCAAATGCTACACCTTGAATTGAAAAGTAATCTGTACAAAGAAGAATGATTGGTTAAGTAAATGAGTAATTAAGAAAGGAAATGGAAAGAATTGAAATGGATAGAATAGTTATCAAAGAAGGGTTGCGGAAGTGTAGTAGAATGATCCTTCAAATGATGATGGATTTGGCCTCCAATGGTGGTGATGGATGAATGCCTTGTTGAGGATGAAGGATAATTCAAAGATGAAGAAAAGGAAATTTAGTAGTTGGTGATAATATAGGCGTGATATGGTGATGGACTATGGTGATGATATAGGCGTGATAATGGTGATGGAATATGGTGATGATATAGGCGTGATAATGGTGATGGACATATTGTATCTTATAAAACTAAGAAGGAACCAATGCTATAAAGGAGCAAAGACCCGTTTCTTATAAGTCATTATAAGGGATGGTATTAAGGACTTTGACCCTCTATCTATAGGAGATAGGAACCAGAAGTATCAAGGTGAAGGAATGATGCCACAAGCTTTAGAAAGGCTTGCTTAATCGATATAGTTCTAAAAAGAACTTGAAGAGAGAATAATCTCATAAAGGATTTTTTTTAATTATCAAAGGGTTCTCTTACAAATGAAATATTCAAGCCTATTTATAGGTTAGCATATGTTTGGCCGAATAAATAGGTGTTCATTCGGCTAAATAAATGACTATTAAATAGAAATACATGATGTTTTAATGAATGAAGATGTCCTTGGCCGAATGGTCTACTTGCTCTTCATCTTGGCGCCAATTTTGAATAAAAGGGATGCTTAGGCCGAATAGAGAGAACCCTCTTCATTTTAGTGCCCATTTCATCCACACGCATGACACATGTGTGTGGGCTGGTTATGAGGCACTCACATGGGTGGCTTGGGGTCTTATGTTGTGTCTCCTACTTGGCGTGAAGTTGAGCAGCAACTTAGGTGTGACTTTGCATCCAACTTGCTTCTAGATGACATGGCGTCAATGGGGCAGTAACTATTTATGAAAGGTCACACTTGTGGAAGGTAGCCTTTCATCATTTGAGCTACTTCCTATGTGTTTGAGCTGAATATGAGCTGGCCATAGATGCAATACATGTCAATAAGTCTTAGGACAGCTCCTTGTGAAAGGGCACTTCTCGGATTGGCAACTCTTTGCGAAAAGGTACTATTTCACAAAATTTGACCTAGACCATATTTATAGTGCTCTATGTGGTGAATATGATGGTGCAACTCTCCAGCTGAAAAGAAGTCTCTAGCTGGCTCAAAAGTCCAGCTCAAGTGAGCTATGAGCTCGGAGATCAGCTGACAACTTTTCATCATTTGTTCTTTATGATATCCCAAGTCATCATATGGAAGTTTTCCTAGCTCATTGACTCCCATGCTAGCTTTAAATCAGCTCCCAACATGTGGCCGAACATGCACCTACAAAAGAAAGCATAATATAAGCTAAGTATATGAATTATTATAAAGTAATAAGAATGTGCATATTTATAAAGATGTGAACTATAGGTTATAATAATAACTCATGCATCATACAATAATGAATGAATATTATTATTACAACTATAGATTATATGCATGAATATCAATCAATAATGCAAACCATAGGACATAATGAATGAATGCACATGTTATGATAATTCAAGCATAGTTTAATATGAAATTGTTTGCTTATAATAATATATAGTGCATAAATAAGTAAATATAAGATAAAGTAAGGTAGAACTCCCTTAGAACCAGATTTGAATAACCTCCATGGTGTGATCAAATCATGGAGAAATTTGGAGCTAGACAGGATCATATATTTGGAGCTAGACAGGATCACATCATCCTCCCCTTCTTTTAGGCGATTTGTCCTCAAATCGAAGTAGTTTCTCATTAAAGACCTTCTTGATGTAGGAAGGATTAAATCATTATTTTATCCTTGAGAAGATTCTCCTCATGAAATGTTCAATTTCATTGTTCCATCTCGTTTGTGTTGCTTTTGTTCAATATTTCTCTCTGTAAAGACTTGCGTCTCTTGGAGTCCTCCTTGATGTCCTTTGGAAACATCATATCCTTCATTGATGAAGAATGTCTTTTGATCAAACTTTTTACTTGAAATAACACATCCTTTGGAGAAGGTATATAACTCTTCGTCTTCTCTCTTGGAATCATCATGATGGTTGTTGAAGAGTCTTAACCCTTGAAATCCTTCAAGTAGGTAGATCACGTCAACTCCTTGGTGTTGTTTTGAAACATCATGTCTTTTTGTGAAGACACTAGTTTCTTGAACATCTCCTTGGTGTTGTTTGTAACCAACATGTCCTTTGGTGCATGGATGTGTCTTCTAAACTTTGCTTATCCCTTCAACTTCTCTTTGGTGATGGTAGGAAACATCATGTTCTTTTGCCTTTATATCTTTCCAAATGATCACCTTTGATTCAATGGAAATAACCATTAACGAGCTAGGCATGGTAGGAACAAATTTTGTATCATCTTCTTTGTTTCCTCTCATCTTCCGGTGCAACTCTTTCTCAAACTTATGTCTTCTTTCATTTCCTATAACCACAATCAGATTAGTAGAAAAGAAAATCAATTACAAAAGAGTAGAGAAAACAAACCCATTAATACTTATGAATGAAAGTGAACGCTTGTTCATGATGGACAATTGTATTGGTTCATCCTTTGAAGTACTTTCATTATCCTTCATCAAAGAAAAATCAAGAATAGGAGAAAAAGAATCATTAGATAAAATCAGTTGTTTATCCTTCTTGTCTCCAAATTCATTCTTTTCAACTCTCTCATTTTCAACTCCAACGTCTTCTTCATCCACTCTTTGATTTTCATCATTTTTTTCAATTTCAAATTGCATTCCTTCACTTGAACTTTCTTCCAAACGTTCTTCTTCAAGTTGCTCCTTCATTGCTTCAATGCGCTCTCTCAAGGTGTTTTGATCTTCATTTACTCGGCTAGAGGATAGTGGTGGCAAGACAAATTTTCTTTTATCGTGGATGAATGAATAGCGATTTACGAATCCATCATAGATAGCTCGTTTGTCAAATTGCCATGGTCATCCAAATAGCAAATGACTTGTACTCATAGGCACCACATCGCATAGAATCTCGTCTTTGTACTTTCCAATTGAGAATGGAACCAGTACTTGTTTAGTGACCATAAACTCTTCCTCGTTATTAAACCATTGCAATTCATATGGGTTGGAATGTTTAATCGTTGAAAGCCCCAATTTTTTCACCATGTATGTGCTTGCAATATTTGTACAACTTCCTCCGTTAATAGCTACAAGACACACTTTACCATCTACATGGCAATGAGTGTGAAATGCATTCATTCTTTGTTGTTCATACTCCATTGAAAAGATGAAAAATTGTTAGTGAAATAAAGAATGAAAATGTGAAAAGGACCTTACCAAGAACACTCTCACAAAACCTCACAGTAACACTCCAAAGAAATTAAAATGACACTCAATAATCGTGTTTGCACTCGGGGATATGTTCTTGGCTTTTTCTTGATCCCCCTTCTGATCTCAGCCTCTCTTATGCCTTTTTCCGCTCGATTATCTCTTGTGGGTCCTTTTAAAGAACTAACTCAAGATTGAGCAAGTCTCTTTAGTTTGTGCGTCAGTTTAGAAATGGTTAGGGATAGAAATGGTTATGATAGGGTAGAAAGAAGAAGGGTAAGAAAAGAATATGGTAATGAAATAAGAAAAAAATGAAAGAAAAGGAAATTAAATAGTTAGAAAGGGAAGATAATTTACAACTCAAGTTGCTACACTTACTATCTTCCTTCACAAGAAACAACAAGGATACCTCCTTCAAGTTTGATGTTGGGGCAGATTGTATTGTTCTTCTCTTTGAATGAACTTTGCAACTTTCTTCACTTTTCTTTTTCTTCTTTTTCTTTTCTTTCTTTGGCACTCCAATTTTGATATAGGAGTATTCTTCTTTTCTTTTTGTTTTTTTCTTCTTTCTTGTTGCTTTTGTTGTAGCACTTTGAATGTCAATCCACCAAAGCTCTGATACCACTTGATGTAAGGCTAACCAGGCTTCTTCAATAATGGAAAACATGGCAACCTTGTTATTTTCCGATCTAGGATAGACACCAAATGCTACACCTTGAATTGAAAAGTAACTTGCACAAAGAAAAATGATTGGTTAAGTAAATGAGTAATTAAGAAAAGAAATGGAAAGAATTGAAATGGATAGAATAGTTATCAAAGAAGGGATGCGGAAGTGTTGTAGAATGATCCTTCAAGTGATGATGGATTCAGCCTCCAATGGTGGTGATGGACGAATGCCTTGTTGAGGATGAAGGATAATTCAAAGATGAAGAAATGGAAATTTAGAAGTTGGTGATAATATAGTCGTGATATGGTGATGGACTATGGTGATGATATAGGCGTGATAATGGTGATGGAATATGGTGATGATATAGGCGTGATAATGGTGATGGAATATAGTGATGATATAGGCGTGATAATGGTGATGGACAAATTGTATCTTATAAAACTAAGAAGGAACCAATGCTATAAAGGAGCAAAGACCCGTTTCTTATAAGTCGTTATAAGGGATGGTATTAAGGACTTTGACCCTATATATATAGGAGATAGGAACCAGAAGTATCAAAGTGAAGGAATGACGCCACAAGCTTTAGAAAGGCTTGCTTAATCGATATAGCTCTAAAACGAACTTGAAGAGAGAATAATCTCACAAAGGATTTTTTTAATTATCAAAGGGTTCTCTTACAAATGAAATATCCAAGCCTATTTATAGGCTAGCATAGGTTTGGCCGAATAAATAGGTGTTCATTTGGCTAAATACATGACTATTAAATAGAAACACATGTTGTTTTAATGAATGAAGATGTCCTTGGCCGAATGGTCTCTTTGCTCTTCATCTTGGCGCCATTTTTGAATCAAAAGGATGCTTAGGCCGAATAGAGAGAACCCTCTTCATTTTGGTGCCCATTTCATCCACACACATGGCACATGTGTGGTTTGGTCATGAGGCACTCACATGGGTGGCTTGGGGTCTTATGTTGTGTCTCCTACTTGGCGTGAAGTTGAGCAGCAACTTAGGTGTGAGTTTGCATCCAACTTGCTTCTAGATGACATGGCGTCAATGGGGCAGCAACTATTTATGAAAGGTCACATTTGTGGAAGGTAACCTTTCATAATTTGAGCTACTTCCCATGTGTTTGAGCTGAATATGAGCTGGCCATAGATGCAATACATGTCAATGAGTCTTAGGACAACTCCTTGTGAAAGGGCACTTCTCGGATTGGCAACTCTTCGTGAAAAGGTACGAATTCACAAAAATTAACCTAGACCATATTTGTAGTGCTCTATGTGGTGAAGATGTTGGTGCAACTCTCCAGCTGAAAAGAAGTCTATAGCTAGCTCAAAAGTCCAGTTCAAGTGAGCTATGAGCTCGGAGGTCAGCTGACAACTTTTCATCATTTGTTCTTCATGATCTCCCGAGTCATCTTATGGAAGTTTTCCTAGCTCATTGACTCCCATGCTAGCTTTAAATCAGCTCCCAACATGTGGCCGAACATGCACCTACAAAAGAAAGAATAATATAAGCTAAGTATATGAATTATTATAAAGTAATAAAAATGTGCATATTATAAAGATGTGAACTATAGGTTATAATAATAACTCATGCATCATACGATAATGAATGAATATTATTATTACAACTATAGATTATATGCATGAATATCAATCAATGATGCAAACCATAGGACATAATGAATGAATGCACATGTTATGATAATTCAAGCATAGTCTAATATGAAATTGTATGCTTATAATAATATATAGTGCATAAATAAGAAAATATAAGATAAAGTAAGGTAGAACTCCCTTAGAACCAGATTTGAATAACCTCCATGGTGTGATCAAATCATGGAGAAATTTGGAGCTAGACATGATCACATATTTGGAGCTAGACAGGATGACATCATGGAAGCGGAAGATGGTTGATATGGCTATGGTTATGGTTTATGAAACAAATGAATGGTTGTGAGGATAGTATCTTAAAGAATACTCAAAGAAGAACCAATGCTATATAGAGCAAAGACCCAGACTTTATATTGCTTCTTTAAGGGGTGGTATGAAGTACTTAGACCCACTAGTTATAAAGAACTAGGAACCAGAAGTATCAAGATGAAATAGAAGGGGTTGACGCCACAAGTATAGATTATACTTGATAAGTCGATAAAAGTAACCAGGACTTAAGGAAGAGAATAATCTCACTTTAATTAAACAAAAAGGTCTGATTACAAATGATGAATGCTTTCCTATTTATAAGAAATGGAGAGACATGGCCGAATAATTACAAGGAGATTCGGCCAGCCTTGTGCCTTCCTATAGAGACATAATTTAATGCTAAATAGAGATGACAGTTCAATTTAAATGGAGGGTAATATCCCTTGGCCGAATAAATCTTGTGTCACTTCATGTTGGCGCTAATTTGGATGGTAGTTGATGCTTGGCTGAATAGGGAGAGAACTCTTCATCTTGGCGCCTAAATGAACCATATGCAAGGCACATAGGGCTGATCACATGTAAAACACATGGCTTGGCCGAATAGGGAGAGAACTCTTCATCTTGGCGCCTAAATGATCCACATGCAAGGCACATGGGTGTTCTAGGAAGCCTTATGGTGCAGCCTTGTGCATGGAATAATGGTTGGTCATGCTCTCTCTCTTGGGCGTGCATGTGTCTCCTTCAAGCTAGCTTGAGTTGTGGAGCTAGCTAGCAAACATGGGCTGTTTGTGAACAAGCTTCCTAACTAAGTCCTTGTGAGCTCCTCAACATTATGTTCAGCTACATTCAGCTACCTTTGACATCACTTTTGGCAACTCAGCTCCAAATAGTCCAACTAGCTAAGTTTAGCTAGCCTTAAGATCCTCCAGCTGAATCGAGCTTCCCTTAGTGTTCCATGAGCGGCCTTGTACTTTGTAAGTTGTTTGTGAGCTGCATATGACGTCCAAATCATTCACCAAGCTACCTCAACGTGCATCATGCTCCAACGTACCTACATGTACAAGGAAACAAGGTAAGTCCATGGTATTGAGCTAAAACGAGCTAAATACCTTGCTGCCATGTTTGATTATGGTAATGTGAGCTAAGTTTGAAGGCCATGAGCTAATTATATCATCACATAATATGTGTAAGATTATGCATGAGGCTTAAGAGTTAATATGAATGCATATGAACTAATGAAATGCATTATAAGTATGCTGCCTTGATGTATAAATAATAATCATGCTTAATATGTTTATAAAGCTATCCTAACTTGCTTAACATATTAAAATAACAATGTGCCAGATGTATTCATACTATGTTATTCTTTGACTATTAAAACATTATATAACATAACATAGGAGGGTGTTAAGTTATTAAATGAATCAAAAGCTTCAAGACAGTAAGTTAGGAGAACTTCCCTGAATTGTTTGGCCCTTGACCTAGTAATGGGACCTTACGGCATGACTTCCGGATCTGGGGTAGGTGTGATCACATCACAAAACTTACCCAAGAATGGCCTAAGAACATGATTCATTAACCTCATAAATGTGCTTGGTGCATTAGTTAAGCCAAAAGGCATAACCAACCACTCATAAAGACATTGCTTCATTTTAATGTTGTTTTCCACTCATCACCTTCTCGTATTTGTATTTGGTGGTAACCACTCTTAAGATCAATCTTGGAAAAGAGGTTAGAACTGCTAAGCTCATCTAACATGTCATCTAAGTGAGGAATAGGGTGATGATACTTTACCGTAATTTTGTTTACCACTCGATAATCCACACATATGTGCCAAGTTCCATCCTTCTTTGGCACAAGTAGAATCGGCATGGCACAAGGCACATGGGCTAAGGCTTTCCCTCATGTAGCCTTTTGTCATCAACTCAGATACTTACCTTTGCAATTCCTCAGTTTTTTTAGGTTGCTTTGGTATGTTAGTCGGTTTGGAATGAAGGCTCCAAGAACAAAGTCTATTTGATGTTTTATGCCATGAATAGGTGGCAACCCACTTGGTATTTCTTCCAAAAATAGGCCATCAAACTCCTGCAATAAAGACACAACAAAAGCAGGCAAATTTTGATCAAGGTAGTTAGTGTTCAAAAATTTTTCCTTGTACATGAGCACAAGTACTTTCTTTGCCGTCATTAAACACTTTTTCATCTCTGTCTCTTTAGAAAGAATGATGATTTTCCTTCCCTCATTTTGTCACACTCTTTTGCTTTTACCTCCATTTTGGTCTCTCTCTCTTTGGCTCTTTCAAATTTTTCTCTCAATTGAATTTGGTCTTTATGTATTTGCTTTGGTGAAAGTGGAGCTAAAGTGATCTTTCTTGCCCCATGGGTGAATGTATACCAATTGGTATAACCGTCACGGGTCACTCGCATATCAAATTGCCAAGGCCTTCCAAGTAGTAAATGGCTTGCGTACATTGGAATGATGCCACATAACACCTCGTCTTTGTACTTCCCAATGGAGAAAGCAATTCGAACTAGCTTGGTCACCTTGAGTTCTCCTCCATCATTTAACTATTGTAGTTTATAAGGTTGTGGATGTTTTGTTGTTGCCAAGCCAAGTGTATCTACCATTAAGGTACTAGCAACATTAGTGCAACTACCTCCATCAATAATAACAAAGCATAACTTTCCTCCAACGTGGCAGCGAGTATGGAAGATATTTTCACATTGTTCATCTCCTCCATTGGATTGCACGTTTAGGCTTCTTTTGACAACAAGAACCTCTCATTCCACAGCATGCTCTAATTCTTCCATATCAATTGTAGCATCTTCATTCTCATCCTCTTCTTGATCCGATTCAACTTCTTCATCATCTCAAAGAAGCATGGTGTTGCGATTTGGACATTGGCTTGTAATGTGTCCACACCCCAAACACTTAAAATATTGTATGTCACGGGAACGATTTGGAGTTGCAACAGTCTTACCCTTGCTGGTTTCAGCAATGGGCTTACTTCATTTGGGTGGTCCTCCTCTTTCGTGGGATGGAAATGGAGGAGTCTTCTTATATGAACTTTACTCCCATTTTGAAGTTGCACTCCCATATGATCGTGTGACACCCTTCCTTTTAAGTTGTTTTCCACCTTTATGGCCATATAAGAAGACGATTATCTTGTGAAAGGTTTTAAAGATGGTTGAATAACTCCCGATGGTAGTGGGTTAGAATGAATCACCTTCGCATCACTACTTTCATTTCATCCCATGTAGTGATAGGATGTTCTACATTGCGTCTCCTACTTGATGTCAATTGATCCCACCATATTAGTGCATAATCCATAAACTCAAGGGCAACGAGTTTTACCTTCTTGAGTTCGGAATAATCATGGCTCCCGAAGATGTGCTCTACCTTCTTTTCCCATGCTAGGTAAGCCTTGGGATCCATCTTGCCTTGGAATGGTGGAATGGAAATCTTGATATTAATAAGATTATCATCCATTAATGGACGAAACGTTTGGGGCCATATACCTCGATTTCTCATTCTTTGTTTTGATGCACGATCTTCTTCTGGTCTTTTCACTTCTTCATTTTCTCCTTGATTGGCATCTTCTTGCTCTCGGAATCCTTGACTACACTCTTCTTCAATACGTTCATAGAGAGGTTCCAACTCTTCCCTCAAAATCCTGGTCAATTCACGCACCATGGCTTGCATTTGTAGGTTTGGTTCAATGTTACCTGTAACTTGAGAATTGTCTCCCGAATGATGAGACATAATTAGTAATAAAAAAATAACCTCACAAAAAAAACCTCACCAAACACTCCAAGAATAGTCACTCCCACTCGTGTTTCACTCGGGATGCCTTTTACCCTTAATGATCACTCTTGCCTTTTATCACTCGTGCTTTGATTTTAAGTCCTTTTGGGAACTTCCTCAAGGTTTACAAGGTCTAGTGGACTTTGGTTGAAACAATTGTGGCTTAGTAGTAAGGACAGTGAAAAGAAATTGGCTACAAGGAAAAGAGATGGTAAGTAAAGGTAACAAAATTGAATAATTGAATATAAAGATAAAGTAAATATTTTTTTCTTTAAAGATGAAAAGAATTACTCCCTCCCTCTTTAAACGTTTTTTGTTTTTTTTTAATTTTTTACTAACCTGGGAGAGAGAAAATGAAATGATACGCTTACTGAATCGGCTAGCTCTGATGCGAAATGATATTATCTCGATTTTGAGTTTTGAATGATATATATGATTGCCCGATCGTGATTCTAGTAAGAAATTGAATTGCTTGCTTTGAACGGAAGATGATGGAAGTTGTAGTTTGGATGTAATGAAATTATGGCGAAGGTATGGGTTAGTAATGGCGTGGAATATGAAAGATGGATTGAAAATAAAATGGATTGAGACCCTCTAACTATATGGAGTTAGGAACCAGCAATATAAACAGATGGAATCGGAGTGGAAGTAGATGAAACGTGCCCTACTAGCTATAGATGAGCTAGGAACCAACGCTATAACAAAAGGAAATGGATGAAGACAACAAGACTATCTTGTATCCGATAAAGTTCTACAAGAGAACAAGAATGAAAGCAACCTCCCAAAGATGTTTTATATATTCAAATGTGTTCTACAAATGATCTCAAAGGTGTCTTTTTATAGTGTTTCTAAGCAGCATATGAAATGACTCAAAAGATGAAAACATTCTCATCAATTTAGCAATAAAAATGCACTTGAGTGCTTTGTCTTCTTATCTTCAAGGTTAGTTGAATATTCTAGATCATTTTGGGGATAAATCTAGACAATTTAAAGCTGAATTTGGCCTTAATTTCGTCCAAGGGATAGAAGACTCTTTCCTATTTCATGCTGAAAATTGTCTTAACAAGTGAATTAAATCATCCTTCATTGCATGCTCCCTTGAAGAATATGAACAGCCCTTGAACTTAGATGATAACAATCAGCTTTGAATGCCTTGAATGGGTGAATTAAGAGTCCTTCAATGGCTTGACACTTGGCTGAAGTTGAAAAGACTCTCCCTTGACTCAATCTCATCCAAATCATCCATGCATAAAATTCCCCTAACAAAATTCCAGCCTGCACTATCTTCAATAAATCGATCATATCTCAAGCTCCTGATATCGGATTAAGGTGATTCAAAAGGCATTGGAAAGATAAGAGATAGATAAATAATGTCTAATTGATTTCTATAACCAAAAACATCTGTATTGTATCCATAATTGGATGACATTCTTGCATATGTTGAAACTATTCAACTTCTCTCATGAAACAATTAAGACTTAATTTAATAAAAGAACTAGTTTGATGAATGAACTAGTTTAATTAATGAACTACTTCCCTAAATGAACTATATGATTTAAATGCAATGCATGCTTGAATGAACAACACACTTATTAAATGCAATGAATGTTATGAAAACTTTAAATTCTCATGAAAATTCATGCATAAGCAACGTAAAGTGTTCCTCCCTTATTATTGTCCCTTCATCACGTTCCAGACTTGATGTAAACATACTCTCCATGGCTGCTTAAAATTCTTTTGCCCTTGCTCGTGTGACCACTTGGGTACTTCTCCGGGTCTTTGCTATTGGCGATCATATCAAATCCTGAGGAAACAAAGGAATTGCAGAAGCAAGTCAAAGAACAACTATACAAAGGATACATTCGGGATAGTTTAAGTCCTTGTGCTGTACCGGTTTTGTTGGTGCCAAATAAAGATGGAACTTGGAGAATGTGTGTAGATTGTAGGGCTATGAACCAGATCACCATCAAGTATAGACACCCTATACCTCGATTGGATGATATGCTTGAAGAACTTAGTGGTGTCAGCATCTTCTCCAAAATTGATTTGAAAAGTGGCTACCATCAGATTATAATGAAGGAAGGTGACGAGTGGAAGACCATATTCAAGACCAAACAAGGTTTGTATGTGTAGTTAATCATGCCTTTTGGCTTAACTAATGCCCTTAGCACCTTTATGCTTTTGATGAACCATGTCCTTCGGCCTTACATTGGTAAGTTTTGTGTTGTTTATTTTGATGACATCTTAATATACAGTAAGTCCCTAAACGAGCATGTTGAACATTTAAGAACTATTCTTGGCACTTTGAGAGAAGAGCAGTTATACGCTAATCTCAAGAAGTATGCTTTTTGTACTGACCAAGTTACCTTCTTAGGCTTCATTGTTAGTTCACAAGGATTGGCAGTGCATCCAGAGAAGATTAAAGCAATTCAAGAATGACCAAAACCTATCAATGTCAGTCAAGTCCAGAGTTTCCATGGATTGGCTAGTTTTTACATGAGGTTTGTACCGAATTTTAGTTCTATTACCGCCCCCTTAACAAGGATTATTAAGAAGAATTCAAACTTCTCTTGGGGTAAAGAACAAGATGTAGTGTTCAACGAACTCAAGGATTGTTTGACAAAGGAACCATTATTAGCCTTGCCAAATTTTGAAAAGACCTTTGAAGTTGAATGTGATGCCTCCATAATTGGAATTGGTGTTGTTTTGAGTCAAGAAGGAAAGCCAAATGCTTACTTTAGTGAGAAACTAATTGGTGCAACTCTAAACTATCCAACTTATGACAAATAGATATATGCACTTATTCGGGCATTGGAAACTTGGAAGCACTACTTGTTACCAAGGGAATTTGTTATACACACTGACCATGAAGCCTTAAAGCATATAAAGGTACAACACAAGCTTAACAAGAGACACGCCAAATGGGTCGAATTCCTTGAGTCTTCCCCCATGTCATCCACTATAAGAAGGGAAAATATAACATTGTGGCTGAAGCTCTTTCATGTAGGTATGTTTTACTTAACACTTTGGATTCTAAACTTATTGGTTTTTCATTCATCAAAGAACAATATGCTACTGACTTGGACTTTGGAGAAAAGTATAAGTTATGTGAAATAGCTGCTCGTGAAAAATACTACCAGCATGATAGATATCTTTTCAAGAAAGGGAGACTTTGCATCCTACAAGGTTCGATGAGAGAAGTATTAACCAAAAAAGCACATGAAGGGGGACTTATCGGACACTTTGGCATTGAAAATACACTTAGTATCTTGAAAGAAGACCTCTTTTGGCCAAAGATGAAAAGGTACATTGAAAAGGTATGTGAAAGGTGGTTAGTGTGTAGTAAGGCAAAATCAAGAGTTATGCCCCATGGATTGTACATGCCTTTGCCAATTCCAACAATGTCATGGGTAGATATCTCTATGGACTTTGTTTTGGGCTTACCAAAGACCAAGAGTGGAAAAGATTCAATAAATGGTGGTCAATAGGTTCTCTAAGATGGCTCACTTTATACCATGCAACAAGACCAATGATGCCATCCATGTTGCAAATTTGTTCTTTAGAGAAGTGGTAAGGTTACATGGACTTCCTGGAACCATTGTGTCAGTTAGAGATGTCAAACTCTTAAGCCATTTCTGGAGGACATTGTAGAGTAAAGTTCGCACAAAACTACTCTTTTCTACTATATGTCATACACAAATGGATGGACAAATTAAAGTGGTTAATAGAGTTTTGTCAACATTACTCATATCCATCATCAAGAAGAACATCAAAGCTTGGGAAGAATGCCTACCATACGTGGAGTTTGCTTACAACCGAACAATTCATTCAGCAACCAAGTATTCTCCATTTGAGGTAGTGTATGGTTTTAACCCTTTAACTCATTTAGACTTACTTCCTTTACCTTGTGATCAAATAGTGAAGAAAGATGGAAAGGACAAAGCAAAATTTGTTAAAAGGCTCCATCAACAAGTCAAGGACTATATTGAAAGAAGAACTAGACAATATGAGCAACAAGTAAACAAAGGAAGGAAGAAGGCAACTTTTGGAGTGGGTGATTGGGTTTGGGTACACTTTAGAAAAGAAAGGTTCCCAAATCAAAGAAAGTCCAAACAACTACCCCAAGGAGACAGTCCATTTCAAGTTGTGGAAAAGATAAATGACAATGCATACAATCTAGAAGTGATGCCTCAAGGTCCCATTACTAGATCAAGGGCCAAACAATTCAGGGAAGTACTCCTAACTAAGTGTCTTGAAGCCTTTAATTCATTTGGCAACTTAACACCATACAATGTTAAGTTGTATAATGTTTTAATAGCTAAAGAATAACTTAGCATATCCACATCTTTATGATTGATGCACAATGTTATAAGTATGTTAGATTAGTCTTGCATTTATTCAAGCATGATTCATTACATTCATGAAATGTCAGCATGCTTAATCATTCATTTGTTGGCTCATGTGTATTCATTATAGCTCCTAAGTCTTATACAATAGCTTACATATGTTATATTATTATGTACTTAGCTCATGACATACAAACATTGCTCACAAGCTCATATTTATGCACGGCAACAAGGTAATTGGATCATACAAGCTCAATGCCTTTGATTTACCTTGTTTTCTTTGCACTTGTAGGTACATGGAAACATGACACACATTGTGATAGCTTGTTGGAGTATTTGGGATCCATATGCAGCTCACAAATAGCTCACAAACATCATGGCAGCTCGTGGAACACAATGAGAAGTTCAACTCAGCTGGAAGAGCTCAAGGCTAGCTCATCTCATCTAGTTGGAATATTTGAAGACAAGTTGCTAAAAGTGAAAACAAATATAGCTAAACATAGCTGAAGGTGATGCTAGGGAGCTTGAAAGATCACGGCTAAGAAGATCCTTTACCACCAGCCCTTACATTGTTAGCTAGCTAAACACATGCAAGCTTGATGATAGCTCAACTCACGCCCAAGGATACTGCACATGTTTGGTCTTCATCATATGCATAAGGCTACACTAGAAGCCTCCTAGATAACCATGTGCATGCCTTGTGACCAGCAATCATGTGCCAAGCGTGTGGACTCTTCCTAGGTGCGCCAAACACCAAACAAGCCAACCATTCGACCAAGGGTCCTAATGCTTCATTTAGGCGCCAACTTGAAGGGGTTCAAGCACTATTCGAACAAGATACATACCCCCTCTATTCAACCGAAACATTATCCCCTTTGATTCATGTACTTAATTAATTAATTATGTCATTCTAGAAGGACACAAGGGCTGCCCGAACCAACATGTATCCATTCAGACATATCCCTTCAATTCTTATAAATAGGATAGTCCTATTCTGATGTGATCCAAAATTAGCATCATGAATATCCTTGCATCTCCAAACTTTTATAATAATCAAAGGGGTTTTTCTCTAACTTCTTCTTTCTTTATATAATAGTTATGATAATGGTTTACATACATTACATTTATAGTTATGATGATAATAGCATGTGATGTATGAAGTTACTATTATGAACCATATATTTATATGTTTAGTACTTATATTACTTAGCTTATATTATACTTTCTTTTGTAGGTACATAAGAGGCCACATGATGGAAGTTAATTTAAAGCTAGCATTGGAGTCCAAGAGCTATGGAAACATGAATAGGATAACTTCGAGACAACTTAAGAACATTTTGGGACAAAGTTATCAGCTACACTCCGAGCTCATAGCGGACTTGAGCTGAATTTTTGAGCTAGCTAGACATCTCATTTCAGCTGGAGAGTTGTATTATCATCACCTCCACACAGAGTACTTCAAATATGGTCTAGGTCAATTTTTGTGGAATCGTACCTTTTCGTGAATAGTTACCATTCCAAGAGGTGCCTTTTCACAAGGAGTTGTCCAATGACTCATCTTCATGTAATTCATCTATGGTCAACTCAACTTCAGCTCATACACATGGGAAGTATCTCAAATGATGAAAGGTTACCTTACACAAACGTGATCTTTCATGAAAAGTTGCTGCCCGTTGAAGACCATGACACCTAGATGCATGTTGGAAGCCAAGTCACACCTAGATTGCTGCCTATCTTCATTCCATGGATGAGCCTACACAAAAAGCATCTTATGAACCCATGTGAGTACCTAATGACCAGCTCACCCATGTGCCATGTGTGTGAATCAATTAGGTGAAAAAAATGAAGGTTAAATGGAAGTAATGAAATGGAAAGATAAATATGGCAGCGGAAAATATATATAAGTTGGTGATATGTTTAAAGGAAATGATGAAGTATGGTAATAGAAGTAGAATGAAGGTGATGGAGATGAATATGAAAAGTAGTATCTCAAAGAAGACTCAAAGAAGAACCAATGTTAAAGAACAAAGACCCAGACTTTATATTGCTTCTTTAAGGGATGGTAAACAAGAAATTTGACCCACTATCTATAAATAGATAGGAACCAGAAGTATCAGGGTGACATAGATAGGGGTGACGCCACAAGCATAAGCTTTATAAGTCGATAAAGTTCACTTAAGAACTAAAGAGAGAAACTCTCAAAAATATTTTATTAAACAAAGTGAATTGCCTTCTACAAATGAAATGGAAAGCTATTTATAGGCCTAAGAGATGTCTAGGATGCACATAAAAGATTTAATGATTGAACATTCATGGATGAATGTTCATCCTTAAGTAGATACAATGTACGTCCCCTATGCAAGTTTATGGACTAATAAAATAAATGAATGTTCATCCATTTAAGTGAATACATCTTCATAGCCAAATTCATCCTCTCTTGATGTGAACATGTTGGTTCATTTCCTTGCATGAATTTGGAGGAATGTTTCATTGTATGTTCGACCCCCTTTGGAATGCATGCACCAAGTGTGAACGTGACTCATAGGCTCCCTTCATGCACTTGGATTTGATGAATGAGTTTGAAAATAATGCATCCATCTCCCTTGAATGTGAAAAAGTCCTTTAGCCTCATTGTATGATTGTACATGCCATAAATGGATTCATGAAGGTGGAAATGCATCAGGTGTGAACATGGCTCTTCATTTGGTTGTAAATCGCGTACTTATTTCCAGCCTGGACTGTCTTAATTAATCTGGGCATATCTTGGGCTCCCAATATCAGATTGATACGATTCAAAGTGCGTTATAAAGATAAGAGATAGGGCATTAAATGTTAAGAGATTTCATCAACTAAAGATTCTTGTAACATGTTCAAATATGACGATCAATCTGACTGACTTGAACTGTCCATCCAACTCTTCAATTACCTTTAGTCTATTTAGCATCCAATGTACCTAGACAAAAGTATGTAAACAAATAATTAGATAGGAATTGAGCTATTATAAATATGAGTGCATTCTTCCACCTATGTTAGAATGCAAATATGTTAGAATGCAAATGAGCTAACTATGAATGCATATGGATTGAATGAGTTATATAAAGATGTGAATTAATGAGTCATGCATGAATATCATATATTATACATATAAATGACAGCATATAATATTCAAGCAAAAATTAAGAATAAGATAAACATATTCACGTGACATGTAATGCATAAATGAGTAAATAAATAATAAAATAAGGGAAGACTCTCCCCTAGAATCATCTTGGAAGAACTTCAAAGTTGTGAGCATGTTTTGTTTGAACTTGGTGGTCGGTAGGATCACATCATCCCCCTCTTCTTTAAGACGATTTGTCCCCAAATCGATGCTTGGTACATAAGGGAACAACTTTGATGTTCGTTTGAATGGAAATTCTTTCATTCTCATCTTGTATCGTTTTTTTTGCTCAAAATGCTTCACATGTTCAAGTCTTTGCTTTTGAATCAACAATCTGAAAAATAGAACAAAGTTAGAAGTAGATAATTTAGAATCAAAGGAAAGGAAAGGATTAAATTCATGAATGAATGAGTTTGGACTCTTAATGTTCTCCATGGTTAGGTTCATTGAATCTTCCCTTTTATAAGGTTCATTCGATCTTGAGTATGAGGTGAATGTACTTTGAAGGTTAATGAACATGTTCTTTATAATTTCAAGTGACACATCTTTTGTAATTTCAAAAGAAATGATGCTTGAATCATCTTGAATGTCCCTTGGAATAACCTACAAATTCAAAGAATGAATAGAAGAAAAAAAATTGATTAGTATAAAGCAAAACTTCATTCTCCTTGCATTCGTTCCTTTCATGCTCATGTTTTTCAACACACTCATCTTCACTCTCATTTTCAACTCCAAATGTCTTGGTTTTCTCACAATGTTCTTCTTTGATTTGTGCATGTTCAACTCCATCATATCTTTTAACCACAACCTCACTTAGAATCTTTTCATTTTCTCTTCCACACGTACTTCCCCCTTTGCTCCCAAATTCAATCTTTTCAACATTCTCATTTTCGACTCCAACGTTTCTCACATCAATTTTCTCATTTTCATTTTGATCTCCCTCTATACGTGATTTGACGATAACTTGGCATTCATGGACTTGATTTGGGCACATTGGAACCAACACGATCTTTCTCCCTTGGTGTTTGAATGAATATTTGTTGGAGAACCCATCATAGAATTCTCGTTTATCGAACTGCCAAGGATGTCCAAGGAGTAGATGGCTTGAATTCATAGAAACAACATCACACAAAACTTCATCTTAATATCTCCCTATTGAAAATGACACACGTACTTGCTCCATGACTTCTAACTCTTCATCTTCATTTAATCCTTGCAAAACATATGGATTGGGATTGATGCAAGCACGTTTTTAACTATAAAGGGAGTACTCTTGAACATCCTTTTAATGCATTTACTTTATAATAACCTTATAATATAAACTATTATATTACATATCATTCTAAGGATATTAGTTATGAAGTTAAAGAATAATTTAGTATGAATACATGATAGGGAAGCGGTGGCGGATTGATGAACGTTGCTCTTGTTGAAGAATCAAACCTAGAAAAGCTCTAGACTCGATGAAGAACAATAAGGAATGAATGAGGAAGGTGGCGGCAATAGCTAGGGTTCTTTAGGGTTTCTTTTAGTGCTAGAAACAAGAAAAGAAACAAGATTAAAATAAGATAAACAAAAGATAAGGAATTAAAAATAGAGAAAATAACCAAGAAATCAAATATCCCCCTTATGAAAGTGAACGGTAAAGATGATTGATGGCGTGGATGGATGTGGAAAATCGATGGATAATGTCCTATCGAGCCCTCCTAGTTGCAATGAAAAGGCAAACACGATAATATGGCTCTAACCAACCCTCCTAGTCGCGATGAAAGTGCAAATTGGAGTGTGAAGATTAATCTCCCTCACAAGAACTTGAAAGAACTCCAGGAGAAGAAGCTTCGAAGGCACAAGGCAATCAACACTTGCAAAAACAAACTCTTGTTGTATTATTGATCAAAGAAATCTGATTTACAAAGTTGAATGAAGCCTCCTTTATATAGGGGCTGAATTCTAAAGGTCCTAAATAACTAAAGAATAAAATATTAATAAACTAAACATGTTTTAACTCTAATTCCTAATAAAATAATAATAACTAAAAATATTGTTTTAACCCAACCTTAATTCCTAATAAAATAATAAATCTGATCCTAAAAGATAATTAATCATCCTATAATAAATTATATTACAAATAATCAATATAAATATTGAAAATTAGTAATATTTACAAAATAACGTATTAATCCCGTATAGGATTTCCTGCATGCACCGTCTTCAGTAAAATGACCATATCTTGAGTTCCCGATATTGGATTGATGCGATTCAAGAACCGTTGGAAAGATAAGAGACAGACGGTTGTATCTCCAGAAGACATGTCGACTGGATAACAACTGGATCCCCCTCAAAAAAGTTGTTGCAAATATGCTGCTATTAGACCCTTCCGGATGAATGCTTGAACTGCGATTTGAAGCTTGTCTTTAAGAAGTTTGGTCCGGCCTCGTGTGATAGGGTCAAGTGGTATAGTAAATTCATCATCCTTAGCTTTAGGGCATGTGGTGCATGTATTATCTCCCCTTCCTTAAAAGGATTCGTCCTCGAATCTGAAATATCAAAAGGAGATAAGTCAGAAACATTAAAGGATGCACTCACGTTATACTCACCGGGAAGATCAATGCGGTAGGCGTTGTCATTGATTCGTTCAAGAACTTGGAATGGGCCATCGCCTCGTGGGTCTAGCTTGGATTTCCTTTGTGTCGGGAACCTTTCTTTTCACATCTGAACCCATACCCAATCTCTTGGTTCAAAGGTGACATGTCGTCGGCCCTTGTTAAATCGGTTTGCGATTGCCTCGTAGGTTTTCTCCATCTTGAGTTTGGCTTTGGCGTGAATGTCTTTGACAAGGGCAGCC
Organism: Hibiscus syriacus; assembly: GCF_006381635.1. Classification (NCBI taxonomy): domain Eukaryota; kingdom Viridiplantae; phylum Streptophyta; class Magnoliopsida; order Malvales; family Malvaceae; genus Hibiscus; species Hibiscus syriacus. The sequence goes on along the minus strand of NW_024062603.1, from coordinate 87,695 downwards.
TTCTTTTCACCATCTAAACTTGCAACCTGATCTAAAGGTAAGGGAATAAGATCCAAAGTAGTTAGTGGGTTAAAACCATAAACTATTTCGAATGGAGAATAACCTGTTGTGGAGTGAATGGATCGATTATAAGCAAACTCAACAAAAGGTAAACATTCTTCCCAATTACGGGTATTCTTACCTACCACAGTTCTTAGCAAAGATCCTAGAATCTGATTTATTACTTCGGTTTTTCCATCAGTTTGAGGATGAAAAGAAGTGGAATAGAGAAGTTTTGTGCCAATCTTACCCCATAATACCTTCCAAAAGTGGCTTATGAACTTAGTGTCACGATCGGACACAATGGTGCGAGGAATGCCATGAAGGCGGACTATTTCTCGAAAGAATAAATTAGCAATATGTGTGGCATCGTCCGTTTTATGGCAAGGAATGAAGTGTGCCATCTTTGAGAATCTGTCCACAACCACAAAAATACTATCTCGTCCTTTCTTAGTGCGGGGTAAGCCAAGTATAAAATCCATCGATAAATCGATCCAAGGAGAAGAAGAAATTGGTAAAGGCGTATACAAACCATTAGGATTTACCTTTGACTTTGCTTATTTGCACGTGATGCATGATGCACAAATCTTTTCCACTGTTTTACGTATGTGCGGCCAAAAGAAGTGTTCCATGACCATATCAAGTGTTTTGTGAATACCGAAGTGTCCCATAAGTCCTCCGGCATGTGACTCGTGAACCAAGAATTCTCGCAAATAGCTTTGTGGTATACACAACCTGTTCATGCGAAAAAGAAAGCCATCTACAAGATAAAACTTGTTAAAAGCACCTTTTACACATTGTTTATAAATCTCAAAAAAATCTGGATCGTTAGGATAAAGTTATTTGATATGTGCAAAACCCAGAACAGTAGCATGCATTCGAGTGATAAGTGTGTATCGTCGGGATAATGCATCAGCTACGATGTTATCTTTCCCTTGTTTGTATTTGATGATGTAAAGAAAAGATTCAATGAACTCAACCCATCGAGCATTTCGTTTGTTTAACTTACCTTGTCCATTTAACCATTTGAGTGATTCATGGTCCGTGTGAATGACAAACTCTTTAGGGAGAAGATAGTGTTGCCACGCTTCGAGTGCTCGGATGAGTGCAAGAAGTTCCTTGTCGTAGGTAGAGTAGTTCAATTGTGCACCTTTTAACTTCTCACTAAAGTAAGCGATAGGTTGTCTTTCTTGCATGAGGACGGCACCAATGCCTATGCCTGAAGCATCACATTCTAGCTCAAAGGTGTTAGAAAAATTGGGAAGACGAAGAATAGGGGCAGAACATAACTTATCTTTAAGAAGTTCAAAAGCTTTTTGTTGTAGTGGTCCCCATTTGAATTCAACCGACTTTTTGATGATATCGGTTAATGGTGCAGCAATTGTTGAGAAATCTTTGACAAAGCGACGGTAGAAACTTGCCAAACCATGAAAAGATCTTACCTCGGTGATGGAAGTAGGCGTGAGCCATTCTTGAATTGCCTTGACCTTCTCTTTATCTACATGAATACCTTGTACACTAACTATAAAGCCTAAAAACATAAGCTTATCACTGCAAAACACACACTTATCCATGTTAGCATATAAATGTTCTCGTCGAAGAACTTCGAGAACCATTCGAACGTGAATGACATGAGAATCAAAAGAAGATGAGTATATAAGAATGTCATCAAAGTAAACGACAACAAATTTACCTATAAACTCCTTAAGAACGTGATTCATTAATCTCATGAAGGTGCTTGGAGCGTTTATGAGTCCAAAGGGCATAACAAGCCATTCATACAAGCCGAACTTTTTCTTGAATGCTGTTTTCCATTCGTCACCTTCTTTCATTCGAATTTGATGGTAACCACTCTTCAAGTCAATTTTGGTGAAGATACTTGCACCATGTAGTTCATCCAACATATCATCTAGGCGTGGAATAGGATGCCTATACTTGATTGTTATCCGATTGATAGGTCGACAATCTACACACATTCGGAATGTGCCATCTTTCTTTGGAACTAGAATGACGGGAACTGCACAAGGACTAAGACCTTTTTGTAATAATGAATCTATTTGTCGTTCCAATTCCTTCGTTTCCTCAGGATTGCATCGGTAAGCGGGGCGGTTTGGTATGGTTGATCCAGGGATGAATTCGATTTGATGTTCGATTCCTCTTGTAGGTGGTAAACCATCCGGTGGGTTGCTTAAGACATCTTGAAACTCCTGTAATAGAGAAGAAAACACACTAGGCAAATCTATGATGTTAGTGATAGTTGATAAAATGGAGTCCTTGAAACGGACTAGAATGCACGACCTATTTTGAAAAAGGGTATCTCTCATGTCTTTTGCACTCGCATAAATGTTTTGAGACACTTTTTTATTTTCACATTGAGGTTCACTCACCACCCGTGGGTCATTTGTTTGGCTTTTATCGGTTGTGACCTCTTTTGCCTTTTGTTTCAAATTCCCTGTTTCCTTGAGAATTCGTTGTTGATCTATGAGAATCTCTTTGGGGGTAGGGGGTTAAGTCGGAATGGTTTACCTTTTATTGGAATTGTGTAAATGTTCTTTCAACCATAATATGTGACGTCATTATCGTATTGCCAAGGTCGTCCTAAGAGAATGTGGGATGCTTGCATCGGAATTACATCACACCATACGTCGTCACAATACTTTCCCATCTTGATATTAACGAGGCATTGTTTAACCACCTTCATCTCGGCACTCTCATTAAGCCATTGTAAGCAATAAGGTTTCGGATGTCGTTGGCAAGGAAGTTTGAGTGATTCAACAACATTGGAGCTAATGACGTTGACACAACTACCATTATCAATGATGATGGAGAATGGTTGTTCCTTGATTAGGCAGCGTGTATGGAAGATGTTGGAACGTTATATGTCAGACTCGTCGGATGCTTGGATGTTCAATGTATGACGGATCACCAAGATTGTGCCATTGTACTCATCGCTTCCATAGTCAACACTGTCTTCTTTGGCTTCGGCATATGCTGGAATGTCGGCGAGGTCGTCATCAAAGTCAGAATTGTAAGATCCATCACCTAGTATGGTTAAGGTCCTCGTGTTTAGACAATTGCGGCTGATATGGCCTCTTCCTAAGCATTTAAAACACTTGATGTCTCTTGCTCGGGTGTCTTCTTTAGGGGCTAGAAGTGTCTCATTCTTCACTGGTCGTTGTTTTTCTTTGTCGAGTTGGTCATCTCTCGACTTTTTTTTGAGAAGATGGAGTAGAAGATGAGGAAGGATTTGAAGTATTACCTTGGTAAGAGAATGAAGTACCTTGGTAATGTTCTCTGAATCAGAATCTCCTTTGTATTTGTGCTTCGATTGTCATTGCTTTCTTTAGTGTATCTTCGAGGTTTTCGTACCCATGGAGATCAAGAAGATCAGTGATGTTTGAGTTTAAGCCAACGACGAATCTTGACATGGTGTCCTCTTCTTCTTCAGTTATGTTAGCCCTATTGAGTAAGGACTGCATCTCCTTGTAGTAATCTTCAACTGAACTTCTACCTTGTCGAAGTCGGTGTAGTCGTTGTTTAACTTCTCGTGTATAATGTTTCGGTAGAAATCGGTTCCTCATGGCATGTTTGAGTTCGGTCCAAGACGTGATTGGTTGAATTTGGTAGTTGTCGATCTTTTTCCTTGTTTGCATCCACCAAGTGTGAGCATATCCTTCGAATTCCAAGGTGATGAGGGGAACTTGTTCAGCTTGGGGGCAGTCATGGTATGCGAACAAGAGATCAACTTTTCCTTCCCAATCGATGTACTTGTCTGGGTCGTAGTCTCCTTTAAAAGACGGGATCGTGAACTTTGATTTTGCAAAGAGTTTGGGTGTTTGAAAACGTGGTTGTGCTCACCTGGGGGCCAAAAGTTCAGCATTGTTTGGCCTTGGATTCTGGTTTGGTTGATCCAGTTGTAGTTCTTGCCGTTCTCTCAAGGCATTGTTAAGTTGATCAAATTGAGTTGTGAGTCGTTCAAGTGCGGCTAAGATAGCCGTAAGTGTCTCATTGTTATTGTCGCCCATCCTGCAATTATAACACTCAAAAGAAGATTTTAAAGTAGAATAAAATAAATTCAACAAAGCAAGAAACCTCGCAAGTCACTCCAAGAAAGTAACACAACGAGAGGCAAGTAAGCCGATCTTGTACTCTTTAAAACTCACTTTACCAAGTAGTCTTTCACAGTTCGTATCGGAGTTTGATTACTAGCAAAGGCGATAAGAAAAACCTAAAAGCTCTAAGAGGCCAAACAAAGGTTAGACTCCAAGAGAACGAGAATGCAAAGAAGGAAGAAGTATGCAAACTATTTAGTCCTACTAACACAAAGAAGATAATGTGTTAGATAATGCAAAAGAACAATAACAAGGAAAAACAAAAGAACCTAAAGCACTAAGAGTCAAAGAAAAAGGGACCAAACCAGAAAACCTAGAAAACGCTGGATCAACTTGAGCAACGTTTTTGAGGGGGTTACCGGTGTCCAAAAATTCTGAAAAATTTCTTGAATGTCTTTCGATGCGTCAAGAAACCACCTGTAAAAGTTCAGAACCAAATACTTTCAGTAGTATCCAGTAGACTCTGTTGAACGGTGAGTCCTCAAACAATCTGTTTTTCTTGATCACTTTTTTCGAAGTTGTTCTTGATCTCCAAAAATTCTGATATTTTTTGTGAATGATCTCAAATATATGAAGTTTCAATCTGGAAATTTTCACCACAAAATTCCTCCTGTATACGTTTCAAGAAATTCGACAATATTCTAGACCGAATCTGCTGATAAAACTTGAATGATGTATTTGAATGCTCTAATGAACTCTGACTGAAGTGAATTTTGGAATGGAAATTAAAATTAAGATGGATATGATATCTGCAGAAAATCAGCCCTAAATACATTCGTTTGAAATTTTGGCTTTTTTTGCTTTTTTTTTTGTGCTTTTTTTTTTACCTTTTTTTTTTGTTTTTTTTTTTGAAAAATATAGCAAACTAACTAGAAGGATTTGAATCTAAATTAAAATTAAATAAAAAGAACCTGAAACGATGAATCTTCTCTGAACTAGCTCCGTTGGGGTACCTTGACAGTTTTGTGTGCAAGAACAAGCAAAATTGCTTGCTTCTTTCCAAGAATCAGCCCAAATCTGATACCAATTGATAGGGAAGCGGTGGCGGATTGATGAACGTTGCTCTTGTTGAAGAATCAAACCTAGAAAAGCTCTAGACTCGATGAAGAACAATAAGGAATGAATGAGGAAGGTGGCGACAATAGCTAGGGTTCTTTAGGGTTTCTTTTAGTGCTAGAAACAAGAAAAGAAACAAGATTAAAATAAGATAAACAAAAGATAAAGGAATTAAAAATAGAGAAAATAACCAAGAAATCAAAGATCTCCCTTATGAAAGTGAACGGTAAAGATGATTGATGGCATGGATGGATGTGGAAAATCGATGGATAATATCCTATCGAGCCCTCCTAGTCGCAATGAAAAGGCAAACACGATAATATGGCTCTAACCAACCCTCCTAGTCGCGATGAAAAGGCAAATTGGAGTGTGAAGATTAATCTCCCTCACAAGAACTTGAAAGAACTCCAGGAGAAGAAGCTTCGAAGGCACAAGGCAATCAGCACTTGCAAAAACAAACTCTTGTTGTATTATTGATCAAAGAAATCTGATTTACAAAGTTGAATGAAGCCTCCTTTATATAGGGGCTGAATTCTAAAGGTCCTAAATAACTAAAGAATAAAATATTAATAAACCAAACATGTTTTAACTCTAATTCCTAATAAAATAATAATAACTAAAAATATTGTTTTAACCCAACCTTAATTCCTAATAAAATAATAAAATCTGATCCTAAAAGATAATTAATCATCCTATATTAAATTATATTACAAATAATCAATATAAATATTAAAAATTCGTAATATTTACAAAATAACGTATTAATCCCGTATAGGATTTCCTGCATGCACCATCTTCAGTAAAATGACCATATCTTGAGTTCCCGATATCGGATTGATGCGATTCAAGAACCGTTGGAAAGATAAGAGACAGAAGGTTGTATCTCCAGAAGACATGTCAACCGGATAACAACTGGATACCCTTCAAAAAGTTGTCGCAAATATGCTGCTATTAGACCCTTCCGGATGAATGCTTGAACTGCGATTTGAAGCTTGTCTTTAAGAAGTTTGGTCCGGCCTCGTGTGGTAGGGCCAAGTGGTATAGTAAATTCATCATCCTTATCTTTAGGGCATGTGGTGCATGTATCAATACATCTTTCACATTGTTATTTTGTTATGTTAAGCATGTTAGGATAGCTTTATAATCATATTAAGCATGATTATTATTTATACATCAAGGCAGCATACTTATAATGCATTTCATTAGTTCATTTGCATTCATATTAGCTCTTAGGCTTTATATCTTACCTTGCACATATTAGGAGATGATATAATTAGCTCATGACATTCAAACTTAGCTTACATTACCATATTCATGCATGGCAGCAAGGTATTTAGCTCATATCAGCTCAATGCCATGGACTTACCTTGTTTCCTTGCACATGTAGGTACATTGGAGCATAATAAACATTGAGATAGCTTGGTGAATAATTTGGACTTCATATGCAGCTCACAATCAGCTTACAAAGTACAAGGCAGCTCATGGAACACTAAGGGAAGCTCGGTTCAGCTGGAGGAGCTTAAGGCTAGCTAAACTTAGCTAGTTGGACTATTTGGAGCTGAGTTGCAAAAGTGATGTCAAAGGTAGTTGAATGTAGCTGAACATAATATTGAGGAGCTCACAAGGACTTAGCTAGGACGTTTGTTCACAAACAGCCCATGCTTGCTAGCTAGCTTCACAACTCAAGCTAGCTTGAAAAAGACACATGCACGCCCAGGAGAGAAAGCACATGACCAGTCATTATTCCATGCACAAGGCTGCACCACAAGGTTTCCTAGAACACCCATATGCCTTGCATGAGGATCATTTAGGCGCCAAGGTGAAGAGTTCTCTCCCTATTCGGCCAAGCCATGTGAACAGCCCCATGTGCCTTGCATGTGGTTTATTTAGGCGCCAAGATGAAGAGCTCTCTCCCTATTCGGCCAAGCATCATTTCCCATTCAATTTGGCTCCAACTTGATGGGACACAAGGATTATTCGGCCAATGATTATTTCCCTCCATAAAGGATCAAAACATTATGTCATTTTATAGAGGCACAAGGGCTGGCCGAACCACCATGTATCCATTCGGCCATGCCCCTCCATTTCCTATAAATAGGAAATCAAAATTCATTTGTAAACAGACCATTTTTATTAATCAAAGTGAGATTATTCACTTCCTTAAGTCCTGGTGACTTTTTATTGACTTATCAAGTATAATTTATACTTGTGGCATCAACCCCTTCTATTTTCACCTTGATACTTCTGGTTCCTAGTTCTTTATAACTAGTGGGTCAAAGTACTTCATACCACCCCTTAAAGAAGCAATATAAAGTCTGGGTCTTTGCTCTATATAGCATTGGTTCTTCTTTGAGTCTTCTTTTAGATACTATCCTCACAACTATCCCCTTTGTTTCATAAACCATAGCCATATCAACCATCTTCCGCTTCCATCTCTCATTTTAAACAGCCCACCTATTCACCATACGTCTACCACCCTTAACCATTCTGTTTTTGAGCCATTCACTTTCGCAGGTTGTTTTGCTTCCTTCCTAGATCCACAATCATTTTTCAAGGCATCAGAAGAGCCATATATCAAGTGGTAATCAGAGCTTTGGTGGAAGAAGCAACGTGCAACAACAACAAAGAAAAAAAATATACAAAAAGAAGTGCAAGTGAAGTGCAAAAGTGAAAGAAAGCAAGAAAAATCAGCAAAGAAAATAACAGCACTCAAAAGAAGAAATTGAAAGCACTCGAAAAGAAGAAAAAGAAAGAAAGAAAAGTTGGAAGCACTCATCAACAATTCTCATCACCAAGCCATTCAAGTAAGCCTTTAAATTTGATTGTGGTGATAGAAGGTTGTAAAGTTACTTGTGTAAGTAACCCCTTTTTGTTATTTTCTTTCTATTTCTAAGCCACCCTTTCAATTATATTTTGTTTTCCATTCCTACTAACCCATTTACAGCCAACGCCAAACAAGTAAAATTTACTCGATATAGTCTTGAGTAAAAGTTTTCTAGAACTTGAGATAAGAGAATCGAGAGGAAAAAGGCTGGTGCGTGTGTGAGATCAGAAGAGGACAAGTAAAAGCTATTAAAGTCCTAGAGTGCAAACACGAGCAGATTGAGTGACATCAAATTTTCTTGGAGTGACTCGTGAGGCTTTGTGAGAGTATATTCTGGTAAGGTCTTTTACACATCTTAATCTTTTCTTATTTCACTAACCATGTCTCGGAATTCAGGACGATCCCCAGAAAGAGAAGCCCCTAACTTGCAGACACAAGCTATTAAGCACGAAATGGCAAGATTGTTGAAATTAGAATTGGAGCCTTTGCAAGATCTTATGGATCAATTAGAAGTATCTTTAGGCAACCGTAGAGTAAACTGCCCTAGAATGGAAGAAGACTTAGAAGAGGAAGAGGCTGAAGTAACATCAGTAGCATGGAAAGATGTTCATCGAAATCAAAATGACAACTTCAACAACATCAAAGTGACTATTCCTCCATTTCAAGGACGAATTGATCCATAAGCCTATCTTGATTGGGTAATCAAAATTGAACACATTTTTTAATGCCAAAACTATATGGAGCAAAAGAAGGTTAGACTTGCTGCTATGGAATTCGTGGACTATGCCTTAGTTTGGTGGGACCAATTGGTGAGTTCAAGAAGATGAAATGGTGAACGCCTCAACACAACATGGGATGAAATGAAGGCCATTATGAGGAAAAGGTTTGTTCCTACTCACTATCACCGAGATCTTTATCATAAATTACAAAATTTGAAACAAGGAAGCAAGAACGTTGAAGATTATTTCAAAGAAATGGAGATTGCCATGATCCGAGCCAATGTGGATGAAGATAGAGAAGTAACAATGGCAAGATTCTTATCTGGCCTAAATCTTGATATTGCTAACCTTGTTGAACTTCAGCATTATGTAGAGATTGAAGAAATGGTGCATGTGGCCATGAAAATTGAAAGACAACTCAAAAGGAAATCCTATACTAGGAGCAGTCCAAATTCGGCCACCAAATGGAAGCAAGAACCTATTACTTTCCAAAAGCAAACTCCATTCCAAACAAAGGATCGTGGAGAAGTACCTAAAACTACACAAGTGGGCGAATCTAGCAAGGGTAAAGAAATGCAAACTAGCACTTTTGAGAGATCAAGAGACATCAAATGTTTCAAGTGTTTTGGAAAAGGACATGTTGCTAGTCAATGTCCCAACCGAAATACCATGATGGTGCTTGACAATGGAGATATTGTATCAGATTCTGATGAGCCTATTTTTGACGAGGAACCTGAAACAATACAAGAAGAAGAAACGGAAGAAAATACATATCATGGTGAGATGCTTGTTTCAAAAAGCTGCCTACAATCACAAACATCCCAAGATGATATTCACAGAAACAATATCTTCCATACAAGATGCCATGTCAAGGATAAGGTTTGCACAATGATCATCGATGGAGGAAGTTGCACAAACGTAGCCAGCACTCTTATGGTTGAAAAACTTGGATTGGCAACGTCAAAATATCCTACTCCATATAAACTCCAATGGCTCAATGAAGGAGGTGAGTTAAATGTTACCAAACAGGTTCTAATTTCTTTCTCAGTTGGTAGGTACAAGGACGAGGTGCTTTGTGACATTGTCCCTATGCATGCTAGCCACATCTTACTTGGGAGACCATGGCAGTATGACAAAAGGGCCATTTATGATTGTTTTCACAATCAATACACTTTTAAGCATGATGGACGCAAGGTGACCTTGATGCCTTTAACGCCAAAAGAAGTACAACAGGATCAATTGCATATGCAAAAGAGTGTACAAGCATGGCGCAAAGATAAAACTCCGACGAAAAATGAAGAGGAACTAAACAAGAAACCAAACTTCTTCATAGAGATACATGATGGTTCAATGCTGGAAAATGAAGGGTGACCTATGAAAAGTGGTGATGTTTGGGACTTAAAGTCACAACTCTTCGCCAATGATTTTAATCTACAAAAGGTAAGTACCCCTTCATATGAAACCTTTTCTCTCCTCACTTTTCAGGACAATTCACGTGAAAGCTCACTTCCAAAAGGGATATCCCTAGATAAAGATCATTCCCAAAAGGTACTTGTTGGTAAATCATATTCCAAAGAAAGGCCTAAAGGGAAATCTTACAAAAGGGTATATAATGGAAGAACACAAACGTTCAAAGGATACTTTCTTTTAGAAAAAAGTCGTGAAGCTATGCAATGACATAATGGACTCGATTTGAGGACAAATCACCCTAAAGAAGGGGGGATGCTGTAAGCACATTTTCAACTATAAAGGGAGTACTCTTGAACATCCTTTTAATGTATTTACTTTATAATAACCTTTTAATATATACTATTATATTACATATCATTCTAAGGATATTAGTTATGAAGTTAAAAAATAATTTAGTATGAATACATCTTGCACATTGTTATTTTGTTATGTTAAGCATGTTAGGATAGCTTTATAATCATATTAAGCATGATTATTTTTTATACATCAAGGCAGTATACTTATAATGCATTTCATTAGTTCATTTGCATTCATATTAGCTCTTAGGCTTGATATCTTACCTTACACATATTAGGAGATGATATAATTAGCTCATGACATTCAAACTTAGCTTACATTACCAAATTCATGCATGACAGCAACGTATTTAGCTCATATCAGCTCAATGCCATGGACTTACCCTGTTTCCTTGCACATGTAGGTACATTGGAGCATAATAAACGTTGAGATAGCTTGGTGAATAATTTGGACTTCATATGCAGCTCACAATCAGCTTACAAAGTATAAGGTAGCTCATGGAACACTAAGGGCAGCTCGGTTCAGCTGGAGGAGCTTAAGGCTAGCTAAACTTAGCTAGTTGGACTATCTGGAGCTGAGGTACCAAAAGTGATGTCAAAGGTAGCTAAATGTAGTTGAACATAATATTGAGGAGCTCACAAGGACTTAGCTAGGACGTTTGTTCACAACAGCCCATGCTTGCTACCTAGCTTCACAACTCAAGCTAGCTTGAAGAAGACACATGCACGCCCAAGAGAGAAAGCACATGACCAGTCATTATTCCATGCACAAGGCTGCACCACAAGGTTTCCTAGAACACCCATGTGCCTTGCATATGACCAGCCCCCATGTGCCTTGCATGAGGATCATTTAGGCGCCAAGATGAAGAGTTCTATCCCTATTCGGCCAAGCCATGTGAACAGCCCCATGTGCCTTGCATGTGGTTTATTTAGGCGCCAATATGAAGAGCTCTCTCCCTATTCGGCCAAGCATCATTTCCCATTCAATTTGGTGCCAACTTGAGGGGACACAATGACTATTCGGCCAATGATTATTTCCCTCCATAAAGGACCAAAACATTCATTTAGCATTTAATTATGTCATTTTATAGAGGCACAAGGGCTGGCCGAACCACCATGTATCCATTTGGCCATGCCCCTCCATTTCCTATAAATAGGAAATCACAATTCATTTGTAAACAGACCATTTTTATTAATCAAAGTGAGATTATTCTCTTCCTTAAGTCCTGGTGACTTTTTATCGACTTATCAAGTATAATTTATACTTGTGGCGTCAACCCCTTCTATTTTCACCTTGATACTTCTGGTTCCTAGTTCATTATAACTAGTGGGTCAAAGTACTTCATACCACCCCTTAAAGAAGCAATATAAAGTCTAGGTCTTTTCTCTATATATCATTGGTTCTTCTTTGAGTCTTCTTTAAGATATTATCCTCACAACTATCCCCTTTGTTTCATAAACCATAACCATAGCCATATCAACCATCTTCCGCTTCCATCTCTCATTTTAAACAGCCCACCTATTCACCATACGTCTACCACCCTTAACCATTCTGTTTTTGAGCCATTCACTTTCGCAGGTTCTTTTGCTTCCTTCCTAGATCCACAATCATTTGTCAAGGCATCAGAAGAGCCATACATCAGGGATGTTTGAATGTTATAAGCCCCAACTTCTCAACCATGTATGTTCTTGCAAGATTTGCACAATTACCACCATCAATGGCTACAAGGCATACTTTATCATTCACATGAAAACGAGTATGAAATGGATTCCTCCTTTGTTGTCCGTAATCCATTCAAAAGATGGGAGAATTGTTAGTGAAAAATTAATTGTTGAATAAGATGAAAGGACCTTACCAATAATCACTCACAAATCCTCACGATTACTCCTAAAAAATGATGATGCTCCACTCAATGCTCGTGTTTGCACTCGGGAATATAAACTGGCTTTTTCAATTCCCCTTCTGATCTCACACACTCGATTAGCCTTTTTCCACTCGTTCCTCTCTTGTAAAGTTCTTAAAAGAACTAACTCAGGAGCTTTCAAGTGCTATGGACGTCGGCTGGAAAATTCGTTAGTGTAGAGGGAAAAAATAGAAAGGTAGAAAGATTAAATAATGAAGGATGGTCTTATAAAAGGAATAAAAAATAAAGAAAGGTTCACTTACTATGCAAAGATACTCACCACCTTCCTAGAAGAACAATCAAAGGTCTTGAAGATTTCCTTAGGATCGGTTGAAATAATGATGTTGCTTGTCACCTTTGGCACTTCTTTGCATTTTGATTTCTTTGTTTCCTTTCTTTAGTTTTTCTTCACTTGGAATCCCTTGTTGATGTTGGGATTAACTTGCTGATTTTTTTCTTTTGGCACTTCTCTTTTTGATTTTCTTTTTGTTGAATGGTAGGATGTTGTTTTTGCTTGTTCTTGTTGCAATCCACCTTAGCTCTGATACCATATGATACAGTTCAACCTAGCCTCACTTGGATGGATGGTGAAGTCAAGGTTGTACCTTTGATTGTTTCGATCTAGGAAACCAACAAGTATCCTGCACAAACATGAAAGTTAAAAAAAATGGTTAAATGGAAGTAATGAAATGGAAAGATAAATATGGCAGCGGAAATATGATACAATTCATCCTATCTTGATGTGAACATTGGTTCATTTCCTTGCATGAATTTGGAGGAATGTTTCATTGTATGTTCGGCCCCCTTTGGAATGCATGAACCAAGTGTGAACGTGACTCATAGGCTCCCTTCATGCACTTGGATTTGATGAATGAGTTTGAAAATAATGCATCCATCTCCCTTGAATGTGAACAAGTCCTTTAGCCTCATTGTATGATTTTACACGCCATAAATGGATTCATGAAGGTGGAAATGCATCAGGTGTGAACATGGCTCTTCATTTGGTTGTAAATCCCGTACTTATTTCCAGCCTGGACTGTCTTAATTAATCTGGGCATATATTGGGCTCCCAATATCAGATGGATACGATTCAAAGTGCATTAGAAAGATAAGAGATAGGGCATTAAATGTTAAGAAGACTTTATCAACCAAATATTCTTGGAACATGTTCAAAAATGACGATCAATCTGACTGACTTGAACTGTCCATCCAACTCTTCAATTGCCTTTAGTCTATTTAGCATCCAATGTACCTAGACAAAGTATGTAAACAAATAATTAGATAGGAATTGAGCTATTATAAATATGAGTGCATTCTTCCACCTATGTTAGAATGCAAATATGTTAGAATGCAAATGAGCTAACTATGAATGCATATGGATTGAATGAGTTATATAAACATGTGAATTAATGAATCATGCATGAATATCATATATTATACATATAAATGACTGCATATAATATTCAAGAAAAAATTAAGAATAAGATAAACATATTCACGTGACATGTAATGCATAAATGAGTAAATAAATAATAAAATAAGGCAAGACTCCCTTAGAATCATCTTGGAAGAACTTCAAAGTTGTGAGCATGTTTTGTTTGAACTTGGTGGTCGGTAGGATCACATCACATATCATGCTAAAAAATATTAGTTATGTAGTTAAAGAATAACTAAGTATTAAGTATGAACACAGCATGCTCATTAATACTTAAGCATATTACGATAGTCTTATAATCATATTAAGCATGATTACATTATATACATCAAGGCAGCATTATTATAATTTGTTTTATTAGATCATATGCATTCATATTAGCTCCTAAGCTTTATACAATTAGTTTACACATATTATGAGATGATATATTTAGCTCATGACATGCAATCATAGCTCACATTACCATATTCTTACATGACAACAAGGTATTTAGCTCTTCTTAGCTCAATATCATGGACTTATGATGTAAGGCGAATCTACACGCTTTGATGGAAGAGAGTATATAGCCTTATTGTGTCCCGATCTAGGATTGACAAGGACTGATGTCCTTGAATTTATAAGTTTGGGTTACAAAATAAGATAAGAAAGGAATGATTAATAATGGAATTAATAAAGGGGATAATAATATAAGTAATGAAAATAAATAATAAGAATGAAATGAAATAAAGAAAGGATATAGATGGCTATGGAATTGATGGAAGAGATGGATGATGGTGATGATGAAATGGCAATGGTGGTGATGTTGTATCTCAAACACGCCAAAGAGGAAACTATGCTATGAAGCACAATCTCAGTCTTCACAAACTTGCTTGAGGGGTGGTGATAGTGTCTTCAACCCGCTAGATATCAATCTAGGAATTTTGGAATCAAAATGGAAGGAATGACGCCACAAGTATAGGAACTATACTTGTTGACACGATCCAAACAAGCTCCAACTTTCTCCATGACTTGAACACACCATGGATGTTCTTCAAAGTTGTTTCTAAGGGAGTTCTTCATTACCCTATCTTATACTATATCATTTATACATTCTATTCTATCATAAGCATGCATTCACATGTTAGTATAAATTATCATATTATTATCCTATGCTTATTTTGATCATGTTTTTCATATTAAACAAATATATGTTATGATTACATATCATTTCTTAGGATATTATTATTACATGTTTCCATTTATCATTTATGAATACCATATTATATGATATTCATGCATTCACATCTTTATAATTGATGCACAATGTTATTTCAAGTATGTTAAGTATGTTATATTAGTCTTGCATTCATTTAAGCATGATTCAATTCATTCGTGAAATGGCAGAATGCTTAATCATTCATTTGTTAGCTCACGTGCATTCATTCTAGCTCCTAGGTCTTATACATTAGCTTACATATGTTATATATGTACTTAGCTCATGACATGCATTCATAGCTCATATCACTCAAACACCTCACGGTAGCATGCATTTTACCTTAAATGAGGTCACACATTGCTTATTTTATTTGTTTGGTGATTCCTATAGGTGAAACACAAAACAAGGCATATTATAGTAGCTTGGCTAGCTAAAAGGACAAGCACAACAGCTCACACTAGCTGATGAACATTATGGCAGCTCATTTCATCACATAAGGAGCTTAAACTTAGCTGGAGGAGCTAGCATGTAGCTGAACTTAGCTGGAGGAGAGTTTTGAACCAAATTACTGAAAAGTGGACCATAGGTAGCTGTAAGTAGCTGGGAGAGTAGCTCAGGAGTTGAGAAGACCAAAGCTAACTAGCTTAAGTTCATCAAGCTATAACTCACCTAGTTAGCTACCAAGACACTCACCTAGCTTACCTTGAAGCTAGTTCATCTCTAGGCTTCCCAATAGATGCCATGTCACCTAGATGCATGTTGGAAGCTAATTCACGCCTAGTTGTTGCCTATCTTCATTCCATGGACTTCAAGACATCATCCTATGGTTGCAACCTCATCAAAGCATAACAAGAAGACCCATGTGCATTCATGTAGGCTTCCATGTGCACTCCATGTGACATCAAATTGGCGCCAAAACACCAAGGGATGCTTCCTATTCGGCCAAAGACTCTTTCCTCTTCATTTTGGCGCCCAAATAACTCCCAAATGCATTCAAATCATCCTTAGGCCGAACCAACACATAAACATTCAGCCAAGAGCATGTATTTTCATTAAAGTCTTGTTTTTTCATTAAAAATCATGTCATTTTAGGAAGATACAAGGGCTGGCCGAACCAACATGTACCTATTCGGCCAAGTCCCTTCAAAAACTATAAATAGGCCATTATATTTCATTTATAATCAGACCATTTTTATTAATCAAAGTGAGATTATTCTCTTCCTTAAGTCCTGTTGACTTTTTATCGACTTATCAAGTATTTTTATACTTGTGGCATCAACCCTCTTCTTTCATCTTGATACTTCTGGTTCCTAGTTCATATAACTAGTGGGTCAAAGTACTTAACACCACCCCTTGAAGAAACAATATAAAGATTGGGTCTTTGCTCTCTATAGCATTGGTTCTTCTTTGAGCGTTCTTCAAGATACTATCATCACAACCATCCTTTTCTTTCATCTCCATAACCATAACCATTTCAATCATCTTTCTCTTCCATATCTCATTTTAAATAGCCCACCTATTCACCATACGTCCACCACCCTTAACCCTCTCTTTTTGAGCCATTCACTTGTGCAGGTTGTTTTGCTTCTTTCCTAGATCCACAATCAAACGAGAAGGTAGAATTACCTTACATCAAGCGGTAATCAAAGCTTTTGTGGAAGAAAGCAACGTACAACAACAACAACGAAGAAAAATACAAAAAAAGAAGTGCAGTGAAGTGCAAAAGTGAAAGAAAGCAAGAAAAAAAATTCAGCAAAGAAAACAAAAGCACTCAAAAGAAGTAATTGAAAGCACTTGAAAAAGAAAAAGAAAGAAAGAAAAGTTGGAAGCACTCATCAACAATTCTCATCACCAAGCCATTCAAGTAAGCCTTTAAATTTGATTGTGGTGATAGAAGGTTGTAAAGTGACTTGTGTAAGTAACCCCTTTTGTTCTTTTCTTTCTATTTCTAAGCCACCCTTTCATTATATTTGTTTTCCCCTTGTACTAACCTTTTTGCAGCTGACGTCAAACAAGTAAAATTTACTTGATATAGTCTTGAGTAAAGTTCTCTAAAACTTGAGACAAGAGAATCGAGAGGAAAAAGGCTGGAGAGTGTGTGAGATCAGAAGAGGACAACTAAAAGCCATTAAAGTCCTAGAGTGCAAACACGAGCGGATTGAGTGACATTCAAGTTTTCCTTGGAGTGACTCGTCTTTGTGAGAGTACATTCTGGTAAGGTCCTACACACATTTCATTTTTTTCCTTATTTGCTAACATGTCTCTTGCATCCAATATCCTTGTAGTCAAAAGGACTTTGAACATTCAAAGTCAAGAAGATGAACAGAGGGAGAACATCTTCCATACCAATGTCACGTGGGAGATAAAGTTTGCGTGGTGATCATTGATGGAGGGAGTTGTACAAATGTAGCAAGTACTCACATGGTGGAAAAGTTGGGTCTCAAGACTTCCAAGCATCCTCATCCTTACAAACTTCAGTGGCTCAATGATGTGGGGGAAGCCAAGGTAACCAAATAAGTTATTGTTCCTTTTTCAATTGGAAGATACAATGATGAAGTCCTTTGTGACGTGGTGCCCATAATTGCAAGCCACCTTATACTCGGGCGTCCTTGGCAATATGATAAGAAGGCTACCCATGACAGATTTTCTAACAAGTACTCTTTCCAACATCAAGGAAAGAAAATCATATTGGCGCCTATGCTTCCAAATCAAGTCCATGAATGTCAGGTTACCCTCAAATCACGTATAGAGGAATGAGAGAAAGCTAAAGCCATGAAGAAAGTTGAAAGAGAATTTTTGCATGAGAAAAGAGTAGAGAGAGTTGAAAATGGACAAAATGAAGGAATTGAATATGGAGCAAATAGGAAAAGGAAAATGAGGGTGAAGAACATATTTTATCTAATCCTACTCCTATTCTTTCTTTTGATCTGCAGGACAATCCAATAGATATGTCACTTTAAGTTGAAGATTCAAGAAACATGTCTTTTGAAGAATCAATAGACGTGACTTTTGGTGATGCACAAGATATGTCCTTTGACATTTCAAAGGATGTACATCTTGAAATTCAAAAGAATGAGCCAATTGGAGTACCAAGAGTTGAGATCATTCAGACTCCAAGAACATTGCACATATTGAAGGGAATTCAACAACTAATGGAGTTTTTCATCATTAAGCGACCAATGCCCATTAAACATCCACCCTGGTTTTCTATTTCCATTCATCTTGTTAATAATTTTTCATTACTAACTTAGATTATTTGCAGCAACTTGTTTCATCCTATGGTGAAGAAATCATACCAACCTCAAGGCAATCATTTGGAGAGGTACAATGGTGAAAGGACATGATGATTTAAATCAGCCCCAAAAAGTCATTCAAAGAACACTTATCTTCACCAAGCGACGTGATGACTCCAACCAAGAGACAAACCTTTTCACCAACTATTATGGTGAATTAAAAGGAGGAAATAAAGATATTGAGGTCCTTTCCAAGCATTGTGATGATTCAAAGAATAAAGAAAAGGGATCAAGTTGGTTCGTGAAGGGCTATGTCTCTCACGTTCAAAAGACATGTGATGATTCCCAAACATTGTGTCCTCCCATTAAAGGACGTGAAGTTACCAGATTTGAAGCCAAGAGGTTGAACATATAGTGTGAATCATCTATTGGAGGAAAATATAAGGATTCAATTCTTCCAACATCAAGAAGGTCTTCAAATGAGAAACTACTTCGATTTGAGGACAAATCGCCTAAAAGAAGGGGAGGATGATACGATCCAAACAAGCTCCAACTTTCTCCATGACTTGAACACACCATGGATGTTCTTCAAAGCTGTTTCTAAGGGAGTTCTTCATTACCCTATCTTATACTATATCATTTATACAATATATTCTATCATAAGCATGCATTCACATGTTAGTATAAATTATCATATTATTATCATATGCTTATTTGATCATGTTTTTCATATTATTCAAATATATGTTATGATTGCATATCATTTCTTAGGATATTATTATTACATGTTTCCATTTATCATTTCTGAATACCATATTATATGATATTCATGCATTCACATCTTTATAATTGATGCACAATGTTATTTCAAGTATGTTAAGTATGTTATATTAGTCTTGCATTCATTTAAGCATGATTCAATTCATTCGTGAAATGGCAGAATGCTTAATCATTCATTTGTTAGCTCACGTGCATTCATTCTAGCTCCTAGGTCTTATACATTAGCTTACATATGTTATATATGTACTTAGCTCATGACATGCATTCATAGCTCATATCACTCAAACACCTCACGGTAGCATGCATTTTACCTTAAATGAGGTCACACATTGCTTATTTTATTTGTTTGGTGATTCCTATAGGTGAAACACAAAAACAAGGCATATTATAGTAGCTTGGCTAGCTAAAAGGACAAGCACAACAGCTCACACTAGCTGATGAACATTATGGCAGCTCATTTCATCACATAAGGAGCTTAAACTTAGCTGGAGGAGCTAGCATATAGCTGAACTTAGCTGGAGGAGAGCTTTGAACCAAATTACTGAAAAGTGGACTAGAGGTAGCTGGAAGTAGCTGGGAGAGTAGCTGAGGAGTTGAGAAGACCAAAGCTAACTAGCTTGAGTTCATCAAGCTATAACTCACCTAGTTAGCTACCAAGACAATCACCTAGCTTACCTTGAAGCTAGTTCATCTCTAGGCTGCCCAATGGATGCCATGTCACCTATATACATGTTGGAAGCTAATTCACGCCTAGTTGTTGCCTATCTTCATTCCATGGACTTCAAGACATCATCCTATGGTTGCAACCTCATCAAAGCATAACAAGAACACCCATGTGCATTCATGTAGGCTACCATGTGCATCATTCAAGCATGTGCACTCCATATGACATCAAATTTGCGCCAAAACACCAAGGGATGCTTCCTATTCGGCCAAAGACTCTTTCCTCTTCATTTTGGCGTCCAAATAACTTCCAAATGCATTAAAATCATCCTTAGGGCCGAACCAACACATAACCATTCGGCCAAGAGCATGTATTTTCATTAAAGTCTAGTTTTTTCATTAAAAATCATGTCATTTTAGAAAGGTACAAGGGCTGGGCGAACTAACATGTACCTATTCGGCCAAGTCCCTTCAAAAACTATAAATAGGCCAGTATATTTCATTTGTAATCAGACCATTTTTATTTATCAAAGTGAGATTATTCTCTTCCTTAAGTCCTAGTGACTTTTTATCGACATATCAAGTATTTTTATACTTGTGGCGTCAACCCTCTTCTTTCATCTTGATACTTCTGGTTCCTAGTTCATATAACTAGTGGGTAAAGTACTTAACACAACCCCTTGAAGAAACAATATAAAGATTGGGTCTTTGCTCTCTATAGCATTGGTTCTTCTTTGAGCGTTCTTCAAGATACTATCCTCACAACCATCCTTTTGTTTCATCGCCATAACCATAAACCATTTCAATCATCTTCCGCTTCCATATCTCATTTTAAACAGCCCACCTATTCACCATACGTCCACCACCCTTAACCCTATCTTTTTGAGCCATTCACTTGTGCAGGTTGTTTTGCTTTCTTCCTAGATCCACAATCAAACGAGAAGGTAGAATTACCTTACAACACTTGTTTAATCGATAAAGTTCACAAAGAACTTTGAAGAGAAATAGCTCACAAGAGTATGTTTTATATAAGAGATGAGATGATTACAAATGAAGGCAAGCCACTCTATTTATAGGAAATGAGAGGGCTTGGCCGATTGGTTACAAGTTGTTTTGGCTAGATATATGACTTTATGAAGATACATAATGTTTTAAAATGAAAGATTAAGTCATTTGGGCTTGTGATGGTTCAGCTAACCCTTCATAAAGGGGCTTGATGATTCGGCTAATGATGGGAAGACATCTCCCTTAGCCGAATATGTATGTTGGTTCATCTTGGCGCTATTTTCTCCCCTGAGCTGAATGGTGGTGTGTCTCTTCATGTTTGGCACCAAAGAATCTCATGTACAATACATGTGATGTGGCCGAATATGCATGGCACTCTTCCTCATGATGATTTAAGCTTCCAATGGCTGTAATTTCTTCACCAACGTGCTTCTAGATGAAAAGGCATCTTCATGGGCAGCATCATTCATGAAAGGTCACAATGTTTGAGAAAGGTAACCCTTCATATTTGAGCTACTTTGGGTGTGAGTGAGCTGGAGGTGAGCTGGCCTTAGATGACTTGTAACATGGTGAACGTTTGGGCAGCTCCTTGTGAAAAGGTACCTCTTGAGGTGGCAACTATTCGTGAAAAGGTACGATTTCACAAATTTTGACTTAGGACATATTTGAAGTGTCCTAAGTGGCGATGATGATGGTGCAACTCCTCAGCTGAAATAAAGTCATCTTGTAGCTCAAATCTTCAGCTCAATCCAGCTATGAGCTCACGGCCTCCGGATAACTTTTCACCAATTGTTCCTTGGGCTCTCCTAATCGATCCCATATAAGTTTTCTTGATGTGACATACTCCATTTAGCTCCAATGTAGCTCCCAAGTGTTGGTCGAATGTGCCTATATGCATAACATAAAGAAATAACTAAGTATATATCAACTTATATAATGTATAATATAAGAATGTGAACTATAGGTTATTTAATATTCAATATGTAACATTTTAAACAACCTATTATCTAAGGGTTCTTTCTCATTAAAAGATTTAAAAACATTAAGGCACTTATGAGAAAGTACTTCCCTGAATTGTTTAGCCTTTGCACGAGTGATAGGTCCTTGAGGCATGACATCAAAATCCATTTGTGTTGTTTTGATCACATCATCCTCCCCTTCTTTTGAACGATTTGTCCTCAAATCGTCGTTGTCTTCAAATAGAGAGAGATCTGAATTATTAAAAGTTGCACTTATATTGTACTCACCAGGTAAATCCAATTTGTAGGCATTATCATTGATCTTTTTGATGATTTGAAAGGGTCCATCTCCTCTTGGTAACAACTTTGATTTCCTTTGGGAAGGAAAACGTTCTTTTCTGAAATGTACCCATACCCAATCACCTTCCTCCAATTTTAGTTGCTTGCGTCCCTTATTTGCTTACTGTTCATATTGCCTTGTTCGTTTTTCTATATTGTCTCGAACTTACTGATGAAGTTTCTTAACGAACTCAGCTTTGTTCTTGCCATCTTTGTTGACCATGTGTTATTGAGGCAAGGGGAGAAGATCTAAAGGTGTTAAGGGGTTAAATTCATACACTACCTCAAATGGTGACATATTGGTCGTTGAATGAACTGCCCTATTATATGCAAACTCAACGTGTGGTAAGCATTCCTCCCAAGTTTTGATGTTCTTTTTGATGATAGATCTCAACAATGTTGATAATACTCGATTCACCACTTCGGTTTGCCCATCCGTTTGAGGGTGGCATGTTGTGGAGAATAGCAACTTTGTTCCAATCTTACTCCATAATGTCCTCCAGAAATGGCTAAGAAATTTGACATCTCTATCAGAGACTATGGTTTTTGGAACACCATGTAATCTTACAATTTCTCTAAAGAACAAGTTGGCCACATGCGTTACATCGTCTGTCTTGTGGCATGGTATGAAATGTGCCATCTTGGAAAAATAATCAACTACAACAAATATTGAATCTCTAGTCCATTCTTTGTCCTTGGTAGTCCCATCACAAAGTCCATTGATATGTCAACCCATGGTGCTTGAGGAATAGGTAAAGGCATGTAAAGTCCATGAGGCATAACTTTTGATTTTGCCCTTTTACAAGTGACACATCTTTTACATACCCTTTCAACGTCTCTCTTCATTTTAGGCCAATAGAGGTGTTGTTTCAAAATCTCCAATGTTTTGCTTACTCCAAAATGACTCATGAGACCTCCTCACGTGCTTCTCGAACAAGCACTTCACGAAGAGATCCTTGAGGAATGCATAGACGCCCTTCGTTGAATAAATATCCATCGTGCCTATAAAACTTTTCATATGCACCTTTCTCACAAGACTTATAATTCTCTTCAAAGTCATGGTCAGTAGCATAACAATCCTCAATATGTGAAAATCCAATTAACTTTGAATCAAGAGCATTAAGAAGTACATACCTTCTGGAGAGAGCATCGACTATAATGTTTTCTTTACCTTTCTTGTAATGAATAACGTAAGGAAATGACTCCAAAAATTCCACCCATTTGGCATGTCATTTGTTTAACTTGTGTTGACCTTTGATATGCTTCAAGGCTTCATTGTCGGTGTGTATAACGAATTTCTTTGGTAGAAGATAATGCTGCCAAACTTCAAGCGCCCGTATGAGAGAATACATCTCTTTGTCATAAGTTGGGTAGTTTAGCAAGGCACCATTCAACTTTTCACTGAAATATACAATGGGTCGTCCTTCTTGAGTCAAAACAGCTCCAATTCCGATTTTAGAAGCATCACACTCCACTTAAAAAGTCTTATCAAAGTTAGGTAGTGTGCAAGTAAAGGTGCCTTGGTTAAACATTCCTTCATTTTGTTGAAAGCATCTTCTTGTTCTTTGCCCCATGAAAAGATGAAATTCTTTTTAATGATCCCTATTAAGGGGGGGACAATAGAACTAAAATTAGGCACAAACCTTCTGTAAAAACTTGCAAGACCATGAAAACTTCAGACTTGACTAATTGAAGTAGGCGTAGGCCACTCTTGAATGGCTTTGATCTTTTCAGGATCAACTTCAAGTCCCTGTGAACTTACAATAAAGCCTAAGAATATTAAACTGTTAGTGCAAAAGACACATTTCTTTAGATTTGCATAAAGTTTTTCCTTTTGAAAGGTTTCAAGAACGTACCTTAAGTGTTGCACATGTGATTCCAAGTCATGACTATAAATCAGAATATCATCAAAATAAACCACACAAAACTTACCGATGAATGGTCGGAGTACATGATTTATTAACCTCATGAAGGTTCTTGGAGCATTGGTTAAACCGAAAGGCATCACCATCCATTCGTACAATCCTTGCTTTATTTTGAATGCAGTCTTCCACTTGTCTCCTTCTCGCATTCTGATTTGATGATATCCATTCTTTAAATCAAGTTTAGAGAACATAGTGGCTCCACTCAATTCATCCAACATATCATCAAGTCTTGGTATAGGATATCGGTACTTGATGGTAATTTATTGATAGCACGATAGTCTACGCACATTCTCCATGAACCATCCTTTTTAGGCACAAGTAACACCGAAACAGCACATGGACTTAAACTCTCTCGTATGTATCCCTTGTTCATCAATTCTTCAACTTGTTTTTGAAGTTCCTTGGTTTCTTCAGGGTTACTTCTATATGCTGGTCGGTTTGGAATGGATGCACCGGGTATGAAGTCAATTTGATGCTCGATCCCTCTAATAGGTGGCAACCCACTAGGAATATCTTCTCGGAATAACTCTTCAAATTCCTGCAATAAAGATGAAATAGAAGAAGGCAAGCCTTCTGGAATGTTAGTCAAAATTAAGCTTTCCTTGTACCTAAGTACAATTAGATCTTTGTAGGATAATAAATGTTCCTAATGTCTTTCCTCCAGCATATATGTTCATCTTCATTGGCTTCTCCTCCTTGATGGATTTGAAAACTTCAATGCTTTTCTTCAAAACGTCTTGATCTTCAGAAACTTGAATAGCCTTCTTATCAAATTGCCAAGGCCTCCCTAGGAGTATATGGCACGCATTCATTAGAATGACATCACAAAGGACTTGGTCTTTGTATTTCCCAATTGAAAAGGAAATGTTATCCTACATCATGAATAGCCTTCTTATCAAATTGCCAAGGCCTCCCTAGGAGTATATGGCACGCATTCATTGGAATGACATCACAAAGGACTTGGTCTTTGTATTTCCCAATTGAAAAGGAAATGTTGACTTGTTTGGTGACTTTAACTTCTCCTCCATCATTTAGCCATTGTAGCTTGTATGGCATAGGATGTTTAATGGTCTTGAGTCCAAGTTTAGCCACCATTAAAGTGCTTGCAACATTGGTGCAACTTCCCCCATCAATAATCATGAAACACACTTTGTTGTTTACATGACATCTAGTGTGGAAAATGTTCTCTCTTTGGTTATCCTCCATAGACTGAATATTCAAGGCTCTTTTCACTACAAAAATTTGTCCTGAAACTTGAGACATTGTTAGTAAATAAAATAAAAAAAATCTTTCCAGCACACTCACAAAATCTCACAAGTTTCACTCCAAAGAAAAGTTATGATCACTCTACTCAACACTCGTGTTTACTCTCGGGAATATAACTTGTCTTTTAACAATTCCCCTTCTGATATCACTCACTCAATAGCCTTTTCCCCACTCAATTTCTCTTGCTAAGTCCTTTGAAAAACTTACTCAAGATTAGAACAAGTTAATTCTTTCCTTGTGTGTGTCGACTGCAAATAGGTTAGGGTAGAAAGAATAGAAGAAATGGAAAGGTAGAAGAAAGGATTTAAAGGTATTAAAAGATAAAAATGGTTGAAGACAAGGAAAATGAAAGGATAGAAAATGAAGAGGTGACTTACAATTCAAGAAACAAAACTTACTGCAACCTTTCTCAAGAAACAATAAGGTTATCTTCTCTTAGTGTAGATAGGCCTCTTTGATGTACTTTGTAATGGTAGAGCACTTTCCTTGGCTTGCTTTCTCTTTTTGAAGTTCTTCTTTTTCTTTTTTTCTTCTTCTTTTTTCTTCTTTTTGTACTCCGATTTGTTGAAGGAGTCTTTTTCTCTTTTGAATTTCTTTTTGCTTTGCTCGCCAATGACACTTTTGTTGTCAATCCAACTATGCTCTGATTACCGCTTGATGTAAGGCGAATCTACACACTTTGATGGAAGAGAGTAGATAGCCTTATTGTGTCCCGATCTAGGATTGACAAGTACTGATGTCCTTGAATTTATAAGTTTGGGCTGCAAAATAAGATAAGAAAGGAATAATTAATAATGGAATTAATAAAGGGGATAATAATATAAGTAATGAAAATAAATAATAAGAATGAAATGAAATAAAGAAAGGATAGAGATGGTTGTGGAATTGATGGAAGAGATGGATGATAGTGATGATGAAATGGCAATGTTGGTGATGTTGTATCTCAAACACGCCAAAGAGGAAACTATGCTATGAAGCACAATCCCGGTCTTCACAAACTTGCTTGAGGGGTGGTGATAGTGTCTTCAACCCGCTAGATATCAATCTAGGAATTTTGGAATCAAAATGGAAGGAATGACGCCACAAGTATAGGAACTATACTTGTTTAATCGATAAAGTTCACAAAGAACTTTGAAGAGAAATAACTCACAAGAGTATGTTTTATATAAGAGATGAGAAGATTACAAATGAAGGCAAGCCACTCTATTTATAGGAAATGAGAGGACTTGGCCGAATGGTTACAAGTTGTTTCGGCTAGATATATGACTTTATGAAGATACATAATGTTTTAAAATGAAAGATTAAGTCATTTGGGCTTGTAATGGTTCGGCTAACCCTTCATAAAGGGCTTGATAATTCGGCTAATGATGGGAAGACAAATCCCTTGGCCGAATATGTATGTTGGTTCATCTTGGCGTCATTTTCTCCCCTTAGCCGAATGGTGGTATGTCTCTTCATGTTTGGCGCCAAAGAATCTCATGTACAATACATGTGATGTGGCCGAATATGCATGGCACTCTTCCTCATGATGATTTAAGCTTCCAATGGTTGCAATTTCTTCACCAACGTGCTTCTAGATGAAAAGGCATCTTCATGGGCAGCATCATTCATGAAAGGTCACAATGTTTGAGAAAGGTAACCCTTCATGTTTGAGCTACTTTGGGTGTGAATGAGCTGGTGGTGAGCTGGCCTTAGATGACTTGTAACATGGTGAACGTCTGGGTAGCTCCTTGTGAAAAGGTACCTCTTGAGGTGGCAACTATTCGCGAAAAGGTACGATTTCACAAATTTTGACTTAGGACATATTTGAAGTGTCCTAAGTGGTGATGATGATGGTGCAACTCCTCAACTGAAATAAAGTCATCTTGTAGCTCAAATCTTCAGCTCAATCCAGCTATGAGCTCACGGCCTCCGGACAACTTTTCACCAATTGTTCCTTGGGCTCTCCTAATCGATCCCATGTAAGTTTCCTTGCTGTTACATGCTCCATTTAGCTCCAATGTAGCTCCCAAGTGTTGGCAGAATGTGCCTATATGCATAACATAAAGAAATAACTAAGTATATATCAACTTATATAATGTATAATATAAGAATGTGAACTATAGGTTATTTAATATTCAATATGTAACATATTAAACAACCTATTATCTAAGGGTTCTTTCTCATTAAAAGATTTAAAACATTAAGGAACTTATGAGAAAGTACTTCCCTGAATTGTTTAGCCTTTGCACGAGTGATAGATCCTTGAGGCATGACTTCAGAATCCATTTGTGTTATTTTTATCACATCAACTTACCTTAATTCCTTGCACATACAAGTATAATGGAGTGTGATGAACATTGAGATAGCTTGGTAGATAATTTGGACGTCCTATGCAGCTCACAAACAGCTCACAAAGGACAAGGCAGCTCATAGAACATTAAGGAAAGCTCAATTCAGCTGGAGGAGCTCAAGGCTAGCTAAACTCAGCTAGCTGGACTATTTGGAGCTAAGTTTCCAAAGGTGATATCAATGGTAGCTGACTGTAGCTGAACATGCTGTTTTGAAGCTCATAAGGATTCGGCTAGGAAGCTTGTTCACAAAACAGCCCATGCATGCTAGCTAGCTCCACACTCAAGCTAGCTTGGAGGAGACACATGCACACATAATGATGTAAGGCTCTTCTGATGCCTTAACAAATTGATTGTGGATCTAGGAAGGAAGTAAAATAACTTGCAAAGTAAATGGCTCAAAACAGAATGGTTAAGGGTGGTAAACGTATGGGTGATTAGGTGGGCTGTTTAATTGAGAGATGGAAGCGGAAGATGGTTGATATGGCTATGGTTATGTTTTATGAAACAAAGGGATGGTTGTGAGGATAGTATCTTAAAGAAGACTCAAAGAAGAACCAATGCTATATAGAGCAAAGACCCAGACTTTATATTGCTTCTTTAAGGGTTGGTATGAAGTACTTTGACCCACTAGTTATAAAGAACTAGGATCCAGAAGTATCAAGGTGAAATAGAAGGGGTTGACGCCACAAGTATAAATTATACTTGATAAGTCGATAAAAGTCACCAGGACTTAAGGAAGAGCATAATCTCACTTTAATTAAATAAAAAGGTCTCATTACAAAGGATGAATGCTTTCCTATTTATAGGAAATAGAGAGACATGGCCGAATAATTACAAGGAGATTCGGCCAGCCTTGTGCCTTCCTATAGAGACATAATTTAATGCTAAATAGAGATGACAGTTCAATTTAAATGGAGGGTAATATCCCTTGGCCGAATAGTTCTTGTGTCACTTCATGTTGGCGCTAATTTGGATGTTAATTGATGCTTGGCCGAATAGGGAGAGAACTCTTCATCTTGGTGCCTAAATGAACCATATACAAGGCACATGGGGGCTGATACTTCTGGTTCCTAGTTCTTTATAACTAGTGGGTCAAAGTACTTCATACCACCCCTTAAAGAAGCAATATAAAGTCTGGGTCTTTGCTCTATATAGCATTGGTTCTTCTTTGAGTCTTCTTTAAGATACATCCTCACAACCATCCCTTTGTTTCATAAACCATAACCATTGTAATACCCCAAAAATTTAGACAATGACCAAAATGAAAATTTTGAGATTGGTGTTTTATGGAAATCATATTGTTGGATTGGGAATTTAGTAAAGAAATAGTTAAAGCCGGTAAGGAATCGGTAAATTCTGATCGAATTGGAATTTTACAAAAATTTTAAGGATGTTATAAAATGGTTGGAAATATTATTGTAATATTTTGGATCAGAGAAATTTGGTTTGGAATTGTGCAATTTTTCAGATTAAATCGAAACTTTGAAATTTAGTGACTAAAACACATGTTTTGAAAATTTCAAGACATTTTCGTAGGTCAAAGTCAAATTAAATTATATTTGACTTTGTAATATCATATGGCTTGGTTTTATGGTGATTATGGAAATTCATTAAGGGTGATTTGGTCTTATCACAATTAAATGAATATTATATTCATTTAAGTGGAATATAGAGTAAAATAAGATGAAATGCATCCAACATTTCACTCAAATTTGCTATCTTCTTCTCCAGCCAACATGGTCTTCTCCTAAGGTAAGAACAAAGCTTCAATTCTATTTTCAAGCCATTTCTTTAGGATTATGAGTATGATGAAAATAGAAAATAGTTATTTGCGAAAAACACTATCATTTGGTACCAATATTGCATGATTATCTTGCTTGATTTCAAAATCCCCAAATCTGGAAATTTGGGTTTATACTATGGTTGTTGAAATTGATGATGATTATTTATGATTTTGAGGTTGTATGAATTGATGAAGAACATAAGGATGACGTTAAAGAAAAACAGTTTAAATTTTGGGAATTATAGTAGGTTCGAAAATTCACCAGAAAATATATAAAAATAATTTGGAGGTTATTTTTATATATTGTAATCATATATGGATCTAGTTTTGTTTAAAACAAACGGAGATCAATTTCAAGTCGTATAAAAATATATATGAATTTTTAACTGAGGAAAGATCAGAAAAGTCGGACAGCAGAATTCTGTACAAAACAGATTCTGTTGGTGAACTTTGAAAATTCACCATAAACTGTACAGAATGAATTAGAAGGAGTTCTTTATATGGATAGATTCATATTTGAGAATAGTTTTTAACGAAAGAAATGGAATTGAATTCCAGTGTTTATATCAATACAAAATAATGATTCTTTAAGGGTAGTGTGAGTTGTCTGAATTCTGGAAATTAATGGATTGTTGTGTAAGTGTTGTATAATTGATGTACTATGCTGGAAATTGTTGTTTGAGAATTGAAATGAGTGTTAGATTTGAAATTGATTATTTTGGGAAGATTGAAATGATTGGTGATTTAAGTACAACAATTGCATAGTTGGGGTACTTAAATGTATTTATGCTTTTGTAAAAGCATTTGAATGGAAATAATTTCAATGTTGGAATTTTTGGTATTAATAATCTAAGTGATAAAATGGTGAAGGACCATTTTGAGTAAATTGGAAAAGTGGGTTCCAATGTTATAGGAATTAATAAGTACTGAATTATTTGGTGGAAATGAGTTTGAAGTATGCTATGGAATTATTTTGAGATATGGTTATGTTAGTACAATACTAACATATGTATTATCATAAATTTGTGATTTATACAGATCATGGTTAATTTGCAATTGAAGCAAGTCAAGTATAAAAAGGGTATATTGTGGACAATAGTGAGGCACAAATATTTTGAAAGATATAAAGTGTAAAGGTGAGTGCAATACATGCATGAAAATATTACATGGATGTTTTATACATCATAAGGAAGACTTGCGATAAGTCGACCTTATTTATATCGGTATGATTTTATATCATTTTTATAAATTGACATTAATATGTCAGAGTATGAAACTAAAATGCATTGATCATGAAAAATGTGATATTTTACCATGAATGTTTTCGGGTATGAACTTCCGAATGTTAAATATTGATGATATACTGACATGGATGGATCGAATAAAATAGACTATATGCCCAAAGTAAGTCATTGAGGGACAAGGTATAGTTGGCATGCCATAGAGTATAGCAGCGCAGGTTTATAATACACTTCGGTGTATATGGTGGGAACGACCTTATGTGTAATACACTTCGGTGTATATGGTGGGCACGACCTTATGTGTAATACACTTCGGTGTATATGGTGGGCACGACCTTATGTGTAGCACTACTGTGCAAATATTACTCGAATACCCAGGGTCCTCAAGGTTTAATATTGGGCTATTGGCTATGGATTATGTTTTATTGGTTAATAAATGGTAACCATGCAAATAAGCTTATGAGCTTACGGAATAATGGCAAGTATATAGGAAAAAATAAGCTTACGAGCTTATGGAATTTAAATGGTAAGTATTTTGGTAAAATAAGCTTACGAGCTTATGGGATAAATGGTAAGAGATTTTATATTATTTTGATCATGGTAAAATATTGGATATGTTAGTAAAATGATTTTATGGAAATTTGATATTTGATATTGAAAATCATGCATGAATTCTATTGCACTGTTAAATATTTTAATTGCCTCATTAAGTTTATACTTAGCGTGTGATGATTTTCACGCATAGGTAAAAAAGCAAAGAATAAGAATAAAGTGTTCAGAACGACATCAAGCATCAAGAGGTATATTTCAATATCAGTAAGACATCCTATTGTGAAATTTGATTTTAGATAGTGGTATGTAATTTGAAAATGTTTAATTTAATTGTTGAATAAATTTTGGAAATTGTTATAGTGATGAAAGGTTAATTTTTATGAGATTTATATGAAATTTTCGAAAGTTACTGTAGCATGAACAATAACCCCATTTTTAAGCAAAAATTTCCAGATTGAAAAAGGGGTACCGATTCTCCTGCTATAGGGAATCGATTCCCCCACTGTTCATTGTTCACTGTTCGGGTACTATTCACTATTCATAAATAAAAATATTTTGAATTAAATTGGTTACAACGAAACGTAATTTTTATGATATGATAATTTTATAATATCATTTACCATTTTAAGAAAATAAATTTTAAACCATTTTCGAATAAAGATGGTTTTAAGAATGTGGAAAAAAATAAAAAGGAAAATTCGGGTGACATCCGTAATCTGTATAGGTATAATTATACGGGTTACGGGTGTTACATTTATTGGCATCAGAGCTACAGGTTTAGCCGATTCTAGGACTAAACCGATGTTATTTTTGAGTTAAAAAGTGTATACATGCCACTAGGATGTCAAAAGTTACTGATATTTGTATATATACTGTGATGATGTTTATTGGGAGTAAAGTTATTCTTTACTAAAGTATGATGATTCTGACTATGTTCAGATGTTAGAATTAAAGACAAAGGTAATAAAGTCGAAATGGTTGAAAAGAATGTCGAGATTGAAATCGAAAAAAGGGAACATATATGACTTATGTAAAACACCTTACAAGGGTGAATGTTGTAAGGGTTACTCCATTTTGTGGAAGAAATGCCTAGTTTGCAACAAAGTTTATGAATTGGAAGAATTGATTTAAAAGTTTGAATGGCTTTCAAGAAAAGTCGAATCGGATGAGGATCCAAAGGATATTTTTGAATCTGTGATGATTCTGAGGTTTATCCAAGTAAGCTTAAATAAGTGAGAAATATTTAAGCTAAGCATTAAATTGTTTAAATTATTGATAATTTGAGTAAGAGAAATTGAGTAAGCGGTAAATATGATTTCCGCTAAAAGTTTAAAGAAAGTTGAATTATTAGGGAATCAATGAGAATAAATATCAAGTCCATAAAATTGGATAGAGTTACCTTGTGAAGGTAAATATGTGAAAATGGATTGTCCAACATTCCATGTTACGATGAATTATTGTTTAGATTTAGATGGATTCTCAAGAACTTGAAAAGTGTCAAGTACGTAATGATAAGAAAAATAGTAAATTCGTTTGATAGTGTGATTTTAGCATTAACTGCTATGAAGATATTGCTACAAATTTGTCAAGTTTCCTTATTGAACGATGTGAACATTAAGACTTTCCTTGGAGATGGAAAAGTTATAAATATTTTCTTAAGAATGAAATAAGGAATTTCAAAGTAAAAATATTCAATTCTACTTGGTATCAAGTGATATTATAGTGGAAGACCATAGGTCACGGTCATGATACAAGTGTTAAACGGACAAATCATAAAGATTCAATAAAGATTCAGGAGCTTATGTTTCTGATGAATCTGATGGGATTATCATTAACGAGTTTTAGCCCATTTTGATCATAAGTTGGTGGTCTCTGTAATAAGGCTGGGTTAATGGTCGCAAGAAGTGAAAAAAAATGCAGAGAAATTAAAAATTTTAATGATTGATGAAAAAGTGAAATCATCACTAATGTGATATCAACAATGGTTACGATTAAGATGATGTAAAAAGGATGCATAGATTTTCTAGCTAAGGTGATAGATACTCAAGTATCTGAAGTAAGATCAAATGATATTTCCATAACTTGGGAATTTCCATATGTCTTTTTAGATTCATTGAGAGGTGGAATTCAATATTAAGGGTTATTAAGGCATTGATCTTGTATCTATGGATTCATATCGAATGATTGCGATTGAGCTAAAAGAATAAATAAACAAATGCAAGAGCTGATAAATGGAGGATGCATTAGACTGAATATTTTATACCTTGGGGTAAACAAGTATTGGTTATAAAAAAATGGATATATGAAACTATGCATAGATTATTGAAAAGATTATTGATAGTTAAACAAAGTAACTATCAGAAACAAATATCCTATTTTGAGGATTGATGACTTGTTTTATCAGCTTTAAAGGAGCAGCAATGTTTCTAAAATTGATATTCGAATGGGATATCACCGGTTAAATTTTAAAGAGGAAGATGTTCCAAAGATAGTTTTCAAGAAATGGTATAGACACTACGAGTTCGTAGTAAAGCCGTTTGGTTTGAAAAATGCTCAGGTAGCATTCATAGACTTGATGAATCAAGTATTTCAATTTTACTTGGATTAATTTGAGGTGGTTGTATTGATGACATTCGGGTATACTCGAATACAAAGATAGAGCATGATGCTTATCTTCGTACTGTATTCGAAATACTTAAGGATAAAAAGGTATATACTAAACTGTCAAAGAGTGAGTTTTGGCTATCAGAAGTTGATTTTCTTAGTCCTGTTGTCTCGGCATATGGCATAAGAGCTAATATATATATATATATATTATAAGAAGAAGAAAAAATAGAAGAAAAAAAACAGAAGAAGAAAAAAAATATAAAATGAAAATGAAAACGAAGAAGAAAAGAAATGAAAACGAGAAAGAAAAGAAAAAGAGAAAAAAAATGATGAGAGATGAAAAAAAAATTCACTTGTAGAAAAAAATGCGAGACTAAAGACTTTGAAGTCAACTTTGATGTAACTTATTGAGGAAGAATTTGTATTCCTCATAATGATGAGTTGAAGAAATATATTCTTTCTAAGGCACATTATAGTCTACTGACTATGCATACAAGTGGGAACAAAATGTATCAGTATGTAAAGAGTTATTTTGGTGGCCAGGTATGAAAAAAAAACATTACTGAGTTTGTTGTTACATGTTTGATATGTCAACAAATAAAAGCTGAGAATCAAGTGCTTTTGGAATTATTACAACTGATTTCTATTCCAGAGTGGAAGTGGTAAAGAGTCACTATGAATTTTGGTTAATGGACTACCTTTGACATCAAATAAAAAGGATTTCATTTGAATGATATGGACTGGTTAATTAGATCGGCACATTTCATTCCGATGTGAATGGACTATGCATTGGATAAATATACAGAGTTGTATATCAAGGAGATAATTCGACTACATGGAATGTCAGTTTCCATTATATCGGACAGAGATCCAAAGTTCACTTTAAGACTTTGGAAATATTTGCATAAAGTGTTGGGTATTTGATTTAATTTTAGTATGATTTTTTATCCATAGACGGATGATAAGTAAGAAAGTACTATTCAGATATTGGAAGATATGCTGAGTGCATGTTTGATTGATTCTAAGGAATCATGGGAAAATAAAAGTATTTGCTTTTAGTAGAATTTTCCTACAATAACAGTTATCAATTGAGTAACAAGATGGCTCCGTATGAAACTTTATATGGGAGAAAATACCGAACACCAATGAATGGGTTCGAGTTAAAAGATCATAATCTTGTTCGCACAGATTTATTGAAAGAAGTTGAAGATAAAGTAAAGATAATCTCAAGATGATATTTAATCGGTAAAAGTCTTATGCAGGCTTGAAGCGTAAATAAATTGAATTTCATGAAGGTGATAAAATTTTCTTAAAGTATCACCTTGGAAAAAGATGTTGCACCTAAAATGCAAAGAAAAAAAAACTAAGTCTAAGATTCATTGGAATCTATGATATATTAAAAAGAGTTGGACTTTTGGATTATCAGTTAACATTAACTCTGGAGGTAATTGGGAAACAGAGTTGGACAAAGTATACAATATTTTTCATGTGTTGATGCTTAGAAAGTATCGATTGGATATTTCATATGTTATTTCATCAAAGGAAATTAAGATACAAACGGATTTGACTTATGAAGAAGAACCAGTTCGGATATTAGCTTGAGAAATCAAAGAAATACGTAACAAGATGATTTCTCTAGTTAAAGTGATTCAGAAAAATCATAATGTAGAGGACGTTACTTGGGATAGAGAGGATGATATGAAAATGTGTAGATATTTTTAAATCAGATTGAAGAATTTGATTAAACAAGTTCAAAATATAATGATTAGCATGATCTTCTCAAAATTATCAAATTAAGGAGGAAAAATCAGAATTTAAGAAGTTGACAAGACCAAAAGGGAGTTATGAATTTTCAAGGGAAAAGAGGAGTTAGTGTTTTCATAGAAAGTTTTAAAATTCGATGATGAATTTTCTTAAGGATGGGAGAATTGTAATACCCCAAAAATTTAGACAATGACCAAAATGAAAATTTTGAAAGTTTGATGGTTAAAGTATAAATCTTGGGAAAAGTTTAGGGAATTAAGTGATAATTTCCTAAAAAGAATTTTATTCCATAAATATATGGTTTACTCTTGAGATTGGAGTTTTATGGAAATCATATTGTTGGATTGGGAATTTAGTAAAGAAAGAGTTAAAGTCAGTAAGGAATCGGTAAATTCTGATCGAATTGGAATTTTACAAAAATTTGAAGGATGTTATAAAATGGTTGGAAATATTATTGTAATATTTTGGATCAGATAAATTTGGTTTGGAATTGTGCAATTTTTCAGATTAAACCGAAACTGTGAAATTTAGTGACTAAAACGCAAGTTTTGAAAATTTCAGGGCATTTTCGTAGGTCAAAGTCAAATTAAATTATATTTGACTTTGTAATATCATATGGCTTGGTTTTATGGTGATTATGGAAATTCATTAAGGGTCATTTGGTCTTATCACAATTAAATGAATATTATATTCATTTAAGTGGAATTGATGTAGGTTAACCAGGCTTCTTCAATAATGGAGAAGTTGGCAACCTTGTTGTTTCCCGATCTAGGAGAGACACCAAATGCTACACCATGGATTGAAAGTAATCTGCACAAAAGAAGAAGAATTGATTAAGTAATATGATAATTAAGAAATGAAAAATAAATGGAAATGGAAAGAATTGAAATGGATAGAATAGTTATCAAAGAAGGGCTGCGGAAGTGTTGTAGAATGATCCTTCAAGTGATGATGGATTCGACCTCCAATGGTGGTGATGGACGAATGCCTTGTTGAGGATGAAGGATAATTCAAAGATGAAGAAATGGAAATTTATAAGTTGGTGATAATATGGGCGTGATATGGTGATGGAATATGGTGATGATATAGGCATGATAATGGTGATGGACTATGGTGATGATATATGCGTGATAATGGTGATGGACATATTGTATCTTATAAAACTAAAAAGGAACCAATGCTATAAAGGAGCAAAGACTCGTTTCTTATAAGTTCTATAAGGGATGGTATGAAAGGACTTTGACCCACTAGTTATTTAAACTAGGAACCAGAAGTATCAAGGTGAAGGAATGATGCCACAAGCTTTAGAAAGGCTTGCTTAATCGATATAGTTCTAAAAAGAACTTGAAGAGAGAATAATCTCAAAAAAGGATTTTAATTATCAAAGGGTTGAGTTTACAAATGAATGCCAAAGCTTATTTATAGATTTTTAAAGGCTTGGCCGAATAAATACATGCCTTTTCGGCAAAGTACATGTCTTAAAACGAAAATAAATGATGCTTGGATGAGGGGAGATGTCTTTGGCCGAATGGTTCCCATATCTCTTCATCTTGGCGCCAACTTGAAGCATGATGATGTTTAGGCCAAATAGAGAGAAGCCTTTTCATTTTGGCGCCTATTTCATTCACATGCAAAGCACATGGGTGGCTGGTCATGTGGCACTCACATGGATGGTGTAGAATGCTTAAGGCGTGGACTCCTCCATGGCGTGAAGATGAACAGCAACTTAGGTGTGACTTGGCATCAAACATGTGTCTAGGTGACATGGCATCAATGGGGCAGCAACTAATTATGAAAGGTCACATTTGTGTGAAACAACCTTTCATCATTTGAGCTACTTCACATGAGTTTGAGCTGAAGTTGAGCTAGCCATAGATGAAGGACATGTGTACAAGTCATAGGACAGCTCCTTGTGAAAAGGTACTTCTCAGAATGGGAACTCTTCGCGGAAAGGTACGAATTCATAAAATTCGACCTAGACCATATTTGTAGTGCTCTATGTGGTGAAGATGATGGTGCAACTCTCCAACTGAAATGAAGTCTCTAGCTAGCTCAAAAGTCCAGCTCAAGTGAGCTATGAGCTCGGGGGTCAGTTAGCAACTTTTCACCAGTTGTTTTTCATGATCTCCCGAGTTATCCTATGTAAGATTTCCCAGCTTATTGATTCCAATTCTAGCTTTAAGTCAGCTCCCATGATGTGGCCGAACATGTACCTACAAAAGAAAGCATTTATAACCTAAGTAATATAAGATATAAATATGTGGTTCATAACAATAACTTCATACATTCATAATATCATCATCATAACTATAATTATAATGTATATAAGCTATTATCATAACTATGTTATAAAGAAAGATTATGTTAAGAAAAATCCCCCTTTGAATATTGAGAAAGGTTGGAGATGCAAGTTCATTTGTGACGCTGAATCGGATCACATCATCCCCCCTTCTTTAAAGCAATTTATCCTCAAATTGAAGGGTGGTTTCTTTTCAACGTTCCTCCATTCCATAGTTGCTGTTTTGTCAGAAATTGGGATCCCTTCTTTAGGCTCTTGAGTGAGATATGCCCATGTAAATTTGCTCTGAATATTTAGGTCCCTTGATATCCCAAAAGTGGTGTTTCTTAATACTCCAATAGACATGATCATTGAATTCTCATAGGTCACGTCCATTGGTTCTTCTAAAGACACATTCTTTGAATAAAAATTGATGTCCTTTTGCTTTTCAATGGTCACATCTTTTGGATTCCCAAAGGTCACGTCTCTTAAATATTCCTTTTGGAAAATGGTGCCTCTTGGTAAATCCTACAAGTCAAAGAAAAAATCTGCATGTTCAAAGTTAGAATAATCATATTTAACCTTGCATTTTGTCAATAGGCATTCTCGAATCAAACACTTTGAAGAATAAGAACTTGCTTTTGGATCAGTTTCTTCCACGGTTGTTGCTTTTCCTTTCCTCATAGCCTCAATACTCTATTTCATTCTGACTTGATCATTCTGAACTTGTTTAGGCGTTAAAGGAGTTAGGATAATCTTCTTTCCTTTATGGCTGAACGAGTATTGATTGGTAAAACAATCATGAATAGTCCTTTTGCCGTATTGCCATGGCCTTCCAAGAAGTAGATGGCTAGCGTGCATAGGGATAACATCACACATAACCTCATCTTTGTATTTGCCAATGGAAAAAGGAATTATCACCTGTTTGCTAACGTTGAGTTCTCCTCGTTCATTGAGCCACTGCAACTTATATGGATTTGGGTGCTTCATTGTTTTCAAACCAAGCTTTTCCACCATTATTGTACTGGCCACATTAGTACAACTTCCACCGTCTATAATAACAAAACATACATTTTCATTCGCATGGCATCGAGTATGGAATATGTTTTCTCGCTGTGCATTATCTTCCGCAACTTGAAGATTCAAACTTCTTCTAATTACCAAGGCTTCTCCTTGATCAACGGGATCTGCAAGAGTTATTTCTTCATTGACTTCAATGGGTGCCTCTTCTTCTTCTTCAGGTTCTGATTCTATTTCACCATTTCCAAGTAAGAGCATGGTATTCCTATTAGGACATTGTGTAGCTATATGGCCCCTCCCAAGACATTTAAAGAACATAATTTCTCTTGAACGTTCATTAGTGTGCTTTCCTCGATTGGGGTCTTTACTTACTTGTTGAGTCTTCGAAGATTCGACTTGTTCTTTAACAGGAGGAGGAGTAGGTTTCTTTATGTTTGGATTCCATCTTGATGGTGTAGGCGCAACATTGCGAGATGTATGTCTCCTCTTCAGTTATCTTTCAATCTTCATTGCCATTTGCACCATCTCATCTAGTTAGATATAATGATACAACTCTAAGGTATTGGCAATTTCGGGATTAAGTCCAGCAAGGAATCTTGCCATAGTTGCTTCACGATCCTCCTAAATGTTGACTCGGATCATGGCCACTTCCATCTCTTTGTAGTAGTCCTCCACACTCTTATGGCATTGTTTAAGATTCTGTAACTTTTGAAACAAGTCACGGTGATAGTGGATAGGAATGAATCGTTTTCTCATAATACCTTTCATTTCAAGCCAAGTTGAGACTGGTCGTTCTCTATTCCTCCTTCGGTTAAGGGTAAGTTGATCCCACCATATTAAGGCATAGTCTATGAACTCCATGGCTACCAATCTCACTTTCTTCATCTCGGAATAGTTGTGGCAACTAAAAACATGTTCCACTTTGCTTTCCCATTCAAGATAGGCTTCAGGATCAGTCTTTCCTTGTAATTGAGGAATTTTGATCTTAATGTTGCTCAAATTGTCATCAACAATGGCACGTCTAGGGCCTTGGAATACTTCTTGTTCACCCTCTTCAAAATTTTCTTGAACAGCTTCTTCTGGAGGGGGTGGTTGTTGTTGTCTTCTATTGGCTCCATTATTACGGGTTAGTGGTAGATCATGGTGTTGATCTATCGTTTCATGAAGAGCATCGAACTCTTCACGAAACATTCTCATCATTTCACCAATGAGTGCATGCATTTGTAAGTTTTGTGTTCCTGCATTTCCTCGGGGACTTTGAGACATGGTTAGTGAAATAAAATAATTTAAAACCTTACCAACACACTCACAAAAACCTCACGTGATCTCTCCAAGAAAATTCGGATTGCACTCCACTCACTCTTGTGTTTGCACTTGGGGATATGATCCTTGGCTTTTAAATTGATCCCCCTTCTGATCTCACCCTCTCGTTTTCCTTTTACCGCTCAATTCTCTCTTGTGGGTCCTTTAAAGAACTAACTCAAGATTGAGCAAGTTTCTTAGTTTGTGCGTCGGCTTAAAACAATATTGTTAGGGTATAGAAATGGTTATGGTAAAGGTAGGATAGAAAAGGTTAAGAAATTATAAAGTAATGAAATAAGAAAAGATGAAAGAAAAGGAAATGAAATAGTAAGAAAGTGAAGATAACTTACAACTCAAGTTGCAACACTTATTATCTTCCTTCACAAGAAACAACAAGGAAACCTCCTTCAAGTTTGATGTTGGGCAGATTGTATGGTGCTTCTCTTTGAGTATACTTTGCAACTTGCTTCACTTTTCTTTTGCTTTTGATTTTCTTCTTTTTCTTTCTTTTGCACTCCAAATTTGTTGTAGGAGTCTTTTCTTTTTTTCTTTTTTTATTCTTTCTCGTTGCTTTTTGTTGTAGCACTTTGAATGTCAATCCACCAAAGCTCTGATTACCGCTGATGTAGGTTAACCAGGCTTCTCCAATAATGGAGAAGTTGGCAACCTTGTTGTTTCCCGATCTAGGAGAGACACCAAATGCTACACCTTGGATTGAAAGTAATCTGCACAAAAGAAGAAGAATTGATTAAGTAATATAATAATTAAGAAATGAAAAGTAAATGGAAATGGAAAGAATTGAAATGGATAGAATAGTTATCAAAGAAAGGCTGCAGAAGTGTTATAGAATGATCCTTCAAGTGATGATGGATTCGACCTCCAATGGTTATGATGGACGAATGCCTTGTTGAGGATGAAGGATAATTCAAATATGAAGAAATGGAAATTTATAAGTTGGTGATAATATGGGCGTGATATGGTGATGGAATATGGTGATGATATAGGCGTGATAATGGTGATGGACTATGGTGATGGAATATGATAATGAAGAAAAGGAACCAATGCTATAAAGGAGCAAAGACTCGTTTCTTATAAGTTCTATAAGGGATGGTATGAAAGGACTTTGACCCACTAGTTATTTAAACTAGGAACCAGAAGTATCAAGGTGAAGGAATGACGCCACAAGCTTTAGAAAGGCTTGCTTAATCGATATAGTTCTAAAAAGAACTTGAAGAGAGAATAATCTCACAAAAGGATTTTAATTATCAAAGGGTTGAGTTTACAAATGAATGCCAAAGCCTATTTATAGATTTATAAAGGCTTGGCCGAATAAATACATGCCTTTTCAGCAAAGTATATGTCTTAAAACGAAAATAAATGATGCTTGGATGAGGGGAGATGTCTTTGGCCGAATGGTTCCCATATCTCTTCATCTTGGCGCCAACTTGAAGCATGATGATGTTTAGGTCGAATAGAGAGAAGCCTTTTCATTTTGGCGCCTATTTCATTCACATGCAAAGCACATGGGTGGCTGGTCATGTGGCACTCACATGGATGGTGTAGAATGCTTAAGGCGTGGACTCCTCCATGGCGTGAAGATGAACAACAACTTAGGCGTG
Organism: Hibiscus syriacus; assembly: GCF_006381635.1. NCBI lineage: Eukaryota > Viridiplantae > Streptophyta > Magnoliopsida > Malvales > Malvaceae > Hibiscus > Hibiscus syriacus. The sequence goes on along the minus strand of NW_024062603.1, from coordinate 45,976 downwards.
ACTTGGCATCAAACATGTGTCTAGGTGACATGGCATCAATGGGGCAGCTACTAATTATGAAAGGTCACATTTGTGTGAAACAACCTTTCATCATTTGAGCTACTTCCCATGAGTTTGAGCTGAAGTTGAGCTGGCCATAGATGAAGGACATGTGTACAAGTCATAGGACAGCTCCTTGTGAAAAGACACTTCTCAGAATGGTAACTCTTCGCGGAAAGGTATGAATTCATAAAATTCGACCTAGACCATATTTGTAGTGCTCTATGTGGTGAAGATGATGGTGCAACTCTCCAGCTGAAATGAAGTCTCTAGCTAGCTCAAAAGTCCAGCTCAAGTGAGCTATGAGCTCGGGGGTCAGCTAGCAACTTTTCACCATTTGTTCTTCATGATCTCCCGAGTCATCCTATGTAATATTTCCTAGCTTATTGATTCCAATTCTAGCTTTAAGTCGGCTCCCATGATGTGGCCGAACATGTACCTACAAAAGAAAGCATTTATAAGCTAAGTAATATAAGATATAAATATATGGTTAATAACAATAACTTCATACATTCATAATATCATCATCATAACTATAATTATAATGTATATAAACTATTATCATAACTATGTTATAAGGAAAGATTAAGTTAAGAAAAATCCCCCTTTGAATATTGAGAAAGGTTGGAGATGCAAGTCCATTTGTGACGCTGAATCGGATCACATCAGGAATATAGAGTAAAATAAGATGAAATGCATCCAACATTTCACTCAAATTTGCTATCTTCTTCTCCAGCCAACGTGGTCTTCTCCTAAGGTAAGAACAAAGCTTCAATTCCATTTTCAAGCCATTTCTTTAGGATTATGAGTATGATGAAAATAGAAAATGGTTATTTGCGAAAAACACTATCATTTGGTACCAATATTGCATGATTATCTTGCTTGATTTCAAAATCCCCAAATCTGGAAATTTGGGTTTATACTATGGTTGTTGAAATTGATGATGATTATTGATGATTTTGAGGTTGTATGAATTGATGAATAACATAAGGATGAGGTTAAAGAAAAACAGTTTAAATTTTGGGAATTACAGTAGGTTCGAAAATTCACCAGAAAATATATAAATATAATTTGGAGGTTTTTTTTATATATTGTGTTCATATATGGATCTAGTTTTGTTTAAAATAAACGGGGATCAATTTCAAGTTGTATACAAATATATATGAATTTTTAACTGAGGAAAGGTCAGAAAAGTCGGACAGCAGAATTCTGTACAAAACAGATTCTGTTGGTAAACTTTGAAAATTCACCATAAATTGTACAGAATGAATTAGAAGGAGTTCTTTATATGGATAGATTTGTATTCGAGTTTAGTTTTTAACAGAAGAAACGGAATTGAATTCCAGTGTTTATATCAATACATAATAATAATTATTTAAGGGTAGTGTGAGTTGTCTGAATTCTGGAAATTAATGGGTTGTTGTGTAAGTGTTGTACTATGCTGGAAATTGTTGTTTGTGAATTGAAATGAGTGTTAGATGTGAAATTGATTATTTTGGGAAGATTGAAATGATTGGTGATTTAAGTACAACAATTGCATAGTTGGGGTACTTAAATGTATTTATTCTTTTGTAAAAGCATTTGAATGGAAATAATTTCAATGTTGGAATTTTTGGTATTAATAATCTAAGTGATAAAATGGTGAAGGACTATTTTGAGTAAATTGGAAAAGTGGGTTCCAATGTTATAGGAATTAATAAGTACTGAATTATTTGGTGGAAATGAGTTTGAAGTATGCTATGGATTTATTTTGAGATATGGTTATGTTAGTACAATACTAACATATGTATTATCATAAATTTGTGATTTATACAGATCATGGTTGATTTGCAATTGAAGCAAGTCAAGTATAAATAGGGTATATTGTGGACAATAGTGAGGCACAAATATTTTGAAAGATATAAAGTGTCAAGGTGAGTGCAATACATGCATGAAAATATTACATGGATATTTTATACATCATAAGGAAGACTTGCGATAAGTCGACCTTGTTTATATTGGCATGATTTTATATCATTTTTATAAATTGACATTAATATGTCAGAGTATGAAACTAAAATGCATTGATCATGAAAAATGTGATATTTTACCATGAATGTTTTCGGGTTTGAACTGCCCAATGTTAAATATTGATTATATACTTTGCCATGGAGGGATCGAATAAAATAGACTATATGCCCAAAGTAAGTCATTGAGGGACAGGGTATAGTTGGCATGCCATAGAGTATAGCAGCTGCAGGTTTATATACACTTCGGTGTATATGGTGGGCACGACCTTATGTGTAATACACTTCGGTGTATATGGTGGGCACGACCTTATATGTAATACACTTCGGTGTATATGGTGGGCACGACCTTATGTGTAGAACTACGGTGCAAATATTACTCGAATACCCAGGGTCCTCAAGGTTTAATATTGGGCTATTGGCTATGGATTATGTTTTATTGGCTAATAAATGGTAACCATGCAAATAAGCTTATGAGCTTACGGAATAATGGCAAGTATATAGGAAAAATAAGCTTACGAGCTTATGGAATTTAAATGGTAAGTATTTTGGTAAAATAAGCTTACGAGCTTATGGGATAAATGGTAAGAGATTTTATATTATTTTGATCATGGTAAAATATTGGATATGTTAGTAAAATGATTTTATGGAAATTTGATATTGAAAATCATGCATGAATTGTATTGCACTGTTAAATGTTTTAATTGCCTCACTAAGTTTATACTTAGCGTGTGATGATTTTCATTCGTAGGTAAAAAAGCAAAGAATAAGAATAAAGAGTTCAGAATGACATCAAGCGTCGAGAGGTATATTTCAATATCAGTAAGACATCCTATTATGAAATTTGATTTTAGATAGTGGCATGTAATTTGAAAATGTTTAATTTAATTATTGAATAAATTTTGGAAATTGTTATAGTGATGAAAGGTTAATATTTATGAGATTTATATGAAATTTTCGAAAGTTACTGTAGCATGAACAATAACCCCGTTTTTAAGCAAAAATTTCTAGATTGAAAAAGGGATACCGATTCCCCTGCTACAGGGAATCGATTCCCCCACTGTTCATTGTTCACTGTTCGGGTACTATTCACTATTCATAAATAAAAATATTTTGAATTAAATTGGTTACAACGAAACGTAATTTTTATGATATGATAATTTTATAATATCATTTACCATTTTAAGAAAATAAATTTTAAATCATTTTCGAATAAAGATGGTTTTAAGAATGTGGAAAAAAAATAAAAAGGAAAATTCGGGTGACATCCGTAATCTGTATAGGTATAATTATACGGGTTATGGGTGTTACAACCATAGCCATATCAACCATCTTCCGCTTCCATCTCTCAATTAAACAGCCCACCTGTTCACTATACGCCTACCACCCTTAACCATTCTGTTTTGAGCCATTCACTTCGCAGGTTGTTTTGCTTCCTTCCTAGATCCACAATCATTTGTTAAGGCATCAAAAGAGCCTTACATCAGGCTGTTTGTGAACAAGCTTCCTAGCTAAGTCCTTGTGAGCTCCTCAACATTATGTTCTGCTACATTCAGCTACCTTTGACATCACTTTTGACAACTCAGCTCCAAATAGTCCAACTAGCTAAGTTTAGCTAGCCTTAAGCTCCTCCAGCTAAATCGAGCTTCCCTTAGTGTTCCATGAGCTGCCTTGTACTTTGTAAGCTGTTTGTGAGCTGCATATGACGTCCAAATCATTCACCAAGCTACCTTAACATGCATCATGCTCCAATGTACCTACATGTGTAAGGAAACAAGGTAAGTCCATGATATTGAGCTAAGACGAGCTAAATACCTTGCTTCCATGTTTGATTATGTTAATGTGAGCTAAGTTTGAAGGCCATGAGCTAATTATATCATCTCATAATATGTGTAAGATTATGCATGAGGCTTAAGAGTTAATATGAATGCATATGAACTAACGAAATGCATTATAAGTATGCTGCCTTGATGTATAAATAATATTCATGCTTAATATGATTATAAAGCTATCCTAACATGCTTATCATATTAAAATAAACAATGTGCAAGATGTATTCATACTAAGTTATTCTTTAACTACATAACTAATATTTTTAGCATGATATGTATTATAATAACATATATTATAAGACTAGTATAAAGTAAATGCGATATAAGGATGTTCAAGAGTACTCCCTTTGTAGATGAAAACGTGCTTGCTTCACATAAGAAGGGAACAAATGGCCTGCCATCATCCCATGCAAAGGGCTGCACCATAAGGCTCCCTAGAACACCCATGTGCTTTGCATATGATTAGCCCCCATGTACCTTGCATGTGGTTCATTTAGGCACCAAGATGAAGAGCTCTCTCCCTATTCGGCCAAGCATCATTTACCATCCAATTTGGCGCCAACTTGAAGGGACACAAGGACTATTCGGCCAAGGATTATTTCCCTCCATAAAGGACCGAAACATTATGTCATTTTAGCATTTAATTATGTCATTTTATAGAGGCACAAGGGCTGGCCGACTACCATGTATCCATTCGGCCATGCCCCTCCATTTCCTATAAATAGGAAAGCACAATTCATTTGTAATCAGACCTTTTGTTTTAATTAAAGTGAGATTATTCTCTTCCTTAAGTCCTGGTGACTTTTATCGACTTATCAAGTATAATTTATACTTGTGGCGTCAACCCCTTCTCTTTTCACCTTGATACTTCTGGTTCCTAGTTCTTTATAACTAGTGGGTCAAAGTACTTTATACCACCCCTTAAAGAAGCAATATAAAGTCTGGGTCTTTACTCTATATAGCATTGGTTCTTCTTTGAGTCTTGTTTAAGATACTATCCTCACAACCATTCCTTTGTTTCATAAACCATAACCATAGCCATATCAACCATCTTCCGCTTCCATCTCTCAATTAAACAACCCACCTAATCACCCATACGTTTACCACCCTTAACCATTATGTTTTGAGCCATTCACTTTACAGGTTGTTTTGCTTCCTTCCTAGATCCACAATCAATTGTTAAGGCATCAGAAGAGCCTTACATCAAGCGATAATCAGAGCTTTGGTGGAAGAAGCAACGTACAACAACAAAAAAAGAAGTGCAAGTGAAGTGCAAAGTCAAAGAAAAAGAAAATCAGAAAAGAAATTGAAGCACTCCAAAAGACAGAAAGAAAATCCAGCACTCAAAAGAAGAAAAAGAAAAGAAAAGAAAAGAAAGAAGTTGAAGCACTAAACAATTCTCATCACCAAGCAATTCAAGTAAGCCGTTTAAATTGATTATAGTGATAGAAGGTTGTGAAATGACTTCTGTAAGTAACCCCTTTTGTTCTTTTCTTTCTATTTCTAAGCCACCCTTTCATTATATTTGTTTTCCCTTCCTACTAACCCTTTTTACAGCCGATGCCAAACAAGTAAAATTTACTTGATACAGTCTTGAGTAAAGTTCTCTAGAACCTGAGACAAGAGAATCGAGAGGAAAAAGGCTAGAGTGTGTGAGATCAGAAGAGGACAAGTAAAAGCCTTAAAGTTCTAGAGTGCAAACACGAGCGGATTATGTGACATCAAGTTTCCTTGGAGTGACTCGTGAGGCTTTGTGAGAGTATATTCTGGTAAGGTCTTTTACACATCTTATTCTTTTCTTATTTCACTAACTATGTCTCGGAGTCCTGAAAGAACCCCAGAAAGAGAAGGCCCTAACTTGCAAACCCAAGCCATTATGCATGAAATGGCAAGATTGCTGAAATTAGAATTGGAGCCTTTGCATGATCTTATGGACCAATTTGAAGCATCCTTAGGTAACATAAGAGTAAATCACCCTAGAATGGAAGAAGAAATCGAAGAAGAAGAGGCTGAAGTAACATCAGTAGCAAGAAGAGATGTTCATCGAAATCAGAATGACAACTTCAGCAACATTAAAGTGACCATTCCTCCATTTCAAGGTCGAACTGATCTAGAGGCCTATCTTGATTGGGTAATCAAGATTGAACACATTTTTGAATGCCAAAATTATACGGAGAAAAAGAAGGTCAGGCTTGCTACTATGGAATTCGTAGATTATGCCTTAGTTTGGTGGGATCAATTGGTAAGTTCAAGAAGACGAAATGGTGAATGCCCCATCACTACATGGGAAGAAATGAAAGCCATTATGAGGAAAAGGTTCGTGCCTACTCACTATCACCGATATCTTTATCATAAACTATAAAACTTGAAACAAGGAAGCAAGAGCGTTGAAGATTATTTCAAAGAAATGGAGATAGCCATGATCCGAGCCAATGTGGATGAAGATAGAGAAGCAACAATCGCAAGGTTCTTATCTGGCCTAAATTTTGATATTGCTAACCTTGTTGAACTTCAGCATTATGTAGAGATTGAAGAGATGGTGCATGTAGCCATGAAAATTGAACGACAACTTAAGAGGAAAACCTACAATCGGAGCAGTCCAAATTCGACCACCAAATGGAAGTAAGAGCCTATTACCTTCCGGAAATAAACTCCAGTCCAATCAAAGGATCGTACAGAGGTACCCAAAATTATACAAATGGACGAATCTAATAAGGGTAAAGAAAAGCAAACCAACACTTTCGAGAGATCAAGAGATATCAAATGTTTCAAGTGTTTTGGAAAAGGGCATGTTGCTAGTCAATGTCCCAACCGAAATGCCATGATGTTGCTTGACAATGGAGATATTAAGTCGGATTCTGACGATCCTATTTTTGATGAAGAACTTGAAACAATGCAAGATGAAGAAACTGAAGAAAATGCAGATCATGGTGAGATGCTTGTTTCGAAAAGGTGCCTACAATCACAAACATCCCAAGAGGATATTCAAAGAAACAATATTTTCCATACAAGATGCCATGTCAAGGACAAGGTTTGCACAATGATCATCGATGGAGGAAGTTGCACAAACATAGCCAGCACTCTTATGGTTGAAAAACTTGGATTGGCAACGTCAAAGCATCCTACTCCATATAAACTCCAATGGCTTAATGAATGAGGTGAATTAAACGTTACCAAACAGGTTCTAATTCATTTTTCAGTTGGTAGGTACAAGGATGAGGTGCTTTGTGACATTGTCCCTATGCATGCTAGCCACATCTTACTTGGAAGACCATGGCAGTATGACAAAAGGGCCATTCATGATTGTTTTCACAATCAATACACTTTTAAGCATGATGGACGCAAGGTAACCTTGGTGCCTTTAACGCCTAAAGAAGTACAACAAGATCAATTGCATATGCGAAAGAGTGTACAAGCATGGCGCAAAGATAAAACCCTAACGAAAAATAAAGAGGAACTAAACAAGAAACCAAATTTCTTCATAGAGAGACATGATGGTTCAATGCTGGAAAATGAAGGATCTCCTACGAGAAATGATGATGTTTGGGACTTAAAGTCACAACTCTTCACCAATGGTCGGTAAGTACCCCTTCATTTGAAATCTCTCCTCTTCTCACTTTTCAGGACCAACCACGTGAAAGGTCACTTCCAAAAGGGATATCCTTAAAAAAAGATTACTCCCAAAGGGTACCTGTTGGTAAATCATATTCCAAAAAAAGGCCTAAAGGGAAATCTTACGAAAGGGTACTTAATGGAAGAACACAAACGTTCAAAGGATACTTTCTTTTAGCAAAGAGATGTAAAGCTATGCAAGGACATAATGAACTCGATTTGAGGACAAATCACCCTAAAGAAGGGGGGATGATGCAAGCACATTTTCATCTATTAAGGGAGTTGATGTGATCCTACCGATCATCATGTTCAACAAAAACATGCTCACAACTTTGAAGTTCTTCCAATATGATTCTAAGGGAGTCTTGCCTTATTTTATTATTTATTTACTTATTTATGCATTACATGTCATGTGAATATGTTTATATTATTCTTAATTATGCTTGAATGTTATATGCTTTCATTTATATGTATAATATATGATATTCATGTATGACTTATTAATTCACATCTTTATATAACTCATTCAATGCATATGCATTCATAGTTAGCTCTTTTGCATTCTAACATATTTACATTCTAACATAGGTGGCAGAATGCACTCATATTTATAATAGCTCAATTCCTATCTAATTATTTGTTTACATACTTTGTCTAGGTACATTGGATGCTAAGTAGACTAAAGGCAATTGAAGAGTTGGATGGACAGTTCAAGTCAATCAGATTGATCGTCATTTTTGAACATGTTCCAAGAATCTTTGGGTGATGAAGTCTTCTTTACATTTAATTCCCTATCTCTTATCTTTCCATCTCACTTTGAATCGTATGAATCTGATATTGGGAGCCCAAGATATGCCCAGATTAATTAAGACAGTGCGGGATGGAAATAAGTACGGGATTTACAAACAAATGAAGAGCCATGTTCACACCTGATTCATTTCCACCTTCATGAATCCATTTATGGCGTGTACAATCATACAATGGGGCTAAAGGACTTGTTCACATTCAAGGGAGATGGATGCATTATTTTCAAACTCATTCATCAAATCCAAGTGCATGAAGGGAGCCTATGAGTCACGTTCACACTTGGTGCATGCATTCCAAAGGGGGCCGAACATACAATGAAACATTACTCCAAATTCATGCAATGAAATGAACCAACATGTTCACATTAAGAGAGGATGAATTCGGCTATGAAGATGTATTCACTTAAATGGATGAACATTCATTTATTTTATTAGTCTATGAACTTGCATAGGGGACGTACGCAAGCACGTTTTCAACTATAAAGGGAGTACTCTTGAACATCCTTTTAATGCATTTACTTTATAATAACCTTATAATATATACTATTATATTACATATCATGCTAAGGATATTAGTTATGAAGTTAAAGAATAACTTAGTATGAATACATCTTACACGTTGTTATTTTAATATGTTAAGCATGTTAGGATAGCTATATAATTATATTATGCATGATTATAACATATACATCAAGGCAGCATACTTATAATGCATTTCATTAGTTCATTTTCATTCATATTAGCTCTTAGGCTTTATACCTTACCTTACACATATTAGGAGATGATATAATTAGCTCATATTAGCTCAATACCATGGAATTACCTTGTTTCCTTGCACATGTAGGTACATTGGAGCATAATAAACGTTGAGGTAGCTTGGTGAATGATTTGGACGTCATATGCAGCTCACAAACAGCTTACAAAGTAAAAGGCAGCTCATGGAACACTAAGGGAAGCTCGATTCAGCTGGAGGAGCTTAAGGCTAGCTAAACTTAGCTAGTTGGACTATTTGGAGCTGAGTTGCCAAAAGTGATGACAAAGGTAGCTGAACCTAATGTTGAGGAGCTCCCAAGGACTTAGCTAGGAAGCTTGTTCACAAACAGCCCATGTTTGCTAACTAGCTCCACAACTCAAGCTAGCTTGGAGGAGACACATGCATACCCAAGAGAGATCACATGACCAGCCATCATTCCATGCACAAGGCTACACCACAAGCATCCTAGAGAAGCCATGTGCACGCCTTGTGACCAGCCAACCATGTGCTAGGCGTGTGACTTCATTTAGGTGCCAAGATGAAGAGTCCTCTTACCATTCGGCCAAGCACTCCTTTCTCTCCAATTTGACGCCAACTTGAGGGGACACAAGAGCTATTTGGCCAAGGGTTATTTCCCACTATTTAAACCGAACCAACATCTCTATTTAACATTAAATTATGTCATTTTAAAAGGGCACAAGGGCTGGCCGAAACCCATTGTAATCATTCGGCCATTTCCCTTCATTTCCTACAAATAGGAAAACATTCCTCATTTGTAAGGTAGACCATTTTTTATTAATCAAAGTGAGATTATTCTCTTCCTTAAGTCTTAGTGACTTTTTATCGACTTATCAAATATAATTTATACTTGTGGCGTCAACCCTCTTCTTTCATCTTGATACTTCTGGTTCCTAGTTCATATAACTAGTGGGTCAAAGTACTTAACACCACCCCTTGAAGAAACAATATAAAGATTGGGTCTTTGCTCTCTATAGCATTGGTTCTTCTTTGAGCATTCTTTAAGATACTATCCTCACAACCATCCTTTTGTTTCATCGCCATAACCATAACCATTCAATCATCTTCTGCTTCCATCTCTCATTTATTAAATAGCCTACCTATTAATCCATACGTTTACCACCCTTATCCATTCTGTTTTGAGCCATTCACTTGTGCAGGTTATTTTACTTCCTTCCTAGATCCATAATCAAACGAGAAGGTATAATTACCTTACATCAAGAGGTAATCAGAGCTTTGGTGGAAGAAAGCAACATACAACAACAACAAAAACAAAATACAAAAAGAAGTGCAAGTGAAGTACAAAGTGAAAGAAATCAAGAAAAATCCAGTAAAGAAAATCAAAGCACTCAAAAGAAGAAATTGAAACCACTCAAAGAGGAGGAAAAAAGAAAAGAAAAGAAAAGAAAGAAAGTTGAAGCACTCATCAATAATTCTAATCACCAAGCCATTCAAGTAAGCCTTTTAAATTGATTGTGGTTATAGAAGGTTGTAAAATGACTTGTGTAAGTAACCCCTTTATTCTCTTCTTTTTATTTTTTCTAAGCCACCCTTTCAATTATATTTTGCTTTCCATTCCTACTATCCCATTTGCAGCCGACGCCAAACAAGTAAAATTTACTCGATATGGTCTTGAGTAAAAGTTTTCTAGAACTTGAGACAAGAGAATCGAGAGGAAAAAGGCTGGAGCGTGTGTGAGATTAGAAGAGGACAAGTAAAAGCCATTAAAGTCTTAGAGTGCAAACACGAGCGGATTGAGTGACATCAAGTTTCCTTGGAGTGACTCGTGAGGCTTTGTGAGAGTATATTCTGGTAAGGTATTTTACACATCTTATTCTTTTCTTATTTCACTAACCATGTCTCAGAGTTCAGGACGATCCCCAGAAAGAGATGCCCCTAACTTGCAAACACAAGCTATTATGCATGAAATGGCAAGATTGTTGAAATTAGAATTGGAGCCTTTGCAAGATCGTATGGATTAATTAGAAGCATCTTTAGGCAACCAGAGAGTAAACCGTCCTAGAATGGAAGAAGACTTAGAAGAGGAAGAGGCTGAAGTAACATCAGTAGCAAGGAGAGATGTTTATCGAAATCAAAATGACAACTTCAACAACATCAAAGTGACTATTCCTCCATTTCAAGGACGAACTGATCCAGAAGCCTATCTTGATTGGGTAATCAAAATTGAACACATTTTTTAATGCCAAAACTATACGGAGCAAAAGAAGGTTAGGCTTGCTGCTATGGAATTCATGGACTATGCCTTAGTTTGGTGGGACCAATTAGTGAGTTCAAGAAGACGAAATGGTGAACGCCCCATCACAACATGGGATGAAATGAAGGACATTATGAGGAAAAGGTTTGTTCCTACTCACTATCACCGAGATCTTTATCATAAATTGCAAAATTTGAAACAAGGAAGCAAGAACGTTGAAGATTATTTCAAAGAAATGGAGATTGCCATGATCCAAGCCAATGTGGATGAAGATAGAGAAGCAACAATGGAAAGATTCTTATCTGGCCTAAATCTTGATATTGCTAACCTTGTTGAACTTCAGCATTATGTAGAGATTGAAGAAATGGTGCATGTGGCCATGAAAATTGAAAGAAAACTCAAAAGGAAACCTACACTAGGAGCAGTCCAAATTCGGCCACCAAATGGAAGCAAGAACCTATTACTTTCCGAAAGAAAACTCCAGTCCAAACAAAGGATCGTGCAGAGGTACCTAAAACTACACAAGTGGGCGAATCTAGCAAGGGTAAAGAAAAGCAAACCAGCACTTTTGAGAGATCAAGAGACATCAAATGTTTCAAGTGTTTTGGAAAAGGACATGTTGCTAGTCAATGTCCCAACCGAAATTCCATGATGGTGCTTGACAATGGAGATATTGTATCAGATTCTGATGAGCCTATTTTCGACGAGGAACCTAAAACAATACAAGAAGAAGAAACGGAAGAAAATGCAGATCATGGTGAGATGCTTGTTTCAAAGAGGTACCTACAATCACAAACATCCCAAGATGATATTCAGAGAAACAATATCTTTCATACAAGATGCCATGTCAAGGATAAGGTTTGCACAATGATCATCGATGGAGGAAGTTGCACAAACGTAGCAAGCACTCTTATGGTTGAAAAACTTGGATTGGCAACGTCAAAACATCCTACTCCATATAAACTCCAATGGCTCAATGAAGGAGGTGAGATAAATGTTACCAAACAGGTTCTAATTCCTTTCTCAGTTGATAGGTACAAGGACGAGGTGCTTTGTGACATTGTCCCTATGCATGCTAGCCACATCTTACTTGGGAGACCATGGCAGTATGACAAAAGGGCCATTCATGATTGTTTTCACAATCAATAAACTTTTAAGCATGATGGACGCAAGGTGACCTTGATGCCTTTAACGCCAAAAGAAGTACAACAAGATCAATTGCATATGCGAAAGAGTGTACAAGCATGGCGCAAAGACAAAACTCCGACGAAAAATGAAGAGGAACTAAACAAGAAACCAAACTTCTTCATAGAGATACATGATGGTTCAATGCTGGAAAATAAAGGGTCACCTACGAAAAGTGGTGATGTTTGGGACTTAAAGTCACAACTCTTCGCCAATGATTTTAATCTACAAAAGGTAAGTACCCCTTTATATGAAACCTTTTCTCTCCTCACTTTTCAGGACAATTCATGTGAAATGTCACTTCCAAAAGGGATATTCCTAGATAAAGATCATTCCCAAAAGGTACATGTTGGTAAATCATATTCCAAAGAAAGGCCTAAAAGGAAATCTTACAAAAGGGTATATAATGGAAGAACACAAATGTTCAAAGGATACTTTCTTTTAGAAAAGAGGCGTGAAGCTATGAAAGGACAGAATGGACTCGATTTGATGACAAATCGCCCTAAAAAAGGGGGGGATGATGCAAGCACGTTTTCAACTATAAAGAGAGTACTCTTGAACATCCTTTTAATGCATTTACTTTATAATAACCTTATAATATATATTATTATATTACATATCATGCTAAGGATATTAGTAATGAAGTTAAAGAACAACTAAGTATGAATACATCTTACACATTGATATTTTAATATGTTAAGCATGTTAGGATAGCGATATAATTATATTATGCATGATTATAACATATACATCAAGGCAGCATACTTATAATGCATTTCATCAGTTCATTTGCATTCATATTAGCTCTTAGGCTTTATACCTTACCTTACACATATTAGGAGATGATATAATTAGCTCATATTAGCTCAATACCATGGAATTACCTTGTTTCCTTGCACATGTAGGTACATTAGAGCATAATAAACGTTGAGGTAGCTTGGTGAATGATTTGGACGTCATATGCAGCTCACAAATAGCTTACAAAGTAAAAGGCAGCTCATGGAACACTAAGGGAAGCTCGATTCAACTGGAGGAGCTTAAGGCTAGCTAAACTTAGCTAGTTGGACTATTTGGAGCTGAGTTGCCAAAAGTGATGACAAAGGTAGCTGAATGTAGTTGAACCTAATGTTGAGGAGCTCACAAGGACTTAGCTAGGAAGCTTGTTCACAAACAGCCCATGTTTGCTAACTAGCTCCACAACTCAAGCTAGCTTGGAGGAGACACATGCACACCCAAGAGAGATCACATGACCAACCATCATTCCATGCACAAGGCTACACCACAAGCATCCTAGAGAAGCCATGTGCATGCCTTGTGACCAGCCAACCATGTGCTAGGCGTGTGACTTCATTTAGACGCCAAGATGAAGAGTCCTCTTAGCATTCGACCAAGCACTTCATTTGAGGGGGTACAAGAGCTATTCGGCCAAGGGTTATTTCCCTCTATTTAAACCGAACCAACATCTCTATTTAACATTAAATTATGTCATTTTAAAAGGGCACAAGGGCTGGCCGAAACCAATTGTAATCATTCGGCCATTTCCCTTCATTTCCTATAAATAGGAAAACATTCCTCATTTGTAAGGCAGACCATTTTTATTAATCAAAGTGAGATTATTCTCTTCCTTAAGTCATGGTGACTTTTTATCGACTTATCAAGTATAATTTATACTTGTGGCGTCAACCCTCTTCTTTCATCTTGATACTTCTGGTTCCTAGTTCATATAACTAGTGGGTCAAAGTACTTAACACCACCCCTTGAAGAAACAATATAAAGATTGGGTCTTTGCTCTCTATAGCATTGGTTCTTCTTTGAGCATTCTTCAAGATACTATCCTCACAACCATCCTTTTGTTTCATCCCCATAACCATAACCATTCAATCATCTTCCTCTTCCATCTATCATTTATTAAATAGCCTACCTATTAAACCATGCGTTTACCACCCTTATCCATTCTGTTTTGAGCCATTCACTTGTGCAGGTTGTTTTGCTTCCTTTCTAGATCCACAATCAAACGAGAAGGTAGAATTACCTTACATCACGTACATTGTATCTACTTAAGGATGAACATTCATCCATGAATGTTCAATCATTAAATCTTGTATGTGCATCCTAGATATCTCTTACGCCTATAAATAGCTTTCCATTTCATTTGTAAAAGGCAATTCACTTTGTTTAATCAAATATTTGTGAGAGTTTCCCTCTTTAGTTCTTAAGTGAACTGTATCGACTTATCAAGCTTATGCTTGTGGCGTCACCCTATCTATTTCACCCTGATACTTTTGGTTCCTATCTCTTTATAGATAGTGGGTCAAAGTCCTTGTTTACCACCCCTTAAAGAAGCAATATAAAGTCTGGGTCTTTGTTCTTTAACATTGGTTCTTCTTTGAGTCTTCTTTGAGATACTACCTTACATATTCATATCCATCACCTTCATTCTACTTCCATTACCGCACTTCATCATTTCCTTTAAACATATCACCAACTTATATATATTTTCTGCTACCATATTATCTTTCCATTTCATTACTTCTATTTAACCATTTTTTTAGCTTTCTTGTTTGTGCAGGATACTTGTTGCTTTCCTAGATCGAAACAATCAAAGGTACAACCTTGACTTCACTATCCATCCAAGTGAGGCTAGGTTGAACTGTTTCATATGGTAATCAGAGCTAAGGTGGATTGCAACAAGAACAAGAAAAAGCAACATCCTACCATTCAATAAAAAGAAAATCAAAAAGAGAAGTGCCAAAAGATAAAAATCAGTAAGTTAATCCCAACATCAACAAGGGATTCGAAGTGAAGAAAAACTAAAGAAAGGAAACAAAGAAATCAAAATGCAACGAAGTGCCAAAGGTGACAAGCAACATCATTATTTCAACCGATCCTATGGAAGTCTTCAAGACCTTTGATTGTTCTTCTAGGAAGGTGGTGAGTATCTTTGCATAGTAAGTGAACCTTTCTTTATTTTTCTTCCTTTTATAAGGCCACCCTTCATTATTTAATCTTTCTACCTTTCTACTTTTTTCCTCTACACTAACGAATTTTTCAGCCCACATCCATAGCACTTGAAAGGTCTCGAGTTAGTTCTTTAAAGAACTTTACAAGAGAGGAACGAGTGGAAAAAGGCTAATCGAGTGTGTGAGATCAGAAGAGGAATTGAAAAAGCCAATTTATATTCCCGAGTGTAAACACGAGCGTTGAGTGGAGCATCATCATTTTTTAGAATGATCGTGAGGATTTGTGAGTGATTATTGGTAAGGTCCTTTCATCTTATTCAACTATTAATTTTTCACTAACAATTCTCCCATCTTTCGAATGGATTACGGACAGCAAAGGAGGAATCCATTTCATACTCATTTTCATGTGAATGATAAAGTATGCCTTGTAGCCATTGATGGTGGTAGTTGTGCAAATCTTGCAAGCACATACATGGTTGAGAAGTTGGGGCTTATAACATTCAAACATCCCGGTCCATATGTTTTGCAAGGATTAAATGAAGATGAAGAGTTAGAAGGCATAGAGCAAGTACGTGTGTCATTTTCAATTGGGGGATATGAAGATGAAGTTTTGTGTGATGTTGTTTTTATGAATTCAAGCCATCTACTTGTTGGACGTCCTTGGCAGTTTGATAAAAGAGCATTGTATGATGGGTTCTCCAACACATATTCATTCAAACACCAAGGGAGAAAGATCGCGTTGGTTCCAATGTACCCAAATCAAGTCCATGAATGCCAAGTTATCGTCAAATCACGTATAGAGGAATGGAATAAAACCTAAAGCCATGAAGAAAGTTGAAAGAGAAGTTTCACGTGAGAAACAAATAACAGTGGAGGGAGATCAAAATGAAAATGAGAAAAATTGTTGTAAGAAACGTTGGAGTTGAAAATGAGAAAGTTGAAAAGATTGAATTTGGGAGAAAAGGGGGAAGTACGTGTGGAAGAGAAAATGAAAAGATTTCAAGTGAGGTTGTGGTTAAAAGATATGATGGAGTTGAACATGTACAAATCAAAGAAGAACAATGTGAGAAAACCAAAACATTTGGAGTTGAAAATAAGAGTGTGATTTTTCGTGAGAAAGACATTAGAGTAATTGAAAATGAGAGTAAGAGCATTGAGAGTGAAGATGAGTGTGTTGAAAAACATGAGCATGAAAGAAAAGAATGCGAGGAAAAGGAAGTTTTGCTTTATACTAATCAATTTTTTTCTTCTATTCATTCTTTGAATTTGCAGGTTATTCCAAGGGACATTCAAGATGATTCAAGCATCATATCTTTTGAAATTCCAAAAGATGTGTCACTTGAAATTATAAAGAACATGTTCATTAACCTTCAAAGTACATTCACCTTATACTCAAGATCGAATGCACCTTATAAAAGGGAAGATTCAATGAACCTAACCATGGAGAACATTAAGAGTCCAAACTCATTCATTGTTGAATTTAATCCTTTCCTTTCCTTTGATTCTAAACTATCTACTTCTAACTTTGTTCTATTTTTCAGATTGTTGATTCAAAAGAAAAGACTTGAACATGTGAAGCATTTTGAGCAAAGAAAACGATGTAAGATGAGAATGAAAGAATTTTCATTCAAACGAAGATCAAAGTTGTTCCCTTATGTACCAAGCATCGATTTGGGGACAAATCGCCTTAAAGAAGGGGGGGGATGATGTGATCCTACCGACCATCATGTTCAACAAAAACATGCTCACAACTTTGAAGTTCTTTCAATATGATTCTAAGGGAGTCTTGCCTTATTTTATTATTTATTTACTTATTTATGCATTACATGTCATGTGAATATGTTTATATTATTCTTAATTATGCTTGAATGTTATATGCTGTCATTTATATGTATAATATATGATATTCATGTATGACTTATTAATTCACATCTTTTATATAACTCATTCAATGCATATGCATTAATAGTTAGCTCATTTGCATTTAACATATTTGCATTCTAACATAGGTGGCAGAATGCACTCATATTTATAATAGCACAATTCCTATCTAATTATTTATTTACATACTTTGTCTAGGTACATTGGATGCTAAGTAGACTAAAGGCAATTGAAGAGTTGGATGGACAGTTCACGTCAGTCAGATTGATCGTCATTTTTGAACATGTTACAAGAATCTTTGGGTGATGAAGTCTCTTAACATTTAATCCCCTATTTCTTATCTTTCCAACTCACTTTGAATCGTATCAATCTGATATTGGGAGCCCAAGATATGCCCAGATTAATTAAGACAGTGCAGGCTGGAAATAAGTACGGGATTTACAACCAAATGAAGAGCCATGTTCACACCTGATGCATTTCCACCTTCATGAATCCATTTATGGCGTGTACAATCATACAATGGGGCTAAATGACTTGTTCACATTCAAGGGATATGGATGCATTATTTTCAAACTCATTCATCAAATCCAAGTGCATGAAGGGAGCCTATGAGTCACGTTCATACTTGGTGCATGCATTCCAAAGGGGGGCGAACATACAATGAAACATTACTCCAAATTCATGCAAGGAAATGAACCAACATGTTCACATCAAGAGAGGATGAATTCGGCTATGAAGATGTATTCACTTAAATGGATGAACATTCATTTATTTTATTAGTCCATGAACTTGCATAGGGGACGTACATTGTATCTACTTAAGGATGAACATTCATCCATGAATGTTCAATCATTAAATCTTGTATGTGCATCCTAGACATCTCTTAGGCCTATAAATAGCTTTCCATTTCATTTGTAAAAGGCAATTCACTTTGTTTAAACAAATATTTGTGAGAGTTTCTCTCTTTAGTTCTTAAGTGAACTTTATCGACTTATCAAGCTTATGCTTGTGGCGTCACCCTATCTATTTCACCCTGATACTTTTGGTTCCTATCTCTTTATAGATAGTGGGTCAAAGTCCTTGTTTACCACCCCTTAAAGAAGCAATATAAAGTCCGGGTCTTTGTTCTTTAACATTGGTTCTTCTTTGAGTCTTCTTTGAGATACTACCTTTCATATTCATATCCATCACCTTCATTCTACTTCCATTACCGTACTTCATCATTTCCTTTAAACATATCACCAACTTATATATATTTTTTGCTTCCATATTTATCTTTCCATTTCATTATTTCCATTTAACCATTTTTTTTAGCTTTCTTGTTTGTGCAGGATACTTGTTGCTTTCCTAGATCGAAACAATCAAAGGTACAACCTTGACTTCACCATCCATCCAAGTGAGGCTAGGTTGAACTGTATCAGGAGTACTCTTGAACATCCTTATATCGCATTTACTTTATACTAGTCTTATAATATATGTTATTATAATACATATCATGCTAAAAATATTAGTTATGTAGTTAAAGAATAACTAAGTATGAACACAGCATGCTCATTAATACTTAAGCATATTAGGATAGTCTTATAATCATATTAAGCATGATTACATTATATACATCAAGGCAGCATTATTATAATTTGTTTTATTAGATCATATGCATTCATATTAGCTCCTAAGCTTTATACAATTAGTTTACACATATTATGAGATGGTATATTTAGCTCATGACATGCAATCATAGCTCACATTACCATATTCTTACATGACAGCAAGGTATTTAGCTCGTCTTAGCTCAATATCATGGACTTACCTTAATTCCTTACACATACAGGTACAATGGAGTGTGATGAACATTGAGATAGCTTGGTAGATGATTTGGACATCCTATGCAGCTCACAAACAGCTCACAAAGGACAAGGCAGCTCATGGAACATTAAGGAAAGCTCAATTCAGCTGGAGGAGCACAAGGCTAGCTAAACTCAGCTAGTTGGACTATTTGGAGCTAAGTTGCCAAAGGTGATATCAATGGTAACTGAGTGTAGCTGAACATGCTGTTATGAAGCTCATAAGGATTCAGCTAGGAAGCTTGTTCACAAAACAACCCATGCTTGCTAGCTAGCTCCACACTCAAGCTAGCTTGGAGGAGACACATGCACGCCTAAGAAGGGAACACATGACCTACCATCATCCCATGCAAAGGGCTGCACCACAAGGCTCCCTAGAACATCCATGTGCTTTGCATATGATCAGCCCCCATGTGCCTTGTATGTGGTTCATTTAGGTGCCAAGGTGAAGAGCTCTCTCCCTATTCGACCAAGCATCATTTCCCATCTAATTTGGCGCCAACTTGAAGGGACACAAGGACTATTCGGCCAAGGATTATTTCCCTCCATAAAAGACCGAAACATTATGTCATTTTAGCATTTAATTATGTCATTTTATAGAGGCACAAGGGCTGGCCAAACCACCATGTATCCATTCGACCATGCCCCTCCATTTCTTATAAATAGAAGCACAATTCATTTGTAATCAGACCTTTTGCTTTAATTAAAGTGAGATTATTCTCTTCCTTAAGTCCTGGTGACTTTTATGGACTTATCAAGTATAATTTATACTTGTGGCGTCAACCCTTTCTCTTTTCACCTTGATACTTCTGGCTCCTAGTTCTTTATAACTAGTGGGTCAAAGTACTTCATACCACCCCTTAAAGAAGCAATATAAAGTCTGTGTCTTTGCTCTATATAGCATTGGTTCTTCTTTGAGTCTTCCTTAAGATACTATCCTCATAACTTTGTTTCATAAACTATAACCATAGCCATATCAACCATCTTCCGCTTCCATCTCTCAATTAAATAGCCCACCTAATCACCCATACGTTTACCACCCTTAACCATTCTGTTTTGAGCCATTCACTTTGTAGGTTGTTTTGCTTCCTTCCTAGATCCACAATCAATTGTTAAGGCATCAGAAGAGCCTTACATCATATTCGGTCAAGCATGAGGAGGCATTAAAATGGGTGGCAATATGAATAAGCATGGGCACCAAAATGAACCAACACCTACCTATTTATTCAAAGCAATGTAACCCCTTGTAAAGTCACATAGCATTACCGAAATAACAACTAATTATTCAGCTAAATCCCTTGTAAGCCTATAGCATTTCATTTGTAACTCAACCCTTTATTAATATATACTCTTTGTGAGATATTCTCTCTTGTAAGTTCTTTAAGAACTTTATCGATTAAGCAAACTTTCTAAGTTTGTGGCGTCAATCTCTTTCCTTGATACTTCGAGTCCGTAGTTTCTATAACTAGTGGGTTCAAGTCCTAATCTATCATCACTTATTTAAGTTTATTAAGAACGGGATTAAACTTTCTATAGTTTTTCTTCCTCTTTAACTTATTTAAGATACTACCTTCATCCTTCCATATTCCATCATCTTCACACCTACACCATCTCCATTTCCATTATGATGTAAGGAACTTGTACCTTATCGATTGATTATGGATCTAGGAAGGAAGAAAAACAACATGCATAAGTGAATGGCTCAACATATGGTTAAGGGTGGTAAATGTATGGGTGAATAGGTAGGCTATTTAAATAATGAGTAATGGAACAGAGGATGGTTGATATGGCTATGGTTTATGGTTGATGAAACAAAGAGATGATTTGAGGTAGTATCTTCAAGAAGACTCAAAGAAGAACCAATGTTATAGAGAGAAAAGACCCAGACTTTATATTGCTTCTTTAAGGGGTGGTATAAAGGACTTTGACCCACTAGTTATAAGAACTAGGAACCAGAAGTATCAAGGGGAAAGGGGTTGACACCACAAGTATAAAAATACTTGATAAGTCAATAAAAGTCACCAGGACTTAAGAAAGAGAATAATTTCACTTGTACTAATCAAAAAGGTCTCATTATAAATGAAATATGATGGCCTATTTATAGTTTTCAAAGGGTTTAGGCCGAATAAACACTTTATGGTTCATCCAAGGTTGAAACCCCTTTGAAAATACATGATTTTTTTATGAAAATACATGATTTAAATGAAGATACATGCTCTTGGCCAAATGGTTATGTGTTGGTTCGGCCCTAAGGAAGATTTGAATGCATTTGGAAGTTATTTGGGTGCCAAAATTAAGAGGAAAGAGTCTTTAGCTGAGTAGGAAGCATCCCTTGGTGTTTTGGCTCCAATTTGATGTCACATGGAGCGCAAATGCTTGAATGATGCACATGACAACCTACTTGAATGCAGATGGGTCTTCTTGCAATGTTTTGAAGTCCATGGGCAGCCTAAAGATGAACTAGCATCAAGGTAAGCTAGGTGAGTGTCTTGGTAGCTAACTAGGTGATCTATAACTTGATGAACTCAAGCTAGTTAGCTTTGGTCTTCTCAGCTCCTCAGCTACTCTCCCAGCTACTTCCAGCTACCTTTAGTCCACTTTTCATCACTTTGGTCCAAAGCTCTCCTCCAGCTAAGTTTAGCTACATGCTAGCTACTCTAGCTAAGTTGAGCTTTCCTTAGTGTTCCACGAGCTGCCATGATATTTGTGAGCTGCATATGACGTCCAAATACTCTACCAAGCTATCCCATTGTGTGCCATTGATACGATCCAGACTAGATCCAACTTTCTCCATGACTTGAACACAACATGGATGTTCTTCAAAGCTGTTTCTAAGGGAGTTCTTCATTACCCTATCTTATACTATATCATTTATACATTCTATTCTATCATAAGCATGCATTCACATGTTAGTATAAATTAGCATATTATTATTTCCATCATATGCTTATTTCATCATGTTTTTCATATTATTCAAATATATGCTATGATTACATATCATTTCTTAGGATATTATGATTATGATGTAAGGTAATTCTACCTTCTCGTTTGATTATGGATCTAGGAAGGAAGCAAAACAACCTGCACAAGTGAATGGCTCAAAACAGAATGGATAAGGGTGGTAAACGTATGGTTTAATAGGTAGGCTAATTAATAAATGAGAGATGGAAGCGGAAGAGGATTAAAATGGTTATGGTTATGGCGATAAAACAAAAGGATTGATGTAAGGCGAATCTACACGCTTTGGGAGAAGAGAGTAGATAGCCTTATTGTGTCCCGATCTAGGATTGACAAGTACTGATGTCCTTGAATTTATAAGTTTGGGCTGAAAAATAAGATAAGAAAAGGAAATAAGATTAATGATGGAATTAAGAAATGGATAATAATATAAGTAATGGAAATGAAATAAAGATATAATAGAGATGGTTGCGGAATTGATGGATTGATGGATGTTGTTGATGATGGAAATGATGAAATGGGGATGGTGGTGATTTGTATCCCAAACACGCCAAAGAGGAAACT
The DNA here is from genome assembly GCF_006381635.1 of Hibiscus syriacus. Classification (NCBI taxonomy): domain Eukaryota; kingdom Viridiplantae; phylum Streptophyta; class Magnoliopsida; order Malvales; family Malvaceae; genus Hibiscus; species Hibiscus syriacus. The sequence continues at coordinate 23,302 of NW_024062603.1, read as the reverse complement.
ATGCTATGAAGCACAATCCCGATCTTCACAAACTTGCTTGAGGGGTGGTGATAGTGTCTTCAACCCACTAGATAACAATCTAGGAATTTAGGAATCAAAATGGAAGGAATGACGCCACAAGTATATGAATTATACTTGCTTAATCGATAAAGTTCACAAAGAACTTTGAAGAGAAATAACTCACAAGAGTATGTTTTATATAAGAGATGAGATGGGTACAAATGAAGGCAAGCCACTCTATTTATAGGAAATGAGAGGGCTTGGCCGAATGGTTACAAGTTGTTTCAGCTAGATACATAACTTTATGAAGATACATAATGTTTTAAAATGAAAAACTAAGTCATTTTGGCTTGTGATGGTTCGGCTAACTCTTCATGAAGGGCCTTAATGATTCGGTCAAAGGATGGAGAGACATCTCCCTTGGCCGAATGGTTCATGCTTGTTCATCTTGGTTCCAATTTCCTCTCCTTGGCCGAATAGTCATGTGCCTTATCATGTTTGACGCCAAAGGCTCTCATGTGCATGCCATGTGATGTGGCCGAATATGCATGGCATTCTTCCTCATGATGATTTAAGCTTCCAATGGTTGCAATTTCTTCACCAACGTGCTTCTAGATGAAAAGGCATCTTCATGGGCAGCATCATTCATGGGCAGCATCATTCATGGAAGGTCACAATGTTTGAGAAAGGTGTCCCTTCATGTTTGAGCTATTTATGGTGTGAATGAGCTGGCGGTGAGCTGGCCTTAGATTACTTGTAACATGATGAACGTTTGGGCAGCTCCTTGTGGAAAGGTACCTCTCGAGGTGGCAACTATTCACGAAAAGGTACGATTTCACAAATTTTAACTTAGGACATATTTGAAGTGTCCTAAGTGGTGATGATGATGGTGCAATTCCCCAGCTGAAATGAGTTCATCTTGTAGCTCAAATCTTCAGCTCAATCCAGCTATGAGCTCACGGCCTCCGAATAACTTTTCACCAATTGTTCCTTGTGCTCTCTTAATCGATCCCATGTAAGTTTCCTTGCTGTTACATGCTCCATTTAGCTCCAATGTAGCTCCCAAGTGTTGGCCGAATGTGCCTACATGCTTAACATAAAGAAATAAACTAAGTAAATGAACTTATGCAATGTAGTATATAATAATGTGGACTATAGGTTATTTAATATTCAATATGTAACATATTAAACAACCTATTATCTAATGGTTCTTTCTCATTAAAAGATTTTAAAACATTAAGGCACTTATGAGAAAGTACTTCCCTGAATTGTTTTGCCTTTGCACGAGTGATAGGTCCAATGGGCATGACTTCAGGATCTATTTGTGTAGTTGTGATCACATCATCCTCCCCTTTTTTGAGCGATTTGTCCTCAAATCGTCGTTGTCTTCAAATGGAGAAAGATCTGAAATATTAAAAATTGCACTTACATTGTATTCACCAGGTAGATCCAATTTGTATGCATTATCATTGATCTTCTTAATGATTTGGAATGGTCCATCTCCTCTTGGCAACAATTTGGATTTCCTTTGGGAAGGGAAACGTTCTTTTCTGAAATGCACCCACACCCAATCACCTTCTTTCAATTTTAGTGGCTTGCGTCCCTTATTTGCTTGTTGTTCATATTGTCTTGTCCGTTTTTCTATATTGTCTCGAACTTGCTGATGAAGTTTCTTAACGAACTCAGCCTTGCTCTTGCTATCTTTGTTGATCATGTGTTCCTGAGGCAAAGGAAGAAGATCTAAAGGTGTTAAGGGGTTAAATCCATATACTACCTCAAATGGTGACATCTTGGTTGTTGAATGGACTGCCCGATTATATGCAAATTCAACGTGTGGTAAACATTCCTCCCAAGCTTTGATGTTCTTTTTGATGATAGATCTCAACAATGTTGATAGTACTCGATTTACCACTTCGGTTTGCCCATCTGTTTGAGGGTGACACGTTGTGGATAAAAGCAACTTTGTCCCAATCTTACTCCATAACTTCCTCCAGAAATGGCTAAGAAATTTGACATCTCTATCAGAAACTATAGTTCTTGGAACGCCATGTAATCTCACAATTTCTTTGAAGAACAAGTTAGCCACATGTGTTGCATCGTCTGTCTTGTGGCATGGTATGAAATGTGCCATTTTGGAAAAACGATCTACAACAACAAATATTGAATCTCATCCATTCTTGGTCCTTGGTAGTCCCATCACAAAGTCCATTGATATGTCAACCCATGGTGCTTGAGGAATAGGTAGAGGCTTGTAAAGTCCATGAGGCATAACCTTTGATTTTTCCCTTTTGCAAGTGACACATCGTTCACATACCCTTTCAACGTCTCTCTTCATCTTAGGCCAATAAAGGTGTTGTTTCAAAATTTCCAATGTTTTGCTTACTCCAAAATGACCCATGAGACCTCCTTCATGTGCTTCTCGAACAAGCACTTCTCGAAGGGATCCTTGAGGAATGCATAGACGCCCTTCTTTGAATAGATATCCTTCATGCCTATAAAACTTTTCATATGCACCTTCCTCACAAGCCTTATACTTTTCTTCAAAGTCATGGTCAGTAGCATAGCAATCTTTAATATATGAAAACCCAATTAACTTTGAATCAAGAGCATTAAGGAGAACATACCTTCGAGATAGAGCATCGGCTACAATGTTTTCTTTACCTTTCTTGTAATGAATGACATAAGGGAACGACTCCAAAAACTCCACCCATTTGGCATTCCGCTTGTTTAACTTATGTTGGCCCTTGATATGCTTTAAGGCTTCGTGGTCGGTGTGTATGAAAAATTCCTTTGGTAGAAGATAATGCTGCCAAACTTCAAGTGCCCTTATGAGAGAATACATCTCTTTATCATAAGTTGGATAGTTTAGCAAGGCACCATTCAACTTTTCACTAAAATATGCAATGGGTCGTCCTTCTTGAGTTAAAACAGCCCCAATTCCGATTCTAGAAGCATCACATTCCACTTCAAAAGTCTTATCAAAGTTAGGTAATGCAAGTAAAGGTGCCTTGGTTAGACATTCCTTCATTTCGTTAAAGGCATCTTCTTGTTCTTTGCCCCATGAAAAGATTGAATTCTTTTTAATGATCCCTATTAAGGGGGTGGCAATAAAACTAAAATTAGGCACAAACCTTCTGTAAAAACTTGCAAGACCATGAAAACTTTGGACTTGACTAATTGAAGTAGGTGTAGGCCACTCTTGAATGGCTTTGATCTTTTCAGGATCAACTTCAAGTCCCTGTGAACTTACAATAAAGCCTAAGAAGGTTAAACTGTTAGTGCAAAAGGCACATTTCTTCATGTTTGCATAAAGCTTTTCCTTTTGAAGGGTTTCAAGAACATACCTCAAGTGTTGCACATGTAATTCCAAGTCATGACTATAAATAAGAATATCATCAAAATAAACCACACAAAACTTACCGATGAATGGCCTGAGTACATGATTCATTAACCTCATGAAGGTGCTTGGTGCGTTTGTTAATCCGAAAGACATCACCATCCATTCGTACAATCCTTGCTTTGTCTTGAATACGGTCTTTAACTCGTCTCCTTCTCGCATTCTGATTTGATGATATCCACTCTTTAAATCAATTTTAGAGAACATAGTGGCTCCACTCAATTCATCTAACATATCATCAAGTCTTGGTATAGGATGTCGGTATTTGATGGTAATTTGATTGATAGCATGACAGTCTACACACATTATCCATGAACCATCCTTTTTGGGCACAAGTAACACCGGAACAACACATGGACTCAAACTCTCTCGTATGTATCCTTTGTCCATCAATTCTTCAACTTGTTTAAGAAGTTCCTTGGTTTCTTTAGGGTTACTTCTATATGCTGGTCAGTTTGGAACGGATGCACCCGGTATAAAATCAATTTGATGTTCGATCCCTCTAATAGGTGGCAATCCACTAGGAATATCTTATGGGAATAATTCTTCAAATTCCTGCAATAAAGATGAAATAGAAGAAGGCAAACCTTCTGGAATATTAGTCAAAATTAAGCTTTCCTTGTACCTAAGTACAATTAGAGCTTTGTAGGATAACAAATGTTTCCTAATGTCTTTTCCTCCAGCATATATGTTCATCTTCGTTGGTTCCTCTTCCTTGATAGATTTGAAAGCTTCAATGCTTTTCTTCAAAGCATCTTGATCTTCAGACACTTGATTTGGTAAAACATGAGTCAAAATGAATTTCTTTTCATTGTGATAGAAAGAATACCGGTTTGTGAAACCATCATGGATAACCTTCTTATCAAATTGCCAAGGCCTCCCTAGAAGTATATGGAACGCATTCATTGGAATGACATCACAAAGGACTTGATCTTGGTATTTCCCTATTGAAAAGGAAATGTTGACTTGTTTGGTGACTTTAACTTCTCCTCCATCATTTAGCCATTGTAGCTTGTATGGTTTAGGATGTTTAACTGTCTTGAGTCCAAGTTTAGCCACCATTAAAGTGCTTGCAACATTGGTCAACTTCCTCCATCAATAATCATGAAACAAACCTTGTTGTTTACATGACATCTAGTGTGAAAAATGTTCTCTCGTTGATTATTCTCCATGGACTGAATATTCAAGGCTCTTTTTACTACAAAAACTTGTCCTGAAACTTGAGACATTGTTAGTAGATAAATAAAACAAAATAAACCTTACCAGCACACTCACAGTGTCTCACAAGTTCACTCCAAAGAAAAGATAAGATCACTCCACTCAACACTCGTGTTTACTCTCGGGAATATTTTATGGCTTTTAACAATTCCCCTTCTGATCTCACTCTCTCAATAGCCTTTTCCCACTCAAATTTCTCTTGCTAAATCCTTTGAGTAACTTACTCAAGATTAGAACAAGTTAATTCTTTCCTTGTGTGCGTCGGCTGAAAAATAGGTTAGGATAGAAAAGAATAGAAATGGAAAGGTAGAAGAAAAGATTCAAAGGTATTTAAAAGAAAGAAATGGTTGAAGACAAGGAAAATGAAAGGATAGAAAAGGAAAAGGTGACTTACAATTCAAGAAACAACACTTACTGCAACCTTTCACAAGAAATAATAAGGTTATCTTCTCTGAGTGTAGATGGCTTCTTTGATGTACTTTGCTATGGTAGAGCACTTTTCCTTGGCTTGCTTTTCTCTTTTTGAAATCTTTTTCTTTTTCTTCTTTTCTGAATTTTCTTCTTTTTGTCTTTTCTTTCTTTTTGCACTCCAATTTTGTTGAAGGAATCTTTTTCTCTTTTGAACTTCTTTTTGCTTTGCATGCCAATGACACTTTTGTTGTCAATCCAACTATGCTCTGATACCACTTGATGTAAGGGAAATCTACACGCTTTGGGAGAAGAGAGTAGATAGCCTTATTGTGTCCCGATCTAGGATTAACAAGTACAGATGTCCTTGAATTTATAATCTTGGGCTGTAAAATAAGATAAGAAAAGGAAATAAGATTAATGATGGAATTAAGAAATGGATGATAATATAAGTAATGGAAATGAAATAAAGATATAATAGAGATGGCTGCGAAAGTGATGGATTGATGGATGTTGTTGATGATGGAAATGATGAAATGGAGATGGTGGTGATTTGTATCCCAAACACGCCAAATAGGAAACTATGCTATGAAGCACAATCCCGATCTTCACAAACTTGCTTGAGGGGTGGTGATAGTGTCTTCAACCCACTAGATAACAATCTAGGAATTTAGGAATCAAAATGGAAGGAATGACGCCACAAGTATATGAATTATACTTGCTTAATCGATAAAGTTCACAAAGAACTTTGAAGAGAAATAACTCACAAGAGTATGTTTTATATAAGAGATGAGATGGGTACAAATAAAGGCAAGCCACTCTATTTATAGGAAATGAGAGGGCTTGGCCGAATGGTTACAAGTTGTTTTGGCTAGATACATAACTTTATGAAGATACATAATGTTTTAAAATGAAAAATTAAGTCATTTGGGCTTGTGATGGTTCGACTAACTCTTCATGAAGGGCCTTAATGATTCGGTCAAAGGATGGAGAGACATCTCCCTTGGCCGAATGGTTCATGCTTGTTCATCTTGGCGCCAATTTCCTCTCCTTGGCCGAATAGTCATGTGCCTTATCATGTTTGACGCCAAAGGCTCTCATGTGCATGCCATGTGATGTGGCCGAATATGCATGGCATTCTTCCTCATGATGATTTAAGCTTCCAATGTTTGTAATTTCTTCACCAACGTGCTTCTAGATGAAAAGACATCTTCATGGGAAGCATCATTCATGGAAGGTCACAATGTTTGAGAAAGGTGTCCCTTCATGTTTGAGCTATTTATGGTGTGAATGAGCTGGTGGTGAGCTGGCCTTAGATGACTTGTAACATGATGAACGTTTGGGCAGCTCCTTGTGGAAAGGTACCTCTCGAGGTGGCAACTATTCGTGAAAAGGTACGATTTCACAAATTTTAACTTAGGACATATTTGAAGTGTCCTAAGTGGTGATGATGATGGTGCAATTCCCCAGCTGAAATGAGTTCATCTTGTAGCTCAAATCTTCAGCTCAATCCAGCTATAAGCTCACGGCCTCCGAACAACTTTTCACCAATTATTCCTTGTGCTCTCTTAATCGATCCCATGTAAGTTTCCTTGCTGTTACATGCTCCATTTAGCTCCAATGTAGCTCCCAAGTGTTGGCCGAATGTGCCTACATGCTTAACATAAAGAAATAAACTAAGTAAATGAACTTATGCATTGTAGTATATAATAATGTGGACTATAGGTTATTTAATATTCAATATGTAACATATTAAACAACCTATTATCTAAAGGTTATTTCTCATTAAAAGATTTTAAAACATTAAGGCACTTATGAGAAAGTACTTCCCTGAATTGTTTTGCCTTTGCACGAGTGATATGTCCAATGGGCATGACTTCAGGATCTATTTGTGTAGTTGTGATCACATCAAGGATGGTTGTGAGGATAGTATCTTGAAGAACGCTCAAAGAAGAACCAATGCTATAGAGAGCAAAGACCCAATCTTTATATTGTTTCTTCAAGGGGTGGTGATAAGTACTTTGACCCACTAGTTATATGAATTAGGAACCAGAAGTATCAAGATGAAAGAAGAGGGTTGATGCCACAAGTATAAAATACTTCATAAGTCGATAAAAAGTCGCCATGACTTAAGAAAGAGAAAAATCTCACTTCAATTAAAATAAAAGGTCTGATTACAAATGAAATATAATGGCCTATTTATAGTTTTTGAAGGGACTTGGCCGAATAGGTACATGTTGGTTCGGCCAGCCCTTGTACCTTCCTAAAATGACATGATTTTTAATGAAAAACCAAGACTTTAATGAAAATACATGCTCTTGGCCGAATGGTTATGTGTTGGTTCGGCCCTAAGGATGATTTGAATGCATTTGGAAGTTATTTGGGCGCCAAAATGAAGAGGAAAGAGTCTTTGGCCGAATAGGAAGCATCCCTTGGTGTTTTGGCGCCAATTTGATGTCACATGGAGTGCACATGCTTGAATGATGCACATGGCAGCCTACATGAATGCACATGGGTCTTCTTGCTATGCTTTGATGAGGTTGCAACCATAGGATGATGTCTTGAAGTCCATGGAATGAAGATAGGCAACAACTAGGCGTGAATTAGCTTCCAACATGCATCTAGGTGACATGGCATCCATTGGGCAGCCTAGAGATGAACTAGCTTCAAGGTAAGCTAGGTGAGTTTCTTGGTAGCTAACTAGGTGAGTTATAGCTTAATGAACTCAAGCTAGTTAGCTTTGGTCTTCTCAACTCCTCAGCAACTCTCCCAGCTACTTCCAGCTACCTCTAGTCCACTTTTCAGTAATTTGGTATAAAGCTCTCCTCCAGCTAAGTTCAGCTATATGCTAGCTCCTCCAGCTAAGTTTAAGCTCCTTATGTGATGAATTGAGCTGCCATAATGTTCATGAGCTAGTGTGAGCTGTTGTGCTTGTCCTTTTAGCTAGCCAAGCTACCATAATATGCCTTGTTTTGTGTTTCACCTATAGGAATCACCAAACAAATAAAATAAGCATTGTGTGAGCTCATTTAAGGTAAAATGCATGCTGCCGTGAGGTGTTTGAGTGATATGAGCTATGAATGCATGTCATGAGCTAAGTATATCATCTCAAAGTATGTGTAAGATAATGCATGAAGCTTAAGAGCTAATATGAATGCATATGAGCTAATGAAATGATTTATAATGATGCTTCCTTGATGTATATATGATAATCATGCTTAATATGATTATAAGACTATCCTAACATGCTTATAACATTGTGTATCAATCATAAAGATAGGGTATATGTTGTATGCATGAATATCATATAACATGGTATTCATAAATGATGAATGGAAACATGTAGTAATAATATCCTAAGAAATGATATGTGATCATAGCATATATTTGAATAATATGAAAAACTTGATCAACTAAGCATAGGATGGAAATAATAATATGATAACTTATTCTAACATGTGAATGCATGCTTATGATAGAATAGAATGTATAAATGATATAATATAAGATAGGGTAAGAAAGAACTCCCTTAGAAACAGTAATGAAGAGCATCCATGGAGTGTTCAAGTCATGGAGAAAATTGGAGCTAGTTTGGATCGTATCATCTTCCCCTTCTTTTAGGCGATTTGTCCTCAAATCGAAGTAGTTTATCATTGAAGACCATCTTGATGTAGGAAGGATTGAATCCTTATGTTTTCCTCCAATAGATGATTCACACGATATGTTCAACCTCTTGGCTTCAAATCTGGTAACTTCACATCCTTTGATGGATGGACACAATGTTTGAGAATCATCACATGTCCTTTGAACAAGAGAGATATATCATTTGGTGAAGATAATAACTCCTTGGTGTTGATTTAAAAGATCATGTCCTTTTACCTTTGTGCCTCTCCGAATGATTACCTTTAAGGTTGGTAGTATTTCACCATAAGGATGAAACAAGTTGCTGCAAAATAAATCAAAGTTAGTAAATGAAAAACTATTAACAAGGTGAATGGAAATAGCAAACCAGGGTGGATGTTTAATGGGCATTGGTTGCTTGATGATGGAAAACTCCATTGGTTGCTGAAATCTCTTCAATAGTTGTAATGTACTTGGAGCCTCAATGATCACAACTTGTGGCACTTCAAGTGACACATCTTTTTGAACTTCAAGTGGCATAACTATTGGAACATCAAAGGACATGTCTTGTGGATTACCAAAGGTCACACCTATTGGTTTTTCAAAAGACACGTTTTGATGTGATCCGATTCAGCGTCACAAATGGACTTGCATCTCCAACCTTTCTCAATATTCAAAGGGGGATTTTTCTTAACTTAATCTTTCTTTATAACATAGTTATGATAATAGCTTATATGCATTATAATTATAGTTATGATGATGATATTATGAATGTATGAAGTTATTGTTATGAACCACATATTTATATCTTATATTACTTAGCTTATAAATGCTTTCTTTTGTAGGTACATGTTCGGCCACATCATGGGAGCTGCCTTAAAGCTAGAATTGGAATCAATAAGCTAGGAAATCTTACATAGGATGACTCGGGAGATCATGAAGAACAAATGGTGAAAAGTTGCTAGCTGACCCCCGAGCTCATAGCTCACTTGAGCTGGACTTTTGAGCTAGCTAGAGACTTCATTTCAGCTGGAGAGTTGCACCATCATCTTCACCACATAGAGCACTACAAATATGGTCTAGGTCGAATTTTATGAATTTGTACCTTTCCGCGAAGAGTTGCCATTCCGAGAAGTGCCTTTTCACAAAGAGCTGTCCTATGACTTGTACACATGTCCTTCATCTATGGCCAGCTCAACTTTAGCTCAAACTCATGGGAAGTAGCTCAAATGATGAAAGGTTGTTTCACACAAATGTGACTTTTCATAATTAGTTGCTGCCCCATTGATGCCATGTCACCTAGACACATGTTTGATGCCAAGTCACGCCTAAGTTGCTGTTCATCTTTACGCCATGGAGGAGTCCACACCTTAAGCATTCTACACCATCCATGTGAGTGCCACATGACCAGCCACTCATGTGCTTTGCATGTGAATGAAATAGGTGCCAAAATGAAAAGGCTTCTCTCTATTCGGCCTAAACATCATCATGCTTCAAGTTGGCGCCAAGATGAAGAGATATGGGAACCATTCGGCCAAATACATCTCCCCTCATCCAAGCATCATTTATTTTCGTTTTAAGATATGTACTTTGCCGAAAAGGCATGTATTTATTCGGCCAAGCCTTTACAAATCTATAAATAGGCTTTGGCATTCATTTGTAAACTCAACCCTTTGATAATTAAAATCCTTTTGTGAGATTATTCTCTCTTCAAGTTCTTTTTAGAACTATATCAATTAAGCAAGCCTTTCTAAAGCTTGTGGCGTCATTCCTTCACCTTGATACTTCTGGTTCCTAGTTTAAATAACTAGTGGGTCAAAGTCCTTTCATACCATCCCTTATAGAACTTATAAGAAACGGGTCTTTGCTCCTTTATAGCATTGGTTCCTTCTTAGTTTTATAAGATACAATCTGTCAATCACCATTATCACGCCTATATCATCACCATTATCACGCCTATATCATCACCATATTCCATCACCATATCACGCCCATATTATCACCAACTTATAAATTTTCATTTCTTCATCTTTGAATTATCCTTCATCCTCAACAAGGCATTCGTCCATCACCACCATTGGAGGTCGAATCCATCATCACTTGAAGGATCATTCTACAACACTTCCGCAGCCCTTCTTTGATAACTATTCTATCCATTTCAATTCTTTCCATTTCCATTTACTTTTCATTTCTTAATTATCATATTACTTAATCAATTCTTCTTCTTTTGTGCAGATTACTTTCAATCCCAGGTGTAGCATTTGGTGTCTCTCTTAGATCGGGAAACAACAAGGTTGCCAACTTCTCCGTTATTGAAGAAGCCTGGTTAACCTACATCAAGTGGTATCAGAGCTTTGGTGGATTGACATTCAAAGTGCTACAACAAAAAGCAACGAGAAAGAATAAAAAAAAGAAAAGAAAAGACTCCTACAACAAATTTGGAGTGAAAAAGAAAGAAAAAGAAGAAAATCAAAAGCAAAAGAAAAGTGAAGCAAGTTGCAAAGTATACTCCAAGAGAAGCACCATACAATCTGCCCAACATCAAACTTGAAGGAGGTATCCTTGTTGTTTCTTGTGAAGGAAGATAGTAAGTGTTGCAACTTGAGTTGTAAGTTATCTTCACTTACTTACTATTTCATTTCCTTTTCTTTCATATTTTCTTATTTCATTACTTTATAATTTCTTAACCTTTTCTATCCTACCTTTACCATAACCATTTCTATACCCTAACAATATTGTTTTAAGCCGACGCACAAACTAAGAAACTCGCTCAATCTTGAGTTAGTTCTTTAAAGGACCCACAAGAGAGAATTGAGTGGTAAAAGGTAAACGAGAGGGTGAGATCAGAAGGGGGATCAATTTAAAAGCCAATGATCATATCCCCGAGTGCAAACACGAGAGTGAGTGGAGTGCAATCTGAATTTTCTTGGAGAGATCACGTGAGGTTTTTGTGAGTGTGCTGGTAAGGTTTTAAATTACTTTATTTCACTAACCATGTCTCAAAGTCCCCGAGGAAATGCAGGAACACAAAACTTACAAATGCAGGCACTCATTGGTGAAATGATGAGAATGTTTCGTGAAAAGATAGATCAACACCATGATCTACCACCAACCCGTAATAATGGAGCCAATAGAAGACAACAACAACCACCCCTTCCAGAAGAAGCTGTTCAAGAAAATTTTGACGAGGGTGAACAAGCAGCATTCCAAGGCCCTAGACGTGCCATTGTTGATGACAATTTGAGCAACATTAAGATCAAAATTCCTCAATTCCAAGGAAAGACTGATCCTGAAGCCTATCTTGAATGGGAAAGCAAAGTGGAACATGTTTTTAGTTGCCACAACTATTCCGAGATGAGGAAAGTGAGATTGACAGTCATGGAGTTCATAGACTATGCCTTAATATGATGGGGTCAACTTACCCTTAACCGAAGGAGGAATGGAGAACGACCGGTCTCAACTTGGTTTGAAATGAAAGGTATTATGAGAAAACGATTCATTCCTGTTCACTATCACCGTGACTTGTTTCAAAAGTTATAGAATCTTAAACAATGCCATAAGAGTGTGGAGGACTACTACAAAGAGATGGAAGTGGCCATGATCCGAGTCAACATTGAGGAGGATCGTGAAGCAACTATGGCAAGATTCCTTGCTTGACTTAATCCCGAAATTGCCAATACCTTAGAGTTGTATCATTACATCGAACTAGATGAGATGGTGCAAATGGCAATGAAGATTGAAAGACAACTGAATAGGAGACATACATCTCGCAATGTTGCGCCTACACCATCAAGACGGTGGAAGTTGTACTAATGTGGCCAGTACAATAATGGAGGAAAAGCTTGGTTTGAAAACAATGAAGCACCCAAATCCATATAAGTTACAGTGGCTAAATGAACGAGGAGAACTCAACGTTAGCAAACAGGTGATAATTCCTTTTTCCATTGGCAAATACAAAGATGAGGTTATATGTGATGTTGTCCCTATGTACGCTAGCCATCTACTTCTTGGAAGGCCATGGCAATACGACAAAAGGACTATTCATGATTGTTTTACCAATCAATACTCGTTCAGCCATAAAGGAAAGAAGATTATCCTAACTCCTTTAACGCCTAAACAAGTTCAGAATGATCAAGTCATAATGAAACAGAGTATTGAGGCTATGAGGAAAGGAAAAGCAACAACCGTGGAAGAAACTGATCCAAAAACAAGTGCTTATTCTTCAAAGTGTTTGATTCAAGAATGCCTATTGACAAAATGCAAGGTTAAAGATGATTATTCTAACTTTGAACATGCATATTTTTTCTTTGACTTGTAGGATTTACCAAGAGGCACCATTTGCCAAAAGGAATATTTAGGAGACGTGACCTTTGGGAATCCAAAAGATGTGACCATTGAAAAGCAAAGGACATCAATTTTTATTCAAAGAATGTGTCTTTAGAAGAACCAATGGATGTGACCTATGAGAATTCAATGATCATGTCTATTGGAGTATTAAGAAACACCACTTTTGGGATATCAAGGGACCTAAATATTCAGAGCAAATTTACATGGGCATATCTCACTCAAGAGCCTAAAGAAGGGATCCCAATTTCTGACAAAACAATAACTATGGAATGGAGGAACGTTGAAAAGAAACCATCCTTCAATTTGAGGACAAATTGCTTTAAAGAAGGAGGGGATGATGTGATCCGATTCAGCGTCACAAATGAACTTGCATCTCCAACCTTTCTCAATATTCAAAGGGGGATTTTTCTTAACTTAATCTTTCTTTATAACATAGTTATGATAATAGCTTATATACATTATAATTATAGTTATGATGATGATATTATGAATGTATGAAGTTATTGTTATGAACCACATATTTATATGTTATATTACTTAGCTTATAAATGCTTTCTTTTGTAGGTACATGTTCGGCCACATCATGGGAGCTGACTTAAAGCTAGAATTGGAATCAATAAGCTAGGAAATCTTACATAGGATGACTCGAGAGATCATGAAGAACAAATGGTGAAAAGTTGCTAGCTGACCCCCGAGCTCATAGCTCACTTGAGCTAGACTTTTGAGCTAGCTATAGACTTCATTTCAACTGGAGTGTTGCACCATCATCTTCACCACATAGAGCACTACAAATATGGTCTAGGTTGAATTTTCTGAATTCGTACCTTTCCGCGAAGAGTTGCCATTCCGAGAAGTGCCTTTTCACAAGGAGCTGTCCTATGACTTGTACACATGTCCTTCATCTATGGCCAGCTCAACTTCAGCTCAAACTCATGGGAAGTAGCTCAAATGATGAAAGGTTGTTTCACACAAATGTGACCTTTCATAATTAGTTGCTGCCCCATTGATGCCATGTCACCTAGACACATGTTTGATGCCAAGTCACGCCTAAGTTGTTGTTCATCTTCACGCCATGGAGGAGTCCACGCCTTAAGCATTCTACACCATCCATGTGAGTACCACATGACCAGCCACCCATGTGCTTTGCATGTGAATGAAATAGGCGCCAAAATGAAAAGGATTCTCTCTATTCGGCCTAAACATCATCATGCTTCAAGTTGGCGCCAAGATGAAGAGATATGGGAACCATTCTGCCAAAGACATCTCCCCTCATCCAAGCATCATTTATTTTCGTTTTAAGACATGTACTTTGCCGAAAAGGCATGTATTTATTCGGCCAAGCCTTTACAAATCTATAAATCGGCTTTGGCATTCATTTGTAAACTCAACCCTTTGATAATTAAAATCCTTTTGTGAGATTATTCTCTCTTCAAGTTCTTTTTAGAACTATATCGATTAAGAAAGCCTTTCTAAAGCTTGTGGCGTCATTCCTTCACCTTGATACTTCTGGTTCTTAGTTTAAATAACTAGTGGGTCAAAGTCCTTTCATACCATCCCTTATAGAACTTATAAGAAACGGGTCTTTGCTCCTTTATAGCATTAGTTCCTTCTTAGTTTTATAAGATACAATCTGTCCATCACCATTATCACGCCTATATCATCACCATAGTCCATCACCATTATCACGTCTATATCATTACCATATTCCATCACCATATCACGCCCATATTATCACCAACTTATAAATTTCCATTTCTTCATCTTTGAATTATCCTTCATCCTCAACAAGGCATTCGTCCATCACCACCATTGGAGGTCGAATTCATCATCACTTGAAGGATCATTATACAACACTTCCGCAGCCCTTCTTTGATAACTATTCTATCCATTTCAATTCTTTCCATTTCCATTTACTTTTCATTTCTTAATTATCATATTACTTAATCAATTCTTCTTCTTTTTGTGCATATTACTTTCAATCCAAGGTGTAGCATTTGGTGTCTCTCCTAGATCGGGAAACAACAAGGTTGCCAACTTCTCCATTATTGAAGAAGCCTGGTTAACCTACATCACGTTTCTTGAATTTTCTACTTGAAAAGATATGTCTCTTTGAATATCCTGCAAGGAAATAGAAATAGTAGAAGAAGAATTGTTAGGTAAAATTTATCCTTCACTCTGCTTCTCTTCTCTATACTTATCCTTTTCAAATTTGCCACTTTCAATTTGCTCCACTACTTGCAAAACATCCTTTTCAACTCCAACAGATTCATTTCCAATTGTTCTTGTCTCCTCAAAACGTTCTTCTTCAAAGCTTCTTTTTATGGCCTTCATTTTCTCCCATTCTTCTATGTGTGACTTAAGGGTCACTTGGCATTCATGACCTTGATGCTGGAAAGAGTACTTGTTAGAGAATCCGTCATGAGTAGCTTTCTTATCATATTGCCAAGGACGTCCTAGTATAAGGTGGCTTGCACTCATGGGCACCACGTCACAAAGAACTTCATCATTGTATCTTCCAATTGAAAAAGGTAAAACAACTTGCTTGGTTACCTTGGCTTCTCCCTTATCGTTGAGCTAATGAAGTTTATAAGGATGAGGATTGATGTGATCCAATTCAGCATCATGATTATCATGGCTATTCCACCCTTACAAGGGAAGAAACTTTCTAACTTTACATACATATATGTTTATTTCATAATTATTTTCATACATATAATATCTATGGTTATTATAATAACTTAATCATTAATATATGAGATATAAGTTATTATATACTATAGTCCACATTATTATATAATACATTGTATAAGTTCATTTACTTAGTTTATTTCTTTATATTATGCGTGTAGGCACATTCGGCCAAGACTTGGGAGCTGCATTAGAGCTAAATGGAGCATGAAACAGCAAGGAAACTCACATAGGGATGCTTAAGAGATCATAAGGATTCATCGATGAAAAGTTGTTTTGAGGCTGCGAGCTCATAGCTGGATTGAGCTGAAGATTTGAGCTACAAGATGAACTCATTTCAGCTGGGGAGTTGCACCATCATCATCACCACTTAGGACACTTCAAATATGTCCTACATCAAAATTTGTGAAATCGTACCTTTTCGCGAATAGTTGCCATCTCAAGAGGTACCTTTTCACAAGGAGCTGCCCAAACGTTCATCATGTTACAAGTCATCTAAGGTCAGCTCACCACCAGCTCATTCACACCCGAAGTAGCTCAAACATGAAGGGTTACCTTTCTCAAACATTGTGACCTTTCATGAATGATGCTGCCCATGAAGATGCCTTTTCAACAAGGAACACATCGGTGAAGAGATCACGCCTATTGGATGCTTAAATCATCAAGAAACATGAGCTAGAGGCTCCATGCCTATTCGGCCACATCACATGCCATACACATGAGAGCCTTTTGGCGCCAAGCATGAAGAGACACACCACCATTCGGCCAAAGGGAGAAAATGGCGCCAAGATGAACCAACATACATATTCGACCAAGGGAGATGTCTTCCCATCCTTAGCCGAATCATTAAGGCCTTTCATGAGAGTTAGCCGAACCATCACAAGCCCAAAGGACTTATTCATTCATCTCAAGCATTATGTATTTTCCTAGAGACATGTATCTAGCCGAAACAACTTGTAATCATTCGGCCAAGCCCTCTCATTTCCTATAAATAGAGTGGCTTGCCATCATTTGTACTCACTCATCTCTATATAAAAATACTCTTGTGAGTTATTTCTCTTCAAAGTTCTTTGTGAACTTTATCGATTAAACAAGTGTAGTTCCTATACTTGTGGGTCATTCCTTCCATTTTGATTCCTAAATTCCTAGATGTTATCTAGTGGGTTGAAGACACGATCACCACCCTCAAGCAAGTTTGTAAAGACCGGGATTGTGCTACATAGCATAGTTTCCTCTTTGGCGTGTTTGGGATACTATCACCACCATCTCCATTTCGTCATTTCCATCATCAACAACACCCATCAATCCATCAATTCCGCAGCCATCTCTATTCTTATTCTTTCATTCCATTACTTATATTATTATTCATTTCTTAAACCCATTATTAATCATATTTCTGTCTTATTATTTTACAGCCCAAGCTTATTAATTCAAGGACATCAGTACTTGTCAATCCTAGATCGGGACACAATAAGGCTATCTACTCTTCTCACCAAAGTGTGTAGATTCGCCTTACATCAAGCGGTAATCAGAGCATAGTTGGATTGACAACAAAAGTGTCATTGGCGTACAAAGCAAAAAGAAATTCAAAAGAGAAAAAAAGACTCCTTCAACAAAATTGGAGTGCAAAATAAAGAAAAGACAAAAAGAAGAAGAAAAGAAAAGAAAAGAATTCAAAAAGAAAAGCAAAGCCAAGGAAAGTGCTCTACCATAGCAAAGTACATCAAAGAGGCCATCTACATTTAGAGAAGATAACCTTATTGTTTCTTGAGAAAGGTTGCAGTAAGTGTTGTTTCTTGAATTGTAAGTCACCTCTTCCTTTTCTATCCTTTCATTTTCCTTGTCTTCAACTATTTCTTTCTTTAAAAGACCTTTGAATCCTTTCTTCTACTTTTCCATTTCTATTCCTTTTCTATCCTAACCTATTTGCAGCCGACGCACACAAAGGAAGGAATTAACTTTTTATAATCTTGAGTAAGTTCTTCGAAGGACTTAGCAAGAGAAATTTGAGTGGAAAAAGGCTATTGAGATAGTGAGATCAGAAGGGGAATTGTTAAAAGCCAAATATATATTCCCGAGAGTAAATACGTGTTGAGTTGAGTGATCTTATCTTTTCTTTGGAGTGAACTTGTGAGACTTTGTGAGTGTGCTGGTAAGGTTTATTTTTGTTTTATTTACTAACCATGTCTCAAAGTCCTAAAGGAAATGCAGGTCAACCCAACTTGCAAATGCAAGCACTGATTGGAGAAATGATAAGGATGTTTCGAACAGAATTTGATGCTCTCCATGAGAAACTAGACCAAAGACGAGATCAACCACAAACCAGAAACAATGATACTCCTCGGAGGTAACAACCTCTTCCAGAAGATGATGTCCCAAATCCTTATGATAAAGAAGAACCAGCATTGATACAAGGACCTAGGCGTGCCAATGTTGATGATAATGAGCAACATCAAAATCAAAATTCCTCAATTCCAAGGAAAGACTGATCCAGAAGCCTATCTTGAATGGGAAAGCAAGGTGGAACATGTGTTTAGTTGCCAAACTATTCCGAACTCAAGAAAGTAAGATTGGCAGCTATGGAATTTGTTGATTATGCTTTGATATGGTGGGATCAACTTACTATTACTCGGAGGAGGAATGGAGAGAGACCAATTTCAACATGGCTCGAAATGAAAGGTATCATGCGTAAACGTTTCATTCCTACTCATTATCATCGGGATATGTTTCAGAAATTGCAGAACCTAAAGCAGGCCAAAGGAGTGTAGAGGATTACTATAAGGAAATGGAAGTGGCAATGATCCGAGTCAATATTGAGGAGGATCGCGAAGCAACCATGGCTAGATTTCTTGCTGGACTCAATCCTGAGATTGCCAACACACTATAATTGTATCATTACATCGAAATTGATGAAATGGTGCAAATGGCTATGAAAATAGAAAGGCAACTTCGGAGAAGATCTATCTCTCGTACTTCAGTGCCTACATCTTCAAGATGGAGTCCAAACAATAGTTTGAGGAAGTCTACCCCTATTCCTACCAAAGAGAAGGCTGAATCATCAAATGCTTCCCAAATTAATAAAGAGAATCGAGGAAAAGAGATCCCTGAACGAACAAGAGACATACGTGCTTTAAGTGTCTTGGGAGGGACATATATCCACACAATGTCCCAACCGAAACACCATGTTATTACTTGGAAATGGTGAGATTGAATCTGACCATGAAGAAGAAGAAGCTGCACCGACACCAACAGAAGTTGAGGAAGAAGAAACCGAAATTGGTGCTCCGGTAGAAGGTGAAGCCCTAGTGGTCAAGAGAAGTCTAAGTGCTCAAATAGTAGAAGACGATGCACAAAGGGAAAACATCTTTCATACCCGCTGCCATGTGAAGAAAAGGTGTGTTTCATGATCATAGATGGTGGAAGTTGTACTAATGTTGCCAGTACCATCATGGTGGAGAAATTGGGATTGCAAACGTTGAAACATCCAAATCCCTACAAATTACAATGGTTAAATGAACGAGGAGAACTTAATGTCAACAAACAGTGATGGTTCCTTTCTCTATTGGCAAGTACAAGGACGAGGTTATGTGCGATGTTGTTCCTATGCATGCTAGTCATTTACTCCTTGGAAGACCATGGCAATATGATAGGAGGACCATTCATGATTGTTTTACTAAGTATTCATTCAACCATGGAGGGAAGAAGATCATCCTAACACCTTTGACACCTAAACAAGTCCAAGTTGATCAAATCAAGATGAAACAAAGTGTTGAGGCCATGAGGAAAGGAAAATCGAAGTTAAACCAGGAAGAAAACATTCCAAAAACAAGTGCTATACCTCTAAGTGCTTGTCACAAAGATGCCTATTAACAAGATGCAAAGTTGATGCTGATTTTTCTAACCTTAACCAAACAAAAGTTTCCTTTGATTTGCAGGATGAACCAAGCAACACAATCCATCAATTTAGTAAACTAAACGATGTGATCTTTCAAGAACCAAAAGGTGCGACTATTGAAGAGCAAAGAATGGCAACTCTTCATCCAAAGGACGTGACCCATCAAGAATCAAAAAACATGCCTATTGAAAACCAAAGGGAAATGATTTTCATCCAAAGGGCGTGACTTATGAGGACATCACCATTCCAGAGTCATCACCTTTCATGAATTAATGCAACTATCTATGGAAAGGGGCATGAATTTTGGAATACAAAAGGACATCAACATTCAAAGCCAAATGCCTTCAATAGACATGAACTTTGAATCTACATCTTTCAGGAAGTATTTCTTAACTTTAATTTTGTTTGATCACATTCATACTAATGAAAGTTTTATTTCTTTCCAGATCAAGAACTTACAAGGCATTCTTTCAAAAGATATGAATCTTTTTATAAAGGTACTTATCAAATGGAATGACTCAAGGAAAGGAAGATCTTTCGATTTGAGGACAAATCGATTAAAAGAAGGGGAGGATGATGTGATCCAATCAGCATCATGATTATCATGGCTATTCCACCCTTACAAGGAAGAAACTTTCTAACTTTACATACATATGTTTATTTCATAATTATTTTCATACATATAATATCTATGGTTATTATAATAACTTAATCATTAATATATGAGATATAAGTTATATATACTATAGTCCACATTATTATATAATACATTGTATAAGTTCATTTACTTAGTTTTTTTTATATTATGCGTGTAGGCACATTCGGCCAAGACTTGGGAGCTGCATTAGAGCTAAATGGAGCATGAAACAGCAAGGAAACTCACATAGGGATGCTTAAGAGATCATAAGGATTCATCGATGAAAAGTTGTTTTGAGGCTGCGAGCTCATAGCTAGATTGAGCTGAAGATTTGAGCTACAAGATGAACTCATTTCAGCTGGGGAGTTGCACCATCATCATCACCACTTAGGACACTTCAAATATGTCCTACATCAAAATTTGTGAAATCGTACCTTTTCGCGAATAGTTGCCATCTCAAGAGGTACCTTTTCACAAGGAGCTGCCCAAACGTTCATCATGTTACAAGTCATCTAAGGTCACCACCAGCTCATTCACACCCGAAGTAGCTCAAACATGAAGGGTTACCTTTCTCAAACATTGTGACCTTTCATGAATGATGCTGCCCATGAAGATGCCTTTTCAACAAGGAACACATCGGTGAAGAGATCACACCTATTGGATGCTTAAATCATCAAGAAACATGAGCTAGAGGCTCCATGCCTATTCGGCCACATCACATGCCATACACATGAGAGCCTTTTGGCGCCAAGCATGAAGAGACACACCACCATTCGGCCAAAGGGGAAAATGGCGCCAAGATGAACCAACATACATATTCGGCCAAGGGAGATGTCTTCCCATCCTTAGCCGAATCATTAAGGCCTTTCATGAAGAGTTAGCCGAACCATCACAAGCCCAAAGGACTTATTCATTCATCTCAAGCATTATGTATTTTCCTAGAGACATGTATCTAGCCGAAACAACTTGTAATCATTCGGCCAAGCCCTCTC
Organism: Hibiscus syriacus; assembly: GCF_006381635.1. NCBI lineage: Eukaryota > Viridiplantae > Streptophyta > Magnoliopsida > Malvales > Malvaceae > Hibiscus > Hibiscus syriacus. The sequence goes on along the minus strand of NW_024062603.1, from coordinate 2,099 downwards.
ATTTCCTATAAATAGAGTGGCTTGCCATCATTTGTACTCATCTCATCTCTTATATAAAAATATACTCTTGTGAGTTATTTCTCTTCAAAGTTCTTTGTGAACTTTATCGATTAAACAAGTGTAGTTCCTATACTTGTGGCGTCATTCCTTCCATTTTGATTCCTAAATTCCTAGATTGTTATCTAGTGGGTTGAAGACACGATCACCACCCCTCAAGCAAGTTTGTAAAGACCGGGATTGTGCTACATAGCATAGTTTCCTCTTTGGCGTGTTTGGGATACTATCACCACCATCTCCATTTCGTCATTTCCATCATCAACAACACCCATCAATCCATCAATTCCGCAGCCATCTCTATTCTTATTCTTTTATTCCATTACTTATATTATTATTCATTTCTTAAACCCATTATTAATCATATTTCTGTCTTATTATTTTGCAGCCCAAGCTTATTAATTCAAGGACATCAGTACTTGTCAATCCTAGATCGGGACACAATAAGGCTATCTACTCTTCTCACCAAAGTGTGTAGATTTGCCTTACATCAAGGATGTTTGCAAATCTTGAGACCCAACTTTTCTACCATGTGAGTACTTGCTACATTTGTACAACTTCCTCCATCAATGATAACCACACAAATTTTATCTCCCACGTGACATTTGGTATGGAAAATATTGTCTCTTTGTTCATCCTCTTGACTTTGAATGCTCAAAGTCCTTTTGACTACAAGAATGTTGGATGGAAGAGACATGTTAGCAAATAAGGAAAAATTTGAAATGTGTATAGGACCTTACCAGAGTATACTCTCACAAAGCCTCACGAGTCACTCCAAGAAAATTTGATGTCACTCAATCCGCTCGTGTTTGCACTCTAGGACTTTAATGGCTTTTACTTGTCCTCTTCTGATCTCACACACGCTCCAGCCTTTTTCCTCTCGATTCTCTTCTCTCAAGTTCTAGAAAACTTTTACTCAATACTATATCGAGTAATTTTTACTTGTTTGGCATCGACTGCAAATGGGTTAGTAGGAATGGAAAACAAAATAAAATTGAAAGGGTGGCTTAGAAATAGAAAGAAAAGAATAAAAGGGGTTGCTTACACAAGTCACTTTACAACCTTCTATCACCACAATCAAATTTAAAGGCTTACTTGAATGGCTTGGTGATGAGAATTGTTGATGAGTGCTTCCAACTTTTCTTTCTTTCTTTCTTTTTCTTTTTCAAGTGCTTTCAATTTCTTCTTTTGAGTGCTTTTGTTTTCTTTGCTGAATTTTTTTTCTTGCTTTCTTTCACTTTTGCACTTCACTGCACTTCTTTTTTTTGTATTTATCTTCGTTGTTGTTGTTACACGTTGCTTTCTTCCACCAAAGCTCTGATACCCACTTGATGTAAGGTAATTCTACCTTCTCGTTTGATTGTGGATCTAGGAAGGAAGCAAAACAACCTGCACAAGTGAATGGCTCAAAACACAATGGATAAGGGTGGTAAACGTATGGTTTAATAGGTAGGCTAATTAATAAATGAGAGATGAAAGCGGAAGAGGATTGAAATGGTTATGGTTATGGCGATGAAACAAAAGGATGGTTGTGAGGATGGTATCTTGAAGAACGCTCAAAGAAGAACTAATGCTATAGAGAGCAAAGACCCAATCTTTATATTGTTTCTTCAAGGGGTGGTGATAAGTACTTTGACCCACTAGTTATATGAACTAGGAACCAGAAGTATCAAGATGTAAGAAGAGGGTTGATGCCACAAGTATAAAATACTTGATAAGTCGATAAAAAGTCACCAAGACTTAAGAAAGAGAAAAATCTCACTTTAATTAAAATAAAAGGTGTGATTACAAATGAAATATAATGGCCTATTTATAGTTTTTGAAGGGACTTGGCCGAATAGGTACATGTTGGTTCGGCCAGCCCTTGTACCTTCCTAAAATGACATGATTTTTAATGAAAAAACAAGACTTTAATGAAAATACATGCTCTTGGCCTAATGGTTATGTGTTGGTTCGACCCTAAGGATGATTTGAATGCATTTGTAAGTTATTTGGGTGCCAAAATGAAGAGGAAAGAGTCTTTGGCCGAATAGGAAGCATCCCTT